>NC_136068.1:1834172342-1835576488 GCF_964261635.1 Lissotriton helveticus | reverse complement strand
GCTCCCTTTGCCAGGTCCGGTATTGCGCGCTGGTTCGGGGATATGGAAAGCGGCAATAGGCGCATGCGCTAGGAGTGAGTATTTCGAACTATGCTCATGACTCCGGCCGATCGCGGTGCTCGCTAGGGATTATGGCACGTTAACATGGTGCGCAGGCGTCTTAGAACAAAACTAGGAGATGCTGATTAATCGCGCATGCGTGCTTCGCAGTAGGGCGCTGTCACGCAGTAGCTAAGAATTGGATATTTGGAATTAAAGGTCCCGGAGTCCTGGGAATTTTAAAGGAAACATATCGGGTCTGACAACATTGTACACGGGGTAACCAATCTAATAGGGCTATGGCTACAAGAGGGGGGGGGAAGACAACCAGTATGTAGATGGTTATCAATTCAGTTTGTACATCAGGTCTTGCACAGTATTATAGTACAGTTCCTTTGGGGAGAAGACAACCTTAGGGGAAGACAACCAGTATGCAGATGGTTGTCAATTCAGTTTGTACATCAGGTCTTACACAGTATTATAGTACAGTTCCTTAGAGGTGGTTTTTTAGTTTTTCTGTTAAGATCACTCAAAGTTGTTATGTATTGTTGTTGGGTGCCCATAAGGTCAAGAGGGATCAGCGCAGTTGGTTCCAAGGGATAGAGTCGTTCAATCCCGTGGTGTCTGTCCCTAGACGGAACACCCACCTTTGCTCTTTTTCAAATAAACCTACATCCGTGGGTAATTGTTCAATCACTGTCCACTGTATTTCGTTCACACAGTGTTGGTATTCCAAGAAGTGGGCTGCCATTTTTGTCGTTGACTTCTTACATCTTATGTTGCTTTTATGTTCATTAATCCTGATTTTGACCGCCCTTGTGGTCATGCCCACGTACTCTTTGTTGCAAGGGCATGTGATCATATCTACAACGTTCTTACTGTTGCAACTAGTGAACGTGCGTTGTTCCCATCTAGTGCCATTCATGAATGTAAGTGTCTGACTCTTTTTGGTTTGGTGACAGCTGTTGCAGTTCCCACAGGGATGGTGGCCATGTAGCCCCTGCAACCTTGTTTGTTGCTCCCTCGTGGTTGGTGGTCTTGTGTGTACAAGAATATCTTTTAAATTCTTGCCCCGCCTGTGGGCAAAAAGGGGGTTCTCCAGATCGAGCGAACCGCTTGTCAGAATACGCCAGTGTTTGTTAACCAGTTTAGAAACATGGTTCGAAACTGAGCTGTACGTTGTGACAAAGACTGTTCTGTTGGGTGTGTTTTCTCTGGTAGGTTTGTCTTCAAGGAGGACTTCACGGTTATTGTTTCTCGCTCTTTTCATAGCCTTTTGAATGACCTTGTCTGGGTATTTTCTTTGTTTCAGTTTTTCACCCAGATCTCGGGCTTGGGATTTGTATTTGGCTATGTCGCTACAGTTGCGGCGTAGGCGTAGGAACTGTCCGTACGGTAAATTCTCCCTCAGGTGACGTGGGTGGAAACTGTCGTACCTGAGGAGACAGTTCCTCGCCGTCGGTTTGAAATGAGTCTCAGTTTTTAACAGACCCGCCTCGTGATAGATATTTAAATCTAGGAACACCATTGAGTCACTGGACATTTGATGGGTGAATTTGAGAAAAGGGTTTTGGTTATTCAGCCAGTGCATGAACTCAGTGATCGATTGGCCATCACCTTCCCAAATCACCAGAATGTCATCTATATAGCGTCGTCAGGTGCGGATTCTTTCCCTGAATGGATTGTCTTGGTGGAGAATACTGGTGGTTTCTAGATGGTGAACATACAATCCCGCCAGGCTCGGCGCAAATGTACTCCCCATGCTAGTCCCATGGCTTTGCCAATACAGGGTGCCCTCATATTCAAAAAAGTTCTTAGTTAGTGCTAACGAGATACACTCCATGACCACTCCACGGGGGGTTTGATATTTCCATCGGTCAGAATGTAGTACCTCTTCAATGATCAGTAGTGTCTCGTCATGTGGGAGGCTCGTGTAGAGACTCTCTACATCGAGGCTCAACAACATCTGTGAGTCTGGGTCAAAAGGATGGTTCTGTAGTAGTTGCAGAACCGCTTTAGTATCCCTCAGGTACGTATCCGTTGCCTGCACCAGAGGTCTCAAAAAGGCATCGGCAAATTTTGATAGTGGTTCCAAAATAGATGAAATGCCCGACACAATCGGGCGGCCTGGTGGACTCTCTAGGTTTTTATGGACCTTGGGTATTGTGTAGAAATAAGGAGTGCAGGGATTTTTTTGAACCAGGAATTCCGATTCTTTTTTGGTGAGCCAATTGTGCGCCAAAGCCTCCTCAATCATTACCTCTATCTGCACACGTAGAGACTCGGTGGGGTCTTCTACCAGAACCTGATAGTTCCTCTTATCGGAGAGTAATCTTCTGCATTCCTCATCATATGCAGAGTTGGTTTGAATCACCACTGCCCCGCCCTTGTCTGCAGGTTTTATGCTGAGTTGTTTGTTCTGTGTGAGTTCTTCTATTGCCTCATTCTCAAGTTTACTCATATTTTGGAAAACTTTTTGCTTGATGTCCAATTTTTTTAGTTCAAGCATGATGGCATTTTCGAATGCCAGTACCTCAACAGGAATTTGATTGTCCAGGGGCGTGAAGGTAGATCTAGGTTTTGGACCCATATCCGAAACCTCTTGGGATGGTTCTTTGTCTTTAAAGAAAGCCCTCAGTTTGATAGTTCTAATGAAATCCTGGATCTCCTTATGCAGAAGGAATGAGTCAGGTTTATTAGTGGGAACATATCCTAAGCCCTTATTGAGTACCTGGTTCTGTAGCGCAGTTAAGGGCCAGGGAGTTATGTTGATGACTAGGTTCCCCTCTTGCTCGTTGAGGCCTGGTTCGCAGTCATACTCCTGGTGTGGACCCTGGGGTCTGTTTCGTCTGGGGGCTGCCATTTGACATTGTTCCCCTTCTTGTTCCTCCCCCTGCGGGGTCCTTGGCCCCATGATAAAAAAGGCTGAGCATTCTGGGGTCCGGTAGTTTGTTCTGGTCCCCATTGGGGGAACACTTGTCCCATTTGTGGTGGGCCGAATTGGTATTGAGGGAACTGAAATTGGTTTTGGTAAGGATTATATTGAGGTGGTCCTTGGAATTCTCTCCAGCCTCTCTGGCGGGGGAATTGAGATCTCTGTTGGCGGAAGCCACCCCTTTGTTGTTTTCTTTGTTGAAAACCACCTGAGTTGGTACTGGTGGAACTACCATCTGAACTCACACTGTCTGTGTCACTAATGTTACCTTTTGTTACATAATCTGCTTTGGTGTAAGGGTATGCCCTCTCCGGGGTAAAAACGGCCGCCAATATGTGTCAGTGGCATAATAGGGAGTGGGTGGGGTGGTAGGCCCACTGAGGGCAGAATAGCAGGAATACACAGCATTTTGTTTAGAACTATGATATACACAAGCACTACGAGCAACACACCCGGTTTTCCTCATGTGTCAGAGGGGCTGGCGCTGTAAGAGTTGTGTTTCTATTTCCCACCCTCCTCTCCGAACCTCCGCACAAGCATTGCAAATGAATTATGATGCGGCTGCTCTGGGCAAATTGTGCATTTGCAAGCTTATTTGAGAAAACAAGAAAGTTAATTAAGCAATAATTAAAGTCTGTTATGACATTGATAAAGAGATGTTATACATAGGTAGTTGCCTATTCAATTTAACCACAGAACTTCATAACAAACATTGAGATTTCTTTATCAATATACAAGGAACTCTACAGAGGAAATGCAAGTTATTGTGATTTGGCAGACGGGACACAAAGTTCATTCTCTGACAAAGTCCTTGAATATTTTGTGTGCATTTGGGAGGAGCTGAGAAGGGTGATTTCGCCAAACCACCAGACACGTGTCAGGCCATAAACACTGGGCTCAGGACATTTAATAGCATTGTTAACATATCCTGATAAATGACAGTGAAAAATGCAACTAGAGAGTGAGAGTCACGTGCATTGTTCTGCTGAACCCCCAACGCACATAACTGAAGTGAGGCGGCAGAAACTCAGTTAGTGACATGCCAGCTCATGGTATATTTTAGGCTGGCGTAACCTCGAGTGTATCAGATACATTAGAGTGGTTTGTAGACATTCTTTCCGTTTCTTTTCTAGCCATGGGTGGTATTGTGTTGCCATATAAGTACCATTGATTGGCCTGGTTAATAGCACGGATTGCCTGACCCGGTCAGGACCCACATGTGCTCCACAATAAACATGTTAAGGATTGTAAAGTAAAAAACACAGCAGGCCAGACATAGTTTAAACACATAATATTAGCGTGTGACGGTGGCCTGCCTGGAAGGTTCTGTCCCAGAGTGCCTCTGCCCTGAGGCCATGCCTGGACATCCTAGAGTGAAAGGTTACGAGGTCATAAACAAACCCCCTCTCTGACTCCCCCACCTCACTTCCTCCTCGTGTGCGGCGTGCCCGCTGCAGCGCTGACACTGCCTGTGATCTGAAGCAGGCTGGACCAACATACAGTGAACACGTTTTTATTAGTCCCTGTTGGACAGGCCTCGTAGCCGGGCCGTCCCCCCTACGCACAACAGGGCCCGGACCCCGGCTCTCCCTGAATCCCCAGCGAGAGCCACCCCGGCAACCCCCCGAGGTAATCCACAACCCGTCCACACCGGGACTCCAGCTCCTGAACCCTCCCGTACCGGCTGGCCGGGTCCCCGTCAGCCCCATGGCCCCGGCCCGGCAGCCATCTTTGGACACTACAACACGAGGCCCCGTGGCCTCGACTCGACCCCAACCCTGGGCCTGGCCCGGCCCCGACATCGAGGCACCAACCTCCACCCAGGAGGTAAAGAGACCACTTGGCAGGTCAATGAAAGAAGAAGGCGTCAACGGCTCTCCTCCGCCGGGTGTCGATCACCCCCGGCCTCCCTGGGCGCTGGCTCCAACCCCCTGCTGGGTGTCGGGACTCCCTCATTCCGGACCTCCCGACCTCAAGGCGCGAGGGTCCGGACATCAAAGGGAACCAGACCTATAACTGGGGCGGCCCCAGACCAGGAGGGCAGTTGTATCCTGGAGTCGAGAGACACCGAGAAGAACTCATCCTTGGCGGACTGCTGGCGCTGCCGCAGCCCTGCTCTGTGAACCCTTCGTCTTGGCCTGCTGGCGCTGCCGCGGCCCTCTGCAACGTGAACCAACATCTTGGCCTGCTGGCGCTGCCGCGGCCCTCTGCAACGTGAACCAACATCTCGGCCTGCTGGCACTGCCGCGGCCCTCTGCAACGTGAACCAACATCTCGGCCTGCTGGCGCTGCCGCGGCCCTCTGCAACGTGAACCAACATCTCGGCCTGCTGGCGCTGCCGCGGCCCTCTGCAACGTGAACCAACATCTTGGCCTGCTGGCGCTGCCGCGGCCCTCTGCAACGTGAACCATCACCTTGGCCTGCTGGCGCTGCCGCGGCCCCCCCCCTGTTACTTGAACCATCATCTTGGCCTGCTGGCGCTGCCGCGGCCCTCCGCCATTTGAACCATCGCCTCGGCCTGCTGGCGCTGCCACGGCCCGACCCCGCAGACTCCTAAGCTCGAGGATTGTGAGCTTCCCTCCTGCCACCTCCTGTACCGATCCGGTACCAAGACTGTCCCGCTACCCCCTTTCCCTACAGAGACTAGAATTGAGAGGACCCTCGAGTCCTGAATCTCCTGTACCGCTGATAACCTTGCCGCAAGAACCCTATATAAAGAGTGTTGATCTCATCCTTGTGTGGTGTCTATCTGTGGGGAGGGAAGTGACTTGTCTGTACGATCGCCGGAGACGGCCCTCATCGGAGGCCTCTCCCCCAGTATTCGGCCGACCCTCTGGGTCCCCGTCTAACATTGGTGGCCAGCGGCGCGATCCGAACCTACGCATAATCGTACAGAGGGTCACTCGCCCCACGACACACAACCACCATGACAACAAAAGAGAGCGGAGCAACAGAAAAATTCCAGATGGAAAAGCTGGAAGAATACAACCACAGAGAACTGAAACAATTTTGCATAGAATTAGGCATTTCAACCACAGGACTGAGCACGAAAGAGGACTTCAAACGAGCCCTGGAATCTTGGGCGGAGACGGGTACGACTGTACCTCAAACACGAAGCCACGAGACACCCGAAACAAGCCCCACGCGGACGGAAGAAAGAAGATCGGGTCTCTCCCCAGAAGAGGTCCGGGAACGGGATAAAAGCAGGCTCCATGAATTAGAACTGGCACGACTTCGCTTAGATGGAGAGCTCAAATTGGCGGAACAAAAAATAACGTTGGAACACTTACGGCTCCGAGAGGAGCGAGAAGAGAAACAAAGGCAGAGAGAGCTAGAAGAGAAGAAGCTAACCTACGAACATGAGCGCAACCTCAAAGAACTAGAGATTCGGAAGCAGAACAAGGAACTCGGGGTCCCCGAGCGCACAAACACTCCTGCCCCTACAGACCCCAAGGTCCACATACCCAAAGATGTCGTCAGAGAGTACTACAAGAACGATGACATCCAGCAATGGTTCAAAGCGTACGAGGTAGCCATGACCTCCCACCGGATTCCCCAGAGCGACTGGGGAGCCGGGTTATGGGGGAGGTTTGTCAACGAAGGGCGAGACGCCCTGCTGCAACTCCCGGACCATCTGATGACATCCTACGACCACATGAAAGCCGCCCTCCTCACTCGATACGGACTCACACCCGAGATGTACCGCCAGCGGTTCCGCGACTGCAAACGGATCCCGGGTACAACTTGGGTGGAGTACGTGAACTTCTTTAGCCGAGCCTTCGAGGGGTGGATCAAGGGCAGCAACGTGACCACCTACGAGCAGCTCTTTGACCTTGTTGTGTGGGAGCACCTTTCTAACAACTGCTTCATCGAACTCAGGCAGCACCTCCTGGACAGTAAACTAACGGAACCTCGGCAACTCGCCGCCAAAGCTGACCGATGGGAAAGCACCCGAGTTGGCCGAAACGGACCCAGCGAAGCGCACAGAACTGCCCAAGGGCCCCATCGCCCCCGTGGAGGAGGAGGCCAGGGTCGGGGTAGGGACACCGGCCCGGTGACTCCCGCCAGCAACCCCCCGCCCCCGGCCGGCAGGGGAAACCCCCCGATGCGACCCGGCTTCCGAGCCAACATCACTTGCCACCGATGCCAGCGACCCGGCCACTACGCAAATGATCCCAATTGCCCAAAGAACCCGAACCCTTTACCCCGCCAGGTCGCTGCTGCAGCCCTAGGGGAAGAGCAAACCCCAGAAGACCAAGAACAGTACGAAACCGACCAGCCTGAGTGGGAACCGGCCGCCATGTCCCTGGTCTGCTTAGGGGAACGAGACCTGATCCCTCGGGCCCCCCTTCCCGCCAACACGCAGAAGTACAGCCAGTGGGTCAACATTAATGGCCGCCGGGCTGAAGCCCTCCGCGACACCGGGGCCAGTGTGACCGCGGTCCGCTGTCATCTGGTGGCCCCGGACCAGATCTTGCCGAACATTCTTTGCCCTGTCCGGTCGGCCGACAACTCAGAAAGTCTATGTCAAATGGCCTACGTCCCCTTCGAATGGGGAGGAGTATCAGGGATGCTGAAAGTGACTGTCCGCGATGATGCCCCCGTGGATTGCCTCCTGGGGAATGATCTCGAAAGCTCTCCCTGGGCAGCAGTCGAACGGAGAGAGCACCTGGGGATGCTGGGCCTCCCCGAATGGGTCTGTGCCACGACCCGGTCCATGACCGCCCGTGCCGTCCCCAGTCCAGAAGAACCCGAGTGGCCGGAGCCTCCTCCCGCGATTGTCCCAGAGGAGGCCACCCCAGAAGCAAGTCCCCCGGCCCAAACCGAAGACGGACCCGGTCGGCTCCCGGACCTCCCCGACCTGGCCCAGTGGCGTCAAGAGGGGGGTCCCACCCAGGAACAATTCCAACAAGAACAAAGAATCTGTCCCTCCCTCGAGGGACTCCGGCAGCAAGCCCTTGCCCAGAGCGCAGGGGACACCTCGGGGGCCCACTGGATCTACTGGGACAATGACCTGCTCTACAGTGAGCAAAGGATTGCAGAACTGGGGGCCAGTCGGGTGCTGGTGGTGCCCCTCCGCTTCGGAGATTTCCTCTTGAACTTAGCCCACGATATACCCCTTGCCGGACACCTGGGACAGGACAAAACGTACGGCCGCCTGGTGACCCACTTTTACTGGCCCCGAATGCGAAAAGATGTCACCAACCACTGCAAGGCCTGCCCCACCTGCCAGGCCAGCGGAAAAAGTGGCCAAAAAACCAAAGCACCCTTGCAGCCCTTTCCCGTCGTCACCACCCCGTTCGAACGAGTGGGAATAGACATTGTGGGGCCCCTGGAACCCCGAACCGCCCAAGGACACCGGTTCATCCTGGTCCTGGTGGACCACGCCACCCGATATCCCGAGGCTATCCCTCTTCGAACCGTGACGGCCCCCGTGGTAGGCCGAGCCCTGATGGAGATCTTCTCCCGGGTGGGCTTTCCCCGGGAGGTCGTCAGCGACAGGGGCACGAACTTCATCTCGAAATACATGAAGTCTCTCTGGCAACAGTGCGGGGTCACCTACAAATTCACGACCCCCTATCACCCACAAGGAAATGGATTGGTTGAGCGGTTTAACCGCACTCTCAAAGGAATGATCATGGGCCTAGAAGAGCCCCTCCGTCGCCAGTGGGACGTGCTACTCCCGTGCCTCCTGTTCGCCTACCGAGAGGTCCCTCAAAAATCCCTAGGCTTCAGCCCATTTGAACTCCTGTACGGGCACCCCGTCCGGGGTCCCCTCAGCCTAGTCAAAGAAGGTTGGGAGAGGTCCCCCCAGAAAACTCCCCCGGATGTATACAAATACCTCTTGGCCCTTCGCAACCAGACCCGGCGATTCAGGGAGATCGCCAAAGTCAACCTTGAAGCCAGTCAGGAAGACATGAAGAAATGGTATGATCAGCACGCCTCCTCCCTCGAGTTCGAGCCGGGACAGCAGGTCTGGGTGATGTCCCCGGTTGAACCCTGTGCTCTACAGGACAAATGGTCCGGACCCTTCAAGGTGATCGAACGCAAGGGGCCCGTCACCTACTTAATCGACATGGAAACTTCCCGGAACCCCCTACGGGTCCTCCACGCCAACAGACTCAAGCCCCATTTTGTACGCTCCGAACTCAGTCTCCTGATGGCTACCGATAATGGGACGGAAGAAGACTCCGAGCCCGTTCCGGACCTGCTGAGGACCCTCGAGCAGGATGGCTCCGTGGAAGGGGTCAGACTCTCCGAGGCCTTGTCCCCGGAGCAACGCCAAGACTGTCAAGCTCTCCTGACACGATTCGCATCCTTGTTCTCTCTCACCCCTGTGGTCACCCCCTGGTGCCTTCACGATGTGGACACCGGGGACAGCCCCCCTATTCGCCACAGGGCGTACCGCGTACCAGATCGGGTGCGCGCCTGCATCCAGACCGAGGTGTCCAAGATGCTGACACTGGGAGTGATCGAACCCTCGGACAGCCCCTGGGCCAGCCCCGTCGTCCTGGTCCCCAAGGCCGCCGCCCCGGGCGTTGCCCCTGAGCTCCGGTTCTGTGTGGACTACTGGGGACTGAATGCCGTTACCAGGACCGACGCTCACCCTATCCCCCGGGCAGATGAGCTAATTGACCGTATGGGGGCCGCCCGCTACCTGAGCATCTTCGATTTAACAGAGGGCTACTGGCAAATCGGCCTCACCCCCAGGGCCCAAGAACGATCCGCCTTCTCTACCCCGGACGGTCACTACCACTTCAGGGTGATGCCATTTGGCATGACAAACGCTCCGGCAACATTTCAACGACTCGTGAACCAGGTACTGGCGGGCCTCAAAGGATTCAGCGCCGCCTACCTGGACGACCCTGTGAAGAACTATGGCAGCATCGTGGGGCCCCTCACGGAGCTCACATCCAAGAAGAACCCCAAAACGATCAACTGGACTCCGGACTGCCAATCGGCCTTCGAGAAGCTGAAGGCCGCCATGTGCACGGCTCCCGTGTTCCAGGCTCCCGACTACGGCCGGGAATTCATCGTACAGACGGACGCCTCCGATCGTGGTGTAGGGGCCGTCCTCTCCCAACTCAACACCGAGGGAGTCGATCAGCCAGTGGCATTCATCAGCCGACGCCTGCTGGCCCGGGAACAGCGCTGGAGCACCATCGAGAGGGAGGCCTTCGGCGTAGTATGGGCCCTCAAGAAGCTCCGGCCCTACCTCTTCGGCACCCCCTTTCGGGTGCAGACAGACCACCGACCCCTGCAATGGCTGATGCAGATGCGGGGGGAGAACCCGAAACTGTTGCGCTGGTCCATCTCCTTACAGGGGATGGACTTCACTGTGGAGCATCGTCCAGGCCAGGACCACGCCAACGCAGACGGCCTGTCACGCTTTTTCCGCCTCGGCGAGGAGAGTCCCCAAGAGGATGGCTGACTCTCCCTGCCTTCAGCTGGGGGGGACGCATGTTGGACAGGCCTCGTAGCCGGGCCGTCCCCCCCTACGCACAACAGGGCCCGGACCCCGGCTCTCCCTGAATCCCCAGCGAGAGCCACCCCGGCAACCCCCCGAGGTAATCCACAACCCGTCCACACCGGGACTCCAGCTCCTGAACCCTCCCGTACCGGCTGGCCGGGTCCCCGTCAGCCCCATGGCCCCGGCCCGGCAGCCATCTTTGGACACTACAACACGAGGCCCCGTGGCCTCGACTCGACCCCAACCCTGGGCCTGGCCCGGCCCCGACATCGAGGCACCAACCTCCACCCAGGAGGTAAAGAGACCACTTGGCAGGTCAATGAAAGAAGAAGGCGTCAACGGCTCTCCCCCGCCGGGTGTCGATCACCCCCGGCCTCCCTGGGTGCTGGCTCCAACCCCCTGCTGGGTGTCGGGACTCCCTCATTCCGGACCTCCCGACCTCAAGGCGCGAGGGTCCGGACATCAAAGGGAACCAGACCTATAACTGGGGCGGCCCCAGACCAGGAGGGCAGTTGTATCCTGGAGTCGAGAGACACCGAGAAGAACTCTTCCTTGGCGGACTGCTGGAGCTGCCGCAGCCCTGCTCTGTGAACCCTTCGTCTTGGCCTGCTGGCGCTGCCGCGGCCCTCTGCAACGTGAACCAACATCTTGGCCTGCTGGCGCTGCCGCGGCCCTCTGCAACGTGAACCAACATCTCGGCCTGCTGGCGCTGCCGCGGCCCTCTGCAACGTGAACCAACATCTCGGCCTGCTGGCGCTGCCGCGGCCCTCTGCAACGTGAACCAACATCTCGGCCTGCTGGCGCTGCCGTGGCCCTCTGCAACGTGAACCAACATCTTGGCCTGCTGGCGCTGCCGCGGCCCTCTGCAACGTGAACCATCACCTTGGCCTGCTGGCGCTGCCGCGGCCCCCCCCTGTTACTTGAACCATCATCTTGGCCTGCTGGCGCTGCCGCGGCCCTCCGCCATTTGAACCATAGCCTCGGCCTGCTGGCGCTGCCACGGCCCGACCCCGCAGACTCCTAAGCTCGAGGATTGTGAGCTTCCCTCCTGCCACCTCCTGTACCGATCCGGTACCAAGACTGTCCCGCTACCCCCTTTCCCTACAGAGACTAGAATTGAGAGGACCCTCGAGTCCTGAATCTCCTGTACCGCTGATAACCTTGCCGCAAGAACCCTATATAAAGAGTGTTGATCTCATCCTTGTGTGGTGTCTATCTGTGGGGAGGGAAGTGACTTGTCTGTACGATCGCCGGAGACGGCCCTCATCGGAGGCCTCTCCCCCAGTATTCGGCCGACCCTCTGGGTCCCCGTCTAACAGTCCCAGCACTCCCTCCACTAAAAATCTGCAGTGCAAAGGCATACAGAGATATGACGTAGGCGTTCTGCGATTCTTTTACCATGGGGTCGCTTTACAGAGCCGTTTTGGGCAATAAACATAATTTTACGTCTAAAAATGGCTCCGTATACCCCATTTGAGTATTCACAAAAGTTAAGGACTAAACATGAATGCATTTACTCATATGTAATTGGGTCCGCCCCCCTCGCCCCCCCATAGCTACGACGGTGGGCTGGGTTCATGCAGCAGGGCCGTTCAGCAGGAACACTGCCGTCCAGCTGTTCCTACATGCCTCGCTACCCCTGGTGGGAATCTGTACAACGCGGCCGCCGCCTCCCTAATACTGCCACCTGGGGTGGTCCGCCCCCTCGCCCCCCCATAGCTACGCCTGTGTATTATGACCCTACTCAGCGTTGATCCAGGGAAACATCCTCTCAACAAAACAAAAGGTATAACACCAGTAGATACATTTCCTGTTGTCCGCACTGCCCACAGAATTATGGCAGCAGCACTTTTGCAATCCAATGTATTGATTAATGTTAATTGAACCAGTCTTTCAACATATGGTTTAACCGTTCAACCAGACCATTACTTCTGGGATTGTATAATGAGGTGGTCCTGTAAATTATGCCATCCTTTCTGAAAAATCGAATTTCTTCAGAAACCCTTTGCCTGGCAATCTCGTTGGGATATCCTTCACTACTGTACAGTTTCTGTGACAATTCTAGTACCAGCTTCAATTTATTTATGAGTACCACCTCCGCCCACATTGGCATCTAATCTATTAATAGCAATTCATACTTTGAAATGTCTCCTTTGATCTTAATTGGAAAGGAAATATTAAAGACCAAGTTGGACCATGGTGCCATGTTAGTCTCTGCTGGAATTACTGGAGATGGTTTTCTAATTTGGCTATTCTGCTACGGTTGTAGCTGTGGCTCCGGTATACAGCTATGCCAAGTTCAGCTAAAAGCCGAGTCCAACCCAGAGCAGAATCCTGCCCAACCCCTCACAGTCACGTGAATATGGAATCCGATGCATTTGTCAACGAAAATGATATCTCTTCCTGGTTAATAGATTCACTGATTGTGAACTCTACCTTGACTTGTAAATGTGTAGTCAAACCAATCAGGTCCTCAGACCAAGGCCCGGGATTCAAGTCAAGTCAAGTAAAAATGTATATAGCGCACTACTCACCCAGAGGGTCTCAAGGCGCTTGAGGGGGGGGGGTTCGCTACTTATCAAATAGCCAAGTTTTGAGTAGTTTTCTGAAGGAGAGGTGGTTCTGTGTGAGGCGGAGGTGGGCGGGGAGCGAATTCCAGGTCTTGGCCGCTAAGTAGGAGAATGATCTTCCTCCCATGGTGGCTTTTCGGATGCGTGGAATCGCGGCAAGGGCTTGATTGGACGATCGTAGTTGGCGGGTGGGGGTGTAAAAGGTCAGGCGCGTGTTGAGGTATCTGGGTCCTAGGTCATAGAGGGCCTTGTGTGCGTGGGTGAGGAGACGGAACGTTATTCTCTTGTTGACGGGGAGCCAGTGAAGGTCTCTCAGGTGACCGGATATGTGATTGTGGCGGGGTATGTCTAGGATGATTCGGGCGGAGGCGTTTTGAATGCGTTGGAGTTTTTTCTGTAATTTGGCTGTGGTTCCGGACTAGAGGGTGTTTCCGTAGTCCAGTTGGCTTGTGACGAGGGCTTGGGTGACCGTCTTTCTTGTTTCTGTGGGTATCCATCGGAAGATCTTTCGGAGCATGCGTAAGATGTTAAAGCATGATGATGAGATGGCGTTGACTTGTCTGGTCATCGAGAGGGAGGAGTCTAGGATGAATCCCAGGTTGCGAGCATGGTCCGTTGGTTTGGGTGCGCTGCCCAGGGCCGGCGGCCACCATGAGTCGTCCCATGCAGAGGGGGATGATCCTAGGATGAGGACTTCCGTCTTGGCTGTTCTTCATCCACTCGGCTACATCTTTCATCCCTTCGTGTAAGTTGGTTTTGGCGGTGTTTGGGTCTTTGGTGAGGGAGAGGATCAGCTGTGTGTCGTCAGCGTATGAGATGATGTTGAGGTTGTGTTGGCGTGCGATGGTCGCGAGGGGGCTCATGTAGACGTTGAAGAGGGTGGGGCTGAGTGATGATCCTTGTGGTACGCCGCAGATGACTTCGGTGGCCTCTGATCTGAAAGGGGGGAGGCGGACTCTCTGGGTTCTTCCGGCGAGCAACGAGAAGATCCAATCCAATGCTTTTCCTTGTATCCCGACGTTGCTGAGGCGTTGTACAAGGGTGCTATGACAGACCGTGTCAAACGCTGCGGAGAGGTCCAGGAGGATGAGGGCAACTGTTTCCCCGTTGTCGAGTAGTGTTCGGATGTCGTCTGTTGCTGCGATGAGGGTGGTCTCGGTGCTGTGTTTGGCTCGGAAGCCGGACTGTGAGGGGTCGAGGGAGCCGTTAGATTCGAGGAAGGCGGCGAGCTGACTGTTGACGGTTTTCTCTATGACTTTGGCAGGGAATGGGAGGAGCGAGATGGGGCGGTAGTTCTTAAGTTCAGTGGGGTCAGCTGTAGGATTGATAGGTCACAAGTGTGAGGGTGCGTAGTAATCAGGCTAACTGTTAGGCAGGAAACACTTGATCAATCCCACAAATAGGCAAAGCAGCATTACAAATGGTCAAAGGAGATTTCCTCAATAAAGCGTACATGGATGGTGGAGGTATATGTATGTTCCCAAAAACACAATAAAAATCAGATGCCACATGAGTTAGGAACACATAGCCAATCAGAGCCTACCTTATGTAGGGGTCACTCACACCCCATGCTGGACATCTGGACATGTTCTTCACTGCCCACATGGTGTCCACGCGAGGTAGAGACCCATTTGTGGTAACCATTAGACAAATAATTTATGACTACTAAGGAAGCACCCAACATTCCTCACCATATATGGTGCGCCGGAAACCTTTACAACATGCTGAAAATTATATTTAAGAAGGATGCCAACAGAAAGTAAATTGAGACAGTTCCCAGACCCTATGGCTGTAACTACTTTCCCGGTCATAACATAAAATTCAACAAACTGTTACTGTTTTGCCAAACGCCTCTTGTCTTCTGTTCTTAACCGCTTAACCGCGGCACAAATTCCGCTGCGGTGCGGCGGTTTGATTAAGTGGGCAGCGCCGTGTCGGCCAACGGACGTGCGTAGCACTACGGAGGTAGTGCTCGCGATGGCCGTTGGCTGACGGGCGCAACAAAGGGGTTAAGGAATTTCAAACTTAAGCAACAGTCTCTTGAAGCAGAAAAATCAGATTATTTTCTTCACTTTGATACAGCTTTATGTGGCATTTTATCATAATGTACACAGACAAAAAGGCACACATAGCCACAAGTGATAGAGGAAACATAAAACAAGCACTGGGAAAGTCTACAGTGTGGGATGTTTTTGAGTAAGAGGGATTTTTCAAACTTTATTTTGACACACAAACACATATTGCAAGGAACCCACGCAGTGCAACTTCACATACAGAAGTGGTATATGATATTCAGTTGCAGTGCACACTTCTTTACACGTAGATAACAAGTAAACCTTGTGCTTCTGGAGGGAAATGTTTTTCAGGGATGCTGGACACCTCTCCTTCCTCTTCATTAACTAGAAACTTAAAAATTGATTTTATTTAAGCATTTTTTTTTATTGAAGTGCTCTAATTTCTACAGAACATATAGGAACTTAAACATCTACGAGCGCAATTTCCAAACTTACCACTGATAGCAAGAGCAAGAACATTCACTCACCGTCTTAAAAATAACCCCATAGACAGAAACTATACTAACACTACAGAAAAGTTTGAGGACAGGGTAGAGGCATGGAAAGGAGTGGGCGGGGTGGGGTACCCTATAAAAGGAAATGTATATCCTATTAAACAAAATGTAATCGCCATGCACATATGTATACCAGAGGATGTACTTAATATACTGGGTGAGGTATATCTCATCTCAAAATTGACACAACAGTTAACAATGCGGCCAAGGAAATAAATATACAGCTTTCGTTTTCAGTAGGCCAAGAGGTATAAGTCTGCAGATTCATGCGGGTACACTGTTCAGTAATTGGCATACTCGCGTGACACCTACTACAGCATGTTCATACAAATACTTAACTAGGTCTCTACTACAAACATCTAAACCCTAAATCTGGTCAGAAACAGGCAGCGGATCCTGTAAACTGCTGATGAGGCTTTCTTTTTTTTTTTTTTTTTTTACGACCTTTATTACATTGTTTCATATTACACAGCATCCAGCCTACAACCCATAGGGCCGGCCACAACAACACTTCAAATTCGCCCCAATTCTTAAGAACACAGCCTCTTTGCCGTCAACCCGGGGGTACGTTGGCGTTATAGAATACGCGTGTATGGGATACCAGTTCAGAAGGCAGATCATTGAAGGTCCGATTTTGTTTTTTGGCGAAAATTAAAAACAAACCACATATAAACACATTCACATGGCAGAAAAACCATAGTCGGAAAACATGGGGTCACGGGGGATGAGTTCCACATTAGGCAAACTATAATCGAAGCATCAGTTGCGGGGTGAGAGGGCAGCGAGGAGACCATGCAATATACACAAGTATCGTATGTAGGCCTGGAATGCCGTCTAGGGAGATACGGGAATGGCAAGGGTAAAATCTTGCGGGGGAGTACAAACATTCCCACGATACGCATTCCATTGGGACCATATTCTACTCCACTTCTTGGGTTTGCCCCGGGACAGGTACACCGTCTTTTCCCTGAACATGCACCAGTCCATGTTTTCCTTCCAAGCCAATATCGTAGGCGGTCTGTGGGAACCCCACAGCTGCGCAATGTCCCTTTTGGCCACCATGTTACCAAGAGTAGCCCAAAACGTCTGAGCTGTGTTATAATCATTATGTTCCCAAACATTGAGAAGGCATCGTCTGGCCTCAGGCTGAAGTGAGACCCCGGTGACCCTTTCCATAATAGCATGCACTCTGGACCAGAAGGCGGCCACTGCAGGACACTCCCACAAGATATGGAAAAGGGTACCACTCATGCCACAGCCGCGCTTACATAGACCATCCAGGGAATAACCCATTCGTACCAGACGCGGACCAGTTACATACACACGATGAAGGATCTTTAACTGGACGAACCGAAGGCGGGCAGGGATGGCCACCTCCTTAGGGGAGGACACAGCCATTTGCCAGTCCTCGTCGTCCAATTCCAATCCATCAGCGGTCCATAAAGCCCTGAGGCGCACAAGCAGGTCGACTCTGTTATTACTGAGTTTTTAATAAATCAGTGAGATGGTACTGTCAGGTACGTGGCCATCAAGGATACGGTCCTCAAGTGGCGAGGAGTCAGGAATCTCCGTCCCCATGGGGAAGGCAGAGAATAAGGCATGTCGCACCTGAACGTACCGAAAGAATTCCTTGTCGTCAAGCTCATATTCAGTCTTAAGCGCCTCAAAAGTCTTAACGGTTCCTTTGGACCAAAGATCATCAACCTTACTTATACCTATCATGTCCCATTTATCAAAACCTTTCGTCCTCCACAAGTTGCCCAAACGATCAGAGTCATACAGCGGGGTTGCGCGGGATAATCTATCACACCATCCCATATCAGCACTCGCATCGCGCCATACTCGCACAGCAATTTTGGTGGGTCCGACCAGGGTCTTATATGGTTCCTTAGAATATAACGCCCTATTAAAATTCCCACCCGGCAAGAGATGTTTATCCATTGCAAAAGCAGGAGTCGGACCGGGGGCGTAAGTCGCATGATTAATAGCACTCAAATGAGAGGCCCAATAATAGCATCTAATATCCGGGAGGGCAATGCCACCATCGTACCACGGAAGAGTAAGTTTGGGTAAGGAAATACGAGCACGCCCGTCCCAAATTAGTCGCCTCTGAAGGCCCTCCACTTCACGGAAATATCCAGGTGGAATGGGATCAAAGAAGTTCTGGAGTGCATATAAGAATCTGGGGAGCGACATCATCTTGAAGAGAGCTGCACGCACCAATGGTGATAGAGGCAGCCGGCGCCCTCGTAGAACATCGAGTTTGAGCCGCTGAAAGGGGGCTCTAAGGTTACGTTCGTAACGGACGGCGGGATCCAGCGAAACATAAATCCCCAGATACCTAAAACCGGTCTCAGCCAACTGAATCGGGAATCTACGGGGCAACGGAGGGAGATCTCCAGCCAAAACGTAGATGCATTACTTGGTCCTATTAATGACGAGACCCGAGTTCTTCCCGAAGGAGTTCAGAACATCGAAAAGCACATTTAGGGACTTTCGAGGGGACGTGAGGTATAGAAGGATGTCGTCTGCGTATAGCGAGATTCGATCCTCAAAATCGGGAGTCCACGAATGCCCTTCATCGAGGGCTCCCAACGAAGCCACTCGGCCAATGGTTCCAGGGCAAGGGCAAAGAGCAACGGGGACAGTGGGCAACCCTGTCGGGTGCCTCGCCCGAGCGTGAAAGTACTGGAAACCCTCCCATTTACAACAACCTGGGCTAGCGGTCTTTCATAGAGGAGCTTCACCCAGGCAATGAATGTCGGACCGAACCCAAACTTAGCAAGAGCAGCCCAGAGGTACGGCCATTCTATGGTGTCAAAAGCCATAGTGGCATCAAGGGAGGCCAAAATGGCCAGCTCAGTAAGAGTCCCAGCTCTCGCGAGAACTCCATGGAGTCTCCGAAGGTTAAGGGCGGTGTTCCGGTGCGGAATAAAACCAGATTGATCCGGGTGGATCAAGTCTCCAACCACCTTAATCAATCGATTAGCTAACAGTTTAGCCAGTATTTTGGGTTCGGCATTAAGTAGTGAAATAGGCCTATACGAAGCACAGCGATCACGTGGTTTACCCTCCTTATGGGTGACAACGATGGTAGCCAAATGCTGATCAATGGGAAGGACACCAGAATCGAATGCCTCGAGGAACATACCCCTCAGATAAGGCGCCATTTTGTCAGGTCACAGTTTATAGAGCTCAATGGGCAGACCGTTGGGGCCCATGGCCTTACCGGACCGAAGGGCACGGATGGCGACGACGATCTCATCCACCGAAATAGGCGCATCCATTAAAGCCCTATCCTCTTCAGAGAGGCAGGGCAATGCAATATCATGCAACAACAGCCGGGAGTCACACTCATCTCTATCACTGACCGAGGCGTAAACCGTCTGAAAATGGTCTACAAAACAATCAACAATCCCAATCGGCTCCGAAACACGATCACCATTCAACCTCTCAATCACAGGCACAACCCGATTCAGTCTTTCTTTCTTGTCCAACCACGCAATTAGCTTACCCGCTTTATCACCCACGTCATACAGTCTACCCTGCTGCTCCCTATTCATAACTTTAGCAGCATCAGTCACCAGAGCTCTATAGTCAGCCTGTTTCAGACTAAGGGAGTGCAAAGTAGCACGGGTGGCATCCCCCCCGAGGTCACTCTCAAGTATCGTTATTTCAGATTCGAGGCGTGTCAGTTCTTCATGTTTGGCCTTCTTGGCGGCAGCAATTAATGACAATGAATAACCACGAACAACAGTCTTAAAGGCTTCCCACAATGAAATGGAAGAAGAAACAGACCCCACATTTTCGTTAAAGTAACAATCAATTGCCTTCACAAGCTCAGAGCGTGTCTTGGGGTTTCGCAAGTACCATGGATTTATAGGAGCCACTCTCCCCTCACCACCCATTCCGGCCTCAAAACAGAGCCACAAGGGGGAATGATCAGAGATGCCCCTAGGAAGGTGACGGATCTCCCTCACAAATTATGATTGCGCTGAAGGCATTAAGAAATAATCAAGTCTGGAGAGACTACTATGGGCCCCTGAGTGGAACGTGTACTGCAGTTGTGTAGGATGAAGAAGTCTCCAACTGTCCATAAGCCCAAAGGTTTCAAGCAGCTCACTAAGCCACATTTGGGATCTAGGTAAGTCCCTGGGGGGGTAGCGATCAGAGGTGCCGGAAACCACGGAGTTAAAATCCCCACCAAGAATGAGAAAACGTTCAGGTAGCTCCAGTAGAAGCCGCCCAAGGTCAGCATAGGTGGTGGCCTGTAGGCCTGGGGGGACATATGTGTTAATTATGGAGAGCGTCTTGCCCTCCCATCTCCCCGAAATCGCAGCATACCGACCCCTATCATCCAGCGTTATCTCGTCAATTTCAAGGGGTAAAGAGGACCTGATCAAAATACCCACCCCTCTTGAACCGGAGGTGAACCCAGCATGAGCGACTAACCGATACCCACGTCTATTCATCGCCTGGCAAGCGTTGCCAATCAAATGGGTTTCCTGCAGCAGAACAATATCAGGGGAGTGGCGTCGAAGGAACTGCAATACAACCCCTCGTTTTATTCTATCCCCCAATCCATTGACATTCCAGGACAGAAGTCTCAACTCACTACCCCTCATCCAGAGAAAGGACCATTGCCCCCCCCACGAGACCCAACAACAGCAGGATGAGTGCAGACTATACAATGCCATGTGAAAGAAACAAATACACAAGCACTCCCCCCCACCCCCCAACAAGAACCCGTTACAACACCCCCCTCCCTGCACCCCTGCGTCCGACTCAAAAGCCACCCCAACTTGCAGTGTGCCTGTCGCCCTCTCATAAACTAAACTACACAAAGAACCCAGGAGGAGGAAGAGTCCCCTACACCCCAGCCACTCTCGGGCTCAACAATACAGTAACAAAGAACAAATAGCAAAACTCAGCTGACAAGCAGTTAGGAAAGATCGGACGTCGGGAACCACGATGTCACTCCTGATCCGGTGTGCCCCTCTCGGCGCCACCGGGGTGTGGAAAATGACAATGTATATGTACATAAGCGGCGTTCATTTATGTTCACCCTCGCCACTGTTGAAAGTAAAGCGAAAATCATGAAACAGTGACCACGCCATCTTGTCCTCTTTTAGGCCCCATCACGAACATAGATGGCAGCCATTTTGTGTGTCATGACCTCTCTGCCCACTGCCAATAGCCTGCGCGTCTCTCCCCCTCACTCCCCAGCCTCGCAAGTATTCCCCCGCGCCCTGACAGCCCCCGGTCTCTCCTGCTTGGGTCATAAACGCACCTCTAAACACGACCCTGTCTCAGAGCCACATCCTGTGCTGAACCCTCTGCCCCCTCGCTCTTTCATCCCACCCTTAGAACAGGCCCTTTGATAATCTCTTCCTCCCTGCCCGATTGCCCGGCCTGATCCCAGGCCATCATCTAGCCCAACAAATGCAGTTTATTTGCTCCCTACAGTAGGACCTCGCCTCACATCAGAGGAGCGGTGATTAATCAATGCCTTCACACCCCTAGATCCGACCGACCGCCCGCATTCCTGTTCCCAGCGGTATGTCCAGCTGCACGACAGCCATCATGCTGAGGTTTGGGTGGGGACCTCTACTGTAGATATGTGTGGGAATGGGCCTGAAGCGGGGATTCCAGGAATGTCTTTCCGTACATCAAAGCATTACCAAGAATGTGTGATATGTAATAAAGTAATAAACCAGTGTATAAGAGGCCAGGCCTCAGAGATGTTGTTAGAGCACCTCGAGAAGATACCCTGTTGTCTGATTTGACGTGTTCTGCTCCGTCGGAATAAACTCCTGTTTCCTGCCTTCCAGTCTCCAGCGCCTGCCTCTTTATTTGGTAACAGTGAGTTGGGTGAGAGGCGGCTAACGCCGGGCAAACCTTGAAAAGGGGTAATCGACCTGATCTGCCTGACCCTTTTTCAACAATTGGCGTCCCAAACGTGGGGCCCATCAGCGACACGTGGATCCAGTGGGAGAGGTCCCAACGACAGAGTGAACGACTGCAACGATCGGGAAGTGCTCCTGCCCGATAGACCCTTGTCTGGCAGCCGATCATCCGAACTTCACTGGTTCCGAGCAGACCTCTCTGGAGTGATCTACGGTCCTGACTGGAAACCATCAGGAGTGCCACAGCAATTACGGAGAATAGAGGACGATCGGTCGCTGGAAGCGGAAGACGAGAAACTGTCCATACGGTCCGGGTAAGGTCGTGTAACACGACGAATTGCGAATTGATTGTTTGATTGTCATTGGAAAATACTAGTATTACGCATTTGATTGTTTTGTCCTGAGAGATTCTCTGTCTACAAACGGGGAAGGATAGGAGTATTCTCCCTTTGCAGATAGTGAAGGGTGGGTAGCGCAGGCTTTTGCCCCCGTTGTAACCCGTCGCGCCTACTTACCTCTCCATTTGATTGATTGTTATCCAAGCATTTATTGTTTTGGAATTGGTTCTCTTTGGATCATTCTCTATTTGCAAACAAGCACAGAGTCGCAATACTCTGTTTAGTCTTTGCAGATAGTGAAGGATAGGTAACGCAGGCTTTTGCCCCCGTTGTAATCCGTTGTGCCTATTTTTATCCCTCATTGATTGATTGTTTGACCGAACATTGATCATTCGGAATTGGTTCTCTGAAAGGATCTTCTCTGCCTACAAACAGGGAGGAACAGGAAGATCTCTCTCTTTGCAGATAGTGAAGGGTAGGTAGCGCAGGCTTTTGCCCCCGTTGTAACCCATCGCGCCTATTTTTATTCCTCATATTGATTGATTGATTGTTTGTCCGAACACTGACTGTTTGGAATTGGTTCTCTCTTTGGGTATTCCCTATTTGCGAATACTGTAGAATAGAAATATTCTATCTAGTCTCCGCAAAGTAGTGAAGGATAGGTAGTGCAGACTTTTGTCCCCGTTGTAACCCGTCATGCCTATCTTCTCCCCATTGTTCAGTAGTTGGTTCAGCCCGGACCATTTATTAGAGGTAGATCATCTGGCTGCACCGGAGGACACCCCTAATAAAAAGGACATATATAAAAAAAATGCGGATTAGCCGCTGTATCGTGCTAGCAAACAATAACCTAAAAATCGTTAGGAAAAAAAAAGAAATCGAGCAAAATCAGTAGGCCACTGATGAGATCTCCCTTTTTTTGACCTCGCTGAAATAGAAACATTAGGAACAACCCCTCAGGAGAAATATGAAACTAGTGAGAAGAGCCGAACTCAACGCCATGATGACTGCAAGACAGCTCGACTCCACCGCCCACCCCGCCCAAATAACGACAAACCCTACGCAAATATCATAAATATAAAACACTCCAGCAAAGTAACATGTTAAAACGTTTTATTGTACAACTATATATTAACCGACTATTTACATGGCAAACGGCTGCAACAACAAACCCACAATGCATTTCGCCGTCTGCTTGACGCCGTTCCTGTCCCTCCTTCCTCAAAGTAGCAATGTTGGGCTACTTTGGGCTACTTTTTAGTAGGTTTTTGGGCGTCAGAAAGTCTACAAAAGCCATCAGCTGGCGAGGTAGCGTCGGTGGCGGCCTGGGGTGGAGGACCATTGCGCAAATAGCCCGGAGGCGACACCACGCGCCGAGGCCTGCCCCCAGGATGTATCAGCGTTCCTCTCGACGAGCCCCGCGATTGGCTGACCGGGGGGACCCGCTCCTGTGGCCGTGGCAAAGAGCGGCTGGCCGCCATCGGCCGGAGAAGTCGTGGGGTGAATGGCCCGGCCGGGAATGTACTAGTCTTCCCATTCCCTTCTTCTTCCGGCGCCTTGCAGGCCACGGGGGGGGGGGGTGTCTTGCTTATGCCTCCGACACCCCCGCCCCTCTTTCATCGCCTGGTCCAGCCATAACGAATGTCAGCGAGACGGCGTGGGGTGCACTGGGAGGGAGAGGCGGTGCGGACGAGCCTCTCCCACCTCCCCAGGTGGAGGCCCCTCAGCTGCACCCCCAACGCTCCACTCACCCGACAAGGGTTCGTCCACTCTTGCAGTGCAGCGACGCTCCACTCACCCAGCAGGGTCTCGTCCACTGTGGCGGTGCAACTACGCTTCGCCCGACAGGCTGGAGTCCGTCTGCTCTTGCGACCCAGTGACTGCCGGTAGTTGCAGAACTCCTAAAAATGGCGGTCGACTCTGCAGGAATGGGCCTGGCGTGCAAGGATGGCCTGGTCGCTTGTCAGCTAGAAAACGAGTCCCCCGTCCAGAAGCGTTCTCCTCAGCTTTGAAGATTCTACGAGAACTGCAGGGGCCCCAGGCCCCCCGATGGGGAACGACTGCCATGATTGCCCGCAGAACAACCAAGACGTAGCCACAAGACGTTGGCGCCCTCATGCTGGCGCCAGCCTCAGTTTGAATGACCAAAAATACTGCAGACTACCGATTTGATCAGTTCCGGTGGAACACCAGTATGACCCGGTAGGAAAGATTGTTGCCCCCCCCCCTTTTTGATTGATGGTTCATGTCACCGGTCCCTTCTGTTGCCCTTTAACGAAACTTTTGGACTGCCGAAAGAGGCTCTGGTCCAACCATGAGTTGGTGGAGACATTTTGACTATACATGGACCTGCCTGACCCCACCCAAAATGGCGCCGGTACAAACGAAACTCGCAACTCCCTGTTGTGTTCCGGATGCTCAGCCTTGATATCATGAGATACGTATGCAGTTTGGCGGGGCGGGAGGGGATGGGTACTGATTGAACATTCGGACAATGAATTGATATTAAGTTCTGACGCGTCATTGATTACAGTATTATTGAAAGTTCGAATTTTCGACACTTATGGTACTTGCCCACAATGAATTTTCGATATGATTTTATTGCACTTATCGTACCTTTATGAAATCAACGACCACCGACTCCGTTACGTTTTTCTCAAATAAATATGCCCTCATGTAGAGTTCCAGTCTGCTCCGTGGCCGGCCCACGTGGTTGTAGGCCCGCATTTGTACGCCAACATTTTTAAATAAAAGTTTTTTTGTGAAAAGCAAACATAGTTGTAGCACTTGGATTGGTAAGTTTCGAATAAATGGCCATTGTTTCCGATATACGTAAAATACAGGTGAAATAAAGCAATTCGATTACTTAAAGGTTAAAAAGCAAAGTACACAGAAATATTGCAAAAGTGAATGGTCCAGGTTTGTTGCGTGTGTTTTTTACTTTTGTGCAATGTAAAGCAATCGATAAAGGTCCCGGTATTTAGCCTTTACTTTATATGCCACATATATCAGGGAAGTTGTTTCAGATGCCCCTAAGCCACTCCGAAGGAATGCCACCTAGCCCCTCTAGTTTCCGTGCCTGATGAACAAAAAAAGACCCTGTACCACTGTAGACCATCCCTCCTCCTCGAAGGAGAGCACGAGTTCACCCCCCACTTTACACTGACTGCCCTTTTGTTTTGACGCCCTTCACACGATCCGCAATACCACACTTGGGCGATCTATGCAATACACAGTCCATCAATGATTATCTCTCCCGCACTACCAGTCCCTCTGGGCTTAAAACGCCGAGATGAAAGGGACTGCATCCCGCGGAGATAGGTCGAGTATGTGGTAAGTAAAAGCCTTTTCGGGTTTATGCGCGCGGATGTGTTTTAAAACGCTGCCCCCACCCCTTCTTTTCCCCTTCTTTCTGCAGGTCACATCGGAACATCGATTAAAGAATGGAGAAGACCTAAGCAACACGCCATGGTTCCGCGGGGAAAAATTATATATTATCCATGGGGACTGCCCCTGAGAACGTGACGAATTTTTGTGATATGAATGCACGCGTGTATGCCCGGATGTGTATAACCGGATGTGTATAACTCGACTGGATACACGTTGCACACGTTCGGCTTGATAAGAGAGATGTTTTTGAGTGATGATCGAACGGCCGATGGAATGGGGAAAAGAGGTCTAAACATGGTGCCTATACACGACGAACAACCAAAGATATAACACTCCCATACTTAGAAACGACTCTCTCTCTCTGAACCCAGCGACTGGCAGGGTGGCCTGAAGCAGAAACTTGGCGGGTTATTGCAGTATGACACAAATATGACTCCAACCGGCACCCCAAATAATGCAACCAAGAATGACGTGCACCTATGAGAAGATTCATACGGTAACTAAATAGGGGAAGGTTCAGGAATATTCCGGGGTGAGGTTTACCCAAGTACCCTCCTCCTGGAAGACTAGGAATATTGCCAATGCTTAAGATTTACCACCTCCTTCTTGCACCCTCATAGACGTGAAACTCAAAGCTGCCCATTGTTCTCCCGACTGACACCCTCCGTTGCCTCAGCCTGGATACCCATTCGCTAAAAAAAAACGATTCGAAGATCCCACCGTGAGTATTAGCCCGACCAGGTTAGTTCCCGAACAATTGACAAAGGTGTAAGTATTTGCAACCGAGGCCAACAGCAAAAGACAGCCAGGTGAATTAAATAGGATACTAAGGATGCGCAGCATGCAGGAGGAAATCTCTTTGGCCAAATACTGTTCTATGTTTTGTCTTGGGTTTTTGTATATAATACATGTACTACCCCCCCCCCCCGCCTGAATTCATGTGTACGTAGTGTGTGGATTTACGTCGTCCCTCAGTCTGTGTTTCTATATAACATGACCCCTACTGTTTTGTGTTGTGTGCGCACTAAATGGCCTATTATTGTACACGTTTCTCTCTCTCTCTCTTTCTCTCTCTCCATGTCATACGTGTACCGAATAGTTCATTTAAAATGCGGACGACTCTCTCTTCGAGGGTCCCCCTGTTCCCTCTTCCTTTGTGTGGTAACGTTGTGCCCCGCCGGCACGAGCCTGATTGGTTTTTGAACACAAAGGTGTTCGACAAATTGCCAGAAACTAAAACAATTGTAATTTGCCATATTACTGCCTCTCCTTTCTGTAAAATGATAGAACTCGAATTGGCTATGAAGGAAAGGACAGGTAAGACGACTGATGTCCCCTAATCTGGCCCTTTTTATAGGAGGACTATATGTCAGTGGCCTTCTGTTCTCAGTTCGTTAGAAACACAATCCCCAATGCCCAGATTGCCCCACCTCTCTGCACCCAAGTACGGATGTCCAAAATGTCCCCGTTTCTCCCGATTGACCCCAGCTCCATATCCCGAAGTATAACTGATGACCCTGATTAACTGTCGCTCCCCGAGAAAAGAATGTTTAGCCTCTGCCCCTCTCTCATGATGATAGAAGACTGCCAGGGCTTGGGTTAGAGAGACGAGTCTCTACCGAAGGATCCGATTTCGAGTTTGAGGGAATACACAGTTGATAGGAGTCTGACCTCTCTCCCTATACGTCATGAA
Source organism: Lissotriton helveticus (assembly GCF_964261635.1). Classification (NCBI taxonomy): domain Eukaryota; kingdom Metazoa; phylum Chordata; class Amphibia; order Caudata; family Salamandridae; genus Lissotriton; species Lissotriton helveticus. The sequence goes on along the minus strand of NC_136068.1, from coordinate 1,835,549,577 downwards.
TGAACGCCAAATAGACTTAGTATGAACTCAGTAGACATGCCTGTATACATGCTCCACAGTGATAACTTCTGACCGTGACCGATGAACATACCCCCAACTACTTAGATTTGGGGCGGAATTGAAATGTATAAATGTCTTCTCCTACCAGTTCTCTAAAACCTGTTTTGTACCCATTCAAAGATATACAATCACCGGAGGAGAGGGGCCGGAAGTGACACACAGCCTGGCCACGGATCATGAAGCACATGTGACATCGACCAAAGGTGGAGCCGCAGAGCAACGAGTCGCGGGACGAGGCACCACTCTCAAACACGGAAAATGAAAGGATGGAGGGCTGCCTTGAAGCCCTCTGCTTGCTGACCCACGCCTGCCAGAAGTCCCCGCCCCTTTGAGCCCGATCGATGGGCCTGCCTGCTCGTTATCCTTTGCTCCCTTGGTTTGTCTCGAAGATCTGATCCCACTCCGCCCTCTCTTCCCTCGATTATCCGACAACCCCCCCCTCTTTTCACATGGATTTTGACGCAGAGAAAAAGAACAACATTTAGGTAGAAGAGGGTTTGCCACGGAAGGAGAAAGAAATGCAGGTGCCGAGCATGAGGCACCCTTAAAAAGATTAGTTAGGAAACAGGACTGTGGTCTAACAGCAGAGGACAGATCGCACCCTGCGACGTGTAAAGAAGGATCCGAGCTGGACCTATAGCTCCACCGCCGGTGCTCAACAGCGCCAACGGAAGAAAACGAACTACCAGAGCCTACCAGTGATGGCTCGCTACTAAAAAGACACTGTGGCGAAGACCCTCCCCCTTTTTCTGAACTTTCTACCCTCCCCCCCTGACTAATTGCTTGTATTGGACTAAATTCCTCCCTCAACCACTTTTGTTGCCTTCAAAATGTTTCATCGGTCACTTTTAAACACGACAGATGTAAATTCATATGTATTCCACCTCGTATGTCGCATCGACTACACATGGTTATATGCAATCCGCCAGTACTGACAAACGCTATCTCATTGACCACACACGACTATATCTACACCCCGTCAGTTATGATAAACACGGAAATGAACTGACTTATGTAAAAAGCGGCGACTGTGGAAAATGACAATGTATATGTACATAAGCGGCGTTCATTTATGTTCACCCTCGCCACTGTTGAAAGTAAAGAGAAAATCATGAAACAGTGACCACGCCATCTTGTCCCCTTTTAGGCCCCATCACGAACATAGATGGCAGCCATTTTGTGTCTCATGACCTCTCTGCCCACTGCCAATAGCCTGCGCGTCTCTCCCCCTCACTCCCCAGCCTCGCAAGTATTCCCCCGCGCCCTGACAGCCCCGGTCTCTCCTGCTTGGGTCATAAACGCACCTCTAAACACGACCCTGTCTCAGAGCCACATCCCCTGCTGAACTCCCTGCCCCCTCGCTCTTTCATCCCACCCTTAGAACAGGCCCTTTGATAATCTCTTCCTCCCTGCCCGATTGCCCGGCCTGATCCGAGGCCATCACCTAGCCCAACAGATGCAGTTTATTTGCTCCCTACAGTAGGACCTCGCCTCACATCAGAGGAGCGGTGATTAATCAATGCCTTCACACCCCTAGATCCGACCGACCGCCCGCATTCCTATTCCCAGCGGTATGTCCAGCTGCGCGACAGCCATCATGCTGAGGTTTGGGTGGGGACCTCTACTGTAGATATGTGTGGGAATGGGCCTGAAGCGGGGATTCCAGGAATGTCTTTCCGTACATCAAAGCATTACCAAGAATGTGTGATATGTAATAAAGTAATAAACCAGTGTATAAGAGGCCAGGCCTCAGAGATGTTGTTAGAGCACCTCGAGAAGAAACTCCTGTTTCCTGCCTTCCAGTCTCCAGCGCCTGCCTCTTTATTTGGTAACAGTGAGTTGGGTGAGAGGCGGCTAACGCCGGGCAAACCTTGAAAAGGGGTAATCGACCTGATCTGCCTGACCCTTTTTCAACAGGGGAGCTCAGTTCGATCGTCCCTTTTGGGCAATGAGTCAAGCCAGTCACTGACGCTGTCTGGGCGATCGAAGAAGAAAGTTCGCTCCTCGTATTTGACACGCAATTGGGCCGGAAACAACATCGCGTACTTGAGGCCCAAGTCTCGCAGTCGTCTCTTCACTCCTTGGAAACCCAGTCTCTGTCGTTGGACCTGGGGAGTAAAGTCCGGATAAATGTTCACAGTAGCATTCTCGAACTTCAAGGGGCCATGATCCCGGGAGGCTTGAAGGATAGCGTCTTTGTCTCGGAAGTGGAAGAGCCTGGCAATAATTGGCCTCGGGGGGGCCCCTGGCTTAATCTTCCCGCCCGGGAAACGATATGCCCGCTTGCCAGCAAAGAATCTGCTGAGTCCGGCAGGAGCGAGTGATTTAAAACCAGGTCCTCCACTAGGAGGTCGACAGCAGAGTTTTCGGGATTTTCCGGTACACCAATAAGGCGTATGTTATTTCTCCGGGCCCTATTTTCATGTTCATCGAGTCTACGGGCCATCGATTCGTGCGACGATCTCAAGTTGCCGATCTCCGTCTGCGCATCTGCCACATCGGTGATCAGACTGGAGGTCTTTAGATCCAAGGCCCTAACCCTCTCATTGGTTTTGGCCAGGTCCGCTCTGATCAGTGTGACATCAACGGCCACGGTGTCGATCTTGGATGCGAGAGCCTCGTATTGCTGTCCCATCGCGGCCTTCATCCCAGTGATGGCACTCATGAGGTCCTGGAGAGAAACCTCAGTTGGCGCAGTAGAGTCTGCCTTAGGGTCGTCAAGAGTGCGGCCGGCTCCGCTGGGGGATCCCTTCGGTTGCGTATACCGATCCATGACAGGCGTCTTTGTCTTGCGCCTCTCGAAATCAGGTTTAGTGGCCATATTGGAAGCTGTGCCCCGAAGGGTTCCGAGACCTGGTAAAAATGGCCGATGGTGGTGGGACCACGAAGACGAATTTTAGGCAAAAATAGCGTAATGCCCATAGAGCAGTAGATGAAAATGCTCAGACGGAGCAGGACTCAGCAGCAGGTCAAAGTTGTGCCGCCTCCGGTGTGGATCAGATAGGAAGACAGTCATTCGGAGCCCTGAGTAGAAATCGAAACCGAAAGTGGGGATGAGGCCGACTGGAGAGAGACCCCTCTGGCCGCTGTTGTTAAACTACTCTCCGGCCCACGAAGAAATAGAGCCCCCGTCCTCGCCCGGGGCAGGCCCAGAAAGTTGAAGTCAGTGTGAAGTCGGCTCCCGACGTCCAAATTCAATTTCCAAAAGGATGTTGAGGTCGGCAAGAGTTCGTCTTCAGAAGCCCATAATTAAAATCAGAATATTTTCAGGATATTTGCAAAAGGGCGGCACGGGTCCCGGGAGCTCTCTGCTCACGCGACCATCTTGGACGCCCGCGTAGCTCCTCCTGATGAGGCTTTCTTGAGAGGGTTTCAGGGGCTCTGTTTCTCTCCAGCAACTGAAGTTACAGATCATAGCCACAGCAAGAGTCCCATTCAGGTCAATGAGACAAAGTAGCAGAAATTGTATCAACATGCTTTGCGTGTGGTGATCTAAATTTCGACCCAGTAAGGTTCCAGTGTGGGACAGGACTATAAGAGATGGGCTAAGTCCCAGTCTATCAACACTTCGAGTTCATGCTGAGGTCAACTAAATGTTGACCCACAGTGGCCCAATGCCAGTTAGTACCACACTGAAGAAGCTACACTTTTGCCTTACCACTCTCAAAAACATATCGCTAGTTGACATCAGTTCCAATCAGCCTTCCTTCTCAATCTATTTTGAGAAATTAGATTTTCAACCTAGGCATACGTGATGTGCAATTGACTTGTTAAAGAGCTCTGACAAGACACTGCACACCCCATGGATGACTTATACTCATACTCAAAATCTTGTCAGTATAATATATACCCGCACGGCCCCTTTCTTTGTAGATTTGAGAAATGAAAAGCACATTGAGTTAATGTTGCTACCGCAAATCTACGTTTCAGATTATTGTCTAGTCAAGGCCAATATAGTATTCTCTGGGAAGTATTGATGTGGCCATGATTTTATATAAAAATTCGTCATGTCCCTCATCATTACTCTCCTCAGGCAGGCCTAACCAGCTATCCACAAAATCTGATAGGTGGGAACAGATCCATCCATATCATCTAGGACTGTCTTCATCTTCATCAGCAGTGCCATTTCCTGTTCAGAGAGTTTATATTGAAATGTGTTAAACTTCCACCTTTTCACTGATGTAGAGACCTGTACCAGGTCTAATTGTCCTCAGATATCCCATCATCCAGGATCTTGCAGCAGGAGGTGTTAGACAGTAAAGGTCACATCATAATGAAAGAGTTTGTTCTTGTGCAGGTTCCATGGACATAAGAAGTTAAAGTCTACTCTTTATCACATCGATGGACCAACCTCCGTGGGTCCGCCAGGAAGCCATACTCATCCAAGAACTTCTTTCAGCATGACTGTATCACCACTGCTGGGATGTATCTGGTTTCCGTGAATGATCCAGAACTGGATCCATGTTTAATTTCCAGCCTCCAACAACTCTTATACATGACCTGCAGAAGTCTACAAATAATCAAAATAGTTCTGCACAGAACTCATATTTGACCCGCTATTGGGAATATAGTGAAACCACCAGCATCCTGGTGCCTTGTAGTTTGAATTTTACAGCTACAAACCTACCTCCAGGATCTGCCATGTTTCCAGTATTCTCATATGCAGAGACTTCCTGAGAAGCAGTGCCACTCTGCGTCTGCTGCATGTGGATCAGCACCTCTCTAATACCGTCTGTAGACTGAGAAAATATTCTGCTGAGACAAACATCCGCATACAATACCACTTCAATTATTTTGGTTATAAAGTGGTGTTTCTTCTCGAAGTGCTAAGTCGGTAGTCTGGGAGACTAAATAATTAAGAATTTTTTACTTTGTACAGTATATTCAGATGTTTTGGACTTTCTGGAAGTGCAATCATAATGCAGGGAAGGTGCGGAGTGAAGAGGACTGAAAAAGCACAGCTAGTATTTAAGTAGGCGGAGCTTTGGCAGGAAAAGGTGCGCCAAGCGGTGGAGAGATGGGTGCAGACGCTTGGTGCTAAAATATCTGTGTTGGGTATGGGGGGCTGTTCTGTCAGTGGCTAAAATGTGGGAGAAAAAAACATTTGACTACAAGGTTAAGAAGCAGTGGTGTAACTAAACTTGTGGGGAGCCCCCCTGCAAAGTGCATGGAGGGGGCCCCATGCTCCCAGACCCAGTCACGAGCTTTCAGGCCCACCCATGTACAGTGCCAGGGGGGGCACCCTGAAGCTCGGGCCCCTGCACAGCGGGGGCTGCAGGGGCCATTGTTACACCAGATCCAATCTGCAGCCTCACACCAATAACTGAACTCCATCTGTAAACCAAAGATGAGCTCCATCTGGCTCTGTGCACTGGCCTGTGGTCTCAAACTGACAACCGGCCTTCAGCCTCACACCAAGGACTAGTGCTCAAATATAGTCAAAGTTGTGGCTCCACCCTCATACCCAGGACTCGGCTCCAGTGTCACACGTTAAGCTAGTTGCAATTTACTGTGAGGACAAAGATCCTACCTCACGCCTTGGGACTGGTGAAGAGCTTTGGGCATTTAAATGATCAGGGTTACAGACAAACTCTGCATGGCTTTCTACCCAAACCTCTTTTGATCTGTCCCTCTCTGGTTCTCCTTATTGAGACGTGACTCCTTTTCTGTGTTTCACTAGCTCTCCCTCCCTAGTCGTCGCATGCGCCAACTTGACCACTTACGCTTTTCTTTTGGTGGTTAAATGCCAACACAGCCCTACAGCTTTGGGGAGAGAACTTATGCTTCTTGAACCAATCACCGCTTTTGGCCATTTTCATCTAGTATCACAGTATTTACTCAGTAAGGGTGTGGACTGTCGCCACCCATGGCCAGGACAAGGCAAGCTGGATCCTGTCATCAAATAATCAATTTGGCTCAAAATTTAAGTGAGATTGCCTGATCCCTCACGCCTTTTGTGCCACTCTGATATGGAGCCGCTCCAAGAGCCACCTACATCAGAGTTTGATGTTTGCTCTGGTTTGAATCTGGAGCATATAAAAAGGGCACCTCTGGATAATCGACATCTCCTGGTGTTCGGTCCAGATTAACATAACGAAGATGAAGACCCTGGTAAGTCTGTGCTATTGGTGTGACATGTCTGAGTGGTCTTTCTCTTGCATTCTAAAGGCATTAAATGGGAAAAAAACACAAATGACTGTTTGACCCAGATTGCAAATAAACAGTTCAAGACCATCGTGCCATCATTTTAGAACCAGTTTCTCTCTTCTAATTAATATAGTCTGTGTATAATTCTTTTGCAATCTGACCAGTATAATGGGGGCTTTCAAAATCAACTGAAGAGTTAATTGAATTATTTTGTGGGAAATTTAAAACATAACTTCCTCTTGAATATGACAACTTTGTGTGAATGGAGGTGATTTTGGAAATGTAAAATTCTGTTTTCTCCAGTTATGACTGTGTGTTAAGATACATGTTTGTACGTGGTGTGTTTGTGTGTGTTTTTGTTTGTGTGTGATATATCTCAGGACAAAGAACTGCAAGTCCCCTTGGCCCTTGACCAGGGCCACTAGAATTAAAATACAAGGGGGATCAAATTAGGTTGACAGGTTAATTAAATAAAGTGGTCATAAAAGGCAAGTTATGCATTATGCAGTAACATTCTGTGGCTGTGGTGTTTTGCCATTTCAATACATACTAATACTTCAGTAGTAGCAGTTTAGCTGTGCAGTACCAGAATATCATATAACATAAATATTGTGTGCTAAATACCATTTATAAAAATATCACCCAACTGGAGTTAATAATAGAATGCACACCTAATGGGATGATATTTTGTAATGGGACAATCATTTTGTAAATGATATTTAGAACACAATATTTATGTCAGGTGATATTGGTGTTCAAGATGGTCAGACATACAACTGTGGGGTGTGCAGTCATAATATCGAGTTGTTGTTTTCGACTGGACAGAATATTGAGTAAAAAATATAGAATGGACATAATATCGACTAGACATAATATAGACAACAAAAATATCGACAAAAATGGACATAATATCGAATCAAAAATATAGAATGGACATAATATCGACTAGACATAATATAGACAACAAAAATATCGAATTTAAGGTAAGTTAATAATATTTTTAATTTTTTGTGTAATATTATTCTGTAGCGGGTTGTGGGTTTATAGGGGAATAGGGTGGGAAGTAATTTAAATATAATTAATTAAATCTGTAATATAATAGTAATTGTTAATTAATTATTAATTGTTAATTAATTAAAAATATAATTGGTAATTAATAATAATTGATTAATTGATCAATAATTATATTTTCGTAAAATATTTTCTGTAGCGGGTTGTGGGTTTATAGGGGAATAGGGTGGGAAGTAATTTAAATATAATTAATTAAATCTGTAATATAGTAGTAATTGTTAATTAATTATTAATTGTTAATTAATTAAAATATAATAGGTAATTAATAATAATTGATTAATTGATCAATAATTATATTTTAGTAAAATATTTTCGGTAGCGGGTTGTGGGTTTATAGGGGAATAGGGTGGGAAGTAATTTAAATATAATTAATTAAATCTGTAATATAATAGTAATTGTTAATTCATTATTCATTGTTAATTAATTAAAATATAATTGGTAATTAATAATAATTGATTAATTGATCAATAATTATATTTTCGTAAAATATTTTCTGTAGCGGGTTGTGGGTTTATAGGGGAATAGGGTGGGAAGTAATTTAAATTTAATTAATTAAATATGTAAATTAATAATAATTGTTAATTAATTATTATTTTGTAAATAATTAAAATATAATTGGTAATTATAAATATTTAAAGAATAAATAAATAATAATTAGTAAATTAATTTCTGTAGTGGGTTGTGAGTTTATAGGGGGATAGGGTGGGGAGTAATTTAATAATAACTAATTAAATATGTAAATTAATTACATTTGTTAATTAATTAATAATTGACCATTAAATAAAATTAACTTCGTAAATAAAAGTAATAGGTTTTGGAAATTAAATTTAAGTTTTGGGTTTTTGGGTAGAGGGGTATTTTTAGGGTTCAGGGTCAGTTTTGGGTTTTTGGGTAAAGGGGTATTTTTAGGGTTCAGCGTCAGTTTTTAGTTTTTGGGTAAAGGGGTATTTTTTATGTTCAGGGTCAGTTTTTAGTTTTTGGGTAAAGGGGTATTTTTAGGGTTCAGGGTCAGTTTTTAGTTTTTGGGTAAAGGGGTATTTTTAGGGTTCAGGGTCAGTTTTTAGTTTTTGGGTAAAGGGGTATTTTTAGGGTTCAGGGTCAGTTTTCAGTTTTTTGGTGAAGGGGTATTTTTAGGGTTCAGGGTCAGTTTTTAGTTTTTGGGTAAAGGGGTATTTTTAGGGTTCAGGGTCAGTTTTCAGTTTTTTGGTAAAGGGGTATTTTTAGGGTTCAGGGTCAGTTTTTAGTTTTTGGGTAAAGGGGTATTTTTAGGGTTCAGCGTCAGTTTTTAGTTTTTGGGTAAAGGGGTATTTTTTATGTTCAGAGTCAGTTTTCAGTTTTTGGGTAAAGGGGTATTTTTAGGGTTCAGGGTCAGTTTTTAGTTTTTGGGTAAAGAGGTATTTTTAGGGTTCAGGGTCAGTTTTAGTTTTTGGGTAAAGGGGTATTTTTAGGGTTCAGGGTCAGTTTTCAGTTTTTTGGTAAAGGGGTATTTTTAGGGTTCAGGGTCAGTTTTTAGTTTTTGGGTAAAGGGGTATTTTTAGGGTTCAGGGTCAGTTTTTAGTGTTTGGGTAAAGGGATATTTTTAGGGTTCAGGGTCAGTTTTCAGTTTTTTGGTAAAGGGGTATTTTTAGGGTTCAGGGTCAGTTTTTAGTTTTTGGGTAAAGGGGTATTTTTAGGGTTCAGGGTCAGTTTTTAGTTTTTGGGTAAAGGAGTATTTTTAGGGTTCAGGGTGAGTTTTGGGTTTTTGGGGTACAGGGGTACAGTGTAAAAATAAAGTAAAATTAAATTTAACTTAAATTAATTTAATGAAATTAAATTAAAATAAATTATATTATATTAATATGTTTATTTAATAATATGTTTATATATATATATATATATATATATATATATATATATATATATATATATATATCACCTACTGGCGGTCGCCAGTAGGTATATATAGTTAGGATTTTTTCTCTATGGGATTTTTGAAAATTCTATGTCTAATAACTTTGGCGTTTGTGGACGGAATTGGCTGAAATTTTCAGGAAAATGGAACATTTTGTTTCAGAGCAGCCCCTGAAAATTTGGGGGGGGTTCGTCAAGGGGGGGCCGAGAAAAAAGGGGGGTCCCAAAACGTGTTTTTAACATTGGGTTTTCCATAGGGCGGTTGGCCTCACTTTTAGCCCGAACGGCTGAATGGATTTGCACGAAACTTGGCAAAATTGTAGGGACTGGTAGCCCGATGTGCCTTTGCTAGGTCTCAATATATGTGCTCCAGTGGATTTTGAGAAATTAACGTTCAAAAAAAGATATATATCTGTAACAGCGGACCAGGCAGCGCTCCAGTTCGCGTACTTTTCGCGTTACGGAGCTTTGTGAAGCGAAGCTGATTGGTTCTCCGGCGTCTGTAAACATTCCAAACAGTCCGTAGCGGCGGCCATCTTGTCTCTCGGTAGGATCGAGAGACAAGAGGAGGCCAAAGCGAAGGGGCAAATGACCGTAAGGGGGCATAGTAGATCCTCCCTGACCCCCTAGGTTTGATGTGGAGGTTTTAAAAGGGCCCCGCGGGGCAAAAAAAAATAACTAATAATAATCGAACGGCTGAATGGATTTGCACGAAACTTGGCAAAATATTAGGGACTGGTAGCCCGATGTGCCTTTGCTAGGTATCAATATATGTGCTCCAGTGGATTTTGAGAAATTAACGTTCACAAAAAGATATATATCTGTAACAGCGCTCCGCTTCGCGTACTTTTCGCGTTACGGAGCTTTGCGAAGCTGATTGGTTCTACGGCGTCTGTAAACATTCCAAACAGTCCGTAGCGGCCGCCATCTTGTCTCTCGGTAGGATCGAGAGACAAGAGGAGGCCAAAGCGAAGGGGCAAATGACCATAAGGGGGCATAGTAGATCCTCCCTGACCTCTTAGGTTTGATGTACCATTTTGCCAAGTTTGGTGTAATTCCGTTCAGCCATTCAGGCTGTAGACGTATCTAAATGTCCTATGGAAAATTGCATGGGGAAAACACATTTGAAAGTGTTGAAATTTAGAACCAATTAAAATGTTACTTTGGTTTTGTATTTGTGTGTGATGAAAGTTAATTGGTTATGTATATATCTAAAATGAGAGGAAACCACAGCCATTTTGTGATACTACTGTCTGAGGTACATTTGTGAGGAATTTTTGGTGCTCAATTTCTGGTGTTTGATTTACACAGTACTAACACTTCTCCTACTTTTAAAAAGGTGAGTTGTTAATTTGTAAGGGGAACTATGTTGTACACTTTAAGATAATTTGAAAAATGTTTTCTGTTATTTATTTACAGTCCTTCTGTTATACTAAATACTTGATAAAGTTAGTTTTATATTATGTATTACTAAAAACGATAAATGAAAGTGATTATTTTTTTCTGCAATTTACAGCAAGCAATTTCAAAATAAAATGGCTCACAATGAAGAGACCGTGGCAATTTCTTTTGAATTATCCACTACATTTATTGAAATTGACAGCACCAATAATGAAGTATTCTCACAAGGAGGAGATGATTTGAATGATTTTTTTGATCAATCTCTTGATGGTGAATTTATCGAATGTTTGGAGACCATAGAGTTACAAGAATCATCATTGCAGACTTTTCATGAGGAGATTCCTGATGAGATGATTGAAGAGGAAATTCCTGATGAGGACATGTTACTAGTTCTTTCAAATTTTGAAAATTCAGAAGAATAAATTTATATTTAGAAATCAAAAATTGTTTGAGACATTATTCATTTTTATTTTTAATTTATGAGGTTGTAGCAAAGTGATTGTAGTATAAAATGAGACTTATAGTATAGAGTGCAACATTTTTATGTTACATGGTAAGTTTACTCATATTTACTTCCCTTCTCCCACTATATTATCTCCAATGTGTATTTGACATCTCTTCTTCATCTCCGGCCTCCTTTCTCTCACTGTCTGTCTCTGATGCATCTTATCGCTGCCATTTTGTGTAATTATAGAAGAGAGTAAAATAAAATAGTTCGGAACGTGAAAAGGGGGCAAAGTAGAGTACCCCTCACCCCCTAGGCCTTCTCAGGCGGTCCCAAAAGGACCAGTTTCTGTTTTCCTGAGAGATTATGGTATGAGTTCCATATACCACAATAACTTGCATTACAACATGCAAGATATCTATCTCCTATTACCAACTTTTGGAGATATTCGCGCCAAGATCTCCAAAAACTAACACCTGCCCTGAGCAGTTCTTAGCCATGTTATCCAATGGGAGGTGGATAACATGGCTAAGAGCATTAGCTCGGTAATGCATGAATATCGCGGACTTTTTAGCGATATTCATGCATTGCGGCCGTTTTTTATCGCATTTGCGATAAACCTTGATAATAGCAAGGTTTATCTGCGATAATTTCTGACGATGCTTAGCGGTAAAAAATTCGTTGCTAAGCATCGTTAGCGATAAATATCGCTTAACTTTGGTAATATGCACCAACGTCTGTTAACGTTCGATTCGAAGGAAATGAGGAAGTGTTGAAAAACATTGTCTGCGCCATCTTGCCTTTTTTGAAATGCCACACTTTTGTCGTGCACGGCAGCCATTTTAGATGCCTTGACCAGACCCACTCTCTGCACGCTGTTGATCCGTAGTATGGCTCCACACCCTCGCAAGCATCTTCCCCAGGCACTGGTCACCCCCGCTCTCTATCTTATGCATCGGCAATAAACCTCCCCCCATCTGCGCTGCTCTTCCCTGAGAATCACACTCTGTGCCCGCCCGACACCTCCCTTTCACCCTATTCACTACCCCACCCTCTGACACTCCTCTTCCTCTGTGTCCGATTGTCCAGGCTATCAGCTAGCCCTGCAGATGTAGTTTATGGCCCCAGCTGTAAAGAATCACCCCTCTTCAAAGGAGTTATAGTAGATCAAGGCCCACACCCGATGAGATCCGTCAAACCACACGCGTTCCTACTATCTGAAAACCATCCTGTATTGTGATTGTGGAGGGGACCGAGCCTGAAGCGGAAGATTCCAGGGATGACTCTTTGTACATCAAAGTTTTTACAATTATGTGTCACATTAAAAATATATGTTTTTCAAAAAAAGAGAGTTTGGCCCATGTGGACAGAAGTGGGGTAAGGGCCCAAATACTTTGTAAAAAAGAAAGTAACCCACACTTCACATTTCACACCATTCAATTTCGGATGAAAAAAGATAAGCAAAACTTAATATGTTTATCTTGGCATTTAGTTGTGCCGTTTTATTCCATAAGAAACAACCTTTACTGAATATTTCTAAGTCAAGAGAAATACCATTGTCCTTCATGTACTAACCATGAATGTCGCGATGTCTAATTTCTACAACACAACACAAAAATATGAATAAAATTACATATACAATGTGAAAACATATGAATAATGTGAAAAAAGTGATACCATATCACACAAAAAGGGAAAAAAATGTCAACGTATTTTTCAGTCACAACATAATGAGCACTTAATCACAATATTTGACCGATAAGCGGACTTCCCATGAGTCTGCTGAAAACACAACCACCGCTCGGTAGAAGTGTTAGTAGGCTTCAAATTCCTAAACAGTTTATATATATTTCAAGACTTAGGACTTGATCCTGTTCGCCTACGCGTTTCGAGTTTGGGAGGGTTCTTCACAAACTCTCATCAGGGCCAAATGAATTCTTTCCCTCGTTTCATAAACCTAATAGTGAAAACATAAACAAATTGTGGACACTCATTATAAATTGCTCCCCTCAACCTGCTCCATCCTTCTCATATGTACAATTTAAAAAAAAGAACATACCTCAGGGAACTTGAGGTAAGTTCAGTTGATCCAAAGCAAATTTCATGGATTCGTAGAATCTGTGCGCCTTCCTAAAAAACGTGTTATTGCATCAGATACTGATTGTATGTGATTTTAGCAAATTAAAATGCTAATTGGGAAAGACAAAAGCCAATTGTCTCGTACCTGAATCTAAAGTGAGGGGAGAGCCTGTTGGGTTTCTGCCGTTTCTTATTTAGGAATATTGTCACTTGTTTATTTTCCTCGGTTTTTTCACAAAGCACTGAAAGACATTATTGAAAAAACATGTGGATTACCCACTTTCAGTAATAAATATCACCTTGCTCTCAGATGTTATGTACCGGAGCATGGTGTCACTTACTGCGTTGTGATTTAACAGTCGTCCAAAATTATGGGAGTGGGCGGCTCGCGGGCCCTTCAAGGACGTCTTCGTTTCCTGAAGGTACCAGGGTATGTCCGGTATCCCTTTAGTCTGCCACCAGCATCAGTGATCCTACATAAAGGAACACGGGGGCTAATTATTTGTGAGGCAGTCGCACATTGTACTTGTAAAAGGCTCGTCAAACGTTCAACGCCGGACGCGAGTCATGGCTTTTAATCATTGCGGTGTGGGGCGCTCGCAGGGTTGTTTACAAGCGTCGCGGCTACATGCCCGCTTCCAAAGTCAAGTGTTGGGTTTATAAAAACGGGGGACTATTTAGTTGGAAAAAGATGCGGAGGCTGCCTGTCTGTTGCTGAGGCAAAGACGCTGTATGGCATGGCGCTTACTCGCATCTCCTAAGTGAGTAGGGCTGTCTGCACGTACCTGTCAGTTTGGCAGCGCGTTTCACTTCGTCATTCCTTTACACAGAGTGAAGGGGAATTCAATAGCACCGGCCTATCTAAAAGGTCCGCTGTTTCCTTGACCAATCACGGGGGACCCGTGTTGGTTTTCCAGAATGGTGCATTGTGGGACTTGTGGTTTAAGTTTCAGTTCACTTACTCAAAGTCTGGTGATTTCACTAATTGAATTGAGGCCAGTGTTAATGGTGTCTAAGCGAAGTATGAGATAGGCCTCTTTGCGCAACAGTGCCTTCTCAACATTAGGCGATTTGTGCAGTGGATCCATCCCAGCTAGGACTGTCCATTTGAAATCCGTTTCTTTGTGGTTGGCAGACAGAAAGTGCTCAACCATTGGGGCATTTTGGACTTTTTTCTTTAACCGCGAACGATGTTGCGTTATCCTGACATTTACTTGCTGGCATGTTTTCCCTATGTACAGTTTATTGCATGCACACAGAATCCCATAGATGACATTTTTGCTTTTACAGTTAGTGTGTAAGCTATGTCTCCATTTCCTACCATTATGGCAAAATTCATCTCAGGTTGAGGGGAGCAATTTATAACGAGTGTCCACAATTTCTTTATGTTTTCACTATTAGGTTTATGAAACGAGGGAAAGAATTCATTTGGCCCTGATGAGAGTTTGTGAAGAACCCTCCCAAACTCGAAACGCGTAGGCGAACAGGATCAAGTCCTAAGTCTTGAAATATATATAAACTGTTTAGGAATTTGAAGCCTACTAACACTTCTACCGAGCGGTGGTTGTGTTTTCAGCAGACTCATGGGAAGTCCGCTTATCGGTCAAATATTGTGATTAAGTGCTCATTATGTTGTGACTGAAAAATACGTTGACATTCTTTTCCCTTTTTGTGTGATATTGTATCACTTTTTTCACATTATTCATATGTTTTCACATTGTATATGTAATTTTATTCATATTTTTGTGTTGTGTTGTAGAAATTAGACATCGCGACATTCATGGTTAGTACATGAAGGACAATGGTATTTCTCTTGACTTAGAAATATTCAGTAAAGGTTGTTTCTTATGGAATAAAACGGCACAACTAAATGCCAAGATAAACATATTAAGTTTTGCTTATCTTTTTTCATCCGAAATTGAATGGTGTGAAATGTGAAGTGTGGGTTACTTTCTTTTTTACAAAACATTAAAAATATATAGCACTCCAAAAAAGTAGTAGGAATATAAAACTTTAATAACTTATAAATATATACAACAAAACAAAAACAGTAAAAACATTTAAACAATGAAGAGACTGTGGCAATTTCTTTTGAATTATCCACTACATTTAATGAAATTATCTCTTGATGGCGAATTTATCGAATGTTTGGAGACCATAGAGTTACAAGAATCATCATTGCAGAGTTTTCATGAGGAGATTCCTGATGAGATGATTGAAGAGGAAATTCCTGATGAGGACATGTTACTAGTTCTTTCAAATTATGAAAATTCAGAAGATGTTGCCTGGGGGTGGGTCGTCAGTAGCGGTCTGTTGTTCGAATAGTTCCAAGGCAGCAGAACGCGCTGAAATCTAGATGGCACGAAGGTGATGTCTAGTAAGTTGCCGCCCAGCAAATAACGGCGTGGGGCGCCGCGGGGGGGGGGAGGCAGTCCAAAGTTCCGTTAAAAGGGCAAAGGAAAGGATCGGTGGTTTGAACCATCAGTCAAAAAGGGGAGGGGGTGCAACAATTTTTCCTACCGGGTCACACCGTGCTTTCACCGGAACTGAGGTCTGCAGGATTCTAGTCATTCAAACTGAGGCTGGCGCCAGCATGGGAGCGCCGACGTCCCGCGGCTACAGTTTCGTCACTCCACGGGCGATCATGGCAGTCATTCCCCATCGGGGGTGTCTGCGGGGGTCGGGGACTCCCGTGGCTCCTCTAGAATCTTCAAGGTCGTAGAGGACTACGGTGGTGGAGTCAACCAGTGACCGGGCCATTTCTTTATGCTGGGCCCGCTCTTGCCAGGTCGACCGCCATTTTGAGAGTTTGGTAGCTACTGGCGATCGCGGGGTCAAATGAGCGGACGGGCTCCACCCTGCCGGGCGAGACGTTGCAGCATCGCCACAGTGGAAGAACCCTTTTCCGGGCGCCTGGAGCGCTGAGGGTGCAGCTGGGAAGCCTCCACCTGGGGAGGCGGGAGAGGCCTGTTCGCACCGTCTCTCCCACCCAGTGCACCTCACGGCGTCTCGCTTGACATTTGTTATGGCCGGACCAGGCGATGAGAACGAGGGGGGGGGGGTCGGAGGCATGTGCAAGACATCCCCCCCCAGTGTTGTCGCAGCCATTATAAAAGAAAGAAGAAATGTCCCGTCCGTCTTTGGGCCGGACCTCCGGTGGATGGCGGCCGGACGCCCTTTGCTCTGGCCCCATGAACGGGTTCCTTGGCTCATCGGATGCAGCCGGATCCCGTCGGCCCCAGCCCCCGGCCGTTGGTGGGCGGACCGGGAGAGAGAGTGGGGGGACAACCTTCAACTCTCAAGTGCCACCGCGGCCGGACTGGGAGAGAGAGGGGAGGGTCGAGGACATAGACATTCCCCCCCCTGCAACTCTCCAGTGTTGTCAATCCCCCTGGCCGGGTCCCGCTGGCCTCGGCCTCTCCTCCGGCTACTCCTTACGTGATGATCTCCTGGCCGACGGTTGGCAGCAGGACCCGCCTTATATGTGTTGCTTCCGGCTGGGCGTAGCCGGAAACCTGTTGCACTTTGGAAGTTTCCAGAATGGGGCGGATGTCTGCTGACTTGTATCTTTCCCAGTTTGCCGTTATTTGGCCGTGGCAGGCGGTGGGACAGACACGTTTTGGGGCAGTGAGGGGCGATGAAGCCTCGTTGCCTTGTGGCCGTTGCAATGTCACACTTGCTTTCTCTTACTGTTTTCAGGTTTCTTATTACGGGCTTACTTCTAACGTTTCTTGTTTCTAGGACAATAATAGGATTTATCATTACGTATTGTTATCGTTTCTTTGTTTGTTATTTAATAAAAAGTTCATTAGTGGCCTACTGATTTTCGTTTTCCTATTCCTTTCTTTCCAGGTTGTTTCATGCTAAAGTTTCTGTTAACAGGATACAGTGATCACTTCGTTATTATTGCATATGTCCTTTTCACTAGGGGTGCTCTCTGGTCGGGCCAGATGACCTATCTCTAGTAAATGGTCCGGGTGAAACAGGTGCATCAATCAGTGGGGAGTAGATAGGCATGACAGATTACAACGGGGGAGAAAGGTCCGCATTACCTACCCTTTCACTACTTGCAAAGATTTTCCTACGTTTATTTGCAAACAGGGAATACCTCCAAAAAGAACTAATTCCCAAACAGTCAATGTTCGGGCAAACAATCAATCAATGAGGAACGAAATAGGCACGACGTGTTAAAGGTTTGCGTTACCTACCCTTCACTATCTGCAAAGGGAGAGAGAATATTCCTATTCTTCCTCGTTTGCAGGCAGAGAAGATCCTTAAGAGAACCAACTTCGAACAATTCAATGCTCGATTCAAACAATCAACAAGGGGTACTGTGAACACAAATGAACGCCGCTCATGTACATACACATTGCTATTTTCAACAGGTTGTTCCTAATGTTTCTATTTTAGCGAGGTCAAAAAGAGATCCCATTAGTGGCCTACTGATTTTGCTCGATTCCTTTTGTTTTTTTACACGATTTTTCGCTATCTGCAAAGACTAAACAGAGTATTGCGACTCTGTGCTTGTTTGTAAATAGAGAATGAACCAAAGAGAACAATCAATCAAATGGAGAGAGAAGCAGGCACGACGGATTACAACGGGGGCAAAGGCCTGCGTTAACTACCCTTCACTATCTGCAAAGAGAGAGTACTCCTAATAGAAATGAGGGGGGGGGCAGCATTCAAAGCAGATCAGTGTGCATAAACACGAAAATGTTTTTACTTACCACGTACTTGACATTCGACAGCTTATGATATTTGCTATTAAAAAACCATTGAAATTCACTGAAAAAACCATAGGTTATAGACCATATATAGTTAGGAATTAGCATTTACAAAACCTTGAAAATTCACTGAAAAAACCATAGGTTATAGACCATATATAGTTAGGAATTAGCATTTACAAAACCTTGAAAATTCACTGAAAAAACCATAGGTTATAGACCATATATCGTTAGGAATTAGCATTTAAAAAACCTTATTTTACTCACACAGAACCATGGTTTTTTCAGTGAATTTTCAAGGTTTTGTAAATGCTAATTCCTAACTATATATGGTCTATAACCTATGGTTTTTTCAGTGAATATATATATATATATATATATATTCACTGAAAAAACCATAGGTTATAGACCATATATAGTTAGGAATTAGCATTTACAAAACCTTGAAAATTCACTGAAAAAACCATAGGTTATAGACCATATATAGTTAGGAATTAGCATTTACAAAACCTTGAAAATTCACTGAAAAAAACATAGGTTAGAGACCATACATAGTTAGCTGGACATTTTATTGACATAAAACCAATGAAATTCCATATATAGTTAGTTGCACTAACTATATTTCGCGCACCCGCAATCCACTGCTGATGATGTCACATATTACATCATTCATGACATGGTCAGTGACATCACTGATGACATCACTGATGACATCTCAAATGACATCACTGATGACATCACTGATGACATCATCCAGTGACTGTGTGTTTCTGTAAAGTTTAAATATGTTTGATATATTGAAGAATGAGTGGATGTATAAGTGTCTGGATGAAGGATTTAGTAGGTGCGTGACTGACTGTATGAGTGAGTGAATACATGTGTCGTACTAAATGCATGGGTTAGTGACTAAACTGTCTGAATGTGTGCATCAGTATGTCTGTTGTGATGTAAACTGCTGCATGTGTTGTTCATTAGCTATACGAGAGGCTATATGTGTTATTGATTGGTTGCCCAAGTATTTGTATGGGAGATTGAGTTTGTGTGGGGGTGGCTGGGAGGTGTGTGACTCTGTGCATAGATGTGTGAGCAGTTGATTCACTAGGTGTATGAGTTCAAGAGTGCATGTGGAAACAGCTACATGGGCAGTTGACTGTGTGCATGAGTGTATTGATGAGTGAATGGATATCTCAATGCTACATGTCATAGTAAGTACATATGTAAAACACAATACATGTGAGAGTTGGCATATATAAATAACTGTGCATGAGAGCCACTGAATGTGTGAGTGGCTGTATGGATCATTGTGAACTTGTATCAGGGATTGTATAAGAGAGTAAATATGTGTTAGTATATGTTTGAATAAGTAAGGTGTGTATAACTGTATAGTTGAGGAAATGGAGGTGAGATTGTTTCTTTGCATGACTGACTAGGTGTGTGAGTAACTCCATGGATGAGTGACAGTGTGTGAGTGTCTGTATACACTGAGTGTATCTAAGGTTATATTAGAGTCTGAAGAGGTTTATCGTATTAGCACAAGAATGAATTTCATTGGTTTTATGTCAATAAAATGTCCAGCTAACTATATATGGTCTCTAACCTATGGTTTTTTCAGTGAATTTTCAAGGTTTTGTAAATGCTAATTCCTAACTATATATGGTCTATAACCTATGGTTTTTTCAGTGAATTTTCAAGGTTTTGTAAATGCTAATTCCTAACTATATATGGTCTATAACCTATGCTTTTTTCAGTGAATTTCAATGGTTTTTTAATAGCAAATATCATAAGCTGTCGAATGTCAAGTACGTGGTAAGTAAAAACATTTTCGTGTTTATGCACACTGATCTGCTTTGAATGCTGCCCCCCACCCCTCATTTCTATTAGGAGTACTCTCTCTTTGCAGATAGTGAAGGGTAGTTAACGCAGGCCTTTGCCCCCGTTGTAATCCGTCGTGCCTGCTTCTCTCTCCATTTGATTGATTGTTCTCTTTGGTTCATTCTCTATTTACAAACAAGCACAGAGTCGCAATACTCTGTTTAGTCTTTGCAGATAGCGAAAAATCGTGTAAAAAAACAAAAGGAATCGAGCAAAATCAGTAGGCCACTAATGGGATCTCTTTTTGACCTCGCTAAAATAGAAACATTAGGAACAACCTGTTGAAAATAGCAATGTGTATGTACATAAGCGGCGTTCATTTGTGTTCACAGTACCCCTTGTTGATTGTTTGAATCGAGCATTGAATTGTTCGAAGTTGGTTCTCTTAAGGATCTTCTCTGCCTGCAAACGAGGAAGAATAGGAATATTCTCTCTCCCTTTGCAGATAGTGAAGGGTAGGTAACGCAAGCCTTTAACACGTCGTACCTATTTCATTCCTCATTGATTGATTGATTGTCCGAACATTGACTGTTTGGGAATTAGTTCTTTTTGGAGGTATTCCCTGTTTGCAAATAAACGTAGGAAAATCTTTGCAAGTAGTGAAAGGGTAGGCAATGCGGACCTTTCTTCCCCGTTGTAATCTGTCATGCCTATCTACTCCCCACTGATTGATGCACCTGTTTCACCCGGACCATTTACTAGAGATAGGTCATCTGGCCAAACAAGAGAGCACCCCTAGTGAAAAGGACATATGCAATAATAACGAAGTGATCACTGTATCCTGTTAACAGAAACTTTAGCATGAAACAACCTGGAAAGAAAAGAATAGGAAAACGAAAATCAGTAGGCCACTGATGAACTTTTTATTAAATAACAAACAAAGAAACGATAACAATACGTAATGATAAAACCTATTATTGTCCTAGAAACAAGAAACGTTAGAAGTAAGCCCGTAATAAGAAACCTGAAAACATCGCCCCTCACTGCCCCAAAACGTGTCTGTCCCACCGCCTGCCACGGCCAAATAACGGCAAACTGGGAAAGATAGAAGTCAGCAGACATCCGCCCCATTCTAGAAACTTCCAAAGGGCAACAGGTTTTCGGCTACGCCCAGCCGGAAGCAACACATATAAGGCGGGTCCTGCTGCCACGCCTCGGAGATCATCACGTAGGGTGTAGCCGGAGGAGAGGCCGAGGCCGAGGCCAGCGGGACCCGGCCAGGGGGATTGACAACGCTGGAGAGTTGCAGGGGGGGGGAATGTCCGTGTCCTCGACCCTCCCCTCTCTCTCCCAGTCCGGCCGCGGTGGCCCTTGACAGTTTCAGGTAGTCCCGCCACATTCTCTACCGGTCCGGCCACCAACGGCCGGGGCCGATGGGATCCGGCTGCAGCCGATAAACCAAGGAACCCGTTCATGGGGCCAGAGCAAGGGGCGTCCGGCCGACATCCACCGGAAGCCCGGCCCGAAGACGGACGGGACACTTCTTCTTTCTTGAATAATGGCTTTGACAACACTGGGGGGGGATGTCTTGCACATGCCTCCGACCCCCCCCCCCTCGTCCTCATCGCCTGGTCCGGCCATAACAAATCTCAAGCGAGACGCCGTGGGGTGCACTGGGAGGGAGAGACGATGCGAACAGGCCTCTCCCGCCTCCCCAGTGGAGGCTTCCCACCTGCACCCTCAGCGCTCCAGGCGCCCGGAAAAGGGTTCTTCCACTGTGGCGATGCTGCAACGTCTCGCCCGGCAGGGTGGAGCCCGTTCGCTCATTTGACCCCGCGATCGCCAGTAGCTACCGAACTCTCAAAATGGCGATCGACCTGGCAAGAGCGGGCCCAGCATAAAGAAATGTCCCGGTCACTGGTTGACTCCACCACCGTAGTCCTCCACGACCTTGAAGATTCTAGAGGAGCCGCGGGAGTCTCCGACCCCCGCAGACACCCCCGATGGGGAATGACTGCCATGATCGCCCGTGGAGTGACGAAACTGTATCCGCGGGACGTCGGCGCTCCCATGCTGGCGCCAGCCTCACTTTGAATTACTAGAATCCTGCAAACCTCAGTTCCGGTGAAAGCACACTGTGACCCGGTAGGAAAAATTGTTGCACCCCCTCCCCTTTTTGACTGATAGTTCAAACCACCGATCCTTTCCTTTGCCCTTTTACCAGAACTTTGGACTGCCTCCCCCTCTTTTACATTTTCTAGAGAAAACAAAACATTAACCACTACATTAGCATAGCAGTTGACACCAGAACTGTTTTCAAATTGAAAACCAACAACATCTTCAACAGAATCCTTTTTGTTTCTGCTGTGACCCTGCTACAGCACAGGCATTGTCCCCAGCAGTAATTCTGCAATGCCGGTAAGAATAGCTGTGGTGCCTACTGGACTCACTCACCCCCGCGGCGCCCCACGCCGTTATTTGCTGGGCAGCAACTTACTAGACATCACCTTCGTGCCATCTAGATTTCAGCGCGTTCTGCTGCCTTGGAACTATTCGAACAACAGACTGCTACTGACGACCCACCCCCAGGCAACATCTTCTGAATTTTCATAATTTGAAAGAACTAGTAACATGTCCTCATCAGGAATTTCCTCATGAAAAGTCTGCAATGATGATTCTTGTAACTCTATGGTCTCCAAACATTCGATAAATTCGCCATCAAGAGATTGATAAAAAAAAATCATTCAAGTCATCTCCTCCTTGTGAGAATATTTCATTATTGGTGCTGTCAATTTCAATAAATGTATTGGATAATTCAAAACAAATTGCCACGGTCTCTTCGTTGTTTAAATGTTTACTGTTTTTGTTTTGTTGTATATATTTATAAGTTATTAAAGTTTTATAATCCTACTACTTTGTTGGAGTGCTATATATTTTTAATGTGACACATAAATGTAAAAACTTTGATGTACAAAGAGTCATCCCTGGAATCTTCCGCTTCAGGCTCGGTCCCCTCCCCAATCACAATACAGGATGGTTTTCAGATAGTAGGAACACGTGTGGTGTGACGGATCTCATCGGGTGTGGGCCTTGATCTACTATAACTCCTTTGAAGAGGGGTGATTCTTTACAGCTGGGGCCATAAACTACATCTGCAGGGCTAGCTGATAGCCTGGACAATCGGACACAGAGGAAGAGGAGTGTCAGAGGGTGCGGTAGTGAATAGGGCGAAAGGGAGGTGTCGGGCGGGCACAGAGTGTGATTCTCAGGGAAGAGCAGCGCAGATGGGGAGAGGTTTATTGCCCATGCATAACACAGAGAGCGGGGGTGACCAGTGCCTGGGGAAGATGCTTGCGAGGGTGGGGAGCCATGCTACGAATCAACAGAGTGCAGAGAGTGGGTCTGGTCAAGGCATCTAAAATGGCTGCCGTGCACGACAAAAGTGTGGCATTTCAAAAAAGGCAAGATGGCGCAAACAATGTTTTTCAACACTTCCTCATTTCCTTCGAATCGAACGTTAACAGACGTTGGTGCATATTACCAAAGTTAAGCGATATTTATCGCTAACGATGCTTAGCAACGAATTTTTTACCGCTAAGCATCGTCAGAAATTATCGAAGATAAACCTTGCTATTATCAAGGTTTATCGCAAATGCGATAAAAAAACGACCGCAATGCATTAATATCGCTGAAAACTCAGCAATATTCATGCATTACCGAGCTAATGCTCTTAGCCATGTTATCCACCTCCCATTGGATAACATGGCTAAGAACTGCTCAGGGCAGGTGTTAGTTTTTGGAGATATTCGCGCTTAGCGCGAATATCTCCAAAAGTTGGTAATAGGAGATATATATCTTGCATGTTGTAATGCAAATTATTGTGGTATATGGAACTCATACCATAATCTCTCAGGAAAGCAGAAACTGATCCTTTTGGGACCGCCTGAGAAGGCCTAGGGGGTGAGGGGTACTCTACTTTGCCCCCTTTTCACGTTCCGAACTATTTTATTTTACTCTCTTCTGTAATTACACAAAATAGCAGCGATAAGATGCATCAGAGACACACAGTGAGAGAAAGGAGGCTGGAGATGAAGAAGAGATGTCAAATACACATTGGAGATAATATAGTGGGAGAAGGGAAGTAAATATGAGTAAACTTACCATGTAACATAAAAATGTTGCACTCTATACTATAAGTCTCATTTTATACTACAATCACTTCGCTACAACCTCATAAATTAAAAATAAAAATGAATAATGTCTCAAACAATTTTTGATTTCTAAATATAAATTTATTCTTCTGAATTTTCTGAATTTGAAAGAACTACTAACATGTCCTCATCAGAAATTTCCTCTTCAATCATCTCATCTGGAATCTCCTCATTAAAAGTCTGCAATGATGATTCTTGTAACTCTATGGTCTCCAAACATTCGATAAATTCGCCATCGACAGATTGATCAAAAAAATCATTCAAGTCATCTCCTCCTTGTGACAATATTTCATTATTGGTGCTGTCAATTTCAATCAATGTAGTTGAATCATTCAAGTCATCTCCTCCTTGTGACAATATTTCATTATTGGTGCTGTCAATTTCAATCAATGTAGTGGACAATTCAAAAGAAATTGCCACGGTCTCTTCATTGTGAGCCATTTTATTTTGAAATTGCTTGCTGTAAATTGCAGAAAAAAATAATCACTTTCATTTATCGTTTTTAGTAATACATAATATAAAACTAACTTTATCAAGTATTTAGTATAACAGAAGGACTGCAAATAAATAACAGAAAACATTTTTCAAATTATCTTCAAGTGTACAACATAGTTCCCCTTACAAATTAACAACTCACCTTTTTAAAAGTAGGAGAAGTGTTAGTACTGTGTAAATCAAACACCAGAAATTCACCACCAAAAATTCCTCACAAATGTACCTCAGACAGTAGTATCACAAAATGGCTGTGGTTTCCTCTCATTTGAGATATATACATAACCAATTAACTTTCATCACACACAAATACAAAACCAAACTAACATTTTAATTGGTTCTAAATTTCAACACTTTCAAATGTGTTTTCCCCATGCAATTTTCCATAGGACATTTACACACGTCTACAGCCTGAATGGCTGAACGGAATTACACCAAACTTGGCAAAATGGTACATCAAACCTAAGAGGTCAGGAAGGATCTACTATGCCCCCTTATGGTCATTTGCCCCTTCGCTTTGGCCTCCTCTTGTCTCTCGATCCTACCGAGAGACAAGATGGCGGCCGCTACGGACTGTTTGGAATGTTTACAGACGCCGGAGAACCAATCAGCTTCGCAAAGCTCCGTAACGCGAAACGTACGCGAAGCGGAGCGCTGTTACAGATATATATTTTTTTCTGAACATTAATTTCTCAAAATCCACTGGAGCACATATATTGAGACCTAGCAAAGGCACATCGGGCTACCAGTCCCTAATATTTTGCCAAGTTTCGTGCAAATCCATTCAGCCGTTCGATTATTATTATTATTTTTTTTTTTGCCCCGCGGGGCCCTTTTAAAACCTCCACATCAAACCTAGGGGGTCAGCGAGGATCTACTATGCCCCCTTATGGTCATTTGCCCCTTCGCTTTGGCCTCCTCTTGTCTCTCGATCCTACCGAGAGACAAGATGGCGGCCGCTACGGACTGTTTGGAATGTTCACAGACGCCGGAGAACCAATCAGCTTCGCTTCACAAAGCTCCGTACCGCGAAAAGTCCGCGAACCGGAGCGCTGCCCGGTCCGCTGTTACAGATATATATCTTTTTTTGAACGTTAATTTCTCAAAATCCACTGAAGCACATATATTGAGACCTAGCAAAGGCACATCGGGCTACCAGTCCCTACAATTTTGCCAAGTTTCGTGCAAATCCATTCAGCCGTTCGGGCTAAAAGTGAGGCCAACCGCCCTATGGGAAACTCAATGTTAAAAACACGTTTTGGGACCCCCCTTTTTTCTCGGCCCCCCCTTGAGGAAACCCCCCCAAATTTTCAAGGGCTGCTCAGTAACAAAATGTGCCATTTTCCAGAAAATTTCAGCCAATTCCGTCCACAAACGCCAAAGTTATTAGACATAGAATTTTCAAAAATCCCATAGAGAAAAAATCCTAACTATAGATACCTACTGGCGACCGCCAGTAGGTAATATATATATATATATATATATATATATGTATTATTTTTGGTGATATCATTTTTTAATTTATATTAATTATTTATTAATATTACATTTATTTAATAATTATTTCTAAGTTGATATTAAATATATTTATATATATTATTTTTAACTTAATTTTAAGACATTTAAAAAAATCGATATTTTGACAGTCTATATTTTTGTAAGTCGATATTTTGGAGTCGAAATTTTAGTACTTACCTGTTTGAAGATAGGCAGTCGATATTTTGTCCCTCGATATTTTATCCTCGATATTTTGGTATCTCGATATTTTTGACATCGATATTATGTCAGTGATCCAACTGTGGAATATGAATAAACAAACCAGCAAAAGAAAGTTCATTTTGCAGAAAGTGCTTCGGCGTCGGAATTGCATATTTCCAGCCGCACCTGCTTTGACCAGTCCTTGAAATGGCGACAGAGAAGTGCAGATGTTAACAACCTTAGAGTGCTCTTGTCCCACTGAGAAGTACTGGCGCTCTCCCATTGATAGAAATGGGTCCTTCTTGAGAGTGCAGGTTCTCTGACTATCAAAAAAAGTGCAGGCACTCAGAACCGCACGGTGCTTCCCCATCCACAGCACTGCCTGTGGACTTTAAGCCTTCTGGGTGTGCGATCGGTGTCCCTTTGGGACATGTTCCGCTCAGTTCCCTGGGGGACATAGAATGGGTGATGCCCTCCCCACCTCCCACCCCATCCACACACTCAAGTAGTGTTTATGTATCTAAGGGTATTTGTAAGTCTGGCTGTCAGTACTAATCTGTAAAAACAAGCATTTCAATATTTTTTACTTTCTATTTCTTTTAATTAAAAACATTTCGTTCCCATGATTACAGGATTATTTTACATTGAATTAGGGTACACATTTACTCTACAACAACACCCAGGGACATTTTTGCCACTTAACACAAACCACTGATCTACAGTCCATTGTGTTAACAAGATATAAGAGCAGTGCCTTACATTTCATCTGGATCACCCAAGCCTATCTACCGAACAAAGGTCAAGCAAGCTCAACCAGACTCATTCCTTTCACCCCGCCTTCTTTCAACCTCATCAGCTCTTCACCAACCTCCTCATAATTCACTCTTCTCTATATAACTATCTTTCATCTTCGCTAGCCCATCTCTTTTCTTTCCTCCAGTTTCCGTTTTTGTTCATTGCCCTAATGTTTTCTCCCTTACACGAGACCCACTTACTTTCCCAATCTATTGTCAGAAAAGTTTTGCAAGGCCATCTGTTGCCACCTCCATAACACAGAAGATCACCTAACTTAATAGGGCCTGAATATTCATAAGAAAAGCCAGGACTGGGAAGGGTGCAATTGAATAGTTTTTAGTTTCTAGCTGCCATTCCTCAAAAGAGTGTTTCAAAACCAAATCAGTTGAGTAAAACTGGTGCTATATGGATCTTTCTGCAGTAGCTGCATTGCACTCATCTGGTGATTAAATATCTATACCTGTTACATAACTCAAGGTGCTGATTGCGATCATAGGGAACAATGGCATTTTCTTTCTGAATGAATCTCGTAGATGTCAATTTACTTGACAAGTGTTGTAAGAATATGTGAACATCTGAATGATACTAAAAATAATCTCCCTTCCATCTCCCAAGTCTTGGAGGGGGCGTATCCTGAGGGGGGGGGGGGTGGTGGGGGGGATGTCAAGGCCTTTTCTCATACCCCTTATGTGTGTGTGTCATTCTGCCCATAGTTTCACTTTTTCTGTAACACAAGCTTGTCTTGCTAACAAATCACAGGCAAAGGCCAGGGCTGCCTGGTGCTATCAACTTAAATCACTACAGACACATTCACTTTTGCCTTGATTAAGGAGTCGGCTTCTGCACATCAAAGAGGTGTCAAGATGACCATCCATTTCTGCCTTCCTGCCCGGCTGTTCTACTACAATTTCTGAGGCATTGGAGCTCCACCAACCCTGAGAAGTAGGGGTCACCGCATGGTTCGGTTCTCAGGACAGGGAGGTAAAGATGTCCCTGGTACAATGTTCCAGACAGCACCTGTAAGAAGGTAGGATGCTTCTGCATGGTTACCCCGACTTTGTGCCTGGTGCTAAAATGTTATTGACTAGTCTGACTGGGATCCTGCTAATCACAACCCCAGTCCATCTGCTTTCTCCCTAAATTGTTATGTTTAGTACTTAGGTACATCCCACATTGGATACTGGGGTACCCTTAGAATTCCCCAGTATATGCTACTAAGCTACCCAGGCCATAGGTACCCCAGAGGTTCCCCATGGGCTGAAGCATGCATTATGCCTCCCATGGGAGACCATTCATAATGGAACTACAGGCCTGCTATTGCAACCTGTGTAAGCTGGTGCTAGCACCACTTACTAAAGATATAGGTTTTCTATATCTATGGTCACTGCACTTAAAACCTATACGTTACCCCTATAGTAGGCCTTTCCAATCCTGAAGGCAGGGTGTTTGATTCTAAATGAGAGGATGTCCTTGCATGAGCAGAACACCCCTACAGCGTATAGAGTCCAGTGAAGCAGCCATATACCATATAGAGGAGCACCGCATAATTATGCGATGACCATCTAGAAACTGGCTTCAACGTGTTGGAATCATACCCCCACACCTTAAACTGTGTGGGCGGTATGATTCCAAGCACTGGAAGAGTCCTCCGTTAGGCTCTACATGTCCCCGGTACCAGTCTTCCAGACCCGTACAGCACAAAATGGTTGCTGCTGACCAGAGACACGATTTTGCGCTCCTGATGCTGAGCCAAGCTCGAGCAGGGAAAGGCAGAACAATAGGCATCCTGTCACAGGGAGGTCTCACCACCTCCCAGACAGAATATAGTGTATATCGAGTCAGTGTGGGTGCGCTTGCCAGCGCCACTCAGTCTGCATGAGGGGCATATTTGGTGCCACCATTCATAGTCTAGTCCAAACCAGTCCTGGGAGCCGGTGGCTCCTGCTCTGGCGTGAAACTGGACAAAGGATATAGGAGTAACCTCCCCTCTGCCTAGACCCTCCCCTGGGAGGGTCCCCATAATCATCCCAACCCTTTCCCTATGGAACTCAAATGCTTACCTAGGTGTAGGTCCCTAGATTTGTCGTGGGATAAGAATAAGATCAGACACCACTTCTTCTTCTACCGTCTGGGCACTCTGGACTTCTCTGGACTTCGTTTGGGCTCGATTTCGTCTCCCTTCCAATCTGCGGCATCGTCTGTGCCTGTGCACCATACAGGAACCTTCCAAGGCCTGTGGACATAAAAGACACCTGAAGAAATCACCCTAGGAGGGAAGGAGTCACTCCCCTGCATTCACAGGCACCGCAACTATGCCGACCGGTTTGCTGATCCTGAGCTCCTTTGGACTCTGAAGGCTCTGCAACATAGGTGGAGGTTCTCCATAGCTCCCGAAGCCTGCCCTCTCACCAAGTTTGAGGCCAGTATGTCTTGTGGGGGTTGCAATAACTGAACCCCTGTGCACTGCATAAACTTGCAGTTGCAAAGGCGTGTTAGCATCTTTCCAAGAAGATCTTTGGGCTCCAAGTAGCCCCAACCTCGAGCATCTCCAATGATCAGAATCTTAGGCCACACCACATAGTGTGCATCGTGGACTGCATCGTTTGATGAGCTGCTTGAGGTATTCTTGCGACTCCAGTGCCTCCCGCCTGTGGGTCCTTTTGAGGGTCACTATTGCTTTTCTTGAGCTGCCCCCCCCCGGACCGTGCTGGTCCCAACGTTGCTCCTTCTTCAGCTCCTGCATTGGTGGCATTTGCCAAGGCTTGTTGGCACTCCCACTGGACACCGACCCTTCAGCAGTCGACATCCTTTGTGGGACAGCTCACGCATGGCTCCTGGTCTTCCTCAGCATCGCATGGTCCTCACAGCTGCAGAGTCACGGTCATCGTCATCTCTCCTGCAACACCTGACAACGGAGGGCATTCGTCTTCCAAGTCTCCTGGTCACTCCTGAATGACATAGACTCTGTCCCCTCTGCTTGCAGGAACCTCTCAACTAGAATCCACCTTCGAATATCATCGGACACTTTCTCCTTCTTCAGCAGCGGCACTTTCCTGAAGAAATTCTTTTAGGTTTGATGGCGGTGTTCGACACCACTTGACACATATGCACCCGGCTTCCCTGGTGTAGGTAACGTGACAACTAGGGTATCCACGGATGGGGTGGCTCACCAACCTTATGTCTTCCACAGGATTCTTCAGGGTCCACTGGGAAAGATCTTTATTCTTTAAAAATCAAACTGCAACTTACACATAGACTTGTATGGAGCACATGCTCGTGTTTCCACACTGCACACGCTCTCTGTGAGGTTCTTAGTCACTCACCTTAGGAGATTCCTTGGGTCCCCAGCACTTCTACGTCCTCTCAACATCGTCTTGACCTGAGTCGTGGTTCTTATGCCACCTCCTTAGCATATGGTTTGGTTCCCCTTTGGGGTCCACTGTGTATTATGTGCTAATTACTGTTTCTTTGCCAAGTATTGTATGCATTGTGCATATCTCCGGGTAGGAGATATTTGTAGGTGTTAGATAGTATTATATAATAAATACATATTTTTATAAATACTTTGTGTGGTTCTTTTTCACTTAATCTATACTATAAGATTGTGTTCTGGTGAAAAAAAGTTACTTTAAACTCTTTCTGGACCAAGCCTGAAGGCTGCTCTCCACAGCTACCCCTTGGAGAGCTTTCTAAAGTAAGTTGTCTAAGACCTCTTAAATCACCATAAGGGTTGTCTGGACTGGTGCCAGGTGCCCACTTACATAAGTGGACATCATATACCAGGCCATCTTCTCACAGCACCAGACAGTGCTCCAGCTGAAGCAGGTCCATTAGGCAAAGCTGGGCTGGGGGAAGCCTCAGTCTCTTTCCTCTCCAGAGACGTTCATGCATAAATGTATTGTCTTTTCATACTTGTGCTACGGGTTCCTCTCCCACTTTACCTGAGGTGTAGCAATCATTTTCATTACAAAACTGGATGTCGGTGATATGACAGGAGCATGAAAGAAGCAAATGTTTCCTGCTAAAAGCTCTGATTAACAACCCCAAAAACGTTCTTTACTCCTTTTAATGATTATGGTCCCATCAGTGTAACCATATTTTAGGACTAATAAAAGCTAGCTGGTCGTAATTGTAGAGGGTAATTGTAAGTAAATCTTTAATCCTTGGAGCAATGATAATCCGCAATTTATCCTGAACAATTTAATGCTGTAACAGCTCCTGTTGGTTCAGACACCTGGTACATTATCTACAATAGACTTTAGTTATTTCAGCAGGAATTGTAAGGGCAATTGACCTGCATTTAAGATGGGATCAAAATGTATTTCCCATCACTCTATTTGGACCCTCCAGGCTTTCGCGATTTCGCGATTTGCAAACAAATCGCGAAATTGGCAGTTTTGTAAAAATGCCGCGATTTTAACAAAACTGCCCGCGAAATTTGGAAAATACAATCTTTTTTTTTTTTGTGATTTCACTTTTTAATTCCCAACTTTTGGGAAACGAGGACCTCTTGTGGCCATTTTATGATGTCCACAATATTGACTAAACTCATTAATCAACGAAGTAAAACATTAGGGGGAAGGCAAAGTTTCTGCATTGCACTAAACTCTACCTCTGTCTGCTCAGATCACCTGACACACACTGTCTTTTTCTTGGAGACACTCACATATTCAACAGTTCTGCTTTGCCAACACCTGGCTGGCTTATCAGGCCAAAATAGCACCATATCGAGTAGACCCCTTCATGCACAGATCCGAGGCACACTGTCTGCCTTTCGCCTAACATCTTCCTTGGATGTGGAAACCCCTCACAGACCTACTCATATGTGAACCTGTGTACCCCTCACACATATTCTTTGTCCTCTCACCATTAGCAGTGACCACTGGCCCACGTTTTGATTCCACCTGTAGATCCCCAGACTATGGCCATCTGAGGTTTGCTCTGAGTAGTGCATGTCTGCGTGTATATGCATTTGTTCTCTGGTGTGTTTATTTGTTGTATAGCTCTTCAAACCCTGGCGGCAATACTAAAACTTATAAGGACCCAATGGCGAGACCTATTGTCTATGCCAATGCTTGTTTATCACCCTATCAGCCCCTCCTACGTCCTACCTTGCCAGTCCACCGGCCATATATACCTCCCTCCTCTCCTGCGAACACGCATCAACACCCACCCACCCTCCAAACAACTCAGAAACAGCCTGACAGAGCTGGGGTGACTCAGGTGAGCTTGGGGGGGCGCAGAGCGGTGTGTTTAGAGGCCAGTCGCTGCCTTGAAGTAGCCAGCCAAGGGCTGACTGTGGAAAACGGCTGCTACCTCATTGTATTTACCAGCAGTGGCAAGGGCGGCACATGTCATTCCGCCCAGGACGCTATTGGAGCAAGGGCCGGCTCTGCGTAAAAGTGTGGATACATCAGCAGTAAATTATCAGACCAGGCCGTTTTCACCTTTGACGATGTCATAAACACAACAGACCTGCACCTACAGCTAGCCAGTCAAGTCCGACATGAATTCTGCATCAAGTTAGATGCTCAGGAAGATGCTAAGGCAGAAATACTCCAAAAGGACAACTACTAAGCTACCCCAGCTACTCCGTGGACACTTTGAAGAGCTTAATGATGTTAGAGGGAGAGGGAAAGTCTGAGGTGGCTAGCAGGGTGAGAGGTGTAGGTTGGGGAGTTACTGTAAACATTGCTGGGTAAGATGCCACTGAGGGAAGTACTGGGTAAAGTGTTACTGACGGAGGTATTGAGCTAGGTGCTAATAAACGAGGTATAAGTAAAATATGACTGAGGGGGGTATTGGGTAAGGTGTTACAGAAAGAGGTACTTGATAAGATGTCACTGAGGGGGTTATTGTGTTGCTGTTACTGAGAGATGCTTCTGAGGGAGGTACGGGGTGCGAGTTATTTAGGGGGGTATTGGGTAAGATGTTACAGAGGGAGATATTGAGTGAGGTGTTACTGAGGGGGTATAGGGTAAGATATTACAGAGAGATGTAAAAGGTAAGGTGTTTCTTAGGGGGTGGTGTTACCGAAATACAGACTATGAGCGGTTACAAAATAAAAGACCCAAATAATAGTATAATCAAGGAAATAGTGAAATAAATGTCAAATACATTTATTTTACTAGTAAAAAATTTGTAAAACTGTTATAAATTGTTCAGCAACATTTATACAATTTATTTATGTTTGTTCCATAACTATATTATTATATTCATATTTTTAATATTTATAACATTAAATATTATTACTGTTTAATATTTAATGTTATAATTATGAAAACATGTTCTGTTAAAAATTGTGAAACTAAATGTATAATTTTTCTGTATTTAATTTACCTTTTTTACTAATATTTTTAATGTATTATTATTAATAATATAAAATTAATAATAATACATTTAGAAAATATAACTGATACTATATTTTAAAAATGTTATTGAAAATATGTTTATTGTATGATATTAAAAATATATAATATCAATGTTGCAATGTAAAAATATAGAAACCTGTATAACATAATTTGTACAGCACATTAATATGTTTAAAATTCTATAAAAGTTCATTTAATAACAATGTATAAATATTTTTATTTATCTCAAAATGTATGCACTCTATGTATTGTAATCTTCAATCTATTTTCATTTACTATATTATTTTGATATACCTAAGATGTACTTTACTGAACAACTATCAAAAAATGTATAATTTTATTTTACATTGTACTTATATTTATTTGTTTAAATATTGTACATGCATTTGTAAAAAAATTATAATTTCATTTATGTACTATATGAACAAATAAAGAAACTTTTTTTTCAAAAAACTGTGATTTTTGTCTACTACCTATTATAAAATCATGACTAACAATATATAAAAATTATTTATTATAAACTTTATATATATATAAATATTAAAAATTCAAATAAATAAAGTAAAATATTTTGATCCTTTTAATATTCACACATGAATCTAAATTTAATTTAGGTAGATGCTAGACACTTAACCTATTTAATTTACTATTCCAACTCCAATTTACATTTAATTATGGTAGGAGCTGGACACTGAACCTATTTAATTTACTATTCCAACTCCAAGCTACATTTAATTAGGGTAAGTGCTGGACACTGAACCTATTTAATTTACTATTCCAACTCCAATCTACATTTAATTATGGTAGGTGCTGGACACTGAACCTATTTAATTTACTATTCCAACTCCAATTTACATTTAATTATGGTAGGTGCTAGACACTGAACCTATTTAATTTACTATTCCAACTCCAATCTACATTTAATTATGGTAGGTGCTGGACACTGAACCTATTTAATTTACTATTCCAACTCCAATCTACATTTAATTAGGGTAGGTGCTGGACACTGAACTTATTTAATTTACTATTCCAACTCCAATCTACATTTAATTAGGGTAGGTGCTGGACACTGAACCTATTTAATTTACTATTCCAACTCCAATCTACATTTAATTAGGGTAGGTGCTGGACACTGAACCTATTTAATTTACTATTCCAACTCCAATTTACATTTAATTATGGTAGGTGCTGGACACTGAACCTATTTAATTTACTATTCCAACTTCAATCTACATTTAATTAGGGTAGGTGCTGGACACTGAACCTATTTAATTTACTATTCCAACTCCAATCTACATTTAATTAGGGTAGGTGCTGGACACTGAACCTATTTAATTTACTATTCCAACTCCAATCTACATTTAATTAGGGTAGGTGCTGGACACTGAACCTATTCAACTTACTATTCCAACTCCAATCTATATTTAATTAGAGTAGGTGCTGGACACTGAACCTATTTAATTTACTATTCCAACTCCAATCTACATTTAATTAGGGTAGGTGCTGGACACTGAACCTATTTAATCTACTATTCCACCTCCAATTTAGATTTAATTAATAAAATAATATATATTTTTAAAACACTCCCCACCCATATCCCCTCTAAACCCAAAATCCCGCTCCTAAATTTTTTAGTATTTTAGCAAAATTAACAATATTTTCAAATTTCTAATATTAATTTCCTATTTCAATTTTGTTTTTTTTGTAATATAAATTTCTCTCTCTATATTTTTTAAACACTCCCCACACTTATCCCCTATAAACACTACATCCCACTCGTAAAAATTAAAAATAATTGAAAATTTCCTTTTATGATCAAATTTCAAATTTCGAAATATTTTCTAATTTATTACTTTAATTCCCTATTTCATAATTTTATTTTTATAAAAATAAAAATCTCAACATATATTTTTAAAACACTCCCAACCCTTATCCCCTATAAACCCTACTTCCCGCTCATAAAAATTATAGTTATTTCAACATTTCAAAATAATTTTACATTTCAAAATATTTACAAATTTCTAATTTTTAAATATTTTGACAATTCTAAATTGTATTTCCTATTTCTATGTATATTTTTTAAAATGATAAAATAATCTATATTTATTTTTTTAACACTCCCCACCCTTATCCCCTAAGAAGGGAAACACCAATTACAGCGATGTTAGCACCGCGACTTTTACATCGCATCATCCTTCAGATCGCAGGCTTTTACTACGCGATGCCGTTAACATCGCATGCAATTAAAATGCATGCGATGTTACCCGATGTTGGGAGCAGCAATTAGGATGTGCCAGCAAAGATTGGAGGATGGACGGAATAAAGAAATACATTTTTCTTGCAGTAGAACATCGCATGCAATTACAACGCATGCGATCTTACCCGATGTTGGGTGCTGTTAGTTCGGCAGGGTTCGAGCCTTCTGTCAACGACTCAAATGCACCGCTACATTAACTTTTTTTGATGATGTGTGTGTGGTGAGTGGGTGGGTGGATGGATGGATGGCATTGGGTGGTGAGTGGGTGGATGGATGGATGTTGGTTGCATGGCTGGCTGGGGGGTGGGTGGATGGATGGCGGGTGGATGAATGGATGGGAGTCTGGATGGATGCATGGATGGGTGGATGATGTGTGTGTGGTGAGCGAGTGGGTGGATGGATGGATGGTGGATGCATGGATGGGTGCTGGCTGGGAGTTGGGTGGATGGATGGTGGGTGGATGAATGGATGGGTGTCTGGATGGATGCGGATGGATGCATGGATGGGTGGATGGGTGGATGATGTGTGTGAGGTGAGTGGGTGGGTGGATGGATGACGGATGAACTGCAAAAAGAGACAATTATTTGTCTACCTGGGAGGTGGATGTTTACCAGGCTTTGAATACACAGTTACATGTTTTCAGTTCTCATTCCTATATATACTCTCAACGTGAGAAAAGGCTCTCTGCAAACTACCGAACACGAACCTCCCCATGACTTCACCCCAACACAAAAGACACGCACTGAAAACAAACACGCTTCATGATACACCACCATTAAGAATGGGATAATTAAGTAATGCCCATAGCACCAACTGCTGATTGTTCAGGGCGCTGAACACACAGAGAAGCACCCATTTTTCATGCCTTTCGGGTCTAAAGGCGATCAGAAATGCATGCAGCATCTCTTCGCAAAATGTGTATCTGAAAACAGAAGTTGTTAGTGTTTGCTGGTGTGCTGCTGATATAGTGCCTACAAGCAGGGCACACGGCCTCCATGTCTGGACTGACGGGAAAGAAAGAGGCTGGATTGGAAGTACCAGTTATTCTCGACAATCAAGAGAGTGGAAAGATGTTCAAACTACACGATGGATCGTCATACAACCGGAGATAAAGACGGGCAACGGGGTGGTGGGATTGCATTTGCCTATCGCAACGATTTTAAAGGCACGTTTATAGTCAATAATCAGTTAGAGGGAGAAGCCCTGATGTTCCTTTTTAAATTTACCAACAAGGTAGCATTTCATTGTGCCCTAATCTGCCGGTCACCAGGTCCTACACACAGTTTTATAAGATCCATGCAGACAATCCTGGAGGGTTGTAGGGGTGATCGCTGCCAGTGATTGGGGTAGTCTGATCCATTCCTCATCCTGCCAAGTATTTAATAGCTATAGCTGAGGCCGTGGGAGACGAAAAACAATAAATTACACGAATAAAAAGTATTTACCCTGGCACTAACATCGCGTTGTCATGTCGCGCGATGTAACCGCTGCGATGTGACACACTATACAATGATATGGCCGCATTAGCGTCGAAACAGCGTGCGATGCAAACAATGGCGATGTAAGCGCCGTTGCGATGTAAATGACGCGATGTAATCGCGCGCGAAATAAAACTACACGATGGGTCGTCATACAACCCCCTAAGAACCCTACATCCCGCTCATAAAAATTATGATTATTTGTATTTTTCAAAATAATACACAATTCTAAAATATTTAGAAATTAGAAATTTGTAAATATTTTCGAATTTCTAAATTTATTTTCATATTTCTATTTAATTTTTTATAACACATATAAAATATTCTATATATATTTTTAATACACTCCCCACACTTATCCCCTATAAACCCTACATCCCGCTTGTAAAAATTATAATTATTATAAAAATTCATAATAATTTTAAATTTCAAAATATTTTCACATTTCTAATTTCTAAATATTTTAAAATTTCTAATTTTAATTTCCAATTTCTATTTCATTTTTTAAAAATATATAAAATACTCTATATATATTTTTAAAACACTCCCCACCCTTATCCCCTATAAACCTTACATCCCGCTAGTAAAAATTATAATTAATGTAAAATTTCAATTTTTTATCTAATTTCGAATTTCGAAATAATTTCTCATTTCTAATTTTTATTTCAAATTTCAATTTAATTTTATTTTAAAATTAAAAAATCTCAATATATATTTTTAAAACACTCCCCACCCTTATCCCCTATAAACCCTGCATCCCGCTCCTAAAATTTTAAATTATTTTTAAATTTTTACTTTCAAAATCATATTTCTATGTAATGTTTTTAATAATTTTTACAATATAAATATATCTTTTTAAAACACTACCCACCCATATCCCCTGTAAACCCAACATCCTGCTCCTAAAAATATATAATACATTATAAAACTATTTATTATTACTATAAACTATTATGGCTAAAATTTTACACATTTAGGCGTCGATTCCGATCCGGTAAACAGCGCTCCGAATCGTCGTACGGAGCATTTTTTTCCTTACGAATCGTACCCGTAACCGTCCCCGTACGAACGACGTAGTACGATCCACACCCGATACAGCTATCCGCACGAATCGTACCAGGGACCGTACGAATGAAATTCCCGTACGAATTGCCCTCGGAAGCCGCTGTACACGACGTTTAAACGGTTCGCGGCTGCTTTTTACGACCCGGCAAGTACGATCCGTGTTGTGTACGCTCCGTACGACCCTTTTTCTACGGGAGCTGGAAACTGTCGTACAGTCAGAGTTCGCCCCGAAACAGGTACGGAACGCCCCCCCCCCCCCGGGTACGGCGCGTAGACCCCATGATCGCAGGGGTACGCGCCGTACACCTGCGATCATGGGGGTACGTGCCGTACCCCTGCGATCATGGGGGATACGTGCAGTACCCCATGTACGCTGGGTGTACGGCACGTACCCCCCATGATCGCAGGGGTACGGCAAGTACCCCCATGATCGCAGGTCTAAGGTGCGTACCCCTGCGATCATGGGGTGTACGCGCCGTACGGTGCGTAGGTGATCGTGCGCTTTTCCGTACGAATCACCCTTACCTGACGTGGACCGTACGAATCGCGTCCGGGTAGCCCGATCGGGATCGTAATCGTCCGGTCGTACGGCATCCGTACGAGTCGTACGGAAACGGCTCCGGATGCGAGTCGTACGGACGGTGATTTTTACCGGATCGGAATCGACGCCTTATTATTTTACAAACATTTAACAAACACTTTTTTACATGTCGATATTTTGACTTTTCGATATTTTATACATCGATATTTCTTATCTCGACATTACTTAACTCAATATTATTTTCAATACACAAAAAACGATATTTAGTACTACGATATTTCCAACATCGACATTTCTTACCTTTGATTTTTTTTACTCGATATTAGTGCAAGTCGACATAAGGAACTGGATATTTTGACTGTGTACCGGCTCCGGGAGGCAGCGGTGCCCCGACAAGGGTGCATTCATGGGCACTAGAACATCCCAGGGAGAAATACAGCACCCTTCCAGGAGGTAAGGACATGGAGCTGTGCTTCCGTAGAGCTCCAGACACTTTAAACATGCCTATTGCAAATTGGAATACTCTGCTAAAACAGTGTCCATTGATTTCAGGCTGAAAATGAATGATAATGAGTAAAATAAAGTGCTGCTAAATTTCCATATTTGTGCCGCTAAATTTGCTAATCCATGCCGCTATATCCTGGAGGGTTTCTACTTCTATTGAACTATCCCTAACACAACTTGTGGCAGCTGGAGATGCAGTATTAATTTATCACCAGGTGACAAAGGATGCAGATATACATTATTTCATTTACTGATGCACTATTCACCATAAACCCAGTGATGCTGCGCTATCTGATAACTGGGATGAGTTTAAAGCTTTTCTCGGAGCCTTTGTTATTCCCTCTGTGAACTCTCCACCCAGCGATGCTGCCTGTGGCGTTCCAGAGGGCTCATCGTTACAATTATATGTATTTAATATCTACGTTGCTCGTCTAGAGGACACTGCTCAATCATTGGGCCTAAATCTTTCCACATGTGACT
This sequence comes from Lissotriton helveticus, assembly GCF_964261635.1. Classification (NCBI taxonomy): domain Eukaryota; kingdom Metazoa; phylum Chordata; class Amphibia; order Caudata; family Salamandridae; genus Lissotriton; species Lissotriton helveticus. Next base: position 1,835,510,056 of record NC_136068.1, on the reverse strand, counting down.
TTTAATCCCAGGAGGCTCTAGCCGAGTGGGGGCGTTTTACAGCGTCCCCGGCAACACGGATCTACACAGTCCTTTAACACTCTGAGGTACTAAACGGAATACGAGCCGGGAGCGGACCTTTGACGTCACATCACAAAACAGAGGTTTTCTTTGGTTACAGGAGCACAGGAGGTGGTGTTGGGTTTTTATTGCCTTTCAGTGTCTACAGAGATCTCAGAATCCGACACCTGGAGTGGACAGAGTTAGTGTCGTGTGCACAAGAGAGGAAAAGGGAGAGAATGTGCAGTGACAGGGACTCTCTCTCACCATGGGTTAAACACCACAGAGCAAGGAAAGCTCTGTCCTAGGCCCCGGGCCAAGGACTCTGCAGGCGGAGGAGCCCTGAGGCCTTCAACAGGGCGCAGGCAGCAGTTTACAGCAGTTTGCTGGCAGCAGCTGCAGGGCGTGGCTGTCTCTTTCTTCCCCACTGGGAGACCTACAGGTTTACACCAGTGCTTAATTTGTAAAATATTAGGAGCCAGGGCTCTGTTAATAGACCACTCCACTTGCAGGACCCATTGCTGGTGTCAGCACTGCAATTACAATTTCAACACAACTACTAACCCTCACACTCCTATAAGTGTGACAATGCTGACTATTCCAGACCCCCAGAGCTATAAGAATGGCTTTGGCAGCAGGTATTAGTCATTAGTAACTTATATTGAATTAATAAGCAACTGTTGTTGTGTTTGGCTCTAAATTAGACCAACATCGCCACCATGTGACAGTTGTCATAAGTGCTGCTGTTTACAATTAAGTGCCAGGGCTGAGCACCGGAAACCAGTGGCTCAAATTAAGCACTGACTGTAGCACGATGAGCAGGTTGAGCATCGTGGACAGTCATTACTGTAGCATGAAGAGCAGTTAGAGCGTTGCAGACAGTCATTGCTGTAGCTTCATGTTCGCTGTTGTCACGGATTGTCGTTGCAGTATCGTGAAGTGCAGACCTTGCGTTGTCGGTCGTCGCATACAGTTGCTGATGGTGCAAAGAGCAGGTTTCCACAGAGCTCCCCGTTGGCGGCTGTTGCAAGCGACAGAGTTTGTGCATGAACCGTCCCGTTTTTTCTCGTGTGGATTTTCAACTTTTCTTCATTGGAGGATCACTGACTGATGCCAGACAGGGGTCCAGGATGTGCGGATCAGGACTCACTCCAGCAGAGGCCAGTAACAGAACTCAGGCAGGTTCAGATGCAGGTCCAGGCAGGTCCAGTTGAAACAAGTCAGTTGGGCAGTTGCAGAAAGTCCTTTGAAGAATGTTGTGCCCCTGTAGTTCACACATGAGGTCAGCCAACTGACTCTTTAAGTCACTCTGGGTTGCCCGGGATGAAGACAAACAGAGACAAGCAGCCGGGCAGTCCTTCTTCTGTAATTTCCACAGGTCTAGGAGTGTTCTGATGGGTGGCTCTGGATGTCCAGTATTTATACTTGTGCCAGACTTTGTGTGTGACAACTCCCTTTCTTACCAACACATCAGGTTCTGGAAAGTTCTATACAATCCCCTGTCAAGTCTCCAAACTGTCTGGGGTGCCAAAGGTTAGGGCGGGCCTGGTGTCAGGTTTTTGTATGTGGGTAGAAGGCAAAGCCCTTTGAAGTGTAAATGGGGGTGTGTACATCCCCCTTCCAAGTCATGGTGCCAGTGCTAGCCACACCTAAGCCCCCTTTGTGTTACTGTCTGGAAACAATAAACAAACTCCAACAGCCGGGCCATTCACAGTCATGTGACCCAGGACACTGGCAGAAGGTGCATGTGCTTGGGGCAAGAAAATGTCAACTTTCTAAAAGTGTTGATTGCAGAATTGTAACTTAAAAACACCTTCACCTTTAAAGCGTATTTCAAAATACAATTCATTTGAGTATAAACAATAGTTCTCTATCTGCTCCCAAACCAAAGTAAGCACTTATTAAACCTAATAAGGTAATCTAGTGTTAGTCAATGGGAGAGACAGGCCTTACAGCATTGAAAAAAAACGTATTGAGAAATTTTTTACGACCAAAGCATGTAAAACTTAAATACACATGTCGGTATTTTTAATACATTGCACTCTGTCCTATAAGCATTAAGGGCCTACCTTAGGGGTGACTTATAAAGAAGGTTTAGGTCTGAGAAAAGGTTTATTTTGCCAGGTCGAAATAATATTCCACATTTTTTTGTAAAGCGCGAACAATCCCCCGTAAGGGTCATTAGGCGCCGTCGGTAAGATTAAGCAAGCTATTGCCCAGAGTCACATGATGCTGGGCTAATCTGCCACCAGCACCGGGGATCGAACCGTGATCCCCAGATTCCAGCGTGAGTTGCCATGGCTGAGGCACCACACCTCTCCCCAGGTTAAAATTACACCACAGCCTGCAGTGGCAGGCCTGACAAATGTTTTACAGTGCTACTGTAGTGGGAGATACAATGAGTACTGTAGGCCTACTAGTAGCATTTAATTTACAGGCCATGGGTACATGTAAGCCCCAGCAGTTTGTGAATAGCCTAATCATGCCCTTCAAGTTGATGGACACATTTGGGTTACACTTTTGGAATGAATGAACACTCCAATTTTGTTAATAGCCCAAAAGTAGTAAACTTACTCAAAAGTGTAAATAACTCAAAAGTGTAATTTACATTTGTAAATCAGGCCCAGACTGAGTATTACAGATAGTATGAGTATTTATACTTTTATGACAGATTGGTAGGAACATTATAGAGGAGTGCTAGTATGCCTCACACCCACAAAAAGTGTATGTAGCAAGGCAAGAGCTCTTGATCTAAAATGACTACAAGCACCACAGATCATCTCGTAGACTGGTATGAAGAGCATCAGTCGTCTGCTCAGCTTGGGAGCTCACTTTTGCTGTATGTCTGTTAGAGGCTCTATTTATCAACATCAAGTAAAAATGCAGAGCACAGCCAATGAACTCACATATTATCAAGTTCATTAAAGAAAAAACAAGGAGCAGACCTGAAAATACCAGCCCAGAGCAGGGCAAAACAGCTTTTCAAAGGCAAATAGAGAACTTTCAACCCAACAGCATCCATATGTGAGTAAATTATATTTAAAATCAGTACCTCTACAAGTAGTCCCTGTCTTTCTACTACAAATGAAAAGTCCTTCTGCCTATTCTTGAAGATAAAATGTAATCATTGGTCTTGTATTGATGCATTTCGCTACAGCATTACACACACATTAAGCAAGTATGGCACGTAACATGATTGTGGGAAGCTTCCAATCACTGAGTAAAGAAAGGGACCTAAAAAATGTAAAAAAATATACATTTAAATTCTTTTTATATATTTACTTTAACTGTAGAAGAACATAAAACAATTCTACTGCACTATTTGAACAATTTCGATTTAAAACTTTAATTAATGGAAACATGAAATTAAAATTATTTTTCTGAAATGTAAATTTAAAAAACGGCGATAGGGGATATCTCAGCTAAGAAAGCTAAAATTGTATCCTCTGATGTAGGGGGACATGATCTGCCTTTAAGAGATATTATCAGCAATTATATGCTGAGGAGAGCATAGAGGCAAGAGAGATAAAGTCATGTCGCCACTTTGCTGTGGCAGCTGAGCGCTCTATAAATTTTATAACATAACATAACATAACATGTCTAGATCCGGAGGCCTTGGAAACACTACATGCAGACTATCGTGAGTTATTAGATCAACCTATTTTGGAAGAAGAAGTCTCACTCAAGGTTTTTCTATTAGCATCTGGAAAAGCTGTAGGAACAGACTTCATTCCAGGGGAATTTTCGAAAGTTTTTGCTACTAGCATCCATAAATATATTCTGAAGGTATTTTTAGCTACCCAAAGGGGTATTCTTTCTCCCGATTCATGGGCCTCCGCCAAAATTGTGGTGTTTTCTAAAAAGGGAAAACCTGTGTTGGAGTTAGGGTCATATCAATCAATCACATTAATCAATTGTGATACTAAAATGTATGCCAAAATCTTATCCACAAGGTTATCTGGGATAATTAAGAAAATTGTTTCACCTGTACAGCATGGTTTCATCCCTGGAATGGGAAAAACAGACCATATTCGTCAAGTAATTACCTTATTCGACGTGGCTAAGATCCAGGAAGACCCTATGGCATTGTTACTTCTAGATGCCAAGAAGGCTTTCGATAGGGTCTCCTGGTTATATCTATGGGCAATATTGGAGAAGAAGGGGGTGGAGCTGGAATATATTAAGTGGATTAAAGCATTAAATATTAATCCCAAGGCTAACATCTTGTTAATGGGAGAAGAGTCGGAGATAGTAAAGTTTCAGCGGGGGACAGGGCAGGGGTGTCCGTGTTTCCCCTTACTTTTTGCTCTCTACGTTGATCCCTTAATCCACCGAATTAAAGGCAATCCTTCAATCCTGCCAATGTCTAGTAGTGGCTGGAATACCAAAATTCTGGCATATGCAGGTGATTTGGCTATAGTCACCCCAGACCCCACTTTGGCAGTTAATGAAATGGAATCAGAGCCTGATCAATTTGGCCGTATTTCTGGCTATCGACTCAACCATGTCAAAACCCATATACTTATAAATAGTAAACTGCAGTTTGACGATACTTGGGTGGTGTCAAATGTAGTATATCTGAAGGTTAAAATTAGTGCAGAAACTGACAAAGTGGTAGAGGATAACTTAGGCCCATTAAATAATAAAACCAAGATTGAGTTGCATACGTCGAATGATCTTAGACTCACCTCGATTGGGGGGACTAATTTAATAGAAATATTGTTTCTCCCTAAAACTTTATACTTTTTGAGGGCCATTCCCCTTGATGTCAATAATACTTGGTTTAAGGCTTTGGATGGAATAATAGGGAGATTTGCATGGGTCTATGCCAGTCCCTGGAGGGCTTTGAAGTCCTTTTCTCTTCCAAGAGAGTGAGTGGGCTGGGCAACATCAAATTTCCGCCTGTACAATTAAGTCTCATCGATGCAACCGATGAGGGTCTTATTGGTTGCTGTCAATACTATTCCGTCATATTCTGAATTGGCCATTGGTGAAGCGGCTCGTGGGTGCCTGTTTCGGCAATTAGATTTTGGTTATTTTAAAAAAGTCAGATTGAAGACCCTATTATATGCACACCGAGTCTGGACCAGTATCCAGAAAAAAATTGGTACTGGCCAGTTTACTTTTTATACACCGCTTCAGGACAACCCCCTCTTAACAGTTATATTCCATAAACCCTACATTAGGCTTTGGGTAAAAAACCATGGTCCATCTGTGATTTTTTGGATGATTAAGGCTTTACTACTTTTGAGATAATGAAGACTAACTTTAATTTAGGAAACAGTGAGATTTTACATTTTTTTGTCAATTAGGGACTTTGTAGGGAAGAAAAGAGGAGGATGTGAGGGGTTTAACAGGATTGATCTCTTGGATTTGTTATCTAAAAGTAAGTCTTTGATTGGAACTATTTATAAGCTGTTAAATGATAGGATGGGGGACGATATTGTTAAGCATATTACCCGATGGCAGCAGGCACTACAAATGGCAGAGGGGGATTGCCTTTCTTCTTTAGCTCTAGCCCGTTCAATGCTTTTGTCTGCTAATTCGTAAATTCAACACTACAATACCTGGTTCAATTTATATATTACACCAGATATAATTAGTAAATGAGGTGGAGTTTCCGGTACGAACTGTCCACGCTGTCAGGTACATGGGGCACATTTGGTCCATATGCTTGCGGATTGTCCATCTCTAGGGGATCTGAGGAGGGATATAACTCAATTTTTTAGGTTAAATTGGATCTATGGACGAGGTTACGCCTCAATTGATTTTATTAGGGGTACAACAGGAGGAAATTCCTTCCTTGGCTCAATCTTTTTTGTTTCTTGCTATGGCAGTATTTAGGTTGTGTTTGGTGACAACCTGGCTCGACCCTGTTCTTCCATCTTTTAATAAATGGTTGGTACGGCTTATCTCAATCTACATATAGAAAGGGCTATTTATGCCCAGAAAAGGACCCGACCTCGAAGAAGAGGTCTACAAATTTGGGCCCCACTGAGGCAATGGTTGGATCACATGATGAGAGGTGATAGGCCCATAGTGTACGATAATCCTCAGTAGTTGGCTGATGGGCTGGGGCTTATGTAGTACTATTTAAGTATTTGAGATTTTTGTGTGCTGTGCTGTTTATTTATGTTTGCTGTATCCACTTGCCCGCTTCTTCTTTTTTTTGTACCTTTTGCTGGCTTGGACGTGGGAGAGGGGTGCAGATGGGATAAAATGTTTAAAATTCAATAGAGAATTATTTAAAAAAGAATTATTCAAATGGATGCATAGAATAAGTAAAATGATCTGAATATTTTTTTTTAATTATTGTTAAATTTGTTTATTTCATTCAAAATAGCCTAATAAAATATTTTATATTCAAATAATAAATATGTACTATTTTTTATATATGTTATAATATTAATTTAAATGTATTTACATTTTTAACTATTTTCAATATTCTAACTTAAGTTTACACTATTTCCTATGGGGTTTTATTTTAAGTCCCTACCTCCATTATTATCTAAGGGAGGGTGTTGGCCATGTGTAGTGCATGAATACTACTTCTTTTTTATTTAATAATCATTTACACTCGGTGTTTGTGAATACCAAAAAGTAGTAAACTTGCCCCAAGGTGTAAGTTACGTTTGTGAATGAGGCCCACCATCTTTAATATTGTGATATAACCAGGCCAGGAAAAACAGCAGTGTTTCTACAATTCACCCAGGGCTATAATCTTATGTATCACTGGTCCTTAGTTGGCTTGTATCATCATCAATGGGTCACGGTGTATCATTATTCCCAAATATCTAGTGGAGGTATCACACCAGACAATGGGGAGATCTATATTAGGGGAACAGGATGCAAGAGTAAGAGGTATCATTTGTGGCTTGTTCCAAATTATGTGAAGTCCTAGGTGTCTGTCAAATCTTATGATTCCTCTCATGATGGGGTTAAGATATAGAGTACAATGTCATCAGCTACATTGAAACTAGATAACCTTTGTTCGTGAAACATGCACTGCGCTGTCAATGTTTTCCTTGAAGTATGCTGATCAAAGGCTAAATCACAATCGCAATATCAATGGTGCCTGGGAACACCCCTGTCTAGTTCTGCGCTCCATTGCAATAGAGGGAGACAAGGATCCATTAATGAGTAATTTGGGTTTTGGCATCTAATAGGAGTTAAATCTGTCCCAAGGGCCTTCTCACCCTCCCATACGAGACACTGTTGCCATCATGTAACGAGACTCTGTTGCCATCATGTAAGGCCATGATACAGTCAAGAGCTGTTTAGGGCTCCAGTAACAATGCTGGAACAGGGAGGTCAAAGTCTGTTAGTTGAGAGAGGGCATAAAGATGCGGAACTCCTCTGATGTGGATCTGTCAGGTATGAAGCTTGATTACTCAGATGACACAATGACCATCATGTGGATTGAATCCTTTTTGATAGACTCTTGGCTAGGATTTTGATATCAAGGTTGTTTAATGAAATCAAGCAGTAGGAGGAGCATTGTTTGGCTGGTTACACTGGCCTTAGGAAGACTGTAATAATTACTTCCTGCAATGTCGTGGGGAGTGGGGGGCTGCCAACAGTACGGACCTCAACAAAGAGCTCCAAAGGTTTAGGGGTTAGGATAGACGAGTATGCCTTATAAAATTCAGATGTTAGCGCTTCTTAACGAGGGTCCTTCCCACCTGCTAATGACTTGACTTCTTCACTGATCTCTTCGTCTGTGACGGGCAAGTGAAGTATGTATTTCAAACCATGCCTGGGTAGCGTCTACCAGGCATTCATTAGTAGAAGTCTCAGTTATCCCCTCATCCCCCGGGTATAATGTAGTGCAGTAGTCAGAGAAGATAGATAAGAGGTTGTGATATAGTGTTTGCCTTCAACCTACTGTACATAATATGTCTCTAGAGGCACATGAGTGAGTGGTTTAGTAGTCTTGCTAGAGGGCAACTGGGGCCCTCCTCCTTCTCATACAGTCTAGCTCTAACTTATTTACCCAGGAACTGCACCTCGCAATCTACCTCCTCTTGGAACTTAAGTAGGACTCAGTGATGTAGGGCCAAAACAGCTGGATTTTATGCTCGCACATATTTATCCTTTAACCGTTTCAGTTCCTTCTCTAGTTCTCAAAGAGTGTTTTAGATTGAGCCCAGTATGACTGAATGTATGGAGATGCAAAGGCCTCTATAATATGCCCTAAGGGCTTTGCAAAGAGTAGAATAGATGTACTCGAATAACTATCACTCTAGGATAATCCTATTTGACATATGTTTGCATTCAAAACACAATTGTAGTTTCTGAAAGGTGGGCTACAAGAGTCCTTACATCTTTCATACAGTTCCGATACCAACTGGAGCTGGAGTTATGTGGCAACATCCCTGGTTGGGGAGTCACTGCACTTTAAAGGGGTTTCATTGTGTTGTGAGATATTGGGAACACTCTTTTTCAGATCAGAGAGTGTAGTTTTAGGATCAGTACAGAAGATTGGTATCCCATTCTGTTTAATGCGCAAGGTCACTGGATAAAGGATAGCAGTATGAATGCCTATTTATTGCAGTCTTTCCTTAGTGGGTGCAAAGACCCTGCATGCCTCCAGAACAGTCAGGATGAAGTCTAAAAAGGAAGAAATGCCACTTCCTTCAAAGTTTACATCTCACTTCTCCTGAACCAGTCTCAGCACAGTGTACCAATTTCTGTAATTCAAGAGGTGTGCATTGATGGGTTGTGGAGGTGCTCCTGGCGAGTGTGTGCATTGAGGGATCTGGGTGCAAGTTCTATCAAAAACATAGGAGAGGGGATTTCAGTTCCAAAGATTGTTGTGAGCAGTTCTTCAACATACAGTTTAATTTTACCCAAACTGGAGGACTCGGCCGACCAATGATGCGCAGAGACCAATGATGTGCAGAATATTACTGCACAAAACCACTTCCAAGTCCTCGTTTTTAACGTGGACAGCCTCCGATTGTTTCTCCATTTTTATAGAGTTTTTGAGTGTGTTACAGAACCATCTTGTTGTTCAGGTAAGCGTTGCTCTACTTTGGCCACTTTAGCAGCACATTTTTTACACTTTTTAGCATAAGAGGTAAGAGTGTCAATTTTTTATGACAGCATTTCAGGCAACCCTGCATCACCAACAGGAGAGCATGAATGTCTGGCGGGTCAGAACGGGCTCCCTCAGAGGCCGCTGAGTTTTATTTGGGACTCATTGGGCATGGTACCCCTTTGTGGTCTTTTGGTCTTAAACGTAGGTCTTGGCTGTTTATTATATGTTTTACCTACATCGCTGTGCGATAGGCAAGTATGTACCAATGGAAGTAGTGTGCAGAGTAGAGTAGAACATGCAATGGCGCTATGAAGTGCCAGTTCTATTAGGTAATCTCATGCATAATATCCAAGAAGAAAGTGCTATTCAAGCTGTATTGGCAACAAACTCATTATTTGAAAAGGTGCAAATGTACAATCTGCTGTATTAAGGTGGTGTGAGGCCAATTAAGACACTGCAGTGTCATTCCTCTGAAACAATGGATGTCGGGGAGTTCTGTTCATGAGAGGGTGATATAGACTAGTTGGCCCACAGCCAGTTGTCACAGTGATCATGCTCACCGGGTGTTCCCTCCAGATCCAAGCTAGCACACATCTACACTGTCGCAAAAGCTTACCTCAGGAACTCAGAGTAGCGCAGAGCAGGCACCCCAGCCCCAGTCTGCGGTGGGGACACTCATAGCAATGGGCCCAAGTGAGCAGCAGGGAGGCCCACTCCATGCTGATAGGAGTCAGTTAGCCACTCAGCCACTCCTCATTCGACTGTACCCAAAAATGCACCCACACCAGGGCCTGCAAACAGTGCTTTAAATGGGCCGGTACTCACTGGTACTGAGCACTGGCACTTTATTCCCCCCCCCCAAGAGTACTGGCACTTCTCCGTTACCAAATAGAGTACAGGTACTCGCTGTCACACATAGTCAAGTGAGCATGCATCGCATTTCTACGCTGCGGCGCATGCTCACATATTGGTGATTTCACAAGGAGGGAAGTGACGCCATGGCACCAAGGCAGAGCAACGTATGACCTAGGCCCTCAACACCCACTGAACTCAAAGGGCTTCAGCCCCTCCCCCCTCGCGTGTGGCAGCCCGGGCTGAGACAACTCCCCGGGCACACACAGCCACACCTGAGTACTTCACAGGTCTTTAAAAGACCTTTTGCATGTTAATGAGGCTTTGATGTGTTTCACCCCCTTTTTAGAGCCCCTGCAGCTCCACTCTGCCTTTTGCTTGAAGAATCAGCCTCCCTCCCCCGAAACTTTTTCATAGCCCCCCCCCCCCCTCCCCCCTTAATTTGACTTTAAAGGGCCTCTGGTGTGACCTCACCCGCCAGGAAGCTGTGCACATGAAGAATAGAAGCTCTTTAAAAAGCACAATTTGCTCTGGCTTTCCCTTTCTTCTATGCAAAAAGACGGAAAGGAGAGCACAGCAGCTGGCGGGTGAGAAAGGGGACAACTGAGGAGAGCATTCAGAAGTGAAGGGGTATAAGCACAGTCAGCTGAAGAAATCGAGGGGTTATCTGAAGAAGAAGAGAGGGGCAAGCAAACAATATTAGAGAATACACTGCGGGCGCGGGGCAGTGGGTTTAAAATAAAGTATCTGATGGATAAAATGAGGATCATCTTATGAGAGTCGGGGTGTGTAGGTGTCCCAGGAAAGAGCCAAGGCTTTCGAGAATGACGCAGGTCGTTGGAAGGGGCCTGTTGAGTGAGGACAGAGCGACAGCTGCAGTGGCAGAGACTGGTATTTTAAGTGGGGGAGAGGTATCCCAGAAAAGCAAGAGAAGGAATTTGATGAGATGAACGAGGTGATATTTAAGATGAAAGGTGCAGTGACCACCTGAAAAAATAGAAAATATAAAGAGAGACAAGGGGCATTGGAGGGGACATGGGGCTAGTAAGTAAGGGCTAGGGACATCAGAGAGTACAGGTAGGCGAGTATCTCATCATCCAAAAAAGTGTTATCTAAAGCCGGGGTGGCAGCTGAATAGAAAATTTGTTTTGAGGGGAGGGTGGTATTTTTAAGTCATGTGTTTTTTTGTTTTTTTATTATCAGCTAATATAAAGTTTACCATAATGTGACTCGTTTTTTTGTAACAAAGTTAACAATGAAAGGCCCAACAAACAATCATATGAATTCAGATTGCATACTTGGAGGAAGAATGTATTTTCTTTTTTTTGTTTAATAATTTTTTATTAAGTTTTCAAAAAAAAGGCAACAAATGAACACATGAATAAAATTACAACAATTAATTTAAAGAGAAAATGTGAGCAACAAATTCAAAAGAAGAGAAGATAAAAAAGAGGTAGGAAAAAATATAGAGAAACAAGGAAGACGAGGAAAGGAAGAGATATGGAGAAGTAAGAAGAAGGGAAGAAAGAAAAAAGGAGAGTAAAGATGGGTAGAGATAGGGAAAGAGTAAGAAATTAAGATGCAGGTGCATGTGTAGAAAGATACGAAGTGAAAGGTAGCCAAAGTAGGTCGGATTTAATTTTCAAAGAAAGAGTAAGAGAAGAAACAATAGCAATTCTGTGTTTGCCGCAAATAAAGTTCCACCACATTCATAATGATAATTTAGAGTTATCTTTCCAACAGGACAAAATCACTGTAAATGCTATACCAATAATTAAATCAAACAACAAAGTGATATGATTAGAAACATCAATATCTGGTGAGGAGGAACCTAGAAAAACATTTTGTATAGTTAGTGAAATATTACATTGAGATATTGTCATAAATTTAGACCAAATAGATTGTTAAACTTTAATACATTCGAACATTCATAAAGTTTATGAAGGAAAGTCTGAGTAGATTCAGAACAGGACCAACCAAGGGAAGAGGAATTAGGGGAAAACTTGGATATATAAACAGGGGTAATAACAACTCTACTATAAATAATGTAAAGGGATTAAGTAATACGTGTGGCAACAGAAGTTTTAAAAAGCTTGAGCCATAATTCATCCCAAGAGGAAAATGAGAATGAGTAATTCTACAGGGGATTTAGGACGTTCAGTGCCATGAGATAACAACAACTTATAAATAATAGCAGTCTAGGCTTATGCTCCTGAGAGACATTATATAACGGTGAGGGTGACGTGAGAAAAGGGGAGGCTAAAGGGCAAGTATTGGAAGATAAATAAGACTGTAAAGCTGTTGATATTAAAAGATATTCATTAAAAAATTAATCAGGTAAATTATATTGTAACTGTAATTCCAGGAAGGGAATAACAGAATTATGTTGGATTAATTGATGAATAAAAAAAATTCCCTTCTCCTTCCAATGCTTGTAATAAAATGATTTACGTTTATATTTGATAAATTTGTTCTACCTAATAGTGGAGGATAAAAAACATTGATATGGATCTAAACCATCAGAATTTTTTTTATATACTAATTGTCGGGAGTATTTTAAAATAGGATTGTCTGATATAAAGGAACAATTAGACATATATAGTATATCACGAAAAGAAAAATCTTTTAATAGGGAACGCTCAAAAACAATCCAACGGGGAATGGGGATATCAGAAAAGTCATAGGTTAAAGCAAAAAATTGACGAATTAAAAATGTAGAATGGTAAGATTTTAAATCTGGAAAATGTATACCCCCTTCTGTTTTGGGATGTTTAAGTTTCATAAGAGCAATGCAGGGGTGTTTATTATTCCATAAAAACTTTGTACAAATAGAAATAATCTGTGAAAAATACAAAGCAGGAATTCAAAAAGGTAACATGGATAATGTATAAAGGACATGGGGCACAATCATCATTTTAATAGTATCTAATCTATCCCACCATGACAAATAAAGGGGAGACCAAGAAAGAAGAAGTGGTTGTATTTTGGTAATAAGAACATTAAATGTATAACTAATGGTGGTAGATAAGGTAGAGGAAAACCAAATACCAAGGTATTTAATTTTAGTGGGACACCAGGTAAAATTAGTATTATTAAACATATATTGGTAACAACAAGAATTTAAGGGTAAGACTTCTGTTTTGGAAAAGTTCAACTTATAACCGGAGATACTAGAATATAGCCGAACTTCATCCAAGAAAGGGAGGAAGGAGAGGTTAGGATTAGACATATATATGAGGATATCATCAGCATAAGCTGACAGTTTGGTTTTAATAGAATTTTGTGAAAAGCCAGAAATGCCTGAATTAATTTAAATACGCTCAAGGAAAGGTTTGAGACATAATACAAATAACAAGGGCGATAGGGGACAACCTTGACGTGTGCCTCTAAATAACGGAAAAGATTTAGAAAAATGGTTATTAACAAAAATACTACCACAAGGAAAATAATATAACAATTTAACATAAGAAATAAGATTTTGACCAAAACCCAACCATTTGATCATATTGAACATGAATTGCCAGTTAATACGGTCAAAGGCCTTTTCAGCATCGAAAGACAATGCGGCAAGTGGAGATTTGTACTTTTTTCTGAAGGAGATAACATGCGAGCATTATCAGAAGCCAATCTGCCCTTAACAAAACCAACTTGATCTGTTTTACCAATAGTGGGATGATACTCTCAAGGCGAGTGGCGAGGACTTTAGCAAATATCTTACAATCAGAATTAATTAAAGAAATAGGGCAATAGTTTTTTACATAGGGAATTATCTTTATCAGGTTTGGGAATAAGGACATTCAAGGCCTCCATAAAAGAATCAGATGCTTTGGAGTCAGCAATGAATGAGTTAAAAAGGGCCAAAAGTTTGGGTGCAAAAATAGAGGAAAAAGTAGAACAAAATTAAACAGAAAGACCTTCAAGACCTGGTGCTTTTGATTTTTTTAGGGATTTGATGGCTTCCGTGATCTCTTGAAGAGTAACCTCACTTTCTAGTAATTGAAATTTATCAGGAAGCAAAGGAGGACTAGGGAGGCCCGAACAAAAAGTATGTAGATTTTGAGCAGAGGGATTTGTATCCTCAGAATATAATGATTGATAATAATCATGAAATACAGAAGCAATATCTTCATCAGAGGACGCCAAAATATTAGCGGATTCATTTAGAATAGGACCTATATTTTTACGTTCAGATTTAATTTTTAAATATTTGGCCAACATCTTACCAGCTTTATTTTGACCACCGTGATATTTAGACTTAATTTTAAGAAGAACATTGCATGCATCAATCTTGGCAAGTTTATTAAGAGCTAATTTGGCTTTAATCAATTTATGAAGAGCAGAAGGGGATTTAGAAGTAAAATAATTATGTTCCAACAGTTTAAGTTGTTGTACTAAAATGGCATCTTTGGCTTTGGCAGTTTTTGGAGAACTAAGGGAGAGGTCTAGGGCAGAGAAAACAGGGGCATGATCTGAAATAGAAATAGATCCAATCTCTCTTTTTTTTTTTAAACATTTTTTTATTTTATTTGCAGAGGTTTCAAACACAAACTATAGAGATAGAAGTTCAGCCATCACATCATTTTTCATATTCATTTCATTTTCCCCAAGGGAGGTGAAATTATACATTTAAAAATAGCACTAAAAAGAACTAACTAAGTAATGAAGAAGATCCAAAACACATATAGCAGGAAAATTAATTTACAACTTGATGCTGAACCATACCCTCGTCTACAGACCACCCGGACCACGACCACAGTTCAGCGAAACCATCGCCGACATCGTCAGCAACCATGTCCTCACCTCCACGGACTACATCCTCCTCGGGGACTTGAACTTCCACCTCGAGAACAACAACGGCGCCAACTCCACCGCCTTGATCGACAACCTCGCCAACCTCGGACTCAAACAGCTTGTGACGACACCCACCCACGCCACTGGACACACGCTGGACCCCATTTCCTCCACAAGCCCCCACGTCTCCTTCAACCACACCATCGAACCCCACTGGACCGACCACAGATGCGTCCACTTCACCTTCAGGAAACCCACCACACACCGCTGCACCCAACAACTACCACGCCGCTGCTGGGGCAAGGTCACCAAGGATCAACTGCATACCACCCTCACCCTGAGGCAACCCGCCGACCCCACAGACCCAGACACCGCCGCGACCAACCTCAAACTCTGGATCAGCGACTGCGCCAACACCCTCGCCCCTCTCAAGATCTCCACAGCCAACCACACCAACAAGAAAGATGCCTGGTTTACCGAAGACCTCCGGATCTCCAAGCGCACCTGTTGGAAGCTGGAGAAGAAATGGCTCCATGACCGAACACCAGACAGCCACACAGCTCACAAGAGCACCACCCGCAGACACCACCAACTCATCAGGACCGCCAAGAGGACCGCCTCCAAGGACTGCTTAGACAACAACGCACACAACACCAAAGAGCTCTTCAGCATCGTGAAAGAACTTTCCAACCCCAGCGGCAACACCAACGACATCCCACCATCACAAGACCTGTGCGACTCCCTGGCCACCTTCTTTCACCGCAAGATCACCGACATCCACGACAGCTTCAACTCCGACACCCCCGCACCCACCACTGAGACTACCACCGCTGCGACCTCCAACCGCACTAGCCGCCTGACCACCTGGTCCTACGTCAGCAACAAAGACACCATCAAAACAATTAACCTAATCCACTCCAGATCCCCATCCTACCCCTGCCCTCACCACATCTTCAACAAAGCCAGCACAACCATCGCGCCCCACCTCCGGAAAAGAATCAACAGTTCACTCGAGACAGCGACCTTACCGGAAAGCTGGAAGCACGCCGAGATCAACGCCCTTCTGAAGAAGCCCAAGGCAGACCCCAAAGACCTGAAGAATTCCGGCCCATCTCCCTGCTCCCGTTTCCGGCAAAAGTGACAGAGAAGATTGTCAACAAACAGCTAACCCGCTACCTCGAAGACAACGACATCCTGGACCCTTCCCAATCTGGTTTTCGCAGCAACCACAGCACTGAGACCGCCCTCATTGCCGCCACCGACGACATCAGGATCCTGATGGACAAAGGAGAGACAGCCGCCCTCATCCTCCTGGACCTATTAGCAGCCTTTGACACAGTCTGCCACCACACCCTATCAGCACGCCTCCATGACGCCGGAATCCAAGAGAAGGCACTGGCCTGTACCACATCCTTCCTCTCTGGCCGAACCCAGAGCGTCCACCTCCCACCCTTCTGCTCAAGAACCACTGAGATCCTCTGTGGCGTCCCACAGGGATCCTCCCTCAGCCCGACGCTGTTCAACATCTACATGGCACCGCTCGCCCTCGTTGCACGACAACATAACCTCAACATCATCTCCTACGCCGACGACACCCAGCTGATCATATCCCTAACCGAAGACCCCCACACCGCCAAAGCCAACCTCCACAGAAGAATGAAGGCCGTAGCCGACTGGATAAAGGACAGCAGACTGAAGCTGAATTCAGACAAGACGGAGGTCTTCATTCTCAGACCCACCCCATCAGCCTGGGACGACTCCTGGTGGCCCACATCGCTAGGCACAGTCCCAGAACCCACAGAAAACGCACGCAACCTGGGGGTCATCCTCGACTCCAACCTCTCCATGACCAGGCAAGTCAATGCCGTTTCCGCGTCCTGCTTCAACACCCTCAGAATGCTCTGCAGGATCTTCAAATGGATCCCCTCCCACACGAGAAAATCTGTCACTGAGGCCCTCATCACCAGTAGACTCGACTACGGGAACGCCCTCTACTATGGAACAACAACCAAGCTCCCGAGAGGACTGCAACGAATTCAGAACGCCTCGGCCCGACTGATCCTCGACGTCCCCTGACGCAGCCACATCACACCCCACCTAAGAGGCCTGCACTGGCTCCCCGTCAACAAGAGGATCACCTTCAAACTCCTCATCCACGCACACAAAGCACTACACAACACCGGACCTACATACCTCAACAACCGACTCAGCTTCCACACCCCCACCCGAAGCCTCCGCTCAGCCAACCTCGCCCTCGCCACAGTCCCTCGCATCCGGAAAGCCACCGCTGGCGGTAGATATTTCTCCTTCCTCGCCGCCAAGACATGGAACACTCTCCCTACCAGCCTACAACAGACCCAGGACCTGCTGGCCTTCAGAAGACTTCTCAAGACCTGGCTCTTCGCTCAGTAGAGGGCCCCCCCTCCCCCCAGCACCTTGAGACCCTCACGAGTATGTAGCACGCTTTATAAATACAGTGATAAATAAATACAGTGATTGATTGACCCTGCCAGATAGTATTACATTTTCGTACTGCCTTAACACCTCTGATTTTAGCCAAAGCTTTTTTTCGTGCAAAAATTTCTCCAAAGATACTCCACCACTCCATTACATTCCAAGGCTTCGGAGAAATCCATGCAAAGGCTATAGCCAACCTAGCAGACTAGAGACTATAACTATAGCCATTAGAGCCTTCTTCGCTCTATTAGCATCTTCTCTATAGCCCAGCATTATCTCCATCGTAGAAAAAACCTCATCTAGGCCAAGCTGATTTTTAATACATTCCGAACTCCTTGCCAAAAGGACGTTAGCATAGGGCACATAACAAACATGTGAGCAATATTTACTCTGTGACTCCCACATTTAGGACAACGCATCTTATTACTAGAATGCTGCGTGGTTGCTTGTCCCCATCTTACAATTTTATCGGGTGTATAGTATAACATACATATAGTTTTAAATTGCTGAAGCTTTAAGTACGTGGACCATACAGCATATTTTAATGTAATAAGTGCACATTCTAATGTTGTACCAAATATTTACTCCCTCAGTGTTGCACTCCACTTCTCAGCTAAGGGACCAGTAGGATCTGGTCTTTCCTGACTAAATAATTGATACGCAATACCAATTGATTTTCCTTGGGAAGGGTCATGAAAAAAAGTCAGTAATTGATGGGATTCCACAATTTTAAGCCCTTATGATCTCAAGAAGTAATCCCTTAATTGGAAATATTTATAATAATGCTGTCGTGGTAAAGAAAAAGAGTCTTTCAAATCTTGAAAAGTTTGAAAGCCCTCTGTATTGTATAAATATCCGAATTTATCTACCCCCAGACTAGCTCATTGTTTGGCTATACCGTGTTGAAAGATGTCTGGGAGAAGTGGATTATACCACAACGGGAACTTATTAATATAAATTGGCAAAGAGTACATATTAGATATTTCTCGCCAAATTGAAGCTATGTCCCTTAAAGTCTAAAAACGTACCCTTTTGTAGAAATTAGGATCATGTATATGGTAAAGAAATCTATTACTATCCTGATTTACCAGCAGCTTATGGCTAAAATCTTGGTCACTACTAGAGAGTAGGCTCCTAAATCTGCTCGTAAATGAAGCCCAATAGTATAATTTAAAGTCGGGCAATCCTAGACCAAAAGAATATTTTAAAAACTTGATAGCCCGACGTGCTCGCCTATACCCCCAAATAAAGCTACCTATTATCCCATCTAGTTAAAAAAAATACATACAGCAATTTCAAAGGAATAGATCTAAATAAATAAAGAAACCTAGGAAGAATTGTCATTTTGACAATATTACATCGTCCAATGATACTAATGGGGAAGCTTATGCCAGTTCTTAAGTTTCCTAGTAGTATCAATCAAAAGTGCTTCGTAGTTTAATTTAATAATGTTTTGAATCTTTAGAATTATATAAACTCCCAAGATATGTGGTCTCCGGACAAAGTCCCAATATGGGTGTCTCTGGTGTATAATTCAACAAAATCTGAGTTTTATTGATATTTAGCTTATAGCCTTGAAAAATGCCAAATCTAATTGCATCTTGATTAAGCACTTCTAGTGACTGGATTGGATCTATTGTGAAGATTGCAATATCATCCGTATAAGCGTTAAGTTTTAGTTCATCGGTTCCACTAGTTGATGACCAAAGACCTTCGTTTAGCATAAGAGTTCAGATAAAAGGTTCAAGATATAAGGCGAACAGCAGGGGGGATAAAGGACACCTCTGCCTTGTGCCCCTATTTATCCGGAACCCCCTAGACTGTAACCCCTCATAGCTTAGTTTAGCCTGGGGTAAACGGTAAAGCGCCTTTACCCATATTAAATACCGATATGGAACTCCCATTGCCGACAGGGTAGGCCACAAATTAGCCCAAGCCACCCGGTCGAACGTTTTTTCCGCGTCTAGTAATATCATCCCTAGTTTGCTTTTGGCTTGTTCGGCCATATCAAATGTTAATGTTAATGTTAATGTTAGGCTGCATTTATAAAGCGCACTGACACCGGAGGTTTCCTGGCGCTAAGATTGAAATTAGGGTAGGAAAGAGAGCTAGTGGGAGTTCGAGAAGAGCCAGGTCTTTAGGCTCTTTCTGAAACTCAGCAGGGTGTCAGAGGTTTTGATGTGTAGAGGGATGGAGTTCCACAGCTTGGGTGCCAGGAAGCTGAATCTCCGGCCACCCAGTTTTTTTAAATTGATCACTGGGGAGGTGAGCAGGTGGAGATGGGCAGAGCGGAGGTTGCGGGTCGGGCAGTGTGGGTTAATGAGGGATTTCAGGAAGGCCGGGCATTTGGTATGCCGTGCTTTGTAGATTAGGCATCCAATTTTGAAGGCAGCCCTTTGTTCAATGGGCAGCCAGTGCAGCTTGGCCAGGAGGGGTCTAGCAGATTGCCATTTGGGGACTTTACAAATGAGTCTTGCTGCCTGGTTCTGCACCATCTGGAGGCGGTGGAGCAGGGACCTGGGTAGGCCCCAGTAAAGGGAGTTGGAGAAGTCGAGGCGGGAGAGGACAAGGGAAATAACAATTTGCACCAAGGCCTCATGGGAAAGCAGGTGAGAAATTTTTCGAATTTTGCGTAGCTGGAACATGCTAGCAGAGATGATGGCTCCGACATGGGATTTCAGGGAGAGGTCCTTGTCAATGGTGACACCCAGACTTTTTACTGCCATAATGGCAGTATTAATATGAGTTGTCATATCCCTTCCTTTAAAAAAACCATGTTGTTGCCCTGAAACCAGCTTTCTCCATAACTGGAGACATACGATTGGCTAAAATCGTAGCAAACCATTTAGTGTCCGCATTAATAAGTGAGATTGGGCGGTACAATCCACAAGCCGCCGTCGGTTTATTCTTTTTTTTAAAGAATACCATATTCGTGTTATCCCATGAAGGAGGAACCGCCCCTGTATCTTCTACTTCTTTAATCACTCCTATGAACAATGGGATTAAGATGTTCTTAAATGTTTTATAGAATTCAATCGGGATCTGATCCTCACCTGTGGCCTTACCTGTGGCAAGTGAAGTCAAAACTAACCATGCTTCTTCTACTAATATCTCCTGCTCCAATTGAGCTGTCTCTTGATCTGTTAAGGATGAGATCCACGCATTGTCTAAATATTGAGTCACCTCTCTCAGTTCAACCAATTTTGAGGGGGCATATAAATCTTCACAAAATATAGCAAATTGTTCCAAAATCACCCTAGCTTCTGTGCGAATGATATTATCCGCTCCTTTAATCTCAGCTATCTTGTTTTTAGATTTTTTTATCAGCAATTTTGTAAGCTAGAACTCTCCCAATTTGTTCACTGTACTCATATTGTTCCGACCGAAATTCATTGAAGACCACTGCAAATCTCCATCTTTGCTGTGCTCAAGGCTGCATTACTGGCCCAAGCCATATCCTGTCTCGAATATTGCCTATGCGGGCAAGAGTGGAATGTAAACCCCGGGGAGTCTGGATATAGGGTTCGTCAAGCATCTAGTAAATCATGTACCCTTGCCAATTCTAATATTGAATTCCTTACTTTCCCCATTCTTGCAACCAAGCAACAGGAGGTTGTATCTACAGTCTAATTCATAACACAGTTGAAATCTCCCATGACTATTAAAATTCCCTGAAATTCAAGTAGATTAAGCATTAGTGTATTGAAAACCAAAGGTTCATCTGTATTAGGCCCGTAGATCACTTCTAAAACATATTTAGATAACCAATTGGGCAATAGCCCAGCTTCCTCTCCCGTCTGCCATAGTCTGTTCGATTTTATATCCCAAAAATTTACTGGCCAATATGGCCACTCCCCTTATTGAAACACTTTGATAGAACAGATCACAGTACTATACCCTAGTTGATTAAGTAGTGCCCTATCTTTAAATGCTATATCCGTTTCTGTAACCAAAACAAAATGAGGATGATACATCTTTAACTCCTCTCTAACAAGTTGTCTTTTACAAGCAGTGTTTAGTCCAGCTACTTTCCAACATAAAAAGTTAATCACTACCATTTATAATTACCAATATCTCAATCAGTGCAAACTTCCTGCCAATTCCTATTAAAGTCATCCCCCCCTCTAAGAAAATCTTGTTTAAATCCTCTGCTTTAACCCTGCACCCAGTATCCCTCCCCACCATCCCGCCCCTCTTTCCCACCCTGTGCCTTGAGAAAGGAATCACCCCTTTAATACTGTCTTAGAGACAGCCTTCTTAGAAATGTCTCTCCAGCCATACACTAACAAAATAAAAAAAAACTTCTTCTAAGGCATATACGCAGCTATGTACCAACCCAAAAAAATCATGAAAAAAGGAGATCTATACAATCACAAAATACAGAAAATTGTCCAGTCTATTTCTCAGGCTCCCCTTCGCCAATATTTCAGAACTTCCTCAGCCTGCTGCTCCGAAAAAACCATCTTGGTTTGACCGTCTTTCATTATTTTTAGACGCCCAGGTTCCTGAAGATAGACCTGTGCCACAGCCGCCTTCAAAGAGTCAATCATTTGTCGAAGTCTCCAACGATGATCCATAGTGTCTTTGCAGAAATCGGATCTCACAAACATTGAAAAAGATTCTGTTTGAACTGGAGTTGTAGGCCTAGCTTTAATGGAAACTGCTTGTGGTAGTAGAAAATTCCCCAAGTAAATTAAAATAGGTCTAGGAAAGCGACCAGGAGGTCTGTTAGTTACCAGGGGTAGTCTCTGAGCCCGTTGAATTTGACTATCCCAGTCCCAGTCGGCCAGTTCTGGAAAGGATCTCTGAAGCAAGTTGACCATATAAGATCGACAGTCCGTTCCTTCCGTTCTCTCTGGCACCCTAAACACTCGCAAATTATTGCGTCGCTGTTGATTTTCTAAATCTTCGACTTTTATTTGCATGGATCTTATCTGAACATCATGTGTATCTGTACATTTTAATGTCTGGCTCATATAGTCTTCGTTTCAGCTACCTTCTGCTGCAATTCACTAACATCAGACGTGATAGCGGCTATTTGCTGTTTCAATCTGACAAAGTATGTTTATTAGCAGAGCTATCAGCTCTAGCCTCGGCATAATATGTTTGAGCTTCAGATCTCTGTGTCTGTAGTGCCTTGAGAATTTCCTGCAATGCAATCTGCTCAGATGTCTGGCTAAATTCAGCCATCCGGTCCTTTGATCTCTCTTGGCTCCCTTGACTTGCCATGGTGCCCAATATTGATGTTGCAGAAGATAGCATTGTCGATAACTCCTGATTATTAATATCTCCAGAGTCCATGCTATTGACCTCAATATAATATTTCCCTTGTCCCCTGCCTTTCACTAGAGAAGCTGGAAAAACCTGAGTGGTTTGAGTGAGGAGCTCCGGGCTAAAACCAGAGAGGCGTGAAATCATTCTCTTCACCTCACCCTTCTTCATAACCCATTTTCGATGCGGGCTACTAGTTACTGTCAGCTTACCAGACTTAACAGACTTAGACGCAGTTTGCCTCTGCTTGTCACTCTGTTTATCCGGAAGTTTCTTTTTATTATGTCTTTGGGCTCTAGTTTTGCCACTCCCCTTGTTCTGTTTGTTAGTGGAGTCCCATCCTAACCATATTCCGCAGCAAATTCATTGCAACTAACTGTGACTCAGTCGTTGCTAGCAGGATTAATATCTTGGGAAGTTTTCTGACTGCCAGAGTTATTTTCTGAAGTCTCCATGCCTCCATCACGTGAAAAGCCGACACTTTGACCCAAGATATGGTGGGGGGTGGTCTTGGTGCCCTTGCAGTTTTTATCAGCCTCAGTGCCAGAGTCCCGCCCCTCAGTCTTTTCCTCTGTTTTCTCAGAGTCTGTACAATGGTCACTGGGGGTAAATACCCCCATTGACAGTTTGTATGTAGACTGCAGAAGATGAGGAGATTACGGAAGATTTGCAGTTATGGTGGAGGAGTGTGCAATTGGTGAGGTCGAATTCTCCTTTAGAGCTTTTGGAGCCATTAAACCTGCTTCTTCCATAGTTCTAAGCCCATTTGTATCTGCCTCCTCCACACTTGACGTCACTGCCCATGGTGATGCTGCCTCCATCAGTGCACTCACCATTTCTGACTCTAAAGGATAGGTAGCAATACCCTTCGGGTTGATAACCAAGGAGTCCTTCCCAGATTGTAACACTTTCAAAACCGGGCAACCTACCCTTGATGCAGCGTGTACCATCTCAGTCTCTTCTCTCTTCTCCTCTCCCCCCTCATTAAGGTTCAGAATGACCCCAGTACTTGCCGTTATTGCTGCCGTCCGAGCTCCAGCATGACCACCTTTTGAAAAGTTTGCTTTTGGCGGCCCAATGCTCTTCAACTCGATGTAGGGTAGTCCAGTACTCGAGTTATCCAGCAGCTGAAAGGAAAGCCGACAGGAGTAGCCAGAACAGTCAGTGGCCAATAGCAAAATCCGGAGTGGCTTTTTCTCAGCCAAAAAAACCATACAGGCTTACCGCACTCGTAATATCCTTGAAAGAAAAAGAGGAATAAAGTAAGCCCCCGATTTTCAGCTATATTCAGCTATGTTCAGCTGTGTTCAGCTATGTTCAGCTAGCTGTATTCAGCTTCAGTTTGTTAACCAGCAGCTGATAACAATTTGAGCCTTTCCGCTTTACCAGGAATCCGCTTGTTCTCTCAGTGCAGCAGTTCTCAGCATTCACAGCACTCCGCCTGTCCACCAGCAGCCGACAACGGTCAAGACCTTCTGCTGTGCCGGCAATCCGTCCGACCTCGCAGTGCCACGGCTCCCCGTAGCTCACACCGTTTCCCCCTGCACCGCGGAGAGCAGTCAAAGCGTCAGCCTCTTCAGCATGGATGTTTTCCGAGCCGCAGCAGAGCCATATCAGGTAGGAAGAACGCCATTCAATCAGCTCAGTCAGTTCCTCGTTATCGATTAATTTAGCATTAGCTCCCCTTTCTGCCTTTCCGCCTCTTTTCAAAACATCCCTCTGTACTGTCTGCACTGTCTGCATGCCTTGATCCACGAGTGCTCAGGGACCGCTCTGCATCTACTTCCCAGCGGCGGTGTCAGTCCGCCATCTTCCTTCCTCCAAATTTATATAAATAGATCCAATCTCAGAGGATTGAATGGAAGGGAGTAGAGGTTTACTAACTAAAATATAATCAATTCTAGAACAAGTAAGATAAACATTAGAGAAAAAAGTAAATTCAAGGGTATCAGGGTTACATGTCTTCCAGACATCATATGATGAACAAGAGGCAATGGCAGATTAAAACGATTTAGGACTTTTATCGGGATTACATTTGCATTTGGATTGTCTATCTGAGAATGGGTCTAACTACTGATTAAAGTCTCTGGCAACAATAATATTTGGAGTATCAATAGAGGATAGTAAGATCTTAATGTTATTCCAAAATCTGGGTCTGGTTTAACAGGGCCATAAATATTCAGTAAAACAAGTTGTTTGTTTTGTATAACAACCTTAGCCATTACCCAGCGTCCATCATTATCACATTGCATAGATAAGATTTGTGCATGAATTGATTTATGAAATAGAATAGCTACACCACCTTTCCAGTTAGCAGCTGGAGAATAAACAACTTGACCCACCCATTGTCTTTTCAATTTAAGTGATTCTACATCTTTGCAATGCATTTCTTGAATAAATGAGTCATGGGAATTCAATTTAGATAAATGAGTAAGTACCTTTTGTCTTTTGATGGGGTTTCTGAGACCACAAACATTCCACATGACAACATTCCAAATAATGGAGGGAAGGGGGGGCAAGACATGAATGGAGGTGATACAATGCAGGAGAACAACTGGAAACAAAAAAACACCACTTATTAGGTGAATACAGAAAACAAAATATACAACAACAATTAATGATAATAGGCACAAGCAACAAGCAACAAAATAGATTAAAATAAGCACTTAAAATAATATAATGAAACACACTTATATAGACAGAGGATCGATAATGAAAATGCACCATAACAAAAAAGTAGAAAAACCAAGGGATGATAGAGGAAGAGAGAAAGAGAGAAAAGAGAAAGAGACAGAAAAATGAAGAAAGTAAGCAGATTAAGGATAAGAATCCAGATCTGAAGATAAACAAGCAACAAGACCATAGGGACATGGTGACGACAAAAGCAGAGACAGCGATACAAATAAATAAAAGAAAAACAAATTATGAGCCTCAGAAAAAAAAAATTCTTGAACACTAATAACAGAAAATTAAGAGTGGAGGTAAAGAGAAAAAAGAAACATATTTAAATGGAGGAACAGATAAGAGTAAGAGAATAAAGTTATAATTCTAGGAACAACAGCAACAATTCTAGGGTCAACATCAATCAATTAACTGGTAGAACAAAAGAGTATAAAACATTAATTTTCCATATTTCGAGGAGATATCTGTTGTTGAGAAAGAGTCTCAGCTTGGCAGGGTCATCAAAAGAACAGGACCGTCCATCGTGAGTAATTTTACAGAGACATGGGTGAAGAATGCCATGTTGAATGTTCAAGTGTCTAATCTGGGGACGGAAAGCCAAAAATTCCTGACGACGTGCATTTGTTGCATTTGAAACATCTTGCGAAATGAAAATTTTATGACCTGACCATGTAAGGCGTCGTTTGGATTTAACCGCTTTCAGGACATGCATGAATTCAGTAAACTCTAAGAAAAGCATGATGATACCACGTGGTTTGTTAGAGTTAGATTGAAGACGACTTAAACGATGCGCCCGTTGTATATTAAGGGGTGATGAAAGTTGAAGATCTAAAAGGTCCGGCAGAAACTTCATCAGAAAGGATAACATATCTGGGCCTTCAATATTTTCTGGCAGGCCATAAAGGCGAAAATTATTCCTTCGATTACGGTTTTCCAAGTCTTCGGTGTGAAGCTTAAGCTTGTGAATTTCTTGCTCCAACAGAGGGATTTTAGTAGAGATATCATGAAGGGTGCTTTCATGGGTGTCTGAATATTGTTAAGGAGGCTAATGGGCTGTTCAAGTTCTAAAACCTTGCCCTCCATGATGATCCAGCGGTCTTCAATTTGTTTCAATTTTTCATTAGTGGTGATTACGAAGGGTTGAAGACCATGTACCTCCTCTAGAATAGAGTCCAGCACAGGATTTTGCGAGGTATGAATGGGGGAAGGTGGATCATTCTTATGCCTCTTTGGTTTAGCGCCTGAAGAGGATGATCTAGAGGAGGTGTGGGGGTCATTCGCCATCTTGGTTTGTGGAAGAGATCGATGAGTAGTAATTAAGAGTGGACAAATGCGACCTATATGCAGCAAGAGAGGAGTACAGGAATAGTGACCATGCACAGATAAGTAAAAGTGGTGAGTTGAAAAGAAGCACTATAATATAATACTGTAGTCCATGAAGAAAAATATAGCAAGTAAGTTCCAATATTACCTCAGGAAAAAGAGGCGCCGTAACAGTACAAAAATACAATACCATACTGTGTAAGCACTACGTGAAAATATGGAAAGTGCACCTGTTTAGATCAGAGAAGAACTCACTTATTGTAGAACAATATCAGCAAGTAGAACTTCTTGACGCATGCTCCATGTAACTGCCTCAACTTTGGTAGAAGAAAGTTGTTATTTAAAAGATGCCTCCTTGGTATGTATCAACATGAAAGAATGAAAAAGCCTTCTCAATTTTTCATTGCTTTACAATCCCCTCTCATTGACAGTCACAGAAAGAGAAAGAAGCAACAACATTCACTTGAAAGTATGGAGAAAAAAAGAAAAAAAAAACTTCTCTATTCTCATTATTTGGTCCCTTCATATAGACCTTGGGAATGAGATAAGGGCAGCATTCACTTAAATGAAATATCTCCAGAAGACATACCAGCAGTTTCAGTGAAGCGTAATGGAAGCACAATGGAACGCAGGCACCATGACACCAAATGGTGGACGCTAAGCATGAGCGCAAAATCCGCTCCGATCGCGGATTTTGCGGATTTTCGGCAAATCCGCGATCCGCGAACTCTCGCGGATTTGCCGAAAATCCGCAATCCGCGATCGGAGCGGATTTTGCGGTCAAAAGTTCAAGCGCGCCTAATTAACGATGGCGCCGGCAAGCTGCCAGCGCCCATCCTGCAATAGTTACTTAATTAGCTTCAACAGGAAGCTCTAACAGATAAGATACAGCAGGGGCTCGAGCGCCTGCTTTATTTTAGCAGTTGGAGCTTCCTGTTGAAGCTAATTAAGTAACTTTTGCAGGATGGCGCTGGCAGCTTGCCGGCGCCATCGTAAATTATTTCAACAGTGGTGTCTTCTTGAATAAATATGAAGGGCAGGGTTCATTCGGGCACGACGGTCCTGGCACAAAAAAATAAACCTCAACAGGAAACACTTGCAAATATCAATAAAGCATGTGCCCTAGTTGAAGCTTAAATTCAGTGACTCATTCATCAGCCCAAAAATTAATCTGCTGCTCTGATCGGTCTCTGACCTTTTATACACACAAGAGGCATGCTCGCATGGACGCCCCGTCCGTTTGGCCCCGCCCACACACTCGAGGTGTGCACCGTCTTCCCGCCATTTACCCACTATGATGGACATTTCACTCAAGGGACCCCTGCGCACTTCGGCGCGATTGCATAGTGACACACACTTGGTCGCTGGAACTAGTTGAAGCGCAAATGCAGTGACTCATTCAGCATACGAGCGCAACCCCCGTGCTGTTCCTGTGACCAGGGGCTTCTGTCTCTTAATCTGCTGCTCTGATCGGTCTCTGACCTTTTAGACACACAAGAGGCATGTGCGCTCGCGTGGAAGCCCCGTCCGTTTGGCCCCGCCCACACGCTCGAGGAAGCCCCGCCCCCAAATCCGCAAATCCGCAAATCCGCTGAATCCGCGGATTTTGCGGATCCACGATCCGTGAATCCGCTGAATCCGCGAATCGTGGATCCGCAAAATCCGCCCATGCTTAGTGGACGCCCGTGATTTTTTCTAGGCTTCACGGTACACTTGAAGCAGGAAAGAGTGGTTGTTGAAAGAGCCGCCTATTCAGGAAGCCAGGGCCGCCACCTCCACTCTCAAACTCCGACACCTTGAGGCATAAATATTAAAGAAAGCTCTGCAACCCGGCGGAGCTCACGCAATGTCCACCATCTTGCCGCGGCGTCCAAGCCACGCCCCGAAGAATGGATTTATCAAAATACTTAAACACAGTATAGACCTTACTGGGGCACACTGGAAGGGGAAGAATAATGTGCACGGAGTTGAAAATGCGCATTTACCAGAAAACACTGAATGTAGCTGACAACATAAGCATTCAAACATGACTAAGACATGACATCCCATGGCTTGGTGAATGTTCCTTATTCATTTCTATGATGTTAGATCACACTTTAAATTGCTTCCAGAATGCTTGTGTCTGATATCAAGCATTTCTCAGAAACAAGGCCTAGTCCAGATTGCCAAGTACGCTTTTTTGCTGTCATACACAGGCTCAGTCACACTTTTTGGTATTTCTTTGTTCTTTAAACCCGTTACGTGCTACTCTCGAAACAAAAGCGCTTCAACACCCTATCAGGGGTCACAAGTGCTATATAAATACAAACCTTTTTTCCTCTTCTATCCCTCCGCTACCCTTCTGAATCCAAATAACTGACTAACCTATCCACCACTCAAATTACTTTCACATTTTCAATATACTAATTCAACACTAATCCTTCTTGGGTTCCGGAGTAGCAGGCTACTCACCGAAAAAGCGCTTTGACGCCTCGTATGGGGTAGTAAGCGCTATATAAATGCAATTACAATACAATACAAAACCTTCAGTGTGGGTGGATTTGGCCAACTTCCACAAGCCCATGATGGGAAGTGTTACAGTGGTTAAGGTGCTTTCATGGGTGTCTGAATATTGTTAAGGAGGCTAATGGGCAGAGAGTTGCCTCCATTGAGGTGAGTGAGAACCAGGGCTTCGACTGACACGGGCATCAGGAAGGAAGGATGTCTGGAGGCAGAGCTCTTACCATACTGGGACTGGCCCATATCCAGTTACCTGCCACAGATGCAGAAATGACTAGATTCCCCAAACAGTGAATGTTACTGACATCTTACAATAATCACAAATGGGGAAATTCAGTTTCGTTTCTGCATGTCAAAGACTGTCTGCATTGGGGAAGGGACACTTACAGCCAGTCCTTCACCTTCTTTTATAGGAAATTGATGCAAATTCACATAACTTTCTGGGGGAAATAACTACAGTTTTAAGTTATATAAAGTAAAACCATCTATTTTAGGTGTGGTTTATCTTTCATTTGCTGCCTTCTTCTGGATGGACACCTAACACTCGAGCTTGGGAGTTCTACACTCACAGAGTGCCACTACTGTGTTGTGATAAAAGTATAATATGAAAATGGATTTCAATCGATGTAAAATTTAGTGAACTGGCAAAGTGGTACACAGACTACTGTAAATATTGTCCCAAAAATGTAGTTGTCATTTCAGATGTGGTCAGAGGGCTAGACCCCTCCCGCCAGGCAGGGAGCTTAAGAACCACCCACACCACTACAGGCCAGGACACATATCCCTGCAGTGGAAGGAGGGAGCAGGCAGAGAAGTCAAAAGAAGGAAGGATCTGGTTAGCCGGGGAATTGCAGGTATGTCTTTCTAGGACAATGCTGTAGAGGCATCCGTAAGTGTGCGGCTGTGAGCAGTACAGAGATATGAACGAGAAGTGTCAAATGTCTGCCCCTCCCAATTTTCACAAAAGCAGCTTAGAGATCTATAGGGTTCCACTGCACCATGAGGTGCACCAGACTGGTCATCACCAGCTGACATAACAGCTGGCTGTATCGGGTATTCATGAAAAAAGTGAGCCACACAGTAGGAGTGGGAGCACCAGGGAACCCAAAGCACCCAAGGGAGGAAGCCAAGCCTTGGACTTGAGGAGAAGGAGCAGGCCTAAGGGAAGCTTTGAGCATCAAACACATCTGGGTACAGGGTGCCTCCCATATCAGAAACAGTGGCGACAGCAGGCCTTGTGGCCACCATCATCAGTGACACTGTGCTCATATGTGCATGGTTATATGTGCCTCCATCCCTTTACTAGCCCCTCAGAATTTTGGACTAGGTTTTGCTGGGTGGCACAGTATCTGAAAGTGAATGAAAGGGTGAAATATTGTTGCTCTGTTGGGAGACCCCAGATAACTTTCTTCTCCCAGGATCACTAGCGTGACAACTGATGGCTTCCTTCCACCCAATGCGGGTCAGAGTTGCATTTTAGAATGTATTCTTTTTTCCTTTAATTAATTTTCAGTAAAACAAGTCTCTGCACCTTTTAATGTTTTGTTTAATATACAGGTGCCTATGAAAAAAAGAGAAAACTTTAAAGTTACCTTTCAATAGTCTGACAACTAGTGCAACTTATTACATGCAAGGGCATCAACAATAAATTGCAGAGGGAAGCAAATTTGTCATCATTCGCAACAGAAAAAAATTCTTGCGCCCTTCTAATGTTCTTCATTTGAGCCACCCTTAGTCCCGCTTCTAGCTCCGCCTCCTTGCCACGCCCCCAGCTTGATGTGATGAGCACCTGCACTTTTTTTCCCCATATAAAGCACTGCCCTCAAATCATTTAAATTAAGTGTCCACATTTACCGGATCATTAGTGCCTTCTTACAGGGTCTACACAGCACCTGAAACTGCAGTCCAGCAGAGGTCAAGAGGGCTTCTCAGTGCCAGACTCTGCCAGTGGACGTGCCCACGAGGGCAGCCAGGGATAGATGGCGTAGCCAGGTCGGGAGGGAGAGCGAGGTGTACAGCCTCCATCACCCTGATGAAGTCCTTGAGGGTCACTCAAAGCCCCTCGTCAGCACTCATCTCTTCCAGAGTGGCCAGCATTAGCACCCTGACAAGGGTAGAACCTGGACGTCCATAGCAGCTGCAGCGCAGTGGGGAAGTAGCTGAGTCAAGAGGCCCACCACACCGAGCGGCGAACCAGGTAGGCCGCAGGTCTTGAATCAGGTACAGGTGGTCTCCAGGTGGCCATGTCCTCTCCAAAAAGCATGAAGTCTCCTGGCGGCCATGTCCTCACAAAAGGCATCAATGCACTAATCGTGCCCCTGGGAGGATGAGCGTATGTGACTCAAGTTATTATGAGGCCGCTTGGGGAATGGTTATGTAGGAGTGTGGGAGGTTATAGCAGAGCATTGTTAAAGTATGGTCAACCTGGCCAATTTGCTTCAGCACCCCATTGTGATTGTTTATTTGTGTAGATTTCTGCCTTTTATGTTTTACTTAGTATTTTTATTTTGCAGGTTTATTTTGTATCTGCTGCACATTGTCAATGTCAGTAACAATCACTTGGTTTGGCAATTTGCTCCTGTTGAAACTTTCCTACGTGAAGAGCAAATTTAAAACTGTTGAAGGATTCATAAAGAGTCTGATAAGTACTTGCATGCAAAGCTCTCAGCATGTAGAACAACTCTGCATGTGTAAATGTGATGCTTGTGCACAAGTCACACTCTTCTTGTTTCTCCATGACAAAATCATCTTTTCCCACGCTGAAACTCCTCTTCTTACACCCACAATAAATAAGGGGGTGTTCCCTTTCCATTCCCACCTCTGCCAGTGTATTCACAGGTGTCCTTTACAGGAGGAGATTTGTACTTGTCTCAAGGCCAGGAAGCTGCATGCAAAAGTGGTAAAAAGACCCACCTACAGGCTTTCTGCTACCCCCCACAAAACAATATGCTGCTCTTATGGTGCCTATTTACAAAATTCTCATGCGATGCAGCGCAGCAGCCAAAAACGTGCTGCTGTGTTGCTTTAGGAGGGGAGAGCAGAACAGCACAGTATATACAGAGACATGGCACTCTCCCCCTCACACTCTAGTGCCAGTGTACAATCAGTCTGCTGAGCAACACACACACACCTTTAGGCTATAGTGCAAAGATGTCTGCATGAGTCTAGCATAGGTTTTGTACTGAAAGGATAGCCTTCCAGTACAAAATACTTTGCTTACACTAACTTTAAACCTTGTCCTACTTTGTCATTATGCTGTACAGTGTAACATTCTCTTTGATAGCACCCTGTTTCAAAAGGGCATTAGTTTGACGCAAAACCCTACAACTTTTTTTGTGGATATGGTTTTGCATCAAAAAATATAGGTGATTGCATGGGAACGCCCATGCACCATCCATGGACCACCCCCTTGGCGCTAAGTAATACTAGGCGCTGCTTTGCGCTACTTTAAAGTACATTTCTAGGACAAAACCGCAAGCACAGTGCAAAATGTTAGATTCCTCCAGAGGAACTTAAAACTAGTGCCTAACCCTGAATTTGAGGCAGGGGCCACTCTAGCATACTGATGAGTGTCTCTATTCTGCGGGATCGTGTGCAGCACAGCGATTAATTTGCTTTTTAGCCTAGTGAAAGTGCTTGTTTTTCAGTTGGATTAACTGTGCAAGAGATGAAACTATTATTTGACAGCAGTGTGTTTTTGCCAAGTCTCATGAACGATAGTAACCCTCAGGACTGGCAGTGCTACTGCAGTCACTGGAATCCTGCCAGAGCAGGAAGGCGGGACTGATTCTCGCTTCAGCAGTGGGATATTTTATCTTATACTTTTCACACGATCCGCTTCTTTTTGTCTGCAGTAAAATATGTTCTTGGGCTTTGATTGCTAGTTCAACCCGCACCCTCTCAGTAATTCTATCACTCCGCTGATCCATCATTCTTCAACTGTCTCTATTACTCTGTCCTCATTAACTGCAGCTCTCTCTCTCTCTCTCTCTCTCTCTCTCTCTCTCTCTCTCTCTCTCTCTCTCTCTCATTCTCTCTCTCTCTTTCTCTCTTTCTCTCTCTAACTGCTAAGTAAACACAAAAATAAGTCTACCTCTCTTACATCATTCAGCTTCACATCACATGATGTACACAACACAATTGGAACATACCTGCACACCACACTCCAATACGAAACACACCCGGATACCAAACTCTTCTCACCTGCAACACACCATAGTCCTACTCGACCCCCAGCACACACAACACAGATCAGCTTCTACTCAGGACGGGGAAAGTAGGACACGTGCCAGCAGCCCTCCCAGCCCAGTGATAGGAGTGCCAGGACGGTGACTGTAGGATACGTGTCAGAACTCTCCCTAATACAAGGCAGTGTACAGCCATACAAGGACCAGGACGGTGTCTGTAGGATACACGTCAGTACTCTCCCTAATACAAGGCAGTGTACAGCCATACAAGGACCAGGACGGTGTCTGTAGGATACACGTCAGTACTCTCCCTAATACAAGGCAGTGTACAGCAATACCAGGGCCAGGACGATGACAATAGGAAGAACGTCAGTACCCTCCCTAACACAAGACAGCGCTACAAGGGCAAGGACGGTGACTGTAGGATACGCATCAGTACTCTCCCTAATACAAGGCAGTGTACAGCGATACAAGGGCCAGGACGGTGACTGTAGGATACGAGTCAGTACTCTCCCTAATACAAGGCAGTGTACAGCGATACAAGGACCAGGACGGTGACTGTAGGATACGAGTCAGTACTCTCCCTAACATAAGGCAGTGTACAGCGATACAAGGGCAAGGACGGTGTGTTGGAAAGGCGACCCCAGGGGAGACAGAAGGTGTCTGACTGTCCGCCCCGAGACCCACCTCTCCGTATGGAATAGGCCGAGCACCGTAGGGAGGCCTCCTTGGCGAGGCTCCTCTCCTACAATCGTAACAGCAGGGTAATCACACTACTCACAGATAGACACTACACAGGAAGGAGGTTCACAAGAATCTTTATATAAGTATTCAAAGCAAGTTCTTGGCAGGATAGCGGCAAGGATCGAGGGATCCGGAATGTCTTGATCTCGGGGGAAAAGGGGGTAGCGGGACAGTCTTGGTTCAAGGGTTCAGGCCGCGACAGCGTCAGCAGGGCCTCGGAGATAGTTCAGCTTGGACAGGCCGCGACAGCGTCAGCAGGGCCTCGAAGATGGTGTGGCTCGGTCAGGCCGCGACAGCGTCAGCAGGGCCTCGAAGATGGTTCAGCTTGGTCAGGCCGCGACAGCGTCAGCAGGGCCTCAAAGGTAGTTCAGCTTGGACAGGCCGCGACAGCGTCAGCAGGGCCTCGAAGGTAGTTCAGCTTGGACAGGCCGCGACAGCGTCAGCAGGGCCTCGAAGGTAGTTCAGCTTGGACAGGCCGCGACAGCGTCAGCAGGGCCTCGAAGGTGGTTCAGCTTGGTCAGGCCGCGACAGCGTCAGCAGGGCCTCAAAGATAGTTCCAGGTGCAAGAGTTCGGATCAGGATCAGCCGCGACGAGGTCAGCAGGGCTTCGACTCCAGATACAACTGCCGTCCTGATCCAGGGCTGGCCCAGATATAGGACTGGAGTCCTTTGATGTCCGGACCCTCGCGCCTGGGGGTCAGAGGGGCCGGGATGAAGGTGTCCAGACACCCAGCAGGGGGGTGGAGCCAGCGCCCAGGGAGGCTGGAGGGCGATCGATACCAGGCGTCCGGGGACGGCTGGAGGGCCCTCGAGACTTCCCGCCCTTCGGATCTGTCAAGTGGCCACTCGACCACCTGGGAGGATCTTGGTGCCCCGATGTCGGGGCTTCGCTGGGGCCGGGGCCAGGGTGGCGGCGGCCACGTGCTCGGGACGTGGTGGGCCCAAGATGGAGTCGGGCCAGAGATGGGGCCAGGCATGGTTGCTGGACCGGCGGCGTTGGCGAGCAGGGCCCGCCGGGGGCCAGGGAGAGGGAGAGCCGTAGGTTGCCAGGGGGCGGCCCTCCTTGCGGGTTCGGGACTGTTCGTGTCAGGGGGGTCGACAGCAGCTCGACGGTGGCCCGATGTCGTCCGGGGCCCGCCATGTGGGAGGGGTAGGCCCACGCCACGAGGCCGTGTCCAACACACGTCCCCTCCAGCTGAAGGCGAGGAGAGTCACCCATCGTCCTGGGGACTCTCTTCGTCGAGGCGGAAGAATCGGGACAGGCCATCAGCGTTGGCGTGGTCGTTGCCAGGGCGATGCTCCACGGTGAAGTCCATCCCTT
Source organism: Lissotriton helveticus (assembly GCF_964261635.1). Taxonomy (NCBI): domain Eukaryota; kingdom Metazoa; phylum Chordata; class Amphibia; order Caudata; family Salamandridae; genus Lissotriton; species Lissotriton helveticus. Next base: position 1,835,474,850 of record NC_136068.1, on the reverse strand, counting down.
GGAGGGAGATGGACCATCGCAGCAGCTTCGGGTTTTCGCCACGCATGTGCATCAGCCACCGTAGGGGCCGGTGGTCCGTCTGCACCCGGAAGTGGGTGCCGAAGAGGTATGGCCTGAGTTTCTTGAGGGCCCACATGACGGCGAAGGCCTCTCTCTCGATGATGCTCCATCGTTGTTCTCTGGCCAGCAGCCGCCGGCTGATGAAGGCGACTGGATGGTCAATCCCCTCGGGGTCCATCTGAGATAGGACCGCCCCGATGCCGTGTTCCGAGGCGTCGGTCTGGACCACAAACTCTCGGCTGTAGTCGGGGGCCTGGAGCACAGGGGCGGTACACATGGCTGTTTTCAAGGTCTCGAAGGCCACCTGACACGCGGGTGTCCACTGCACTTTCTGTGGCCGGTTCTTCGAGGTCAGTTCCGTGAGGGGCCCCACAATGCTCCCATAGTTCTTGATAAAACGCCGATAGTACCCCGTGAGCCCCAGGAAGGCTCGGACGGCGGTCTGGTTGGCTGGGGGTTCCCAGGCTAGGATGGCGTCGATCTTGGGTTGGAGGGGAGCCACTCGGCCGCTCCCCACTTGGTGTCCCAGATAGGTCACGGACCCTTGGCCTATCTGGCACTTGCTGGCCTTCACAGTTAGCCCGGCCCGGCGGAGGGCGGTCAGGACCTCCCAAAGGTGTTTCAGGTGCTCAGCCCAGTGGAGGCTGTAGACCGCAATGTCGTCTAGGTAGGCGGCACTGAACTCTTCTAGCCCCGCCAGTACTTTGTTTACGAGTCTCTGGAAGGTGGCCGGGGCGTTTTTCATGCCGAAGGGCATCACCTTGAACTGGAAGTGGCCGTCGGGTGTGGAGAAGGCTGAGTGCTCCTGGGCGCTAGGGGTGAGGCCGATCTGCCAATACCCGGCGGTGAGGTCGAAGGTACTGAGGTACTTGGCGGCCCCCAGGCGGTCGATCAGTTCATCGGCCCGGGGGATGGGATGTGCATCGGTTCTCGTAACGGCATTCAGCCCCCGGTAGTCGACGCAAAACCGGAGTTCTGGCGGGGTGCCCGGGGCGGCGGCCTTAGGGACCAGGACCACTGGGCTGGCCCAGGGACTGTCGGAGGGTTCGACTACCCCCAAGGCCAGCATCTTGGTAACTTCCTTCTGGATGCAGGCCCGAACTCGGTCGGGGACCCGGTAGGCCCGGTGTCGTACTGGCTGACTGTCCCCGGTGTCGACATCGTGGACACACCATTGGGTCACCCCGGGGGTGAGAGAGAACAGATCTGTGAATTGTCCCAACAGTTCCTGACAGGCTCGACGCTGCGCGGGGGTCAGGTCGGGGGAGAGAGAGATCCCTTCGACGGAGCCGTCCTTCTCAGTGCACTTTAGGAGGTCGGGCAAGGGCTCGGAGTCGTCTTCGGTCCCATCGTCGGTAGCGAGTAGCAGGCTCAGTTCGGTGCGGGCAAAATGAGGTTTGAGCCGGTTGGTGTGCAGAACCCGGAGGGGGTTCCGGGGAGACTCCATATCCACGAGGTAAGTGACGGGGCTCTTGCGCTCGATCACCTTGAAGGGCCCCGACCATTTGTCCTGGAGGGCACAGGGTTCGACCGGGGACATGACCCAGACCCGCTGGCCCGGCTCGAACTCGATGGAGGAGGAGTGCTGGTCGTACCAGCGTTTCATGTCCTCCTGTCTGGCCTCCAGGTTGGCCTCCGCAAGGGCCCGGAACTTCCGAGTCTGGTTCCGGAGGGTCAGGAGGTATCGGTAGACATCCGGAGGTGCGCCTTGGACGGAGTTTTCCCAGCCCTCCTTGACCAGGCTGAGCGGACCTCGGACAGGGTGTCCGTACAAGAGTTCAAAGGGGCTGAACCCCAGGGATTTCTGTGGTACCTCCCGATAGGCAAACTGGAGGCAGGGCAGCAGGACGTCCCATCTGCGTCGTAGTGGCTCCTCTAGGCCCTGTATCATCCCCTTGAGTGTCCGGTTGAACCGCTCCACAAGTCCATTCCCTTGGGGATGATACGGGGTGGTGAACTTGTATGTGACCCCGCACTGTTGCCACTGGGACCGCATATATTTAGATATAAAGTTCGTGCCTCGATCGCTCACAACCTCCCGGGGGAATCCTACTCGGGAGAAGATCCCCATCAAGGCTCGCCCCACCACGGGAGCGGTGATGGTTCTGAGGGGGATGGCTTCAGGATAGCGGGTGGCGTGGTCCACTAGGACAAGTATGAAGCGGTGCCCTTGCGAGGTTTGAGGGTCCAGGGGCCCCACAATGTCTATTCCCACTCGCTCGAAGGGGGTGGTCACTACTGGAAAAGGTTGGAGCGGGGCCTTCACCTTCCCCCCGCTCTTTCCGCTGGCTTGGCATGTCGGGCAGGTGCGGCAGTGGTTATGTACATCAGTGCGCATTTTGGGCCAGTAGAAATGGGTCACCAGGCGGCTGTACGTTTTGTCCTGCCCCAGGTGCCCTGCGAGGGGCACATCGTGCGCCAGGTTCAAAAGGAAGTCTCTGAATCGCAGGGGAACCACTAGCACTCGGCTGGCCCCCAGCTCGGCAATTTTCTGTTCACTATATAGGAGGTCGTGGTCCCAGTAGACCCAGTGGGACCCTGAGGTGTCCCCGGTAGCTTGGGCAGCGGCTTGTTGGTGGGTCCCCTTGAGGGAGGGGCAGGTCTTCTGCTCCTGCCGAAACTGTTCTCGGGTGGGACCACCCTCTTGGCGCCATTGGGCGAGTTCGGGGATGTCGCTGAGCTCGTGGTGGTTTTCGGGCTCCGAGGGCCTGGTCTCGGAGTCGCATTCTCCATGGATGGCCGAGGGTGGTGGCTCGGGCCACTCCGGCTCTTCGGTCGGGGCGGCCTCGGTCGCGGCCGGGGCTCGGGCCGTCATAGATCGGGTCGTCGCACAGACCCACTCTGGTAGTCCCATCATTCCTAGGTGCTCTCTCCGCTCGACTTGGGCCCAGGGAGAGCTCTCGAGGTCGTTCCCAAGGAGGCAGTCCACGGGGGCGTCGTCCCGGACGGTCACCTTGAGGGTGCCCGACACTCCCCCCCATTCGAAGGGAATTCGGGCCATCTGGCATAGAGTTTCGGAGTTGTCGGCGGCCCTCACGGGGCAGCGTACATTCGGGATGATCTGTTCGGGGGTCACCAAGTTGTGGTAAATAAATAATTAATTACCGGTACTATTTTTGACTACAATAAATAAACGGTTTAGCTCAATAAATAAGAGTCAAGATACGAGGTAGCCAGAGTATACAGGCTTTAATCAAGCATAACGGGACAGGAACAGGACAGCCTGCATGGGAATGGGATGGCAGCTGCCGGGGGCAGGATCTGGGCAAGAGTGGGGACTTTTAACAACAGTATACATATATATATAGTTAAACAAAACACATGGTATTCAATACAGTAGGCGTAGCAGTAGGCGGAGTTTTTAGCAGTCGCGAAAGATAAGGACTGAATGAGGTAACAAGAAGGCGTGAACAGGGCGTATACATAGACATGTGATGCAGACGTAACAGAATATGTCATAAACGGGGCGGAAACATAGAGGGGGCTACCTGAGGAGCTGGGACCTCTGACCGAGTGGTGCGCGCAAACTGGCAATGACGTGTTACCAGGAAGAACTGGGGGGCTATGACTTCTGCGCTAGAAGAGGAGACGAAAGTCTGGAGTGTCAGAGCGACATGTACCTAAAGCCTATCTAGTATCTGGTGTTTAGAGAACATGTTGATAGAATCCAAAAGTTATCAGGGTAAAGGCTAACAGACACTAAGACTGGTGCATGCATTATTCTACATGTAGTGTGTTGAGGAATATTCTATGAATATTAATACAGTATTTCTCTTATATGGAGACATAAAGGCTAGACCATGACGGAAACTATTGATGCGATTCAGTAGCTTAGGAATGCAGAGAAGGAGGGCTGGACTGATAACTAGAATCATAACATACTCTTGGCAGACTGGCAGGCAGAGCCAGGCCGAGCCGGGCACTGCGAGGCAGGAAGTAAGTGAAGGGTCAGGGATGTAGGTGGGGGCTGTATCGCTCCTCGGAGAGGGTTCAGGAGACAGGAGCTGAATCTGAGTCCGGGCCCTTTTTGAGGCCTAGAAACGGGGACAATTCAATGAATTAACGTGCACACTGTGAAACGTGGCAACGTAGCTTTACATAGGCCGGATATTCGTTGTATTCACGAAAACTGGAAACTGGCATACTAGAAATGGACACAACTGTAATTGCGTCTTTAATCGGTCATGGGGAAATATATGCATATCGATCATGCACATATGACATAACATGGGGAACACGTAGGGACACAGAACATGGCAAAATTTACTTTTCCACATTCCCTCCTTGACCCTACGTTTCCATCAGGAAACATCAATATTCATGATACCATCTATCATTTCATACAGTATCATTTGCTCGTCTCGAATTGTCTTGGAACGGGACTTAGGGCTAGGAATACAAGAGGTAGCACAAATGCCGCAAATCGCAGGGCCACATTGTATACAGAGGCAGCAACTGAATATGATCATTACTGCAATACCTAGGAATGACAATACTTTCCATCCCCAGGCAGATATGATACTCCAGAGCCAACCGGACCATGTCCAGGTGCCTGGATTCTGGTGTAACTGATGGGCAATTTTATGAAGTCTGGTTATAGCTGAATAAACAGACGGCGCGTTATTAGGAATGAAAATGCAGCAACTAGATCCGATGACTCTACATGCCCCGCCCCTATCGGCCAGTATGACGTCAAGAACGAGACGATTTTGGAGCACGACAAATCTCATAGCAGATTGCTCTTCGGTTAAGTTACCTAGAGCAGAGGTAGTCTCATTCACTACTGCTTCAAGGGTTCTGGTTAATCTACGTATTAACTTACTATTCTGGATAGGGCCTATAAAGAAGAAGAAACCTTTATTGAAATCTGTATACTGTTCTAGAGCAGTTTCAGTTTGATCGACAATTGGGGACTCAATCTCCCTCCTATGTCTGACGTGTACTAGATGTGTGTTTCTATGATAATCAGATGGGGCTAGGAAAACTGGTGGCAGTAGGAAGGCAATGTAACATGTTCCATCCCAATCGAGGGGCAGACGAACATATGCGGTCTGACCACAAACAAAATAAGAATGACGTGAGGCTGAAATGATGTCAGTAACTTTAGTATGTGCCTTGCACTTCATGATAGCGATAGCTGTCGGTAAATGTATTGCATCTAACAGAGCTTGAATGAGGAGACCATGCTGAATCTTGGTTCCATGAGAAGTCATGAAACCTCTCTCCTACCAGAGCACTCCAAAGTCGTGTACGACTCCGAATGCGTAACGTGAATCTGTATATATATTTACTTTCAGGTTCTTGGCACGTATGCAGGCTTGGGTCAGAGCGATAAGCTCTGCTGCTTGGGCAGACAGGGTGTCAATACGGTGTGTTTCAATAACTTCAGTGTCAGTAGTCACTGCATACGCGGCAACTAGCTCTCCTGTATTAGTTCTCATACATGAACCATCCACATAAAGTGTCAGGTCGGGATTAGGTAATGGAATGTCTGTCAGGTCTTGTCTTGGCTTAGTCATAGTGTTAACAACTTCCACACAGTCATGTGTGGCCGGATTTGAAGTAACTGACGGTCACAGTGTAGCAGGATTTAGAACGTTGCAGCGTCTGATTTCTATGTGTGGCTGGAACAGTGTCAGTTCATAACCTGTTAAACGTGCAATTGTCAAGTGCTGAGTCTGTGTTCGGTTTAAAAGAACTTCCACGGAGTGCGGAACTTGTACTGTCAGAGAGTGTCCTAATACTATGGAATCACTTTGTCTGATTGCTAGAGCTGTGGCTGCAACTGACTTGAGGCACGCAGGCAGAGCCTGGGCTACTGGATCTAATGTGCTCGAAAAATAAGCACAGGGCTTGTATTGTCCTGCTTGATCTTGTGTGAGAACAGATAATGCTGTACCATCACGTTCTGTGACAAAAAGTGTAAAAGGCTTACTATAGTTCGGTGTTGCTAGAACAGGGGCTTGGCATAAGGCTTTCTTTAACTCATTAAAAGCAAGTGTATGTTCGGATGTCCAAGGGAGGACAGTCGATACGGCTGCCTCCTGTGTCGTTAACTGTATCAGTGGCTTAGCTAGAAATGCATACTGAGGAATCCATTGTCTGCAGTAAGAAGTAAGGCCGATAAAAGCACGTACCTCCTTCTGTGTCTTGGGCTGTGGAAGACTCGCTATTAACTGGATACGGTCTGGTGTCAACTGCCTACCCCACTTGGACAGTAAGTGGCCTAAGTAGATCACTTGCTGGACACAGAACTGGAGCTTTGAAGGGGACACCTTGTGCCCCATCTCGGCTAGGAAATACAGAACTGTAAGTGATGCTCGCTCGCAGTCACGTTCAGAACGGGCTGTGATCAGTAGATCATCGACATACTGGAGCAGGGCAGTGTCAGTTGGCATGTGAATATTGTCTAGTTGTCTTTTGAGTGCTTGACTGTAAATGCTAGGACTTTCTGTGAAACCTTGAGGAGCTCGTGTGAATTTATAGCTCCTTCCATTTAAACAAAAACCGAAAAGGTACTGGCTATCTGGATGAATCGGGACACTGAAAAATGCGTTCTTGAGGTCTATTACTGTAAAAAATACAGCTTCAGAATCAATAGCTGTCAATAGGGATGAAATATCTGGGACTACTGGATACTGGGGTATGATACATTTATTAAGTTCTCGAAGGTCAATCACTAATCGATATACTGGAGGTGCATTTGGATCAGTACGTTTCATGACTGGAATGATAGGAGAATTACATACATTGGAGTCAGTTTCTACAACCACTCCTTGAGCAATAAGCTCGTCAATAATTTTGGATAAGGCTGCTACAGCCTCAGGTGGCAATCTGTACTGTCTGATTCGTGGCAAGACTATACCTTGCTTGAGAGTCACACGATGGGGTGTGATTTGCATGAAACCTACATCAGTTGGACCTTGCGCCCATAAATGCTGCGGTACATTAGACAATCTTGGATCAAAATCACGTAATACATAGTGACCTTTGAAGTCACGCAAAAACAAACGAACTCCCTCTGGGGAGCAACATATTACTGCACCTAATTCCTTCAATGTTTTAATGCCTAACAAATTTTCTGGACATGACTTCGTAAGTAACAAATCAGTAGTTCGGGACAATGGACCAACTTCTAGAGTAACTGGCTTTGATATCTCGTTTACAATAGGCTTTCCTGAAAATCCAAGGGAAACATTTCTAGAGCCTGAGAGCGGAACCCCTGGAACCTCGTCATGACTGATAGTAGTCCTACTTGCCCCTGTATCAATCAGAAACTTTCTGTCTTTCCCTAATACTTGACTATGTACATAGGGACCCTCTTGATCTACAGGTATCTCGATGAGAGGCAAGCCTACCTCCCTCTCTAGGCTGTTTCATGAATATGGCTGATACTCTGGATACTCGGACTGGGCATACTGGTACATTTGCTGTGTAACATGCTGTGTGGCAGCGATAGGCTGCGGTGCTGGAATTGTCTGTTGTGCATTCTGTGGTGACTGAGAAGTCTGTGAGACTTGCTCTGGTCTAGGCGGACGTGGTCTTTCTTTAGTTTTACCAGTGGCTATGTTGTGTTTCAGAACAGCACACTCGTTTATAAAATGACCTGGCTGTTTACAATAATTGCATGTCCCTTTAACGGGAGCTGCAGGATGACTGGCTTGATTCGGACCCCTCTTCTGACTGTCGTGTGGAACAGATTGAGCAACTAGTACTTTCATTTTCGTGTCTTTCATACGTCTCCTTTCGTGTTCTTGCTCTTCCCTGATTCTATTCTGGTGATACTGGAGCATCTGGAGCATCTGGGACGGGGTACTAGCTTGCCAAGTACTTTCGACTTTCAGAACTCGATTCTTAACTTGTGGGCTTGAATTCTCGACTAGTTTAGTAACAAAAAGATGAGGGTATGACTCGCTACCTGTCTTCAAACCACTGTTGATGATAAAGCATTTCTCGAATCTAGAATAAAAATCACTAGTATCTTCATCCTGTTTCTGTTTGCATGCTGAGATTGCATCCCAGTCTTCCTTTTTCGTGGCTAATAACCTTGGCAAAACCTGAATCAATAACTCTGGCAATTCTTTACATTTCTCCCCAAGACCGGTACCTGGTACTCGTATTTTATCTTCAGCTTCTAGAGCTGTCCAATCTATCTTTTTCTCTCCCACCTCCCATTCTTTTTCCTTGAGTTTCTCGTATACCCCTGCGGGCAACAGGACCTTTAGCATTTTAATTATATCTGGGTACGTGTATTCTCCCATTCGGAGCATGTCTTTTAATTCTCGATGGAACCCTGCTGGATCTTTGTCGTGACAGGGAATTAATTTCTTCATCTCTAAGAGTTCCATCTTTGTGATAGGGGTGTAAACAAATACTCGTTGCATTTCACCATCTGGTGTCCTAACTGGGTGTACTTCTCGTAACGGATGCTGTCTATCTATGTAAAATGGTTTACTTTCTGGGTGTGAGACGTGAACAAAATGCGGGTTCAGAAACGTTCTATATTTGTGGCGCTGTTCTAGAATGACACTAATTAAATCGGTACCTAAACCTTTCCATTTATACTGGAGTAACTCGTTCAGAACATCATGTAACGGACCTGGATCAGAATGTTGTCCCTCATACAGTGTAATGAGGTGCTGGATCATATACATACCCACCAGTCGCTGCTCGGCTGGGGGCAGTTTCAGAAACATTTGTGCCACTATTTCGTCTGGAAAAGTGGTAGAATCAGTAATCCATCGGACTGCTGATCGGGCTAGTTCTTGTTCATGCATGGTACTAAGTTCACTATAACCGATTCGTGATTTCAGAATGTGATCGGTAGCTTGAAATACTTGTTCTAGAGAACCTTGTTCTGGTGCTGGATGATGGAAAACTTTCTTGTGTTCCGGACATAAATGTCGGTCTGGATATCTAGATTTTCCTACATACGCTATTCTGGCGGTATTCTCGTCTTCTACTTCTTCAGTATCTGAATTACTTTCTTTCTCGTTTACCTGTGCTTCTTTACGTTGTTCGTGTAACCTTATTATTTCTTTGCGTATTTTCTTGTACATACTCTCTATACTACTGATGGTCCTGTGTTTACCCTCAGCTATATTATCACTCCACCTTGTCAGAACTTTCATTTCGGTCGGATCTTTAGTCGGACAATCTTGTTCCCTTATTAAGCAATTGATTAGAAACTTTAATAACATAAGCTGGGTCTCAGCTTTCCTGAGAGACATGACTTCACCAATACTTTCTGGATCTTCTCCTGTACGGATGAAACGATATATTCTGTCTAGATCTTCTTTCATATTCGGTAGGGTGTCCAAATACTCGGTCACCCGTCTTACGCGCAATGAATATATAACCATATTATCATCGCCTGGGACTGGATCATAACGGCATTCGGTGAGAGCTCGTCTGATATCTGCAACGGACTGATATTTGGGCGTACGCTGTAACACACGTTCATGTAACTCGACTAACCCTATACGTTTATTTGGCGGCGGGGTGCCAGGAGGACCTCCTCCCGCGGCCCCTAAACTGGAATCGTCAACTGATACTCTTCGTGCTGGTAGAGTGACTAATGTAGCGGGAACTTGTACTATGGGCTGGACCGGGGGTACCGTAACAGGTACTGCAACAGGTGCCCCGGTGGCTGGAAGACCATGAATTACATTATTTACAGGAGCTGGCGGAGCAGGATTCGCATACTCTGGGACTGTGTCGTCCAAATAGGCCGAGAGAAAAATATCAGCTGCGGTCGGTTTGTGACGTAGCTTAATCGGAACTAATGGCGGCGGGAAATTACATGGTCCTTCCGGGGTTGCTTTTGGCAAGCCCTCGGCAAGAAGAGGATACATACCCTTAATGAGGGCATTTCTCTGTCGGTCTGACTGTTCGGCTTTAACTCGTTCACCTACTTCGATTAATTCCCTTTCCTGGGCTCTTTCTAAGGATTCTCTACTTAATTCTGACTTTCTGATTTCTTTTTCTGTTCTCCTGTGAGATTCTTTGCGCCATAACTCGATGGCGTCTTTCTGGGACTGTCTGGCTTTCTTTTTCCATAATGCTTCTTCTACTCGCATGATGCACTCTGCATCCCACGTACCTGATACGGGCCATCTATACTTTTCCTCTAACTGTTTGGTGTACTCCACCCATAAATCTAAATACAATATGGCACTTATGCCATGCTTTTGATACATAAAATGACCTGGACTGTCCCTAGGCGGGACAGGAACTGCTTCTTCTAACAGACCTTTTCTAGTTTTTAACTGACGTAACTTGGAGAACAGAGGCATGGCTGAACTGGAGTCTAGACACAATACAATACACAATGAACACGATGATTACTGAAAAACAACACATTCATACCACGACATTGAAAACATATTGAAGAACATTTAAAATAACAGTTCGGACAAAATACTACCTGGAGTACTGAAAACAGAATACATGAATTTCTCGAGAACAGAACTTGACTTAGAACAGAAACTAGAAGGACTAGATGCACTGCTAAAACAGTACGAAACTTACCGGTCCCATAAAGAGACACGTCAGGACCCGCATCCACCTAAGTGGACACTTCGTGTTGGATCTGCGTACCCAAACCCACGGACCAGAGACAAATTAATTGACCCTGTCTAGATACTACCCCAGCAACGGTACTCACCGGGCAGCAAGAACGGAAGGCCTCGGACTGGACTGGACTGCTACGACGACGGACGGACGAACTTCGGACTTCTGTTACGGGTGGGCCTCCGGATACCTCGGACCTTGGACTCTCGGCTTGGGCTCTGGTCGGGACTCGCCGCGTTCCTCCACCGCCTCGTCTGGACGCTGGACCGCAACCTCCGTCTCCTCCGTGGGCCTGAGGGATACTTGAAGCAGAAATATCTGCACGTGCACGGTATGGTTCCGTCACGGCTGCAGAGGATCAGGGGGCCTGCGTGGCTTCTCCGGCGCGTGGGGAAAGGGCAAGTCCCTATTCGGGCGCCATTATTTGCTAAATAAATAATTAATTACCGGTACTATTTTTGACTACAATAAATAAACGGTTTAGCTCAATAAATAAGAGTCAAGATACGAGGTAGCCAGAGTATACAGGCTTTAATCAAGCATAACGGGACAGGAACAGGACAGCCTGCATGGGAATGGGATGGCAGCTGCCGGGGGCAGGATCTGGGCAAGAGTGGGGACTTTTAACAACAGTATACATATATATATAGTTAAACAAAACACATGGTATTCAATACAGTAGGCGTAGCAGTAGGCGGAGTTTTTAGCAGTCGCGAAAGATAAGGACTGAATGAGGTAACAAGAAGGCGTGAACAGGGCGTATACATAGACATGTGATGCAGACGTAACAGAATATGTCATAAACGGGGCGGAAACATAGAGGGGGCTACCTGAGGAGCTGGGACCTCTGACCGAGTGGTGCGCACAAACTGGCAATGACGTGTTACCAGGAAGAACTGGGGGGCTATGACTTCTGCGCTAGAAGAGGAGACGAAAGTCTGGAGTGTCAGAGCGACATGTACCTAAAGCCTATCTAGTATCTGGTGTTTAGAGAACATGTTGATAGAATCCAAAAGTTATCAGGGTAAATGCAAACAGACACTAAGACTGGTGCATGCATTATTCTACATGTAGTGTGTTGAGGAAGATTCTATGAATATTAATACAGTATTTCTCTTATATGGAGACATAAAGGCTAGACCATGACGGAAACTATTGATGCGATTCAGTAGCTTAGGAATGCAGAGAAGGAGGGCTGGACTGATAACTAGAATCATAACATACTCTTGGCAGACTGGCAGGCAGAGCCAGGCCGAGCCGGGCACTGCGAGGCAGGAAGTAAGTGAAGGGTCAGGGATGTAGGTGGGGGCTGTATCGCTCCTCGGAGAGGGTTCAGGAGACAGGAGCTGAATCTGAGTCCGGGCCCTTTTTGAGGCCTAGAAACAGGGACAATTCAATGAATTAACGTGCACACTGTGAAACGTGGCAACGTAGCTTTACATAGGCCGGATATTCGTTGTATTCACGAAAACTGGAAACTGGCATACTAGAAATGGACACAACTGTAATTGCGTCTTTAATCGGTCATGGGGAAATATATGCATATCGATCATGCACATATGACATAACATGGGGAACACGTAGGGACACAGAACATGGCAAAATTTACTTTTCCACAAAGTGGCAGCGGACGGCGGTCACACTGGCTCCCGTGTCTCGGAGGGCTTCGGTCCGTCGTCCATTGATGTGGACCCACTGACGGAATTTTCGAGTGTTACTCGGTAGCGGGGCCTGGGGGACCATGTCTCTATTGCCCAGGCAGGCTAGGGCCATGGCGGCCGGTTCATACTCAATTTGTTCTTCCTCGTAGACCTCTACGTCTTCTCCTCCCTCTCCTCCCAGAGCTGCAGCAGCGAACTGGCGGGTCGGAGGCCCAGTGGTGCCGGGTCGCTGGTTCATGGGGCAGAGGGGGTCACTGGCATAGTGACCGGTCCGCTGGCATCTGTGGCAAGTAATGTTCGGGTGGGGCCCCGGCCGTGCTGGGGGGTCCCTCCTCAGGGACGGCGAGGTGTTACTCGGGGGGGACCCGGGAGGGGGCCCCCGGCCCGAGGCTGGCGGGAAACTTCGGCTCTGGTTCTGTCCTCCTCCGCCTCCCCGCTGGCGGGGGTGCCCCCGGCCGCCCGGACCGGTTTTTCCTATCGGTGTTCGGGGGACCCGGGTGCTCACCCATCGGTCTGCCTCGACGGCGAGTTTCCGGGGCTCGGTTAGCTTGCTGTCGAGTAGATGCTGTCGGAGCTCGACAAAGCAGTTGTTGGAGAGGTGCTCCCAAACGATGAGGTTGAACAGCTGCTCGTAGGTGGACACTTTGCTGCCCTTTATCCATCCTTCCAGGGCCCTGCTATAAAAGTTCACGTATTCGACCCACGTGGTACCGGGGATTTTCTTGCAGTCTCTGAATCTCTGCCGGTACATCTCGGGGGTGAGGCCATACCGGACAAGCAGGGCGTCCTTCATGTGGTCATAGGAGGACATTACTTCGTCGGCCAGCTCCAGCAGGGTGTCTCTTCCTTCGCTGACGAACCTTCCCCATAAGCCGGCACCCCAGTCTGATCGCGGAATGCGGTGCGCGGTCATGGCAACTTCGTACGCCTTGAACCATTGCTGGATATCGTCATTCTTGTAGTACTCCTTTACGATATCCTTCGGGATGTGGACCTTTGGGTCGGCAGGCGGTGAGGGGTTCCGGGCTACCGTAGTGCCAGTTCATTCGAGGGTGGCTTTGATTTCGAGTTCTTTGAGGCCACGCTCGTGTTCGTATGCGAGTTTTTTTTCTTCCAATTCTCTTTGCCGCCGCCTCTCTTCTAGATCTCCCTCTAATCGCAGTTGTTCAAGGGCCATTTTCTTTTCTGCTAATTGGAGTTCTCCGTCCAGCCGGAGTCGGGCGAGCTCTAGTTCATGGAGCCGACTCCTCTCTCGCTCCCGGGCATCTTCATGGGAGAGGCCCGGGTCCCTGTTGGCGGTTCTTTCTTCTATGGGGGCTATGACGGTACTCACGGGTACTTCATGGACAATGTCATCGTTCGGTTGGGGTGGGGTCTCCCTGGTCTCCACCCAGGTTTGCAGTGCTTCTTTGAAATCGTCCTTTGTACTTAGTCCAGTGGTAGCGATACCCAAGTCTTTGCAAAATTGTTTAAGTTCTTTATGGGTATACTCTTCTAACAGGTCTTTCTGGAATTCTGTGGTCGTTCCGGCTTCCTTAGTAGTCATCGTGGCTGTGTGTCTCTGTCAGTAGTGACGTGTTACTCGCTGTACGATTTGCGTGGGCTCGGATCCCGTCGCTTGCCACCAATGTTGGAAAGGCGACCCCAGGGGAGACAGAAGGTGTCTGACTGTCCGCCCCGAGACCCACCTCTCCGTATGGAATAGGCCGAGCACCGTAGGGAGGACTCCTTGGCGAGGCTCCTCTCCTACAATCGTAACAGCAGGGTAATCACACTACTCACAGATAGACACTACACAGGAAGGAGGTTCACAAGAATCTTTATATAAGTATTCAAAGCAAGTTCTTGGCAGGATAGCGGCAAGGATCGAGGGATCCGGAATGTCTTGATCTCGGGGGAAAAGGGGGTAGCGGGACAGTCTTGGCACCCACGGGTGCGTAGTTGGTTCAAGGGTTCAGGCCGCGACAGCGTCAGCAGGGCCTCGGAGATAGTTCAGCTTGGACAGGCCGCGACAGCGTCAGCAGGGCCTCGAAGATGGTGTGGCTCGGTCAGGCCGCGTCAGCGTCAGCAGGGCCTCGAAGATGGTTCAGCTTGGTCAGGCCGCGACAGCGTCAGCAGGGCCTCAAAGGTAGTTCAGCTTGGACAGGCCGCGACAGCGTCAGCAGGGCCTCGAAGGTAGTTCAGCTTGGACAGGCCGCGACAGCGTCAGCAGGGCCTCGAAGGTAGTTCAGCTTGGACAGGCCGCGACAGCGTCAGCAGGGCCTCGAAGGTGGTTCAGCTTGGTCAGGCCGCGACAGCGTCAGCAGGGCCTCAAAGATAGTTCCAGGTGCAAGAGTTCGGATCAGGATCAGCCGCGACGAGGTCAGCAGGGCTTCGACTCCAGATACAACTGCCGTCCTGATCCAGGGCTGGCCGAGATATAGGACTGGAGTCCTTTGATGTCCGGACCCTCGCGCCTGGGGGTCAGAGGGGCCGGGATGAAGGTGTCCAGACACCCAGCAGGGGGGTGGAGCCAGCGCCCAGGGAGGCTGGAGGGCGATCGATACCAGGCGTCCGGGGACGGCTGGAGGGCCCTCGAGACTTCCCGCCCTTCGAATCTGTCAAGTGGCCACTCGACCACCTGGGAGGATCTTGGTGCCCCGATGTCGGGGCTTCGCTGGGGCCGGGGCCAGGGTGGCGGCGGCCACGTGCTCGGGACGTGGTGGGCCCAAGATGGAGTCGGGCCAGAGATGGGGCCAGGCATGGTTGCTGGACCGGCGGCGTTGGCGAGCAGGGCCCGCCGGGGGCCAGGGAGAGGGAGAGCCGTAGGTTGCCAGGGGGCGGCCCTCCTTGCGGGTTCGGGACTGTTCGTGTTAGGGGGGTCAACAGCAGCTCGACGGTGGCCCAATGTCGTCCGGGGCCCGCCATGTGGGAGGGGTAGGCCCACGCCACGAGGCCGTGTCCAACACGGTGACTGTAGGATACGAGTCAGTACTCTCCCTAACATAAGGCAGTGTACAGCGATACAAGGGCAAGGACGGTGACTGTAGGATATGAGTCAGTGCTCTCCCTAATACAAGGCAGTGTACAGCGATACAAAAAAAGGACAGGACAGTGACTGTAGGAAGCAAGTCAGTACCCTCCCTAATACAAGGCAGTGTACAGTGATACAAGGGCCAGGACGGTGACTGTAGGATACGCGTCAGTACTCTCCCTAATACAAGGCAGTGTACAGGGATGCAGGGGCCATGACGGTGACTGTAGGATACGAGTCAGTACTATCCTTAATACAAGGCAGTGTACAGCGATACAAGGGCCAGGACGGTGACTGTAGGAAGCAAGTCAGTACTCTCCCTAATACAAGGCAGTGTACAGGGATGCAAGGGCCATGACGGTGACTGTAGGATACGAGTCAGTACTCTCCCTAATACAAGGCAGTGTACAGCGATACAAGGGCCAGGACGGTGACTGTAGGAAGCGAGTCAGTGCCCTCCCTAATACAAGACAGTGTACAGGGATGCAAGGGCCAGGACGGTGACTGTAGGATACGAGTCAGTACTCTCCCTAATACAAGGCAGTGTACAGCGATACAAGGGCCAGGACAGTGACTGTAGGAAGCAAGTCAGTACCCTCCCTAATACAAGGCAGTGTACAGTGATACAAGGGCCAGGTCGGTGACTGTGGGATACGCGTCAGTACTCTCCCTAATACAAGGCAGTGTACAGGGATGCAAGGGCCAGGACGGTGACTGTAGGATACGAGTCAGTACTCTCCCTAATACAAGGCAGTGTACAGCGATACAAGGGTCAGGACGGTGACTGTAGGAAGCAATTCAGTACCCTCCCTAATACAAGGCAGTGTACAGTGATACAAGGGCCAGGACGGTGACTGTAGGATACGCGTCAGTACTCTCCCTAATACAAGGCAGTGTACAGGGATGAAAGGGCCATGACGGTGACTGTCGGATACGAGTCAGTACTCTCCCTAATACAAGGCAGTGTACAGCGATACAAGGGCCAGGACGGTGACTGTAGGAAGCAAGTCAGTACCCTCCCTAATACAAGGCAGTGTACAGGGATGCAAGGGCCAGGACGGTGACTGTAGGATACGAGTCAGTACTCTCCCTAATACAAGGCAGTGTACAGCGATACAAGAGCCAGGACGGTGACTGTAGGAAGCAAGTCAGTACCCTCCCTAATACAAGGCAGTGTACAGTGATACAAGGGCCAGGTCGGTGACTGTAGGATACGCGTCAGTACTCTCCCTAATACAAGGCAGTGTACAGGGATGCAAGGGCCAGGACGGTGACTGTAGGAAGCAAGTCAGTACTCTCCTTAATACAAGGCAGTGTACAGCGATACAAGGGCCAGGACGGTGACTGTAGGAAGCAAGTCAGTACCCTCCCTAATACAAGGCAGTGTACAGTGATACAAGGGCCAGGACGGTGACTGTAGGAAGCGTGCTAGTACTCTCCCTAATACAAGGCAGTGTACAGCGATACAAGGGCCAGGACGGTGACTGTAGGATACGCGTCAGTACTCTCCCTAATACAAGGCAGTGTACAGCGATACAAGGTCCAGGACGGTGACTGTAGGAAGCAAGTCAGTACCCTCCCTAATACAAGGCAGTGTACAGTGATACAAGGGCCAGGACGGTGACTGTAGGAAGCGTGCTAGTACTCTCCCTAATACAAGGCAGTATACAGCGATACAAGGGCCTGGACGGTGACTGTAGGATACAAGTCAGTACTCTTCCTAATACAAGGCAGTGTACAGCGATACAAGGGCCAGGACGGTGACTGTAGGATACGCGTCAGTACTCTCCCTAATACAAGGCAGTGTACAGCGATACAAGGGCCAGGACGGTGACTGTAGGATACGCGTCAGTACTCTCCCTAATACAAGGCAGTGTACAGCGATACAAGGGCCAGGACGGTTACTGTAGGAAGCAAGTCAGTACCCTCCCTAATACAAGCCAGTGCACAGTGATACAAGGGCCAGGACGGTGACTGTAGGAAGCGTGCTAGTACTCTCCCTAATACAAGGCAGTATACAGCGATACAAGGGCCAGGACGGTGACTGTAGGATACAAGTCAGTACTCTCCCTAATACAAGGCAGTGTACAGCGATACAAGGGCCAGGACGGTGACTGTAGGATACGCGTCAGTACTCTCCCTAATACAAGGCAGTGTACAGCGATACAAGGGCCAGGACGGTGACGGTAGGAAGCAAGTCAGTACCCTCCCTAATACAAGGCAGTGTACAGGGATGCAAGGGCCAGGACGGTGACTATAGGAAGCGCACTAGTACCCTCCCTAATACAAGGCAGCGATACAAAGGCCACAACAGTGACTGTAGGATATGGAACAACAAGAGGGGGGAAAAACAGGGATCTATTGTGATCCAGTAGGGCTTAGATTACCATTCACAGGTAAGAAGAACAGAAGGTCCGGCCACAGTCGTAGCCCCAGATATGTAGACAACAAAAGAGATGACTGGGCTGTTCCTAGAGGAAGGGAAGGAGAGGAAAGGGTCAATAGGGTAAGGGGTTAGTGCTCAAATGGAGGACCACCCCTGGGTATCCAATTTGTTGGATATAATGGCCTCACACACCCTTGCGAGTGTCATGCTTCATCATCGGCAATGCTCCTCGTTGGGCAGGCGGTGCAATGCCCAACGTGCTCACCTCAAAGAGGGGCTCTTTATCGGAGATCTTTTATCCAACTGCCTACCGGTGAAGTGGGGGTGAGGGGCCAGGACAGAGTAGATAGTGTGGGTGAGGATAAAATGTGGCTCAAGGTACCGGAAAACAATTTTATTCTGGTGGTCCTCTGCCACAAGTAAAATCAAGGGTAGCCGGTACTCATGGGAACTATGGTTTCCCAGAGTGATCCATGGCTAAAGTGCAAAAAATGTGGTCAACATGTTTCTCGCTTCTTGTGCATTGACTGCGATTCTTCAGGACCTAGTGAGAAACTACAATCTACAAAACATGATCTAATAGTTAGTATCTGTTTAAATATAGCACATAAGTTGTACTACCTGTATGACACTGCTTTTGCTTAGAAAGGGGGGTGATAAAGGAGAACATTACAATAGGTAAGTAACAACATGTGACCCTGTAGTGACCGTGAACACACTGTGCGAAAGTGACATACTAGTGAAGAGAGTGACTAGTATGTGGTAAAAACAACTTAAAAATAAATATCAGCAGTATCCATTTGAACTATATCGCACGTCCATGGAATAGGTGTTGATATTACTCACCTAAGGGTTAGGGTCATAGGGTGTCAACAGTACCCGGTGGAGCTGACATCAAGGGAGAAGCCATAAGGTTTAAGGCTGAGGAAGGAAACCAGTATATAGGATTGGTAAAGCTTAAACGGGGTATTTATAGATGTTCCACACTATAAAGCATGTGTTCATAGCTATACAGTGGACCGGTTAAATCTGGTACGGGTGGCTAAAGTACTGTCCCCAATGTGAAGTAAAATAAGCACGGGAGAACAAGAACCACCGCGTGTGGGCCAACTCAAGTCTTGGTGGTTTATAAGTGATCCATGTGGTGCTGTTATTGGGCAAAACTAGGTCACTACTGTGGAATAGCGGTACCAATTGTCCACTTGGGGGAGCCCCTATGTTAGTGCGCTCAGTATTTGAAGCGAAAGGAGCTTTGGTCAAGTTACATTAAAATGACGGAGTGCTTGATGGTAGTGAGCAGTGTGCGCTTTGTGCTCGAGGTAAACGCCCGTATGGTAGAGCCTCTATGAAGCTGAACGCTGAATGGTAGTGAGCGCATACCCATATCCCGTTGGTCATGACCCATTAGCTGCCAGAGCCCGGAGAAAGAAGAGTATGAACGGGCAAGTGAAACAAGCCGGCTCAAATGTAAAAATGCTCCCGGTGAAGTTTTATTAAAATGCGGCGTGTTCCACCCGAATAGTTGACAGTCAACAGCGTTTAGCGCGGCAAGGAGTTTTGAACACATTATTTTAATGACCCCATTCGCTGCGTGTGCGTTGTGCTAAAAGAATGCCTGTCGCTTAAAGGGCCAGAGACGCTTAGATAGAAAGTACCGTAGTAAGTGCGGAGACCTGACTCAGGAGCCATAGTTGAGCTGCCAAAGTATTGGTCATAGCGGGTTTGCGATCCCTGTTACTGCAGCGCGGTACACTTACTTTATCCTGCCTGTGCCAGGGACAGTTAAGCCTACCCATCTCACCGGGGCCGGATAGTGGAGAATCGGTTGTCTGCCTCCTCATTAAGTACCAGACCGGGCGTGTCACAAAAGGGAAGTGGAGCTCGCCATAGGTCATGTGATTCTACTCGCTGATGTGGCGGCCATGATGGAGTGGTGGGTAGTGGATGTGGGGTTACAGGGGATGGCTAATATAAAACAATAAAAGGCAATTTTGCTCAAATTGAGTTGTTTTTTTTTGTTAGTCTGTGTGGTTTTGGCAAGAATTGTATAGGGGATGCAGAACTCCTGTCCACGTTCGTATTAGGTTCTCTTAAGAGTCGAGAGCCCATTGTGTCATGGTTTAACCGGTACAGTCATGTTGCTGTTGGTCCAATGAAATGTGCGCCTGGTAAGGGGACCACATGTACAGTAGGCGCCGGTCGCATACAGGAGTGCACCATGAGAACGCCCCAGATTGGTACAACAGACTAGAGGGTTGGGGGGTATGCTTGGTGTATTGTTCTGGCCATGAGTTAGGGTGGTAGTACACAAATAAGGCTGGTAAACGGCATACAGAGGAATAAGTCATGGGAACTCTCACCTATATGTGGGGTAGAGAGGCATAATGTGTACAGTTGCAACGGCCTTAAGATAAGATGGTATAAATGTGTGGTATTATTAAAGAGTCACTCAAAATGGGGTATTCCGGTAAATTCGGGGTTTAAGCTGACCCTAGTGACAGGCAATAAGCCAGCGGGTGTGTTCAGAATTTTGGCACAAATCACTAGCAGGATTAGGAATGCGGTTGCAGGGATTGATTCACAGAGCACTCCATGGAATGTCCTCATTCAAGCCCCGGCTATCAGTAGACAAATGGTGTATCCACCTCTGTTCCTTTAGGAAGAGGTTGTGCTTGGATTTGTCTGGTGAGGCCTCAAGGATTAACCAGGACAGTGAGTCAGCTGAGTGGTTCTGTTCTAAGTAATGCCTGCACATCTTGGTGTTGGTTTTCTTGCAACGGAAGTTGCTTCTATGCTCAGAGATGCAGATTTTCACAGGGCGGGAAGTCATGCCCACGTATTGAAGACCGCATGGGGATTTCAATAAGTAGATACAGTTGGGGGTATTGCAGTTAGTGTGGCCCCGTAACTCCCAGCGGAAGCTGTCTGTCAGGAGGATAGTTTTGTATGTGCTGGTGAAAGGGCACACACTGCAAGAACCGCATTGGTAGTGTCCCCTTACAGGCGGTAGTTGCCACAGGGTGGTTTGTTTTGGTGGCTCCGTCTTCTTTGGTCTAGTATGCACCAGAATGTCCTTAATGTTCCTGGACCTTTTGAAGGCAATCCTGGGAGTTGTAAAATTGAGTTCGCCCGTATTCAGAATTTGCCAGTGTCGTTTGATTATCTTTTTGATTTCAGTTGAGGCTGGCGAAAAGGTGGTGACACAAGTAAGGAGATCTGTCTCCTGTGACGTCCGAGTGTTATATTCAAGTAGGGCCCCCCTGTGGTTGTTTAGTGCACGTTTACGTGCCCTGGATATCTCTCTAGAGGGGTACCCTCTGTTCCTCAGGTTTCTAGAAAGTAGGGAAGACTCGGTTTTGTAATCTGACAGGTTGGAACAGTTGCGCCTGACCCGCAAGAATTGTCCGAAAGGCAGATTTAGTCTCAGAGCCTTAGGGTGGTGGCTCGTAAAGTGGAGCAAGCTGTTGCGGTCTGTTGGCTTGCGATACATGGTAGTATCGATTTTAACCCCCTCTAGTCTGACAGTGAGGTCCAAGAAGGCAATTTTGGAAGCAGCCGCCGTGATGGTGAAATGGAGGTATTCATTTAGCGTGTTTAGCCAACTGAAGAACTCTTTATATAAAACTTCAGTGCCCGTCCAGAGTACCAGGATATCATCAATGAACCTCCTCCATAGCTTGATGTTAGGATGGTAGGGGTTGAAAGGTCCATTGATGTGTCTCTCTTCGAAGTCTGCCATATAAAGGCAGGCTACCGAAGGGGCAAAAGTGCTGCCCATGGAAGTGCCCTGGGTCTGGTGATAATGTTGCCCTTTAAACTCAAAATAGTTTTCAGTAAGGGTCAAGGTAGCACATTCCATAATGAAGTAAGGTGGTGTTGGGGAGCTCCATTCCTCCTCACTGAGGATTCTCTCAATCACCCCCAGTGTGGCCCTCTGGGGGATGTTAGTGTAGAGGGCCTCCACGTCTAGGGTGATGAGAAAACCGACCTGGATGTCCTCCTCTAAATTATCTAGGAGGCGAAGGACATCAGTGGTGTCCTGAACATATGAGGGTATTCGTTTGAACAGCGGTTGTAGAAAATGGTCACAGAATTGTGATAAAGGCTCAAGGACAGAGTCAATGCCTGACACAATCGGGAGTCCTGGTATGGGGGTAGTCCCCTTGTGTATTTTCGGGAGGATGTAAAAATAGGGGACTTTCGGTTCCTTCTTGGATAGAAAGTCAGCCTCCTTTTTGGAGATCCACTCCTGACACTCAGCAGAATCAATAAGTCCAGTGATTGTCGTTTTCAGGCGCTCAGTGGGGTGGGAAGGGATGGGGGTACAGTATCGTCTATCCCCTAGTTGTCTCAGACATTCGGTGTCATAGTCTGTGGTATCCATAAGGACTGTAGCCCCGCCCTTGTCTGCCTGCTTAATAGTGATGGTCTGGTCTTTGGCTAGAGAATCTAGCATCTGTCTGTCAGAGTTAGAGAGGTTATGATGTTTCTTGCTTGGTCTCATAGATCCAATATCTTTGAGCACAGCCTGTTCATACGTGAGGATTTCGTTGGGGACATCCCACTGTGGGGGGTGAAATTTGAAGGATTGTGGAGACCTGAGTCAGTGGGAGTCTCTCGTGGTTTGCCATCAAAGAAAGCTCTCAACCTGATCTTCCGGAAGAATTTCTGGATTTCACAACTCTGTTGGAAATGGTCAACCTGTGGTGTGGGGATGAACCCGAGTCCCTTCTGGAGCACTTTTTCTTCACCAGCAGTGAGTTGGCGTGAAGACAGATTCACTACCAAGCTTATTTTCGTGCTGTCTTGCTCCTGGTGTCCATCCCTGGACCCTGAGTGTCCTCCTATTGTACCCTCTTGTCTGGTCCGTTTCCTCGCTTGTGCCCGCGCCCTCTGCCCCAACCTCTGTCTAAAAAAGACTGCTGGTTAGTGCCATGGGGGGCAAATTGAGGAGGATATTGGGGAGCATACGGCGGCATAGGGTGCGGAAAATGGGGGTATTGCCAAAGCGGTGGGCCCTGAAGAGGAGGGTGTGGGTAAAAGGATTGTCCACATCTCCCTCCTCTCTTTCCCCTCCGGGGTTGTGGTTGCCAATCATCACCGCTGGAGTTGCTATCACTGTTAGATCCTCTCCTGGAGGAATTGGCACTGGAGTCTGAAAGGTAGCCCATCCCAGGAGGGACGTAGTCATCCTTTAAATATGGATAGACCTTTTCTTTAGAGAACTGCTGGATATCTTTCTGTAACTTGGTTACCTTTTGCTTCATCAGAAATTCTTTATGTTCAGAGATTTCTTTGTTCAATTCAGCTAGCTTGGTTTTAAAGCCTGGATTCTGCCCTGCGCTCTTTAGTGCACTTTCTGCGATCTGAATCTTAGTCAGCAGTTCATCTGCTGGTCGTTTTGCTGTGTTGACCAGCAAAATCAGGAGGTCGTGTGTACACTTCCAGGAGATTAGTGACCATTCGATCTTGAATTGGCCATCCTCCCAGAATATCCTGGGGAAGTTTTTGACGATAAGGCCATTCGGTGCTATTTTAGCCTTAAAATACTCAGCCATGAGTGCTCCATGAAGGGTAATTCTGACCCACTCTCTCTTCATATCGGAGAGTGATTTCCAGTCCGCTGAGTTACTCCCAGTGGCTGTTTCTGTATCAATTCCAAGGATGGAAGGTAATCTATGGATAGCTGCCGCATCATCGTCACCCAAGCTCAGTCCTTTACTATCCATCTTGTGGTGAAGCAGGGATAGAGAGGTGAGATGAAAGTGTGAGTACAAGAAGAAGTAGAGGGAAGGGGAACCCTGAAAAAAGTTAGCAGGGTCCGTGGGTCTCTCAGTGGCTAACTGAGGATGCAGAGTTTGGGGGACTGAGCTAATCTTACCCGCCAGGAATGAATCCCCACGGTGGTTAGCCGTGCAGAGAATGTAACAACAAGAGGGGGAAAAACAGGGATCTATTGTGATCCAGTAGGGCTTAGATTACCATTCACAGGAAGGAGAACGGAAGGTCCGGCCACAGTCGTAGCCCCAGATATGTAGACAACAAAAGAGATGACTGGGCTGTTCCTAGAGGAAGGGAAGGAGAGGAAAGGGTCACTAGGGTAAGGGGTTAGTGCTCAAATGGAGGACCACCCCTGGGTATCCAATTTGTTGGATATAATGGCCTCACACACCCTTGCGAGTGTCATGCTTCATCATCGGCAATGCTCCTTGTTGGGCAGGCGGTGCAATGCCCAACGGGCTCACCTCAAAGAGGGGCTCTTTATCGGAGATCTTTTATCCAACTGCCTACCGGTGAAGTGGGGGTGAGGGGCCAGGACAGAGTAGATAGTGTGGGTGAGGATAAAATGTGGCTCAAGGTACCGGAAAAAATGTTATTCTGGTGGTCCTCTGCCACAAGTAAAATCAAGGGTAGCCGGTACTCATGGGAACTATGGTTTCCCAGAGTGATCCATGGCTAAAGTGCAAAAAATGTGGTCAACATGTTTCTCGCTTCTAGTGCATTGACTGCGATTCTTCAGGACCTAGTGGGAAACTACAATCTACAAAACATGATCTAATAGTTAGTATCTGTTTAAATATAGCACATAAGTTGTACTACCTGTATGACACTGCTTTTGCCTAGAAAGGGGGGAGACAAAAGAGAACATTACAATAGGTACGTAACAACATGTGACCCTGTAGTGACCGTGAACACACTGTGCGAAAGTGACATACTAGTGAAGATAGTGACTAGTATGTGGTAAAAACAACTTAAAAATAAATAGCAGCAGTATCCATTTGAACTATATCGCACATCCATGGAATAGGTGTTGATATTACTCACCTAAGGGTTAGGGTTATAGGGTGTCAACAGTACCCGGTGGAGCTGACATCAAGGGAGAAGCCATAAGGTTTAAGGCTAAGTTAGGAAACCAGTATATAGGATTGGTAAAGCTTAAACGGGGTATTTATAGATGTTCCCAACTATAAAGCATGTGTTCATAGCTATACAGTGGACTGGTTAAATCTGGTAGGGGTGGCTAAAGTATGTGCGCCTGGTAAGGGGACCAAATGTACAGTAGGCGCCGGGCGCATACAGGAGTGCACCATGAGAACGCCCCAGATTGGTACAACAGACTGGAGGGTTGGGGGGTATGCTTGGTGTATTGTTCTGGCCATGAGTTAGGGTGGTAGTACGCAAATAAGGCTGGTAAACGGCATACAGAGGAATAAGTCATGGGACCTCTCACCTATATGTGGGGTAGAGAGGCATAATGTGTACAGTTGCAACAGCCTTAAGATAAGATGGTATAAATGTGTGGTATTATTAAAGAGTCACTCAAAATGGGGTATTCCGGTAAATTCGGGGTTTAAGCTGACCCTAGTGACAGGCAATAAGCCAGCGGTTGTCTTCAGAATTTTGGCACAAATCACTAGCAGGATTAGGAATGCGGTTGCAGGGATTGATTCACTGAGCACTCCATGGAATGTCCTCATTCAAGCCCCGGCTATCAGGAGACAAACGGTGTATCCACCTCTGTTCCTTTAGGAAGAGGTTGTGCTTGGATTTGTCTGGTGAGGCCTCAAGGATTAACCAGGACAGTGAGTCAGCTGAGTGGTTCTGTTCTAAGTAATGCCTGCACATCTTGGTGTTGGTTTTCTTGCAACGGAAGTTGCTTCTATGCTCAGAGATGCGGATTTTCACAGGGCAGGAGGTCATGCCCACGTATTGAAGACCGCATGGGCATTTCAAGAAGTAGATACAGTTGGGGGTATTGCAGTTAGTGTGGCCCCGTAACTCCCAGCGGAAGCTGTCTGTCAGGAGGATAGTTTTGTATGTGCTGGCGAAAGGGCACACACTGCAAGATCCGCATTGGTAGTGTCCCCTTACAGGCGGTAGTTGCCACAGGGTGGTTTGTTTTGGTGGCTCCGTCTTCTTTGGTCTAGTATGCACCAGAATGTCCTTAATGTTCCTGGACCTTTTGAAGGCAAACCTGGGAGTTTTAAAATTGAGTTCGCCCGTATTCAGAATTTGCCAGTGTCGTTTGATTATCTTTTTGATTTCAGTTGAGGCTGGCGAAAAGGTGGTGACACAAGTAAGGAGATCTGTCTCCTGTGACGTCCGAGTGTTATATTCAAGTAGGGCCCCCCTGTGGTTGTTTAGTGCACTTTTACATGCCCTGGTTATCTCTCTAGAGGGGTACCCTCTGTCCCTCAGGATTCTAGAAAGTAGGGAAGACTCAGTTTTGTAATTTGAAAGGTTGGAACAGTTGCGCCAGACCCGCAAGAATTGTCCGAAAGGCAGATTTAGTCTCAGAGCCTTAGGGTGGTGGCTGGTAAAGTGGAGCAAGCTGTTGCAGTCTGTTGGCTTGCGATACATGGTAGTATCGATTTTACCCCCCTCCTGGGACGGGCTACCTTTCAGACTCCAGTGCCAATTCCTCCAGGAGAGGATCAAACAGTGATAGCAACTCCAGCGGTGATGATTGGCAACCACAACCCCGGAGGGGAAAGAGAGGAGGGAGACGTGGACAATCCTTTTACCCACACCCTCCTCTTCAGGGCCCACCGCTTTGGCAATACCCCCATTTTCCGCACCCTATGCCGCCGTATGCTCCCCAATATCCACCTCAATTTGCGCCCCATGGCACTAACCAGCAGCCTTTTTTAGACAGAGGTTGGGGCAGAGGGCACGGGCGCAAGCGAGGAAACGGACCAGACAAGAGGGTACAATGGGAGAATACTCAGGGTCCAGGGATGGACACCGGGAGCAAGACAGCACGAAAATAAGCTTGGTAGTGAATCTGTCTTCATGCCAACTCACTGCTGGTGAAGAAAAAGTGCTCCAGAAGGGACTCGGGTTCGTCCCCACACCACAGGTTGACCATTTCCAACAGAGTTGTGAAATCCAGAAATTCTTCCGGAAGATCAGGTTGAGAGCTTTCTTTGATGGCAAACCACGAGAGACTCCCACTGACTCAGGTCTCCATAATCCTTCAAATTTCACCCCCCACAGTGGGATGGTCCCCAACGAAATTCTCACATATGAACAGGCTGTGCTCAAAGATATTGGATCTATGAGACCAAGCAAGAAACATCATAACCTCTCTAACTCTGACAGACAGATGCTAGATTCTCTAGCCAACGACCAGACCATCACTATTAAGCAGGCAGACAAGGGCGGGGCTACAGTCCTTATGGATACCACAGACTATGACACCGAATGTCTGAGACAACTAGGGGATAGACGATACTATACCCCCATCCCTTCCAACCCCACTGAGCGCCTGAAAACAACAATCACTGGACTTATTGATTCTGCTGAGTGTCAGGAGTGGATCTCCAAAAAGGAGGCTGACTTTCTATCCAAGAAGGAACCCAAAGTCCCCTATTTTTACATCCTCCCGAAAATACACAAGGGGACTACCCCCGTACCAGGACGCCCGATTGTATCAGGCATTGACTCTGTCCTTGAGCCTTTATCACAATTCTGTGACCATTTTCTACAACCGCTGGTCAAACGAATACCCTCATACGTTCAGGACACCACTGATGTCCTTCGCCTCCTAGATAATCTGGAGGAGGACATCCAGGTCTATTTTCTCATCACCCTAGACGTGAAGGCCCTCTACACTAACATCCCCCAGAGGGCCACACTAGGGGTGATTGAGAGAATCCTCAGTGCGGAGGAATGGAGCTCCCCAACACCACCTTCCTTAATTATGGAATGTGCTACCTTGGCCCTTACTGAAAACTATTTTGAGTTTAAAGGGCAACATTACCACCAGACCGAGGGCACTTCCATGGGTATCACTTTTGCCCCTTCGGTAGCCTGCCTTTATATGGCAGACTTCGAAGACAGACACATCAATGGACCTATGAACCCCTACCATCCTAACATCAAACTATGGAGGAGGTTCATTGATGATATCCTGGTACTCTGGACGGGCACTGAAGTTTTATACAAAGAGTTCTTCAGTTGGCTAAACACGCTAAATGAATACCTTCATTTCACCATCACAGCATCTGCTTCCAAAATTGCCTTCTTGGACCTCACTGTCAGACTGGAGGGGGGTAAAATCGATACTACCATGTATTGCAAGCCAACAGACCGCAACAGCTTGCTCCACTTTACCAGCCACCACCCTAGGCGCAACTGTTCCAACTTGTCAGATTACAAAACCGAGTCTTCCCTACTTTCTAGAAACGTGAGGGACAGAGGGTACACCTCTAGAGAGATATCCAGGGCACGTAAACGTGCACTAAACAACCACAGGGGGGCCTACTTGAATATAACACTCGGACGTCACAGGAGACAGATCTCCTTACTTGTGTCACCACCTTTTCGCCAGCCTCAACTGAAATCAAAAAGATAATCAAACGACACTGGCAAATTCTGAATACGGGCGAACTCAATTTTACAACTCCCAGGATTGCCTTCAAAAGGTCCAGGAACATTAAGGACATTCTGGTGCATACTAGACCAAAGAAGACGGAGCCACCAAAACAAACCACCCTGTGGCAACTACCGCCTGTAAGGGGACACTACCAATGCGGTTCTTGCAGTGTGTGCCCTTTCACCAGCACATACAAAACTATCCTCCTGACAGACAGCTTCCGCTGGGAGTTACGGGGCCACACTAACTGCAATACCCCCAACTGTATCTACTTATTGAAATGCCCATGCGGTCTTCAATACGTGGGCATGACCTCCCGCCCTGTGAAAATCCGCATCTCTGAGCATAGAAGCAACTTCCGTTGCAAGAAAACCAACACCAAGATGTGCAGGCATTACTTAGAACAGAACCACTCAGCTGACTCACTGTCCTGGTTAATCCTTGAGGCCTCACCAGACAAATCCAAGCACAACCTCTTCCTAAAGGAACAGAGGTGGATACACCATTTGTCTACTGATAGCCGGGGCTTGAATGAGGACATTCCATGGAGTGCTCTGTGAATCAATCCCTGCAACCGCATTCCTAATCCTGCTAGTGATTTGTGCCAAAATTCTGAACACACCCGCTGGCTTATTGCCTGTCACTAGGGTCAGCTTAAACCCCGAATTTACCGGAATTCCCCATTTTGAGTGAGTCTTTAATAATACCACACATTTATACCATCTTATCTTAAGGCCGTTGCAACTGTACACATTATGCCTCTCTACCCCACATATAGGTGAGAGTTCCCATGACTTATTCCTCTGTATGCCGTTTACCAGCCTTATTTGTGTACTACCACCCTAACTCATGGCCAGAACAATACACCAAGCATACCCCCCAACCCTCCAGTCTGTTGTACCAATCTGGGGCGTTCTCATGGTGCACTCCTGTATGCGCCCGGCGCCTACTGTACATTTGGTCCCCTTACCAGGCGCACATTTCATTGGACCAACAACAAAATGACTGTACCGGTTAAACCGTGACACAATGGGCTCTCGACACTTAAGAGAACCTAATACGAACGTGGACAGGAGTTGTGCATCCCCTATACAATTCTTGCCAAAACCACACAGAATAACAAACAAAAAAAACCTCCATTTGAGCAAAATTGCCTTTTATTGTTTTATATTAGCCATCCCCTGTAACTCCACATCCACTACACACCACTCCATCATGGCCGCCACATCAGCGAGTAGAATCACATGACCTATGGCGAGCTCCACTTCCCTTTTGTGACACGCCCGGTCTGCTACTTAATGAGGAGGCAGACAACCGATTCTCCACTATCCGGCCCCGGTGAGATGGGTAGGCTTAACTGTCCCTGGCACAGGCAGGAGAAAGTAAGTGTACCGCGCTGCAGTAACAGGGATCGCAAACCCGCTATGACCAATACTTTGGCGGCTCAACTATGGCTCCTGACTCAGGTCTCCGCGCTTACTATGGCACTTTCTATCTAAGCGTCTCTGGCCCTTTAAGCGACAGGCATTCTTTTAGCACAACGCACACGCAGCGAATGGGGTCATTAAAATAATGTGTTCAAAACTCCTTGCCGCGCTAAACGCTGTTGACTGACAACTATTCGGGTGGAACACGCCGCATTTTAATAAAACTTCACCGGGAGTATTTTTACATTTGAGCCGGCTTGTTTCACTTGCCTGTTCATGCTCTTCTTTCTCCGGTCTCTGGCAGCTAATGGGTCATGACCAACGGGATATGGGTATGCGCTCACTACCATTCAGCGTTCAGCTTCATAGAGGCTCTACCATACGGGCGTTTACCTCGAGCACAAAGCGCACACTGCTCACTACCATCAAGCACTCCGTCATTTTAATGTAACTTGACCAAGGCTCCTTTCGCTTCAAATACTGAGCGCACTAACATAGGGGCTCCCCCAAGTGGACAATTGGTACCGCTATTCCACAGTAGTGACCTAGTTTTGCCCAATAACAGCACCACATGGATCACTTATAAACCACCAAGACTTGAGTTGGCCCACACGCGATGGTTCTTGTTCTCCCGTGCTTATTTTACTTCACATTGGGGACAGTACTTTAGCCACCCGTACCAGATTTAACAAGTCCACTGTATAGCTATGAACACATGCTTTATAGTGGGGAACATCTATAAATACCCCGTTTAAGCTTTACCAATCCTATATACTGGTTTCCTTCCTTAGCCTTAAACCTTATGGCTTCTCCCTTGATGTCAGCTCCACCGGGTACTGTTGACACCCTATAACGCTAACCCTTAGGTGAGTAATATCAACACCTATTCCATGGATGTGCGATATAGTTCAAATGGATACTGCTGATATTTATTTTTAAGTTGTTTTTACCACATACTAGTCACTATCTTCACTAGTATGTCACTTTCTCACAGTGGGCCTCGTTTATGATGCCTTGCGTCAGTTTTGCGCTTCCGATGCGTCATTTTTTGTGACGCATCGGCGGCGTAAAACATGCCTCCTGATGCACACTATTTACAAAGTGACGCATCTACGCAGATGCGTCACTTTGTAAACCCCTGCGCTACATTATACCTGCGTCAGGTATAATATATGCAGAGGGGGCGTTCACCCGCAAAAAGCCTCGCAATAGTGACGCAGTGAAATCTATGAGATTTCACTGCGTCACTTTTAGGACGCTGTTGCGTCAAAATCTTGCGCCTGCCTCACAGCAGGCGTAAGACTGACGCAAGCCCTTTCACATGGGGCTTTCCCCATGTGAAAGGAAGCATTGCTGGAGTTGCGTCACTTTTGTGACACACTCCAGCAATGCATCACTTTTGCGCCTACAGATACGTCAGAAATACTGACGTATCTGTAACTCCTTGCGACATGATGCGTCATATTATAAATATGACGCATCAATCATGTCGCAGGGAGTGCGCAGTGAAAAGTGACGCATCGCTGTTTTCATGCAGCGATGCGTCACTTTTCATAAATGAGGCCCAGTGTGTTCACGGTCACTACAGGGTCACATGTTGTTACTTACCTATTGTAATGTTCTCTTTTGTCTCCCCCTTTCTAGGCAAAAGCAGTGTCATACAGGTAGTACAACTTATGTGCTATATTTAAACAGATACTAACTATTAGATCATGTTTTGTAGATCTTAGTTTCCCACTAGGTCCTGAAGAATCGCAGTCGATGCACTAGAAGCGAGAAACATGTTGACCACATTTTTTGCACTTTAGCCCTGGATCACTCTGGGAAACCATAGTTCCCATGAGTACCGGCTACCCTTGATTTTACTTGTGGCAGAGGACCACCAGAATACAATTGTTTTCCGGTACCTTGAGCCACATTTTATCCTCACCCACACTATCTACTCTGTCCTGGCCCCTCACCCCCACTTCACCGGTAGGCAGTTGGATAAAAGATCTCCGATAAAGAGCCCCTCTTTGAGGTGAGCCCGTTGGGCATTGCACCGCCTGCCCAACGAGGAGCATTGCCGATGATGAAGCATGACACTCGCAAGGGTGTGTGAGGCCATTATATCCAACAAATTGGATACCCAGGGGTGGTCCTCCATTTGAGCACTAACCCCTTACCCTAGTGACCCTTTCCTCTCCTTCCCTTCCTCTAGGAACAGCCCAGTCATCTCTTTTGTTGTCTACACTGTAGGATATGCGTCAGTACTCTCCCTAATACAAGGTAGTGTACAGCGATACAAGGGCCACGACGGTGACTGTAGGAAGCATGTCAGTTCCCTCCCTACTAAATGAAAGTGTCAGGATAGTGACTATTGGAAGCACGTCAGTACTCTCCCTAATACAAGGCAGTGTACAGCGATACAAGGGCCAGGATGGTGACTTTAGAAAGCACGTCAGTACTCTCCCTAATACAAGGCAGTGTACAGCGATACAACGGCCAGGACAGTGACTGTAGGATACGCGTCAGTGCTCTCCGTAATACAAGGCAGTGTAAAGGCTTACAAGGGCCAGGACGGTGACTATAGGAAGCGCGCTAGTACCCTCTGCGGTTACTGCACTACATATGGCTACGTGCCCTAGCCAGGGCACAAACAAAAGATTTGACTCCCATGGAATAGGCATTGCCAAACCCAATGTGAGGGGAGGCAATCGTGAACTCAAGCTCAGGCATCTTGAGGCGACCTGGATCATGCGCTTACACACTGTCAAATATGGCCAAAACATTGACCATGAGCTTCAATATTTCCTAGACATTTGAATACCTCAGCCTACTCCTTATGGTTTCTACGTTAAGGAGGAAGTATTGGAGCATGTCTTCCCTCCATCCCCTGCTTGTTAAACTATGCATGCACTTTGAAGGCTTTCATTGTGTCTGTTTTTTCTACTTGCAGTTATTGATTTTTATGCTTTTTTTCTCATCACATGTATGTACATATCCTCACGAAATATTAGTAGACCTGCTCTACCACAGATTCTCACAATTACTTGTCCTTTTGTTATCTAGCTTAACCATATCAGCATCATTTGTAATTCTCCTTTTCGGCCTTTTTTTGAGAATGGATGCTATCTCCAGTTTTCCATGCTATTTCATGTCAGATTCGCCTGTGTTTTAACCCAGTACCATTTGCCATTTGCCATTGTGTATTTTGCTTGCTAATATGCTCACACTACCGCTATGTGTTATGCATCAATGTCATTCAGTACATAGCTGTGTTTTCCTCTTATTGACCATATAAGTTAGTTTCCGTTGTGTACAAACACGATCCTGAGCCACCCTGTATCCGCCACTGTCACTGAATTTCACTGAGCTATACTTTGTCCTTGTCGTTCATGACACGTTACTGTTCTACACATTATGCGATCGGCTGACATAATTATGAGACGCCAAGTATCGTACCTTTGGTTTACCTTCACGCCGGTGACCATTTCCGTTTGGCCATCACTTGATGTAGGTTAGCGCTCTAGGTGTTTCGATATGCCTCAGTCCTCACTTCCGGCTCCACCACTCACTTTCACACGCCACTTTACTTTTGGGCTTAAATAACGAGCACTACGCCCACTCTGCCTCCGTCTAAGAAGATTGATACGAGCACCGTCGAGACCTGATACTCTAAGGTAATCCAGCCCTTCCGCACTTCCACTCCTCCCCGGCACTCTCGGCTTAGGTTGCATTAATATTTTCACAAGCCTCGCACTGATATTTCCTCTGCGTTGCTTCCACAGGTCTCCTGCACACAAACGTACCCGTCTGTGTCAGCTCCTACTTGTTTTTCTCCGTACCTACGCTCTTTACCCATCCGTGACCTTATTTGGAAACATCACCATTTTACTAGGTGAGTTCCACCAGGGTTTTGTCTGCATCACCAGTGTTGCTACCACCCTTTTTGACCGATGCGCCTCCGACCTGGGCTTCACGGTCTTTCTCGTTCCTTTGTCCCCCACCAGATTAGAGATACTCGCCCGTACATGTAAAACCTTCCAGTTCTCTCTCACATGCCCACGCGTTTTTCTACTCCACACCACTTTTTATGTCGCATGCCCACGGACAGCGTGTCACTTTCGTTACCTCGCCGCACAAAGGATCATGTTTTAGTTATTGCGCTTGTACTGTTGTCCACTTTCATGTGTATTTATTTTGCTCAAAGAACAATGTTCAACTGTGTCATTGATGTATTGGCATGTATCCTTTGCTGTATATGTAGGATTATCTAAAAGTAACTGTGTTATTACTGGACCACTTCTGCAGTTTCTCCGTTACTTGCATACAGCTATGCTCTAATTTTTATTTATGGGGTTATTCCATTACCTCTCCATGTAAATAATGTAGTTTTGTCTACAGCTTTCTTCCATTTACCAACCCAATTACGATTATGAGCCCTTTTCCGGTCCTTTACTCACATGGACCTAGCGATAAAGAAGTCAAGATGATGTCACTTTAATCTTGACCACACGTTTCATACTTTGCTATTCCTTTTCAAGGGGGTGCCCTCTTTGCTTCTCAAGCCCCCCACCGACTATCACTTTTTGGCTTTGTGTTAGGGGTCGTCCACTTGTTGCATAGGTGTTTGCATCTCACTTGTCCACCCTTTAGGACAATGTACCCACGAGTGAATTTTATTTCCGAATGTCATTTTACTGTACACTTGTTTTTCTAATACCATGATATAATTCCACAGCCCTGAAAAGTCACAGGTATCGCCCTGTTAATGAAACACGTGTCGGCTGGCGTTGTACGTTTCTGAAGATAAAAAGCTAAGTAAGGTAATGGGGGACCCCCTCTGAGGCAATTTTTTTCAGGTCAGGGAGAAGAGGGGAAACATGAACAAATACAGTGAAAAAACTCCCTAGTGATTTTTCAGGGTAAGTACTCCGATTATACAGGCATAATTATTGCAATACAACACATTTATTTCATATTTTCATCATTTGTATTCTTTAAATTAATTCTTCATTAAGTATTTTCCTATTTTCATAGTTCTTTAAATAAAAAGATTCATACATCAAAGATATCAAACATTGTTCAAAATGTACATTTCATTTTTACCGGAACTCCTATATATATAGCACCAGGTAGAGAACAATACCACACACACCACTTTCACTCTTATACATTCACAACTTCACATATCTGGGTTTCGTAAACACGTCTTATTAGATGTTATCTCTGTTGTTCAATATATCACCACTTTAGTTGGTGGAGAAAAATGGGACTTGGTCAACGCGTTTTGGTGGAATTAGATCAACGATGGACACCACCTTCATCAGGACCCACCAGATACGGTAAGTGTTCTCTAACACCTGGGAATATCTGAAAAAGTACCCCAAAAATATTTTCATTTTTTATTATTTATATGCCCGTATTACACACTTTTAAACAGAGACATTGTCTGGATCGGTCAATATCTTCCACAATCATACTCTTATTATCCCTCTTGTGACACCTTATAGCCCATTCTGTGACTACACTATAGGAAAGCGAACAACAGTCATGTTGTTTTAAATACTGTTATTATCCTTCTTGTGACTCCTTATAACCCATTCTGTGAATACTATGTAGAAAAGAGAACAACAACCATTTTGTTTTTTTCGGGTCAAGTTCGCGCTCTATAAAACTCTAAAATAAATGAATAAATAAATAAAAGGGAACTCCCTAGGGGACAACGGACTTATATATCTACATATCTTCATTTTTTACCCTGCATTTAAGGTCTAACAACCCTATATTGATTTTAAAGCTTAGCAGCTCTGATGACTCACTCTCAATAATTCTTCAGACCAACTTATCACTGGTATTTCAGAATTCTTTGAAATGGCGCAGTATCCACGATTGAACTATATGTAAAGAACAATAGAATGGTGATTCTAATATCCATAAGATGGAAGCACTTTTCCATTATACAACTCATCACTCTCCCTTGATTACCTTAAGTCAGCTCTTGTGATGAGACTACAGTGGGAAATTCTTTTATAATTGTAGAACTTTGGCTATCTTGAAATTATTTTTCTCTCTGGAAAGGGACAAAAACGATGGATCTAATAACCAATATATCTCTTACAGTCCCTTTTATGACATATTTTGCACGGAGACCCTATATTACCTTAAATATCCCACCAACTCGGTCCCCTCTGGGATTCCATAGGATGCGGTTGTTGACTTGAAAGGACTTGCTTCAGAATTGTTTTGTTGACCGAGGAGACACCTATATATATTTTCAGAAAATTTTAACCGACATATAACTTGATATTTTCTACACAACTAATGAGAACATCCCATATTTCACTTAATGGTTTAGATAGATACCTTGAAACTCTTTTCCTTCATCACTCAATTAAATGTTACTTAATTCGGTTATTTTCTGTCTTTCGCCCACAACTTCAGGAAAACTCAGTCACCAGTTCATGTGCAGTACGTCACGTCCCTATTTGAGTAGTAAGGAAAGAGTTATCAAACATGTATTCCTCTGGTATATAAAGTGCATACAGTTTGATGTTATATCTTATTTATCAAGCCGTCCGCTCTAATTTTCTATTTTGTTGTTTCTTTAGTCTCATATAGAGGCTAACACATTAGTGTCGAAAACTAGGGGGCTCATTATGATCGCGGACGGACTTGAGTCCGTCCACGACCATAGAGTAGGAGGGAACCTCCGCATGGCCTGCGGAGTTCCCTCCTGTACAATTAGGATGTGACCGCCACCCTGGCGGTCACATCCTCTATATTTAACATTGCGGCGGGTGCAGCTTAAAGCTGCACCCGCCGCAATGTTAAAAATGCATACATTGCATTTGTATACAGAAAGCGGCAGGCACTGCGCGGTGCCTGCCGATTACTGCATACAAATGCAGGGGGGTACCATAGGTACCCCACATGTGCACCCCCCACCCCCCCTTCACCCAGGGGGCCCGCAACGGGCCCCCGCAGTGAAGCTCCGTATGATTTTCCATGGCGGAAAAGCCGCCGTGGAAAAGCATACTTACTACTCCATCATAATATGGCTGGCGGTGTCTGATAGACACCGCCAGCCATGTTAATGCTTTTCTGCCGCGGTCGGAAGGCGACCACGGCGGAAAAGCGGCGGACAGATTCGAAGACCCACCAGCCATCCTAATTTGGTGGTGGGTCTTTTAAGCATCTGCAGTGGATTTCCCGCATCCTCCGGGCCGGCGGTGGCTTCCGCCGGCCCGGAGGATACGGGAATTCCGCCATCATAATCGGCCCCTAGGTGTTTCCTAAACAACCTTTGTCCATCTAACCACAAGTCTAAACACCTCCCCAAGTTTATCTACAGTATTTAAAAAGTCCCTATCCACTGTTCAGGGGTTAACCATGAGTCGCATTAGGGATGTACGTGGGGACTTCCCTTGCTTACCGCTTAAGTCCTGCGTCTTAACTTCGTCAACGTCCGTCTCCCTACGTGGTACTGCCGCGAACGAGTCTCAGTCCATTTAGGCAGCGTTCTTATATACACACATTCCCGTGCACAATTCTCTAAATTACAGGCACCTGGATCCTTTTGGGTAGAAATCTAAGTTTTTTTTGTGCTACCACTCTCATCGTGTGGCGTACACGGCCCAATCCCGTGCTAACAACATTACTGACGACTAAATTTGTAGCCAATTACGTACATTTTTATTGGGCAGTCCGCACTTTAAGACGTGATCATGAATGACAGACTTACTAGTAAAGACAAGTTCCGCCATTTTGGAACGGTCTATATTTCCTCTTGTAACGTAACTTGTGATAGTGATATACGTTAATCCCTGTATTGTACGCATCTAAATTCACGACAGACTGTATTATGTGGGTGAAATATAACCACCAAATAAAAAGGTCTATATTTACAAAAACTCACCCCTACTCTCGTAGTACATTGATTGATTTATTAAGTTTGGCCCGCAGTTAACAACATCATAAACAATGTAAAATTGTACGACTGTGGTAATTTTATAGAATTAGATTTTGCAGATTAATGTAAATCCATCAAATGATCACAGAATACAAGATTTCTTTCCAAATTTCAAAAACGCAGTATGGTATTCGAGCGAAGTAATCAATAATAGACTCAATGACAGATACTTATCCCGCCATTTTGGATTGGTCTTGATATTCACAGCTCAAGGCACTTCCCACGATAATATACATTCTTCACAATATTCTGTGCGCCTGTCCAATGAGGTCACCAAAATTCACAATAGACTCTAGTTATTAATAAAATCCAACTGCCATATCCAAGATGATCTTATTGTAGAGACACTACCAAGTATATATGTAGATGCCATCTCTACTTTTTTAACATATTTCTATGCGGATTTTCCCTTTAATATGTTTGTCCACGGTTGCGTGATGTTCCACTGAATTTCTTCATTTAATCCATTTTTTACAGTATCCATAGCAAAGATCCAAAAACATTCCCTCCTTTTGGCAAC
Organism: Lissotriton helveticus; assembly: GCF_964261635.1. Taxonomy (NCBI): domain Eukaryota; kingdom Metazoa; phylum Chordata; class Amphibia; order Caudata; family Salamandridae; genus Lissotriton; species Lissotriton helveticus. Next base: position 1,835,436,879 of record NC_136068.1, on the reverse strand, counting down.
AATATCCATCGGGGTCCCAGCTTGATTTCTTACTTTTTCCAAGATACACCATTTAGCATCTTTCTCTGAATGCTGTTTACTCAAGAAGTGGTGTACCAGAGGGGCCTCTATTCTACTGTTACGTATTGATGACTTATGTTCGCTGTATCGCACTCCGAACTCGCGTGATGTTTCTCCAACATAAGACAAGTTACATGGGCAGGTAATAGTATAGATGATATTATGGCTCCTGCAATTGGTGAGACCTGTTAATTTGAAACTCTTCCCTTGATACTCGAAGGAGTCGGTGACTATGGCTGAATCACAGGCATGGCAAGATCCACACCTGTGATTACCTATCACCATAGGTAATCCTGTGATTGTGTTCTGACGCAATCCATCTGGTACCTGAGATCTAGTATGTACTAGTAAGTCACGAAGGTTTCGGTTTCTGCGAAAAGCCACCAGAGGTAGATCTAACTTAGTTTCTTCTTCACACATATTCAGAATTTTCCAATTTTTCTGTATAATGTTCTTTATCTTGAAGTTAAACGGGGAATGATTAACCACACAGACCACCTGATCTTTCGGGGTACGATGTGTTCCCTCCAAAAGGGCATCCCGATTATAATATTTTGCCCTCTTGTATGCGTGACGGACCAACCTTTTTGGGTAGCCTCTGGCTAGCAATCTTAACCTCAATGCATCACTGTGTTTGTGGAATTCCATCATGCTAGTACAATTTCTTCGAATACGAAGAAATTCGCCAAATGGTATTGAATCTTTTTGGATGTTAGGGTGATAGCTCTGATATTGTAAGATGGTATTCTTCGCAGTAGGTTTACGAAAAAGGCTCACCTCTAACTGCAAATTTGTACCCGAAATCATGATATCAAGAAACTCCACACATAATGTACTGCTCTTTGCAGTAAATTTCAAATTCTGGTCGCTCGCATTTAGCCACATCACATAGTTATCTAGGGAAGCTTGATCTCCTCGCCAAATGAAAAAAATGTCATCAATGAAGCGCCTCCATGTGATGACATTGTCAAAAAATGGAGCTGCCTCATTGAAAACATTTCTTGTCTCCCATTCTCCCATGTAAATGTTTGCGACACTGGGGGCACAAGAGGTCCCCATACTGGTGCCCTTAATTTGCTGATGGAGGGATCCATTAAATTCAAAAAAGTTATTAAGGAGGACTATTTCCAAACATTCGAGAATAAAACAGTCCGGTCTCTCTCCTGGGGTCCTTTGGAGGAGGGCTTCTACTGCTAGTAACGCTTGACATTGAGGAATGTTGGTGTACAACGCCTCAATGTCAAGCGTTACCAAAATGTCAGTGTCAGGATCGAATTGCATTCCCTCCAACTTCCCAATGATGTCTCCCGTATCTCGAATGAAGGAAGCGTATGTACCGGCCCAAAGGGCACAGGTACGTATCGACATATTTCTATAACCCTGCTTCAGGGCCGGTCGCACCACACAATGCGCGACTCCCCCTGAGTGTGCCCAAGCTTCCCCGCTACTGCGGCGAGTTCGCCGCTGCCCCGCAGCTGAGGATTCTGGGTCTGGTAGTCTGTGCCTGTTTCTGTCCGTGATTCGCTGCTGCTCCTGCAGCTGAGGATTCTGGGCTTTGTTTTTTTGTGCCTGTATTTGCTGCCCGTGACTGTGATTTAATACTTGTTGTATTGTTTATTGATTTTCCCCCTCGCCTCTGTTTTCCCGCTCTGTTCTCCCCCCACCCCCCGCTCCCCGCCGCTGCTCCCCTGCGGCCCGCCCCTTTCTCTTCTGTGACCCCTTCCCATTCGCCGCCCCGCTCCCGCCTCCCAGCTGCTCCTCCCTCCCACTTGGCCATTTATGGCGGAGTCCACGCAGTGGTGAGCTGTGACTCTTGACCCTGCTTCAGGGCCAGTCGCTCCACACACTGCGTGACTCCCCGTGAGTGTTCCCAAGCTTCCCCGCTACTGCCGTGAGTTCGCCGCTGCCCCGCAGCTGAGGATTCTGGGTCTGGTAGTGTGTGCCTGTTTCTGCCCGTGATTCGCCGTGCTCCTGCAGCTAAGGATTCTGGGCTTTGTTTTTTTGTGCCTGTATTTGCTGCCCGTGACTGTGATTTCATTCTTGTTGTATTGCTTATTGATTTGCCCCCTCGCCTCCGTTTTCCCGCTCTGTTCTCACCCCGCTCCCCGATGCTGCTCCCCTGCAGCCCGCCCCTTTCTCTTCTGTACCCCCTTCCCATTCGCTGCCCTGCTCCCGCCTCCCAGCTGCTCCTCCCTCCTACTTGGCCATTTATGGCGGAGTCCACGCAGTGGTGAGCTGTGACCCTTGACCCTGCTTCAGGGCCGGTCGCTCCAAACACTGAGCGACTCCCCGTGAGTGTGCCCAAGCTTCCCCGCTACTGCTGCGAGTACGCCGCTGCCCTGCAGCTGAGGATTCTGGATCTGGTAGTCTGTGCCTGTTTCTGCCCGTGATTCGCCGCTGCTCCTGCAGCTGAGGATTCTGGGCTTTGTTTTTTTGTGCCTGTATTTGCTGCCCGTGACTGTGATTTAATACTTGTTGTATTGTTTATTGATTTGCCCCCTCGCCTCAGTTTTCCCGCTCTGTTCTCCCCCCGCTCCCCGCCGCTGCTCCCCTGCGGCCCCGCCCATTTCTATTCTGTGCCCCCTTCCCATTCGCCGCCCCGCTCCCGCCTCCCAGCTGCTCCTCCCTCCCACTTTGCCATTTATGGCGGAGTCCACGCAGTGGTGAGCTGTGACCCTTGACCCTGCTTCAGGGCCGGTCGCTCCACACACTGCGCGACTCCCCGTGAGTGTGCCCAAGCTTACCCGCTACTGCCGCGAGTTCGCCGCTGCCCCGCAGCTGAGGATTCTGGGTCTGGTAGTCTGTGCCTGTTTCTGCCCGTGATTCGCCGATGCTCCTGCAGCTGAGAATCCTGGGCTTTGTTTTTTTGTGCCTGTATTTGCTGCCCGTGACTGTGATTTATTACTTGTTGTATTGTTTATTGATTTGCCCCCTCGCCTCTGTTTTCCCGCTCTGTTCTCCCCCGCTCCCCGCCGCTGCTCCCCTGCGGCCCGCCCCTTTCTCTTCTGTGCCCCCTTCCCATTCGCCGCCCCGCTCCCGCCTCCCAGCTGCTCCTCCCTCCCACTTCGCCATTTATGGCGGAGTCCATGCGTACGTGCAGCGATCACGCGCAGCGGGCGCGCCAATTGCGCTGCCGAAGGCGCACCAAAGGCAAGCCCGTCTACGCCCGTCCGTGCCTGGACCGCGCCCAGCTCCAGGACCCCTGGTCCCCTACGATACCAGCCCACCCGACTGATCTATGACACCGCCACCCTCCACGCACTCAACACCGGCCGGAACCCCACCTGCCACCGAGCCACCCCGAGACGCACCCACAGACCCTTCACCTGCCAAGCATGCAAATTCACCAGCCTCCGGACCTGCACCACACCCGCCAGACCAGGCACCAGCAAAAATCACCTCAAGTGCATCCTGTTCAACACCCGCTCCATCCACAGGCACGCCGTCGAACTCTGGAACCTCCTCGACACAACAGCGCCGGACGTCGCCTTACTCACAACAGAAACCTGGATGAACGCCTCCTCAGCCCCCGATATTGCCATAGCATTCCCAGAGGGCTACAAAATCCCCCGGAGGGACCGCGTCAACCAAACCGGAGGAGGCATCGCCATCGTCTACAAAAACACCATCCGCATCACGACCAACTCCGACGACACCCTCACCGTCGCCGAGCACCTTCACTTCCAGATACACACCGACCCCAAGACCACCCTCAGAGGCACTCTCATCTACAGACCCCCAGGACCATGCGCACAATTCAGCGAAGCCATCGCAGACTTCATCAGCCCGCACGCCCTCACCTCCTCAGACTACATCCTCCTAGGGGACCTCAACTTCCACCTGGAAAACAACAACGACAACAACACCATCACCCTGCTGGACAACCTCGCCAACCTCGGACTCAAGCAACTGGTGAACACCCCCACCCACTACGCCGGCCACACGCTTGACCCAGTCTTCTCCTCCAGCAACCACATCTCCTTCAGCCACTCCACCGGACTACACTGGACAGATCACAGCTGCGTCCACTTCAACTTCAGGAGAACCATGACCCACCACCACCCGCAGCAGGTTCCCCGAAGACGCTGGAGCAAGATCACAGCCGACCAGCTCACCACCTCCCTAAGCCACAACCCTCCCACCAACATGACGGACCCCAACAAAGCAGCCCGCTACCTCACACAGTGGCTCACCAACTGTGCCGATGCCCTTGAACCACTGAAGAATCCTCCCAGCAGTAGGAAAGCCTCATGGTTCACCAACGACCTCAAAAACTCCAAGAAATCCTGCCGTACCCTCAAGAAAGCCTGGCGCCACGACCAGGCAACAGAAAACATGACAGCCCTCAAGAACGCCATCCGCAACCACCACCAGCTGATCCGCACCACCAAAAGGACAACATTCAGAGAACGACTGGACAACAACAACCACAACAGCAAGGAACTCTTCAGCATCGTTAAAGAGCTCTCCAACCCCAGCGCCTGCAACAACGACATCACACCCTCACAAGACCTCTGTGAATCACTCGCCACGTTCTTCCACCGCAAGATCGCCGACATACACAACAGCTTCGGCGCCCAAACCACACACCCAACCACCAAACCAGCGCCCCCCCCCACCACCCTCTGCACCTGGACCTCGGTCAACACCGAAGACACCACCTGCATGATGAACACCATCCACTCCGGCTCCCCAACCGACCCCTGTCCACACCACATCTTTAACAAAGCCAACTCCATCATCGCACCCCAACTCCGGAACATCATTAACAGCTCCTTCGCATCCGCCACCTTCCCGGAGAGCTGGAAACATGCGGAGCTCAGCGCCCTCCTGAAAAACCCACCTCGGACCCCATGGACCTCAAGAACTTCAACCCCATCTCGCTCCTCCCCTTCCCTGCCAAAGTCATCGAGAAGACCGTCAACAAACAACTCGCCGCCTTCCTTGAGACAAACGGATCCCTCGACCCCTCGCAGTCCGGTTTCCGAGCAAACCACAGCACCGAGACCGCCCTCATCGCAGCCACCGACAACATCAGGGCCCTGCTCGACAACGGGGAAACTGCTGCCCTCATCCTCCTCAACCTATCGGCCGCATTTGACACGGTCTGCCACCGCACCCTAACAACCCGCCTCCACCACGCCGGGATCCAAGGGAAGGCCCTGGAATGGATCACCTCCTTCCTCTCCGACAGAACTCAGAGAGTCTGCCTCCCCCCCTTCCGCTCAGCGGCCACCAAGATCATCTGCGGCGTACCTCAAGGCTCCTCGCTCAGCCCCACCCTCTTCAACGTCTACATGAGCCCCCTCGCAGCCATCGCACGCCAACACAACCTAAACATCATCTCCTACGCTGACGACACCCAGCTGATCCTCTCCCTCACCAACGACCCCACCACCGCCAGAGCCAGCCTCCAGGAAGGAATGAAAGACGTCGCAGAATGGATGAAGCTCAGCCGCCTGAAACTGAACTCAGACAAGACGGAAGTACTCATCCTCGGACCATCCCCCTCTGCCTGGGACAACTCCTGGTGGCCCCCCACACTGGGCACCGCCCCCAAGCCCACGGAGCACGCAAGCAATCTGGGCTTCATCCTGGACTCCTCCCTTACGATGACCAAACAAGTCAACACCATCTCGTCATCTTGCTTCAACACCCTGCGCATGCTCTGAAAGATCTTCCGGTGGATCCCCACCGAAACTAGGAAGACGGTCACCCATGCCCTCGTCACCAGCCGACTGGACTACGGGAACACCCTCTACGCCGTAACCACAGCCAAACTACAGAAAAGACTCCAGCGCATACAGAACGCTTCTGCACGACTCATCCTGGATATCCCCAGTCACAGCCACATCTCTGCCCATCTGAGAGCCCTGCACTGGCTCCCCGTCAGCAAGAGGATCACGTTCAGACTCCTCACCCACGCACACAAGGCCCTCCACGACAGGGGCCCCGAATACCTCAACAGCCGCCTCACATTCTACACTCCCACCCGCCAGCTCCGATCCGCCAGCCTCGCCCTCGCCAGCGTCCCACGATTTTGCAGAACCACCGCCGGAGAAAGATCCTTCTCCTACCTGGCGGCCAAGACATGGAACTCCCTCCCCAACCACCTACGGCTGACCCAGGACCATCTCTCCTTCAGGAAACAACTCAAGACCTGGCTGTTCGAGCAGTAGCGGCTCCCCCGCCTCCTCCCAGCGCCTTGAGACCCTAGCGGGTGAGTAGCGCGCTCTACAAATATGTTTGATTTGATTTGATTAAAGGCTCAGTACTTGAGCCTATAGTCGATATAATAGGCCACATAGGTGGATTCGTTACATCTTTGTGGGTCTTAGGAAGACCATATAGGGCTGGCGTTACCGGGCAAGACTTATTTAAAAAATCACATTCTTGTTTACAGATGTCACCTCGTTCTAATGCCTTTGTTGTGGTGTCTTTAATGAGATCTTTGAGCTTGGACAACTCTCTTGGGTGTGATTTTTTGTAATGGTGGGTAACTGCCAGCATGTTGTCTATTTTGTCATTGTACTCAGATCTGTTCATAACTGCTATTCCCCCTCCTTTGTCGCAGGGTTTAATGATAAGGTCTTTATTTGATTTAATATTAGACAGTGCTTTGTTTTCTATTGAAGATAGGTTATTCTGCACCATCGGAAGACGTTTAACAACCTTTGCGACATTTTTTTCCACCAACTAAAGTGGTGATATATTGAACAACAGAGATAACATCTAATAAGACGTGTTTACGAAACCCAGATATGTGAAGTTGTGAATGTATAAGAGTGAAAGTGGTGTGTGTGGTATTGTTCTCTACCTGGTGCTATATATATAGGAGTTCCGGTAAAATGAATTGTAAATTTTGAACAATGTTTGATATCTTTGATGTATGAATCTTTTTATAAAAATAACTATGAAAAAAGGAAAATACTTAATGAAGAAGTAATTTAAAGAATAAAACTAATGAAAAAATGAAATAAATGTGTTGTATTGCAATAAATATGCTTGTATAATCGGAGTACTTACCCTGAAAAATCAATAGGTCACGAGGGAGTTTTTTCACTGTATCTGAAGATAAAAAGCTACATAAACAACGTGTTTTTCATACTACCGGTGTCTACTTGATTTCATGTAAATCTCTCAGTACCAACACTGTTTATCCCAACACGTGTGCCCAGTACCTGCTGTACAGTGATACAGGGGCGAACACTATGACTGTAGGAAACATGCCAGTAACTCTTCCAACACAGCTATGCAAGTGCCAGGACGGTGATTTTAGGAAGAGTGCCAGTACTCTCACTAATGCAAGGCAGCATACAGCAAAACAAGGGCCAGGGCGGTGACTGTAGGAAGCGTGCCAGCACCTCTCCCAAATACAAGGCAGCGTACGGTCACATAATTACCTTCTCGCTGCTTCCTTGCTCCTTCTGCAGCGTACCCACTCTCTCTACTAATTACAGAGTCATCAAGTCTGGGCGGCTGGCTCACAGCCTCAGAACACTCTCAGACATGTCACCAGCTCTCTCGGAGGGACGGGACCGCTCTAGTGATGGGACTGGGTGATTCTGTGACCCAGGGTGGGCATCCTTCCGCCTGACCCCAAAGAGGACACGAGCTCGTCCCCAGAGCATACCGTACTTAAGCCAAACTTCATTTTTCATATGAAAGACATGACACCCGTATGCTCTTAGAAGGCTTGGGCTGGTTTTAATATGTGCCCAATGCAAGTACACTGTCTGTCGCCCCTCAAAGCACTCTGTTCAATAACTTCAACTGTTTTGTAGTCGCAGAGTCAACCTTTGGCTCTGTTGGCTGTTGAACTTGTATACGAAGGCCACCCCATTCATAGTTGCACATCTAGGAACTTAATGAAAATCACGAGTCAACGCTATTTATTTTAAAATAAAATGCGCGTATACAAGTGTGAATCTTGCTGCTGGGATTTCATAGACTAAAGGAACAAGTTTAAGAGAGATTTAGTTTAAAAGCGCTTTCCAAGTTTGTGAACTGTTTACTGCAGCTGGAAAAACAAATAAGGCCATTACTATCAATGTCATGCATCCAGTTAATAGCAGTGTGTTTGTGTAGCGTTCTGACGCATATCGCATTGTTGTTCCTATTTTGAGAACGACGTGCAACAGAAAATCTGAAATTTGGTGGCCATCTGTCGTTAAAGTGCAGTTTTGCAAACTAATTTGTGTGCGATGGTTTTTTAGAAGTGTACAGCCCGATCAGAATAGTGATGTTAAATGGCTTTATATTTAGGCCCACTTAATTATCCATGTGAAACCCACACAATTTCAGGAGGAATAGTGCTCACTACCGGAAAACGGATTTGTGAATCAGGCTCTAACGTTCCGATGTAATTCACATGAAAGGCAGGAGTAAGATACTAGTCTCAGAAAAAGATTTGATAATCAGACTAGGACAGTCCATTATCTGTCTTCGCGCAAGAAAACATTGTCCACACCTTCTTTTAGGAGCAAGAAAGGCCACTTTTATTTTAGGACAGGTGCATCATAAATATCATAAACACATTCATTATTTATTTATTATTTACATAATTCAACTCTACAGTGAGCCTACGAAACCAAAATCCCCAAAACCCCGAACAAACTCCTGCCTACTACCCCTAGCCTACCCAATGCTACCCTTCAGGATGGCCAACCCGCTCCAGGCTGCCCACCCCCACTAACAAAAACCCGCCTACAACAGACAAAGGCACCCATCCTAACAGTGGCAAACCTACCTAAACTAAACAGTGCCTAGAGCACCGCAAGATAAAAAACCCAGAAATAAATAAAGAAAAAGAGAGGGAGGGTGGGTGGGGCAAAACAACCTCCCTTCACTTCTCCCGCCCACGCAGTTCCTAACCGCCCGCCTGACTTCCCCTTTTAATCCCTCTGCTAATCATCCCCCACCTGTGATGTTCCTCGCGCGAACCTGCCCAGGGAGAGACCGGCTCGCGCCTGGCTCTCCCTGGGTCCCCCCTCGCGCAAGAAAACATTGTCCACACCTTCTTTTAGGAGCAAGAAAGGCCACTTTTATTTTAGGACAGGTGCATCATAAATATCATAAACACATTCATTATTTATTTATTATTTACATAATTCAACTCTACAGTGAGCCTACGAAACCAAAATCCCAAAAACCCCGAACAAACTCCTGCCTACTACCCCTAGCCTACCCAATGCTACCCTTCAGGATGGCCAACCCGCTCCAGGCTGCCCACCCCCACTAACAAAAACCCGCCACCCAGGAAAACCTTTAGCGTTTTCCTGCCCCACCTAAAGGAAAGGAAGGAGCACACCACAACTGTACCTGAAGAACCTTGCTAATCAAGTCCCTGAGTTCAAGGAGGTAAAAAGAGAGGCCCAAAGCTGAGAGATGCACACCGTCCTCACAAAATAAATGATGTTCAGATACTTTTAAATGATAATGGTCCAAACTGTAGATACCCCAATGTTGACAAAAGGGGCGCATTGTCCTGTTCACTTTCCGTCTAGCCTTTTCCAGGGCAGAGTGGTTCCTTGCCCCACGCCATTGCACACGAGGCACAAACTCAGTCCATATAAGCATGGTGCTCACCCATGTGGTTCTGATGATTTCCAGGTCCTGCTTCATTAATTTTAACAAGGTCAACCCAGATAGAGAAACCAAGTCATTCTCTCCCAAGTGTAGCACCAGGAGATCCGGAGGGCCCCCCAAACACTGCGAAACCAGAGCAGCCAAGGCGGGAAAAAGCCCACCCCAGCGCATTCCCCCTGTTCCATGCCAGGATACTTCGTGTTTCATACTGTTCAGACCAAGTGATCTCCCACAGAGCTGACTGGCAGCGGCTAAAGCTGCCCTTTTAACAAAAGAGTGCCCCAGTATCCACACCCTTCGTTTGCATCCGGCGACTGATGGCCATGGACCTAGGAGAGAAAGAAATGTTAGACAAGCCAAAATGCCTTATTTCCTCACATACTTTTCACAGCACTTAGAACGCCAACGACCAATTCGTCGGATCTGGGACCAGTCCCACCCCAACCGAGCGGCCTCCATCGCCGCACCAATTCGGAAAGAATGAGTACCAAATTGAACAGGATCCTTCCCCAAGCGCAACAAAACCTTGCGTAAAACAGCCAACAATTGAGATGCAACTATGGGACTACCATCCGCATGACAAAATATGGACCCCTGGAGAAAATGCGGAGAGGACACAAACACTTCCCATTCCCCAACCGGGCAACATGCAGAGACACCACTCCTACCAAGGAACACCCACTTACCCCTCCCCATCTGGTCGGTTTTGGATGCCCGCAGCCAAAGTCGCACTCTGTCACTTTCCAACACCACCTCACAGCTGGTCATACCCACCCTGCCCCGCAACCCCAGCAACTCAGATGCCCGAAATGCCCCAAAAAACAACCACACAAAACACAAACGAAATTTGGCACACTCAAAAGCATCATGACAACACACCTCCAGTTCCGGCAACATCAACTGGAGCAATTCAAACGTCACAGGCTGCCGGAGCTGCTGACCCCCAGCCCGGAGCCTGGCCAAACCTTTCAACAATTTACGAACCAACACCCCCCCAACCGGATCCCTCCCCCACCAAAGCTGTCCATAAAAAGAAACCCCAGCCAATTTGCCCGAAATGGTAGTGGGCGACAGGCCTTTGTCCGCCAAATGTAAAACAAACTGCAAGATGCATTGTTCATCAGACCAACCAGCCCTGAACGGCCCCATCGAAACCTTACCAAACTGCAGAAACTCAGACCAGGCTTTCACATAACCCCGCCTGGTGGAGTCAGCCACAGAATTTTCCACCAAGTGGTGAACCCTCAATCCCCCAGGTCCCATACGTACTGTGGGATCGCTGTTGGTGCCAGGTCCGCCCCAGGAGCTAACTTGCGGAACTCGGACCACTGAAAGCGAGACAAAGAGTCAGCGATGCAATTAGAAGTACCAGGAACATGCCGCGCTTTAAAGACAATATTCAGTTGCAGACACCGCAGCATGAATGCGCGCAGGAGCCGCAAAACCCGCAAATCGCGAGCCTTTTGGTGATTGACAAGATGGACTACAGCCAAATTGTCCACGTGAAACAAGACGGAACGATTCTGAAACTCATCCCCCCACAGGTGCAAAGCAACCAGCAGCGGGAAGAGCTCCAGAAACGCAATGCTGCGACCCTGATCCTTCCAGTGCGCCGGCCAGCCGGCCGCGCACCATCGACCTTCCCAAAATATTCCGAATCCGTGAGCCCCTGACGCATCAGTGAACAACTGTACTTGCCACACCATGTCCTCATCCGCAAAAAACAAGGACACGCCATTGAACTCTTGCAGAAAACGAAGCCAGACAGTCAAATCAGCACGCACAGCGGTGGTAATGCGCACCCTATGATGGGGAAGGCTTGCTCCGGACATGGACAGACCTAGACGCCTGCAGAACGTCCTGCCCGCCCGAACAACCCGGCAAGCAAAATTGAGATAACCCAACAACTTCTGAACAGTTTTCAAAACCACTTTCCGCTCCCCCAAAACCAGATGTATGAAAGCAGACATTTCCTTCACTTTAGCCACAGGCAGTCTCGCCACCATAGACAGAGTATCAATTTCGATCCCCAAAAAAGTCAAGGACGTACAGGGACCCTCTGTCTTGTCCGGCGCCAAGGGGACACCCAATTCCTCCGCTAGAGCCTGGAAGATGTTCAAAGCCGACTGACACTGCCCAGAGCAACCCTCCCCAATGAAAAGAAAATCATCGAGGTAATGACAGACCAACGCGTGGCCACTGACAAAAGTGAATCGCCACTGTAGGAAGGTACTGAAGGTCTCAAACAGGGAGCATGACACTGAACAGCCCATGGGCAACACCCGATCCACGTAGAAACTACCATCAAAATGCATTCCTAACAGACCGAAATCCCAAGGATGAATGGGCAATAGCCGGAAAGCCGACTGAATGTCGCTCTTCGCCAGCAAAGCCCCAACACCAGCCGTGCGCACGAGCCGTAAGGCATCGTCCACCGAAGCATAAGTGACAGTTGAGTCAGCTGGATCAATAAAGTCATTGATTGAGGAACCCTCGGGCCAGGACAGGTGATGGATAAGACGAAACTCCCCTTCCGCCTTCTTGGGCACCACACCCAGGGGTGATACAATCAAGTCAGGCAGGGGACAATGCACAAAAGGACCAGCAATCCTACCAGCCGCAAGCTCTGCATCCAGTTTCTTCCGTACCACATGTGGACTCTCCTTCGCAGACTTCAAATTATCCGACCACCTGCCCACCCTGGGTCCCTGATACCCAATCCGAAACCCAATTTTGAAACCCCAAGACAAAATCTTAGCGGCCTCAAAATCCGGATAATCCACCAGCCAGAGATCGAGAACCTCCTGCCTAATAGGAGTAGGGGCCCTTGTAAACAGACTGATGGTGCTGCCCCCTGCCCCCAGAACCCCGTCCCTGATCACCCCATCTCTGTCCGGGAAAACACTGGGTGAGGGCATGCTTCCCTCCACACTGTGAACACTCATGTTTATACCTGCAAGCGGGTCTGTTACAGGAACCTCTGTTAAAATGCCAGCAAGTGCCAGAAGCGGCTGATTGACCTCTGCCCCAAACCCCCGCCCCAGACTGAGCGGGGCGAGCTGAAAAGGGCCGATAAAACACAGGTTGCCCGCTAGCTGTGTGGGTCGTAGCAGGAGGGTTTGCCGATGCCATCCATTGCAACCATAACTCAGAGTCAACCGTACCCCACGAACGCTCAGGAAAAGCGGCCATGCGCGCCCTAAATTCGTCATCGTAGGACAACCAAGCAAAGCCTCCAAAATAACTGTGAGCCTTGCGGATGACATCTGCATATTTAAACATGTCTATCGCTTTCTCAGGATGACGTTGACAATAAACGCTGGCATAAATGAGAAAGGCCGAAGTCCAATTCTCTATGGATTTCGGAACACGAGGCCTCCGAGCCAATTCTAATTCCTCCTCTTTCGACCCTTCTTTTGCCTGAACATCCCTATGGAGAAGCCGAAAAACATCCACAAATGCCCCAGACCATATCAAATTCTTCGTTTTTTCAGATAAATGAGACCCCAAAGGCATTCCCACCCCAGAATAAGGCAACTTTTTCGGTAGGATACTATCCTCCGTGACACTTGTGGCATCCACCCCGCCCACCCCCGCTGTAGAAACTGCATTTGCAACTTGCACATTAGAAACATTCGAAAGTACAGGCCGCTCAAGCCTCGGTGCCAGAGCGACTCGCTCAATCACAACCCCATCCCCCGTACCAATAGATCTTGTACTCTGAACAGGGAGACTCTCCCTAGGTTGCCACACGGACCACCACCCATCCTTACCTCTCGGTAACTGCTCCGGCTGCTGTGCGACAGCCCCACGATCCCTCTGAGAAGGTCCAGACCACACTGCCCCTCGTACACCTGCATGGTCCGCTCGAGACTCCTGCAAAACACGAGAAACAGTGGGTTGCCCCAACCCACCCCCCTGGGCCCGTGCTGCCAAAAGCCCAACATCTTTGTCTCTCAATTCCCCCTCTTCCAACTCATCATCATGAAAACTCCCACCGAAAGCTTCATCAGAAAATTCAACTTGATTACTTCCACTGGGCATAGCCCCATCACCAATACCCCCATCATAAAACTGCCAATCAATGTTCTGAAAGCTTTGTGGACAGAAAACTGTAGAAGAGTTATCCGCTCCAGATAACCCCCCTGAAAGCCCACCACTGGAAACAGCCGTGGGGACAGTTCCCGGGCCCGTAGAAACTGCCAACAGCCGCCCAGCCGAAGGCGCAGATTGAAAACTGCGGCCGCTCAAGCCAGACGATGAAGGGTGCGCGACAACATGGTCCCTGAAAGCTGAACCGCAATTTCCCCCCAAGGGACGGCCCACCGACGCCAGACCATGGACACCTCCCAACCCAGTCGAATGACCCCCCACGTGGCCACCTGGCCGCCCCCTGGGGACCGGGAACAAGGCTTGCCCCGGGTACGGGGGCGCCCCCTTGTTGAACAAACCCCTCTCACCAGGAGCCGGGGGCGTGGGGATGGCAGCCCGAGGGCCAGGCACACCGGCTGCCACAGCCTCAGTGGCCGGGGGGGGCAGCAATCTAGGGACAGTGCCCCGTGGAACCACAGCAGGGGCAGGAGTGGGGACCACAGGAGGGGTTTGAGCCGGCAACGCAGCAGTGAGTGGCCCAGCACCGGCGTCACCCGTGTGCGGGGGGCCAACATTGCGGGGGGGGGCAGGGCCAGGCCCCAGCATGGCAGGAGAGAGCATGAAGCACTGGCCATCAAGCCACAGGAGTGGGGAAACCCCCCCCGGTGAATGGGGCACCGTAATGGCAGGGGCTACAGGCATACCGGCAGGGGGAGGGGTCGGCGTGTGCCCAAGGAAGTCCAGGCTCCGCCCCCGCTTCGGTTTAGGGCCCGCCTGCAGCCTCCCCGTCTTCCCCAAGGCCAAGCCGCCTGAACGCGGAGCTGGACGGCCCGCAGAACGCCCCCGCCTCCCCCCGGGCGCCCCGCGGGAACCAGCACCAAGTAACTGGAATTCACATACCTGCTGGGGGGCGCCCGGGTCACCCGGCGGGGGCTCCACTGCAGCGACCGGCAAAACGAGCATGTGCCCGTCCGCAGGCATGGCCGCCTCGCCGTCTTCCTCCTCCTCCGGGCCCGGGTATAAACAAGCCTCCACGGCCCTGGAAACGCCCTCTGAAGCCTTGCGAGGTGGGCGGGCCAGTCCGACCCACGCCTCCGCTGGGACACCCGGCCGCAGCAGGTCCTCGCGCCCGGCATCGCAGATTAACCGCACGGCCCTCCTGACCTCCTCCACGTCCTCCATGTGGCCAGAGAAAAACCAAGGTACGACAAATACGCGCCGCAAAACAACCGCAAAACAACCTCCCTTCACTTCTCCCGCCCACGCAGTTCCTAACCGCCCGCCTGACTTCCCCTTTTAATCCCTCTGCTAATCATCCCCCACCTGTGATGTTCCTCGCGCGAACCTGCCCAGGGAGAGACCGGCTCGCGCCTGGCTCTCCCTGGGTCCCCCCTTCCGAGCAGGAAAAAATGTGCTGTGAAACCTTTTGGATGCATAAGCTGTCTAACTCACTTATGAAAGATAACATATTTTAATAAATGATCACGGAAGCAAGGTCAGTATTTATTTTGAAAAGTGAAACACAGTTGGAAAAAATAGCGTTTAGTTTGATGTTTTTCATACGAATTTAGCAGGGGAAAGGAAAACGAGGGCCAGAGATGGGCTGGTTTTTGAAATGATGAAATTAAATTTAAATAGATGTAAGTAATTTGGGAGGCGTTCTTCGGTACTCAAGAATGCAGAAGATGTGCACTTTATATTGCGTCGTTTTATTCTGTGCAATTTTCCAAAGCTCTACAATTTGATCTGTCTTAAGAAACGTGTTTCCAATTTAAGATGCTGGAAGGCTTTTGTGCTGCTTGTCAATTACGCCTCCCATAGACTAAATTATATGTCCGATGTGCCTGTGTGAGTCCAGGGTGAGTGATGTGCCTGTGTGAGTCCAGGGTGAGTGATGTGCCTGTGTGAGTCCAGGGTGAGTGATGTGCCTGTGTGAGTCCAGGGTGAGCGATGTGCCTGTGTGAGTCCAGGGTGAGTGATGTGGATGGCTAAATGCTGGCTTAGTGACCTGTCAGAGAAGGGTGAGTAATAGGTCTATGAGTGCAGGGTGACTGTCCCTATGTCAATGCAGGGAGAGAGATAAACGAGAGATAAACGAGAGAAAACGACCTGGTCAGACCATGATTTGGTCAGATTCAACTGGGAGACTGTGGAACCTTGTTCCCCACCTCTTATTCGTCACTCCCAAAAGATTAATATACCCGCATTCAGATTGGTTCTGGATAACACCCGCCCTATATCAGAACTGCCTCTGGACGAGGCGGTTTGCGAATTTAATGAGTGGCTACAGCAGGCGGCTACCGCCTCCACTAGGCAGACCACGCTTACGAGATCTAGACGCACCCCCTCCCAACCTTGGTTTTCTCCAGAACTAAGAGAATTAAAACTGGGATGTAAAAAGCTTGAGCGAGCGTGGAGACGGGACTATAGCCCTGAGGCTAAATCCACTCTACGGCTGGCTCAAAAAGAATATTATATTGCCATTAAGGGTGCGAAAGGAAAATATTATGCTGGGCGCATTGCAAAGGCAGACAACAGTAGCAAAGAGATCTTTGCCATTGTAAAAAGCTTTGTGGCACCTGTTGCTGAGGCCGTTTCTCATCCATCTTCGTTGCAATGGTGTGAGGATCTGTCTTCCTTTTTTACCAATAAAATAAAGAGGATTCAGCAAGATCTTGCAACTGCCCTCTCCACCGATCACTCAACAGAGGGACCCTATCCCTCTTTTTGCCCTAGCCCGGAACAGCGGTTTACGGTCTTTGAGCAAATTTCGGAGGATATTACTCTCCCGTTAATCCAGTCCCTGAAATCTGGTTCCCCTGCTGACCCGTGCCCTGCCCGGGTACTTTCGGAGGTGGCGGATCTGGTCTGTTTTGAGATCACGCAGATTGTGAACCTCTCCCTGAGGACGGGCGTGGTCCCTACTGTGTGGAAACAGGCTAAGCTTCTGCCTCTCCTAAAGAAACCTAGTCTAGATTGGTCGGTCCCCGGGAATTACCGACCAATCTCCCTTTTACCGGCTCTCACAAAGATCTGTGAGAAGGTGGCATTTCGACAACTAGAGAGATTCGTCGAAACTTCCAATGCCCTCCACCCGGCCCAGTCGGGCTTCAGGGCTGCTTACAGCACCGAGACAGCCCTCCTGGAGATGAGTGAGGCCATCCGGGACTGCTTAGACGGAGGCGGCAGAGCGGTCCTTATCCTTTTGGACCTCTATGCCGCGTTCGATACCGTCCCCCATGAGCTTCTTCTCGGCCGGCTGGCGGATATAGGCATTGGTGGGGTTGTGTTAGACTGGCTGTCCTCCTTCTTGTCTGACAGGACCCAGCAGGTCTGGCTGCCCCCCTATGCTTCCAAGTCCGAGCCTCTGCTTACAGGTGTCCCGCAAGGTTCCACCCTTAGCCCCTTACTGTTCAACGCCTACATTACACCTTTGGTTTATCTAGCTGAGCAGTTCGGGGCTAAGATCATAGGGTATGCAGACGATACCCAATTGCTGTTTACCTGGCCAGATGACAGCCTCGAAACCTCTACAGTTCATCTCTGTCTGTCCGCTGTATTTCGTTGGCTGACGAGGGCCCAGCTGAAGTGCAACGAGGACAAATCTGAGGTTCTCTTTTATGGCTCTTTTCCCTCCTCGTTCATGAGTACACTATGGCCGCCTGACATTCCAGGCCCTAAAGAGATGGGGAGACCTGCCAAGAATTTGGGCGTCTGGTTCGGAGAGGACTTGAGATTTGAACACCATATCAAAACACTTACTGGCACCTGTTTTGCGACCTTAAAAATGCTTTGCAAATTCTTTCCCCTGCTTCCTAGAGAGGCTAGGGAGTCTGTTGCGCGAGCGCTTATACTGTCCAGGCTGGACTATGCCAATGCCCTGTTCAGCGGAATCCCTTCTTATCTGGTAAAACGCCTGCAAGTCATCCAGAACGCGGCAGTCCGCCTTTTATTCAACATTCCTAGATGGATGAGTGTCCGCGCGGAGATGCGCGCACTACACTGGCTTCCGGTTGCACAGCGCATCCGGTTTAAGGCGCTAGTCTTGGCGTTTCGTGCTATCCACCAACAAGGCCCCCAGTACCTGAGGAAAAGGTTTGTTAGCTACATTCCCACACGTACTCTGAGATCTTCTACTTTGTTTCAATTATCCCTTCCCCGTTTCAAGCGTGCCAGGCTTGGCGGCCAGTCGATTGCGGTGGTCGTGGCGCGCGCCTGGAATGCTCTTCCTCTTCAATTGCGCTCCACACCCAATGTAGCCGTCTTCAAAAAACACCTAAAAACTCATCTGTTTAACAGTGCTACTTGAGAGTCCGTGTCTGAAAGCACGTGGTTTTGCTGTTCTTTTCCCCGCGCCAGGATACTCCTCAGTAGCAGAGCGCGCTATAAAATGGTTTAATAATAATAATAATAATGTATCTGTGCAAGTGCAAAGAGACTTGTCTGTCTACTTCCAGAGATGTGTTCACCAAGCCACCTATTATCTTTCTTAAATTTGCTTGAGAATGCAACATTTGCCCACACTTTGTTTCAAAATTTTCTCGGGGGAGACCCCCGGAACCCCCCATAAGTGGTTTGGGCTCGTTTTCTCTCCACAGAGCAGTATTTACGCCTCACCACTTTCAAATGTCACCAGCCGCCCCTGCCACATATTGTGGGTATACTCCTATGGTGAGCGGGTTATTTGTTTGTTTTTAGTGCCCGTTACCGACAGACTTTACTTGGTGATGACCAACAGCAAAAAAAAGGCATCTATGCTGTAAATAGGGCGATCAGTCGGATAGGTAACCTCTAATGGCTCATACTCTGTCCGGGTGTCAGGGGAGTATGTAGGCGATCGAGCCAAACAAGGCTCCGTCGTTGGCATACTGATGGTCTGCCCAGTTCTAAATCGGGCGGGCGGACATGCAGTTTGGCATAGAGGGTGAACCTTCACCATTGCAATGGATTACTCTCTCTGCCAAACTCTAAACCTGTCGCTAAATTGCTGTTCTGTTGACCTTCTAACAGTATCTACTTTGGTGAATCGTTGATGCCTTTGGAGAAAATTAAGTGATTGTAATATGTTGGCAGGCCTATTATCCATCATTCAGTTTATCCATATTTCAAAGTGGGCACAAGGTAAAATAGATCCCATAGGACGCCTTTAAAGACAAACTGAAATAAACAATGACATGGGTTATATCTGGCAGATTTACCATCAGCTTTAAAACAAATAAGTTATTTTTCTCCAACAATGTGGGAAGCACATATTCTCTATTGTGTGCAGATGACCTGATATCATGATTTTACAATGATGTGGGATTACAAAGGAAACATGCGCCGAGACACCTTCGGGTAATTGTTTGCGCAATAAAAATCTCAAATAAAATAAAATAAAAATAAAAAATAACTATTGTAAAGCAAATCACTTTACAGAGAAAACGAAGTGCGGGAAGTAAACTCTTAAGAATTTAGGGTTGAATTTCACAAGGGATCTAAAGTGGGTTGAACATGTTGATTTCCTTAAAATTAGAGATTTGTTGTCACCAGGAGAACTAGTAAAATGAAACTACATGAATTTGGAAGTTGGCTATTCTCTTGTCCCATTACTTACTCCACCCTGATTCCCTACGGCTCAGAAATATTGTGTATTGATCCAAGAGCCTCCTGGGAGCATATAGACAGTAGACGTTTGAACCAACATCTAAATTCACCTTTAAAACAACAGTATAGGGAATAAGATGTGAACAAATCAAACTTCTTGATCAGAAATGATGATTTTCATATGCTGTGATTCAACTATAAATAATTATTAAAAAATGCCATTTGCTGCAAATTAACATAATTAGCATTGACCTATGTGAACCTTTCCCAGCTACATTAGTTTTTAATAGATCCGTACTATGCATTTCAATGAAAAGGGCATGGAAAAAAACATCTATATTTGAAAGTATTAATAACTTCTGGCTTATAGACAGAGGTCTCCGCCACACTGGCAGAGATTTCTTTACGTTGAAGTATAGGAAAAATGAAAAAAAATGAGAAAATATGTTATGTAAAATATTAATATTAATGAATTGTATATATTTATTTTAAATTAAGAACAACATAAAACATGTTACATTAATTAAGTTCATTTGAATTTACAAATTATTTCATTATGTTACGTTAATGTTTTGTATGCTCTGTAGCCTTCCTAGAAGGCCAGTAGGTAAGCACTAAAATAAGTAATTACAATAATCCAATCAATTCAAAATGGTCTACTAGACTACCAAAGTTTGCCCAGAAGGGGGAAGTAGCAGCAAAATTGTAATCAGAAATGATAAACAAGTGGTAGATAGTTGATTAGCATTCTCATCTATGTAGAAACCCAGGGTGTGCACCACCTCAACTGGGCAAAGGCATCATGAAGAGACGACAGACCAAAATAACATAAAAATCCTGCAAAGTGGCTGTAATTAGTAAGCCACAAAACCTCTGTTTTATTTGCATTACATTTAAATGAATTATGTGCCAACTACATAAGTTGCTGTCATCATTCATAAAGAATTCTATAAAATTTTCACTCAATTTCATAAACCAAATTGCCTAGAAGCAGCTCATACCGTTACTCAAGATTTCACAGACAAACTAGCAAATCATTACACAGCTAAAGCAGACATGTTGGACTCATTTTTAAAACAAAGAAATAGCACCAGCACCAACCCTTTCCCAAAACAACAATCCAAGAATACTCTAACATAGCCTCTCCATCCGTCTAACAAATTTCACACAATGAATTTATGAACCTGGTCAAAGCAAGTAGCCCTGCCGGTGGCCCTTCTGACCCGTGTCCACCACTACACTTCAAGACAATTCTTCCAAAAACCTCTGCTGCCACACCAGTAAGAAGAATCATCAACAATTTGTTAAGTACCAGAATATTTCCAGAAGAAGTCAAAAAGTCATACATGAGCCCATTACTGAAAAAAATGAACCTGGACTCTCTGAACCCTGAAACTACAGAACGATTGTGAATGGACCTTTCCTGGGCAAACTGATAGAAAGAGCAGGATTCGCCCAGATGTCACTATTCATTGAAGATATGCCATACTTTCAGACTTCCAAATGGGATTCCGTCCAGGAAGAGGCACAGAATCTGCCCTTGTTGCCATCTGGTATGACCTTAAGAACACAATTGTCTCCAGCGGGATTGCTGCACTACTTCTCTTTGGCCTGGTTGACCATGACACTCTTATGCAAAGACTCTACGAAGCCAGCATAGGGGGGACTGCTCTAGACTGGATCACCTCCTACCTTCACAACAGAACTAATGTCATCCCTAACCCCCCCCTTCTCATCCAAACCATACTTCACAAAAGCAGTGGTCTGTCAAGGCTCTATCATCTCACCCATGCCTTTTAACATCTATATGAAGTCATTACCGGCACAGATCAATCAATGTCACCTCATATGCTATAACTATGCAAAAGACGCGCAAGTACTCCTTCACCTGGAATGCCCCAAAGTCATTGGAAACTCATCCATTTTCAGTTGTCTCAGAGCCGTTGATCAATGGATGACATGGAACCATCTCAAATTGAATTCTTCCAAAACAGAAATACTCACATGTGGAGATTAGAAAAATTATGACCCACTGGCCAGCTGGCCTGATGGTCGGGAACTCTGCTTAAAATATTAAAGGAAGTAAGAAACCACGGAATGACAATGGACTCCAAGCTATCAATGAAGAAACTAGCAAGATCAAGCTTTGTTACTATAAAAACTCTGCAATGCATCTTCCTCCATCTGGGTTTTCCACACAAGGTCCAGGCTACCATCTCCCTTGTTCTGTCCAAACTTGATTATGCCAACGTCATTTACCACGGATCACCTTTAACAACCATGAAAAGACTACAACGGATTCAGAACTCTGCTGCCAGACTACTCTTACATATAAAGTCACAAGCCCACGTCTCCTCTGCCTTGAAAGTCCTGCATTGGTTGCCAGTTGCCAGAAGATCACATTCAAGTTGTTTTGTATCACCCACAAAGTGATACATGGAACAGGGCCGCTCTTCGTCAGGAATAAAAAAAATAAAAAACACTCAAAAACGGAACCTTCGCTCTAGAGTGGCACTCTGCCTCAAAATTCCACCATACAAGAAAAAAGCCATAGGTGGCACATCCTTCTGTGTTCAAGCAGCCAAACTATGGAACTCTTTACCCCCAAACATGAGATTTACAGATAACCACCTTATCTTCAGAAGACTACTCAAGAATTGTCTCTTCCCCACATAACCACCATACGCAAACATAATTATACAGCATATCCCTCTGTATATGAGCATTTATTTGGACTATAGATATGTACCTACATATGTGTATTGCTTTGTATAAATGTATACAAAATCAGATTTTGTTAGTGCTGCTGAAAACATGTACATATTACTTATGGTTACATTATTCTATTTTTTAGCATGCATATAAGTGACTGCATAAATAAATAAATCTTTTATCATAACTGTTCATCTACAATTGCTTCACTATTGAATTACAAAAATAAAAACAGATAAATTAAGTTAAAGTGCAACAACACTTATTTGATATTTGATATTTATTGACACTTGTAAAGCGCGACTATCGCTCCGGAAGGAGCATCTTGGCGCTAAGCGATCAGAGAACCAGCGTGGCGAGGAGTGGATCAGATGGCTGCAAGAACTGCTGAGTCGGGCTGGAGGAAAATCCAGGTCTTCAAGAGTTTCCTGAACTGGCTTTCTGTGGGGACGTGCCTAAGGTTAAAGGGGAGACCGTTCCATACCTTTGACGCCAGGAATGAAAAAGTTTTACCACCTTTTGTTTTTAGTTTTATTCTAGGTATTACAATCAAATTAGCTTCCGATGACCTCAAGCAGCGCGATGGAATGTAGCGCTGAAAGCGCTTGGCTAGATAGAGAGGGCCGGTGTTCCTAGTGGCTTTGAATACCGTGATAAGGAGTTTAAAAAGGACTCTCTTGTGAAGGGGAAGCCAGTGCAGCGTGTTGAGGGCTGCAGAGGCCGAGGACCTTTTTGGAAGTTTGAGAACTAGTCTGGCTGCTGCATGTTGGACACTTGAAAGCTGACGTTTTTTAGATGCAACTTTAATCTACATATATTACCTTCCTTATGCATATATATATATATATATATATATATATATATATATATATACACACCTTCCATGCACTTATGTATCTATATATTTATTACTTTGCTTTTAATTCAGCATATCCAATGCACTATCCTATTTCTCTACCTATAACGCTCTCAATATATCCTCTACCTTAACTCTCTGGCGCATCTCAAACCTCTTTCTACTACTCACCCCATACCTCTAGCAATAGATCCTCTACTTCCACTCTCTCATTCATCCCAAACCCCATACCGCTACTATGATCCCCAAATAACCCTTTCTAGACTATTGCCTACGCTACCCCTCCTTGAATCATCTCATACCTCCTTTACTATTCCGATCCCCCAAAACAAGCCTTTCTAAACCCTTCTCTCTGATTCTTCCCCTCCACCTCCCTTTTACTCATCCCAAACCTCCTCCTACTGGTATGAGCTCCAAAACATCCCTCCACTATCCTTTTCAATCCAAATAACAGACTAACATGTCCACCACTCAAAATTAATTTCATATTTCATTTGACTAATTCACCACTAATCCTTTATGGGTTCCGAAGAAGCGTGCTACTCGCCGAAAAAGCGACTTGACACCTCGCCAGGAGTAGGAAGGCCTATATAAATTCTATTACAATACAACACAATAAATGAGTGCATTTACGGATGAGTGGATAAGTGAATTCATAAAAGTATGGCTGATTGTAAAGATGGGGGCATGAATGGATGAAACAGTGAGCAATATAATAAGTAAGTGCCAGCATGGCATAGGGTTGGGTGTTGGGGGATGCAACATTCCATTAATGGCAGCAGGATGATCTCCACTTCCCAGAGGACGAGCTCCATTTCTCCCACTGCTGCTCACTCACTCATCCATACACTCCCTCATCCATTCTTTCATGTCCCTAAGCCCTCCCCACTTCATCTATTCATGTACTCATTCATCCTTCCATACATGATTTTCTCATTCAAGCAACCCACCCTTGCACACACCCACCGAAACTCACTTGACAATGAAGAGTTGAATTCAGTTCAAACAAGCATTGGCAAAGTCAATATGTCTCACCTTGCTGGCCTATTGGGATTGCTATATTGTATGCCAATCTGAGGCATCAGCGAAAAGCAAGATGATTTTCGGATACCAGAGTGGCCGAAAGCAAATGTCAGCTGCGGAGCCCTCCGAAAAATCAAAATACAAAAAGGTAAAATGATCATTGAGGGTGGGGGAGGGTTGCAGGTGTGATGGTGAGAGGGCGGGTGAGTGCTCTAGGGGGTGAGGGAGCAACAGAGGCACCTGAAAGTGCTTGCCATTGCACATGGCCAGGCAGCAAATGGCAGCTGCCGAGCCAGCCCAAAAAGTAATCATTAAAATAAATCAAATGACTACAAGGGAGGGGGTGCAACAGAGAAGCAGGTGTTAGGCAGTTGAAGGGGATGCATTTTGGGGAGAAGTAAGAAGCACAAAACAGAGAGAGGAAGAAAGCACATGCACTTTCTTGGAGTGCTCAATGAAATAGAAAATGTATTTTCCTCAATGCGAGCAGTTAAAGGATACAAGTTAGTCAGTCATACGGATGGTAAGAATGTGGATAATATATAATAAATAAAATAAAAATAAAAAAAAAAAAATATATAAAAATATATAAAAAAATAAAAATAAAAAATACTTCACAAGAGGAAGGCAAGCCGGTCTAATAAACAATGATATGAGAATGATTACATAGCCAAGAAATGATAAGCAATGGGTGGAGTCTAAGCCTTAGGTATGGTCCATAAGATGTTTTTGTCTACAGACAACTAAAAGCTGTCTGGTAGGAGAGGCCTTATATAGCTAGCTCATTGGTTTTGAAAATGAGTGTTTTACCTTCAGCCTGCGCTCACACTAAGCAAGAATGGCTTTGTCTGAGAATGAGCAAGTCACTGGTGACACTGTTGAGAAAGTGAAATACTGCGCTTATTTTCCTTAGAACCTGCATATTTACTATAAAACCGCAATTTCAAAAAACAAAATTATGAGGTCAGTTACATTCTAATAATTACATGCAATCTCGTTTTCATATAATGCTATAAATCAGTAGCTCATTAATTTCTGCATTCAATGTTGACAAGCTCTATCCAGAAGCTTACAATTCAGTTTCTTCAGATGCAATTCTAATTATTTCCATATGAACAAATCTTAAAAAGAATTTTTTTAACACGGGTATATGTATTCAAAAGAGAAATATATGTTAGCAAAAAATTGCAAAGGGTACAGAATATATAAATAATATTCCATAAAAAGAGCACAATGCAACCAGAAGTTACAATGATTCGATGTTACAAACACCTCATTGTTACAATTATGAACACCTTTTCAAAACATTCATAGGAAAATGGGACTGTCGAAACAGAAAGCATGTCCTTCAATCCAATAATACAACAAATAGGTGTGGATGTCGATGTTTTGATCTAATGTTGTATGTATTCCACTAGACCATCTTCAGGACATTTGGTATAAAGATGAATGACCCCTATATAAACACGGAATGAACCAGAACTCACTGTATGATCATCAAGATTTTAGATTAAAGATAAAGAATAACACGTGTGTAGATAAAAAAGAAGAATATGAAAGCTAAGTGTTCACACCTTAGGGTACATATATGTGAATAGAGGGGAGGAAAAGCTCATCCCATCTAAAAAAAAAAGTGTATCACCCAGAAATGTGAATTAAAAAAAGGTGAGAAAAAGTGTGAGAAAAAAGAAAGCTTTCTACTCTTACTTCAAGATTGATGTGGATCAACTTTAACCCCTTGCATGCTGATGATGGCCCCCAGCCGTCATGCACTACGGTGCTCGTGTGCTGATGACGGCTGGGGGCCATCATAAACCCGCCCACTCGCGATTGTGCCGCACAGGCGCAGAATCATGGCAGCATGGAAGGGGTTAAACTTTGTTCTGTAGTCCTCATTCAAAGACGTGGTGGCTCAATAGACTCCCACTTGTGCCAGCAATGAATGCTGAAAAGAAGAAGATTGACCAGGGTTTATACTAGGAAATGGTATGATCCACCGCAAAAAAAGGCTAGCTTGCATTGTCTAAAAGGCTAGCTTGCATTGTCTAAAAGGCTAGCTTGCATTGTCTAAAAAGGCTAGCTTGCATTGTCTAAAAAGGCTAGCTTGAATGGTCTAAAAAGGCTACCTTGCATTATCCAGGGTCAGCACCAGAGGAAAGGTGACTTGCACAGATATTCTTGGCTCTGTGGAAACAGTGCTTAATTTGTAAAAAAAAAAAGAAGTGCAGGTGCTGAAAATTTTGCCAAGGAGGCCACAGCTCACTTCTTCTGCCGTTTAGCCCCACTTTCAACACTCTCACTGCCTCAGTCTCTATCTTCTAACCTTGATCTGTTGTCTGTCCCCTACGTCTTTGCTCTATGGGCCACAGCCGCATCGAGCACGTTGAGGATAGCAGCAATGCAGGGCTGCCGGATATGCTACTCTGGCTACTCAGCAAGTGGAAAGTCCACACTTACAATTGTTAATTCTTCCTTAGCCTTCATTCCCAAGTTCCAAATGTGCTCTCGCAGCTTCCTTGCCTCAACTCCGTCTTGAGCCAGCCCCCAGCTACAATTATCCAATGTGAGGCTTAGGCTCAGGCAGTGGCATGGTGCAGCAGACTCTGGGAATAGAATGTAAGACCTAGTTTGTCGATGACTTCTTGGATTTGTGATTGGCGAGATGACATCATAACTAACTTGGTGATACACAATCATACCTGCCTGGACAGGCGTATGCTGGCCTGTCTATGAACATTTACCAGCCAGAAACCATGCAGTGTATGTTATTCTTTTTATTTTGAATTTGCAAAGCATACCAGCACGGCCTGCCTCCGTATGCGGATGCCTCTCTGGTTAAAAAGTGGCTTTAAGAGCTGTTTCCGTTCCTGTGTTAGTTCTTTGCACGTACAGAGCAAATGCAGCATATCCTCTTGCGCTGTGACACACAGGCGACAGATGGAATCAGAATGTTTTTTTAGCCAATGTGGACTGTGCCGTGTGCATTGTAGCAAGCCAAGTCTGTACTTCAGAAATTGTATTTTAATGGATTTAGCAAACCTTAGGGCTAGGTATTTTTGAGCAGTGGGAGAGGTATAGGAGCTCAGGATCATCCAGCCATGTGATCTTCTGGATGAGCTGCCTTGTCTTCGATCTAGGATTGGCTCTTTACTGTTTTCTTTGTTATTTTTTTTGAGAAGGCAGTGGCTTATAGATGTTTCCCAAAGCTCGAGGAGGCCCAGGGTGGTCAGGCTTGCTAGTAGGTATTTTGTTGCTGGTGATGTTTTTTTCTGTTGTAGTTCTAACCACAAACACCAGTTTAAGGTTCCTAGTTTGGATTTTCATACTTTGTCCCAAAAGATGACTGTTGCACCTTGTCTTGCAAGGGTCTGTTTTTGAAGACCAAACTCAAGCCTAATCTGTGCTGGAGAGACCCTTGTTGGTAGACCAAAGATTATTCTGTACACTTTTGCAACTACACCATCCAAGATTTTGGAGTCCCTTCCCCTATGTGCCTAGTTCCTGTAGGTTATTGTAGGCAGGAGTTTTGCCCGTATTACTTCAACCAGTGGGGCAAGTGAGGGGCCGCACAGTTTGGAGTTAAGGTTTCTCAATGACATTTCTAGGGCTGTTCCCTTCTTTTTGATTGTGTCCCTTTGGGCAGCCAAATGCCCCCCTTTGTCGATGATCAACCCCAGATATTTACATTCTTTTACTGAGTCTATGCGGGTCTTGCCCCAAAACCAGACAGGTGTATTCTTGGAATTCTTTTTGATTGTCATAATTTTGGTTTTCTCCAAGTTGTTGTTCAGATTATTTGCTTCAGAGTAATTAAATGTAGTGTTAAGAAGATTCTGTAGACCCACCTTCGTTAGGCTGATCAGAACTAAGGGGCATATTATTAAGAACAGCGTTAAAAATTATTGTTGGTTTAGCGGCAGAAAACTGACGCTAATGCGGCGATAATGGGCTTGATAAAATGTCTTGAGAATTCCAATAGAAGTCCATCTACTGTAGTCCTTTTGAAATTTGCTATGTCGTCCCTCGAGTTAGTTACTTTTGGGCTGCTCTTGGGGTTGAGGCATGATGTTTATAGGATTCGTTTTTCTCCCTGCATCATTCGGGTTATCACGTACTTATCTGCATGCGTTGTCGGACCAATCTTTGAACAGGGTTGAATCCTGGTTAACATCATATGTGTTCATAACGATCATTGTAATTTGCATAATTATACCGGGTTGATTTGGAGACACTAATGGTACATGAAAGGAGGTTTTTTGGATTCAGTGCCATCACCTCTCGTAGGGGATCTCCATTATTACGTTTGTTTAGCGGTTGAGCAAGGTTCCCTTAAAAGCAGAATTGGGTGATTAGAAAATCGAGCACCTACTGATAAGCGATAGGGGACCAGCCCATGACAATTAATAAGGTGGGCCTATAGGAATGTGCTATGTGTTGTATTGGTTCTGCTACATTATGAATACTAGTTAGAAAATGTAAGGTAAGACAGAGCACCATAATTTAAATGTTGGATTGCTCTGTTTCTTCCTTTTTAGAGCGGTGCCTCCTTTACCCTGAGCCGTTGCCAGGTGGGGCGAAGTATTTCCTCTGTACACTTGAGGTAAAAAATGAATGATGAGTGCCCTAAATAAGGGACAACCGGCTGGCTAATTTGTTGCTACAAAGGTTATTAAATATGGGACACGTGTATTTCCATTCAAGGCTGTTTGATTGCAATGTATTCCCTTTGTATTTTCTTATAGATTTTTCAAGAGATACGAGAATTTGTGAACTGTGAGAAACAGGTGACAAGGTTGTATTGTTTCCCAGTGGATTACATGCATGGTTACATTATTATTTAATATATTATTTTCTTTCACTTTTGCAGTAGCAAAAATAATTGATAGGTCCTGATGAAAGCACAGGGTACAGATGTGCCTAGATGTGCTGAAACATGTTGACCATTTGACTATTACAGACAGCTATCTGTTGAAATTGTTCTTTTGCACTGTTTTTAATTTGGATCGTGACAGACAAGAATAAAATTGTGGTCTGGCCACGCTTCAATTTTAACTTCACATTCACGATTGCACTGCACTTTTCTTCCCATACACTCTTTAACACGTCAGCTCACATCTGTAGTCTACCAAGTATAGGGTCATAAAAACATCCTTGGGCTCCTCCACTAATAGGGTGGAGTTGTAGCCCTTTCAAAGGAGACCCAGATGATGAAGCATGTCACCTGGAACGGTGAGTGATGGGAATCCGAAAATGTATTGACTTTTTTTTTCAGGATTTATTATTATTTTGCGAGATAGCCTTGGTCAGGTATAGTATTTGTGGTCCCATTTGGATGTAGACTCCGGGATATTGTTGTTTGTATAGTTAAAATGGGGCTGATTATCCCGTTGGGTCTTTAAACTCTTTGCCTCTGACCCTACCTAAAGTGTGTTGTCTTATATGCTGAGAATCCAGCCCATTTCCTCTGCAGTCTCCATGCCCTTGCCTTTTGCAGGAGAGGGGTGTTGGGAATCCTGGTGCTAAAAGGAGTCATATAATGGTCTGTCCATTGGACTGCAATAGGATTTTCAACTGGTAGCTCTCCCCAGTTGGCAAAAATTGGATCTAATAGGTGGTGTTGGTGAATCGGGAGGGATGAGTGCAGCACCAGCTGTAACGCGGCCAACTCCTGACAGAGCTCTTGTGCTGCGTTATTAATAGCATCAAAGTGCAAATTCATGTCCCCTAGCACCAGTAGTTTAGAGTACTGTAGAGCCGGTTGTATTACTAGTTCTCTGAGGCTAGATGCAAACTGTGCAATAGGGGCTGGTGGTCTATAAATTAAAAAATCTTTCATGACATAATTAGTATTCGCCATGATAGTAAAAAAGCCTGCCTCACTGGCTTCAATGGTCACCGCTTCTAGTGAGCATTGTACCGATAGCTTATGGATAATGGCTATCCCCCCCACCCTGTTCACTTGGAGATCAGGTCTGCGATCCCATAATTCAGAGAGAGGGCCTCAAAGATTTCTGGTGCAGAATCTTCATTCAGTCAAGTTTCATTCGGAAACATGATGTCTGGTTGGCTATCAGTCAGATGATCGTGGAGCTCGTATTTATGCTTATTGAGGGATCTACAATTGACCAGCATCATTTTAAATTCCTGATCCTTGCTAGTTTGTCCCTTGTTGCCCGCCATCGTATAAGAACAGTGGCTGCATTTATGTGTGCTAGAACCCATCTGTATACTATGTTTACATAGATCTTGGATGGGGGCCACATCGTGTATAATTGCTCTACGGTGTATGTGTGAGATGGTAAAAAATGGGCATGGATTCTGGCCCCAGGCCGGCTGCGGACGGGCGCAGACAGGCTTGCCTTTGGCGCTCCAGCAGCGCGCCCGCAGCGCGTCGTTACAGGCATGCGATTTAAATAGTTTCCTCCACCCTCCACACTAGACCGCTGACTGCCGTCCAGCCCAGAAGACCGGAAGTACCTCGCCTTCTTTCCCTGCCCTCCGTTCAATCGGCACTGAAACGCCACGACGGACCAGGGCGGGAAAACAAAATCAAATCAGATGCTCTGTACATGATTAGCAAGCTGTGAGTAACCATACATAATAAGGCACAGTTTATTCAGTGAGTTTTAAAAGAAACAGTGTTTCAGCTTCACAATAGTGCAAATTCACAAATTCAGTTTTAAAAAGTGTTATCCAGTTCAGTATTAAAAAGCGCAGTTGATTGCCCTTCGTTATTACCACTACAGACGGGTCACAAGCAGACACTGCCACTGTCTGCCTTTAGTGTTTTTTATTGATCTTATTTTACTCTTTTGGATCCTGGTAAAGTTGAAATTGCTGCTGCGGCTTTGCTGTGTCCTTGATTTAATTGGGACGGCAAATGATTTTGCCAAGGTGTTCGTGTAGTTTGTCCATTCCTCCATCTCATTGCCACCTTCACGAGATTCGAATAAAAGTGCTGCTGCTTGCTGAAAGTTTTCTTGCGTCGCTTGCACAAATTTTATTTTTCTATAGTGGATTGTGGTGGTCATACCTGGCTGCCCCTTCCATCTCATGAGTTTGGCATATTTGTGCGAAGAGTGAGCTCCTGAGGCCGGTGATCCCTGTCGGCTTTGTCACCCATACTGAATGAAAAGATTTAATTAAAAAGGGTTAGAGACAAAAACGTATAGTCTAGCGTCGAGTTTTTTAGTTAGTGAATGATGAGTGAATGCCGGAGGAGCTTCTACCATTCACAGCTCTGAGGTTTAGATGTTCAAGTTCCTCTATTAGGCTCTGGACGGTTTTTGTAGGTAGTTCTGATTAATTATCACGTTGTTGTGGGATGTTTCATAGCTGGTTCTGTATCATTACTTCCTCCGCTAATGATGAGCCAAGTAGATGTAGGTTAAAATCCCCTGTGAGTATTGTATCTGGTGTTTTGATCTCACTCATGCAGAGCTCTACAAAGTTCTCCAATTTTTTTGTATCCTTGATTTTCCAGCTGGGGTGGATGTAAGTGTTTATTATTGTAATATCCTTGTTCCCGTTCCCCGATAGCCGAAATGAGGTGGAGATTTTTATGACTATGGATTCTGGTGTTATTAACCCAACTATGTGAGCTGAGGTTGTACATGAATTTATCACATAGATTGCCAGGCCTCCCTGCAGAAGTCCATATGTTGCCCTTTTAAGTGCTGGTGAAAAGAAGCTTAAGTATCCCTGTAAGTGTGGCGGATCAGTCAAACACGTCTCCTGTAAGGCAATGATGTGGAATGACCTTTGATAGTTTATGAAGTCCCGGTCTGCCAGCTTTCTATTTAGCCCATTGATGTTCCATAAGCATATTCGTAATAAATTGATTTAGCCTCCTGGTCGATTGTGCCTGCTGTTCTGTCAATTGTTTCTTGGTTGGTTTGTAATTGTCCTTGTCGGCCATCACGGTCCCTCATGACAAATTTCTTGTTGTGTGAACTCTGGATGATATATCCGTGTCTCCTGTGACTGCCTCTTGGCGGCCGGTGAGCACCCTCTTGCCCCTCTCAATACGGATGTTGGTATATTGGCCCATTTTATTGACCTTCTATCTGCACGCTGCTGGGCTAGCGGCTCAAGGTAGACTGGTGTTTTAATAAGTTTGATCTATATGCCCCAGTTTCCGAATGTCGAACTTTCCAATAATATTTTTTGTGCCGTACTTGACAGTGTCCAGGTAGTCCGTGTGACCCCTCCTCCCTTGGGGTCAGCCTGATTGACAAACTCCACTGAGTCCAGATCTGTAGAAGTTACCTCTGATAACAAAGGTCTATGCGACAGTAGTTTCCCTCTGTTTAGTATGTCGTATGCCCCTCTTGATCTATATGCTGATATGAACTCCAGTGTTTTCCCGTTTTTATTAGGGACGTTCACTTGATTGTCTAGTTGTTGCCAGTTGATGGACTCGCAGTTATTAGTACTTGGTAGGGTTAGGATTAGGGTTGTTGCTCCTTCTGCCTTGATCCCATCATTAAGATTTATATTCACTACTCGCCAAGTGCAGGGCAGCCTAGTGCCAGGCGGGTTGTCCGTGTCCTCTGTGGAGGCTGCCTTGATTCTTATGTTGTCTTGTTCTGGGTCTGTACAGTTTGCGGGATGCTCGTCTCCTCCGATATTGGAAACTGTAATGATCGGATAATTGTGGCCCCTTACTGGTTGGTGATCAGGCTGAGCGATAGGGAGGGCGGTCTTGGGGTATTTGTCGGCTTCAGCGATGAGTCCTGCTGACGTTGAATTGGGTAAGTGCCCTTGTATAAAGGTTGCTTCCGTTTTCAAGCTGCATTGCTGTCATTGATGTGCCCCTTCCTCTCTGTGTGATTTATTGGACATGGAGGAGCAGGTTCCTTCCGCTTCAACCAGCGCTGTCTGCATTGATAGGCCTGTGGTGGTGAGTTGTTGTTTGGAGTCAGGGGCCACCCCTTCTTCAGAATACAACACCATTGTGTGAGTTGTACTCATTTCCACTGGAAATAGTTGATTTGGAAGATCAGGTGTTTGGGGAGATGTCAATCTAAAGAGACGGGCAAAATCCTCTGTTTTAGAAATTGATTTTTGATTTTGGCCCTTTCTCCTTTGAGCTCGCCTTTGTTTGGCGTTTGATGTTGCTCCTGGGACATCCGACTCTTCCATTAACTTCCAGGCGGGTTCAGATACGGGTGCCTGAGGCTTGTTACATCCGTTATTTTTTGGGTTGCCTCTTTTTGGTGGTTTTAGAGTGGAGGGCCTAAGAGCTGAGTTTCCCGCTCCATATGTGCTTGTTCTGGTTCCAGTTTAATCATCAGTAGAGAAATGCGTTATCAATTGGGTGAAGCACCGTTGGCCCAACCGCGAATCGGCGGGGGAGGCCAGCATTGCTGCCAGGAACGTGGAACAGGTCCCATGGGGACAGGCAACACGAGCCCTGGCTCCGAAACTACCGGGGGGAGGGAACAGAACTGTGCGCATTTGGCTCCACCCCCCACCCGCGTTAAGTGCCCCTGCCCCCACGCCGCTCTGGGGTGAGCCAGCTGCGTGGCAAACAGTGGCAAACACACTGAGGGATAGCTGGGGGGCTGCTGAATAGAAGAAAGCCACAGGAAAAGCCTTGGGCTATAGAGGGGGCCTCTCAGCACTTTCTGCCGTCACTCTGCCCCCACACGAATGCCCCCTCGGGCATATGGGCTGGGTTCAGATATATGACTATGCGGGCCAGTACGATAGGCGTCACATTGTGATGGATTTGTCACCCTAACCCTCATGATCTCCCGCTATAGATGGGGCGTGTGTTTGACCATGTTTTAAAGTTGACAAAGATTATGATTTTTTTAGGTGTGTGTAAGATTTACGAGTTCTCGAATTTCCCCCGCCTCCTGTGGACCTATGTGTATCACATTTGGATGGACTTTGTGTTTCACACGGTGCCCTAAGCTCTAGCTATGTTGCTGTGAGACATAGACACACACCGACATTACTTATTACGGATTGCTGCTTTTTTCTTTTGTGCACCTATTATTTGTTTAACAGACTTGTGGCTATGTACTAGTGGGAGTAGAGGTCAGTGGTAGTTTTTTAATGGATTATTCCTCTTTCTCCTTCCTCCACCTCCTGATGGCCATATGATGATGACAGCTAGTACATGTGATTTAAACCACGCCTGTTTTCCTCTTGCCTCATCCGAGTGGACTCACTGCATATATATAAGGTATGCTAGACTAACTATTTAGAGTGAGTCTATGTTAATGGATATTGTGATGAGACCCCTCTGTCCTGGTTAGACTCGGGATTGCGATTCATTGGTCTTTTTATATGTCTACTTTAGGAATATCTTCTTTTACTGGGGTTAAAAAGCGATTCCCGCCCCGCCCCCCACCTTTGTGTGGGTGGCTTTGTGTGCTGGCCGCCGATATCGGTCCGAGAATTTGCCAGGACCCAGAAGAATAGGTATATATTCTGCCTGTCGGGTGACAGGATTTGTTTGTTGGTTTTTTGAGGCACTGGAATTCACTATGGGAGATTATGTGTACATATTTGAGGTGTCCCTTGTGCTCCTTTACACGTGTTTTCCTTCCACATAGAGATGTGGTTAAGGGTCTTTTGAATATACACGTTGGTTTATTTTTTTTTTTTCCCTCAGCATGTTTGATCTTTAGTCGTACACTGTGGGACAGAATCTCATATTTCTGCCTTTCTTTGGCTTTTTCTTCTTCCTCTTACTTGATGGATTCACTAGTAGACCTTGCATTTCCACGCATGGGGGAGAGAATGTCACTTGTGCAGCTGTGATGTGATTTTAGTATATGTATTCCTGCTTGGCAAGTAAGAAGGTATAATATATGTACATAATTGTTATTACCAGAGTACCCATTGTCCTGATGAAGCCTACATCATCTGGCTGAAACGCGACCGCGACTGGAGTCCCTTGTTACTATTCAAAAAATGTGTTTGATTTTTGTCTGATTGGCACCAACACAAATATAGACTGGGTTGACGTGTTAACCCCCAGGTGCTGTGTCTTTGGGACTAATATTGTGTTGTGCACTCTATTGTAAATTAAGTGGAGGCACTGATCCGAATTGGGATATATATATAATTTTTTTTTATATATACCTTGTGTTGTGGGTACATAGAAACGCGATATTGTAAATGCGATGTATATTTGTATATATGTATATGTGACGTTTTATATATAGACTCTCGGTTGTTGTGCTTTCCTTGATGTCCGCTCATATGGGTGTTGATGAATTTACATATGTATTTTTTTCATGTTTGATTTTTGACTCACAAGATAATTAATTGTCTCTTGTTTGAGAATTAAAATTTGATTGATCCCTTCGGTACCCTTTGTTGCTATTTTCTCATCCTAGGATGTCTCCTGCTCAGGTACGGGAGGGTTAAGTGGGCAGAACCCCTGACCATTTTTTTGCTAGCCCCCTCGGGTATAGGCACCGTAACCCACGTGTGCAGAGGCCCCGTAGCCGCACCAGCTAAGGGACCTAACTAGCCCCTCCCATCAAAATGAGGGTCGGAGCGACTTAAATGCCACCACGCAACTACAGGCGAACGGAAGGCGGGGGGTGCCCGCTCCAACAGCTGGCCCCCCCCCCAAGACTAGCACCTGGAGCTGTCCCGCTGCCCCAAAACAGCTGCAGCCACGGCAATGGCCGGGCTAGCAGCCTAGCCCCCAAAGGGGTGGGGAGGAGGAAAGCACTCACCGCATAGCTCAGAACAGCTCCAGGAGGTCGACGTACAAACTGCGTCAGGGTGAGGGGACGGCGGACAAAGAGGCCGCTAGGTGGGCGGGGGAGGAATAAATACTCTTCCCCCGCCCACACCAGGCCGGAAGTGACGCGCGGGACCCTCCGGGATCTCGTAGCGCTGGGCTGCCCTGTGTGCCATCTTGTGGCACTATGGGGGCCGCCCTCTTACTTGTGTCCCCTGCGGGGACGTGTCGGTCGGCCTGCATTAAGTTCAAGCAGGCAATCACATTCATACGTCTCAGCCGTCCTGCGTTTAACAATTGTGTCTGTAGCAGGGAGAGGATGGGGCAGTCCTGTGGTGCTCGTCATGGGTCAGTTATGGTGCAAGTCCTCCTGGGATACTGGCCGAACGAACTTTTGGCTAGCCCCCTCCCTAATGAAGGAACAGATGAGTGTACTTTCAGGGTCACGTGTACCTGTAGAGAACACATGAGAGTACACGCTGGGAGATGCTTAATTATGGGGGTTGGCAAGAGTACACCCTGGCTGGGGTAGGCATCAAGGGACAGGCGATGGTACACCCTGCCAGTGGCATATTTGCTGGGATGTGGGTACAGTCCTCAGGACGGTGGGTACACCTGCGGGGGCAGGTTTGATTACATTTGGGGAGGGATAAACCTGTGAGGGGCTACAGATGAGCGTTCACCCTCGGAGAGGTATACCTGCAACCAAGG
Organism: Lissotriton helveticus; assembly: GCF_964261635.1. NCBI lineage: Eukaryota > Metazoa > Chordata > Amphibia > Caudata > Salamandridae > Lissotriton > Lissotriton helveticus. Next base: position 1,835,400,538 of record NC_136068.1, on the reverse strand, counting down.
GGTGAGAGTAGTCACAGGGATGGACTCACCTTCAGAGGACAGTTGAGGGTCCACCTGGGGAAATGTAAAATCAAATAGTGGAGGGACGCGGTGTAATTTTCTAGGGGGCAGCGAGGGCGCAGTTGGATACTGTGGGAGCAATCGCCGGGATAAGCATACTGCGCGGGGGGGGGGCGGCATTTGGTCCTTTACATGAGTGGCAGATGTGAGCCTGTATCGGGCGGTTGGGTGTTCTTAGAGGCAGGTATACCTGGAGGTGACAGGTGTGCATATTCGGGTGAGCCTGAGGTGACTCTTTATTGGGCGTACCTAAACTGAGCTTGCCGCTGTTGTGTGTGCACTGCTGAGTCTTTGGGACAGGGGTGAGTCTGTGTGTTTGTGTCTGGAGGAGGGGTGCGGGGTAATATACCCCTAGAGAAAGGTCCAACTTGCTGTAAATCTTAGAACTAAGGTAAGATTATATTTCAGTAGGTAGATAAGAAGGTAAATGTATACCCGGGTGAGACCTACAGTTACACCTGGGGGAGAAGTTGGAGTATTACTCAGGAAAGAGGCAAACTCTGTATATGGAGAGAGAGGTGTCCACGTATAGCACGACATTCCTTTCAAAGTATCATGATATTGTTGCGTTTTCTAAACTCGTCTCGGTGGAGGTAACAGTTCAACGTTTATATTTAATTTCAGTTGATGTATACACACCTGTCTCAGTAAAGAAGGAAGTGTGTACAGCTGGGTTTTTTGAATGGCACTGTGTGTTGTCTTCCGGTTGTCTCAGAATGCTGACTTGGGCTCCAGGCGAGACCGCGTCTCTCAAGAGGGAGGTGCGGTGTTATCTGTGCAGGGAGCGCGGATAATACTGGAGGATAAAGACAGGGGTATACCTGTGAGAGGCACAGATATGCCCGGGTGGGCCGGACAGTGGGAACAATAAGCATGACGAAGATAATGACAGGAGCAAGAGGGAGGTTACCCCCTACCAGACCAATACCATCATCTGAAAGTGGGCGCAACGTAGATGGGTAACACGCACCCTGCTATGGCCAGGACTATGGGCTTGGATAATTGAGGTACACGTGCCCTGTCCCGGCCTTTGCTGGTGGCAATGCAACAAAACTACCATGAAGTGCCACAGTGTTTCGGTCACTGTCGAAAACCAACGGAAATTAAACAAGGCGTCAGCGGTTGTTTTATTTAGTTGCATCCCCGTGAAATGGATCCAAAAAAACCAAGCAACGGCTGTGAACACCCTCAACAGCCTGGATTCACAAGTGCAGCCCTTGCATGGCTGACTCAGGCTTTTATCCTCCGAGAGCCGTCCAATCTGTAACACTCTTTGTGTAAAGAGCCTCATTTAAAACTCCCCTGAAAGATCACCAGTACATACCAAAAGGTGCAAACAGTTACTAAAACTCGTAAATGCTAAAGATGGGAAGGGCAGCCAGGCATGGGAGATTAAAAAACAAGAAAACAGGGCGCGCGCCTCCTGCTGTGGGCTGAGATGGCACAGTATGCGGCGGCAGAAAGCATCAATTAAAACAAGCTGTAAAGACAAAGTTAAAACTGCCCCCACCCCAGCTCGCTGCAGCCAGTGCACTACGCCTAAGAGACCCCTTCCGGGCCCTATGTCCTGCTGCAGTCGAAGACTCTAGAAACATTCACTCTGTGCACGGGATCATTGTCACCGTTAACTCATTTCACCAAAGAGAAAAGCGTGAGCTGTCACCCGCTGTCTACAATGGCTGAAGCCGGAGTCCAGCGCTTTGAAGCGCTGCCACATCACCCCACCCTGGTGTAGCGTCCCCCCCCCGACAGAACACTTTATAAACGGTGAAAGCACGCACGCACGTGTGAATGCGCGTGCATTTTATATGTACTAGACGTGTGACCTTTCACTCACTTTATTAAAGACTGGAGTAAAAAGCGACGTCTCACTGTCCGAGCTGAAAAAAAACCCATTCACATTAATCTCCCTCCTGAATCCCACCCATACACCATAGTAATGATTGGTGTACCGCAATTAGAAGTAGGTAAGGCAGAGAGTTATGGGGCTTTGAAAAACAAAGTGAGTCACTGGCTAACCGCCCATAGACCGATCCCTCCCCACATCAGTGGCACAATAACAAATGTTAGGAGGGTCGACTGGGTGGGTGACAGGTTTAAATCCACTGAGGGTGACTGTATTGTTGTCAACTTTAAGGATAATCGTGTGGCAAGGTACATTAACGGTTGGAAGGATGGCCCGATTAGTAGCTTGATCCGTACAATGGATCTAAGCTATTTTTATCCTTCAAGCGATAATAGTTTAAATACAGTGTATCCATATTCTATTTTAGAGCAGGAGAAAATATACGACAATTCTAATCTATATCACAATAGAGTAACTCCAAGGAATCACAGTCACTATACCATAGGAGATCAAAGACAGTATAGGAGAGATTTACCATGGGAGACTAGACAGGTCAACCACCCAGTATCTTATCACGACAGATGGGAGACCTCACATGGGTTGTATCGCCACCACGACCATTCTCAACCAACATACCCTAATACCTATTACAATGTACCTACCTCAAACAGGTTTGATGTTTTCTATGACCAGAATGGTTTGGAGGGGGTCGACTGACTACATGTTGCCCCAGCCATACCAATGCATATGGGTCATACGCAAAGTAATCCTGTATATGGGGAAATTAGGGCCACACAAGCAGTAATTGTTTCCTCTCCAACCACTGAATTAGATAACAACAGTTGGATAGAGCGAGATGCAGATCCTTTAACTGATATTTCCGTATCACATGAGCACATTGGCATAATGCATGATTTGCCCGAGGCTTTCAACTTCCTACCAATCCATGCAGAATTAAACTCCTCTATAGGAGAAACACTGGGAGATACACATGTAGATCAACTTAATCGGTCATTAGATCCTATAACCACAGAAGTGGTCATTGGAATAGAGTCTGGTGATGTCTGTAATGTGAGTTTAGTCTCCTGGAACATAGCGGGTTTGGTTGATAAAATATGTGATCCTGCCTGGTTGGCATTTGTCAAGAAACATGCAGTTATATGCCTCCAAGAGACATGGATGGAAGATAAGAATGCCTTTATTGAGGGTTACCAAAGCTTCTTTAGGCCAGCAGCTCCCTCAATTAGTGGAAGAGCAAAGGGGGGCCTGGTTATCTTTATTAATCTGGCACTTTCTTGCCAAATAAGTAATTGGTATCATGCAAATCGGAACATTCAAGTGCTTGCATTGAAGAGAGGTAAACATGCCCTGATTTTAATTAATTTTTATAATGCCACAAATAGTCAAGGGGAATGTAATATACTGCTTCTGAATGAGATGCTGAGAGAGGGAGCAGATACACTGTCGCGTAACTTACTGATCGCAGGTGATTTCAATGTACACCCATGTGGTAATCCAGGAGTTACCCCCATGGGCTCCCTGGGTGTAACTGTGTGAATGGTTTTCATTTTGACCACTCCAGGCGTGGAACCCGTCTCAATGATTTGCTGAATGAAAATAATCTAACCGTAGCCATGTCCATGGTGCCTGAGTTTAAGGTCTTTGATGCCCCCACATTTAAAGGCTCAGGCCAGGGGTATTTTATAGATCATATACTATTATCTGCTGACCTTGCCAATCAGGCCTTCAGTTTCTCTATTCAAATGAACATTTATAGCGATCATAATCCCTTAACCATTAAATTGGGTGGGGGAGTATTCGAACAGCGAATTAACTGTGAAGGCCGGGGAACTCTAAAATGTATAAATGGCAAACGTCGTTTGAAATGGTCAATGGTAAATCATGAAAACCTGTACACTGAAATTAATAAGTCATGTGGTGAGGAACTTGCGGCGTGTGTGTTACCATCAACATCGCCAGAGCAAACTTTAGCTGTTTCTAGAGGTTGTGGTGTTATCAGTAGGATCTATGTTAACAGCTCCAGTGAAGGGACAAGTAAGAAACAACCCTAAATGGTTCGACCACACTTGTTCTAAGGCAAGCAGAGACCTGAGAAAGGCGCTAAAAAATAAACCCAGAGATTCGGGGCAAATCAAAAATCTGCGACTGATTTACAAGAAATCACTTGCTAAACGGAAAAAAGAAATTAAGGTTTGTACCTGGGAGTCTCTGCTTGATCCATTAGTCCTAGGCAATAGTAGTAAATTCTGGGAAATTATTAATAAACCTCTGTTTGATAATCCCAGTGACATTGCATTAGGCACTAATATCCCAGAGGAGGACTGGGTTTCGCATTTTAGTGCTATCTTTAAAAGCAACAAGCAGCAGGCAGAAAATGATTTTTCAACTCCTATGGAGAATTCTTTGTGCTTTTCAGTTAATGAAGTAGAAAAGGGCATTCATGGGCTAACTAGCAACAAGGCCCCAGGCCCGGATGGCTTGCCTCCGGACCTTTTTAAATCCTGTACCTCATTATGGGCTCCTGTCCTCACTGCTTTAGTAAATGCAGCAGCGGCATCTGGATGTCCAAAGTCGTGGGGGTTATCGACTATAATGCCTGTGTTCAAAAAGGGCGATCGAAGTAGCCCGTTGTGCTACAGGCCAATATCTATAATCAATTCTGTAGCCAAAGTGGTGGGGGGGGGGTAATCCTAAACAGGTTAACTGCATGGGCACATGAGAATAATGTCATATCCCCAATACAATATGGCTTCAGACCTGGTCATTCAACAGTTACCCAGTGTCTGAACTTATATTTGATTACAGGTAAATATACCCTGGCCCGGCAGGGAACTGTCCACATTGCCTTTATGGACTTATCGTCCGCATTCGATTGTGTGGACAGAGGCAAATTATGGGGCACCATGTTAAAGATGGGCGTAGAGCAGAATTTAATTAACTTATTGGCAGACCTGCACTCAGATACAAGAGCTAATGTTCGATATACCCAAGACCTGAAAGTGACGGGGATATCAGAATTAATCGGGGTGTTCGACAGGGGTGTATCCTGGCTCCGTTCCTCTTTAACCTGTATATCAACGAGTTGGAGGAATACCTGCTAAAAACTGGAGCGGATTACCCATGCGTAGGCCGAAGAGGCGTTCCAGTTCTGCTCTACGCGGACGATGCTGTCCTTATCTCAAGGACAGCAATCGGCCTCCAGACACTTTTAAACTCCTTCTTTGATTTCATGGAGTCTCGAGGCCTAAGTATTAACAACTCTAAGTCCTTTGTTATGAAGATAGGCCTAGGGTCAAGAAAACCTAATTCTTTTAACATAAATGGGGAAACAATTCCAACTACTAAAACTTTCTCATACCTCGGGGTCCTTCTTGATCATAAACTATCTTGGGGCCCTGCTGTCCTTAAGAAGAAGGGTGAGGTAACCCGTGTTAACGCGGCCATACTTGGCTTTGCGAGAAAAATGGGCAATAGCCCGGTGGCTGCCTTGCTTAAATTATATCAGGCTAAGAGTGTTGCAGTTGCCTGCTATGGGAGTGAGCTTTGGGGCTATAGCCAGACGCGGGACTTGGAGGTTGTAGAAAACAACTTTTTGAAAAAGATATTGAGGCTGCCAAGGGGAACCGGAAACTTCTCAGTACATGAGGAGCTAGGTGTGTCCTACTTAAGTGATAGAATAGCAGCTAACCCTCTATTGTGTTGGATGAACTGTTGGCTAAATAACGACATACCTCTCACGCATGATATACTAAAAGAAGCTTTAACATGGGATGGCAGGTTTAAGGTCCCGTGGTTGAAGTATATTAATGATCGCCTCACCGATATAGGAAGGCCTGATCTGTTTTTAACCCCAAACGTTATTACTAAACCAGATGTCACCTTTGTGAAAAATGCATTTATGACAACCAGGTATTTTGCCCGGGAGGAGGTTGAGTTACAGAAAGACAGTGTTAGGAAACATGTTTTACTTAAAACCTGTCTACAAATGGAACCATATCTATCATGGCCTATGACTGGCCATGAACGTTACCTATTAACAAGGTTCCGTTTTGATCTGTTTCATCTCTTACTGGCGGTACCGAGTGGGGCCCATCGAGGTCAAGTGTTGCCAGCTTGCGGCTGCGACGGAAAGTCTCCGCAAGATCTGGCACACTTTTTATTTATTTGCCCTTATTACATAGTACCCCGGAGGCTATATTTAAAACCATGCCTCAAAAAACTGAAATTTGCACAGATTAAACCAGCACTTTACTACCTTCAACTCTTGAAATATGACTGCACTTTATTTGTATGCAGTTTTCTGAAATTAGCAATTACTTTCAGGAAAAGTATGGAGGGATAATTATGCTGCTGTTATTGTTAGGTATTTTTTTAACTTTTTATCTTGCTGTAATTATTTATATTTTTAAAAAATGTTTATTCTGCCTGTTACTCGTGCTTTATATTGATCATGTAAATTTTTGCCTCACAAATGAAATGGATGGTTTGTTTTTAGCTGTATGTTTATGAATTGTGCTTTTATGATTGTAAGGATTACAATCGAATAAAATTATTTGAACTTGAACTTGAACCTGTCCGAGCTGCCTGCAGACTAGTCCAGCACTTTAAAGCACCACCACCCCTCATCCGTGCTTTAATGAACTGTTAATGCGCTCGTGAACTGGGGCGCATCTGTAACAACTACTATTGAAAACTTTCAATCACGTAATTAAAGAGAAAGTGTAAACTTTTAGTGTTGTATTGCGCCGATTCTTAGCAGCTTCAAAGTGACGCGGCATGCCCGCGAGTTTGGACCTTACCTGCCTGTGCTGCATTTGGCTCTTGCTTCGCCGTGAAATGGATCTCAAAAAACAAGCAGCACTGAAAGCGATCGCTTTTGTGATCGCTATTGAAAAACAAGCATTAGCAATGCATTAGGGCTCGGGTTTGTTTGAGTTAGAGATAATGGCATTGTAAATGGCAATGTGTTTTAGGCATGTGTTTTGGAGTGGAAGCATGTGGTGTGTGTTGGAGATATGTGTGTTGGATTGGGATGTTATCAATGGTGGCATGCTGCACTTTAACACATTATCTTTAAAAGGTAAAGTGCAGCATAGTGCGATAGGTACAATATTAATTGGTGGATGCGTTATCAATTGGTGTGTGCATTGATGGGTGGTGGATGTGTGTGCCTGTAGGAATTGTGCAGTGATGGCTGTTGGTGTGTGTGTTTGGTGGAAGCGTGTAGTGGTGGCTTGAGGTGTGTATGACGGGTGGTAGCGTGCAGTAAGAGCTGTTACTGAGTGTGGCTGTCAAGCGTACAGAGCTGGATGGTAATGCGTGTGGTTGGTGAAAGGGTGCACTGACAGCTGTTGATGATTGTGCCAATTGAAAGAGGGGCTGGTGCACTGTCAGCTGTTGGTGTGTGTGTGTGTGTTTGGTGAAAGTTGCACTGACATTGTTTGTTGTGTGCGTGGGTGTTTAGCGGCACTGATGCATGGTCGTGTTTGTGTTTGGTGAAAGCGTACCTTGATGATTGTTGGTGTTTGTGCCTGGTGAAAGCATTCATTGACGGCTGGGGGTGTGTTGTTGTGTGTGTTGTTTTGTGTGTAGTGGTGAGTGTGTGGTGGTGAGTCTGTGGGGGTGAGTCTGTGGGGGTGAGTGTGGTGGTAAGTGTGTTGTGGTGAGTGGTGACAAGTGTGTGGTGTTGAGAGAGTGAGGTGTGTGTGGTTTGTGTGTGTGTTATGTGTGTGTGGTGTATGTGTGTGTGGTGTGTGTATGGTGTGCGTGTGTGGTATGTGTGTGTGGTGTATGTGTGTGTGGTGTTTTCTGCACACTCACACACTGCCCCTACACATTCACACACTGCTCACCTGCACACTCTCAATGTCACCCTACATAGTCACACACAGTTTATCGTGCACACTCATTCTGCACACTCACACAATGTGCACCCTGCACCCTTACACACTGTCTCTGCAGTCACTCTGCAGTCACTGTCACTTTACACTCACTCTGCACTCACTGTCACTCTCGCACTCACTCTGCACTCACTGTCACTGTGCACTCACTCTGCACTCACTGTCACTGTGCACTCACTCTGCACTCACTGTCACTCTGCACTCACTTTGCACTCACTGTCACTCTACACTCACTTTGCACTCACTGTCACTCTCGCACTCAATCTGCACTCACTGTCACTCTGTACTCACTGTCTCTGCAGTCACTCTGCACTCACTGTCACTCTGCACTCACTGTCACTCTGCACTCAGTCTGCACTCACTGTCACTCTGCACTCAGTCTGCACTCACTGTCACTCTGCACTCACTCTGCATACACTGTCACTCTGCACTCACTCTGCACTTACTGTCACTCTGCACTCACTCTGCACTCACTGTCACTCTGCACTCACTCTGCACTCACTGTCACTCGCACTCACTCTGCACTCACTGTCACTTGCACTCACTCTGCACTCACTGTCACTCTGCACTCACTGTCATTCTGCACTCACTGTTATTCTGCACTTACTCTGCACTCACTGTCACTCTCGCACTCACTCTGCACTCACTGTCACTCTCGCACTCACTCTGCACTCACACTCACTCTCGCACTCACTCTGCACTCACTATACACTGTTCACCCTGCACACTCACACTGTTTACCCTGCACACTCACAAACTGCAGTCACTGTCACTCTTCAGTCACTGTTACTCTGCAGTCACACTCACTCTGCAGTCAGTTTGCACTCACTGTCACTCTGCACTCACTCTGCACTCACTGTCACTCTACACTCACTGTCACTCTCGCACTCACTCTGCACTCACTGTCACTCTGCACTCACTGTCACTCTCGCACTCACTCTGCACTCACTGTCACTCTCGCACTCACTCTGCACTCACTGTCACTCTCGCACTCGCTCTGCACTCACTGTCACTCTCGCACTCACTCTGCACTCACTGTCACTCTTGCACTCACTCTGCACTCACTGTCACTCTCGCACTCACTCTGCACTCACAGTAACTCTCACACTCACTCTGCACTCACTACACACTGCTCACCCTGCACACTCACACTGTTTACCCTGCACACTCACACACTGCAGCCACTGTGACCAGTGCCTATGTGTGCGCGCAGTGCCGGTGTGTGTGAGCAGCTTGTGTGTGTATGTAGTGCCTGTGTGTGTGAACGGTGCCTGTGTGTGTGAACAGTGTCTGTGTGTGTGAACAGTGTCTGTGTGTGTGAGCGGTGTCTGTGTGTGTGAGCACTGTCTGTGTGTGAGCAGTGTCTGTGTGTGAACAGTGCCTGTGTGTGAGAAGTGCCTGTGTGTGTGAGAAGTGCCTGTGTGTTTGAAAAGTGCCTGTGTGTGTGAGCAGTGTATGTGTTTGTGAGCAGTGTCTGTGTGCATGAACAGTGCCTGTGTGTGAACAGTGCCTGTGTGTGAACAGTGCCTGTGTGTGGACAGTGCCTGTGTGTGGACAGTGCCTGTGTGTGATCAATGCACCTGTGTGTGTGCGCAGTGCCGGTGTGTGTATGTAGTGCCTGTGTGTGTGAACAGTGCCTATGTGTGCACGCAGTGCCGGTGTGTGTGAGCAGCCTGTGTGTGTATGTACTGCCTGTGTGTGTGAACAGTGCCTATGTGTGCGCGCAGTGCCGGTGTCTGTGTGTGTGAACAGTGTCTGTGTGTGTGAGCAGTGTCTGTGTGCGAGCAGTGTCTGTGTGCGAGCAGTGTCTGTGTGCGAGCAGTGTCTGTGTGTGAACAGTGCCTGTGTGTGAGAAGTGCCTGTGTGTGTGAGAAGTGCCTGTGTGTGTGAGCAGTGTCCGTGTGTGTCAACAGTGTCTGTGTGTGTGAGCAGTGCCTGTGTATCCCTGCACCTAAAATCAACCTACTTGTCATGAGGCCCAAGGTTAGACACACAAGCACAACTGTTGCAACCCGGCTGCTCGGACCCTCCATGCAGAAACACATTCCTGCTCTCGGAGGTTTGGTTTTGTTGCTGAACAAGACATGAGCCCCTTTGATGAGATGAGGAGAATGCGGCAAAATGTGGGACTGTTCGTTAGCCAGTGAAAAGAATTCCGTTTCGTACCTGGACGTTACTGTCTCCAATACAAACGCACTTACACACTTTGTGGGGTAATGAAGACTGTGTGTCTCATTGTCGGCGCACGACCAAGCCAGCTCGTCAAAGGCCAACACTTACACATGAAAGGATGCAGACGAACGCGTGCCCACCAAACTCACTGCAGACTGTGGTGAACGCGCCCCGAACATCTGGGTTCAATTACAGCGGCACCCTGACAGCTCATAATTAACAATTTATTGCACTCCCCTGCGCGTAACCGCAGAGAATATGCAGGAAGTGCATAAACTGAAATCCATATGGCCTATTGCGTGAAGGCTACTAGAAACACAGCACTGCGAGGACCAATTAGCATGCAGATGCCAAAATAAACTACGGAAAAATCTCGCGCAGTGAGGAATTTTTACTTCACTATTCTGAGCCCCGTAACAAGACGGCTCGGAGCTCTGCCCCACTTCTGACGAAGTGGTGACGTAGGCCGAGCCCTAACAAGTACAAGCAGAGCCGGCACGGCTTCCTGTACAGGCTGGAAGACCTCAGCCTACAGAACAATGAGGAACGAGGGTCGCAAACGAGGCTCCATGGAAAAAAAAACCAATGTAATGCCTACATGCAAAGATGGCGCCCTGCAGGGCAAATTCACAGTAGCTGATCGATGCTGCTTACGCCAGATACAAAAGAGAACGGAAATGACGTGACGGACCACCAGCCAACAGAGAGCACGTTAAGAAGAGCAATTTCAGATTTCACCAATGGTAAGTGAGGAGGCAAAGAGAAATACAATGGGTGGTGTTTAACTACTACTGCTAATTACTTAATGCCTCGTAGAGGCAGCTGCACTGCCTATGCGAGACCTAAAAACATCAAGAGTGACATCACCTCGAGAAGCGATGTAAAAAAAAACCAAAAAACACCTGTTTGAAAAGCAGAGTTCTCATCAGCCAGTGCACCCTTGTGGTCGGGTTGACTGGAAGGCCAAGACCTGTAGGACAGAGAGCAGCAGAGGAGGGCGAGCGGCCGGTTTACAAGGAGAGCCGAGCCACGGGTCTGGTTCGGATCTCTGAGCACGAGCCGAGCCCTGAAAATGTGTGCAGTACAAATCACACAACAAACATCACGTAAAACATGAGAAAGCCGCTGCAAAACTCAAGAAGGTGTATTTCCTTAACATGTGAAGGTTTGACGTTAATAAATCACATTACAGCACCGCACTGAGAAGTGATAGTTTTGAAACATGAATCATTTGTGCACTAACAGGCAAGACAACTGTCATGCAAACACTGTCCCTGACCTAGATTATTATAGAGCAACACTACAGTCTGTTAATTCAATCATAACAGGTTTTTGTGCAACTGGTATTCTGAACTCACCTATTTGTAAAGGTGAAATGGATTTCATACCTGATAAAGAACAAAAAAAAAGGGGGTGGGGGGGTGGAAATAAAATATTTGCCTAAGAGCACACAATTTGAGCGGGAAAGTTGCGATTTATCCAGGTTTCCTTTTTCATGTTGTACAAATCAGCCAGGAAATGAATATCTATTTGTTTTCTTTTTGTTATGGCTTAGATTTTACCACTTAGAACATTTTTCTGCAGTTTTAATGTAGAGGGAACTGGACACAAAGATATTGGAGTACTTCACATGAGCGCTATTTACATTACACTTTCACATTAATTGTCTTTAGGCACGGGGAGATTAAGTGTGTGTCCAAAACTCAGGATGCTAAACCGAAAACGTGCACGCGCTACATTGCTTTCAATGGCAAAGCGTGCACGTTTGGCGATTCCCTTGCGGGACCGAGCTTTGGCGCCATGTGTTAGCAATTATCACTCCTGTTGCTGCTCGCTCCCGCAAGGGAAATGCTTTCACTTTAGTTTTGTTTTTATTTTAGCGCGAGGCGCATGCGCTTGTTCTTTTTTTGTACTTTAGCTGTCTGACCCCGCTCCTCACTCTTACCTCAGTTTCCTGCTCTCCCCACTCTTATCTTTCCATTTCTCACTCCTCTTTCTATCTCCTTCTTCACCCTCGCCATTCCTCCACCTCTCTCCAGTCGCTCTCCCCCTGTGGCCCTCTGTCTCTCCGGCTCTCCTAGAGTGCTCCCTGTACTCAGTCAGAAGGCCAGTTCTCTGCCAGGGCTGTGTTAGGGCACCGCCAGGAGAAGCATTACTCCCGGCTCATGTCTGCGCTAACGGAAGAGAACAGTCTTATTTTTCTGCCGGTTTGTGCGTTATAGGAGCTGACACTCTCCCCGCTGCCTTTTGATTAAGGATGGCAGTTTATATAAACCTTAAGGTTGGGCCGTTCATTCCCACTGACAGCTCATAAAAAGCCCCCCCCCCCGCAGAAATAACATCTGATGCATGAGTGCTAGGTGAGCTGTCACAGGAGGCACTACATCGCATCGCTCAAGATTTTCGTTTCCAAACCGACTATCTCCTTTTGTGTCTTAAATCAGACAGGCTGTCATAACCAGCATCATTCCCTCCCCGGTTCCTCCTGTTGTTGCCACAGAAAGAAATATTAGCATAATCCTCAGATACAACAGAATATCTTTTCACCGGGGAACAGAGGAGGGAAGATTGAGCTCTCATCACAGACTTGTCTCGAATCGTCTGGAATGGTACACTAAAAGGGGGTGATAACACTGTGGGATCCCCCCCAGGAGGCGAGGTCTGCAGTGTTTCTAGCCTCATGCACCCGGTGCTTTGCAGTGCCACCTGTCGGTGAGGGTCAGGTTGAAAGGAGGACCAGGCTCTACCAGACCCGGGGCCTCGTGATGAGAGTGCAGACGTGGATTGCCTTCGCCTCTAGTGCACTCTCTAATTTTGGGTAACTTTATCTGCTCTTCTGTTAATGGCCTGTGCATAGTTAACGTTTTAGAACCATGGCCTAACTGAACCACAGTGTTCGAGGCTGACTGTCGATACCTACTATTATCTTGCCTTTTTAAGTATCGTAAACTGTATACAGCGAATACTGGTGTCTTATCTGTGTGTGCTCTATACCCCCGATACACTTCAGAAATAAAGTCCGGAAAAAAAGAAACATGGTCTCCAAACCACTAAAATAATAGTTTGCTGATAAAGGGGAACTACTATGCTACAGTGTTCTTATTGTTCATTATATTTGTTTTGTAAATTGGAGCGTGGTGGTGATGCTCCTGTGTTGGAACGAGTCCCCGATTTTACCACACAGCTTAGCATAGGAGTCGGAGGCTAGCCTCAGAAGATCTATGGCTCACAGAGCACTTCCATCCATCCATTCTCGTATGCTCCTGTGCAGGAATCTAATGACGTTTGACGAACCCATGCTTCGGGTTTGGGAATCTCAGAAGTCACAAAGCGAGGTGGTCCTCGGAGTGTCTCTCTACTGCCATCTGGTTAACCTCACTGTAGTTACTGTGTGTTTTTAGGGACACTTGTAGAGCTTGGAAGCAGAGATTGATTACAGGGTGCCCACTGCTGCCATGTTTTTTCTTTTTTGCACTTCGTAGTCTCTTGTCTGATTGTGGCCTGGCTGCCGGTGTGCCAGGAACCACCAGAAATGGTGAACTTTTCTACGAGTTAACCAGGTGTGCTGGTTGTGATGGCTTGGTAAACGACTGGTTTTGAAGATGGTGGCCCAGCAAGGGAGCCATTGGAGTTCTATCAGGATGTGGTGATGCAATCATAGTTCTTCAGGCCCTGGAGGAGACATGCTGGAATGTGTAGGATGCTCTTAAAGGGTACCACTGTGCGGTCTGGGAGGCCATAATCTTTACCTCCATCCACAAGCAAGAGTACGAGGGCTTGAACAGCAGTTCTGAAGTCGCTTACTGAAAGAAATGGTTGCACTTTCTTTACAAAGAGGGTGCCTGGCCATCTTTGTTATTTCGGCAAAGTGTTCCTTGAGGGTGAGATCGTTGTCAAGGGTGAATCCAAGTGAATTGGCATTCAACGGAAGATAGGGTTTGAAGTTGTTAATGTTCATGTCATCAGGGCCGGACTGAGAACCAAAACCGGCCCTGGCAAAGTGCTCGGTCGCCCCCCCCTGTTCATAATAGTGAACAGGTTTGGGCAGTCTCTGGAATGAATGTATCCTGCTCATAGTACTACTGTAAGTTTGTACTTATCAGAGGATTTCCTGTGTTCCATGTCTTCGGGGCGTGTGGCCAGAAGGGGAAAAGCACATCCGGCTGCACAGGATAAGCGCAACTCCTCCTGTGGTTCTCCGACTACTTGCAGAAAACACTGTTTGCTTTGTTGCATATCAGTTGTGCAGTCATAGCTATTGGCTTAGGATATTTTCGAAACATTTGTATTTTTCCACATCGTTCCGTTACTTTATTAGAATGTATCCACATTTAATACTTGTCTCACAGGAGGAGCTTCGCGCGCATCCAAGATGGACGCGTGAGCACAGGGCTCCCGAGACCCTTTCCGCATCCCGCACCTATCCTGCCACGTATCCTGATTTGGACGACGGGTACTTCTAGCTGATGCCCTGCTGACACGATATTCTTTTTCAAAAATCGATTTGGCCGCCGGGAACTGGACTTACTGAACTTTGCAATTTGCGGCCTATATCGAAGACTATCCACGGACTTGAGTCCCCGAGGTACCCAGGTGGCAATTGAACAACAACGGCCAGTGAGGCACGTCCGCTGCCCCTGTGGTACTTTCGGTTTCGTTCTTGGTCTTTGTCTACTGCGATTTGCTGCCTGATGATACGGCTGACCTGGGTCTTGCTGCCAGTTCTAAGCTTGTCCTCCGCCCTCGTCCCCTCGTCTCTACAAGTCAGTAGCGCAGAGAGCCATTCTAACCAGGTCCCAAAAGTCCCGCCAGGGCTCGCCGCTCAACATGGCGGGCAAGATGGAGAACGAGTAGAGAGCGACCAGGGGCACATACCGAGGGGGTATTGCCCAATCCAACACTATAGATCGCTTCGCCCGCCCGAAAGGATCCCCTGGTGGTGTGGGTAAAGTCTTGGACGAGACTGGAGATGGCTCTCCTGCAACTGAGGAAATGACCTTGAGGGACGTCATGGGCGCCATTGCCAGTGTTAAGACCTCTATGGGCCAGCAGTACGAAACCCTGGCTTCTAAGATAGACACGGTGGCGATCGAAGTCAACCTCATTAGGACGGATCTTGCGAAGACCAATGAGCGGGTCAAATCCCTGGACATTAAGACTACAAGTCTTACTACGGATGTCTCGGATCTTCAGACTGAAGTTCGCAATCTCCGAATGTCTAACGACTTGTTTGCCCGTCGGCTGGATGATTTCGAGGGCCGTGCCAGGCGCAACAACGTCCCCATTGTCGGTGTTCCGGAGAATTCCGCAGACTTATTCACAGATCTCCTGGTGGAGGACCTTGTGTTGAACCACTTAGCACCCAAGGGCCTCTGTAATTTTTTCACGGTGGAGTGTGCTCATAGAGTCCCCGGTGGAAAGCTCAAACTGGGAGCCGCCTCGAGGCCTATAATAGCCAGGATTTTTAATTTTCGGGACAGAGACGCTATCCTTCAAGCATCACGCACCAATGGTCCCACTAAATTTGAGAACGCGTCTATCAGTTTTTATCCAGACTTTACACAGGCGGTGCAAAAACAACGCATGGGCTTTACAGGGGTGAAACGGCGACTTAGGGACATGGGACTAAAGTACGCCATGCTCTTTCCGGCCCACCTGAGGATCGAATATGAGGAACGTGCGTTCTTTTTTGACCGCCCGAGGTGGTCAGTGACTGGCTCGACACTTTGCCGACACATCGTACCAGCCCGGAACAATCGAGGGGCGCTGAAGGTGGCCTGGAGGAACAGGAGTAGTGAGTCTGCGCCGGCGAGCCAACTTTATGGACTTATAGCAGTGGCTCTATGACTATTATGTATATATATTGTG
The DNA here is from genome assembly GCF_964261635.1 of Lissotriton helveticus. Taxonomy (NCBI): domain Eukaryota; kingdom Metazoa; phylum Chordata; class Amphibia; order Caudata; family Salamandridae; genus Lissotriton; species Lissotriton helveticus. The sequence goes on along the minus strand of NC_136068.1, from coordinate 1,835,384,671 downwards.
ATTACCCGGGGGTGGGGGGAATTGGGACTCTTCCTCCTCTAGGGGCTTTTTCTCACTTCTTGTAGGTTAGTTTAATGGGGCGACAGGCACACTGCAAGTTGGGGTGGCTTTTTGGTCTAACGCAGGGGTGCAGGGTGGGGGGGGTGTTTTGGGAATTCTCTTTGGGTGGTGGGGGGGTCTTTGTTTCTTTGTATGTTCTGAGGCTGCGTTTTGCTGCATAATTTATCTCTTGTGCCTGTTTCTCCGTGGGGGGGTACTGTTCTCATTTCTGGGATGGGGGGTAGAGGGCTGAGGGTGCTGAGCTGGAACGTCAATGGTTTGGGTGATAGGATAAAGCGGGGGATAGTTTTGCAATACTTGAAGCGTCTTTCCCCAGATATAGTTTTACTACAGGAAACGCATCTCATAGGAAACACATGCCATGCACTGAACAGACGAGGCTATCGCCTGGCGGCTCACTCTGGATTCACTACTGGGTCGAGGAGGGCGGGCGTCCTTGTTAGGAACTCCCTCCCCCTGGAGATAGATGACACCGTGCTGGATGACAGAGGCAGATACGCGGCCATTACGGGCCGCTGGGAAGGGAAGACGATCTCCATCCTCTATGTATATGTCCCGCCGGGCCTGCCGTCCACTACATTTTCCGATTTGGGAAGGGTGGTCCTGGGGTTCCCTGAAGGCATATTAGTTCTGGGTGGTGATTTTAACTCAGTTGTCAGTGGTATTGAAGATTGTAGCCCCCCCAGAATTCTCCCGGCATCGCAATCATGGCTGGGCTACTTTTTGGAAGCGCTGGGTCTAGTGGATTGCTGGAGGCGCTGCACCCCGGACAGTCACAGTATACCTTTTATTCGGGAGCTCATGGGAGTCTCTCGAGGCTTGATTATATCCTTATACCGGCGGTGCAGGTGGTCTCTGTAAGGGAAATTAGACATCTTGCTAGGGGGATCTCCGACCACTCCCCACTCTGGCTCACTATTGATGTACAGTTGGGGACTGAGAGCCGGGTCGCTCCGATTAACCCCTGGCACCTTCGTAATCCTAAAACTAGAACCGAGGTCCTTAAATGCATGGATTATTACTTTGCTGAGAACGAGGGGTCAGTGTCCTCCCCCATCTCCTTGTGGGAGGCCTGTAAGACTGTGATTCGTGGTCAAACTCTGTCCTTGATTGCCAGTGAGAGGAAACGTAAGAATGAGGAAGTGGTGCGTTTGGAAACTGAAATTACTGCATTGGAGGAGAAGAAGGAGTCTGGGGCTACACCTGAGGGATTACATTCTTTGGCCCTTAAACAGTCTGATTACAGGGCTCTGGTGACTGATGCGGCCAAGGCAATGAATCATGAGCAACAGGGACGTCTGTATGATGTTGGTGATAAAGCGGGAAAGTTGATTGCTTGGTTGGACAAAAGAGACAGATTGAATCGGGTGGTGCCTGTTGTTGAAAAGGCGGATGGAACGCGGGTTGTGGACCCGGTTGAGATAGTCGAGGTCTTTGCCCAGCACTTTCAGAAGGTCTACGCGCCGGTCTCGGACAGACCAGAGGAGGACTCACATTTGCTACTTAGGGATATCGCATTGCCTAGCCTGTCGGAATCAGACAAGGAGCTTATGGAGGCGGAATTTTCCACCGATGAAATAGCGCTCGATATCCATTCCCTCCGCTCGGGAAAGGCCTCAGGCCCGAATGGTATCCCTGTTGAGCTGTACAAGCTGTGCCCAGACAAAATGGCGCCACATCTTCGGCGAATGTTTTCGGCATGGCGAGATCTTGGATCCCTTCCCCGGGATCAGAGACTGGCGTCCATTGTAGTCATCTATAAAGATGGGAAGCCCCACGAACAATGCTCATCATACCGGACGATTTCACTCTTGAATGTAGAGCCAAAGATCTTGGCGAAGCTTTTGGCAAATTGGCTGATAACGGTGGTCAGTGATTTGATACACCCGGATCAGTCTGGGTTCATTCCCCATCGGAACACCGCGCTCAACCTTCGCCGTCTTCACGGCGTGTTAGCACGGGCGGGGTCTCTTAGTGAGCCGGCCATCTTGGTTTCTCTGGATGCCTCGATGGCCTTTGATACGGTGGAATGGCCATATTTGTGGGCGGCCCTTGCGAAATTTGGTTTTGGCCCCAATTTTATCGGGTGGGTTAGGCTTCTATATGAGCAACCACTGGCCCAAGTGGTGGTCAACGGAAGGGCCTCGGAACCCTTTGTTCTCGGGAGAGGCACACGGCAGGGCTGTCCCGTGTCGCCGCTGCTCTTTGCGCTAGCCCTTGAGCCCCTTGCCACGTGGCTTCGGTGGGAGCCCTCCCTCAAGGGCATTAGGTGGTCCCCTGGCTTCGAGGATCGTATATCGTTGTATGCGGACGATATATTGTTGTACCTTACTTCTCCTCGTAAATCGTTGGGAGTCTTGTTCGATGTCTTGAGCTCCTTCGGGAGAAATTCTGGCTTGGTCATTAATTGGGCCAAGTCCTGTATTTACTCTCTTACTGGAGAATTACCTCCCTTGCCCCGCGTTTGTTCCGATACCGGTTTCGTGCATTGGCTTTAAGTATTTGGGGATCTACATATCGTTGGACCCCGCAGTACGGTATGAGCGAAATTTGCTTCCTCCGCTTACCCGGCTTAGGTCGGATGTCGTGACATGGTGTGGCTTACCGCTGTCCCCGTTGGGGAGAGCGGCCCTCTTTAAGATGATGTCTCTCCCCCGGTTCCTGTACGCCATCCAGAACATGCTTGATTTGGTGCCTGCCAGTTATTTCCACAAAATTGAGGGCCTCCAGAGGAAACTTGTGTGGGGCGGGCGACCACACATTGCATTGGCGAAATTGACTTTGCCCTGGTACGATGGCGGCATGGCGTTGCCCGATATCAAACAGTATTACTGGGCATCCCAGCTGAGTGCAGTTAACCATGCCATGTATGGTCCTGTTCCGAATCCCGCATTCGAAATGGATAGATGGCAGCTACCGGGAGGCGACTATAATAGGGCGCTCTACTCTAGAGCGGCTTGGAAGAATCTTACGGGGCCTACTGGGGTGGCGGTACGGGTGTGGGGTAGTGCAACAGCGGCCACGGGGTGGTCGGACAAGCTAACTAGAGCAACCTCCCTGTACGCGGCGGAGAGACTGGGCAGTCTTTGTACGACGAAGGGTTTCGATAAATGGGACCTTATTGGAATCAGTAAGGTCGGTGATCTTTGGGTCAAGAACAGAATAAAGACTTTCGACGAACTCAAACGGGAATATAAACTGAGTGATAGGGAACACTACTGCTATATCCAGGTCCGCCATGCGCTTGAGTCAGTCTTCCCAGCCGGGACCACTATTCCGGAATCCTCTCCCTTGGAAGATAGGGTGCTTGACAGGTGCGTCCCCGATAGCACTATCTCTCTCATTTACAAAAAACTCATCAATGATCGCTCTGACCTCCTTGTACAGCTTCTTGGGGCTTGGACCAGCAATGGACTGGAGTTAGATGATGAAGATTGGCAGGCTGCGATATCTTCCCCCAAAGAGGTTGCGATTCCGGCGCGTCTCCAGCTGGTGCAACTGAAGATTTTGCACCGAGTCTATGTCACGGGTCCACGCCTGATGTGTATGGGTTATTCCGTGGATGGGTTGTGTAGGCGTGGCTGCGGTATGCTTGCTACTTTTCTTCACATTATATGGGAATGTCCGGATGTTGCGGCATTCTGGAACCGAGTGCATGCTGTGATGGAAGAGGTGACGGGTGTCGCGTTATTGCCTGAGGCCAGGTGCTGCCTGTTAAACATCTGGGAGCTGAATGATTGCAGTGTTGCTCAGACTCAATGGGCCACCCTCGGCAACATGATAGCGAAAAGGGACATTGCCCAACGGTGGGGGTCTCAAGGGGCACCTTTAGTCTCAACATGGAAAGAAAATATGGACTGGTGCATGTTCAGAGAAAAAATTGTATATGTTGCCCGTGGCAGACCCAAGAAGTGGGGTAGGATATGGGGTCAATGGAATTCATATCGTGGAGAGATTTGCACCCCCCCCCTTTCGTAGAAGTCTCTGATATTTCTCTTTCCCCGTGACCGTGCATTCCATGTCATTTACTTCCTGTCGTGTATGACTTACTTGTTTGCTCTCGGGCCCCCTCCCTCTTCGAGATCTTTCATCCTTCATTGAATTGCTTCTCGACTGTATCGCTCCCCCTACTGTTTGAGACAGCCACTAAAATGTATAGTATGCGCCTCGGAATTTTTAGTTTCTATGTTTGTTTATAAAATATAAAATGTGAAACCTTTCATTTCTCCTCCTATCACCACAGGTTCTCTATATTATTGTGCGATATCGCTGCCGGGCCCTTGGGTTGTCGGCTGATGAGCTGTGTATCATTGTGCACTTGGTATCTATTGCTACTGGCCGGGCTCTGTGGTTGTAGGTCTGTAACTGTATTGCTTTATTTCACAATAAAGGTTTTTAAAAAAAAAAAAACACTTGTCTCACAGAAGAAGTACGCTGCATCTAGTATTCGTTTACAGTCAAACTTGCGCTTGTGTGCCCATTGAATTTTAATGCTTTATGTATTTTGATGCCTATAAAATGTCTATAGCACTTCTTCCCGGCGGCAACCATAGCTACTAAACTTAAACTAAACGCAGAAGTGTGTGCTTATGTGAAAGTGCTAGATGAAGACACTGAGCTCAAGTCCTCCACAGCAGTCCTGCCCGCCTCACAGCCCTCCAGAATGCAGAAACCCTTCTCAGGGAACAGGGGTAGAAAAGTTAATTCTGTGCAACACTGTGGATCCAGACGGTTTTTGTTCGTGTCAAGCAAATAGCTCACTTGACCGCGGACGCTGCTTTTCTTTGCTGGCCACCATGCATTCTACGCCTAAACAACTAGGGTTGTATTCCCTGGATTTTAAAGCACCATCACGATAATAACAAAGCCACATACATTAATAGGTGCAGTTCTTTTGCCTCGACCCTTTGTATCATTTTTGCAAATAGCTCATAATGGAAGCTTGTTTACAAACGCACAGAACATTTCTCATGCTCTGATGAAAGGGGCCCCAGCTCTTGGGCGAACTTGAAAGCCAAGTGCATGTGGCAGGCATGGCCGCAGAACCAGGACTTATGGGAGGGCATCTCTGTTTAGTTTAACTCTCCATGCTGACAATTTGCCCACTCGTGAGGCCGGCATACTTAGTAACATCATGGGCAGCTAATCAAAGGCCATGTTTCCTATTTTTCCTGGTTTTTAATAGCTGTAGAGAGGAAAATAGATTGCTTAATGTCTCTTTATGTGAAAACGTAAGTAAAACAAGCATTGGCATAGCCAATAGGTCTCGCCTTTGGGACCTTCTAAGTGTTCAGCCATGCAACAGTTGATGTTGTTGCACCAAGGATATTGTGCTGCATAACTAAATATTTATAAGGTCCCAAAGGCAAGACCTATTGGCTGTGCCAATGCTTGTTTCCTTTTTGTCAGGAAGTTGGAGAGTGAACTCTGACAATAGCCCAAGGGTTTTGGCATTTGGAGCGAGTTACATTTTTCTTAGTCGATAGAGAGGGGGACAAGTCATCCACAAGTGCAATCGGAGGCCCAATGTTAGTGCTGTCAGTCATACAATCAGGCACTGCTATGTCACCCATTGATAGTCTACGCTCCACTGTCTAAATATCCTTGTCAGAGCGTCAGAGGCTCTTGTGAGAAAGGCATCTAGAGTGTTTATTGACTTACCTCCATTGGTGGTGGACTTCCTTTTATCCATCTGCGTCGGCCAGGCCAAATCCAAGTCCAGACTATGATAGAGAATGATGGAATAGGGGAAGTTAGAGGGGGGCCCAGCTCAGCCTCCTCCAGGCTCCAACAGGTGTGGGCGGGCCCGCGCTTGGCCCAGCATTGCCTGGGCTTGGCCCGAGCACGGCCCCGCATGCATCCCCGCCGCTGGTGCGTGACAAACTTTTGGTGTCAGGGAGGCGGAAGCAGGAACTGTTAGCTTACCGCTGGGGAAGATGGGAATAGTAGTCCACTCCTCAGCAGTACTCCGAGAAAAAGGCTCTCCTCTGGACTTCCCTCGTCACAGCAGGCGATGCGCGGCTCTCCCCAAGGGCCCCCTCAGCAAACAGCAGATAGCTGGGCAGATGAGTACGTGGTCGCTGGTGCACGTTTCACTTTTACCAGTTTTCGACCTGGTTGGATGTGCGGGTGGTCTGGCTCGTTGGTTGATGTTGAGTCAATTTTGGAGGCAGTTGCAGCCAATTCGGAGGTCGCACAGGTTGGAGAGAAGGAATGGTTTAACAAAAAAAAATGTAAAGAGGGTTTCGGTGTGTGTGGGAGATTTTGTAAAGATTAAGAATCCTGTGTTTAGCAAGAAAGGGAAATCAATCAGGCTTCCGAGCAGGACACAGCACTGAAACTGCTATGACTCACATAATTGACGACGCCCTTCAAATCCTAGATCAAGGTGATACCTGCCTCCTCATCCTGCTTGATCTCTCTTCGGCATTCGACACTGTCAAACATGAGAAGTTACTCGATCTTTTGAGCACAAGAATGGGTCTTTCTGGGACTTTTCTCAAGTGGTTCACCTCCTTTTTACACAACAGGTCGCAGAAATTCAAGAGTAACAACCTGATGTCCTCTCCAATACCTGTGTCGTTAGGCGTCCCCCAAGGATCTTCCCTATCACCAACCCTGTTCAACCTAGTTATGGAACCTCTCACCACCTTGCTTCAAGCATCCAATGTACTTTTTCACATGTACGCAGATGACACCCAACTATATCTCAAATTACAATCCCCCAACGACATTTTACAACTGAACTCTACGATCAGAAGCACCCAATCCTGGCTTGCTGATAATCATCTCAAACTCAATGCTCTGAAAACAGAATTCCTGCTGATCACACCTCCCGCGAAGATCCCCATCACGCAAACCTGGCTTAAACAGTTAACTGCACTCAATGTCCAACCCATCATAGTGGACTCAGCGAAATCTTTAGGCATAACCCTCGACTCCAACCTTAACATGCAGCATCATATCAGCAAGGCTACTAAGGGAGCGAACTTCCAGAACAATACACTGAGGAAACTTAAACCCTTCCTACCAGCCAAAGACTTCCAAACTGCAGTTCAAGCTCCAGTAATCCCGCGAATTGAATACGGCAGCACCGCCCTCTGTGGTCTCCCGGTAACCAGCACTGCACCCCTAAGAGCCTCTCTAAACGCTGCAGCCAGACTCATCACTGGATCAAAAGAACACTCGCACATCACCCCTGATCTGAAAACACTGGACTGGCTGCCTTTTGAAGCCAGAATACATTTGAAAATCGCCTGCATGACACACAAGGCTCTACATCTGAGCTCTCCCGGATACCTCACTCAGAAGCTGTCAATCTCTGGCGGCTCTAGAAACACTAGAGGCACAGACAATCTTCTGCTAAAACCTCAAAGATTCCGGAAGGTAAAAACCTATAAACGCTCTTTCTCAGGAATGGCACCCAGGATCTGGAACTCACTCCCTCCTGAAACCAGGCTCATCTCCTCCTTCACACTCTTTAAGAAAGAAGTAAAAGCTATTTTTATGGCCAAATACACTTGACCTATTAGCGTGGATTTGGAAAGACCCTACTCCGACCTGTATTACTTTGTTCAAACTCTATGACTATGTATTTCACCTGAATTGTTGGCGCTATTAACTATCTACGCACACATTTAACTCGTTGTTCGAACTCTATGACTATGTATCTCACCTGTATTATTGACGCTACTGACTATCTATGCACACATTTAACTGTTATATTTGTATTATTGATGTGCTGTACTACTTATGTGTAACCCCACTCTCTTGCTGGCATTCCCAGCCATGTAAAGCGCTCTGATATTGTATTATTGACGCTACTGACTATCTATGCACACATTTAACTGTTATATTTGTATTATTGATGTGCTGTTCTACTTATGTGTAACCCCACTCTCTTGCTGGCATTCCTAGCCGTGTAAAGCGCTCTGATATCTGCAAAGATCTTGTTCGCGCTATATAAAACTTTCAAAATAAATAAATAAATAAGGGAGGCGGAAGCAGGAACCAGTAGCTAACCACTGGGGGAGATGGGAATAGTAGTCCACTCCCCAGCAGTACTCCAAGTAACAGGCTCTCCCCTGGACTTCCCTGGTCACTGCAGGCGATGTGCGGCTCTCCCTGCAGGCCCCCTCAGCAAACAGCAGGTATTTGGGCAGATGATTACCATGCACCACGTTGCGCTTTATTTACAACGTCACGCATCTAGGGAGATGAGTCACGTTGTAAAGCCCTGTGCCACATGAAACCTGCATTAGGTTTCATGTGAGCGTTCCGGCGCAGGGTGGGCGTTTCATAGCAGGAACGCCTCGTAAAAGTGACGCAGTGAAACCTACAAGATTACACTGAGTCACATTTACGTCCATGCTGTGTCAAAACCCTGCGCCTGCTTGAAGCAGGCGTAAGGAGTGATGCAGCATGTTAGGCATAGGACGCCCCCAAGCATTGCTGAAGCCACGTCACGCTTGCGACACAACTCCAGCAATACGCCGCCCTTACGCCACAGCATGCGACACGCATCACCCTATCCATGTGCCATGGTGCGCCGCATTGTAAATGCGACGCATTCATGGTGGTGCAGGGAGAGAATTGCATGTCACATCTGTTCTGGTGCATCCCTGCTGATTTTCAGAGATGCACCAGAACTCGTAAATCTTCCCCTAAAAGGTCCAACCTAGCATTTTATCTTTCTTAGACTCGTTAAAAGGAGCGGAGATGGGCAATTGCAACACGTGATGTACCAAGCATTGAATAATCCACACGCCCCTCCACCAATCAAGTTTCTCCATCTTTGAGCCCTTGTTTTTTCATGAACTCGACTGAGTGCCCTGCTGTTGAGGCGTGTATGTGTGTGTATATTCTGCAGGTCACACATATGCACCCAACAGGCCTATTCAACCTTTCAGGTTTGCAAGATCGACACATGGTGTGCTACAAAAATTCAATTACCATACAGAAGGGGTATCATGGAGTAGTGAAAAAACACCTACGGCCCAAAAGTTATACAGAAATGCAGTTTTGTTAAGACCCATCTAAATTGTCAATTAACTAGTCTTTGAAGATCCACTGGAACCCTAAATTCCAACAAATAGCAGAAAAAAATTAGGATCCAAGACAGCAAAAGTACAGGACAAATATCATTTTTTTCTCTTCAAAATACAAATATTGAACATTCTGTGCCCGCTTTATCAAAATAGAATTAACTTAAAGTGCACTGCACTTACTTTTTGCCTTGGGTGCCTGCAAGAATCTGATTAAGACAGGTCAGTCCACCACACACACGGAGCCCATTAACAAATAGAAAACAGTAATTCATGGCACTGCCGAAATGACATTGCTTTATAAATGCACAGCCCTTTCACATTTAGTTTGTGTTGGCTGTTTGATACTGCTGGTTTCACAAACCTGCATATTTTATATGTTTGCAATGTTTCAGTGAATAGTAACCAAAATTTAGCCCTAAACTGCTCACGTCATATCTGTGGGCACTTTGTGTAATATCCTACTAGCTTACCCGTCGCGCGTTGCTGCGATCTCAGAAGAAAGGAAATTTAAGTAAACTCTTTATGATAACATTCAATTTACATTGTGTCATTTTTATTGAAACGTATTCATTTTAATATGGAAAACATTTCAAAGTGTCGTTTTAATTCTATTTATTCAAGTGCTTGTGGATACACGATATTTTTTGTTTTTCGCCTGGTGCGTACACGAATAAATCAGAAGGTTTCCGATGCGTGAGCTGGCCCCATACAGTTGTCCATGTGAGAAGCACAGATTCTCCAAATCTAGTCCACACACTTGCAGCGATTGTCCTTGTGCTTTGTTGATGGTCATTGCAAAAGCGAGTCGCACTGGAAACTGTAAACGTTTGAATTCAAATGGCATATCTGTTGGGATCATTGGAATACGTGGCAACAGTACACCTTCCCCCTTGAATTTCCCATTCAAAATTGTAGCTTCGATGACATTGTTCAACATCTTTTTTACCGAAAGTCTTGTACCGTTGCAAAGTCGTGGTTGCAAATTCAGTATTCGCAAGATTATGAGGGCCCTGAGGGGCCGATCTTTAAAAAAACTTTATGCCAGAAACCTTCGCGGGAGTGTACTCAACAACTTCCCAAAGTTTCATGGCGATCGGATGAATGGTGTAGTAATGCATAAAGGACAAACAGACAGACAGACATACATTCGTTTTTATATATATAGATGATTCCTAGTCCTAGCTGCTCAGCCTGCATGAGTAAGATGTCGTAGAATGTTGGGTGTGTGTGCATGCTTTGAATGAGTGACCAGTTGGATTGAGTGGGGCTGAGCAGCAGGATGCTACTCCCAGTGAGGCACCCAGTACCAACTTACCTTAATTAATAAATCTACTTGAATACATCTCTGGCTCCTGGTCTACCTATGATGACAGTACATCTTCAGATACAAAACTTTGAAGTTAAAGTGCCTTGGAAAGTCTGAAAAGGGCTGACCAGCAGGAGGTAAAAGGCTGCAGTCCCATTCAGCAGTGTGCATGAAGATGTAACCACCTTGGGGTGGCATTCATAGTCCTGATAGTCGCACACAGTGCCAGCGATGGGTCTCCTGGGTGGCACCAAGTAAAGGATTGTACTGTCTGTGTACTATTCACACGTTTGAGGTCAGCAACAAAGACCAACTTACAGGGTGCCAAGACTAGCGTGCAGCTGGCACTGCAAGAAGATTTGAACAGTCTCTGTGTAGTGTGCCAGGCAGTGATAAAGTGGCAGGAATTTCCGGTGCCTCTCCTCCGCCTCCTGCTCTGTGGCCATCTCCTCCATGGCGTTACTGCTTTCCTCCTGTCCCAGCAGCCTGGGCACTCCCAAAACCAGGGCAAGCAGCAGCCGCCACAGGGAACAGGGTGGCCTCTTCCTAACCAGCCACCAGATAATAACTGCTGGGTCTGAGACGTCTGATTCCCCTATCCTGAGAGCCTACCAGGGACAGCGCCAGAACAGCCAGCCCCCTCTCTCCCGGCCTCTCATGGCACCCGAGCCTGGGGCTTCCTCCTCTTCACTGGGCCGTCCCTTTGCAGAGCTCGGTGCCGAACCCTGCTCGCAGTCCGCCCCTCGCAGGGCTTTCTTAAATCTCACACTAAAGACATCCCATGTTGGAAATGTAGGAGCCATTCCAGAGGGACACACCAGCCAAATTAATAAATACATAAAAGCAAGCTGTCACCATTGTGCAAAGGCGGCGCGTGTTTATTTTTGCATTGTGCTTTCACTTTAACAATAGCTGCTGGCCAACCCCACGAGTGCTGTGTGGGGCGGCAGCAAGTGTTAAAGTGAAAGCACAATACAAAAATAAGCAGAAGGCCGCCTTTGCCAAAGCCAAATGAAAACAAAGCATTTCCAATGTAATAGGACTCGCATTTACGTAAGACCTATTGCCTATTGCATCACCGACATGGGGGGAGGAGGTGGGGGCACGGACATGGACAACGGGAATTCCGGCGGGGGTGAGAATGGGGCACAAAGGAGTGCTCAGAGTCCACGTGAGGTGTAACACTCAAAGTAAAGGGGCCAGTAGACATGGGAGGTAACAAATGAGAACATAGTCGTCATAAGGAGGGACTAACAAGCCTCAAAATGAATCAGAAGACAGCATTTACGGAGGACAAAGACACAAGCCAATGGGCGGAGCTTCCACAAAGCTTCCACTCCGTACTGAATACTGCATGCCTCGCAAAGTGAGCAGCGCATGCGCGCTGCCGCTATAGACGGTCATACCGCTTCTGAAAAAACCCGGGGCTGACCCTGCTTGTAAGGTAAACTACCGACCCATTTCCTTGCTGCCCTATCTGGCAAAAGTCCTGGAGACCCATGTGGCTAAATGCCTCTCGAATTTCCTTGAGGACTCTTCCTGCTTTGACCCCCACCAGGCTGGATTCCGGCCGGCACACTCAACAGAGGCAGTAGTAACCACAGTCCTGGACACGCTGCTGGACTGCACTGACAGACGCTCCCCCCAGGCTCTGGCGCTCCTGGACCTGTCGGCCATATTCGACACGGTCGATCACAACATCTTGGTCGATCGTGTCGAACAGGCCGGCATACGGGACACGGCGGCCTGCTGGCTGAGGTCCTTCTTGGAGAACCGCACTCAAGCAGTGCGCCTTGGAGACCTAGCTGGCGTCAAACAGTCCATTGCATGTGGAGTGCCACAGGGCTCCTCCCTGTCACCCCACCTATTCAATTTGTACATACTTCCTCTAATTCAGACCCTTAGAGACAAACAGGTGAGGGTTTTTAACTATGCTGATGATTTACAGCTACTCTTCACTATCGATAATACTGAAAATTCCATCCTGCATTTTCAATCAACCACGAGGTTTATTAAATCCTGGATGGACCAAAACCAGCTGAAACTGAACCCAGGAAAAACCGAGCTGGTCCTTACTGGGGACAGCGCTAAGCACTGGGGTCCCCACTATTGGCCATCGGATCTTGGCCAATGTCCATCACCTTCACCATCGGCTAAAGCACTTGGGGTCACCGTGGACTGCGATCTCTCATTAAAAGCACAAGTGGGCCAGGTGGTCTCCAAATGTTTTATCCAGTTAAAAAAATCCGTAAGATCCGGCGTCTACTCACGGTGGAGGCAATCACCCAGGTTGTGATCGCCACTGTTCTGTCCCATCTGGACTACGCGAACTCCATTTATCTAGGCCTTCCCAACTACCTATCTAAATGCCTCCAGATGGTACAGAACTATGCCGCTAGGTTGATTTTAAATCAACCGAGATGGCATGCAGCTACTCCCCTACTCAGGAAACTGCACTGGATCCCTGTCACCCAACGCTGTGCCTTTAAAACAGGATGTATGATCTTTAAATCCTTGTACTGCAAGAGCCCCAAATTCATCAACCAACTAATCGCCAGGTACGTACCATCTCGCAACCTCCGCTCACTCCACCAGGGCCTCCTCCAGACGCCTTCTTTCAAACTCAAGCGTTCGGGAGGACGTAGGTTTGCAACACTTGCCCCCTGTTTGTGAACACCTTCCCTCCTGAGATCCGGAACTGCCAAGATCTCCTTTCTTTCCGGAAAGCCTTGAAGACCTGGCTCTTCAGACAAGCACATCAATAACTCTCCACCTCCGATCAATGCTTATGTTACTGTTGACCTCAGCGCCAAGAAACTAATCGGTGATAGTGCGCTTAACAAATGCTTTAATAACATAACATAACATAACATAGATTCGACCTAAAAATGTTAACACACAGGAACTTGTGTCATTCCGACATGTCAAAGATCAATCAATCAATCAATCAGGGAATTGTAAGCATGCTACTCATCTGTGAGGGCCTCAAGGCGCTGAGGGAGGGGTCCGCAGATCTCTTTAGCCGAAGAGCTAGGTCTTGAGGGTCTTCCTGAAGGTGTTCATGGAGGGGGCGCATCTGATGTCTTCTGGTAGCTCCTTCCAGGTCTTTGCTCTGCCTCTGTGGATGCGCGGGGTGTCGGCCAGTGTGAGGTTGGAAGATCGGAGGTTTATTTTGGGTACATGGAAGTTGATTCTGTCATTGAGGTATTTGGGCCCATTTGCAGGCGTGAGTGAGGATTTTAAAAGTGACTCTTTTCTCCACGGGGAGCCAGTGGAGACTTCGTAGGTGTTGGCTGATGTGTTCATGTCGGGGGATGCCGAGGACGAGTCTGGCAGGCTGTGTTCTGTATTGTCTGGAGATGACCTCACAATCAACGACAATCGACTGCTACTAAGAGACAGACGGATTGTCATCCCACAACAGCTACGACAAGGTGTTATTAAATTAGCGCATGAAGGACACAGAGGTGAAGTGGCAACAAATAGCATTACAGGAGTGAGTCTGGTTCCCTTGCCTTGATCAAATGGTAGAGACAACGCTTCAAGACTATCCTCAATGTAAACTGGTAGGGCGAGAAGAACCACGCCCTTGCTTCAAATGTCCGACCTCCTAGACAGCGTATGGCAACAGGCAGCCATTGACTTCTTCAGCCCTTTAAAGTCTGGTAAGTACACCATCATCATCATGGATGAATACTCAAGATTCCCTATTGTGCAGCAAGTATTGTCAACAAGAGCAACCACCATCAAACCAGTCCTGGACGAAACATTTGCCACTTGGAGAATCCCCACAGTAGTAAAGACGGATAATGGCACGCCATTCAATGGACATAATATCACAGAATTTGCAAAGCACCTTAACTTCAAGCACTGGAAGATCACCCCCATGTGGCCTCAAACCAATGGGAGGGTAGAGAGGTTTGTGGCCACAATAAAGAAAACCATACAGCAAGAAGAACTGGCCCAGCGGGTTTTCCAACTCGCACTCAACAAGGTGTTGAGCTTATCAAACCACACCCCACAGCACCACCAACAAATGTCAGGCTACCCTGATGATGGGAAGGACACCACGCACCAGGATACCCATCGCAGATGCCCTTGTGCGTTCCAAACCCCAATATCATGATCACGCGGCACTGGTGGAACTTGATATGACCAAGAAAGCAAAAATGAAAGAGTATGCACATGATGGCCGAAATGCCAGAACCTGACATCCAGGAAAGAGACTGGGTGCTAACCAGACAAGAACAGAAGACTAAAACTGACAGTCAATATCATGACCAACCTCTACGGGTGACAAGTCGAAAAGGAACCATGGTCACGGCCTTATCTGAGGACAAAAGTATCACACAAAATGTGTCAGACTTCAAGAAATGCATTCCCGCAGTTTACAACCAAGCAGAAGAATCAGAACATGATATGGATGACTCAGGTCGAGAAATAGACAACTGTGAAAGACCGGAAGCCTTGACAAGCTCAAGAGAGTCAAGGGAATTGTACCTTCTGCAACGGCCCCTGAGGACCATCAGGAGACCCACCCGGCTTATTGAAGAACTTTGAACAAGTGAGCACTGAACATTTAAGAAGGGGGGAGATGTAATGTCTTCATGCCTGGCTCCTGTGCGCGGTGCTAGGACCAGGCAGGACGAGACATGGGAAGGGAGGAGGAGGCGGGGGACAGGAACCAGAAGGGTGGAGAAAAAAGGGAGAAGGATGAGGCTGTAGGAGGGAGGGAAAAAGAAATAAAGAAAACGTAGCAGCACTACTGTGTCCATCTCGCTATTTCAAGACACAACAGAAGCCTCACTGAAGTCTAATTTCAAGACTTCAGGGCGCCCCTGGTCCAGCTGATATCCGCCCTCTTATTCCGGCATAGGGAGACCAACCGTCCGTAAATTTCACGGACAGTCCGTAATTTCGGCCGTCTGTCCGTTGTCTGTGAAGGATTCTTTAACGGACGCCATTTGTCCGTAATTTTAACCGGGCACAGCTTCCACCCACCTCCCTTCTTGACTTCGATGCTGTGGAGGTCGGGTGTAACAGACTGCGATGCAGTACCAAAGCTCAGATACCCAGCAGCACTGGAGAGGCACAGCGGGATGGCAACCCTCACACCTTCAGGCTTGGATGAGCTGGTAAGAGGTGCTTGAAGGTGACTGAGAGGGAGGGGCTGCAGCTTCGGAGCAGGGGCATCTATTCAGATGCAAACAGCCCTGAATGTGTCATGTCTCTGTAATTTAGAGGGGCCTCACACATTCCCTTTATGCCCAGGGCCCCAAACATCCTAGAACCAGCCCTGATTACACTGAGGCAGCACATGGTTCTCTTCACGGAGCTTAATTACTGTCACTAAATTGTAAACTAACCTCTGTTCTTCAAACATGCAGTCTATAATGTAATAAAATAAAGAAATGGCACAATCGCACCCACACTGATTAACAAAGTATGGAGGACAAACAGTTAAATCCGTTCTCTTGGAGTATTTCCTATAAGTACTGTACATCACAGTGGGGGATGGCAAAACTAACATTTTGGAAAGAGCCTGTCTTCTCGATGTCTAGTCCAGGATGGGGTGAGGAGCCCAACGCCACCCTGGAAGAGAACAAGATGATACTAGAAAACTGCATGCCCACCCTGGTGGATCCTGTTCCCCCTCCTGTGATGGCTTCTGCCCCCACCCCAGTGATGGCTCCTGCCCCCCCCACCTCCACCCCCACCTCTGATGGCTTTTGTCCCCCCCTGTGGTGGATCCTGTCTCTGCCCTGGGTGGCTTCTGTCCCAGTCCTGGAATGGCTCCTGCAGAGACGGTGAAGTTCTTGATGAGCCTCAGTTCAAAATTAATATGAAAAGGTGGGCAAATGAGTAAGTGAAGGGGTGGGTGGATGGATGGCTGGGTGAATTAGTGAAAGGGTGAATGAATGAATGAAAGATTGAATAGATGGATAATGAGAGAGGATTGATGAGTGAGTGGAAGGATGGAAGAGAGAAAAGGTAAATAGCTGGATGTATGGGTGGAAGGGTAGCTGGATGGGTGAAAGGGTGGATGAACAAAAGGATGAATAGATGAGTTAAGGAGTGAAAGGATAAATGGATGAGAGGAAGGATGGATGAGTGATAGGGTCAATGGATAGAGTCATGAGTGGATGAGTAGATGGATGGGTGGGTGGATGGATTGCTAAGTGAAAGGGTCGATGGAGAGAGAAAGGGAGGATGGATGGATGACTGAAAAGGTGGATGGTGGAAGGATGAGTGACTGGGTGGATGGATGAGTAAGTGAAAGGATGGCTGGATGGGTGAAAGGGTAAATGGTTGGATGGATGAGTGAATGGATGGATGGGAAGAAGAGTTGATGGATGAGTTTACAGATGGATAGGGTGAAAGGGTGGATGGATGGATGAGTGAAAGGATGGATGAAGGGATGGATGAGTGAAATGATAGATGGAAGGATACATGATGGATAGGTTTGCAAATGGTTAAACATGTTCGGATATGGCTGGGCTTACTTATATACTATTGCACGACCTCTGATGTGTCTGTAAAACGTATACAATTGTCCTGAAGTTTTGTCCTGAATTTTGACCGCCTGTCCTGAATTTGTGTCCTGAATTTTGACCCTTTGTCCTGAATTTTTACACTCTCCGTCCTGAATTCGCACCAATGCCAGTTGGTCACCCTATTCCGGCACCTTCCATAAATGTCATATTGTCAATGTCACCTCTTACTCCTGGCCCTGCACCTCGGCCTCCAATCAAGAACGCCCCCCCACTCCACTACATGGGGTCATGACCGCCCTCACTCCCCCGTTCGCCCTCCATCAGCTTCAGATGGTGCCAGTCACCTCCCCCGCCAACCCCTGCTCCCCGAGTACCCTCGGCTGATAGTTCGAAAGCAGATCTATAAAATGATTGTTCTCTTCTAAGCGCTAGCTCAGGTAAGTAGTAGAGCCCACCCAGTGCTTTAAATGGGCCGGTACTCACCGGTACTGAGTACCAGCACTTCCAAATTTTCTAGCTGTTAGTACCGGCACTTTTTTTTAGTCAAGGTTGAGTACCGGTACCCTGACAGATGGCATGGCAGGCTAAAGTTTTGTATCGCCTCCATGTGGGACGAATGCTGCTCTGCTTTTGAATCTCGCAATCGCACGGAGCCCCTGAAGCAGCCTTTTGCAGAGATGCTGCTAACTTTCAGTAGTGCCCATTAGAATTTCCCCACACTACAGAGGTTGGGGAGGGCTTGCTTAAGGCCGTGATTAACAGTGCAGGGTCTAGGCAGACCCTGCACTGTTGATTGGGCGTGAAACGACCATTATGCTGAAAGTGCTTTAGCCCACCCCCCTCCCCTCGTCCCCCTCTCTGTTAGGTGTGGAAAATAGCCTGGCCTGGGGCTGCTGGTCAGTAAGCCAGTCCATCATTCCCAAAGCCGGTTTTCTTATTAATATTTTTTTTTAGCACAGGAACTGCTTTCCTTTGTGTGGCCGAATTTACATGATAACAGCGAAGAATCACTAGGTGTTAAGCCAGCCCTGCCCAAATAGCAATAAATAGCTGGGAACGGTGCAACACTCGAGAAATGAGCTCCAGTGACACCCGAGATGAACATAGAAGGAAGGGGGAGGGAGGATTGTTAAAAAGTGAGCTGACAGCTTAAGGTAGAATTGCCACTTTTTTCATAACACAAAACCAGATATTGGTTTAATTTTGAAATGGGTGCTTAGGAATTGCATTTTAATACAAATTCAAATTTGCTGTATTTCTTGAAGTAATGGGTTTAGCAATTGATGAACCACATGCCTGAAATTCAGTTTAAAACACTGCCCTGCAGATTTTACAGGGCGTGGCGCAGCGTGCACGCACACAGTCACACAAACACGCACACAGTCACATGCACACAAATACAAGCGCGCGCACACACACACTTTCACAGCTTGGAAATAGTTTTGTACGTTTGAAGTGAATAAATGATTTATGCTTTTATTTACTGGAAAAAATATTTAAAAATACATGCCTCAACAGTAAGCGTGCTCTATGAACACAAACAATGAAATATAGGACAACAAATTACAGGACAGGTGGCAAATTTAGGGTATGGGTACATCGTGGAGGGGAGAAGAGGAAGTGAGGGGGAAAAACAGTGACAAAATGTAAGAGACTTGTGGCGAAAGTAAGTGAGAGGTGGCTGTAAGAGGGCAGGACCAGGGAGAGAAGGTTAGAGGCTGAGTAGAAATGAGAGGTTAATCGTGAATGGAGAGTAGATGTGGATGTAAAGACACTGAACCAGAAAGTGACATGAAGAGCCTCGCCGAGGGAAAAGGGCTGAGGCAGTGCTTTAAATGGGCCGGTACTGGCACTTCTTATTTTTATCACTGTTAATACCGGCCCTTCGCCATTGCCTCGGAGAGTACCAGTACTCATGAAAGGTAAGCTCATTGGCTGCTAGTGCTGGTGGGCACCAGGCTGTCCGAGAAGAAGCAGTCTCTGATAGCCAAGGCGCTTCTGTAGTCCTTAGCTCAGCCGCTTTTGTGTTCGTCTGCTTATTTCTTTGTGTGTGTGCACACTAGAGGATATATAGCATTGTCCCAAACAACAACTAAGAACGGTATGACATTAAGAAGTTGCAAATATTACAAAACAAGGGCATTTTTTAACATATTATCCTGTTTGCCTTTCATTTTGTGTAATGATTTAACCTGTTTTGTTAACAGAAATGCATTTCTGTTGTGTTTTGATATGTGCTGCAAATAGTATAAAAGTCTTTATGTATCATCATATCTTGGCCTCAGCCCCGCCCACTTGCCACACCTCTAGATCATTTGAATGAGTACCTGCACTTATTTTTTCCCATTTAAAGCACTGAGCCCACCCCAGAATCCTCCTGGCTTTCAGTAACAGACTCTCCGTGGAGACAAGAGAAAGGAGGAGAGGAAAGAAGCCTGCTCTGCTGTAGGCCGCCCAAAGAGGAAAAGAGCGGCAGAAACCACTTTACAAACAGGGCTACAAAATCCTCAAAGTACAAACAGTACAAGGTGAATGAGGGCGGCTGCGGCAGGTACAGTACAGCCCGGTGATGTCTGACTCACTCTGAAGAAAAACACACATTCGTCATGACTTACCTTACCCCGAGGAACAATTGCAAAAAAACAGTCTTTCTGAAGCAGCCTGGGTAATTAGAAGGCCAGGACCTGTAGGACTGACAGCAACGGAGGAGAGCGAGCAACAGACTTCCAGGCAGAGAGCCAAGCCTGACAATGTGCAGACAACAAACCACGTGAAACATGATAACGCCGATGCAAGATTGAAGAAAGTATTTCCTAAACGTGTGTAGCTTTGACATGAATAAATCACATTACACCACCGAGCAGTACTTATCAAAATTAATAGTTTTTTAAAAATCTTTACAGCCAGGCAAGACAGCTGTCATGTAAACACAGTCCCTGAACTAGATAATTTTGAAGCAACATTACAGTTTATTAAATCAAGAGCAATAGGTTTTTGTGCAACTGGTATTCTGAACTCACAGCTGAAAGGGCTTTCATACGCGACAATGAAGAAAAAAAAAGTTTTGGTGAAATAAAATATTTCTCTAAGATCACAAAATTTAAGCAGGAAGTTGTGATTTTTCTGGTTTCCAGGTTCCATTTTACAAATCAGCCAGGAAATGTATATCTATTTGTTCCTTATGTCACTGATTTATTTTTTACCTCTTGGTACATTTCTCTGCAGTTTTCATATAGTGGCAAATGGACACGAAGGAATTGGAGCGTTTTCCATGAGCGTTATTTACATTACACTTTCACATTCATTGTTTTAGGCACGGGGAGATTAGGTGATTTGCCCAGAAACACAGGATGGTGAGCTGACGTAGGGACATCAACCTCGTTGGCATTTCCGGCCGTAACAGCACATCCTGGGTAGAGGAGGGCAGACGGGCAGAAGCCACATGAAAACTAGGCTCGTTATGGGCTCGAGGTTCCAACAGGACCTCAAGCTGAGCCAGGCTTCAGGCTCGAATTCAGTGGCTCGCCCACCTCTAGAGAGCAGCAGGTCCGGGCAGCACAGCTGGCCAGCGGCAGGTTTCCCCCAGTCACACCAGCCAATGGCATTATCATTAGAAGACTCTGGGGCCCTGATTTACTAAGTTATCACGCTGCGCAGTGCAGCAGCCTCAAATACTATGCTGTGCTGCATGAGGAGAGAGCAGGAGAGTGCCATGTTTACAAAAAATACGGCACTCGCCTTCCCTCTCCCTAGCGCTGGTGCAGAAATGTGCTGCTGTGTGCCACACACACACCTGGGCACCATAGTGCAAGGGTGTCTGCGTGAGCCTACCAAAGGCTTTGTACGGGAAGGATACCCTTCCAGTATGCTATTCTAATTTCATTGTAAAGCATTTGCCACTTTGTTGTGTTCTGTACCCTGCAGCACACATGCAAAGTGGGAAAAGAAATGAGAAACAAAAGCATTTCTCTGTGATAGCGCCTGCTTGAATTGGGTGCTATTCTTTGATGCAAAACCCTGTCTACTTTTTGAGGTAAATTGGGTTTTGCATCAGGAACATTGGGTGGTTGCATAGGAATGCCCGTGCACCAGCCATGGAAAGCCCTCTTGACTATAAGTAATGCAGAGCAGCGCTATGCACAGGTTTGAGCTACTTTCAAGTGATTTTCCAGTGCAAATCATGTTTTGGGCTGGAAAGTAAATGAGTAAAAATAGAATTTGCATCAATTTGCGTCGCGTTTGTGACGCAAACATGTCACTAAATCTTGACGTTCGTCCTGCGCTAAGGTTCAAAATAGGCATACATGAACTGTGTGCATGCGCACTGAAACCAAATGCAAATGTTTGCATGTACAATTGTAGGGGCAGGTGGTGGAAGAGACATGTGTTGCTAGTGGAGCCCCCTCTGAACGCGGAGTCCCTTCAGGGGTTGGGCATGGCTCCACTGGTAGTTCTGTGTTCATTAGTTTTATCTACTCAAACCGGAACTGTGAACATGCAATCCAGTGAGGCTCGCCAGGTCAGTATGAGTTACAATTAGGGGCGCGGTTAATTTTAAAGATTGTATTACGCAGATGTTGACATTTTTTTAAACCATGATAGCTTCACTAACGTTACTAATTTTAAGCGCAAAAACCAAAAATACAGACATCTGGGTTTGCAAAAAAACTCAGCAAATCCCACTTTTAGGGCACACATTTTATCTCAAAAAATGGTTCTCCAAAAATTCTTTTTTTGCAAGAATATTCACCCACAGTTTTGCAACCTTAATCAAATGTGAACTTTGTTAACAGTGTTTAAGAACTTTCATTTTTTGTAGCACCAACAGACAGCTAAGAGCCTGTGTCCAAGTGATCTACCAGAGAGCGCTGCACTGAATGCTGCACTCCCATGCCGATCACCACAAAACACACAGGGGCAGATTTACAAGCCCTGTGTGCCACTTTTGCGCTGCCGTTGCGTCACTTCTGTGACGCAGCGGCGGCGTAAGGCTAGCGCCATGCTGCGTGAGATTTACAACATGACGCATCTAGGGAGATGCGTCATGTTGTAAATCACTGCGCCACATGAAACCTGCATCAGGTTTCATGTGGGCGTTCAGCGCAGGAACGTCACTTTTCCGACCCCGCTGCGTCAAAACCTGCGTCGAGCCACAACTCCAGCACTGCGCCTACGTTACGAGGGCAGATGCGACACGTATCTTCATTTCCTTGCGCCATGATGCCCCGCATTGTAAATGCGGCGTATCTTTGGTGGCGCAAGGATTGTGATGCGTGTCGCAAGTTTCCTGGCGCATCCCTCCTGATATGCAGGGATGCGCCAGGAAACGTTAATTTACCCCACACTACTTACTCATCCACTTCCTAGATGCAATGAAAGGTAGGACGAATGGACTCCGAGTAATGGAATTACCAGTAAGTAATTGGATCATTAAGAAGTCAGTGTCACCGACAACCAAATGTCTTCCCTTTAAGCAGAAAGCCAATGCACACAACGAATCAATGTGATGTGAGTAATCATCAACAAATGTTGAGAAAGAAGTAACACGGATGTGTTCTTTTCGTGTCGTTTTTTTATTTTTTGATATATATATTTTGAGACCGTGAAACCAGCCGACACGTGTTTCGTCAAGCAGGGAGTTAACCCGTGACTCTTCAGTTGATAATCACGCTTACCAGATAGTTTTTATGATCTCCAATTGTAATTCCGTAATCTCCCTATGAGTAGCGTAGTGGCAATTATGTTAAAGGACCACTGTCACCTTGATTAGTCGGCTAGGGAGACAAGGAAATTATGGTGTTTTAGCTGGCACAGATATTCAGAGCACAATGCTTAACAGTTCCCAAAAGTGGCAATTGTGTTAAAGAACCACTGACCCCTTGGTTAATCGACTAGGAAGACAAAGACATTATGGTGTTTTGGCTGGCACAGATATTTAGAGCACAATGTTTAACAGTCCCCAAAATTATTGGGATTTTAAAAAAAATGTCTGGCCCATCAGTGCAGTAAAACAAGGGAAAGGTAAGGAACATCTCTGCTTATCGTTTGTCTCAGTAGAACATCGGGCCCATGTGCGTAAATCAAATTATACTATAACACCATCCTCCTATGCGCATCCGATGGCCTAAATTGTATTTGTAGACAGCCTCGGGTAAGTGGTAGTAAGGTTACCTAGTTTATATTACGATACAATGCATGAACTGAGTTCGCTCTAGATTAAGGGGCAGATTTATGTTAACTGGCGCATCCCCAGGGATGCGGCAGTTAATGTGCGCCACAGTGCGCCACAGCTCCGCCACCCATGGTGCGCCACATTTACAATGCGGCGCACCATGGGGCAAAAACGGCACAGATGCGTGACGCATCTGTGCCGTTAAGGTGGCGCATTGCTGGAGTTGCGTCGCAAGCGCGACGCAGCTCCAGCAAGGCTCGGGGGTGCCCCATCTTAACAATGCTGCGTCAAGACCTACGCCTGCTTGAAGCAGGCGCAGGCTTTTGACGCAGCATTGGCCTGAAAGTGACTGAGTGAAATCTTATAGATTTCACTCAGCCACTTTTGCGAGGCGCACCTGCCCCGGAACGCCCACAAGCAGCGCAGGGCTTTACAACGTGACGCATCGGCCTAGATGCGTCACGTTGTAAATCGTTCGTAGGGATGCGCCACGTTTACGCCGCCTTGCATGACGCAACAGCGGCGTAAACGTGGCGCAAGGGCCTCATAAATCTGCCCCTAAGAGTTCATAAATTAAATGGTTAATTATGGTAATGGCAGGCAGCGCAGATGTCCCCACGTCTGCGTGGTCTTACTCCATGCCCTTAGGGTGGGGATAATGACCAATTCTCATGCTCATCGCCACTCGCGCAACTAAAAGTGCGTGTGACTGACTGGTGGAGAGGCGACTGTTTGGTACCCTGCGGCAGCCGGCCATAATTTCATTATTTCTAGCCCGCAGGTGGGTCTGAAACTCTGTCCGTCCAGTCGGGATAGAATGGGATTCATAATGGGCCCGGGGCCGGGATAGGAAGCAAAACGGTATAGTATAGGCCTGGAGCCCGGTTCTGCGCAGCGGAGTGCGGAGACCGTGAAGATTACTCCAGTTTTTGAGAGCGGAGCGAGGTGGCTGATGTTTGCGGCTTGAGCACCGTCGCGGGCCATCACCATGGCTGGCTGCAAAATCCAAAACTTTAATCATGATGATTGTCACTGTGACAACCATGATTAACATTTTTGATTTATTGCAGCCATGCACGGTGCGCGCAGCGCAACTGCATCATGGGGCGGGCGGTATAAGTAGAAGGTAATACAGGCCCCGGTTCCGACCGTGACGATCATTTGCCCCAGTTTGTGAGAGCTAGGTGGATGGTAGTGGCTTGCGCACCGTCTCGTGGCTTCAATAAATCAAAAATGGTATCGTGACAGGTGATTAATCATCAGTATTAACATTTTTGATTTATTTCAGCCATGCGATGGTGCTCAGCAAGCCGCATCCACGATCCTCACTCTCACAAACTGCACCCCCACCCCGGCGAATTGCAGAGGGAGTGACCTATTGCTGCTGGCCAGCACTGGAATTGGCGGGCGACCTGGCCCGTTCAGCCCCCCCCTTTGGCAGTTAACCATTGCATTTGCCGCAGCTCGCGGGCTGGCAAGCGGAAGTAAAAGTGTCAGAGTAGGGGCTAAAGAGCCCGAAATAGAGCGGGACAGAAATATGTAAGCGTGTGAGACCAAGCTTAAACCCACACAGTGTCACCACTAAACAGATTATGAAAAGCGGAGCCATTACATCACCCCGGAGGACAGCACTGCCGCCCCATCAGAACATATATATTGGAATATGAGTATCCTTCATAACAGCAACTTTTAAAGGAGCACTTTCTATAGGATATAGTTCCCACTATACAAGCACTCACCTTGCATTCACTCCGTAAATAGTAACCCCCTCCTTACTCAAAGCAGAAAGTTCTTCAACAGGAATTTTCGTTTTGCAAACGGTTTTCTGCTACAGGAGTGCTGACCTTACAGTATCTCGGATGGCAGTAGATTGTGTTGCTATCGAACGTTAACTAACAGTAAGACATAAAAAGAAACACTTTACTTAGGGTTTACGAAATAGGCATATTATTTGCGAACATTAAGCGCTTTGTGTGAAAGACAGATGTCTGGTCTCCGGTAACAACTGACTGAGAGGTTACCTTTCCTACAAAACTTCAAGCAGGAAATGGCTCGAGGGCAGGGCTTACATCAAGTACTCGGCTCCTATGAGGTATTTTCCACTTGAAACAGTCTTCCCACAGGATAAAAAATAATGCAGAAAAATCATAAACACTTTACAGAAAAAGATATATGAATTACTCGGAAATTATGTGAGATCACCCTTTTAAAATAACATTTCCCCTCAGGCCTACTTAGGCACATTCCTTACAGGATATCCCTCTACAGAAATGGTCTTGTCAGACAACATCCAGTCCTGCAAACATTGTGTTAAAAATTTATTTTTTCGTGTAAGCAGCAGCGCACGATCAGCTGCTGCTTACTGAGCCTGAAGTTCCGTCTCCCCTGGGCTGCTGGGCATGGCTGCAGGCTCAAGGGTGCAGGTGGGCTGCAACCAAGTGTGTGCCCTGGGCCCCCCTTCGAAAGTGGGTACCTTAAAACCGTTCTGTAAAGGAATGAGCCTAAGGACAATGGCGAATGCATGTTACACTCACTTAGAATATTTTGTTGGTAAAAAAAATATGCAAATTCCTAGACTGTTGACAGGAAGCCTTACAGGCTAGAAGGAAGATCGAAAAGCAGAAGGAAGATCGAAAAGCAGAAACAATGGGGGGGCGTGGCTTGGATGGCAACGCAGGCAGACGCCTAAGTCCAAGAGTTCCGCAACCCCGTAACAAACAACGGCGAGTTAAACAGCAAAACTGCCCGGAATCCCAACAAAAAAAGGTAGCGGCGGTCGTGGAAACACTTGAGGCACAAGAAGAGACGAAGCAGAACAATAGAGACGGCAGGGTGGAACCGCAAGAAGGCAAATAGGGCCGGCAGCGGCGAAGTGAACAGCACAGCTAAGATGGCGGCATAAGCAGGGGGAGATTACGTATAGACCACCACATGCTGCAAAACAATCCTCCAAGCAACGCACAGAAGGACAAAAGGACGAACAACGCGCAAAGCGGAAAGGCAGCACCGGCAAGACAAGCCGGGCCACAAAACGGCGATCGATAAGTCCGTGAGCCTAAGCTGCATACAAGGAGCGAAACTGAAACCAACCCCCACTACAAGGACCCAAGGCAGCCATCTTGAGTTGGGCGGCACGCCAGCAATCCGAAGAAGGAGAGCGCAGAGAGGCAGAATAAGCACTAGGAGCAGCGATCCAAACGCGGAACATCAAAGGTAGAGAACGGCACAAGGAGGAACTAAGGAGCTGGCCAAAATCTACTCCGCGGCACAATAACCGAAAGAGACCCCGAAAGGCGGCCCTCTTGGGAGGGGCAAGCTCGGCCTAAGCACCTGGGATACGCCCACAGCAACACTGGGTGAAGGAGGCTCCAGAAGGAAGCCACAAGTTTCGTCACGAAGGCTGCACAGACAAGGCGAGCCGGCGCTAAAACCGAACACACGGGAAAGCGGAAGGTGCAGGAAGCGGATCGTGCTGGCACCACAATCGGCGGGTGAGCAACCTAGCGAAGCACCAGTTAAGCGACCTGTGCCAATTCCCCCAGTGGGTAGGTCCGACCAAGCCACACAGCAAGCAACAGCAAGCAACAACAGAAAAAAAGGGGCAAACGAAACGAAACCGAAACTACACCTACTTCGGGAGACGGCCATCTTGAGACCTCACCAGAGGGGAGCCAGCTCCGCGCAAACACAGCCAGGCCACAGGATAAATATTAAGCTGGCTACGAGGCTACGGCAATTGGCAATTAGCAGCATAACACGACGAACCCAGGCGCTCCGCTGGGCAGCCAACCCACGGCAAAGACCTAGTAGCAGCATCCGCAACCCGCAATACACGCCGACAACCAAGCAAAGCAATAAACACGCCGCTAAACATAAACCCAAGGCAAAGTCGGCTGGATCGAGCGAGCCGATTCTGGCCCAATACAAACAAAGAGTGTATGACGGCGCTGAACAGCATAGAACGCAGCCAAACAAGGGGTAAATAGACTATACAACAAACGTAGAGGAAGCCATACAAGGCGGACGAACAGAAGCAGCAGAAAACAAACCTAAGCATAGCCCTCACAGAAGCACATGCAGGAAGACCAAACAGGCAGCGGGTCGCCACAATAGCAGGAGCAGCAAACTCACAAGACGACACAGAATAGAAGCGCACAAAGGGAGTCCTGGCGTCCAGTAAAACCAGAACAAGAACAATAAGGTGCCCAGCAGGTTCACTTTCAGCGAAACCATGAAAGACAGGACAACCGAACAAACAGGCAGCAGCGGACCACATCAAGGAGGCCAACAGATAGGCCAACAAAAAAAAGACAGGTTGTCTATACACCTCGCGAGAAGAGGGTTTGACAAAATGGCTGGCAGGGATGACAAGATAGCCAGTGACAACAAGAAACTAAGGAAGGAAGCGTCGGAGTCGCCAATTAAGCTGAAAATCAACCCAACAAAAGACGCTGCGATGGATTTACTCCTCAAAAAAATCACGGAAGCCAATGGCCTGGCCAAAGCAACAAAAAATTCCATCGACAATATACAGCTAGAGCTTACAGCCATACGAGCGGATCAGAACAAAATCTCCAGCAGGGTCGATGTAGCGGAAAAGAGAATAAGTGACATAGAAGACAGCACAGCCAGAACAGACCGAGACATGCACTATGTAGCTAAGGCGACCAACAACCTACAGAGAATGTTTGCAGAACAGGAGGACAGAAACAGGAAGGGGAACATCAGGCTCTTGGGAGGGCCGGAAGACGAGGAGGAAGCCGCAGGTTTGTGCGCGGCAATGCTGGAGATCCTACTACCCGAACTGACCGGCCTCAAATTTGACAGACCCTTCGAGATAGACAAAGCATATAGGGTACCAGCAACGAAACAACCGCAGGGGAAAGGTCCGAGACCAATCATATGCAAGCCAATGAGAGCATATCACATTGATGCCATTTTTGCCTTTGCGAGGAAAGGTCAAACAGTGAAGTGGAATGACCACAAGATAATAATAACCCAGGACTTCTCGAAGATGACGGTGGAAACTAGGAAAGGCTTCCTAGCACTCAGAGAGAGACTAAAAAAAGCCAACATTGCCTTCAGTTTTGCAGGCCCTGCAAAATGCGCATAATTGACAGGAGAGGCACGCGTATTTTTGACGACCCAGCTGATCTACGAAGATACCTTCAGGGACCAGAACCAGAGGAAATGGACGCACAGAGCCCAGGAGCGGCCAAGAGAAGAGCATCATCGGACGGCTCGGAAGGCGGCGTGGCAGGGAGACAATGATAAGATAACACGGCCAGCAGGAACATTGATCAGGCATCACCTCAGACTACCTCAGACAACGCAGCTACTTCAAACGGCCACCTCGGCATGGCGTAGCCAAAACTGATCTACTCCTAAAGTACTACGACTCCGAAGGAGGACACTGGAAAGAAAACACGGCCAACAGGAGCATTGATCAGATACGATACCACCTAAAACTACCTCAGACAACGTAGCTACCTCAAACGGCCACCTCGGCATGGAGTAGCCAAGACTGAACTAATCCTAAAAGTACGATGACTCTCAGGGAAGACCGAACACTGCCAACTGTCTGGCATATCCATTGACATATCTTTTACTAAATGTGGACAGTGCCTACGTGGGAGGGCAGGGTGAAGTGGACTCGGGGGAGCAGAGGCGGGAGGACCGTTGCTGTTGCACGTTTACAGTACGTTGACAGGGGGGGGGGAGCGGGCAGGGCAGGGAGCCAAGCAGCACGAACAATCGCAATCTTGTGGAGACACTTTCTTTCTTCCTTTCTCTCTATCTACAACCCTTTCCACACTCTAAATCAATCCCGAGGGGGAGAGGACCGATAACAGACTGGGGCAAACAGTCAGCATGAGCACGGAGCGAGAAGCGGGGCCAAAATCTAGTATCTGCGCGAGAGCAAGCGAGAAACATAGACCACCATGATCACACCAACCCAAACACAAATAGCCTCGGACATCAAAATAGTATCCCTAAATGTCAAGGGCCTCAACCACCCCATAAAACGCTGGAAAACACTAGATTATTTAAACAAACTCAAGGGCGACATATATGTCCTCCAAGAAACTAGGGTCTCAGTGGAAGACGCGAATCGCCTCAAGGCAAGATGGATAGGCGAGATAGTGTGCTCACCAGCGGTGAACAAGAAAGGGTGGGTGATAACCATTATCAGCAAAAAAGCCAAACTCACGCTACACGGCTACCGAGCGGACACAAAGGGAAGAAGGCTAACCACATGCCTTAAGAGAGGGGAAGGGACCATACATGTAGCCAACATATACGGCCCAAACTCAACAGACAGGGAATTCTGGGAGGATGTGGAGAACGAGCTCAGCAATATCCCTCAGGGAGAGCTGTTGATCCTAGCGAGAGACATGAACCAAACCATCGACAATGCCACGGACAGACACCCGCACAGAATCAGCCACACAGCACAAGAGCAAAATACACTCAAGAACATATGCGCCAAGTTAGAGCTGTCAGACCCATGGAGGCTACAACACCCCAGTGCCAGAGAGTACACATTCTACTCATACCCGCACAACTCATACAGCAGAATTGACTACATACTCATGTCCTCCACCCACACACACCTCACAGAATCAACGGAGATCGTCCCTAAAACAATCTCAGATCACGCACACATAACCCTCTCAATCAGCGGGAAGCACAATGAGAAGCCGAGTCGTAGCTGGCGTCTCAATAGCAACATACTAGAAAGCCCTGCAAATATAACTGAGGTAGAAGGTGCGATAAAAGAGTACCTAGCATTTAACGACATTGCAGAGACAGACACCCCAACCCTTTGGGAAGCACTAAAAGCCACGATAAGAGGGAAGTTTCTGGGCAGCAAAGCTAGGATGAACAGAAACAGGAACGAAAAAATAATAGAACTAGAAAACCAGATAAAGGAGTTAGAAAAGAACCACAGTGCGAACCTCGTAGACAGGAACACACTCACCGCACTTACAAAAAAAAAGTATGAACTTAACAAAACACTAAGCGAAAGGGCAGGCACTTGGATTAACAAGTACAAATCCATATACTTGTGCTCGGCAAACAAGGCAGGCAAAGCACTAGCAGGTTATCTGAAGGCAAAGCAAAGGCAACACTCTGTTGCAGCGATAACAGACAAAGCGAACAAGACACACACGGCCAACAAACAAATCCTGGAAATCTTCAGGGAATTCTACAAGGAACTATATATGGCGGACAAATCACTGGCGACAGACGGAGGAGCTAACCTGCTAGACAAACTCGCACTCCCCAAACTCACTAATGAACAAAGAGACTCACTCGAGCAGGACATAACTGAAGCTGAGGTAGGGATGGCAATAGACTCCAAACAAGGCACCAGGACCGGAAGGGTACACGGCCGCCTTCTACAAACAATTTCAGCACCTGCTTAAGGGTACCATGGTCAAAGTCTTCAGAACATGCGCAAACAGAGGTAGCATGACGAACTCGATGGCGGAGGCAAACATCATTGTCATCCCCAAAGAGGGGAAGGACCCACAGTTCCCGCAGAACTACCGCCCGATTTCACTTATAAACGTGGATTGCAAAATCTACGCCAAAGTAATGGCAGCAAGGCTGAACACCTACCTGCCTCACCTCATACACAAATCGCAAGCAGGCTACCTGAAGAACAGACTCTCACAAGACAACACTAGACTACTATGCCACCTCATAAACCGCACGGCCAACAGCATGGAAAAGGCAGTAATGATTGCGCTTGACGCAGAAAAGGCCTTCGATAGAGTCTCATGGCCCTTCCTCGACCAATCCATGCGCAAATTCGGACTAGGTGACAAATAACCGAGGTATGGTGATGTCACTCTACCATAACCCCCGAGCACGAGTAGTGGTCAATGCGGCAACGTCGGCAGTGTTCACCCTAGAGAGGGGGACAAGGCAAGGCTGTCCACTCTCACCAGGGCTGTTCCTACTCGCACTAGATCCACTCCTCCACATGATTAGGAACAACCCACTGATAACAGGCGTACGCATCGGAGAGAACGCATTCAAACTGGCAGCGTACGCCGATGACATCCTAATCACCACAAATGACCCAGAAACCTCAATCGAAGCTCTGATGCAAACAATTGAGGATTATGCGCATGTCTCAGGATACAGACTAAACTGCAACAAATCTGAATGCAAGCCAATGAACTGCCACACAACAAAAACAGTGTTGGGCACATCCGGACTAGCCTGGCAAACGAAGCCCCTGAAATACCTGGGTCTCCTCTTTGGAAGAGACCTAAGGTTGACCCTGGACCACAATGAGGAGGCAATGCTGAAGAAGATCAGAAGCAAACTAGAGGCCTGGAGCCCGAAATTCATCAGCTGGTGGGGTCGAGTCGAGACGATCAAGATAATGATCACACCAATGCTGAATTACCTGCTAAGTATGCTACAGCTAAACCTAACTGTAGACTTAAACAAAAAACTAGACAAGGCAATCAACTCATTCCTATGGAGGGGAAAAAAAGCCAGAATCAGCCTCTCGAAACTCAGACTGAAGAAAGATCTGGGGGGGCTGAACATGACTAATTACAAGGCCTTCCAAACAGCATGCCTGGTGAAACAAGGCATACACTGGATCTGCCCTACGCCAGACTACACGCCAGTCTGGATTGATCTGGAAAGGGACATCCTGGGGGGGACCGACCCACTAATGGCACTGACGGCAAACAAACATCCAGAGGCCAATAATGCAATCATCAAAAATACTAAAGCGGCGCTTCTCAGAGTAGACAGAGATATGGAATTCAGTATTAAAGGGTCGAAATGGGAATCAATCTGGCATAACCCTAGAATAATAAACAGGGGGAAAACACTAGCGAACAAGGAGTGGTATGGAAGGAGCATCACAACACCGGCCCAGCTGGTGATAGGGAACAACCCGCTCACATTCGAAGCGCTACAACGCGCACACAATCTACCAAAACAGGAATTCTACAAATTCCTTAAAATCAAGGCGGCAATCACCAAACCCAACCTCTCAAAACACAAACCCTCCATCATACAGTACGCACACAACCTAAACAAGATTGGCCACCAAACCGCACACATATACAAACTCATCACTCCTCACACCACAACACTGAACAACAAAACCGTGGCATTCTGGGAAGGGAAGCTAGAGAGAACTCTAAGTGAAGAAGAGAAGGCCAAGTTCTGGGTCTCAGCCTCCAAAAACAAAGTAACCCTGCAGCTAGCCCAAACAAAGTACTGGCTACTACACAGACTATACTGGACACCAGCCAAACTTGCAGAAGTAGGTGCCAGTGAAACAAACTAATGCTGGAACTGCCACAAGGCAAAGGGTGACCTGTCCCACATCCTATACGAGTGCCCCAAGGTCATGGTGTTCTGGGGCAAAGTACACGACTTCATTGGCACGCTCATAGGAAGTAACACAAAACGTGGACTACCTGGTCTTGCCACGGCCTTTATGACCACAGAGCTCCAATCCAAAGAAGACCGCTACCTAGTTGACCTCCTGCTAACAGCGGCGGCCAAAACAATTCTAGCTAATTGGAAAAACACAGGCAAAGCCACTTTCAAGCGATGGTTCAACTGGGTAACCTTCCTGAGGGGGGCAGACAATATCACCGCAAATCACCACTCAACGAACCACACCGCCAAAGGGAGAATGTGGGCCGCCCTGGACACTCACCTGGAGCGATAAAGTCTCTCCCCCTTTTTCTCTCTTTTCCTCTTCTCTTCTTCTCTCTCCACCGCAGCCAAGAATTTTGTTATACTGCATTGTATTATACTTGTAAAATTTATTTTCAATAAATACTTTGAAATATGGAAAGCAGCAACAAGGGATGGAGGTGAACAAGAGTAGCTCAATATGAATTAGCATTGGCCTTTTACCTTCATTACGCATGTTTACACTCAACCACTGAGACTGATCGAGGTTAATTCTGAGAGTTTGGATGTATCAGCGTCAATCCTTGTGGGTGTGTTATGGCTGTTCGGGTATTTAATCCCCTACCATTAACAAACACGCTGCACATTCTCCACAGCCGGAGACCTATGAAAGTGTTGCCCCAAATTCCAGCAAGCATGCCTTTTTCTAGGTGGGTTTGTGGTTTTCCTCTGGAGAACATGTTTTAAAAAGATGCGGTCTAATAGTACATTTTGCAGCAACATTTCACAAATTCGCTCCAAAGCCATAAGCACTCATAGAACACTTATTACATTTTTAATTCTTTCATGCTGTGCCAATCCAATGAAGCCTTATGCTGCCGAGGAGTAGACCATTTTTTTTCTTCAAATTTGCATTGGGTTCCACCTCCTTCCAGATATATGTTAATAATTACCTTCATCATTTCAGCCTCTTACTTTTTCACGGCACCTGTAACTTGTCACATGGTGCAGTGAGTTCAGTGAAGCTCCTGACGGACAAGATGTGGAGAGGAGTTTTCATTTCCACTTGTTTTAGGAGCTGCCCGTCTTCTGGCGAATATATCTTTACAAATCTAGGTACATCTAAACATAAACCAAATATTAAACTGTAATGTATCGTACCTGAATGTGTGCCCGAAAATGTTTGTCTTCGAACCCAACCTAGTCCACATACCTTCCTTTTTTCGATTCCTGGGCCTATATATATGTGAAACAATGAGAGCTCTTTAAATTCCTTGGCCCTGGGTACTGAAAATCTCTTCAAGCACTTGGCAATGGCTGTATGATAATAGAAGAACTGTACACATAAATATATATTCTTATCCAGCTGTAATACGTCCTCTTACTGGTGACATTCCTGTGAAAAATGAAAGTGGTAGGTGGTGGGCCAGCCGGGCCGCCGAGGGGATGTGGGGGCCCTCCTTGTGGTTTGCAGGGGGGGGCCCCCTCAAGTTTCGTCCCATCACTGCTTGGAGTGGTGGGTTTATTGGGTCTGCTTTACTGCACCTTGGATTCCAGGTCCTGCAGGTTTTGAGAGGCAGTTTATTGCAAAATGTGCCGGTGCTCCTTCAGTGGAATTATGATTTCAGCAGAAACTCCGCAGGTACCAAAATTCATCCGGAGATTTTGGCAGCTAAAAGTAGTAAAAACCTCTTGATGGAAGTCCCTCTAAGGGGTGTGGCTGATCTAATTAAGGCGTGACTTAAAACACGTCTGCTAAAAATCTGTGCTTTAGTACAGTGTTCCGCCCAACCAGTATTTTTGCTGCTTCTATCATTGCATCCGTTTATACAATACAACAGGTAACAATACACCAGGGGAAAGTCTGTAACAAGATACTCCTAATGGAGGCCCTAGTCTTATCTTTACAATTAAAAGTTCTGAGCACTGCTAACTTTGACCTGGCGCTGGAACTACTGCACGACTTCCGGCCACTTGCCAGTTCAGAGGTGTAGTGTCCTAGCATGGACACGTTCTAGTGTTCAGGAGTGATGTAATATACTTTACACCCACCCACCACAGACGTCATGGTGTCACATGACGCTGCCAATAAAAGGGGCCGAGCGCACGTGCTCGTGGCCATTCCCACTACCCCTATCTGGTGTCCGTGTCCACATTATTGCTGCTCTCTAACATGCGGGCCTAGGGCCCTTTGCAATTTTACACTGGCGACGAGGTCGGTAGTGCAGCCCATGCGTGCCACTACCCACAGCGCAACAAGAAGAAGAAGGGGAAGAGAGCTGCCCGCCTGAAGGGCATCCCTCGCAGCACGGCGCAGCGCGCCGAGAAGCCGGTGGGCACATCTGAGCCTAGCAGCGACCGGGAGGCCCACAGCAAGCCGACCGGAGCCCACCTGCGTCGACCGCCACCATCCAGCGCCACCAGGAAAGAGCGGACCGCCCAGTGCCCACCTGCGACGGCCGCGAGGCAGAGACCCCCACCGGAGAGGTGCACGGGCCGGGCGGAGCCCACCCGCCACGACCGCAACCAAGGACCTGGCCCGCCGGCCGAAGGTGAGCCTGGGAGCGGGAAGTGACCCCCAGGAGACTGTGCACCCAAGCGGAGCCCACCCGCTATAGACACTAACTTCAATGCCCAATTATCAGCAGGACCAGCGGAGCTCACCCGCGGCCTGCCCGAGTCGTCCCCTGCCCCCGCCGCGTGTGTGACTAGAAGCGGTGGGGCACAGAGACAAAAGACGGCGTGGGAAAGTGCGGCCGGACCCGCAACCCACATAAACAATGAGGGGGAGGGAGCGGAGTAGCTAACCGCCTCCCACCCCCCTCGCAACGTGGTCTGGACCTTCCACAGGCCAGCGGAGCCCACCCGCGGCCCGCTGGTAGCACCCCAGCGAAGAAAGACACTGCAGAGCCAGCGGAGCCCACCCGCGGCCTGCGACAAGCATGGCAGGTCTCCGGCGCGCAGCGTGTGGAAGGTGAAGCTGCTGCGGTGGGAGACCAGAGAGTGGAGCCTCATCAGCGTTTGAATAGGCAGAGCCGGCGGAGCCAACCCGCGGCCTGCCTCGAGCGCCCCCGCCCAGGGAGGAGTGACAGGAGCGACGCGCTCCCCCCCCCCGCCTGAGGGAAGCATCAACATTTCCCCCCCCGCCCGCGCAAGGACTGCTAGACGCCGCCGCGGGCAGGGAGGACAGGAGGAAAAGTGACTGCTGCCTTTCTGTGCCCTGAATCGGGCACCACGCACCCGCCAAAGAACTGCTGAAGCGGAGCCTACCCGCTCAGCACAGGACATGCTCTGCCCTCCGTGAAACCGGATCTGTGTAGCCGGCACCCCGCACGACCACACATCGCCCGGCAAAACCCCCAGCAGTGCCTCACTTCCACGCACAGGCCTCCTACCTCCCAGGAACAAAGAAAAAATTAAACAAACACTCACCGAGGAAAGAGGTGAGGTCTCACTCCCGCCGTCTGGGATCAGCAGTCACTCCAGCCCCCGCTGCAGCCCGAGAGCAGCAGAGACAGTCAACACTGAAGACGACCAAGGAAGAACGTCCCGGGGCAAAGCAGGCTGCTGCTGGAGGGAAGCATCCAGCATCACTGCCACCCAGTGGCCAAAAGCAAAAGTGCACCTGCATCAATAAGAAATAAAACAAGCACTGCACAACACAAGCTAAATCAGCAGCAGCAAGGGGCAACAGACCGAGTTGCGCCCCCAGGGAAAGCATCTAAACTCCCGCAGCAAGTAAGTGCGCAACAGCGCAGAAGACACCCACACACACCAGCAAGGAGTCGGCAGCTGCCACTTCCAACGCGACGTGGGAAGAGGCACGAACGCCTCACTAAGCATCCAAGCACTGACAGAACGTCTGGAGAAAACGACTGCCAAGCACTGGAAGAACGTCCAGGGAAAAGACTGCCGCGACCAAAGGACGGAGAGAGCAGCGACGCCTTGTGGCCACAGGCGCTCACCGCAGCATCAACTACTCCCGCCAACGGTCCAAAGCAGCAAGTACCTGATGACAGCCAAAGCAGCAAGTACCCAACGTCACGCAACAGGCGTCCAAGAACCCTGAACAGTAAGTGCGCAAACAACGCGCCACGTGGCGACGCACAGGCACCGCAAGCAGAAAGAAGAGCGCAGGCAGCGCCATCGCGCAGAACAATTATCGCGGACGACCACATACATGGCACCTCCCAGGAGCCGATCCGCAGAATGATCGCCCATCAAGTGCCGACCCGCGACAGGTCCCCAAAAAGATTGTTGAAGCGCAAAGTCCAACAAGACGACCAAAGGCAACCTGCCAGGCATCGGCAGAAGTGGACCGCCAAACGGTCCAGGACGTTCAACCATGAAAAGGTCTACGGACGTGGACCCCCGAACGTCACCAACCAGAATCAAGAAAAGAAGGTTCGCGACACCAACTCTGGCTGCTGAGGAAGAAGGAGAAAGTGTCCCCGATGGGGACAAGACCAGGGGTACACATGCAGAGTGCGCGCACTGCATGGAGGACCCAGGTCAGGAGAGAAGACACAAGATCGGTCCAAGTGATGTCGCGATGCAGGAGGAAGAAAAGGAGAGATCCGAGTGGCACGTCTGCCACCGTGAAAAGGAAGGAAGAAAAGGAGAGATCTGAGTGGCACGTCTGCCACCGCGAAAAGGAAGGAAGAAAAAGGAGAGATCTGAGTGGCACGTCTGCCACCGCGAAAAGGAAGGAAGAAAAGAAGAGATCTGAGTGGCACGTCCGCCACTGTGAAAAGGAAGGAAGAAAAAGAGAGATCTGAGTGGCACGTCTGCCACCGTGAAAAGGAAGGAAGTATATACATGTGGCCTGTTGCCACAGTTAAGAGTGGAAGGAAAAGTCAGTGCGAAGCAACGTCCCCACAGTGAACCAACCAAGGAAAGAGAGAGGAGTGCAGGAAGACCACTCACACTCCCGAAGAGAAGGAAGGCGACAAGTGCCAGGACAACGGTGCGAGGAACACGAGGCCGGAAGAACACCAGTGGCAAAGAAGACCAGCTGATAGGCGATGTTTCCGCACACCCAGGATCTGCGGAGAGGAGCAAGCGAGACCGTTTGTGACATCCACCTTTGGGGTCACACGGACACTGGACAAATGCCAGCGGTGGTGACTCAGGGGCAGAGGCCTCCGGGACGCAAGTCCCCGTGACGAGAGATGGTCCTCCAACGCCCATCCGAAAGGTCAGGGGAGGGCGAAGACATCGCAAGCAAAGACAGAAACCAACAGCTACCTCGGGAAGAGGCTGCGGAATCTGAGGTGAGGCACATCGTCTCCTCCATACCCCCACTGACGGCGGCGTAGGAGCAACCTGATGTGGCACATCCAGCCCAGCGCAAATCAGAGAAAGAGGACCTCAAGGATATCCCGTGGCAGGGGAACACCGACGAGAGAGGTCATCCTGGTGAGAGGGATGCCTTGCAACGGATCTGCCTTTTGCCAAGTAGGACACAGACTACAAGTGAAGCTAAGGCCGAGACCGGATATCGTGCATCATTCCCCGGCGAACGACAAGAACTCTAACTGCACCCGTCGCCATGGAAGGTAGCAAAAGAAGGACTGTGAGGACAATTTTGTCGCAGAGTCATCAATAGACTGGTTCCATCGAGCACCCCAAACCGGTGCCACTGTGAACTGATGTTCCCCGCAGCAGATTGAACATCATCTGTGATTCCAAGCAGCGGCGGATAAAAGGACTCAGCGGAAGTTGAACACTTTACTGCATCCTGATACAGTTTGTTTTTCCCACAGGTTGATTTCTGTATGTGGGTTTTTGCGATTAAAAAATGGGAGGGATGTAGTGTCCTAGCATGGACACGTTCTAGTGTTCAGGAGTGATGTAATATACTTTACACCCACCCACCACAGACGTCATGGTGTCACATGACGCTGCCAATAAAAGGGGCCGAGCGCACGTGCTCGTGGCCATTCCCACTACCCCTATCTGGTGTCCGTGTCCACATTATTGCTGCTCTCTAACATGCGGGCCTAGGGCCCTTTGCAATTTTACAAGAGGGACATACAGGGGGGTCTTGAGAAGACATACTAATGTGTGAATGACTCACCGCAAAAAGTCATAGCAGTTCTTGTACAACTTAAATAACTGCCAGCAAAACACAGCTTTTGTTCTATGAAAAATATTGTTTGTTAGACAGAATTTTTAAATGTAAACAATAAATTACTCTGTGGCCTTCCGCCTCACTGCCTCCTAAAACAAACATACACGTAAAAGTAAATGGTCATGACTGAAAGTATGGAGAGTGCGAAGTCACGATATATTCTGGGGTACAATAAAAGCTGTCACAAGGCCTAACTTCCTGAGTTCAGCCTGCTGCTTCCAATGCTGCTTGTTTTAGGAACCGACATTCAGCCAGGGCAACAGCGCCACCTGCTGGCAGACAGTATACGAAACTGACAGAGAATGGGAAATCAACACAAATTGTAACAAACATTTGCAATGCAATAGGTCTCGCATTTACGAGAGTTTGAGCTATTGGCGTTGTATATAACAATGCTTTTTAGTTATGCGCTGTTTTTAAAACATAATTAAAAGGCATTTCCATGTACAATGCCAATAGCTTAAACTCTCGCAAATGCGAGAACTATTGCATTACAAATGCATTCAGCGCTGTTGACCTGGGGAAACGCCCACATAAATCCATCCAAATTTTCGAAAACTGCTAACCAATCAATCAACCATTTGTAGAGCGCACTAGTCACCTGTGAGGGTCTCAAGGCGGGGTGCAGCTACTGCTCGAACAGCGAGGTCTTGAGAAGTCTCCTAGAAGTCAGCAGGTCCTGGGGTTGTCACAGCTGTGTGGGGAGGGTGTTCCTTGTCTTAGCTGCGAGAAAGGAGAAGGATCTGCCGCCGGAGAAGGTCCTGTGGATGCGTGGTGGCGAGGTCGGTGGAGGTAAACTGGCAGTTCGAGGTGTAGAAAGTGAGACGTTTATTGAGGTATGCTGGTCCGGCGTTGTGCAGTACTTTGTGGGCGTGGGTGAGGTGCTTGAAGGTGATTCTCTTTTTGACTGGGAGCCAGTGCAGGTTTTTCAGGTGGGCAGTGATGTGGGTGTGGTGGGGTATGTCGAGGTGTAGTGTGTTTATCTAGGTACCTGTATCGATATTCCTATTCTTGGCCCTTGTCCGGTTATAAATCAATAATATCCCTACAACGGCACAGAAACCCGTTTCATAAATTAGTCATAGCGCATGCTGTCACATTAAGCAAGCACTATTCCTCCAGCCCCCTAGAAAGCACACCGAGTTCTTAAACAAATCCAAACCTCCAGTAACCTGGGAAATCCCCGCCTGCGATTGTTTTGATTCCGTCCGAGAACTCCTGTAGAGCACTGTAAGAACGACCAGTTCTTAGTGACATCTTTATTGACGTCTTATGTCCATCCTTACGTCAAACCCAGCAGCTCTCAGGTATAAATATACCAACGTTGCCTTAAGCAAATACACGGCGGTGGTGAACCTGGAACAGCAACTACTTGCCGGAGAGCCCAGCTGATGCGAGAGCCCACGGACGCTGCCCCTCCCTTTTGACGCGCTGAGAGAGAGACGCTGTCTTTTCTCTTGCCGAGAAATCCAGCTTCCAGCGTTTCCAGCTTGCCCTTGCGGGTGACTGGGATACCGAGTCCTGAGAGAGAGATACCAGCCCTTCTGCCTTCTATTACCCAGGTACTGAACTGACTAAACCCTTACAGAGAATTCTTGAGTCAGATTCTTGGCAAAACAAACTTAACTTTAATTGCTACTTACTTACTCCTTCCCACGTATTAGGCTTAGGTCAGGTACACCGGGGTAGGCGTAGTTAGAAGCACCAGTTGAGTACGATTAGTCAATGTATATATGTATGTATCTATTTTATCCATTTTAAAGTATCATATGGCTAAGAAACCATATCAATGCTTTTACAGTATTATTTTATAATCCTGCTTTTACTATATGCACTTTACTTAACTATAAGTATTGCAATTGTAGCGATTCATTTCTCTTGTATGAGAAAAGAGACTGCTCAATAAATAACACCTTTTATTGAAAACGCCCGTCTCTTCTTTTCTCTGCAAATCTGGTGAAACTAAGTACGCACATATTGACTGAGTGAAATAGCTGTCTTTTGTTTTCACACGACTCTAGAGATACACTCTTATTCAGGGAGAGCAAGTTGTCATGTTTTATGGTTGTCAGAAACTAAATCCCTTCTTGTCTATCCAGGAAGGTTAAACTCCTCCTCGCCTATTCGAGAAAGTTTCTAGTGAACTCTGAGCTAGCTGGCACAGAAAACTTAAGTCTAATATCGTCAGTACAGACCTAGTTAACCTCAGTCCTACGTCTATATTACTGAAGATATTATTCCAATGCGCAGAGCCTATTGGGAATATAGGAACTACACTACAGAGGATGAGGCGTGCAGAGGCATTCTGTATGCGTTGGAGTCTCTTCTGGAGTTTGCCATTGTTACTGCGTAGATGGCTGTTAGAAAGGCGATCCCGGGGTAGGCAGAAGATGTCTGACTGACCACCCCTAGGTCCACCTCTCTGTCGAGAATTAGCCGAGCGTTATCGACAGGCCTCCTGGGTGAGGGTCCTCTCTTAGGATCGTACAGCAGAGTAACCACAACACTACAAACGGACACCTCACAAGAGGTTAAGTTCTTAAGGTTTATCAGGAATAAAGGTTGCTGGTTCTCAGCGGTATGTACAGGCAGATCGAGGGATCTGTAGAGTCTCGTAAAAGGGACAGGGTAGCGGGACAGTCTCAATATGGGTGCAGGAAGGGATACCCTGCGCACAGCTCTCAATCCTCGAGCCGGGGGTTCCGAGAGGCCGAGACGCGGCAGCGCCAGCAGGACTCGACAGGTGGTCGGGAACGGAGAGGGGGCCGCGGCAGCGCCAGCAGGCCTCGAGGTGGTTTCGGTGAGGATGGGCCACGGCAGCGCCAGCAGGCTCTCAAGATGGTTCAGCAAAGGTGGGCCGCGGCAGCGCCAGCAGGCTCTCAGGATGGTTCAGCAAAGGTAGGCCGCGGCAGCGCCAGCAGGCTCTCAAGATGGTTCAGCAAGGGTAGGCCGCAGCAGCGCCAGCAGGCTCTCAAGATGGTTCAGCAAAGGTAGGCCGCGGCAGCGCCAGCAGGCTCTCAGGGTATCTTCTGGTTACAGGGGATGGAGTTCTTCTGGTGTCAGCCGTGACAGCGTCAGCAGGGCTTTCCAGTCAAGGATACAACTGCCGTCCTACTCCGGGGCTGGCCCAGATATAGGACTGGGGTCCTTTGATGTCCGGACCCTCGCGCCTGGGGGCCAGAGGGGCTGGGATGATGGGGTCCAGACACCCAGCAGGGGGGCGGAGCCAGCGCCCAGGGAGGCCGGAGGGCGATCGATACCAGGCGTCCGGGGACGGCTGGAGGGCCATCGAAACTCCCCTTCCTCCGGGATCTGTCGAGTGGCCACTCGACCACCTGGGTGGATCTTGGTGCCTCGATGTCGGGGCTTCGCTGGGGCCTGGGCTGGGGCCGAGGCCACGTGTTCGTGACGTGGTGGGCCCAAGATGGAGTCGGGTGAGGCCTCGTGCTCGGGACGTGATGGGCCCAAGATGGAGCTAGGCCGGTAGTGGGGGCCCGGGAAGGTAACCGGACCGGCAGTGTAGGGGCATGCAGGGTCGGGCAGACGGGCTGCCCGAGGCTCGGTGGAGGGTTGATGTCGGTCTAGGCCCGCCATGCGGGAGGGGTAGGACCACGCCATGAGGCCAGGTCCAACACGCGTCCCCCCCAGCTGAAGGCAGGGGAGAGTCACCCATCTTCTTGGGGGTTCTCCTCGCAGAGGCGGAAGAATCGGGACAGGCCGCCAGCATTGGCGTGGTCGTTGCCAGGGCGATGCTCCACAGTGAAGTCCATCCCCTGCAGGGAGATGGACCATCGCAACAGTTTCGTGTTTTCTCCCCGCATCTGCATCAGCCACTGCAGGGGCCGGTGGTCGGTCTGGACCCGGAAGTGGGTGCCGAAGAGGTAGGGCGGGAGCTTCTTTAGGGCCCACACGACGGCGAAGGCTTCCCTCTCGATGGTGCTCCACCATTGTTCTCTGGCCAGCAGCCGCCGGCTGATGAAGGCAACGGGAAGGTCGGCTCCCTCAGGGTTTACTTGGGAGAGGACCGCCCCAATGCCGTGCTCCGAGGCGTAGGTTTGGACCACAAACTCTCGGCTGTAGTCGGGGGCTTGGAGCACAGGGGCGGTGCACATAGCGGTCTTTAGAGTGTCAAAGGCGACCTGGCACTCGGGGGTCCAGCGCACCTTTTGGGGTAGCCTCTTGGATGTCAGTTCCGTGAGGGGCCCCACAATGCTTCCATAGTCCTTTATGAAGCGCCGATAATATCCTGTGAGCCCCAGGAAGGCTCGGACTGCGGTCTGGGTGACCGGGGGCTCCCAGGCCCGGATGGCATCAATCTTTGGCTGGAGGGGAGCCACCTGGCCGCTCCCCACTTGGTGTCCCAGATAGGTCACGGACCCTTGGCCTATCTGGCACTTGCTGGCTTTGATGGTCAGTCCGGCCCGTCGGAGGGCCGAGAGGACCTCCCGGAGGTGGGTCAGGTGCTCATTCCAGTGGAGGCTGTACACCGCAATGTCGTCTAGATAGGCGGCACTGAACTCTTCTAGCCCGGCCAGCACCCTATTCACGAGTCTCTGGAAGGTGGCCGGGGCGTTTTTCATGCCGAAGGGCATAACTTTGAAATGGTAGTGGACATCAGGGGTCGAGAAGGCCGATCGCTCTTGTGCTCCAGGGGTGAGGCCGATCTGCCAATACCCAGCCGTGAGGTCAAAGGTGCTGAGATATTTCGCGGCTCCCAGGCGATCGATCAGTTCATCCGCCTGGGGGATGGGATGTGCGTCGGTCCTGGTGACTGCATTCAGCCCTCAGTAGTCAACACAGAACCGGAGCTCCGGGGGTGTGCCGGGGGCGGCGGCTTTAGGGACCAGGACGACGGGACTGGCCCAGGGACTGTCGGAAGGTTCGACTACCCCCAGA
Source organism: Lissotriton helveticus (assembly GCF_964261635.1). Taxonomy (NCBI): domain Eukaryota; kingdom Metazoa; phylum Chordata; class Amphibia; order Caudata; family Salamandridae; genus Lissotriton; species Lissotriton helveticus. The sequence continues at coordinate 1,835,341,158 of NC_136068.1, read as the reverse complement.
GCTAGCATCTTGGCCACTTCGGATTGAATGCAGGCCCGCACTCGGTCGGGCACTCGGAAAGCTCGGTGTCTTACAGGCGGGCTGTCTCCGGTGTCCACATCGTGGACACACCACCGGGTAACTCCAGGAGTGAGAGAAAATAGATCTGCAAATTGCCCCAGCAGCCGTCTGCAGTCTTGGTGCTGCTCCGGGGTCAGGGTAGGGGAGAGTGTGACCCCTTCGATGGAGCCGTCTTTCTCGGTGGTGCTCATGAGATCTGGTAGCGGCTCGGAGTCGTCTTCAGCTCCGTCATCGGTCGCTAGTAGCAGACTTAGTTCAGTGCGGGAAAAGTGTGGTTTGAGCCGGTTAGCGTGTAGAACCTGGAGGGGGTTTCTGGGGGACTCCATGTCCACCAGGTAGGTGACGGGGCTCTTGCGCTCCACCACTTTGAAGGGCCCCGTCCATTTGTCCTGGAGGGCACAAGGTTCGACCGGGGACATGACCCAGACTTGCTGACCCGGCTCAAATTCAATGGATGAGGCATTCTGGTCATACCAGCGTTTCATCTCCTCCTGACTGGCCTCAAGGTTGGTCTCGGCAAGTTCCTGGAACTTCCGAGTCTGGTTGCGTAGGGTCAGGAGGTACTGGTAGACATCGGGGGGAGCACCTCGGACAGCCGTCTCCCAGCCCTCCTTGATCAGGCTGAGGGGGCCTTGGACCGGGTGCCCATACAATAGTTCAAAGGGGCTGAACCCCAGGGACTTCTGGGGCACCTCCCGATAGGCAAACAGGAGGCAGGGCAGCAGGACATCCCATTTGCGTCGTAGCAGCTCCTCTAGGCCCTTGATCATCCCCTTCAATGTTCGGTTAAACCGCTCTACCAGTCCATTTCCTTGGGGGTGATACGGGGTGGTGAACTTATATGTGACCCCGCACTGTTGCCACAGGGACCGCATATGTTTAGATATAAAGTTGGTGCCCGATCACTTACGACTTCTCGGGGGAAGCCGACTCTGGAGAAGATCCCCATTAGGGCTCGGCCTACCACTGGGGCCGTGATGGATCGGAGGGGGATGGCTTCCGGATAGCGGGTGGCATGGTCCACTAGAACCAGGATGAAGCGGTGCCCCTGAGAAGTGCGGGGGTCCAAGGGTCCCACGATGTCGATCCCCACTCGCTCGAAGGGGGTGGTGACCACAGGAAAAGGCTGGAGTGGAGCCTTGACTTTTCCCCCGCTCTTCCCGCTGGCTTGACAAGTCGGACAGGATCGGCAGTGATTATGCACATCGTTGCGCATTCTCGGCCAGTAGAAATGGGTCACCAGGCGGCTGTAAGTTTTGTCCTGCCCCAGGTGCCCGTCGAGGGGCACGTCGTGTGCCAAGTTCAGGAGGAAGTCTCTGAATCGGAGGGGAACGACCAGCACCCGGCTGGTCCCTAGTTCGGCAATTTTCTGCTCGCTGTAGAGAAGGTCGTGGTCCCAATAGACCCAGTGGGACCCCGAGGGGTCTCCAGCGGCTTGCGTGGCGGCTTGTTGTCGGATTCCCTCGAGGGAGGGGCAGGTTTTCTGTTCCTGCCGGAATTGTTCGCGGGTGGGGCCACCTTCTTGGCGCCATTGAGCCAGTTCGGGAAGGTGGCCGAGCTCGGTGAGGTCTTCATGGCTGGGCCCCTGGGGGCCGGGTTCAGGGTCTGCGTCCTCGGGGACGGCGGCCGGTGGAGGTGCGGGCCACTCTGGTTCCTCGGTCGGGGCATCCTCCGTTGGGGCGGAGGCTCGGGTGGACATGGAGCGGGTGGTCGCACAGACCCACTCTGGAAGGCCTAGCATCCCCAAATGCTCTCCCCGCTCGACGCCGGCCCAGGGGGAACTTTCCAGGCCGTTCCCGAGGAGGCAGTCCACGGGGCATCGTCCCTGACGGTCACCTTCAGCATACCCGACACCCCTCCCCATTCGAAGGGGATGCTGGCCATCTGGCATAAACTCTCGGAGTTGTCCGCCGTCCGCACCGGGCAGCGGACATTGGGGAGAAGTTGTTCTGGGGTCACCAAGTGGCGGCGGACCGCCGTCACGCTGGCTCCAGTGTCACGGAGGGCTTCGGCCCGGCGTCCATTGATGGTGACCCATTGGCGGTATTTCTGTGTGTTGCCGGGGATCGGGTCTCGGGGGATCAGGTCTCGATCACCCAGGCATGCCAAGATCATCGCGGCGGGCTCCCACTCGGCCTGTTCGGGGTCGTTGTCTTCTTCCTCGCCTTCTTCTGTACCCAGGATGGCGACCGCGATCTGGCGGTTTGGGGGGCCAGTGGTGCCGGGTCGCTGGTTCATCGGGCAGAGGGGGTCATTCGCATAATGACCCGGTCGCTGGCATCGGTGGCACGTAACATTTGGGCGGGGCCCTGGTCTTGCTGGGGGAACCCCCCTTCGGCCCAGGGATGGCGAAGTGGAGGTAGGGGAGGACCCCGTGAGGGCGTCTCGGCCCCTGCTCTGGCCTCCTCCGCCGCCTCGTGGTCGGTGGTTCCCCGGGGATCCCCGGCCGTGGTCTCCCATCGGGCTCCGGGGGACTCGGGTGCTCACCCATCTATCCGCCTCGACAGCGAGTTTTCGTGGCTCAGTCAGTTTGCTGTCGAGGGGGTGCTGCCGGAGTTCGATGAAGCAGTTGTTGGAGAGATGCTCCCATATAATGAGGTTGACCAACTGCTGGTAGGTGGTGACCTGGCTGCCTTTGATCCACCCCTCGAAGGCTCTGCTGTAAAAGTTCACGTATTCCACCCAAGTGGTACCGGGGATTTTTTTACAGTCTCGGAATCGCTGTCGGTACATTTCGGGGGTGAGTCCGTAGCGAGTGAGGAGAGTGGTTTTCATGTGTTCATATGAGGTCATCTCGGCATCGGGGAGCTCTAGCAGGGCATCCCTCCCTTCGTTGATGAACTTCCCCCATAGGCCGGCGCCCCAGTCCTTGAGGGGTACTCGATGGGCGGTCATGGCTACCTCATAGGCTTGGAACCATTGTTGGATGTCGTCGTTCTTGTAGTACTCTTTGACGACATCCTTGGGTATGTGCACCTTCGTGTCCACCGGCGGGGGCGAGGTCTTGCCCCCGGAGGTGCTGGTCTCGGTTGCCTTGGCCTCGATTTCTAGTTCTTTTAAACCTCGCTCATGCTCGAGCATGAGTCTCTTTTCCTCGAGGTCTCTCTGTCTTCGTTTCTCCTCCAGGTCTCCTTCTAGCCGTAGTTGCTCGAGTGCTATTTTTCTTTCCGCCAGCTGCAGTTCTCCATCCAGTCGGAGTCGGGCGAGCTCCAATTCGTGGAGACGGTTCCTCTCTCGTTCTCGGGCGTCTTCGTGGGGGCCTGTGCCTGGATTTGCGGGTCTCTCCCCCACTGGGGTCGGGTCGGTCTCCGGGCTTCTGTTCGGACCCGGGTTGTCCTCATTCTGGGGTGGCGCGTCACCGGCGCCCGCCCATGCCTGTAGGGCCGTCTTAAAGTCTTCTTTAGTGCCTAGGCCCGTGGTAGCGATGCCCAGATCTTTGCAGAATTGTTTTAATTCCTTGTGACTGTAGTCTTCCATTTTCTGTTTCTGGAATTCCGTAGTCGGTCTCGTTTCTTGCGTAGTCATGGTCGTGGTGTGCTTGTCTCGGTAGTGAGTGACTCACTCTCTGTACGATCTGCGTCGGCTCGGATCCCGTCGCTTGCCACCAATGTTAGAAAGGCGATCCCGGGGGAGGCAGAAGATGTCTGACTGACCACCCCTAGGTCCACCTCTCTGTCGAGAAGTAGTTGAGCGTTATCGAGAGGCCTCCTGGGTGAGGGTCCTCTCTTAGGATCGTACAGCAAAGGAAGAGGTGTGGCGCCGCGGCCAGGGCGACTGACGCTGGAATCTGGGGACCAGGGTTCGATCCCCGGCTCCGGCGGCAGGTTAGCCCAGCACCATGTGACTCTGGGCAATAGCTCGCTTAATCTTCCCGACGGCCCCCAGCGCCTAGAGACCCTTACGGGTGATTGTGCGCTTTACAAATGTGGACTTTACTTTACTTTACTTTACAGCAGAGTAACCACAACACTACAAACGGACACCACACAAGAGGTTAAGTTCTTAAGCTTTATCAGGAATAAAGGTTGCTGGTTCTCAGCGGTATGTACAGGCAGATCGAGGGATCTGTAGAGTCTCGTAAAAGGGACAGGGTAGCGGGACAGTCTCAATATGGGTGCAGGAAGGGATACCCTGCGCACAGCTCTCAATCCTCGAGCCGGGGGTTCCGAGAGGCCGAGCCGCGGCAGCGCCAGCAGGACTCGACAGGTGGTCGGGAACGGAGAGGGGGCCGCGGCAGCGCCAGCAGGCCTCGAGGTGGTTTCAGTGAGGATGGGCCACGGCAGCGCCAGCAGGCTCTCAAGATGGTTCAGCAAAGGTGGGCCGCGGCAGCGCCAGCAGGTTCTCAGGATGGTTCAGCAAAGGTAGGCCGCGGCAGCGCCAGCAGGCTCTCAAGATGGTTCAGCAAGGGTAGGCCGCGGCAGCGCCAGCAGGCTCTCAAGATGGTTCAGCAAAGGTAGGCCACGGCAGCGCCAGCAGGCTCTCAGGGTATCTTCTGGTTACAGGGGATGGAGTTCTTCTGGTGTCGGCCGTGACAGCGTCAGCAGGGCTTTCCAGTCCAGGATACAACTGCCGTCCTACTCCGGGGCTGGCCCAGATATAGGACTGGGGTCCTTTGATGTCCGGACCCTCGCGCCTGGGGGCCAGAGGGGCTGGGATGATGGGGTCCCGACACCCAGCAGGGGGGCGGAGCCAGCACCCAGGGAGGCCGGAGGGCGATCGATACCAGGCGTCCGGGGACGGCTGGAGGGCCATCGAAACTCCCCTTCCTCCGGGATCTGTCGAGTGGCCACTCGACCACCTGGGTGGATCTTGGTGCCTCGATGTCGGGGCTTCGCTGGGGCCTGGGCTGGGGCCGAGGCCACGTGTTCGTGACGTGGTGGGCCCAAGATGGAGTCGGGTGAGGCTTCGTGCTCGGGACGTGATGGGCCCAAGATGGAGCTAGGCCGGTAGTGGGGGTCCGGGAAGGTAACCGGACCGGCAGTGTAGGGGCATGCAGGGTCGGGCAGACGGGCTGCCCGAGGCTCGGTGGAGGGTTGATGTCGGTCTGGGCCCGCCATGCGGGAGGGGTAGGACCACGCCATGAGGCCGGGTCCAACAATGGCATTGTCGTAGTCCAGCCTGCTGCTGACGGGGGCTTGTGTGACCGTCCTTCTGGTTCCGGTGGGGATCCATCTGTAGATCTTGCAGGGCATGCAGAGGGTGTTGAAGCAGGAGGAGGAGACGGCGTTGACTTGCTGGGTCATTGTGAGCGATGAGGCCTGGATGCACTCCAGGTTGCGTGTGTGGCTGGTGGGTGTGGGCACGGCTCCGAGGGTGGCTGGCCACCAGGAGTCATCCCAAGCGGAGGGCGTGGATCAGAGAATGAGGACCTCTGTCCTTTAAATACAGGTGGAACGTAAGGTTTAGCTCACACCAGGAAGCTGTACTTACGATCGATGACAGGAGGCCGTCCGCTTAATACAAGGTACGTCGAATAGATGTCTCGAAGAGCTTTCGTTTCTTCGAGTGAGCTAGCAAGACGCTTCCCCGGTATTGCGCGAGTAACAAGATTCGGGATACCAGCGTTTTAGATTATCAGCGACTAAACTAGTTATCACTTTGAGTATGTTAGTATAACTCTTTCTGTATACTCACGTACCTGTTTAGGACAACATTTAATTAGATAGGGCTAACGCTGAGACTTAACTGGGAGAATGGGAGTGTGTTACTCCCTTATACCAACGGAGACACTAATGATTTGTTTAATATATCTGACTATTCCAACACTCGTGAAACCGAGTGACAAACACTTTTCCCGTATATTTTAGAAATATCATAGGTATTTGGGCACTCGTTAAAATAACCACTTTAGTACATCCACGAGTGTTCTTTTAACCTTAGGGGAGTTAGCAAAATAAATAGTAATATGAGTTTTTTCCCCTTAGATTATTGTTCTATTGTACATACGAAAAAGACGGTCAGAAAACGAGAAAATAATCATAAGTGACTCGTCCACATACCCCTCTGCAGTATGATGATAATACACTGTCAGGCTCCATGATTGGATCGTATTAGTTATTCAAATAAGAGGTACTGATCTATTAAATCTTTTCTATTTTTGCTTCATTTAAAGACTCCAGGACATTAGACAATTGTAATAATATCATGTATTTCTGTCTATCTAGCTTTGTCTTGTTTGACCCATTACTCAACCATTTACACGGTGGTCATCCCTGGTACAGCTTTCCATCCTTATCAAAGAAATTTTGAATTACAGGTATGGTTTGATATATGACCTAATACTTTAATCTATAGATCATGTATGAACATGATTCTAAATAAGTACTTTTCTGTACTCCTTGATATAGGTGGATGTTTAAAAGATTCACACCAACTCCAGACAACAGCACAAATGATTAAGCAGCTTTGTCTTTCCCTCTTTTGTATGCAATTCTAAGACTAGTCCCCAGAGACTAGAGGTATGTTCCTTTCGGTTAAACATACTGTAAATAAGGATGATTGGATGTGAACTCCCCAACATGAAATGTTTCTCACCTGAAAACAATAACGGGAGATGATCAACCAAATAGTTGTGTTTGTAAACATTGGAGATTATGTTGTCTGCAATATCGAAGATATGTGACTGATGGGCGTGGATTAGAGGATGAGGACCTCTGTCTTGTCTGAGTTAAGTTTCAGGCGGCTGGTCTGCATCCAGCTGGCGACGGCCTTCATTTCTCCGTGGAGGTTGGTTTTGGTGGTGGTGGGGTTATTAGTGAGTGAGAGGATCAGTTGAGTGTCGTCGGCATAGGGGACGTTGTTGAGGTTGTGCGAGCAGCCGATGTTGGCATGCGGTGCCATGTAGACGTTGAAAAGGGTAGGGCTGAGGGATGATCCTTGGGGCCCGCCGCAGATGATCTTGGTGGCTTCATAACGGAATGTGGGGAGGCGGACCCTCTGGATTCTGTCGGTGAGGAAGGAGGTGGTCCAGTCCAGGGCTTTGTCACGTATTCCTGCGTTGTGTAGGTGTGTGCGTAGAATGTGGTGGTAAACGGTGTCGAATGCAGCCCAGAGGTCCAGGAGGATGAGGGCACCGGTTTTGCTGTTGTCCAGAAGGGTCCTGATTTCGTCTGTGGCAACGATGAGCAGTGGCGGCCAGTGAAATTTGAAACTGGTGGGGCTTAAATTGGTGACCTGAACTGAAGTAGCTGAGCATAATGATAAAGCCAAATTTTCCTCAGGGCGTTCCGCTGAGGTTCTTTTTAAGAAAGTTTTGAAACAATTAGGCAAATTGTATTTTTTACAAAACAGTTTGCAAATACATTTGTAAAAAGCCATACATTTTACAGACAACCCTAAAGGGCACTTATTAAACATTTACTAGAGGACTTCAACCAGTGCTTAATTTGTCGGTCTCCAAAACATTTCTAAGAAGGCCACCACAAAATGTCTAACCTCCAAACATCAAGATAATAGAAACCATTGTGTAATCTGGTACACCAATAGGCCATTTGGAATTAACTACATCTACAATATACAGATTGCTAATGATGTTAAATGAATGCTTAGTACTGGTCAATCCATCTCACAATTACATCATCTGGCAGCTGTTTATCAATACAATGATACTGACTTTCTTCAGGTCAGACAGATGAAAGCCTTACATTCATAAACTGCTCTACGCAGCAGGAGATGAAACATCTGAGCTACCCTGTCATATTTTTTATCTTAACATTAAATCTACTAATGTACTACTGAACAGCAAGTAGAATCTGTACCCTCCAGCCAATCTATAGCTACCAAGACCTGTTCTGACAACAGCTGTTTACATTATAGCCTGTCATTTTGTTTTCACAAGCAAAACATTGACACCCAGTCCATGCACACATCCAGCCTCTGACCCACAGAAATATTATTACAGTTTTGAGACAAAGAATTAGTTTGTAGTGCCTTTAACGCAGAATAGTCTACACATGTCAAAAATACCACGTCTGAAATTCACTTTGTGCATCACAAACTGGCTTATGAAACCATCCACAAAATAAACGTGTCTTCCAAAAAAGCATGCAAAATTTATAAGAATGCCCCTCAAATATGCTTGAGGTTACACCCCTTTGGATAGCCCCCCACATATGCATCAGATGAATCGCACAAGTCCAATATATACATCAGAATGTCCCTAGATTTTCTGTGGACATCCTAAAAATGCCACCAATATGCATCAAACTTCCCTTGAAAATGTGTATGAGACTGTAGCCCAAGTGTTCAGACTGTCTCTCAACAATGCAGACTAATACTTAAATATGCATCGACTATTGCCAACACAGCTTTGCAAATATGTAGTCTCTACTAATGTTGTTAATCTAACATTTGCCTTAAAAAGTCCAGTCCTGGACTGGTCATTTAGGCATTTTGCCACTGCCAGGTGGGCCAGCTTGAAAGGGCCAGTCACAGTCTATGGTACTACAAACATAGCCCACACACTGGCCCTTTCAAGCTGTCCCATCGGGCACTGTCAGCCTACCTCAAAGGCCAATCCAACAATGAAAATGAACAAATCTGTTCCCTCAGTAAATACCAAGCCAGTCACCACATCTGGATGAAACTTTGTTAAATATATACCAGACAGTGCAAGCAGGGTCCTGCGCAGCATTCCACCCCTCTTCACAACACATGTACGATTATTTATTAGAGGTGCATTTCACTTTCTATCAAACATGTCTCATATTTCTTTACAGAATGTCCATTACTGTCACTCTCCCCCATAGGGCACATCTCTCTTCATGCAGTGCAGGCCTCTTATTGTTGTTTTTATGTTTTACAGGTGTAAAATCATGGTATAAGGCTGTGGTTCCCAAACTGTGCGCCGCGTCACCCGGGTGTGCCGTAATCAGGAGCCAGGGGCGCCGCGACCACAATGTGGAAACGTGAAGCTTCTTTTTTCTGCAGCCAAGCATATCAACAGCATTATGTTTACTGTAAAAACGGAGCATGTTAGAAATCAGACATAAAACATAAGCAAAGTCAAGGCCTTCCTCTCGCTGAGAGAAGGCCTTGACTTGGCTTATGTTTTATGTCTGATTTATAACGTGCTCCGTTTTTACATTAAACTTAATGCTGGTGATACGGGTGTAAAACGAAGGTTGGGCATTTACACACACATCACCAGCATTATGTTTAATGTAAAAACGGAGCACGTTAGAAATCAGACATAAAACATCAGCCAAGTCAAGGCCTTCCTCTCGCTGAGAGAAAGCCTTGACTTGGCTTATGTTTTATCTCTGATTTCTTTCGTGCTCTGTTTTTACAGTAAAAATAATGCTCGTGATACGTGTGTAAATGACTATACTCCGAGTGATACTCTGTCCTATTCCTTTTTGTGCAATGGATACCACAAAGCAGACACAATGCATGTGTAAAATATGCCACTTTGTAGCGCTAATATTTTCAAGTATCTCAGCCACTAATTATGAAGCATATTAAAGTGTGATTGGATGTTGCAATCAGTGGAGTGAAATAGTGCTGCTGAGTTAAGGGGTGGATTTATCTTCTGAACCCTAGTTGTTCATTTTTGCTTATTGTGAATTTCCACAGCATATAATCCTTTGGTATGAACAGGAATACTGCATCTAGAAAACATTAAAGAGCCAACATTTCTTTATTGTATCTGGGTTTCTTTTCGGAGGGCAGGGTTTTCACTGGTGGGTATCAGGCTCCGTTTTGGAGAAGCTTCTTAGAGTGCAATTGTGCTGCGCCTAACTTGCAGAGAAAAAGAAATGTAAGGCCAGAAAACTCCTATGTTCAGCATACCCACTTCTGTATCCACCCACTGAGCCAGACTCCCTTTAGCTTTCAGGCCTCCTCTAGCAGAGACCTCAGTCCACACTTTGAACTGCATGCAGAGCTTGGGGTGGTTTAGGGCAAAGTGGGCCAGTACCAAGTGCTTCTGTGGACCTCACTGGGATTGCATCCCAATTAATTTAAGGAAGACAACAGGAAGTACTCCCGAGGTCGGGCTTACATCCCACCCCACCCGCCCACCGGTACAAAAATGATGGGGAGCCACGGCCAACTGCCAATTAGGTTAAGGGAGCCACGGGTCAAACAAGTTTGGGAACCACTGGTATAAGGGGTAACCCAGCAGCAAAAGAGGGCTAGAGGGCTTTTTTCAAAGACGTTCCGTTCTCTATCACCAGGACTCACATGATTCATGAAGTCCGTAGAAAGTTAATGAACTGCCACAATTACGAGATATCAATGAGGCATGCTCCGACAGCACCAACTGCGGAATACTCCTACTGATGGGTGGTCTTCAAACCCTTTCAGTGTTTCAAATATGAATGAGTATAGAGCCTTGCCATGACCGCCCTTCCCTCAGCCTGTTTACGTGCCCTCCTGGTTCCAAAGAGTAGTGAAAGCAGTAGCTCCGTGGTAATCTTAGCCACGTAGTGGTTAGCAGAGAATGCTTCTGTGCACCTTTTGTGTGCGAGGATCGACTGCAATTATGGACACTGTGACCGGCCGTTGTCAGTTTGAGGCCCATGAACTACCCAAGGCTAAGTGTTATGACGTAAACATACTCAGTTTGAGGCAGTTTACGCTGCACCTGTCTACTAGGGTGCGAGTGTGAGGCAACACCTATCTGTAACTCTGTCGTGGGGGCTGTAGACTAGCTCACTCAGTCAGTCAGTCATTAAAACTTTATTTGGGTTGTTACAACCATAAAAGTATACACAATACATTTATAAAACTTTATAAAAACACAAAATATGAAAAAAATTACAATTTCAATTCAGTCTTTTCCCGGAGGATAACCCCGATAACTTTGTTATTAAACAGTATCCTCCTAGGATGTTAAAATCACAAGGGTAAACATGAGAAAACATATGTGACCAGGCTTTCCAAACACAATACACACATTAAAGTGCAATCTCGTTAACATACACCTATACCTCTGTACTCTGGAGAAACTAGCTCACTCGATCACACTTCGTAAGTAGTGAGTTGCCTGTGAGCCTGGCCATCGCCTGCAGCTGCTCTTTGACCTGAATTAGGCCACTGCTATCTCGATGCGAGGTTCCCCTCTGCCCCCTGGGCCCCCACCTCTCCTGCTCTAGTGCCTCCTCTATTAATGAGATGGCAGAGGCATGTGCACCCCGTGTATGGACTCTTGTTTAACAGTCAGAGCAGCATGATTTGCTTCCGTGTTTTTTTCTGTATTGCTTTAATAAATTACAGTGAATTCAGCGTGCCATTTCATGCTGGGACTGAAACATCCTAAGGTTTTCTTCACCTTAGTTTACCTCGGTTGTTGCCTTGGAATGGCCGCGACTTCCGACAAGTCATGAACTCTGGCTCAGTCGAGCTCATGTCATGCTCAACTGACTGTACCAAGAGCATCACAGGCTGAGCTTAACATTTCTCTTCATAAAACAGTTGTCACAGATTCATCAGATCTAAAATTAGCAAGATAACTATCCCAGGCCAAAGTATAATACATTAGAAAGGTCACTCAAAAAAAAGACTTATTGAAAATTGTTCCCAGACAATTTGGGGCAAGGTGATAGGGAATTATGGTTAGGATGGATGGCTTCGACTAGGCCAGTCCCATATTTGCACACAGCAAGTGGTCGAACTACCCATTACAAGCCCATTCTCAAGTGGCCTACACAATTCATGGTGGGATTTTTCTGCAGTGGGCTATTTTCACAGAATGAAACAGTGCCAGCTGCACACAGACTCAATGTTAATTCCAGAAAAAGGGGCGACCCTGTGTCCCTCAGAACCTGGGTAATTATGGTTAAGTACAAAAGTGGTTCTGTTGGGTAAGGCAAATCACTTTGAAATGCTAATAAATGCAACTCAAACGTTTAGAAAAAATTACTTTTAGAAATAAAAACGATCTGAAACACATAAGTGCTGAGGAAATAAATACTCAAGCAATCTACCGAAAAACTTCACATAGACAAGGCATTGATTTCATGCGATTATTTTATATATCAGAATTCATTCATGTTACATCCGAATTAATTCATTGAATGATAACATTAGAATCCTAGGAAAAGACCGTCAAACAATAGTGAAAATTATGTGACAATTGGTGAAAAAGTGCTCGGTGCATGAAGCAATGTACAGTAAAATCAAGTAATATATATATATATACAATTTTATAGAGGGGTGAAATTGGCCAGAATCTGTTTCACAACCAAGGAGTCGTAGTGTTCATGAAGTGGCTCCTGGAGTTTCTGGACCACAGGTGAGCGTAGACATTTCGACCCTAATACGCCCCAGTTGGTGGTCGCAGCGTTTACCTAGATGCCCAGAGACAGCACGCTGTTTCCTGTCCTTCAAGTGACCGTTTTTCCAGAAATCGAACTTGGAATTGACCTTGCGGCACCCCTTCAGGCAGAGATTTTTCCTCCTGATCGACATACTGTCCTATCCCAACCCCCCTGTCTTGATAAAGACCAGCTGCGACCACCAACTGGGGTGTATTAGGGTCGAAACGTCGACGCTCACCTGTGGTTCAGAATCTCCAGGAGCCACTTCATGAACACTATGACTCCTTGGTTGTGAAACAGATTCTGGCCAATTTAATCCATGTATAAAATTGTATATATATATATATATGTCTTACTTGATTTCACTGTACATTGCTTCATGCACCAAGCACTTTTTCACCAATTGTCACATAATTTTCACTATTGTTTGACGGTCTTTTTCTATGAATCTAATGTTATCATTCAATTAATTAATTTGGATGTGTTAGAACTGGGGGTCTCTAGTTGGCAGAGGTAGGTACCACTGTCCAAATAGGGACCCTTGCTTCTAGTCAGGGCAAAGAGATAACCCTCTGAGATAACCCCTGCTCACCCTCTAGGTAGCTTGGCACGAGCAGTCTAGGCTAACCACAGGCAATGCGTAAAGTATTTGTACCAACACTCACAGTAACACAGTGAAAACACCACAAACTGACTCCACAACAGGTTAGAAAAATAAAGGTATTTAATCTAAACTACACAAGACCAAAACAACAAAAATCCAACATACACAGTTGAAGAATATGGTTTCAAAAGAGTTCTTAAGGTTTGCGATAAATTTCTTCAGGTTGCGATAATATAAACCACAGATGCGTGAAAAGTTCACAGTTGCGTCACATTTACTCACAGTACCTTTTAGTTGCGACAAAGTTCCAAAAGCAGAAGCTGGTGCGGTGGAAACCAAGCAATGCGTTGCTCCTGAGACCCTGGGGAGGCGTTTGCGACAGCCCCGCTGCAGCAGCGGGCGTGTTGCGACGAATCCGGTCTGTATGGGTAGGAAGGCCACTTGTATGGATTCTGGTGCGGAGGTTCTGTAGGAAGTTTGTTCTTGCAAAGGCACGATGCGACGATTTTTGGAGTTGCGACGATCTCTAGGGCGACGATGCGCGACCAGCGGCGATCTTCTCTCTCGCAGCTCCTCGACGCGAGGGTTTCTGTGACGACACTCGCAGCGACATGATGCGGTCCGCAAGCAAGCGGTGCGGCGATCTCACCCAGCGACGACAGGCTCTGCGACGACACTCGCAGCGATGTTAGACTTTTCCGCACCGGTCTGGTGCGTCCCGCAAACGAAGGATGCGACGGCTCTGGCAGCGGCGTCAGGCGCTGCGACGATCTCGGCCTTCGTAGCACGCGGGAATCTTCTCGCACTGTCGGGGATGCGCCCTGCAAGCGAGGGATGCCACACTTTTCAATTGCAAAAGTCTCTCAAGCTTAGTTTAAAGCTTCCCAGCACAGGTACAACTTCCAGAGGCCCCACAACTGGATCAAGCACTCTAGGAAGGACAGAACTCTCTCAGCAGAGTTCAGGGAAGCCAGGAGTGAAGTCCTTTTGTTCCTGGGACTTCAGAACAGGGAGCCAGCTCTACTCAGGCCCTTGGAGATTCCTTCAAGACAGGAGACACAGCACACTAGCAAAGTCCTTCCCCTCTCCTTGGCAGCAAAGCAACAGGTCAGTCCAGCAGAGCAACAGCAGGACAGTCTTCCTTCTTCAGATTCAGCTTTCTCCTTGGCAGAGATTCCTTCTTGATTCCAGGATGATCTAATTTTCTGTTGTCAGGGGTCCTGTACTTATACCCCCAAAAGTATTTGTTCTCCTTGTGCATGTGGGCCCTGAACCCGGTCTGAACCAGTTCTGGGTGTTTCCTGAGTACTTTGTTTTGCTGTCTTCTTCTCTCCTTTCAGAGTGAGGGGCAGGGTCGTCAGCCGCCAGCAGGAGGTGGAGCCAGCATTGTGGAAGGCAGGCACAGCCCTATTCAGGCCCAGGTGCTAACTCCTCCCACCACTCCAGTTGCAAATGCAGTCATTCAGACTAGGGCTGACTCAGCCAGCCTCCTGGGGAATCCCCAGCCCCTGTCACTCTCAAACCAGACAGTCAATACACAAACAGGCCAAGGCACACAGAAGGGTCAGACAAGAGAACAGCAACTTTCTAAAAGTGCTGTTCTCAAACACAGGATTTAAAAACAACCTTTCCTAAAAGATGTGTTATTATATTCTGAGTTCAGGGATACTAGATACTTATGTCCTATCTTGTTCCTATGGGAAGAAATACTGGAAGCCACTGCAGCCAGCACCCCCCATGTTAATCTATGGAGCAAGATAGCCTTACAATAGTGAAAACGAAAATGGCTGCCATTCACTATCAGAGCGTGTTACCTGCACTAGTACATGCTCTACCTTTTACATACACTGCACCCTGCCCAGGGGGGTACCTTGGGCCTTCCATAGGGGTGACTGATGTGCACAAAAAGGGAAGGGATAGGCCTGGTCAGTGGGAACACTGACCAGGAGGACATGGCAGTTTCTAAAATGCACACAGGCACTGCAGTGTCAGGCCTGAGACATCATTTTAGGGCTACTCCTGGGGGTGGCACAATCAGTGCTGCAGGCCCACTAGTAGCATTTGTCATCGCCAGCCCTGGCACACCCAGTGCACTTTACTAGGGACTTCATGGTGATACAAATATGTCAAACATGTATATCCAATCAGAATAACACTTTACATAGGGAGCACTTACACTCTGGCACTGATCAGCATTGGCAGAGTGTCCAAAGCATCTAAACCAGCAAAAACTAAATCCAGCACAGCATAAAAAATACAGGAGGTAGAGGCGGCAAAAAGATAGAGGAAAACCACGCCAAAGATGCCAGGTCTAACACGTGTCCCCTCCAGCTGAAAGTGGGGAGAACTACCCACCCTCTTGGGAGTTCTCTTCACTAAGGCGGAAAAACCTGGACAGACCATCAGCATTGGCGTGCTCTGTGCCAGGACGGTGTTCCACCGTAAAGTCCATTCCCTGTAGGGAGATGGACCACCTCAACAGTTTTGGGTTCTCACCCCTCATCTGCATTAACCATCTGAGGGGCCTGTGGTCGGTCTGAACATGGAAGTGAGTCCCACACAGGTAGGGCCTCAGCTTCTTCAGAGCCCAGACCACAGCAAAAGCTTCCCTTTCAATCGCACTCCACCTCTGTTCCCTGGGGAGTAGCCTCCTACTAATAAAAGCTACCGGCTGGTCTCCATTCTCCTCAGTGACTTGTGAGAGTACTGCTCCCAGACCATGCTCTGAAGCGTCTGTCTGTACTATGAACTCACTGGAAAAGTCAGGGGCCTTGAGCACCGGTGCTGTGCACATTGCAGTTTTCAGGGTTTCAAAAGCAGTCTGGCAGGCTTCAGTCCAGTCCACTCTTTTGGGCAACTTCTTCGAAGTGAGTTCTGTCAAGGGAGCAACAATGGTGCCATACCCCTTGACAAACCGTCTGTAATACCCGGTGAGTCGTAAAAAGGCTCTCACCTCTGTCTGGGTCTTGGGGGGGCCCCCAAGCCAGAATGGTATCAATCTTTGCCTGTAGGGGCGCCACCTGGCCGCTCCCCACCTGGTGTCCCAAATACACCACAGATCCCTGCCCTATCCGGCACTTGCTGGCCTTGATAGTGAGGCCTGCCCTTTGCAGAGCCTTCAACACTTCGCAGAGGTGTTGCAAGTGTTCCTCCCTCGTGGAGCTGAACACAGCAATGTCATCCAGGGATGCGGCGCTGAATTCCTCCAGCCCGGTCAGTACCTGGTTAACCAGTCTATGGAATGTGACAAGGGCATTCTTCAACCCAAAGGGCATGACACGGAATTGGAAGTACCCCTCTGGTGTTGAAAATGCTGACCTCTCTTTGGCCCCATCAGTTAAGGCAATCTGCCAGTACCCAGAAGTCAAATCAAAGGTACTGAGGTACTGGGCAGCTCCCAACCGATCCACGAGCTCATCAGCTCTGGGGATGGGGTGTGCGTCAGTCTTCGTGACCGCATTGAGCCCACGGTAGTCCACGCAAAACGGAGTTCTGGACGGCCACCGGGTGTAGCAGTTTTCTTGGGCACTAGGACCACTGGGCTAGCCCAGGGGCTGCTGGAGGGCTCAATCACCCTAGCGCCAACATCTTGGAAACATCTTCCTTGATGCTGGCCCTGACCTTGTCAGCTACCCTGTAAAATTTTTGTTTCACAGGCAGACTGTCTCCAGTGTCCACATCATGGACGCGCCAGTTGGTGACTCCTGGGGTCAGGGAGAACAGGGAGGAGAACTGACCCAACACTTGGCGACAGTCACTCTGCTGCCCTGGGGTCAGGGTGGGCGAGAGGACATCACCATCCACTGACCCATCTTGCTCCTTAACTGCCAGGAGGTCAGGGAGAGGATCACTATCCTCTTCTATTCCTGCATCTGTAGCCATGAGCATTGTCACTTCAGACCTCTCAAAGTGTGGTTTGAGGCGGTTCACATGCAAGACTCTCAGGGGCTGCCTGGGAGTCCTCAGGTTAACCAGGTAGGTTACCTCACTCTTCCTTTCCACCACCTCATATGGCCCAGTCCACTTGCCTTGGAGCGTGCGAGGCTCCACTGGCGCCATCACCCACACTTTCTGCCCAGGTTGAAATTCGACCAGAGTGGTATTCTGGTCGTACCATCTTTTCATTTCTTCTTCGCTTGCTTCCAGGTTCGCCTGAGCAAGATTCCTGAAGCGTTGTGTCTGGTTGCGGATGGCCAGCACATAGCTGAACACATCCTGGGGG
The DNA here is from genome assembly GCF_964261635.1 of Lissotriton helveticus. NCBI lineage: Eukaryota > Metazoa > Chordata > Amphibia > Caudata > Salamandridae > Lissotriton > Lissotriton helveticus. The sequence continues at coordinate 1,835,324,012 of NC_136068.1, read as the reverse complement.
GTTTTTCCACGGGACTTTTCCCAACCCTCCTTCACCAGTGAGAGAGGTCCTCTAACAGGGTGGCCATACAAGAGTTCAAAGGGACTGAACCCTAAGGACTTCTGAGGCACCTCCCTGTAGGCAAACAACAGGCATGGTAACAAGACGTCCCACTTTCGTCTCATGGGCTCCGCTAGGCCCATAATCATGCCTTTCAGGGACCGGTTGAACCTTTCAACCAGCCCATTCCCTTGAGGGTGGTAAGGAGTGGTGAACTTTTAAGTTACCCCACACTCCTCCCACAGAGACTTCATGTACTAAGAGATGAAGTTGGTACCCCGGTCAGAGACCACCTCTCTGGGGAACCCCACACGGGAAAAGATCCCCATCAATGCACGGCCCACCACGGGTGCTGTGATTGTCTTGAGAGGGACTGCTTCCGGGTACCGGGTGGCATGGTCCACCAAGACCAGGATGAACCTGTTGCCTAAGGCTGTCTTGGGGTCCAGGGGCCCTACAATGTCTATGCCCACCCGCTCGAAAGGGGTGCTCACCACTGGAAAGGGTTTGAGGGGTGCCTTCAACTTCATTCCAGTCTTGCCACTAGCTTGACAGGTTTGGCAAGATCTGCAAAAGGAACCAACGTGCTTTCTCATCTGGGGCCAGTGGAAGTGGGTGACAAGCTGGTTCAGGGTCTTGTCTTGCCCCAGATGTCCTGCAATAGGCACGTCATGAGCCAGACCCATTAGGAAGTTTCTGAAGCGCTCGGGTACCACCAGCACACGGGCTGCACCGGGCTCAGCAAACTTAGGCTCGCTATATAGTAGGTCATCTTCCCAGTAGATAAAGTGATCTCTGGCTGTTCCACCTGCTGCCTGATCTACAGCCTGTTGCCTCAGACCAATGAGAGAAGGGCATTCTTTCTGCGCCTGGCAGAATTCCTCCCGGGAGGGACCACCTTCCTGCTGCCAATGGGTCAGCTCAGGTAGGTCTCCCAGTTCGGCCACCTGTTCCCCTGTAGGTTCCAGGGCATCCCCCTAAGGTTCTGCTCCTTCCTGGGCCGTGGGAACTGCTGGAGGGGGTTTCCCGCGCCCCTTGCCTCTTCCTCTCCTGTCAGGTCTCTGGGCCACTGTTTCAGGCTCCAGTTCTGCTGAATCACCCCTACTGGCTGCCATAGCACACGTGGTCATGCAGATCCACGCAGGCAGACCCAACATCTCCAAGTGAGTTCTGTGTTCTACATCCTTCCATGGAGAACTCTCCAGGTCGTTACCTAACAGACAGTCTACAGGCAAGGCATCACTGACAACTACTTCCAAAAGACCGGAGACTCCCCCCATTCAAAGGGAACACGCGCCAGCTTGCAGAGGCGCACTGAGCTGTCAGCTGCCACTACAGGGCGGAGTACATCAGGGATGATTTGCTCTTCAGACACCCACTGACACCTCACGGATGTCACGCTGGCTCCGGTGTCTCTCAGAGCCTCAACCTCCCTCCCATTGATGGTCACCTTCTGTCCATACTTCTTAGTGTTAGAGGGCAGTAAGGTTTCCTGGACCATCTCTCGGTCTCCTAGGGAGACAAGGGACAAAACTGCTAAGCCCACCTCCCCACTAGAAATTAAATCCCCGCCCAAAGCTACACTTGCTAACCCTGGGGCTGGAGCACCATTGGGTGCGGGCTTCTTCTTGGGACATTTTGGAGCATACTGGCCCACCTCATTGCAGTGATAGCAGGTAGGGGGGCCTTGGTTATCCCTTCTGTCTCTATTGTCCCGCCTGCCCTTAGAGGGCCATGGCTGTTTAGGTTTGGGGGGTTGGGATTCCTTTCCCTGGGAACTATTTTGGGGCCCTTGTGAGAACTCCTTTTGGTTACCCATATCCCCCCCCCACTCTTCTGCTGGGGACCCTGCCCACCTTTGGCTGTGGTACCCACAATTCCTCTGTGGACCCTGGTACTGGTCCAGCAGTCCGCCTCCTTAGCAAGCTCAATGGGGTCTGTCAGCTTGCTGTCTAAAAGATGCTGGTGCAGCTCTGGAACACAAAGACTACTCAAGTGCTCCCAACTGATTAAATGCAACAACCCCTTAAAATCAGTTACTTTACTGCCCTTCATCCAACCTTCCAGTGCACGCGAGTACTGATTCACACATTCCATCCAAGTCTCAGACTCTCTCTTCTTGGAGTTTCTAAACTGCATTCTATACTGCTCTGGGGTAAGGCCATACCTGAGACATAAGGCCTCCTTCATATTGGGGTAGGTCATGGCACCTGCCATCTCTAAGGGCTCTAGAGCACTCCTTCCAGAAGCCTCAAAATGTTTCCACAGGCCCGCCCCCCAATGCTGATCAGGCACACCATTCATCTTCAATGCAATTTCATTCGAAGTGAACCAGGCATAAATATCCTCACTCCTATGGTAATTCTGTACCAGATCCTTGGGAATATATACTTTACCCCCATGCACTGGCTGTGCGCTGCCACCATTTGAACTGGCATCCACCTCCTTAGCTTTAAGATCCAGTTCTCTCATGTTCAACTCATGAGCCAAAAGCAATTTCTTTTCTTCTAAGGCAGGGGCATTTCTGCTCTCCTCCGCCGCCTTCTCTACTTCCAATTGCTTCATTTTCATTTTCATGACTTCCAGGTCATATTCTCTTACTCTCTGATTTTCTTGTAACTCTTCTGGGGTGAGGCCCCTGCTGGAATGATTGCTGCCAGCTCCTGCGCCTACTCTGCCCACTGGCAGATCTGTGACTTGAAAACCGTTTCCTTCACTAACATCATTATTTCCTTCTTGGGCCTCCCAATGGGCCTTCAAGATTCTTTGCAGCTCATCCTTCCTGTAGCCGCTCTTTATGGGAAACTCAAACTTGTTGCAGAATTGCTGAAGCTGTGTAACTTTGTAAGAATACAGATCCTCAATGCAAAACTCTAATTCTGCTTCCTTACTGGGTGCCTTCCCATTCAAAGACATGATGTTTTAGAAGAGTTACTCAAAAATAGTCCAAAAAACAATGTGGTGGCATAGTGGTCTGCACTCACTAGTGATGTACACCAATTACTGTGGGTTTATTAAAAATACAAGTTCAAATCCCACCGCCTGACCCCCAATGTTAGAACTGGGGGTCTCTAGTTGGCAGAGGTAGGTACCACTGTCCAAATAGGGACCCTTACTTCTAGTCAGGGCAAGGAGATTGAGGTACTGAGTTTTTAAGAACCGGCACAGAACCGGTAACCCAGCGGTGCCAGGGGATCAACACCCAGAGACCTCGGGTTCTCCTGAGTCAGACCGACAGAAACTTCAGAGTCTTCCAGGTGAAGTCAAAGATTTGTTTATTGGCTGCAACCAAGGTGACAGGGTCCTAGAAGTACGATACAAGTATATTCAGGAGACTGCACACTTTCACAAAGTCAGGCTTCTCTTCTTATACCCAATATTCAGCCTTGAGCAAAACATTCCTTGGATTCGTGGTATTTCATTTATGGTTACTGATTACAAAAGAAAAGTAGAGTCATGATGACATGTACATATTTCACGTCGTGCTGCCCATAACAAATCATCCGGCAAGACCCAACATTTCATCAGATATCGCTGGACCCCTAATAAAAGTGGTCACCTCCCCATCATAAAACGAGTGAAGGAAAAGGAGTGGAGAAAGATGTGAGCGAGATATGGCAGGTGTGCGCGCTGAAATGGTTTTATGGCTGGTTGAGCCTAGATGTTATCTTGCTCGACCACTGGGAGGGAACTGACCTAACAAGCTCGGCCTGGGGCAATGGTTCTAACCTGTACTGGGGTCAGGGAGAAGTCGATTAAGGAGTATGTGTCCTTGTGGAATCAAATTCGACTGGATTAAGGCCTATGTAAAGGGCAACATGTAGCTAAGGGTTTAGAATGTAAATGACGATTTCGAGGTGAAATCGTCACTCGAATATGCCGAAAATACATGTACTTGATGTACTCGTCATTCTCGGTCTTTTGATACCAAATTCGTCCTATTTCGACGAAGTTTTTATTCTCGAGTCCGGTACTATTATATGAATCCAGATTTTTCAGAACCACAGACCCTCCTTTTGCCCTTACATAGGCAATTAATCTATCCTCATGTTAATCTGAGTCCAGATCTATATTCCTAAAGTCATTGAGATGTTGCTGCAACATCATTCTAGTGCTGAGCTCATGTCTTGACACAGGCTTCCTTACACATGATGTAGCGCAGAGGCCACATATTGCAGGAGCACACTGTATGCATAGACAGAACAGGAAAAGAATGGCTAAGACCATCCCAATGACCATCAGAATTTTCCATCCCCAGGCAGATATCAGTCCCCAGAACCATCCCATTAATGACCAATCTCCTTTATCCACATGAATAGATTCGGAAATCTTATGTAGTTTGGAGATGGCCCCGTACACTGTTGGAGCATTATCTGGAATAAAAATGCAACAACTGGACTGGATCAATTTGCATACTCCACCTCGGTCCGCCAGTATCACATCCAAAGCGACCCGGTTTTGAAGGGTCATTAGTCGATCCGACTGGAGCTCAGCAGTCAGGTTACTAAGGGCACCAGCAGTTTCGATCACGGTGGATTCAACTACCCTTGTCAATTGCCTTATGTTTCTGCTGTTAATCATGGCTCCCCAGAACGGCAGAACACCCATTGCAAAGTCACCGAATTCTTGACCTGCAGTGTCTTCTTTACTCAAAACACCTCTAACTACCCTTGTCCGATGGTAATCCGCCGCTGCTGTGTAGGTGGGAGGTAACAGGAATGAAACAAAACATGAGCCCGAGAAGTCAGGGGGCAACCATGTATAGGCTCTATCGTGGCAGATGAAATAAGTACCCTTAGCGGCTAAAAAGGCAGGGGAAGTCTGAGATCCAAAAACGTACGTTTCTGTACAGACACTCTTCCCTAGCTGAGCTCTGGGATTCTTACCAATGCCTTGCAGACACAGGTGACCTTGATGGGGTACGATCCAGATAGGGGACGGTCTCTTGGCTTGCTGTTTCTCACTTACTGTGGTGCCATATCCGGTCACATTCCAACCTACATACGCGAGTATCTCATCATCCGGGGTATCTTCGTAAGAAGTTACTTCCTTGATCATGTCAACTATACCCTTGACCAGGGCGCTAGTCTTGAGGTTGTCTTTTACCGAACGTAGGGGTTGGATTTCTCGTGCATATATGAACATTGTCCTATATGCCCATACTGACCCATTGCGACTAAATGGCAGGACCAAATAGGGGATACCTCTATCCGTGGTGTGGGGCATGAGACCACACACCCAACAGCTGGTTGTGTTCATTACAAGTTGGTGTTGGTGTAATAGCTGAACGAAGGAGTTATTAATGAACTCTAATCTCCTATTTGATTCGTGGTCAGGCAAAGGGTGGAAAGAATGAGAGGAAACAGTAGGGGGAGGTATGGGTGATGTAGTGGGCGTGAATGTCACATGAAAAGAGAATAAAACATAGCTTATCAAAAAGACCATTACGCTGAATAGCATAAAAATACACATTATTATAAAAATTCTCTTCCTCATTGTTTTCAAAAGTCTCTGCTTAAAGTTCATTTGTTTGGCAGTTCTCTCCACATCAGGAAACTCCATCCTCTCTAAGGTGCTGCCCGCGGCGGTAGGTTGTTTCTGCTAAAGGATGCTTCCGTCAGTCTAGGGTGGCTCCCTTGGACCAACTGGAACCAGCGACCTATCGTCGTCAGCTGCACCCAAAAGTCTTTAATCAACCGCGACCCTAGCAGCGGAACCCGGATGGCGGTTCGAAAAAAACAAAAATAAGCAAGTTACCTAGATGGGAGAATCTGCACTTTCAAAAATAGGATTTGGGAAGAACACATTTTACATTAGTCCACATTTTTCTCTCGGATCATAAAATAAATCACTTTTATTTTAGTCTCTTTTTCTTGGTCGTAAATTATAGCGTCTTTTCCCGGGTACTGTCTGGTCCGGAAATAGTAGCTCAGGTTCCACAGAGTTCAATTGTTCTGATGGCGGCGTAGTTTCTTGAGAAATGTTCCCACTCTTACAAATCACGTTTAGCTTCTTTTACACGTTCATCAGTTGTGCGCTTTGAGTCAGTGCCTCCTTGTCGGACCCATTGGTCATGTGGCAGAGGGAAGGGTATCTTCTTACAATGGATCCCGTGGACCCAATTGGCTTTCCCCTCCACTTTAACAGTCGACCTTGTAGACAGGAGGACGAGGTGAGGCCCGGTCCATCTGGGCTGGTCGTTTCTTGTCCTCTGAAAGTTGCGGACAAGCACCCAGGAACCGGGGTCAATGGAGTGACCCGGTGTCTCAGAGACCGGGGGCAAGGTGTTGTGGACCTGTTGATATAAAACACGCAATTTAGCCGTCAATTCATACAAATAGTCAAGCAAAATGGGGTGTTGCAGCTCGCTAAACTTCGTGGGCCTAGGCACTCCCCATATGTTGGCTGGCCGACCAAAGATTATTTCATAGGGGCTGAGTTTCATTCGCGAATGCACAGTCATTCTGGTGGATAGGAGTGCTAAGGGTAGAGCGTCAGGCCATTTAAGACCCGTGCTCGCTTGGATTTTGGCCAATTTAAGTTTAAGCGTGCCATTGTAACATTCCACTAATCCAGCTGATTGGGGGTGATTTGCAGCGTGGAACTTCTGCCTAATGCCTAGCCCTTCACACACTCTTTTCATCACACAACCCACAAATTCACTTCCGTTGTCCGACCAGACCATTCTAGGCATTCCGAACCTGGGGAAGAACTCTTTCACAAGGGCTTTCGCTGTGGACAAGGCAGTATTGTCTCTTAGGGGATAGGCTTCTACCCATCTTGAGAAGGCACAAACAACCACGAGCACATATTTTAAGTTGTTGCACCTCTCCATGTGTATGAAATCTAGCTGCAAAACCTCGAACGGATACGTAGGAGGTGCAAAATGACCAGCTGGAGTTGGGGTTCCCCTACCAGGATTGTGCTTCAGACATACCATGCAATTCTTGACAACATTCTCTGCACACTTGGGAATCCCTGAATTCTTCCACACTGGGGCCAACAACTCGCAAATCCCTTTCGCGCTGATATGGGCCATCCCATGAGCCATTGTAACCACTGCAGGCACATATGCATCGGGTAACAACCATCTCTGTTGCTTTGTCGATTCAATCCAACAACCATTTGCATCCATTCTCCCTGTACTTTCTTTCCACATGCTTAACTCTTTCTCCGTGGCCTCAGCTTGGATGGACTTCACACTTTCTAGCGTGTCTTCACATATTCCAACATCACCAGTCCATCTTTCTGGGCTCGCAACATACATTCGGCTCATCATATTCTTTGCAGTATCCTTGCCAGTTTCATCAGCAAATGCATTTCCACGACCAACATCATCAATCACTTTCTTGTGTGCACTACATTTCACGATCGCTACTTTCAGGGGCAACGTCAGTGATTCAAGAAGCTCATTCACCAACTGACCATGCTGAATCTTAGCTCCATGCGAAGTCAGGAACCCACGTTCTCTCCACAATCGTCCAAAACTGTGAGCCACTCCAAAAGCATACTGGCTGTCGGTATAGACAGTCACTTTCATTCCTTTGGATAACACACATGCTCTCGTCAATGCCACGAGTTCAGCGGCTTGAGCTGAACCATGTGGTATTCGCGCGGTTTCAACGATTGTGTGCAAAGTTGTGACAGCATATGCTGTAGTCACGTTACCATTTGGGAGTTTAAAGCATGAACCATCCACCCATAATGTACCATCACATTCAGCAAGAGGAGTGCCGAATAAATCAACTCTTCCTTTTGTCTCTTCCTCCGTTCTGAGGAAACAATCGTGCTGTTCTGAAGCATCCGATTCCTCAGCAATTGGTAACAATGTGGCTATGTTCAAGGTACTGCACCTTTTGATGTGCACATGGCTCGCTAGTAGCGTCAATTCATAACTGGACAGTCGAGCACTAGTTAAGTGCTGTGTCTTGGTCCTATTTAACAACGTGTCTACTGCATGCGGGACCATCACGATTAGTGTATTATTCATTACTAGACCTGCAGACTGTCGAATAGAAACAGCTGCTGCTGCTGTGGCCCTTAGACAACTTGGCAATGCTCGTGCTACCGGATCCAAAGTTGAAGAAAAATAGGCGCATGGCCGCTGTCTATCTCCGTATAACTGAGTCAGCAGGGACAATGCACAACCCTCCTTCTCGTGGACATATAATGTGAAAGGCTTACTGTAGTTGGGGTTACCTAACACAGGGGCCGAACATAATGCTGTGCGTAATTCGAGAAAACTTTTCTGACACTCATCAGACCAAGGAATGGGATTGGGTGTATTTGTACATGTTAATGCCAATAAGGGTTTGGCTAATAACGAAAAATTTGGAATCCACTGTCTACAGTACGATGTAATGCCCAAGAAAGCGCGTACTTCTCTCTGCGTTCTTGGCACATTCAATTTAGCTATTGCCTGAATTCTTTCTGGGGTCAGTTTCCTTCCCTCCTTCGATAAGAGATGACCTAAGTAGGTCACTTCTTGTCGGCAATATTGGAGCTTGGAAAGTGACACCTTGTGATGTAGATCACATAGATGACGCAGTAATGTCAACGTGGCCATTTTACATATTTTCTCAGTATCCGCAGCTATGAGCAAATCGTCCACGTACTGTACGAGAGTGGAACCTTTGGGCAAAACCATTGCGTCGAGCTGACTTTTCAGAGCTTGACTGTATATTGAGGGGCTTTCACAGTAGCCTTGAGGAGCGCGTTTAAAGCGGAAACTGCGACCTCCTAAACTAAAGGAAAAAATATCCCTGCTTTCCTCAGCAATCGGGATACTGAAGAAAGCATTCTTCAGGTCAATCACCGAGAACCAGGATGCGGATGCTGGAATCATAGTCAATAATGTTGTAATGTCGGGGACAACTGGGAATTGTGGCACCACTATCTTATTTACTTCTCTAAGATCAATCACGAATCTATACACAGGTGGCTGAGAAGGGTCAGTTCGTTTTAAAACAGGCAGAACAGGACTATTGCAAACATTGCCTCGTGTTTCTTCAATTACGTCTTTTTCAATCAACTCGTAAACAATCGCTAGCAAAGCTCTTTCGCCCTCATTGGATATTCTGTATTGGGGAATTCGTGGCATTTTGACATTCGGTTTCAATGTTACAATATACGGTGGAATTTCTAAAAGACCTACATCATTCGGACCAGTAGCCCAAAGAATATCTGGAAGAAGTGCCAATTCTGCTGGAAGTGTATTTCTCGACAAATACATGGGAGAGACCACTTTCTTACCTAAAGTCAGTTGTACCCCTGAAGGAGAACAGTACAGAGTCGCATACAATCTTTTTAGCAAATCTAATCCTAGTAAATTTTCACCACAACCTGTTGTCAAAATAAGGGGTGCTTCGAATTCACAAGGACCAACAGAAAGAGATAAGGGGTCAGAAATCGGATTTCTAACCGGGGCGCCAGAAAAACCTACGGAAACATTCATTTCGCCAGACAAAGGTGCGCCAGGGAGTTTGGAGTGCATAATAGAACTCTTTGTAGCACCAGTATCCAACAGAAAAGGTTCTGACACACCCGATGTAATCACCTCAACGTAAGGTCCACTCTGATCTACTGGAACTGAAACAACTCCCTCTCCTTGTCTAAGGCTGTCCTAGCAATCATTATTCTCCCACTGCTCATTTTCTGTGTAATACTCGTCAACGTAGTATTGAGCTGTCCTGTCAGATACGTTATTTTGCTGGTCAAACCTGTTCATAGAGTTTTGTGGTGGAAGGGGACGTGCGTCCTGAGGGGCGTTTCCACGCCCTCTACCTCTAGGCGCTTGCTGACTACCACGACCTCTTACGCCAGGGAATTCATTTGTACGTTGTGGCAAGGCAGGACAGTCATATTTGTAATGACCCTCTTGTTTGCAGTATAAACACTGGTTGGGACCTACGCGGTTTTGATTGTAATCGAATCTCTGCAAGTTTCTCTGAGGCTGCTGAAAAGTGTTCTGGTAGCGATTCGGACCATTATTATTTTTATTACCACCACCACGTGGAGGATATGCTTGCTGTAGCAAAACCTTCGTTTTGAGTTCTCTAGTTTTCTTCTCTACTTTATCTTTCTCATCTTTGTCTCTATTCTCGTAGTACTGTGCGGTAGCTAATATCTGGGCTGAAGATGAGACTGCCCAAGAACTTTCCGAATCTTTTAATTTGCTACACAAGTCTGGAAGTAGATTGTGCACAAATTTATCGACAAACAATCTCTGACCACCTTCTGTGGTCATATCTTGACCGCTGTGGTCAATGAATGTTTCTTCAAATCTGGTGAAGAAATCTGAAACAGTTTCTTCTTTCTTTTGCTTGCATGCAGATAACTTGTCCCAATTTACGCGTATCGCAGGCATTATCGTTTTCATGTAATCTACTATTCTACCAGGTAGTTCCGCTATCAGAGGCTCAGGCTTGGCACCACCAACTTGTCGTGCATCTGCAGCAGTAATATTAGCCCACGTGTCACCTAATTCCTGGTCATGATCTACATGGCGAATTTTTCCCCATAAGGGCTGTGGAACAACGTTCCCGAATAACATATCGATATCGACCAAATTCATTATACATGACCCAGCAGTTTGCGACAATTCTTTATAGTACCCTGCAGGGTTTTTACGCGGATCTGGTAGTGTTTGTTTGAGTGCTAAAACTTCAGCTCGCTTCCATGGAACATGTGCCCATACGCGGTGAAAGTGGGGCAGGACAGGTGGGACAGCTGTCGCGTCACCCTCTCTCCATTGTGGGGGAACTTCTCTCATAGGGTATTGTCGTGCCTTTTTCCTACTAGATGCACTGGATTCTGATGGTGACCCAGAACTGCTTCCCTTACTTCGATATGATAATAGCATTTCAACTGCTTTTTCCACATCGGGACCTACAATCATACCCAGACTAAATTTAAACCTTATACGACACATCTCTTGTGGGAGGCAATCCTGATCATTGTCTTCTAAATCCTCGCAAAGAAAAACACACATCTGTTCGAACACATATCTCTGTGTCGCTGTTTCCCATTGAGGAAAAACTTCCATGACAGACTGTAAATCATATTTTGCAGTGTCCAAGACCCATTTCCGAGCTAAACTATTCAGGGAATCTCTCTCTTGATAATCAGGCAGTTGACTTCGCAACTGTCTTCTACTTATGTTAGGGGTCGTAGCAGGCGACCCAAAAAGCGGTAAAAGAAGATTAGTAACGGTGCTGGCCATTTTCTGCCGAAGGGAAGGTGAAACGGAAGAACAAACAGATGAAAAAACGGGGTGAGATAAGGCGGGGGTAGAGATGGCAGAAGAGGTATGAGGAATAATAGAGGGGGCACTAGGCAGAATCGTAGAGGGAGCATTAGGAGACGTAAAAAGTACAGTAGGCAACATCGTAGAAAACACAGGTGAAACAGAAGTTGTCGTTGGGCCTGGAGGAGGCTGCACCGAAGAAGTAGGAGCCAGCTGAAGAACAGCTGGTGAGTGCTGTGGAAGAGCCAGAGGCGCAGTTTGTGCAACTAAAGGTTGCGGGGGTGCTGTAGCATTCTGCGCATAGGGGGGTGGCGAAGTTAATAATTGCGACATTAATTGGTCTTTTTCACGCTCTTTTGCTGTCCCTTGCTGAAGAGACGGCAAAACTGGATAACACTTATCTATTGCCATTTTACGTTGCCTGTGCAATTGCTCATTTATCTGCTCTTCCTCATTATCTTTAAACTGCACGGCAGCTTGCATTACTGAAAGTCCCCCTTCTCTCTTATTTTTCTTAGCTAATTTAATTTCTTTTTGTTTGGCTTCTTTGCGCCATATGCGGAAAGAGTCAAACATCGCCGGCCGGGCTTTCTTTTTGAAGAGTTTAACTTCAAGGTTGTCTAAGATTTCAGAATCAAAGCTACCATATTGGGGCCATTTTAAAACACCATGTTTCCTAGTGTATTTAATCCATACCTCGTTGTAAACGATGGGGCCTACCCCATGTTTAACATACAGATCGTAAGTCGGAGTTCCAACTGGAGGAACAGGACATGAGTCCTCCAATCGGGAGTCCCTATTATTACTACCAAGACAGAACCAATTCCCGAGTCTAAGACTAGGCATCCTTTCTCTCTAGTCTAGTTCCAAAACTTCAAAGGATTTATCGATTACGATATTTCTCGTGAAAACACGAGTCCTTCGGTTATGGTGCTTGCAAGTACCAATAAAAACCTTTATGTATCTCCAAGATACCACAAAGTAAGTCCAACTAAGGACTGGGAGACGCTCCACTTATACTTAACTGAAAAATATCGATGGCTTCACCAGAAGACTCGTCTCAGTGTTTCGCTCTACTGAAGATTTCAAGGGTCCAACATCAGGGCGATAGCCAGGGCAGCAGACCTTGTAGCCGTCGGGAAGCGGGGAACCTCGCAGTAAAAGACCTTCGGACCACGTCGACATGCAGGGGTCGATGAGGTGGTGGGCCCTCCTCCGGAATTTTCACACGAAGCTCCTCACGATCTTCAGGCTGATTGGTACCACTGGAATCGCCCCACGTTGGGCGCCAAATGAGGTACTGAGTTTTTAAGAACCGGCACAGAACCGGTAACCCAGCGGTGCCAGGGGATCAACACCCAGAGACCTCGGGTTCTCCTGAGTCAGACCGACAGAAACTTCAGAGTCTTCCAGGTGAAGTCAAAGATTCGTTTATTGGCTGCAACCAAGGTGACAGGGTCCTAGAAGTACGATACAAGTATATTCAGGAGACTGCACACTTTCACAAAGTCAGGCTTCTCTTCTTATACCCAATATTCAGCCTTGAGCAAAACATTCCTTGGATTCGTGGTATTTCATTTATGGTTACTGATTACAAAAGAAAAGTAGAGTCATGATGACATGTACATATTTCACGTCGTGCTGCCCATAACAAATCATCCGGCAAGACCCAACATTTCATCAGATATCGCTGGACCCCTAATAAAAGTGGTCACCTCCCCATCATAAAACGAGTGAAGGAAAAGGAGTGGAGAAAGATGTGAGCGAGATATGGCAGGTGTGCGCGCTGAAATGGTTTTATGGCTGGTTGAGCCTAGATGTTATCTTGCTCGACCACTGGGAGGGAACTGACCTAACAAGCTCGGCCTGGGGCAATGGTTCTAACCTGCACTGGGGTCAGGGAGAAGTCGATTAAGGAGTATGTGTCCTTGTGGAATCAAATTCGACTGGATTAAGGCCTATGTAAAGGGCAACATGTAGCTAAGGGTTTAGAATGTAAATGACGATTTCGAGGTGAAATCGTCACTCGAATATGCCGAAAATACATGTACTTGATGTACTCGTCATTCTCGGTCTTTTGATACCAAATTCGTCCTATTTCAACGAAGTTTTTATTCTCGAGTCCGGTACTATTATATGAATCCAGATTTTTCAGAACCACAAGATAACCCTCTGAGATAACCCCTGCTCACCCTCTAGGTAGTTTGGCATAAGCAGTCTAGGCTAACCAGAGGCAATGCGTAAAGTATTTGTACCAACACTCACAGTGAAAACACCACAAACTGACTCCACAACAGTTTAGAAAAATAAAGGTATTTAATCTAAACTACACAAGACCAAAACGACAAAAATTCAACATACACAGTTCAAGAATATGGTTTCAAAAGAGTTCTTAAGGTTTGCGATAAAGTTCTTCAGGTTGCGATAATATAAACCACAGATACGTGAAAAGTTCACAGTTGCGTCACATTTACTCACAGTGCCTTTTAGTTGCGACAAAGTTCCAAAAGCAGAAGCTGGTGCGGTGGAAACCAAGCGATGCATTGCTCCTGAGACCCTGGGGAGGCGTTTGCGACAGCCCCGCTACAGCAGCGGGTGTGTTGCGACGAATCCGGTCTGTATGGGGAGGAAGGCCACTTGTATGGATTCCGGTGCGGAGGTTCCGTAGGAAGTTTGTTCTCACAAAGGCACGATGCGACGATCCTTGGAGTTGCGACGATCTCCGGGGCGACGATGCGCGACCAGCGGCGATCTTCTCTCTCGCAGTTCCTCGACGCGAGGGTTTCTGCGACGACACTCGCAGCGACGTGATGCGATCCGCAAGCAAGCGTGCGGCGATCTCACCCAGCGATGACAGGCTCTGCGACGACACTCGCAGCGATGTTAGACTTTCCCGCACCGGTCTGGTGCGTCCCGCAAACGAAGGATGCGACGGCTATGGCAGCGGCGTCAGGCGCTGCGACGATCTCGGCCTTCGTAGCGGCGGGAATCTTCACGCACTGTTGGGAATGCGCCCTGCAAGCGAGCGATGCGACACTTTTCAATTGCAAAAGTCTCTCAAGCTTAGTTTAAAGCTACCCAGCACAGGTACAACTTCCAGAGGGCCCACAACTGGATCAAGCACTCTAGGAAGGACAGAACTCTCTCAGCAGAGTTCAGGGAAGCCGGGGGTGAAGTCCTTTTGTTCCTGGGACTTCAGAACAGGGAGCCAGCTCTACTCAGGCCCTTGGAGATTCCTTCAAGACAGGGGACAAAGCAAACTAGCAAAGTCCTTCCCCTCTCCTTGGCAGCAAAGCAACAGGTCAGTCCAGCAAAGCAACAGCAGGACAGTCTTCCTTTTTCAGATTCAGCTTTCTCCTTGGCAGAGGTTCCTTCTTGATTCCAGGATGGTCTAATTTTCTGTTGTCAGGGGTCCTGTACTTATACCCCTAAAGTCTTTGTTCTCCTTGTCCATGTGGGCCCTGAGCCCGGTCTGAACCAGTTTTGGGTGTTTCCTGAGTACTTTGTTTTGCTGTCTTCTTCTCTCCTTTCAGAGTGAGGGGCAGGGTCGTTAGCCGCCCAGCAGGAGGTGGAGCCAGCATTGTGGAAGGCAGGCACAGCCCTATTCAGGCCCAGGTGCTAACTCTTCCCACCACTCCAGTTGCAAATGCAGTCATTCAGACTAGGGCTGACTCAGCCAGCCTCCTGGGAAATCCCCAGACTATGTCACTCTCAAACCAGACAGTCAATACACAAACAGGCCAAGGCACACAGAAGGGTCAGACAAGAGAACAGCAACTTTCTAAAAATGCTGTTCTCAAACACAGGATTTAAAAACAACCTTTCCTAAAAGATGTGTTATTAAATTCTGAGTTCAGGGATACTAGATACTTATGTCCTATCTTGGTCCTTTGGGAAGAAATACTGGAAGCCACTGTAGCCAGCATCCCCCATGTTAATCTATGGAGCAAGATAGCCTTACAATAGTGAAAACGAAAATGGTTGCCATTCACTATCAGAGCATGTTACCTGCACTAGTACATGCTCTACCTTTTACATACACTGCAACCTGCCATGGGGGGGGGGTACCTTGGGCCTTCCATAGGGGTGACTGATGTGCACAAAAAGGGAAGGGTTAGGCCTGGTCAGTGGGGACACTGACCAGGAGGACATGGCAGTTTCTAAACTGCACACAGGCACTGCAGTGTCAGGCCTGAGACGTAATTTTAGGGCTACTCCTGGGGGTGGCACAATCAGTGCTGCAGGCCCACTAGTAGCATTTGTCATCACCAGCCCTGGCACACCCAGTGCACTTTACTAGGGACTTCATGGTGATACAAATATGCCAAACATGTATATCCAATCAGAATAACACTTTACATTGGGAGCACTTACACTCTGGCACTGATCAGCAGTGGCAGAGTGTCCAAAGCATCTAAACCAGCAAAAACGGTGGCGGTGGCGGAGTCGTTTGGTGCCCGGATCGTGTCGTATGCCGACGACACCCAGCTCCTCTTCTCTTGCGAGAGAGGGCCTGACTTTGACGGGGAGAGTATCCGGAGTTGCCTTGGGGCGGTGTTCGCATGGTTCCAACTGAACAGCCTCAAGTGCAACTCCGATAAATCGGAGGTACTCTTCTTCGGGTGCGATGTAGAGCCCAGCTGGCAGACCTGGTGGCCCGTCGACATGTTCCCACCATCCGGCTCCTCCCCTATGGCTAAAAACCTGGGGGTTAAGATGGATGTGGGGTTGACGATGAAGGCCCAGATTCTGGGGGTGACCGGCACCTGCTTTGGCCTATTAAAAATGCTGCGGATGTTTTTGCCTCTTCTGTCTGAGGAGCACAGGAGGTTGACTGTGCAGGCTCTGATAGGCTCCAGGTTGGATTATGCCAACATTCTTTACCTGGGCCTACCAGAGTATCTGCTACAGCGGCTTCAAGTGGCGCAGAATGCGGCGGCCAGGGCAATTTTTGGTCTAAATAGACGCAGTAGCGTCTCTGGGCTACTGCTGGCGCTACATTGGCTACCCATCCGCAAGCGGATTGCCTTCAAGGCTATGACTTTGGCCTATAAGGCGCTCCATGCGGTGGGGGCGAAGTATCTCCAAAAGAGACTGGCCTTTTACCATCCGGCGCGGTCGTTGAGGTCTGAATCTCTACTCTTGGCGACGGTCCCTCGGGTTAAGAGGGCCCGCCTGGGTGGCCGTTCTTTTAGTTTATTGGCCCCACAGATGTGGAATTCGTTGCCACTCCCACTTCGGGGGGCTACCTCTCTTTTTGAGTTTAGGAAAGGGCTTAAAACCTGGCTGTTCTCTCAGTAGGTTTCCAGGTTGTTCTTTTTTATTGTCTGTGTACTGTTCATTTCTTTTAATCTGTGTTATGTTACTCTGCATTACTTCCCCTTACCTAAAGCGCCGGGACACTCTTTTTGAGTAACCGTTGCGCTATACAAAACTACAAATAACATAACATAACATAACAAAAACGAAATCCAGCACAGCATCAAAAATACAGGTGGTAGAGGCAAAAAGATAGGGGAAAACCACGACGAAGATGCCAGGTCTAACAGGATGTGACATGAATGAATTCTGACATATAAAATAATCGCATGAAATCAATGCCATGTCTATATGAAGTTTTTCGGTAGATTGCTTAAGTATTTATTTCCTCAGCACTTATGTGTTTCAGATCGTTTTTCTTTCTAAAAGGTATTTTATCTAAACGTTTGAGTTGCATTTATTAGCATTTCAAAGTGATTTGCCTTACCCAACAGAACCACTTTTGTACTTAATCAATGTTAAATCCAGCACAAATGTTCAGAATGCAGCAGAAAGCATGGTATGCAGCAGTGTGTTGTGCACAAGGGCAACCAGGTAGAGGCAGATGTTTCAAGACATTGGCAGGTAAGGGCATCTACACCAGTCATTGTGGAGGAATTATGCAAGGGGCTTCTGTGGTATCAAAATTCAGAAGTGGCTATGGGCCATATGCATGAACACATTTTCCCATAGACACAGAATGGGTAAAACCCTTTGATGCATCTAGCCCTAAGAGTCTGCAGTGCGACTTTAGAAAGGGTGTGCTATGTTATCAATGGGGAGAGAATGTGGTCTAACGGCTAGGGCGGTCGACCTCGGAGCTGGGAAACCAGGTTCGAGTCTCGGCAGGGACGCTCAATATTCTGTGATTCTAGACAAATCAATTAATTCCCCATGCCTAACAAAAATGAATGCGTCCATACATAACTGGTGCTCATGTAAAAAGCTCTGATGCATGTTTTCTAATTCGTGCTATATGAACCTTCACAAAAAAAAGTCCTTTCAGTAAGATGGTGGGCAGAGAATCTGAAGTCTGCTGAGACCCAGTCTCAAGTCCTTAGGTAAAGGCTGAGTAAATAATTGTAGGCAGGTAGAATTGTTGGTCCATTTCCTTACTAGCCCAAATTTGATTGCATCTCCTTTTGGTTAAGTGCCCCAAAAACAGGATGGGTAATTTTGGCTGATCCAGCACATGTCCTGCCCAGAGAGTGATTCAGTCAGTGAATGATTTCATTGCTGTTGAAGATTCGCCCATTAAGTATGCATCAATTGACAAAGCTTTTGCTTTGATAAGGTGATATGGAGAGGGGGGCTAGACGGAAAAATTTGTTAGGTCAGCTTTTAGGCTTTAACCATTCACAAACATGATTTTGAATAGTTGTGACAGCAGTTCGATGGCATGGTGGACAAGATGTTACTGATGTGCTGTTTTTGTAATGTTTCTTTAATATGTCAAACAGGTGACACATTACCTAGATGGATGATTTTTTATTCACGTGGTAAGATGACAAGAATCTTGTAAGGGGGGTTTACAGGCTTAGCACTAGATGAAGTGTGACTTAGGTGTTCCTTTGGCACCAGAGAAGACTGAAGGGCCATCTATGGCTTTTTGGGCATTGAGCTCAACACACCACGGAAGGTAGGTTGCCTGGCACACATAAATTCAAATGAATAAAGTAGCAGGCACCAAAAAGATAGGATTGATGAAGGTCCAAGTGCTGCTAGGCCACTTGAATGTTGCTTGTAGGATTGTTAAAGCGGGACTCGCTGTTTACAGGAGGTTAGGATTTTCTGTGCCGCATATCAAGAAGTCAGTTTTATTTCTGGTTTCCGAGTTGATTTCAGAAAGTTTGTATTCCTTTTTTGCAAGGTTTTGATGATGTGGAGGTTTAGACTCAGCATGTTTAATTGTGTTGTCAGGGTTTGATATTTTCTATGTCGCTCTCAGTTGCTTCACCCACCAGCCCTTCTTTTTCCCACCCTCCTCCCTTGTGTCCTTTTTAGGTCGCGCCTAGAGTTGCAGGGCATGCGCTGCTCGCTTTGCGAGGCATGCAGTATTTAGTATAACATGCGTTCATTGCAATAATGTTATGGTGACTGATTGTGTCAAACATCCTCATACGGGAGAGTCAATCCCAATCAGAATAAGTGCAGACTGCAACACAGCCAATGTTATTTATGCTATTAAGTGGCCATGCGGACTCTTGTACATAGGCAAGACAGAAAGAAAGATCAAAATCCGCATTTCGGAACATAAGAGCACCATCAGAAACAAGAATCCTAAGAGCAGTTTGGCTCTACATTGGGAGAACCATAGACATACGATTGCGCAGGTTAAATTCCAGATCCTCGAAGTGGTTACCCCGACACCGGGCAAAAGTTCACAAAGACTCTTTTACAGAGGGAAATTTTTTGGATTCGCAGATTACAAACACAAGATCCCAAAGGAATCAATGATCGAGTGGACCTTATTTGTTTTTTGTAGGATACTGCACAATTTCTGTATGCTGAAGGACAGATGAAACTGTTATATATTATATTGTATTGTCATACAATTTTTATATTTTGTTTATATATTTTGTACTTTTGTCATGGATATGCATTTACTTTAATTATTCCACATATACACATCCCTGTCACAATATGGCGCTCGCCGAGCTCTGCAACTCTCATTTCATATTATGCTTTCAGCATCGCGTTTCTTTCGGTCTAATTCGTGGTCCGTCGTCTATTCTGATTATCTCAATGCGTCATTTAATGGCGCCGAGTAGCGCCAGTGGAGACACACTGAATGGTGGTAGCGGTTCGGTTTTGCAGAAGCCTTGTGGAGAAACGAACAGGTATATTGTTCGGTATTTTGTTTAGTTGGATGCAGGACGCATTATGTCAGTGCTCGCGCACATATTCTAAAAATTTGTGGTTTTTTCCCGTGTCTTAGATAATTGGCTGAAAAAAAGAGCCCCGAACAGGTCTCGTTACACGTTGACCAAACATCGAGGTCAGTTTCTAAATAACGCTGTAGTAGTATCACGGCATTGGCCTTTAAGGTGTAAGCGCATTTTCAAGTGCGTTCCGGAACAGCGTGAAGTTGAGAAATGAAACAAAAATCAGTATGTTTCTATATCGTTTTCTGTAGGTTGGACGTACGAGTTCCTATCAACAAATTGGTATGACATTTTGGTTTGCTGAGTCCCGGACATTACAGTAGAGCTTCTTGTGAGTGTGCACTTTCAGGATTTCTACTTACACGTTTATTTTCCGCACACACTGTTTGTGAGTGGGTGTATTGATTCGCTTCTCCGTCATTCTTTTCAGCACAGTGAATAAACGCAGCCTTCATTGACCACGTTTTAAAACACCATATCCCAGAACCCCCTGACATTCGCATCACTTTTTGGCCAAACAAGTGAGTTAAATCCCTTTTCTTGGGGTTATATGGTTCACCACATGAGCCTTGAATGTAATTTTGAGGTTTATAATGGTTATATGTAAAGTTTTCTCTTGTGTATTTCCATGACCATGTATTATTATGATTAGGTTCTTTAGAGTTCTTTGATGAAGAAGGTTTCTCTTTAACTTTAGTTTTTACGCATGTTTTGACAATGTTATATTTTATTGTGGCAAACTGCACCACTGTATGATGTCAGACCAGTATTTGATACTACAACAAGATTCATGTTTTTTTCACAGATACTGCCCCCGACGAAGGGCCGTGTGGCCCGAAATGCATTGGGCACGATAACCTATGGCTATAAAATTGTAAGATGAAAGTTATACATAGATGTGATTATAACATCTAATTTCAATGAATTTTGTTGCACAACCCACATGAGAGCTGTAAATGTAATTAAGACTAAGTACAGATAATACAATTTATTGTGACTGAAACCACAGTTGATGTTGTGTTTATTTTTGAATTTCATAAGTAATCCATATAGCATGATTATTCAGTAACCCTAAAGGGTCATAGCTACAGTGCGCAGAGGGCAAGCTGTTCAGCTTGATTCTTTCATGTCTACTTTTTATGACGCAGTATGGGCATTGCGTCCTCCCTGCAGCACGCTTAGAGAACAGAAAAATTAGCAATTCATTTTTGGAAAAAATTGGAGTGCCTCTCCCATTACTAATTTTCATTGAGCTCAACACACCACGGAAGGTAGGTTGCCTGGCACACATAAATTCAAATGAATAAAGTAGCAGGCACCAAAAAGATAGGATTGATGAAGGTCCAAGTGCTGCTAGGCCACTTGAATGTTGCTTGTAGGATTGTTAAAGCGGGACTCGCTGTTTACAGGAGGTTAGGATTTTCTGTGCCGCATATCAAGAAGTCAGTTTTATTTCTGGTTTCCGAGTTGATTTCAGAAAGTTTGTATTCCTTTTTTGCAAGGTTTTGATGATGTGGAGGTTTAGACTCAGCATGTTTAATTGTGTTGTCAGGGTTTGATATTTTCTATGTCGCTCTCAGTTGCTTCACCCACCAGCCCTTCTTTTTCCCACCCTCCTCCCTTGTGTCCTTTTTAGGTCGCGCCTAGAGTTGCAGGGCATGCGCTGCTCGCTTTGCGAGGCATGCAGTATTTAGTATACCATGGAAGCTCCGCCCACTCTCCGCCTATCTTTTTCATTGGCTTAGGTCCTAAATGCTGCATTCCGATTGGTTTTCGGCTTGTTAGTCCCTCCTCATGACGGCCATGTCGTCCTTTGTATCCTTCATTGGCTACTGGCCCCTTTACTTCAAACACTATTTTATTCTCGTGCCCCCTCACCCCACCTGCAGTTCGGGACTTCTCAGCCCCCCGCCCCTCCACACTCCCGTTCGTGGCTTCTCGTCTGTCCCATTCCCATTTCCAGTGCAATAGGTCTTGCATAAATGCGAGTCGTATTGCATTGCAAATGCTTGTTAATTTCCACCCTAGCTTTCTTTCATTTCACCCATTCCTAATCAACGTTTCTTGTTACTTATTGATCGCTCTGTCTCTTTCCATCTCTCTGCTCTCTCTCCTCCTCTTGCCCCATGCCTCTTCCCCTTGTGATCGCTTTCATTTTTACACTCCCTCTTTCAAAATCCATTCTACCTCTTTACTCCGCTACCTCTTTCACGCACAATCCCGCTCTCTGTTGCTGCTTTTCCCATCTCCCACTTTTTCCCTCTCACTGTTATGCACTCGCTGTCTCCTTCACAGACACCCACACAGATTCTGCCCCTCTCTCTCCCCCTCGTTCTCTGTGCCTTTCGCCCCGTGTCACCGTTGCTGCTACCTTTGTTCACACGTAGAAAGGCTGGTGTGGTTACAATCTCTCTGCGACTGCCTCTCAGCTGGTCTGTGACCAAGCATGAGGAAACAGAGTAGCTCACAGCCCACCCCTCGAGGGCTGCACAGTGCATTCAGTGCAATATACCGGATAAATAGCTGAATCATGCTGTGGGGGCAGCGTGTGTTGCTGGTGCCTCGGAGCTGGCAGCTGGTATTCCGTTACTCCTCTCAGGGCAGCCCCTCTCAGGGTCTCTTCTCAGGGGTTCCTCTCAGGGCAGACTCTCTCATGCTCTCCTCTCAGGGCCGCCTAGGGTGACCAACTGGCATTTGTGCAATTTCAGGACGGTGAGTGTGAAAAATCAGGACAAAGGGTAAAAATTGAGGACACAAATTCAGGACAGGAGGTCAAAATTCATGACAAAAGGTAAGTTTTACATACACATCAGAAGAAGTCGCGCAATAGTATATAAGTAAGCCCATCCATATCCAAACATATTCAACCATTTGCACACCTATCCATCATGTATCCTTCCATCTATCATTTCACTCATCCATCCCTCCATCCACCCTTTCACTCATCCATCCAATATCCATCCATCCACCCTTTCACCCTATCAATCTGTACACTCATCCATCCATTCTTCTACCCATCCATCCATTCATTCATCCATCCAGCCATTTACCCTTTCACCCATCCAGCCATCCTTTCACTTACTCATCAATCCATGCAGTCACTCATCCTTCCACCCATTCACCCTTTCAGTCATCCATCCATCCTCCCTTTCTCTCTCCATCGACCCTTTCACTTAGCCATCCTTCCTTCCATCCATCCACCCATCCATCTATCTACTCATCCACTCATGAATCCATCCATTGACCCTATCACTCATCCATTCCTTCTCTCATCCATCTTTCCTTTCACTCCTTCACTCATCTATTCATCCTTTTGTCCATCTACCCTCCCTTTCAATCACTCATTTATCCTTACATCCACCATTTCACTCATCCATCCATCCACCCTTACACATATCAATTCATCAATCCATCCATCATTTCAGCCATCCATCCACCCACTCACTTGCTCATCATCCACCTTTTCACTCATCCATCCTTTCACTCACCCATCCACCCTTTTACCCATCCAGCTACCCTTCCACCCATACATCCAGCTATTTACCTTTTCTCTCATCCATCCTCCCACTCACTCATCCATCCTCTCATCAGCCATCTATTCAATCTTACATTCATCCATTCACCCATTCACTAATTCATCCACCCATCCCTTCACCTACTCACTCGCCCACCTTTTCATATTCGTTTTGAGCTGAGCCTTTGTCTGCAGAGTTGCAGAGAGAAGAGGCCCATCATGGCTTCACCCTCGCTGCAGGAGCCATCCCAGGACTGAGATAGGATCCACCACGGGAGGGGGTGGACAGGAGCCATCACAGGTGGGGGGACAGAAGCCATCATGGGGGGCAGGAGCCATCACAGGGAGGGGGGGACAGGATCCACCAAGAGGGGGAACAAGAGGTTAAAATTATGGACAAATGACATCTGTTAAAGAATCCTTCACAGACAGACAGCCGAAGTTACGGGCTGTCTGTGAAATTTACAGACGGTTGGTCACCCTAGGGCGCCTCTCTCAGCGGCCATTGTCCGAGGAGTCCCGGGAGTTCTGGGTACTTACACTGCTCTGTCTGTGACGGGGCTGCAGGGACAGACAGGGTATGTGCTGGTCACACGCGCCATTACGTATATGCACTAGGGTGACCAACTGGTATAGGTGCAAATTCAGGACAGTGAGTGTAAAAATTCAGGACAAAGGGTCAAAATTCAGGACACAAATTCAGGACAGAAGGTCAAAATTCAGGACAGAAATTTGGGACAAAAGGGTACGTTTTCAGACCCATCAGAGGAGGTCGTACAATAGTGTATAAGTAAGTAAATAGACAACCAACAAAAGTACATGTCATAATAAGATTATATTAAGTTGAAACAATCGTGTTCCTCACCGTTTTGGTATGTGTGCAGCTTTGAGCAACTGTGCAGGTCTTTTTGTGGTATTTCCATTGTAGGGTGTTGAGCGCTTTAGCTCACACACTTATTGTTCAGAAAGAATGACTCATATAAGTATGTAAATCAATGTTTACGAAATGTTACTTAAGGTAAGGAAGGCTACAAGGTGTAGGAGTCACATGGCATCCATACTGTTAGGTACTATATATGGGCCACTGGAATTATGCAGCAAGGAGGGCCAAATTATGCTGCAGGGTTGACTAAATTATTTGGCAAGAAAAGGGAATTTATGCAGTGTAATGCTGCAAATTTTGTCATAGTATTACCATATTATTTTCTAATGTATGCACATTTTAACACTTTCTGGTCATAGGTTGCACCTTACAAGTACCTGTATAACACCCAAATATAGTAATATGCAAAGGTAGGTGACCAGTCAACCTTTACAAAGGGCCTTTCTAACACATCACTGCCTTCCTTTTAAGTTATTTTTTAACCATTTGAGATAGAAACTGTTTTTAAATTAGCATTTTCAGATATATTCAGCTAATGATGGATTATGTGGCACATGCGGCAAATTCATAATCATGCGAAAATTGTTGAAGCCGCAAAATCACATAATTCCAGTGATCCCGAAAAACAAACTGAGGACATAACACATAACATAGTGGTTGGAGTTGTCTTTACAATTATTATACAAATTAATACAATGCTCTGCATGTTACACTTTGTGCTTTACAAGAGGCGCATTATGCCTCTATGCTTCTTTATGATGAGTCAAAACCGGGAGTACTGAAAACTCAGATCTCTCCAAGAGATTCATTAATAACCAGAGTTAAATAGACATTTTTGTTATGGCCTGAAAATTGCAGGCACACAAAGCACTCAGAAGTCTTTGCTTTTCATCCTGTCGGATATTTCAAAATGTAGCTTAGTCCTCCAGCAAGGCTCCTCCACAAAAGCAGCATGCTGTGCCCTAGGCCTTTGCAGAGGACAGCACGCCACATGCTGTAACTACACAAGGGCCCATTGCCAGAAAAATAAAATACCCCCTTCCCCCCCTCCTTTATATGGCACTAAATAAAGGAGCAAAGTGAGCTTTCCTTTTGAAGTCTGTGAAAATTGTTCCCCTGATGAAAATCTGCAAAATGAATGCAAAATTATGCGTTTTACAGCAGGAATGAAACGTGGTCAAAAACTGCATTTACCCATATTGACTTTTGTCTTTTATTCTTTCCGTCTTTTCATTTTCTTTCTTGCTTTATGTCCTTCTTCATATCCACCTTTGTTTTCTACTTTCTTCTTTATATTCTCCATTTATTTTTCTTTCTATCTTTCTGTCTGTGCATCCTTACATTTCGTCTCTCATTCTCTCTCTATTCTTTCAATTCATATTTCGTTTTCTTTTCACATTTCCATATTCCACATTAACATTCATTTTGTGTTCCTTTTTAGGTCGAGCCTAGACGTAAGCAATGTAAAGCATTGCTTAGTCTGAGGTCGACAACTATTGTAGTCACTTTCTTGGGAATCTGAGACAGCGTTCGGCCACGAGCCTCTACTGTCTCAGATTTCCCCTCGTGAGCGCGCCTCGCGCTTTTGTATCAGGCTGCCCGACCCCTGGCTCCGAATCCCCGCAAACACGCAGGCACGTCCACAGACACACACACGCAGGCACACGCGCTCGCACACACACCCACACAGACAGGCTGGCACGCGCGCACACACACACACACACACACACACACACACTCACACACACACGCGCGTGCACGCACGCATCCCCCCCCCCACCACCACCACCACTCACGGGCTCATGCGCACACACAGACAAACATATCCCCCCCTCCACTCACCCTGCTCGTTTGTGGCGTGGCTTCGCCTCGCTGCGCTCCTTTTCTCCGTGGCATGTCCACACGCGGGGCACTTCTGTGGATTTTCGCGCTACCGCTGGGCTCTCCCTCCATGATGGGAGCCCCGCATCAACGAGCAACACCGGCCTCTTCCGGCCGCGTCACAGGCCCCGCCCATGTCACGGGCAAGGATGCCTGACTTCCTGGTTTGATACTAGAATTCTTTGTTCACAGGACTCGTTTCATATGGGGGCAGGTTTACGCCAATTTTGTATCAGTGGTAAACAGGCTGAACTGCGGCACATGGCCGTTTCCCGTCTCGTGTATCTTGGGAAGGTCAGTTTTGGGCACTTTTTCATACCAGTTTGATCGATAAAAAATGGTTTATGGAATTTCCAGAAGGGAGCATAATTTTCGCACATGTTAGAACTTAGAGTACAACAGTTTGAACTATCCGTTTAAAATGTATGATTTGTTCACCGATGGAGAACCGACTTACTTCTTCATCCGTATAAAATCTATAACGTAAGTTAAAATCGATAACGTAAGTTAAAATCAATAACGTAAGCATAGAAATCCTCGGTAAGCAGGATGTTGCAAATATATTGTTTGTGTTCCGACTTCAAAAAATGCCAACTACCCACTGGAAAAGCTGTTTTTATTTACATTTTCATGAACGAGAC
The DNA here is from genome assembly GCF_964261635.1 of Lissotriton helveticus. NCBI lineage: Eukaryota > Metazoa > Chordata > Amphibia > Caudata > Salamandridae > Lissotriton > Lissotriton helveticus. Next base: position 1,835,297,626 of record NC_136068.1, on the reverse strand, counting down.
AGAACTGTTTGTGGAGTATGTATTCATTTATAAGACATTTGTGCGTGGCACTCACAGCTGCCCTTACTCAACCCAGCGTGTCTTGACACGCAGACAAAAGTGGTCCCCAACTTTCCTCGGGACCGCCTGTCTGTCCTCACCTGAGTCTGCCGAGAAGTCTGTACACGGGGAGCAGTTCCGCTCTCGAACAACCTGTACCGGGGGAGTGGGGGCGGGGTTGGAGGAGGAAGGGTGAGGTGGCGTAGGGTCCCGTTGGGGAGGGGAGCTAATGGCCGCAGAGGTGCTGAATGTCACAGAGGGGTGTCAGATTGTAAAATGTACCTAGGGGTGGGAGGGGGCGGGAAGGGGACTTCTTCCTGCCAGCAGAGTTTTATGGACTCGCCCTGCCCCCACAGCATGCTTCTAATATTTGACCCTTGAGGCCCGGGTGCAGCGCCCCTCCTCCCAGCACACGCACACACCGCACAGCCCGGGCAGGGTCAAACCACATCTCTTTATCTGCCATGTCAGGGCCCCTCGGACTCCATGAACACCTCCACCCCCAGGGTAACATCTGCTGAACTTTAAACAAACAGACAAGGCCCAGGGAGGAGCCACTACTCCACTGCGCACCCATCCCCCGCTCTTCCATTCTTCATCACTCCCCTCATCATCCTCGCTGGACATTTCTGCTGTCTTTAACTCATTACTCCTGTCCGGTTTCTCTTTAACTCGTTCTACCTGTCTTTGTCTTCAGTTTTAATTCGGCCTTTTCCTTCTCTCATACAGGACGTTTCCTTTACGTCTTCCATCACTCTCTCTGCTACACCTATGCTTTTTTTCTACCCTTCGAGTTCTTGTCATGCACTTTATGCCAATGTTAGGCCGAATTCACCCCCCCCCTCCCCAAATTCCTTTAAATTCCGTGTTGCAAAAACACTTGTTAAACGCAACGAGGCTAGCTGCTTCCTCGATTGTTTTTAACCAGGATTTATATCCAGATGCACTGAGACAGCCACGCTCCGAACAGTGGAGCCTGGCGTGCACTGGTCAGACCCCACTGGATGCCCTCCTGCTACTGGACAGCAAGCCCAGCCAGGTAAAAAAAAAAGACAAATCTCTGGGCAAGAAATTGACCTTAAAGGCACACGTAAGTGCATGAGCGAAAAGTGCCCGACTCAGGAGAATTAAGCATCTCCTACCTATGACCACTGTCCAATAGTAGTTCAATCTCTAGTCCTCTTGAGACCCACTACGGCACCGCTTTCCTATCCGCATGACGAAGGTTCACGTGGCGCCCTCACAGCTACACTTCTAGGCGCTGCTCCCCTTCTTCGGGGTTCCAGAAGATCGGACATATCTCTGGAATTGAATTCTCTCTGAATTTGCCACCCATAGTCGCCAGAAGTGTGTTCAAGGCTGCTTGCATCACTCTCAAAACTCTCCATGGAGAAGAAAGTATCTGCCCAGCGCCATGTCTGGAGCTTCAGGACACGTTAAGGCTCCTTCTCACCCCTCTTCAAGAAGTCAAAAGCGCTACTCCAATCATTCTCTTGGAAACGCACTGAAACGCTGAACTCCATTGCTCCAACCATTAGGCCTAACACTTTGTATAACCTTTTTTAAGTGCGACGTTAAAGCGCTGTGTTTTGATTCATCAACGTTTTTCACACGGACAATGCTACATAAATAAAAGTAAAACAAACACATATCTCTCCCCTCTCTCCCGCTACTCCATACAATTCCCTCTTCTCCAACCAGTGAAAAGGCACTTCCCGTACCCCCACCAACCTCCCTGTCCAGAGCTCCCCATATATGTCAAGTGCCATCTTACCCACTACACTCTGCCATCCCTCTTTATATGCCACCCCGCCACAGCAATGCCAAGAGCTTGTTTCTGGACGAAAGTGAAAGCCCACCGTGCTTGTTTACATTAGCCTTGCTCCTCAAATGCTGTTGCTGTGTTGCCATCTCTCTAGGGACCCTCAGCTTGAAAACACTCGACTTGCTAGCTGCAATGCTACATCTGCTATGCGTTGCCTTTAGACACGTTGATCCCTCGCAGACTGTGCTGACTCTGCCCCTCCTGATTCTGAAACTGACCAACGCAGTCACCACGCAATCTCTTCTCTCTGTTTTATGATGTCTGCCCTGCCACTATTTACTTTGGACCCTCACCCTCACACCTCCTCCCCCTCACACACCCTCACACCCTCACACACCCTCACTTACCCTCACCCCCGTCACCCTCACCCTCCCTCCCCCTCATACCCCCTCACCCTCACACACCCTCACACACCCTCACACCCTCACCCACCCTCACTCACCCTCACAACCCTCTCACCCTTACTAACCCTAACCCCCTCACACCTCCACACACCCTCACCCACACCACTCAGGATCACCACCACATCACTCAGGGACACCACCACATCACTCAGGGGCACCACCACATCACTCAGGGACACCACCACATCACACAGGGACACCACCACATCACTCAGGGACACCACCACATCACTCAGGGGCACCACTCAGGGGCATCACCACATCACTCAGGAACACCACTACCTCACTCAGGAACACCACCACATCACTCAAGGGCACCACCACATCACTCGGGGACACCACTACATCACTCAGGGGCACCACTCAGGGGCACCACCACATCACTCAGGGACACCACCACATCACTCAGGAACACCACCACATCACTCGGGGACCACCACCACATCACTCGGGGACATCATCACATCACTCGGGGACACCACCACATCACTCGGGGACACCACCACATCACTCGGGGACACCACCACATCACTTGGGGACACCACCACATCACTCTGGGACACCACCACATCACTCAGGCACACCCCCACATCACTCTGGGACACCACCACATCACTCATCCCAACAACATCATCACTCAGCACCACAACACCACTGTCCTTGCTTGCTACCAACAAGCATTGCCATAGCTAATAGGAGTCGCATTAGGAAAGTGTAAGCTATTGGCTTTGTTAATAACAATGCTATTCATTTATATATTTTCAAAGCCAACACATATTAAAAACATGTGTCATTTACAATACCAATAGCTCATACTTTCCTAATGCGAGACCTATTGCATTGCAAATGCTTGTTTTCCTTTTTGTCATCCTCTTGTCCTTCCGTCCATTGTTAATTCTAAATCTTTCTCTATCTTTCCAGCTTTCTTTAACTATTTGCATTCTGTACTTCCTTCACTTTCCCATTCCATTTGTCCTGTGCTTGTTTTTGATTTGCCACTATAATAATTTCTCTTTCTGTCCCGCGTTTTGCTAGTTCTGCACCCTCTGCATTCCCCACACACTCACATACACAGCTGTGTCACAGTGATTATTCTTACTTTATTTCATTTGGTTGTTATTCTGTCCTGTGCTGATCTGCGAGTCACAGATCAAAGTTTAGGAAGTGCAATGAAACACGTATCTGACCCTGGGTGCTTCCCTACACCTTTGGCCCATTGTCATCCTTTAGGTGATAATCAGCCACATCAGAATGAATGCAAATACAGAATGAATACAAAGACTGAGCGAGGTCGGGAAGAGGCTGCCTCAGCCTCAGAGAAGAGCGAGCTGACTCCGATTGTCACTGGGGAAAAGCAAAGCTTGCTGCCATCCCCAAAATTACAGACAAAAGGCGTCCGTAAAAGAAATGCTCAGGGACAACAGACAAGGGGCACAAATAATGGGCAGTCCGTGAAATTTACGGACGGTTGGTCACCCTAATATTATGCACGAGTGCGGAAGCCTCAAATGATCAATAGGAAATTGTATCAGATCATTTCACTGCTACTGATATGGAGAAACTATTTTGGGGGGTTCTGCAAGAATGGAAAACAAGCATTTACAATGCAACGGTCTCGCCTTTGCAAAAGTTAGAGCTATTGGCATTGTAAATTACAAATGTTTTATTTATGTGTTGGTTTTAAAAACAGATAAATAAATGGCATTGTCATTTACAATGCCAATAGCTTAATCTCTCGCAAATGCGAGACCTATTGCATTTGCACACACACACACACACATACAGAGCCACACACACAGAGCCACACACTCACATAGATGTGGTGGATGTGGTGGTGGTGGATCTGGTGGATGTGGTGGTGGTGGATGTGGTGGTGGTGGTGGTGGTGGATTTGGTGGTGGATGTGGTGGTGGTGGTGGTGGTGGATGTGGTGGATGTGGTGGTGGTGGTGGATGTGGTGGTGGAGGTGGATGTGGTGGTGGTGGATGGGGTGGTGGTGGATGTGGTGGTAGATGTGGTGGTGGATGTGGGGGTGGTGGATGTGGTGTTGATGGTGGATGTGGTGGTGATGGTGGATGTGGTGGTGATGGTGGATGTGGTGGTGGTGGATGTGGTGGTGGTGGTGGATGTGGTGGTGGTGGTGGATGTGGTGGTGATGGATGTGGTGGTGGATGTGGTGGATGTGGTGGTGGTGTTGGGTGTGGTGGATGTGGTGGTGGTGGTGGTGGTGGATGTGGTGGTGCTTGTGGATGTGATGGTGGGGGTGAAATTTACGGACGGTTGGTCACCCTAATATTATGCACGAGTGCGGAAACCTCAAATGATCAATAGGAAATTGTATCAGATCATTTCACTGCTACTGATATGGAGAAACTATTTTGGGGGGTTCTGCAAGAATGGAAAACAAGCATTTACAATGCAACGGTCTCGCCTTTGCAAAAGTTAGAGCTATTGGCATTGTAAATTACAAATGTTTTATTTATGTGTTGGTTTTAAAAACAGATAAATAAATGGCATTGTCATTTACAATGCCAATAGCTTAATCTCTCGCAAATGCGAGACCTATTGCATTTGCACCCACACACACACACATACAGAGCCACACACACACAGAGCCACACACTCACATAGATGTGGTGGTGGTGGATCTGGTGGATGTGGTGGTGGTGGATGTGGTGGTGGTGGATTTGGTGGTGGATGTGGTGGTGGTGGTGGTGGTGGATGTGGTGGATGTGGTGGTGGTGGTGGATGTGGTGGTGGAGGTGGATGTGGTGGTGGTGGATGGGGTGGTGGTGGATGTGGTGGTGGATGTGGTGGTGGATGTGGGGGTGGTGGATGTGGTGGTGGTGGATGTGGTGGTGCTGGATGTGGTGGTGGTGGATGTGGTGGTGGTGGTGGATGTGGTGGTGGTGGTGGATGTGGTGGATGTGGTGGTGGTGTTGGGTGTGGTGGATGTGGTGGTGGTGGATGTGGTGGTGATGGTGGATGTGGTGGTGGTGGTGGTGGATGTGGTGGTGCTTGTGGATGTGGTGGTGGGGGTGGTGGATGTGGTGGTGGGGTGGTGGATGTGGTGGTGGATGTTGTGGTGGATTGTGGTTGTGGTGGATGTGGTGGTGGTGGTGGTGGTGGTGAATGTGATGGTGGTGAATGTGGTGGATGTGGTGGTGGTGAATGGGGTGGTGGATGTGGTGGTGGCGGGTGTGGTGGATTTGGTGGTGGTGGTGGATGTGGTGGCGAATGTGGTGGTGATGTGGTGGTGATAGTGGATGTGGTGGTGGATGTGGTGGTGTTGGTGGATGTGGTGGTGGTGGTGGATGTGGTGGTGTTGGTGGATGTGGTGGTGATGTGGTGGTGGATGTGGTGGTGGTGGTGGATGTGGTGGTGGGGGTGGTGGATGTGGTGGTGCATTCGTTTTCTAGCATTAGTTTTCCAGCCTTAGCTGACTGCTTTGTCACTGAAGGAAGGGCTGAAGATGTTGGATGTAGACTCTGCCACTTACACCTTCGGGTCAGATGTTAGTAACCTCGAGGATGACCTTGGAACTTAGTTCAGGACCTTGTTTGGGCCTGAAATTCACGCTTCCAATGAAGTGACCTTTAATGCACAACCTGATATGCGGGAGCTCAAATCCGGTTCTTCTGGTGTTGTGTATCCAGCCCTCCCCACTCTGCTTTTCCCTTTGTCCGCGCTGTTGACATGCGTCCCGTGCTAATGAGCTGAGGCGTATATGGCGTGTTTATCTAACTGTTGTGAATATTCACGTTTTTCCGCCTCACTCTTTGTACCCCCTCAACCCCGCCCCTCGCTGATGCTCACGTCAACTATCAACAGAACGAACCGAGAGATATGGTCGCCTCAGTGAGGCACCGCCTCTTTATAGCTCATATCGTCCACGGCCGATTATTAGATTAATTATCTTGCAACAATGCAGTTTGTGTTTACTCTCATAAGTATTGCATAGTTATCAACATTGCCACGCAGACCTCATTATGTTGCGCTTTATTCCTGAATTTAGGGAGGGAGGGGGGCTGCATATGAGTGATATGTAGCTACCATTGGGTCCAAATGCCCCGCTCACAACTCGTTTGTGGAAACGATTAGTGCCCGCCACACTCTGGGTCACTGAAGACACTGTTTCCAGTCCAGAGCTTTTCTTTCACCTGCAGAGAATTGATCTCGTGTATGTTGGTCTAATTAAGCCAATAGGCGCTAACCGAAACTGCAGCCAGTCTGTCCGAATGAATACTTTGGAGCACGCCAACCTTCAGCATTGAGACGTGCACACCCACAGCGCCATGTGTACAATAATATCAATATCTCTTCATCTGGTGTCTCTCCGCCCTTCCCTCTCTACCCATTTCTAGTTCCCCTATTAGATTTTATTATTCCACCTTTTTTCACACTGGTGATGCATTAAATCAAGCACCACCCTTAACAACCACAACCACATCTTGGGACACACTAGACGAAGGGGCATAGCTGCCATTGGTGTAGAAGGTGCAGTTGCACCAGGGTACAGAGCCCTGAGGGGCTCACTGAACACAGATAATTGCTGTATCTTACTACCTCATTAGCCATCAAAGGGACCGTTGTCTTTGCTTGCGTCATGGCCAATGGCATCCTTGATGCGCTACTGATTGGGCAAGTTCTTCACGTGCTGTATGAGTGGCCTTATCAGAGGTGGTACACTGCGCCTGTAAGAAACATCTCCCCTCTTTCCCCTTCTTTTGAAGAAGCAGCCATCCCAACAGAACTTCGGATGCTTCTTCAATTGCCCCTTATTCTTGGCATGAAGGAGGAAAATGAACACTACATCTCACTGGCAGAGAATGTCTCCCTGGGAGGAAGCAGTATTAACTATTTTTTATTTTTGTGTGTTTTGGATGTAGTCAGTGCATAGTTTGTAACAAAAAAAAATGCCCAAGAGGTGTGAGCCTGCTGCCTGTACTGTTGAATGTGGGAGTTGCTGAACGCCAAGGCTGCCTAGTTTTCCTACCACCTTATGACTCGCCCCCCTCACTTCATATCTCTTGCATCACTCTTACCAGTTCATTTTCTTCTCTGCTTTTTCTCTCTGTCACTGTTGTGCTAGTTTTCTTTCTTCTTTCTGCCTTTCTTTCCTTGGGCTAGATTCTGATAATGAAAAAATTTCTCCCAATACTAAGCAACGTTTCATAAAAGGTCATTATCCACAAATGTAGGCACTTTTTCTTTCGCTGCCTGGCCTACTTTTGTTCCCAATCCGACCCTCCCCCCCCCCCCCCAACACTCTGCTGCTAATTCAAAAAGCCGATCTATCCAATCTGTATTGGCTTCTAGGCGCTAGCGCATGCGGATGCTGTCCAAGAGGAAGAAACGAGTTATGAAAACCACAGCAACAAACAGGGCGCAATTGAAAAAGCTCCCAAGAGTGTGGAAAATTAGTACGGTTTGGTAAACATTATCTGCGCCATCTTGCCTTTTCCCCTGATGCCACACTTTTTGTCGTGCGCACCCGCCATTTTAGGTGCCTCGATCAGAACCACCCTCTGCACGCCACTAACCCCCAGCACAGCTCTCAACCTCGCAGGCATCCCCCTGCACGCTGACAACCCCCCCGCTCTCACATGCCTTGGGTCGTAAACCCCTCTTCAGCGCAGCTCTGCCTCGGAATCCCATCCTGTTCCCAGCGCGACACCTCCCTTCATTCCTTTCATGGTCCCAGGTCCTTTGATACAAACCCCCCTTTTTCCTGTGTGCCCGTTTGTCTTCCTCGTTCCCAGGCCGCCACCTGGCCCTGCGGATACTGTTTATTGCCCCCCCCCCCCGTACAGTAGGAAGCTTCCCCCATTAAAGGACCCTCGAATTGATCAAAGCCCCTCCCTATGAGATCCGATCAACCCCACACATCCCGTGAATCGGCGGAATGTCCAGCTGCGCGATAATCATCACCTGTTGTGACCGGGGTGGGGACTTCAACTGTAAATGTGTGTGGGAACGGGCCTGAAGGGGAGATTCCGAGGATGTCCTTTCATACTTCAAAGCATTGCAAGAATGTGTTACCTGCAATAAAGATCATAAACCTGTGTATAAGAGGCCAGGCCTCAGAGATGCGGTTAGAGCACCTCGTGACGATACTTGCTGTCTGAACTGATGTGTTCTCCTCCAGAGAAAATAAATCCTTGTTTCCTGCCTTCCAGTCTCCAGCGCCTGCCTCTTCATTGATTAATATTTTGTGGGTTCAAGAGGCGACACCGCCGGGCAATACTTAAGGATCTTTGTTTATTGGTTGTCCATGACCCTTTTTTTACAATTGGCGTCCCAAACGTGGGGCCCATCAGCGACACGTGGATCCAGTGGGAGAGGTCCTGACGACAGAGTGAACGACTGCAACGATCGGGAGAGCTCCTGCCCAATAGACCCTCGTCTGGCAGCCGATCATCCGAACTTCACTGGTTCCGAACAGACCTCTCTCGAGTGATCTACGGTCCTGACTGGGAACCATCAGGAGTGCCGCGAGGAATACGAGGAAAAGAGGACGATCGGGCGCTGGATTCGGAAGACAAGAAACTGTCCATACGGTCCGGGTAAGGTCGTGTAAACACGACGAATTGCGAAATGATTGTTTGATTGTTTGGAAAATACTAGTATTGCTCTTTGTTGATTTGTTTGGAGATTCGCTGTCTGCAAACGGAGAAACGACAGGCTCTCTCTCTTTGCAAGCAGTGAAGGATAGGTAACGCAGCCGTCATGCCTATCTTTCTCCCCCACTGATTGATTGTTTGAACCCGAACTACGGTTCGTGGATTGTTCTCGGGAGATTTCCCTCTCCCACACTGATTAATTGTTTGACCCCGAACTACTGTTCGCGGATTGTTTTCTGGAGATTCTCTGTCTGCAAACAGGAAAGAACAGGTTCCTCTTTGCAGATAGTGAAAGGGTAGAGGACGCAGACCTTTGCGGGCCTACTTATTCTCCCCACTGATTGTTTGATTGACCGAACATCGACTGTTCGATATTGGTTCATGAGGTATTCGCTGCCTGCAAACAACGTAGAATAGAAATATTCTGTCTAGTCTTTGCACACAGTGATAAGGTAGGTAGTGCTGACTTTTGGCCCCATTGTAATCCGTCATGCCTATCTTCTCCTCATTGATTGGTAATTGGTTCAACCCGGACCGTTTATTAGAGGTGGACCATCTAGCTCCGCTGGAAGGCACCCCTAATAAAGACATGTACACAAAGTATGGATTAGTTACCATAGCCTATAGTAAGCTGTGGCACAAGTATACCAAAGAAAATCAAGAGAAACAGTGGCCACTGATAGGATCCTTCGATCTTGATAAAATAGAAACGTTAGAAATAGCCCTTTGTAGTAGTAAGACAACGCCTATTATGCTCGACAGTCTCGGTATGTGGCGAAAAGAAGCAATGCAACGGAAGAAAAGAGACGAAGTCAGAGTAGGTAAAGAAACGCGACAGACAACCTTCCAAGCATCTGGTAGGCAAAAGGAAGGGATAGCGGCAACACGGTTCCAAGGAGTAAACGCAGGAAGGGAACGGTGTAAAGGGATATACCGACAGGACAACCCCAAGACACAACGACCCGAAAGTAATCCCCCGACACTACGCGCAGGACGACCAGACTTAGGGCAAAACCAATGTGCTTTTTGTAAATATTCCGGGCACTGGAAAGCCCAATGCCCGACTCTACTGAACACGGGTAAGAGCAGAGGGCCGACAGAAATAACAGGCCGGCAGAAAGGGAAAAGGCGTGAGACAAAGATGAATCAGACTGACACGGACAGGCCGGATAGAACCACCACGTTTGATTACGCCCGATGGCACAGATTTCGCCAGACCGATTTCAGCGACATGTTTGAGTCCTCATAGATCGAACAACGCTAAGACGGGAAACCCAGTCTAGCTCTAAGTTACCCGGTGACGAACCCCGTACTACCGCTACTGTTCCCGAACACAAAAGCCACCCTTTCGGATAACATACAGAAACAATACACAGAGTAGTCTCGGACAGATTAGTATACATTCCATTAATGAACTCAAACTCCGAGTGCAATGGGACTGATTACTCTCTGTTGCCCCCCCACTCTGTAAAAAAAAAAAAGGCAATTACAGGCCTGCATAGACAGCCCCCCCATTACCCAGACATGCCTGTCCAAACAAAATACCTACCCCCACTCTGGAAGTTCCCGAAATGCAGCAGGTCACCGGTCACGCCCATCCGGAAGGTGAAACACACAGCACGTGTGGGGCGGGGCCTACTGACAGCCATCGATCGAAAAGATCGCCAGTGGGATGTCCAGGAGGCACCACGGGCCCGGCTTGTAATGGCCTTCCCAACCTCTTCTTCCTGGGGCGGCGTCCCCCGGGCCACGAGTAGGGAGGGGGCGGATGCAGATGACCCCCTCCCTCGTATCTCCTGGTCCGGCCATCACAAATACCTCCGCTGAAGAATTGGTACAGGGTGGGCTGGGAAGGAGAGGCGACGCGAACGAGCCTCTCCCACCTCCCCGGGTAGGAGGTTTCCCAGCCCCAGCCCGGCGCCGAAATCCTCCAGCCGGGCCAGCGACCATACTTCCGCAGCACAGGACATAGGATGGCCAGCGACCATACTTCCGCAGCACAGGACATAGAATGGCCAGCAACCATACTTGCGCAGCACAAGACATACGATGGCCCTCAAGTGTACTTGCGGAGCACGGGATGTGGGGTGGCCACCATGTATACCCGTGAAAAGGGGCAGCGTGGGGTGCACTGAGGGAGGGAGGCGGCGCGAACGGGTCTCCCTCGCCCCCCCGGTGGGGACGCCACAGCTGCACCCTAGCGCCCGAGCCGGATGTCCTGCTCCTACGGCACGGTGTTCCATTTTTTCGCCCCAAGAAGTCTCTTCCACTCTTGCAGACACGACGAAGGGCGGCTGCTGCGGGGTCTCAAAATGGCGTCTGGGCCCCCTGGAAGGCGGGTCTAGGCCGCTAGAGTAACTTTGACCAGCAATGTAACTCGGACGCTTGCCCACCGGGGCACGAGCCCCCACCTACGACAGCATCCCCACAGCCTTGAAGATTCTAAAAAAGTCCCCGGAGCCCTCGGCCCCTGCAGGCTTCCGGTGAGGAACAACTGCCTTGATCGCTAACGAAATAAGCACGACATAGCCACCCCTTCTGTTAGCACAAGTCTTTTTGAACTGCCGAAAGGGACTCTGGTCCAACCGCCGGTTGTGGGAAACATTTTGTCCCTGATGCTACTTCCGGACTAACCCGGCCTCGCCCAAAATGGCGCCGGTGTCAATAGGAACTTACGAACACCTCGTGGTGTTTTTAGCTAATGAGACTTGATGTTCTGAGATATGTATATGATCCTTTGTACACTTGACCAAAAAGAGGGAGGGTTCACTTGACGAACATGTAAAAGGATCCCGTTAAAATGTTGGGTTCAATGTACGATTTATTATGATATTATTGTAACTGATACATAACCTCGCTTATGACACACGCCCACGGTATGCATCTAGGAAATTTGATTGCGACTAGTCTGACTGTGCTTCCAATTATGAAATGAATGCCCCTTGATCCCTCAACTATTGATAGACGTTTTTAGTTTCTTGCAAATGACTAAATAAACCCTTTTAAAATGTTTTTTAATGCTGCAAAATAGCCCCCCCCTACTGTACGCGCTTCAGCCATCGCCGTGTCCGGCCAAATACGATTGCACTCTCACATCTACATGCTGAACGATTGTGCAAATAAAGGTTTTCCAAACTATGAACAGGTATTGCATGCTTTTGTAAAATGGGGGATCAGCGGGAGAGTTTTTCTGTGCGCTCTGCTTTGTTCTCTTTTTAAGGTTATTAGAAGATGGTTGCTCAGCCCCGGATTGAGGATCGAATCTAAGGCACGATACTCTGCCTCCAAATATGCGACTGGCTCAGGAACTAACGCATGGAGAAGGACCTCGACTTCTGAGGACGGGTAAAGTGAAGCGGTGTAAATGATAGAATGTTATAAAGGTATGGTACTCAAAGGTACTAGGGAACAGGGTTGGCCGAAGAGCTGATATGCCTTAAGACATCACAGCGTTGAAAAAAAAAAAAATTTTAAGGACCCCGATAGCTAGATACATCTACAAACTAGATATATATATATATATATATATATATATATATATCTCTATCTCTCTCTCTCTCTCTCTCTCTCTCTCTCTCTCTCTCTCTCTCTCTCTCTCTCTCTCTCTCTCTCTCTCTCTCTCTCTCTCTCTCTCTCTCTCCACACTCTCACTCTTCCTAACGACTGACACCTAATTGGCAAACCACCACCCCTGGTGCACCACCAAATTGGCTCCAAATACCGCAAGTATTTGCACAAATTTGTCTTAAATAAAATCACCTTGATGCCATGTTACTACCTCTCCTTTCTGCTAAATATTGATGAAACCTAGAATTGGCCAAAAAGGAAAGGACAGGTAAGACGACTGAGATTCCCTAATCTGACCCGTAATAAGGGAACTACATGTCAGTGGCTTCTATGATAAAAAAAAATGCCTCAGGTAACGCGACCTTCCCCGTCCCGAATTGTCTCAATACCCAAACAGTAAAAGTGATCGAAACCTCCCCGTCTTCCCAGAACGCCCCCAGTTTTGTATCAGCTGCCCCGGACGAGAGTTTAAAAATATATCCCTCACCCCCGGTTGTAAGAGATGGGTCGACTTACAACTGACACAGGCCAGCCGTTGTTCCTAGAAATGATTTGCTGATGAGCAAGCTACAGAGTTTAGAATTCGAGAAATGTCACTGAACGCTTACCAACTGAACTGTGGCCTTCTGCTAGATAACGCCCTCATGACACAAAGCAAGACGATAGTCCCTCACCCCAGTTTACTATGTTCCTAGTTGTTTTCCATAAGACCCCGGTCACCCCAAGGATGAGTTGAATAGTTATCGCAAGCCCCCCGGTTTTTAATGAAGTAGTCAGGTTGTAAGAGACTATGTAGAAATTAGAATGATGTTTGCGAAGTTAAGATTAGACCGAAATGAAGAAATTGTTGCAGTAAACCCTGTTGAAAGTAAAATGTTTAGCTGAAAGATAGGATGCATTGATATAATGGAAAATTGTTTAGCCTATGTTCATTCCTCAGAAAGATACCTATCAGACCATGGTGATAGCACGTTGCACTTTTTCGTAAAAATACAAAGCCCTGAAGAACGGTATAGCTTCGTAAGGCTCGTACTAGGAAAGTGGGTCTCTGCCAGAAGAACTGACGTGACTGTAATAAACAAATGCAATGAATAGGTATCAGATCTCGTACCATGACAATGAATGTAATACCAACAAACACCAAAGAAATAGTTACGAAGGAAAGTTATAGGGAATCCAGCAAACCCATCATCAATTATTTATATGTTGGTTGTAAACCCCAATGTAACGGATGTTTCCCAGTTGCTTGGAGTTGGGAGAGAAATAGACTTATGTGATTACCTTCCTCTGCCAATTCTCTAAAGACTGTCTTTTCAAACTCATTTAAGGGTACCACTGTCGGAGGAGAGAGAGACCGGATGTGGGAGCACGCGGCCTGACTGCAGATCGTGGAACATCTGCGACATTGGCCAAGGCGAGACCGCAACAGTAAGGAGTCGCAGGACGAGGCACTGTTTCCGACAAAATGAAAGGAAAGGGCTGACCTGATGCCCCTGCTCGATGATCAACATGTGCCGAAAAGTCCCCGCCCTCTGAACTCGGTCATGGGCCCGCCTACCTGAAGTTTTCCGTCCCCCTGGTCTGTTCCCGATCTGGCCCTGCTCCATCCCCTTTTCTTCCGACCTACCCTAAGGACTACTCACACACCCCCTTCTTCCACCTGAACTCTTTGACAATCGACTCGAAAAAGAAAAACTGCGGTCAGATAGAATAGGGTTTTGCTGCAAACTAAAATAAAACTTGGGTGCCCTGTCTAAGGTACCCATGAAAGAATAGTTAGGACACAGGGCGAAAAAGGACCTTTTTGACCAGGAAAGCGAGGAAAAGGTCATGCCCTGCAACGCAGGACCTAGAATAGAGCTGGACACATAGCTCCACCGCCGGTGCTCAACAGTGCCAACAGAAGACGACAAAGAATGCTGAGAACTCACTAATGATGGTCCACGACAATAAGACTTCCCCTTCGAACAGTGACACCCCTGATTATCGTTTTTACTACGTCTCATTTCTCTCCCAGCCACCATTGTATTGATTATGCTCCAACCGAATACGAAATGAACTTACATATGTAATAACCTATCAGTTCATATTCCGAATGACTATAAGCATCTATGAAATGTACCCAACGCTCTCACTACAGAATCGTTTTTGTCCGATATTGCATTACTATGACTTTCCTGCAACGAGCTTAACGATAGGCCCGCCTCCTAGGATGAAAGATTTTAAATGTAATGTTTACAGCTCCTTCACCTGGGTTCCTACTTCTTTACTTATGACCGCCACAGTAGACATGGATAGGAAAAAGGCCAGCAAGATGTCTTGGGAATGTTAAAGGGAGGACTGTGGAAAATTAGTACGGTTTGGTAAACATTATCTGCGCCATCTTGCCTTTTCCCCTGATGCCACACTTTTTGTCGTGCGCACCCGCCATTTTAGGTGCCTCGATCAGAACCACCCTCTGCACGCCACTAACCCCCAGCACAGCTCTCAACCTCGCAGGCATCCCCCCGCACGCTGACAACTCCCCCGCTCTCACATGCCTTGGGTCGTAAACCCCTCTTCAGCGCAGCTCTGCCTCGGAATCCCATCCTGTTCCCAGCGCGACACCTCCCTTCATTCCTTTCATGGTCCCAGGTCCTTTGATACAAACCCCCCTTTTTCCTGTGTGCCCGTTTGTCTTCCTCGTTCCCAGGCCGCCACCTGGCCCTGCGGATACTGTTTATTGTCCCCCCCGTACAGTAGGAAGCTTCCCCCATTAAAGGACCCTCGAATTGATCAAAGCCCCTCCCTATGAGATCCGATCAACCCCACACATCCCGTGAATCGGCGGAATGTCCAGCTGCGCGATAATCATCACCTGTTGTGACCGGGGTGGGGACTTCAACTGTAAATGTGTGTGGGAACGGGCCTGAAGGGGAGATTCCGAGGATGTCCTTTCATACTTCAAAGCATTGCAAGAATGTGTTACCTGCAATAAAGATCATAAACCTGTGTATAAGAGGCCAGGCCTCAGAGATGCGGTTAGAGCACCTCGTGACGATACTTGCTGTCTGAACTGATGTGTTCTCCTCCGGAGAAAATAAATCCTTGTTTCCTGCCTTCCAGTCTCCAGCGCCTGCCTCTTCATTGATTAATATTTTGTGGGTTCAAGAGGCGACACCGCCGGGCAATACTTAAGGATCTTTGTTTATTGGTTGTCCATGACCCTTTTTTTACAAGAGCAAACAGGACATATCATCGAATACAAGCAAATACGGCTTGATTTGGAATGGAGAGCCTGTTCTGCAATTTCCACTTGGGAAGGAAGCAGTGCAGTCGATGGGAAATCCCCTTTAGAACCTCTGAAATATGTTACACTCGCTGCGCTGTTTACCTACAGGGCCAGCTTCTGATTAAGACAAATACTGCAAGTCCCGAAATGGCTGCGAGTGGTCCTCACCTGCAACTACTGGCTCAAATTAAGCACTGATGTAGACTTGCCTGTGAGCCTTGCTTTCAAGAGGTGAGGCGGTCCTTGACTATGGTCACTGATTTGTAGGGATGTTCCTTTGGGTTTGATGAGTGTAGACACAGGAAGAACCACAAAGTGACTCAGTCCTATTTTTTAGGTTGAGCACTCGAGACCTCTTGTTTATACTTTAGTATATACATGTATGTGTATGTACATTGTGGGCTCTGGAGACGAGCCCTAGGACTCGTCTGCTACCGCTTAGGGACTTTTTTCTGTTCAACTGCCTTTATTTAACTGTCTTGATAGAAAACGACCAGTAGAGGTCAGTAAAATACCACAATTAATTTAGCATTTTGTAGATTCCAGTCCATAGAAATTGTCTTCCATGAGCACCCGTAGACAATAATATTTTTTTTCAAATCTTGTGTTTTCAGTGATATGACCACCGAAGTCCCTGATTTTATATAAAAAACAGAGCTTTGAGCTACACCATCACCCGCTGAAAGGTGACATTTGTCTCCATGTGTTCCCATACCTGTCATGTCACGCAGTTTGGTGCTTACTTTCCCTCCACGTGAAAGAACAGTAGATGTTTCAGCACCCAGGCTAATGTGCTGCATAGCTAACCAGCAGCGGTGCGTCCATTGGGGCGTAGGGGCGTAGCCCCACTAAGCCACATGGACGCACCGTGGTATTTGCGGCAATAATTACCTCTGTGTGACTGTGTTATCAGCGCTACCGGCCGGGAGTGGGAAGTGCGCAGGGGGTGGGGCTGGCTGGGCTGCTGCAGCTTGAGTGACAGTCCTCACTCAGCTGCAGCAGTACTGGGCATGACAAGGTGAGGTGCCACCTTGCCCGAGCATGCGCGCTAGACTTTCCCCATAGAGAGGGGTGCTGCTTCTTACAGGCGCCGCCGCTGGAAACACGTTAAAAAAAGGGCGAGTGGTAAATGTGCCCCCCCCAGCGCCAGGATTGGCTAGTCCTACCACCGCTCGGAAGGTGTCACAGGAGTAAAGGCGGGCATTTAGCCCGGAACTAGCATCGACCCGCGTCAGTGCCCGTGCTCGCGCCAGCAAGTTGAGAGCAGTTAATGCGAGGAAAGAATATTCAGGCCCCGGCGCACCGAGGCTGCCCCTGCCTCCCTGTTTGCGTTTCACAATGCGCACGAACGCCTGACTTTTACAGGTTTATCTGTGCCAATGCAGGGCGCTTTCCCCCAAGACATCAATAATTAAAGCCTCATTGGCATCTCCGCAGCTGGCCCTGTGGATTCACTTGGGGCTGGACAGGTGAGCGCTGAGCTGCGCGAGGGAAGACGGCCCAGCTTTTGTAAGCGCCACGCTTAATCTGCTTTGGCCCGTAAGTTCATTTTCTCTTCTCTACTCATTTTATCGGAATGCTTGCTTTTTATGCTACAAGACCCACACCTGTGTCTGCGCAGCAAACATCAATTAAGACTCAGCACAAAGAAAATGAAGTATATTAACAGGGGAATAAAAAAGGTACGCTTGATCTTTACAAAATATATCGTCTAAACTTTACGAAGGTACAAAATGCACTTTGTAGAATTAAGCTTTTTAAAACTTCACGATTCCTGCTTTGTATTTCTTTGTTGAGGTGAATAATTCTTTTAAACAGGTGAAAAGGGGCCTGTACTAACTATCTCAAATGTTTGTATTGAAGTCAGCTTTAGTTTCCAGCAAGGAGGAGGAAGTGACGCCTCCTCTAGCTCGAATGTTGTCGTCCCCCTTTGCAGTCATTATCTGATCTAGATTTCCCTTGCCAAATGCTTTGTGGAAAAGGATTCCCAGTAAACCCGTCTATGGGAGCTGAGCCCGATTCGACTGTGGGAGCATGGAATAAAACGACACAAACCTTTGGAAATGCCATCGTTAGCGCGCCGTTGTCATGTTCCTTCTACTCGCCTTGTGTTTTCCATGCTCGTAAAATCCTCTTGCGGCCCAGGACGCAGTTCTTTTGTGTGGGAATGTTGCTGAAACAAACGGACCACTGCAGTTTGTCTTCAAACAATATTGTTTGCATTTAAAAAATGAAGGCAATGTTTTTGAAGAAGGAATCCTGATAGAACAATAAAGAGCTGTATTTCACTCGTGGGAATACAGAACATGAACTTGTTTTAACTTGTGAGTGTTTTTACGTTATTGCTTTAAAAGATTTGAGCTTTTCATATTGCATATTGGTTTGCTTTAATAAACAAGGTGGGGGCAGTGAATCCGAGGCCATTTGCATGATTGAAACGGATATAAAGGTAATTTTAAGTGCCTTGTGTGTGTATGAAATGGGATGCATTATTAATGAGCATTGCTTGGGCTAAGGTTTCAGCCTGTTTGCAGAAGTATTCGTCAGCCTCATCTTTTCAGGCTGAACTTGTTTAATGCCATAATTGCAATGAGGGGTTAGCTGTGAGGCTGCTTTATTCCATCAGTTTTCGGTTGGGGGTCGAAGGCGCCAAGAATGTTATTAGATTTCCATTGTGCACTGAAGGTTCAGCTGCAGAGCAGAGAGCAGTTGGGTGTGTTGGGGGTGGTGCTGTGGGGATGGGGTGGATGTGGTGGAGTGCGAGGAGGAAGGATGGGTGATGAGGTAGGGCAGGCCTCTTCACCGAGTGCCTCATGAGCTGCTGGAAGCTGTCCAGGCACTGAACCAAGGTTCGATTCTCGACCTTGGCTCAACCTCATGCCATTCTGGGTACACCACTTAATAAATCCCTCCGCGCCTATCAAAAATGAACTTGTTTGTCTGTAATGTAAAACTCTCCAATACCTTCGGGAAGAGTTCGCTTTGTACAAAACTGCAAAAGTAATCTGTCTTGCCCGTTTTTTGTTTGTTTTTAGAACAAAAGCTTTATTGTACAACCTTAATCTATAGACACGTTCCAGTGCTAGCAGTATGTAGACACTGGGTGTGATATGTCATGTGTGCCACATGTCGCTGTCCTGATGAATAACACAGAAACACTAATGTGTGGCCTTGTCACCAGGACTGAGGCACACCCGATCTGTTTTTCTCCAGCTGTCCGATTCGACGTGACACGCGTTCCGTTTACTAACATGAACTGCTGCTCAATAGAAATAGGGAACTTGGTGCCTGGGGGTCTGTTGGTCTGTGTGCCTGGGGGTCTGTTTTTCTGTGTGCCTGGGGGTCTGTTTTTCTGTGTGCCTGGGGTCTGTTTCTCTGTGTGCCTGGGGTCTGTTTCTCTGTGTGCCTGGGGGTCTGTTGTTCTGTGTGCCTGGGGGTCTGTTGTTCTGTGTGTATGGGGGTGTGTTGGTTCTGTGTGTATGGGGGTGTGTTGTTCTGTGTGTATGGGGGTGTGTTGTTCTGTGTGTATGGGGGTGTTGTTCTGTGTGTGTGGGGGGTCTGTTGTTCTGTGTGTGGGGGGTCTGTTCTGTGTTCCTGGGGGTCTCTTGTTCTGTGTTCCTGGGGGTCTCTTGTTCTGTGTGCCTGGGGCGGTCTGTTGTTCTGTGTGCCTGGGGGCCGGTTGGTCTGTGTGCCTGGGGTGGTCTGTTGTTCTGTGTACCAGGGGGCCGGTTGTTCTCTGTGTACCAGGGGGCCGGTTGTTCTCTGTGCCAGGGGGGGCGGTTGTTCTGTGTCCCTGGGGGTCTGTTGTTCTGTGTGCATGGGGGTCTGTTGTTCTGTGTGCATGGGGGTCTGTTGTTCTGTGTGCCTGGGGGTCTGTTGTTCTGTGTGCCTGGGGGTCTGTTGTTCTGTGTGCCTGGGGGTCTGTTGTTCTGTGTGCCTGGGGGGGTCTGTTGTTCTGTGTGCCTGGGGGGGTATGTTGTTCTGTGTGCCTGGGGGGGTATGTTGTTCTGTGTGCATGGGGGTCTGTTCTGTGTGTGGGGGGGGTCTCTTGTTCTGTTTGCCTGGGGTCTGTGGTTCTGTCGGCATGGGGGTCTGCCCGGTGGTATGTATGCATGTGGTACTGTAGGTGTGTTAGTCTGAGAGTGCATGGATGTTTACATGCATGTATCATCTATGTCGAGTCAACATGTGCTTGGATGGTGTGTATCTGTATTTACTATAAAAGTCAAACACATTCGCTTTGCCAATATTTGGATTTCATCTCACTTCAAAAGCAAATTTAAAGTCTAATTTTACGCCCACTTTACCTCTCAGCCTTGGTCATGGTTCCTCTAGAGAGATAACGGATGCAGAAATCTGACATTAATAGAAACAGAGTGGCTGGCTTTTATCTGGTATAAATGCTATCTCCACGGCCTGTAAGTATGAGTTTTTATGAAATTGCATTTTTGCATGTTTCCTAGCTGCAGGGAGGAGGTTAATATTGTTGTGTAGATATCTCAGTGCACAGGAGTCTGTGGCAAATTACTCAGGACATAAATACAGTGGGGAGTTCATTGCATTGATTGTAATTATTTCCCAAACACATGTAAACTCAAACATACTCACACATGTAAACAGCCAAAAACACCAGCACATGTAAACGCAAACCTGCTCACACATGCAAACAGCCACAAACACCAGCACATGTAAACTCAACCATACTCACACATGCACACAGCCACAAACACCAGAGACCAACAAGCAGACAACCACATCCACTCACTTATTCTGATAATGGGAAGTTCCAGGCTCAAGCATGCGTACCGGAGGGCCCTAGAACAGGTGAGGTGCCAAAGATATAAAGACAACACTCCTAGCATTACGGAGTAAAGCTCATTCTCTTTCCGGTTTTTCAAAGCTGTTCCGCTTAGAAAAGGGTCAGTTCCTCTTGAGCATTCCACAAGAGTGACTCGCAGAGTTGCTACAGAAGAGTCACGTGCTGCTTCCTGGGTGTATAGGCCTATGGGGAAGGCATATGAGTCATCAGTCATTGCTTCATAGGTTCCTCGCAGTGACCGTGTGTAGGACCTGTATAATTTGATCATTGAATAGTCATATTGTATGGCTAAGCAGACCTTGAAGTTCAGATTTTTTCTTTTTTGAGTTTTATATAGCGCGAACTAGACCTGAGACATCGGGTATCAGAGCGCTTTACATGAGCACCAGTTTCGTTATAGATGAACACCTTCATTTTTTTATTGGTAGGCACGGGGAGATTAAGTGATTTGCCCTGAATCACAGGATGTAGAGTGTTGTTGCTGAGAGTCTAACCAGGTTACCCAGCTTCAAAGCCGACCGCTCTAGCCGTAAGGCTACATCCTCTCCCCTGGATTGTTGATTGTAGTCAATTGGTCACAATTATGCAGCTCTCCTGTACGGATCGCTCATAGTGTTCTATTTACTTAATAAAAAATATTTGGGGAAAACAACAAAAATGTTTGCCCATATAACGTTATTTTGTATTGCACGTTCTTTAAATGCCATTGCCGACATCCGCCATGCCGCTGTGCTTTTTCCTTGAAGCACATGTCTTTTCAATGCCATCTGAAATTCCTGCAGAGATTGGATGGGCCACATATTGGGTGATGTGGAGTTTCGGTGTAGAAGGACAGAGATGTAAAAGTCCCAGAACTAGGAGGCAAACATGGTGGCTTTGGTGTTGTTTGAAGGTTGTGATTGGTGGATCTAAGGTTCTGATCTGGTGTGTAGTATGGTAGAGTGTCAGAGAGGGTGTTGGGAGCCGTGTCATTTGCTGATTTGAAAGTTGTGATTGGTGAATCTAAAGTTCCAAGTTGGTGTGTAGCATGGTAGGGTGTCAGAGAGTAGGTTGAATGCCATGTCATTTGCTGATTTGTATGTCCATTTAAGTGGTTTGAATACGGTCCTGTTCTTGAAAGTGAGCCAGTTGGCCTGGTGACCAGATTCAGTCTGAGCATAATAGGACGGAATGTATGAAGCTCTGTGGTTATACTGAATAAGCAGCTACCTATGTTATGCCATCTATTAATGTAATAACTGCACTTTCACAATTGCTTTATTAACCTTCCTGCTTTCTCAAATTTGCTTGAAAATGCACGATTTTTCTTCTTTTTTTTTCAAAATTTTCTTGGGGGGGGTTATCCCCCCAAACCCCCCTTTGGGAGTTCGGGCACGCTCGCTGCGCTCGCTCGCTACGGTGCTGTATGCAAATCACTTTGCGCCCCACCACTTTCTAATCTCACCCACCGCCCCTGTAGCTAACTAAATACATACAAGATCCCAGAGTTTTGTGACCGATTGCATTGCAAATGCTTGTTAATAGTCACAGACAGACCGACTGATTTTTGCACAGAATCACGGGATCGACGCAGAGACTCGAACCTGAATCCCCAGTAGCCAAGCCGGCAGCTCTGGTCCTTACGCCACATCCTCGATACTCTCGAGATATCTTTCCAGGGTGGGACTGTGACCCTTTCAGATTGTCTTTTGAGCGCCTAAGTGAGTGTTCTGCTCCAGTTCTTCACCTCCCTTTGCAGCCTCATTAGTACAGCAGGCACCGTGTGGTGTTAGGGGTGCAGGAGGGGTTGGGGGACGTGTTGCTCTACCGAAAAGGCCCTTCTTCCCCTGGCTTCTTTGTTATCCCAAACACTAGGATACAATATTTCCTTAAACGCAATAGGGCCCGAAGCCAACCAAGCAAGCGGCGCAGTCTAACTCGCGAGTGGCAGAAAGAAGCCTTCCTCCTCGCGAGGGGAGAGGCCTGGCTGAAAGCACCGCCCCACGGATGCTCGCATTTTGTATTCTTTCCGGCTGCAGTCACGAAAGAGTGACGTATTTGCTAAAAGCGCTTCCACGCAAACACGCTGAAAGTGGCAGTTAGAATAGATGCGAGTTCCTCGGTGTGAAGGGCTCTGGCGCGTAGAGGGTGCGGCGTAGTGACCCGCCCGGCCCTTCCGTGTAATGGTGGATGAAGAGGACGAGGGAGGAGCCCAGCCGCCCCCCGTTATGATGTGCCTGGTGCGAGGAGGGTGTGAGAACTACAGTGGCTTCCAATTACATACACACAACTGACAGCCAGTCTGAGGTTATTAGGCGGGCTTCCGTCCAGTGATGAATGTGCTTGTTGTGATGCGTGAGTTAAATATAACTAAAGTGCACACGCAGGAAGTCTCTGGGGCGGAGATGTTCTGACCGGAGGCCGCCGTTGTTCCAGTCGGTCTCACTTCTGCCATGTCGAGGATGAGTGACTGTCCCTCCGACATGGCAAGGATGAGTGACTGTCCCTCCGACATGGCAAGGATGAGTGACTGTCCCTCCGACATGGCAAGGATGAGTGACTGTCCCTCCGACGCCACGGGGCCCCCCGCGCAGCGCGTCCTCATTGGACATTCAGAACTGGGGTGCGTGGGGAATGAGGACTCCACCTCCGGGGGACACCCCGCAAGGACCCTCTGTTCTCGTCCAGGTGAGACTTAGTGCCACGTTTTTCCCATTTACCCGTAAGCAGACACCCAGCACTACTGCGCAACGCACCTTACACTTGACACCAGGCCAGGCTTCTAGCGCACGAACCGCCCGCATTAGAGGCAGGGCTTTAAGTGGGCCGGGTCTCACCGGGTCTGAGCACAGGTAGTTTTTTTTATGAAGGCCTCGAAACGGATCTCTTTCGGGTTCTGTTTTGTGCCCTGGCACAGGAGGTCCGTTTTTTTCGAACATTAGAGGGGAAGAGAAATCCTTTAAAGATAGTTATTTTCTTGGGAGCGTAAGTTGCCGCTATGTTGTCGGCCCCCCTTAAAAAGGTGATCCAGTGTAATAAAAACTTGTTGAAATAAAAAAAAAAAGAGAGTTATTTTCTCTTTGGATTTCTCTTTTCTTTTCTGAACTAAGGAGCAGCAAAATTGTCGTGGTGTAACCAGGGCTTTGTGTGAAAGCTTTTTCAATATTATATACAAGCCACAGTTGCTGCTTATTTATCTTATGCAACTAACAACCATTGACAAAACCAATAGTCCTGATTTGTTGCAAGTATGATGTTACTTGTTGTATCATATATCTGGATGCAATGACAGAAACAAGAAAATACCAGTCGGGCGGCACACTATGCTAAGCACAAACTTTTAGCGTACATGTTTTAAGCCACGCCCTTAATTATATTGGCCACGCCCCCTTGAGAGACCCCCCCCACCCCCCCCAGTTTTATTTATCCCACTTAAAGCCCTGATTAGAGGGTTGGGCATACCTGCCAAACCACAGGTCACCCGGTGAGGAGCCGATATCACACGGTGGCGAGGAAAACGAGCTGAAAACCACAGTAAATAGTGGTTTTCCAGTTCGTTTTCGAGACTCTTTGACCTGCCGACGTCCATTAAGGGGTATGAAAACACCCTAGGACGTCTGCGTAGCAGGTCAGCAGTCCTGCTATTGAGGGCCGTTCATCCTCAGGTGTGGCCAGAGGGGAGTTAATAAATGGAAGTGGACATTTTGGGGTCCAACTCTGATACGACTCCCACTTGAATAGGAGTGTAATTAATGCAGCATGTTTCCACTCGCACCCTCTATCACATACAGACCCACACAAAGACACAACACTGTGCACCACCGACACCAAGAGGCACAGCGTTCCCTTCCCACGAGGAATGGAGTACGCAACGCACCAGTCGACGGCCACCGCACCACTGCCTTGGGCGTACATTGCGCTCAACTAAACGCCACCGCGAGCACCAAGAAGACCGCACTGGCAGCCGTCACCCCACATGCAGGACATCGCATTGGGAACTCGGTAAGTTCACAATGGGCCAAGCCCGTGCAACGATGCTCAGGCTCCAGGCGACACCCTACCTTTGGAGAAGCCCACAGAGCCTTGCAGACACGCGTTCCAAGACAACAGCAACTTCAGAAACCCGGGGTGGATTTGTGGTGGGGGGAGCCTTTAGACAGGGAGAAAAGCAGAAGGGGACCGCTAGAAAGAGAAAAAGGAAATAAAAGTTATGCTACAGACAAAGGAAGAGGGGAACAAAGGAAGGGTAGTAAAGACAAGAGTTCCTGAAGTGAACAAAAGGACAAAAAAAAGAGGAACAAGACAAGCAACACAGTCTCACCAGGCCCTGAAGAGTCTGAGAGTGGGTGACAAACACACAGGCACAACCACAAGCCCCAAGAGAGACAGAAAAAACAGGGCATTTTACAACTGAAACAAATAGATGAAGGTGACTCTCCAAGGGTGAAACCACATGGCGGATGAATCTCAAGCCCTGCCCCTGCAGCAAGCACCAGTGCAACACGCCCTCACTGGGGTGCTACCACCATTCAGCGAGCTATCGGACCCTGCGACTGCTTCCACATGATGGAAAATCTGGGTTGAATGACTAGAAAATTACTTTGTCGCCACAAGAGAAACTGATGGGGTGGTCAATAGAGCTCTGCTGCTCCACTATGCCAGAGAAGAGATCTTTAAATTGTTACACCTTCCGAATACAGGCAATGCCACTGACTATGATGCAGAGGTGAGTGCACTCAATGCCCACTTTGACCCACAGCTCAACCCGGACTTCGAGAGGTTCAAGCTGCGCCAAGCCTTTCAATGCATAGGAGAGTCAATTGATGCCTTTTTTGCCATGTTATGTGAACTAGCCAGCTTCTGCACAGCAGACAAGCAGCCCAAGGAGATCCGGGCACAGGTCATCCAAGGGTGTCTTGACAAAGTGGTCAGAGGCCTAATCCTACATCAGCCGAACATCAGCTTAGAAGACATCCTGATTCTTGTGCGAAAACACGACCTGTCTGCGACATGGATCAGCGAAATGACCAAGCCTTCACACGCGCTCTAGAAAAACCAGCGAACATCAAGATGGAGTGAGTCGATGCAGTCCTGGCCAAAAACAGGAGTGACACTACCAGGGGATGGAAATTCCCAACAGCCAAGCCAAAGTGTGGGTAATGCGGCAGAGAGGAACACCCCATCAGCGAAAGCCTTGCCCAAGGCTGGAATTGTGCAAACTGTGGGGTCCCCAACCATTTCACATCGGTCTGTAGAAAAAAGTCCCAGAGCAAAGTCACAAGAGACAACAGACCTCTAGTGAAAGCGGTGCGCCAACTATCCATCATGAATCTAATGCACCAGCACGACCCCACGGGGACAGGGAAAACATACCGCCGCCTGAAAGACTCCTTCCACGAAGAGGAAGGGACTTTTCTTATCTCCTTCACCTGAGAACTGAAGCGTCGTCGGAGACCACAGTCAACATGTGTTGTCTGTGTAGCTGGGTCATATGTTAAACCTTATATTGACACTGTAGCATCAGTCACTGTAAAGGGGATCCAGCAGTACAACCGTCTTCAACCCAAGGGACCATTGACAACATCACAAACCAAATTATTCGCATATGGGAGCCACTCCCGCTATCCCTCAAAGGGCGCATGACCACACCCATACAGTTCGACGGGCAAGAAGCCATGACAACAATCCACGTCATCGACCAGGAGGCAGACACGCTAATTGGCAGTCACACCGCCAAAGACTTCGGCCTGGTATCATTCGCCAAGAGTGTACGGGTGCACCAAGTTTATGACCTACTGGACCAATTTCCCGAGCTGTTCGAAGGGCTAGGCAGCCTCAAGTGCGCCCTAATAATGTTGTACACCAACCAGTCGGTCACACCGGTGGCCCTCAGACACCTCCGCATCCCATTCCACCTCCGACCACCGGTTGAGAAAGAACTTGAGAAACTTTAACAACAAGGCGTCATAGAAAATGTCCGGACCAACACCATGGGACTCCCCGATGGTGATTGCTGAGAAACCCAAACAACCGGGCAAAATACGGCTGTGTATCGACATGAGGTCACCCAACTGCGCCATCAACTGGAGCGGCCCATCGCACTCACCATGGACGACATTATTGCGGGTGTCAACGGGTCCCGGTGGTTCTCGAAGACCTCAACACCGGATAGCACCAGCTGCCACTAGCAGAAGAAACAACATCAAATTGAGGCTACTTCCTGCCCCAAAACCAGTGGCGACAGCATTTCCTACAGTTGCAGATACGCTTGATTCTTCATCCTTATTAATAATTTAAACTCCTTTTATACCATGTTTTTTCCAATACTGTGACTTTCAAACTTTCAGCTTCACATACAAGGAAATGCAATTTCCAACATTTCTCATCTCACGAGTTGAATCATGGGATGAATTGGCAATTTCAAATGGAGATTATTTGAATTGTCAGCGCATATATGATGAGTTGCAACCTTGGGCATATTGCCAATTTTTAATGGGGGAATTTGAACTGTCAGTGCACAAATTGAAGGAGTTAAATTGTTTAACTGCATGGCACTCGAACGTATTGCAGGCATTGTGGGAGGTGTAGTATTTCAGGGAGGCTTGGTTAAATCATGTGAAACTGATAATGGGATATAAGGAGGAGGGATTACAAGGAGCGCGGAAAGTTTATAGAGAGGGGAGGAAACCGGATATGGTCATCTCTTTTGGCGAACAGGAGGAGAGAACGATCATGTTTTAGGAGGTATGTGAAAGGTAAAAAGAGAGGATAATAGGAAGGGTTGTGATTAATGAAAGAGGAAAGGTTTTTAGGGAGAATGTGGGTTGTAGGAGGATGGGGATAGAAAGGAGTGAGAAGAGCATACGAGGGGAGGCAGACTAAATGAGTAGGGTGAGAGGAGGGTGAAAAAATATGTATTGGCACTAGAGAGAACGAAACTGATAATGAGATGGTAGAATCATTAGGGTTAAGGACTCGTGCAGTATGGAAGTGTAAGTATGTGGGGGAACACCTGGGGGAGGAAGGTGATGAGAGTAAAGGATGAGAACTATCAACTGAGGTGAATGTAGTTACAATGAAAAGGCCATAAAAAGAACGGGGCTATCAACTGAAAGTTCATTAAGAATTTGGTGTTAGGTGAAATATGCTGAGTAAATGTAACTTTATTGACAATGTGCAATGTTTTGGTTTCGAGGGTTTGGGTTTTAATTATGTCCTATTGTACATTTACAGTCAGGGGCGGTGGGTGAGATTTGAAAGTGGTGGGGCGGAAAGTGATTATCATACAGCATCGTCGCGAGCGAGCGAGCCCGAACCCCAAAAGGGGGGTTTGGGGGGGGTTACCCCCCCCCCCGAGAAAATTTTGAAAAAAAAGAAGAAAAATCGTGCATTTTCAAGCCAATTTGAGAAAGCAGGAAGGTTAATAAAGCAATTGTGAAAGTGCAGTTATTACATTAATAGATGGCATAACATAGGTAGCTGCTTATTCAGTATAACGACAGAGCTTCATACATTCCGCCCTATTATGCTCAGGTGCTGAATTCAGACTATAAGACTTTCATGGAAATCTCAGCTCTAAGAGTAGAAGAAGTTGCACAGCAGTGTAATGGTTGCCAGGCTCGTTCCGCAGGAGCGCCAGGAACTTGAAGAAAAGTCCACAGTCTTCCCCTACGGCCTTCCGACTCTATAAGACTGTAGAGTAACGAATGGCACACAAGGGGAAAACAGGGAAACAATATACATCTCCAACAGCTCCCCTTCCCACAAAATGACTGCTAAAATACAGCTGTATTACCTCCTGCCTCTCTGTGCCATAGTGGTTGCTGGAGGCACTGAAAGAGACACTGCTTGAGGGCCTGGAGAGTGACCAGATACATAGCCCTAACTCCCATGTAAAAAAATATATAGCATCAGTTTCCTTACCTTTCTTTAACACTGGTGTTTGCTGGGTTGTAGCCGGGATGAAAGAGCAGCAAAGGAGGTTGGGGTCCTCTTGTTGTTTGCTGATAAACCTGTCAGTAATCAAAGTACAACGTATAAGGTGCAGTGCAATAATATGAAGAAAAGGATAGTTTTGCGTGTTTGCTGCACAATTTTTAATAGCTTTACTTCGTTATTTTGTACTTTTACACTTCTTAACACTGTCTGGGCATTGGGTGCACCTCAGTAATACTGTTCAATTCCCAAATATAGCAATAAACAACAGAAAGGTGACCGCGCAAAAGTCCTACTACTGCGAGGAATCACGTGCAGATGCGTTTTTAGTAACTTTGGAACTGTTTTACCTAGAAACAAATATTTATTGGTCAAACTCTGCCGATTATGTAACAGATGATGGATTATGAGGCAAATGGAGCAAATCTATAAATATGCTAACATTGCTGCAGCCGCACAGTCACATAATTCCAGTGGGTTGTCAGTTAGCAGGCCCCACTGTAAGTGAACCACACATCAAGTGGAATCTCTAACGTTCATGCACCCATCTCTGCAATTCAGTACTGCCACCATATCAAGTGTGGCCCCCTCGAACCTTGAGTCTTCGGTTCAGAACTTTGATAGGCATGTAAGATGCTAAGAAGCACAACATCTGCCTGACTGTGAAATGCAGCCATGTTTCTGACTGTGTTAACTGCACGTTTACAGAGGAGCTGGCGCAGCCCCATCTCTTTGCATTTCTGAGAAGTGATACCAATGAAATTACCAATTTAGTAATTAAAAGTAAAGCATGCCTGGTGATTAAAAATTCGTATATACGATTAAAACAGTAATTGCTACCAGAAACGTTTTTCCAGTGACTAATGACTGAATTAATGTTGAACTTTTCCATGGTTCCTCGAGCTTACACAGCCAGAGAGGAGCAATGCCAGAGATTGAATGGTATAGATAGAGCCGTCAATGTGAAAAGAATTAGAAACAAATCAAGCAAGGAAAAGAGGAACAGAGAAAAGCAGGAAGGATGGAGGGAAGAGAAACAGGGAAATTTCAAGAGACAAAAGGAATCGGAGGGACGGAGGGAGCATAGGGGGGGAAAAGGAAGGGAGGAAGGATGATTTGAAGGAATGATTAAAACAAGTAAGGAAGAATGTAAGGACATAAGGAAAGGGAAAATAAGGGGGAGGAGGGATAAGAAGACAAGGAAACAGTAGATGAGACACATAAAGACATTAAAATATCTTCCTCGCATATAAATTACATACAACATTATTATAAAACAGAATCAGTCATTTCATCCCAAACACTATATCTGCCATAATTCTATAACAACTGTAGACAGTGCACAATATGTTACACAAGATTAAAATGCAATGGTAGCATCATTTGGATGATCTATCCCCTTTGTTGACGCCCTGGTCTGCGTTATCAATTAAAGAAACGTCAATACGGAAAAGACCACACAAATGCTATCAGGGTTGCACAGATGAAATGATACCCTGTCCCGTCATAATCTCCATACTGTTTGTTGTCTAGAT
Source organism: Lissotriton helveticus (assembly GCF_964261635.1). Lineage (NCBI taxonomy): Eukaryota > Metazoa > Chordata > Amphibia > Caudata > Salamandridae > Lissotriton > Lissotriton helveticus. The sequence continues at coordinate 1,835,267,629 of NC_136068.1, read as the reverse complement.
AAGATGTTTGATGGATGTAAAAAGAGTTTTCTTCCAAAAGTCCTTGTGAGTTAGGCACGGCACTCTCAACTCGGTACTCATTGCAACAGAGAGACTCGCCCGAGACCTGAACATTATTCGTAAAACTGAAGCCTAATCTTCAGTCTGAATGCTCTGGCGTTTGGGTGTGCTACCTATGTTAACATTGTTATTTAAATTCAAAAACAACAAACAGCAAATACGGTACATTAGCTGAAATACATAGTGGCAGTAGAGGCACACTGTAAAGATGCGCGGCCGTGAGGTGCACAGAAAAGATAGCATCCGTTTATTTGCACCTGAAGAAAATGAGCAGTGATAAGCAAATATGAGCTGCAAATAAGGAGTGAAGATTCTTGCTATTTATGTGCAGTGGCGTCACTAGGGTTGGTGTCACCCGGTGCGGGTAACTCATGGTGTCACCCCCTCACGACTTACCGCATGGACTCAAGTCTCGGCAATGACGCTGAACATCCTGTGATTCTACGCAAGTAACTTAATCTCCCCGTGCCTATCAAAAAATTAATGTGTCTTCATGTAATGCAACTGGTGCTATGTAAAGCACTCTGATACCCGATTCGGGTCAAGTACGTGCTATATAAAACTCTGTATGATATCCGATTCGGGTAAAGTTTGTGCTATATAAAACTCTGTAAAATAAAAAAATAAAATGTAATATTGCTTAACCTGTAGTCTGTCGGCTTCCACCACCCCACCCCCCTGCTCATACCTGTGCAAGCCGGTACTGGGTCTAACTCGTGAATGCACAGTACCATAGCTGCCAAGGTGTCCGATTGCTAACGTGTGACATTTTCATAATTGAAGTGTAATTATGAGTGACATTCAACGACTATGAGTGACACTTTCTAGCAAGCAAACTCAAGCAATGAAGAAGTGCAAAACATATAAATAACAGACATCACACCAATTTGGGCAACGAAAAACTCAGATCTTAAAACTGCTGTAAAGTGGTAGAAATGGAAGGGCACTAACCTAGTAAAAAGCAGTAGCCCACAGATAATCATCATAAAATACAATTTCATGTTCATGTTCTTTCTTTCCTTCCTTCTCCCCTTTTATCCTCTTTCTTGCTTTTTCCCTCCTTCCCATTGTCGCATTTTCCATTTTCATCTCTAGTAAACTTTTTCTTTCTCTTTCCTCACTGAAAAGGTAACAGTGGTTAAACGGGTTAGCCATGTGGCATCATTTGGGATCAAAGCGTGCATGATGTTACTTCCAATACCCCAGACGTTTGGACTGACACTTTATAAAGCTAACTTTCTCTGTATGCTAATAGCACCAAGAGGCCTTATTGATCCAGAGCCCCTGTGCTGGCGTCTCTGGAGGGCGAAAGGGCGCCGTAAACTGCCATTGACCCTGGCTGACTTTAGCACCCCATTCGGGACACAAGCACAGATGTCCACGTGCAGCTATCAATTTATAATTGGTCTAGTTACTGCCAGACAAGGTGATCAGGAAGGTGCAGCTAAACCTGCTCGAGCAATGTACTGAAAAAAAAACGTCTCTGGAGCGTCCAGGCAAGGAAGCACATTCCTGGCTCCATTCATTAATTGTATTGCCCCTTTTCTGCAGTCTTGGCCACGGTGCCCTGCTCCACTTTAAGTACAGATAGGTCAGTTGCCCTCGCTGCCTGCACCCTTCGACCGCTGGTGTGTGAAAGCTGCCGCCTGCTATAGCATACGCTCTAATTATGTTTTGAAAGGTACAGGTGTTGGTGATTGTGCATTTAAACTTGTAGAGCAGCAAATAAAACAAAATGCTGCACAACCATTTAACGTGCCCCCAAACAGCCCCCACTTTGGTGTAATATCGGCGAAAACACCGTCCTGTGCATAAGACCCAGCAAGGCCTGCAGGCAGCCAAAATAAACTAAAGCAGAAACCACTGACTCGCACAGTAACTGGCCTCCCGGGACTCCTGCAGTGCACATATGGAGAAGGCATGTCACTTTTGTTTCTTGCACTTCTTTGTCTCGAACCTAAGTTTGTCCTTTCTGCAATTGTGCGGGAAGCCATTCGAGATAGTAACTGGTCTGCCAGATAGGCAGAGGTGTCAGTCGAGATGGCTTCGTAGATAATGCTGCTAGCCTTGAAGGTGGGACGAGCTTGCAATTGGAGCCAGTGAAGTTCTGTTAAGATGATGATGGAGGGCTCATAGGTTTTTTCAGGCCCTTTACCTTGCATGCTCTGGTCCCAAAGAAGAGCCAATGTAGAGTTTTGGAGGCTGCAGAGCAAGACTTTGCCGAGATCTGAATGCAAAAGTACAAGACCGAAGACCTTGAATGACTACACTGAGGTCCCTTTTTGGTGGATGATTTTACACTCTATAGTAGAGAGAGCTATCACCAAGGCATTTGAAGTGTTTAAAGGTGAGATCAATTTCACAAGTACACTGAGCGAAAGTTACTGCCGGCCGGGGTAATACCGCGCAAGCATCACAGCGCGACTACCCTTCCGCCCCCTAGGCATAGTTATTCGACTGGAGTACTGTCTTGGAATATTTGTAGGACAGTCTCCATCCCTGGCATTTGCAATTCGGGGCAGCGGTGACTCGGCAGCGCCCGAGGCCACTCAGGTGCCATGCTGCTGAAATGAATGATGCTGCCCGTGAGAATTACAGTATTCCTGCTGTGTTTTTATTACACAGCGAGCCAGAGCAGCGTAACCAGATTGGTGTCACCCCATGATGGGGTGACACCCGGTGCTGCGGTCCGCACTCCCCTCGGTTACAATTTTCCTTCATGGAATATTTAGCAACGTTGTTAAACACTAGGATATTTCTGCCTTTATACGGGGTCTCACAGCATTCCTTCCTGTGTGAAGGGACTCGTTCAATCATATTGGCAGTAAGCCACACCAAACTTCCAATAATCCATGACTGTAAACAGGTACTCCGTGTTACTTGTTGAACTTATGAAACACAAGAGGACATTATGCCTCATTTAAGGAAATGAAGAGGCAGGCTGTGGTTACGGAGAAGCAAGTCAACATGACTGTACCCCCCAGAAAGATCAGTATAAAATAATGCAAATTCCGAAATTCATATACATTGCTGAATGGTCAGTCAGGTTGTCCATGTGTACACTTATTTTCGTCCATATGCCAATATCAACCTGAAAATTCGAGCTAGGGCATTATTGTGACGCCAGCCTTTATCACCCATATCTACACATCACTGTTGGCATCTGCATACAAACTATAGTCCTTCGGTTTGACAGACCTACTCTGTCACAGACTGTACTGCAAAGCATATCCTCAGTACAATGAAGTTCCGAACGAGGTTTTGACAAACCTGGTGAAAATGTTTCATGGCTGATGGCCTCGCTTTGCCATTATTTAGTCGTTTTTCCTGACTACATTTTTCAGCGTCATGCCAGTAAGTGGCACATTCAATAACCTCCTAGGTTGGGATCGTTTGCTTTCGGATATCTGTTATGTTCAACCCAGTTTTCTTCACTAATCGTTTCCACCTGGTATTAGTACCCATTTAAACTGAAATGAGGTTTCAGCTACTACTTAAACAACTTGGATGGGCATAGCAGTTACTGTTAACCTGGGATTACCAGAAGGAAAACGATCAACTGCCCGTGACTGTAATCCCTCAACTTGACAGGCCCTTAAAATATTCACATTTATTATCCTGGAAGCTTGGCCGTGGCACAACAGGGAACGGGGGTTTACGATAAAACACACACTCACATACAATGTTACTGCCAGAAGGAAAACTGAATCCAGTCAAGAGGATGCGAGCCAAGCAAGGCCTCGCGTCCCCCAGACCTGCCTCATGAAACCTTCACTGTGAGCTGCGGCCTTAATTAAAGCGATAAAGTCCTACCAAAGCATTCAACAGAAATATAGCTTGGTGGAATGAGAGCGAACTGAAAGCCTGCTAAAAACACTCATATTGCAGTCTAGGTCAGGTGGGGTTCCGAGTGCTGTCGCCGCTGATTTATGCAGCCCCGTTAGACATGTTAAGTATAGTAATAAGGCCCCAAGCGCGACCTGGCTGCACACCGTCCGTCACTTACTTTTTTCGAAGTCAGTCAGCCCGCCGGCGACTCGATGCCTGGATTGATGATTGATGACATCGTCGATTATTAGTCACTCTCAGAGTAGAGTTAGAGTAGTCGTCTAGTCGACTCAAATAATTGCACAGCACAATGTCGCTCTCTGTCTCTCCAAGCTGCTCACGTGAGTCGCGATGAGACAGAGAGAGCCGGCCCCCACCCCCACTTGCAACTTAACTAATTACTACACCGCGCGCACGTCCCCGAATCGGAATGGCCATGGCCAATCACTGAATGGCTTCACATGCTGAAGTCACAGTGATTGGCCATGCCCATGAAGGGCCCGGCATCCAATAGTGGATTGCCTGTCCTTCAGCGCGCGGTGGACTAGCCAATCCTGGGGCTGCATAAGCGCCAGGATTGGCTAGGGGGGGCCACAGACTCCTCGCCCTGGCGCGGTGCCTTCCCAATCAACTGGAATAAAGACGCACCCCCCCCTGGGTCCGTGCTGGTCAATTCAATTGCCGGTAATACGCATGCGCAGGCAAGTTTCTGCCCTGAATGCGCAGCCAACTCGAGTCGCAGGTATTTGTTGTTATTATTTGTTACCCAGGTTACCAGGCCAGCCCCACCCCCTACGCACTCCCGATTACATCGTGTCTGTCCCGATCCCGAAGCGCTGTGCTGCGCTTCATTTTAGATGCTCTCTCTGACTCTGACTCAGAGTCAGAGAGTGTGACTGTCGCAGCTGCAGGTGCGTCCACCAGGCTTAGTGGGGCTACACCCCTACGCCCCAATGGATGCACCGCTGCTGTTTACAGTTACCCCTGACGAAGGGCCCTAAGGGGCCCAAAATGCATTGGGTTATATTAAACTGCTTTTGACGAACGTTGCCTGTGTACGTGTTCTTTGAAGAGGTTCGGATGGCTCACTTTGACATGAGTAATGTTGGAGATTGCATTTCCTTGCATGGAAAGGTGAAAGTTTAAAAGTCACAGTAGTGGAAAAAACATGGTATAAAAGGAGTTTAAATTATTTAATAAGGATGACAATCAAAAGTATCTGCAACTGTAGTAAAGGCTGTTGCCACTGGTTTTGGGGCAACAAATAGCCTCAATTTGATGTTGTTTAGTTCATTACGTGCCGTTTGGGCTTGACATGTCACCAGTGAGCACGCCAGATGATGAATCAGGCGGTTTAAATTTGCGTTATATATTGAGAAAAATCGGAGTGCAACCCGCTTATGTATGACTAGCAGAAGAAAGCCAGTACATCTCCACTTCAGCACCCACCTGGGGCTGCGCAGATATCAGCGCTTGAAGTTCGGGATTTCGTCAGCTGCCGATGTCTTCCAAAACAAAATTAAGGAACGTCTATAGCCAAGTGACAAATTCAAAATATATTGAAATGGAGATCATGGTTGATATAGCTTTCATATAAAATTGAGAATGAAAAGTCCAACTATATATAGATAGTCTCAAACAATGAAATATTCTCATTTGATTTTATTGGTATATATTATATATATTTATCAATTCTTTTAAGATTTATATATTTTGTACTCTTTTTGTGTTTTTCTCTTCTGTTTTCTTTTCTTTTCTTATAGTTGTTTTTCAATATAACAAAAGTCAGTTAAAAGCATACTAGAAAAAATACATGTCTTCCAAAACACCATATGCGAAACCTTGTCTGGCTTCCTGGGCATCCTGAATGTCAACGATGACATACTCATCCACTGCAGTGGAGCACCACAAACACCTGAAAGACACCCTGAAGTACCTCAGCGAATAAGGGGTAATATTACACAGTGACAAGTGTTCATTCTTTCAACCATCCCTTGAATTCTTCGGGTACGTCTTTAACCAAGACAGAATACAGGTAGATCCCCGCAAGTCACAGACCATCAAAAGAGCGAGTGCACCCAGCATACCCTCGGAAGAGAGGACTTTCCTTGGCATAACCACTTATTGCCGAAGGTTTATCCCTGACCTTGCAACCTTTGCGGAACCACTTAAGGGCTCTCACAAAACAAACAGACGCTAGGTGGGTGTGGAGCCACCACGAAGAAGCATTTCAGAAGATCAAGGACGCCCTCCTCGACAATGCCACACTCGTATACTTCATCCCCGAGAGGCACAGCAAACTACTTGTAGACGCCAACCTAGTTGGGCTAGTAGCCGTACTCACTCAAGAACAAGAGGCAAGGTGATGGGCAGCTCTAGCACTCATAAAAAAGGCGCTGACATCAACGGAGGCATGATACGCACAAATCGAGCGGGAAGCCCTGGCCATCAAGTGGGCATGCAGGCATTTCCGTCTATATCTGAGCGGCCAGCCCTTCAAGGTTGTCACTAATCACCTGCCTCTGGTCCCACTCTTCAGGTGGTCAGCTACTCACCCGCCTCTGTGAATCGAGAGGTGGGCCATCTAATTGCAGCATTACCATATGGAGGTGGTCTACAGACTAGGGTCGAAAAACCCAGCTGACTTTATGTTATGGCACCCCACACCCTCCAAGAAGCAAGAAGGTCCCGATGAAGTATAGGAATACGTCCAGACGGTCTTGAGCGCTGCCTGCCCCGAACCTTAAATCTGGAGGACATCATGGAAGCGGCGGTGGAATCAGACCCGTACTTGCCCTTGTGCGCAATACTGTGCAAAGTGGAACACTGAGGGACTTCCTCCAGGACGCCAATGACTAGGCACCTGAGGACAAGGAAACCTTGACGAAGATATGGAGAATGCGAGACAGTCGTGCTACGCAAGATGGAATCCTACTCCGAGGGTTGTAATCCCCAAAGCTTTCAGACAGCAGGTCATGCAATTGGCGTACGGAGGACACCAGGGTGCCTCAAAGTTAAAATCAAGGATCAGGTAAAAAGTGTGGTTCATGAGGTTAGAAGTAATGTTTGAAAAGCTGGTGCGAAGATGCCCGGCATGCCATATAACAAGTGCACCGGAAAGGCTGGCCTTGGTGATCACCGAAGAACCATGTACCGTTCCTTAGTCCAAACTGAGCATGGACTTTTGAAGTTTCCCCGACAGACTGACCACTTTTGTTCTCGTGGATGCACACTCCAAGTATCCGGTTGTCGAAGTAATCCGCTTCCCCGCATTCATCCATGTAGCCCCTGTTCTAGAGAAGGTGTTTGCAATGTATCACCCAGCAGTGGCCACAAGCCAACAGCGACGTACAAAGGTTTATGCATACACTAAACAAAACATTGGCATCACCACTATCAAACAGGCTGACCCCGAACAACGGCTCCACCTATTTCTCAGTGAATATCGGAGCACTCCCCACTGCATGACCCAACAAGCCCCTTGGGCCCTTATGTTTAACAGGCTGTCGAGAGATCTAATCCCCACCGACCCAGGATGGAAGCCGCCACCTCATGACGCCCAGAGAACAGAAACACGTTTCAAAACACAAGCCAGCATACAATGCCAGGCCAAACCAAGATCACTTCAGCCTTTAGATGCTGTCATCATCTAAGACCGCAGACAGGGTGGAAGTTCAGTACGCTCTATGAGCCGGGAACATGGACAGTCACCACGAACGATGGCAGCCAGGAAAGGACAGGAAGAAATATCAAGTACCATCTCATGGTTCAAAACAGGTCACACCATCACCACCACCACCACCCTCTGAGTAAGGCAACACCGGCTGGCCAGAATACTTTGACAGCAATGCTGTTGAAAGTGTCACTGAGGGGCACATCCCAGCCAACACCAATAAAGGTCGCCAAAGCACTCCACCGAGTGCAACCCCTCTCAGTGAGCTGCCCCTCCATGGTCAGCCTCATCGATATAACTTTAGGCCGAACCCCTAACCGAGCTATCGACTCAAAGGCTTGCCATGTTGAACATAATGAACTTAACTTTTCAAGACTGAGTTGGGCAGGGTTATAGCAAGTCTGCGGTCCTTCTATTGCAGTCAACCGCCGTATTATTATTATTATTATTGTTATTATAAAACATTTATAAAGCGCTCTGTAACCCTGCGGGCATCCTGGCGCTAAGAAAACAATCCAGCGCAGGAGCTATTGGCTGCATAATAAAAAGATAGCCTATCATCCAGAAAATCTACTACCACCCTTAAGTAGAGACATCTACCCTCGGGAAGAGCCGGGTCTTAATTTTCTTACGAAACAGCAGCAGACCTTGTGTTCTCCTGATTTCTAAAGGGAGATCATTCCAAAGGCGAGCCGCTGCCACTCTGTAGGGCTCTCCCTCCCAGGGTCACCCTCCTTATGTTGGGCACTCTTGCACAATTGGCAGTGGAAGAACGAAGATTCCGGGTAGGCTTGTACCACTGAAACTTATCCTGAAGTGGCTTAGTGCCATGTTCATGGAGTGCTCTAAACACAATGCACAATGATTTAAACCGGATCCGTTGAGCTACTGGGAGCCAATGTAGATCCACCAGTGCTTGTGTTGTTGAGGATCGGCGAGGTCGGGAGAGTGCTAACTTTGCTGCTGCCGCCTGGATACTTTGTAATCTGGTAATCGGGTATCCCGGAGATTCCAAAAGCAAAGTGTTGCTATAGTCCAGGCGGCTAAGGATGGTACTCCTGACTACTGTTGTTCTCACCTGAGCAGGTAGCAGTGACATCACCTTCCGAAGACCTCGAATTAAGGAAAAACAGATTCCCACCGGTTTATTAACGTGGGTCAACAACAACAAAATACCAGGGGGTCTCTAAAGTAAACGATGTGTGTGAAAAAAAGCTTACAAATAAACTGCAATGAACCCAGGACAAAAAAGGTTTCTATGACAGCCAAGTGGATGGTCAAAGATACCCATCAGTCACCACTCGGAACCGCCCTTCATCATTTGGGTTTCTTCCATCACCATCTACCGAAGCCAGTCATTCTCAAAAAGAAAAAATCAAGATGTGAATTGATTTCTTCAGTAGAGAGAACCGGTAGTATGGTGTATCACTCCTTTGCTTAAATGAGTGAAAGAAATGTGGGGCAACTGATGCAGTGCAGTGATAAAAGTGAGCTTAAATAATAATACAAAAAACGAAAAGTGTGTTAAAATTTGGATGAGGGAGTACAGAACAGACTTTATTCAGGTGATACTCACTCCACCAAAGTTAAAAGAGTTTTCATAAGGACAGTTTGAAAGTATATACTGCCTATAGATGGAACCAGGTCTACATGTTCCAGCAACCAGGGGACAGTTGTGTCCTTGCTTTCTTCAGGACCTCTACAATTCAACTAACTGCTACTGCAAAATTATAATATGTGCAAAAAATAGTGACGAGAACATATTACCAGGATAAGTGCATATGTCACCTGAAGCATCTAGGTGACAGGGCCTTGTCTCCTTCTTAACAAGTTGTGTCGTTCACTGAAGGATCAAAGCAGAATATTTTTGGTTGTAAAGCAAAGGAATTCACACACAAACAAGTATATCACATTCAAAATGGCCATATCCCAATCTCAAAATCGTAGACCTTGGGCTGAGGTCTGACTCTGTATGTTGACTATAAAACGATAATTTCGTTGTACGTTAAACCCTTATTGTCAAGGCATAACAATTATGTTCCAATACAGAAATAGCATAAATCTTACCATAACTTGCAAGACATAAAAGCCTTACCCCACCTGGCAGTGGCTCAGGGAAAGAGTGAAGCACCGCTCTGGAGGGACAAAGAACGACAACGTCAGAAAATTGTCCCTACAACTAACATCAAACACCTAGGTAGCGTTCGACCCAACAGAGAGGGAGAAAAGAAAAGAAAGAATAGAAGCAAATTTCAATTGAAGAGAGAAACAGTTTATGTCTCTCGAGTGCTCACCCACTAATGAACGAAAAAAGTACCAAGTGGCCACTTAGATGTTCCGACACAGTGGTATTTAGTGAAGTCACATATCAAGTAAAACAAAACAAAATCAGAGGCCAACAAGTGCTCACCTGTCCGTCGGTACTTCAGCGCCCGCATCTAAGCCGACTGGGGAGGTACCGACGAGGCGATGGGCACCGGCATATAAGGACCGCGCTGATTGGATGGGCTGGTCACGTGATGCCGGTACGGGACATTTGATACGTTGCCCTGATCCAGGAAGTGTGATTAGACCTGTCGGGGGATTGGTTACGCGGTATCCACCCAGATAGCGTGGGATAAAAATACGGCGGTGTAACATAAACAGTAGAGCCTAGGATTGTTTACATTCACCCTGTCAAAAGTAGTGAGGGAAGATGCTCAGACTACGTACCGGCTGCATTTCTCGTATAGTAAAAAACGAGAAAAGAGCACCGAATTTAAAATGGAACGTATTGGCTTTCTTCAGCGCAGATACCGAAGAAGATCCCGTCTCGGTGTATGCACTTACAGCGTTGTTAACACCGAAAACGTGTAACTGTAGATTTTAAGACAAGAGTCCATATAGCAGTTAAATAAGGCAATGATAGTAGCACGCACGACTAACACATCGTCTGTCAGACCTGACTAAATATAACAACATTTTTAATATAAACACCCAATGTTGTGATGATATATACAGATTGTATTGTAGATGTAAGGCGTAGCCTTTGGGTGCTATAACATTAAATGTCGGACCAGACAGCATACAGGAATGAATCTCCAAAGTTTTCAATGATACAGCTAGTAAATTCAGGTATCAAGTGTGGATTCAATATCACTCAAAAGTAAACGTAAATGCTCAGAGGAGTTGATACAGTTGGGAATGTTTGAAACTGACAGGTCTAGAAGGAGGACCACGGAATTTCATCATTCAATCCGCTCCGATGACTGTCCAGCTTCAGCACCCATTTTTGTTCTCTGAGCAAGAGGAATTTAGCCACATCTGTGGTGTGTGAGGGAATGAATGGTTGTTCCAACACAGTCCATCGGAATGAGGTGGATGGATGATTAACCTCTATAAAATGTGTCGTCAGTTTGGTGGCTTGTCTCTTACAGTTAATTGTGCTCCTATGTTCAGATATACGAATACGAATCTTTCGTGTCGTCATTCCCACGTACTTAAGCCCACATGGGCATATAATTAAGTACACTAGTCGTTCGCTATTGCAGTTAGTGAACTTATGTAATCTCCAAGGTCTAGATGTTCCTATGTCGATCTCAAACGTCTTCTCAGTTTGAGAGCAGGCCTGACATGAGCCACATGGATGGTGTCCAATAACTGGAGGTAGATCCCATAAAGTGCCCAGGGCCCTGGGCACCGCTTCTCGAGGTCTGGTGTGAACCATTCTATCTCTCAGATTAGGACCCCTCTTAAAAGAGAACAATGGAGTCTGAATGTTCATATGGCCAGAGTTTAGAATCGGCCAATGTTTTCTAACCACCTTCTGGATTTGGTTTGATAGTGTTCCAAAGGTATGTACAAATGTTAACCTTTCGAGGGTAGGTTTAGGTAACGTGGGTCTCCAGATTGAGATTCTCATTAAAACTGACCCCCAAATTGCGTACTGAGTTCACTGGAGTCAGTGTACCATCTGATGTTAGACGCCAGAAATCTGTTGGCAGGCTTCGGGTGACCCCCCCCCCCCACCACGCACTGTAGAACCTCCGTTTTCCCACTGTTAAACTGGAGGAAGTTTGCCTTCAGTCATTTTGTCATATCATGCATACAAGCATGATATGCAGTCCAGTGATTCTGCATGGTCCCCATCCAAGGATATCAGAAGCTGCGTATCATCAGCATAATCACGCTGATATTATGCGCCTTGATGGTTCCCAACAGGGGTTGCATATAAGCATTGAACAAAATAGGGCTGATTGACGAGCACTGTGGTACCCCATTTAAAACTTCCACCAGTTCTGATTGGTACAGGGGGAGTGCCACCTCCTGCCATCTGTCCGACAGATAAGATCGCAGCCACCTGAGCGCTACTTCTTTCACTCCGAAAGTCTCTAACCTTGAAAGCAGAATGTCGTGGTTCACCGTATCGATTGCAGCAGACAGGTCCAGCAAGATTAGAATTGCCGACTGGCCCCTGTCCATCTGCATCCGAAGGTCATCCAACACCACCACTAGAGCTGATTCTGTCACACGACCCGGTCGAAAACCGAACTGTTCTTCTTCCAGAATGTTATTTGTCTCCAAGAAGTGGGACAAAACCCTCCTAACCAGACGTTCCACGATCTTGACTGGATAAGGCAGGAGGGAAATTGGTCGGTAGTTCTTATGACTACACGGATCAAGGGTAGATTTTTCCAAAAGTGGCGTAATGACGGCCCGCTTCCATTTGACAGACACAATACCTGTGTTGATAGACTTGCAGCATAGCTGTCGTAAAATGGAAAAGATCTCTGACCCAAATTCCTTTATCAGCCTGTGGGGCAGGCTGATAAAGGAATCTCCGGATCCAAAGGAGAGCCGGAGGAAACCCGTAAGGACACTCTAGCAAACTCCTCCTCCATTGGAGTAGGAAAGTTATCCAGAGAGACCCCAGAAGCAGCTAACTCAGCAGCGCCCTTCTCATTTAAGTCTCTTGGCCCTCCTTCCTGGGCTGTCGAGGTGGGTTGAGATACATCCTTCATACTTTCCACAATTTTATTGATTTTGTCTTGAAAAAAACATTCCAATCCATCACACAACTCTTGGGGTGGTTTAATTTTACTAGTGGTACACTCAGGGGTGGTCAGGCCTTTCACTATTCTAAATATATCCCTAGATTTATTGGAGCTCTTTAATATAGTGGATGCAAAATACTCTGCCTTGGCAGTAGTTATTTCTTGTTTGTATTTTATTATTGTGCACATCCAGCTTGATCTATCTTTTTCCAGATATTCCCTCCCCCAATCTCTCTCAGTTACACGAGAGCTTGAGACTCCTCAATCTCTCCGTGTACCAAGGCGCTGATGGATTTCCTCTTTTCTTAATGACTTTAAATGGGGCAAGGTGATCCAATTTCTCAGTTAGATGTTCAGTAAATAGTAATAGTTCTCTGTAATCTGCTTCTCAGGGTTGAACAGAGCCTCCACATGAAACAGAGGTCCACCAGCTTCTTTCTTTTTTAAAAGGCCTCTCCAGTCTCGTCCGAGGAGAGTACTAGCCTTTCTATCCCCAGGCACAGGCACATCTCCTAGATACTTCTCAGTACGGGACCACCCACTTCAAGGCCCACCCCATCATCACACAGTGAGATGTTCAAGTTGGCAGGGATGTTAGGGGGTGCTACCGAAAGCCGATTATTTTTTTATGGCCTCCTAGGACTTCAGATAACTCTCCCTTACAAAACATGTGAGGGATCGAGTAAGAAGTAAACATGTGGCAGGAAAAAAAAAACCTTTTTGAAGCATATCACAAATGGCAATAAGTGAACGAGCTCGGCAGTCAGCTGTATGGAGAGTGACTCCCCTGAGGGAATTCTAAAATCTCCTTTTTTCTATTCACCCTTCTTTGTTTTACTCTTTTTTGCTAATTTCTTTTTATCTTTTTCCACCCTTTCATGCATCTGTTTTTACCCTTACTGTCTTTTCTTAATTAATTTCTTCCTCCATTCTTACATACTTCCATCCATCTTTCTCTCCTTGTTTTTAAACCCATCAACCCTTCTCTTCATCCTTTTCTGCATCCATCCACTCTTTGCAGTGCATACCTTCCATCCATCCATCTTGCCTTCCATTCCTCCACCCATCACTTTCTCTCACTCTGCACTATCAGCCAGATTCATCAAGCTTAAATCCGCTCGCAAAGGGCCAGATTCTGAGAATCTGGCCCTTTGCGAGCGGTATTTTTGCATTTGGGATGCATTATCCCGAATGCAAAAATCGCTAATTAGGAATTCGCTGAATTATGATTCTTTGCGTTTAAGGAATCTGAAATTGAGATTCCTTAAATGCAATGCATGAAAGTGAAAAAAATAGCGAATTCGCTATTAGGGCACGCAAATTACCATGAAGTACATCTTCGTGGTAATTTGCAAAAACTTTGAAAAATGCACTAAAGTGCATTTTTCAAAGTTTAATGTTGCGCACACACATGCCCTAAGGGCATGTGTGTGTGCAACATATGTGCACACATCAATTTCAGGGGTGCAACAGGCTGTCCTTTGGACACCCCTGCACCCTTGAAATCGCAATCTCAATTTGCGAATCGCTAATTGCGATTAGCAAATTGAGATTGTCTTCCCATTCATTCCTATAGGCCTCTAGGCCCATAGGAATGAATGGGGAGATATTCCTTAATTGCGACTCGCAATTTGCGAGCCGCAAATTGAGATTGCGATTTCAAGGGTGCAGGGGTGTCCAAAGGACAGCCTGTTGCACTCCTGAAATTGATGTGTGCACATATGCAATTTGCGAGTCGCAATTAAGGAATTATTAGAAATCGCTATTTTTGTAGTGATTTCTTGATGCATAGCATTCTGCTATTCCTTAATAGCGAATCGGTATTTTTCGCTATTAAGGAATAGCAAAATGTTTTCTTGATGAATCTGGGGGTATGTTCCATGCTTTTTTGTTTGCCTTCCCACTCTCATCACCAACACACTAGCCGCTTACTAGTATTTATGCGCGTCAATTTGGAGACGACTAGCGCTCTGATGTCTGATCAAAGAAAAGGCAACTATAAACACAATAACTAATGTCTTATGTTAATCAGAACTGCCCGGTGGCGTATACCCCTTGCTCAAGCCTCTAAAGTTAAAGTGGGTGGTTGATGACGCCCATGTATACTTGTGTGTGCCTGTAAGTAATATGCACCAGAGTACTGTCTTATGAGCTTAGATGGCTCAGCTCGTCAAATGTTTGGTATTCACACTTTATAATTGAGTTAATTGTTCAATTATGGGTTATTGGCGGCAAAGTTGGTCAGTTTAAGAGCTCCGCAAAGTTTAGATCCGAACCCCACAATACTGTTAATTTCATGACTCGAAAATACGAGATTTGTACGACACCACTATGAAATTTCAGAAGAAATGCCGTACGTGGACGCTGTGTGAGAAACATGCTGAGCAGAGTGAACAGATTCCGTCTGTCACTGGTAGATGTTTCGGTCATTGTTATGACATGGATCGTAGGTGATTCCCTATCACCTCCCATGCATATCTCCAGTAGTACCCTTCTGTCGATGGAGTTTGTGCGTCACCCTGTGGCCGTTGCTAACAATGCTTCAATTTATAGAACACTAGTTTGCACCAGAGTACTGTCTTATAAGCTTAGATGGCTCAGCTCGTCAAATGCTTTAATCTGGTTACAAGCGCTCAGATGCTCCTTGGAGTGCAAACTGCGCTATACAAACACCCATTACATTTACATTTACATTTGCATTTACCCATCGCGCGTTGCTGCGATCTCCGAAGAAAGGAAATTCAAGGAAACTCGTTATGATAACATTCAATTTACATTGTGTCATTTTTATTGAAACTTATTCATTTTAATATGGAAAACATTTCAAAGTGTCGTTTTAATTCTATTTATTTATTTTAAAAAATGTATGCCAGAAACCTTTGCGGAAGTGTACTCAACAACTTCCCAAAGTTTCCTGGTGATCGGATGAATTGTGTTTTAATTCTATTTATTTATTCGAGTGCTTGTGGATACACGATTTTTTGGTTTTCTGTCTTGTGCGTACATCAGTATTCGAAAGATTATGAGGGCCCTGGGGGGCCGATATTTAAAAACGTTTATGCCAGAAACCTTTGCGGGAGTGTACTCAACAACTTCCCAAAGTTTCATGGCGATCGGATGAATGGAGTTTTAATTCTATTTATTTATTCGAAGGCTTGTGGATACACAATTTGTTGCTTTACCGTCTGGTGCGTACATCAGTATTCGAAAGATTATGAGGGCGCTGGGGGGCTGATATTTAAAAAAATGTTATGCCAGAAACCTTTGCGGGAGTGTACTCAACAGCTTCCCAAAGTTTCATGGCGATCGGATGAATGGTGTAGTAATGCATAAAGGACAGACAGACAGACATACAGACAGACAGACATACTTTAGTTTTTATATATATAATAGATAAGTGTTTATTAACCCTGCTATTTCCCCCCAACCCCCTCCCCTCAGTGCTAAACCTTATTTTTTGGGTATTTGGGGTAGTTCACGCTTAGGCCCCCATACCTTTTTGTCCACATAAGGTATTCACACTAAATTTGTATCTTTTTCTTCCAACATCCTAAGGATTCTAAAGGTAACAACGGTTTGTGGATTCCTCTAGAGAGGACCGAGAAATTCACCAAAATACCGCTGAATTTTCAGGTTTTGGGGGAAAATGAGAAAAAGTGCTGCAGAAGAAAGCATCTGGTATTTTTCCCTGCAAATTGTGGTACTAAAATCGCCATCTTCCTTGCTTTCAGGAACAGGCAGACCTTTGTCCGAAAACCAACATTTTCTACACAGTTTCGGCATTTTACTAGGACATAGTCTATTTTTTGGGCTTTCAACCTCCTTCCAGTTACTGGTAGAAATGAGGTGAAAGTCATAATGGATCCCAGAAAGCGATTAATTTCCGAAAAGTAGGTAAAAGTCTGAATTCAGCAAAGAGCCATTTGTGTGGATCCATTAAGGTTTATTTATAGAAACTAACAGGTGAAATAAAAAAAATGTTTGAGTTGAAAAAAAGCCAACTGCGCTAAAGTTTTTACTGGTAACATCTTGTAAGTAAGGCTTGTTTTTTTAAAGCAATATACCGTTACGTCTGCGGAACACTTCTGGTTGCAGGGATATATAGGACTTGTAGGTTCAACAAGAACCCGAGTTACCCAGAGCCAATAACTGAGCTGCGCCTTGCAATGTTTTTTCATTGTGTAACGGGTATATAGCAATTCATTCGGTGAAATATGAAGAGTGAAAAATAGGTATCAAGGAAACCTATGCATTTTCTAAATGGGAACAAAATATAGAGGTTAGAAGCAGTGGTTATTTGCACATCTGCAAAATTGTGAGTACCCATACTAGCATGTGAATTAGAGAACATTTTTCAAAATGACTTCTTTTTTGTTACACAGTCTTATATTTGGAAAGCAGAAATGTATAGAAGGTCAATTGTTAATAACACTTGTTCTACTATTCTGTGTTCCCCCAAGTCTCCAGATAAAAATGGTACCTCACTTGTGTGGATAGGCCTAGTGCTCGCAACAGGAAATGGCCCAAATCGCATTGTGGACCCATCATATTTTTACAGTAAAAACTGATCCCTTTTTTCTCAATGGCCTAGTTGTGGATTCAGGACCCTGTCTCAGCCGGTATCTACTGAAACCTAGCAAACCTGTACATTTATGAAAACTAGACACCCAGGGGAATTTATAATGGGGTGACTTGTGTGGCTCTCACCAGGTTTTGTTACCCAGAATCCCTTTCAGACCTCCAACTTTGTTAAAAAACCAAAATCCTCACATTTCTGTGATGAAAGATCTGGAATCTGTGGAGAGCCACAAACTTCCACCCACCCACCATTCTCCCAAGTGTTACGCTAAAAATGGTACTCACTTGTGTGGGTAGGTCTAGTGCCCACGACAGGTAACACCCCAAAATGTACTGTGGAGACTTCAAAATTATCAATCTCAAAAAGACTTAGTTTTGCGAGGGAAACACTTGTTTTTGGTCCAGGACGTGGCAGGCATCTACAGAAACGTACCAAACCCAGATATTTCTGAAAACAAGATACACAGGGGAGCCCAGGAGGTGTGGCTTGCGTGGATCTCCCAACATTATCCCCCTGCAATCCTCAAATTTAGCTTAAAATCATGTTTTCCTCACGTAACTGTATGGGAAATTTGTGGGTTAACCAGGCTGGCACATATTTCCTACCACCCAGTGTTTCACTAGGTCTCCCGATAAAAATGGTGCCTCACTTGTATGGGTGGGCTAAGTACCCGCAACTGGGAAGGTCCCAAAACATATTATGGAGACCTAAACATTTTCTTCCACAAAAAGACCTGGTTTTGCAAGGGTGTCGTCTGTGTTTTTGGTCCCGGTCTCGGCGGCCATCTAAGGAAACCTACCAAACCCAGACAGTTCTGAAAACTAGACACTCAGGGGAGTCCAGGGAGGTATGGCTTGTGTGGGTCCCCCAATGTTTTCCTACCCAGAATCCCCTGCAAACCTCAAATTTAGCGTAAACAAATCACTTTTTTTCACATTCCTGTGTGAGATCACCACATTAGCACAGATTTCCTACCACTCAGTATTTCCCTTGGTCTCCCGACAAAAATTATCCCTCACTTGTGTGGGTGGGCCTGAGACAGAGAAGGGACAAAAACCTGTAGGGATTGAGGGGGAACCAAAGTGGATCCAAAAGGGCAGTTTCTTAATACGTTTTTAGGCTGACTCTGCTTTGGGCACCCACAGAAGTGAGGTATCATTCTGATTGATAGGCCAAGGGTGAACACTGGGTGTTAGGAAATTTGTACTGGTGTAGTGATCCTACAACTTTCGCGTTGAGAAATGTCAGGAAAATATGACTTTTTAGCTAAATGTGAGGCTTGCAGGGGATTCTGGATAAAAAAAACACTTGGGGAGCCACACAAGCCACACCGCCAGTCCACGTTCACCCAGGTACGGACGATGTGCTGGATGAGCGGTGGGGAGGGCAGGGCTGGCGGGGGAGATGGGGCAGGCATAGGTGTCATGGGTGGGGTAGCTGGCCGTGTCACGCTCTTCTCTTCTTCTCCAGGCGGCACATCCTCCCAGAATGCCCTGTGCCCAATCCTAAAGATGCTCTCACATGTGAGAGCAGCTTTAGGATTGGCCTGAGCGCCCTCGGTTGGCTCTCCTGGACAGACTGTGAGTCTGTGCCTGGTCTCTCCAACCCAGCTGTGATGCTGTGTTGGAGAGAGATTTTACTGCGCATGACGGTTTGGCCGGCCTGAGACGGCCAGCCAGAATCATATGCAGTGAAGGGAGTATATCTACCCCTCCCCTCATTCACACCTCTTGGCCCCGCCCCCAAGATTGGGCAAGAAATGAAAAATAAAATGAGTGTTTATTGTTTTATTTTTCCTTTCTTGATGGTTTTTTTGGGGGGGCAGCACTCCTCTGCCATACCACCAGGAAAGCTCCATCCACGCACACCGCCTGCCAAGCACCATCCATTTCACACCACCTGCCAAACACCAGTCCATGCACAGCGCGAGCAGAAGATCTGTTCATAAACACACAGAAACTCTCCCTGGTATCTAGTGATTTTGGCGATCAGATGAGCCAAAAAATATTGCTGATCTGACCCCAAGGGGAGCAGAAACAGCCAAAATGTGTCCCTAGAAAAAAGGGGAGCGACCCTGGTTTGTGGGGCTGCTCTCTGACATGCACATAAACATATCCCTAGTGTCTACTGGGCTTTCTGCTCCCCTGTCAGACAGATCGAGGGTAATAACCCCCAGCTGGCTCCCAAGGGGTCCAGAAAGACTGCCCAATTTGTGTTTGGGGGCACTGGTGTGTCCATTTTGGGCAGCCCCTGCCCCTATGTTTAAAAAACCCATAATCCCTGGTGCCTAGTGGGCTTTCTGCTCCACGGGGGTGGGGGGGGGGAAGGAGCTATTCCCCCCATCTGCCATTTATTTTAGGGGTTGGGGCATTGGCATGCCCATTCTGGCCAGCCCCCACCCCATAACTACAAAAAGTCACCCCCTCCCCCTTGAGGAACAGATCTGGGTCTATTGCCCCCATCTGACCCTAAGGGAAGCTGAAAGACTGCCCAATTAATAATGGTTGGGGCTGCCCAAAATTGGCATGCCAGTGCCCCACCCCTCCATATAAACAAAAAACATAATCTGGTAGTTAGTGGCCTTCTGCCCCAGAAAGACTGTTTCCAAATACATTTGGATGGGAGCTTGGTGTTGTCCATTATGGGAGTCATCCACGCCTCTTTTATAAAATAGAAATCCCTGGTGTCTTGTGGGCTTTCTCCCCCTTTGCATGCCCATTTTGGGTATCCTCCACCCCTATATACACACATAAAATAAATCCCTGTTTCCTAGGGTGCATAAAGACTGACTGTATGCAAAAACGTGGGGTGGGAGAGGGTAAAAGCCCAATGCGCCACTAACGCCTCCCTTGTGTCTAGTGGATAGATCCCTGCTTGGGGATGACCCTCCTGCAGCGACCCCAAGCAGGGATCGACTAGTGATCATGTGTGTTTCGGTGCTAGGGGAGGCTGAGATAGCACAAACAGTGAAACTGAAACGAGCCAATTGGCTCCTTTCAATGTAATGACATCAGTGCGCCATTACATTGGAAAAACAAAAATCCCTCGGGAGGTTGGTAAAGCTCTTGCCCACCTCAGAGGCAAACAAAATCCCTCTGCGGTTTACAGCAGCGGGATTTAGTACTTGTGTGCACATGATGTAATGGTCCCCTAATGTGGATACGAGCACTGTGGCTCATGACGGAACCATTCCGTCATGCCCACCGAAAGGGTTAAACATGGCGTCTTGATAATATTTTCAAATATTTAACTTCTCAACTGCTGAGCCCTTTTTGCCCATTTGGAGTAGTTTGCGCTTAGGGCTCCCTAACTTTTCTTCCACTAAAGATATCCACACCAAATTTGCATTCTCTTTTTCCCAACATCCTGGGGATTTTATAGGTTCCCAGGTTTTGTGGATTCCCATGAAGTAAACTGAAAAAATAACCAAAATATAGCAATATTGTAGTTTTTTTTTTTTAAATGTATATAAGTCCTCTTTTTTTTTCTCTTTGAAGCTCAAAAAAACGTAAAAGAGCTCCCACAAGCTCAAATCCATGCAGTCTTTCATACCATGGAAACCACTTTATAAAGAGTGTCTTTACAAGTTCAACCACATTTCAAATCAGGGCAGTTTTGACCTTGATTGGGCATTCACACCCTTCGCAAGGACGCTTGTTAAGCACATGCTTGGTGATCACCAGCAGACTTGTTTACGCAGACCTAAACACATCAATGCCCTTATGTAAACACCTCTTTCTGTTCAAGATTGACGCACTTGTCAGCCACCAACCTATTTCTGATGACAAACCTAAATACTGGACCAGAAACATCAAAGAAATCCCTTTACCCGAACTTGAATCCAGGATTCATGCCCATCTTAAACTCCAAACCTCCTCCTGGACGGCCGATGACCTCACTACACACTTTAATAAAATAATTACAGAGGTTTTAGACCAAGTAGCTCCACTCAAACTCAAACAAATGAGGTGAACCAAATCTAAACCCTGGTACAACGTGGATCTTAATAACGAAAGGCCTCATTTCAGACAAACGGAAAGGCCTTGGAGACTAAACCCCTCGAACTTGCACCTAGCGCAACTTAGATCTGCTCGGCTGGCATACAAAAAACACATTTTTAGTGAAAAGGTGTCTTTCTTCCGCAGCCAACTAGATGCGTCTTTCTTCCACAGCCAACTAGATCTGGCAAAAAACAGACCGAGAGGACTCTACAACAAAGTCAAAAGCCAGACAAACTACACTCCCTCTCACGAAATCAAAGCCACCAACAAGAGATGTGAAGAAATTGCCACCTTCTTCACTAATAAAGTCTTAAAAATGGATCAATCCTTCATCCAAACTGCTAATCCTCCTTCCCTCTTTACCTGCCCCACTTTAATCACCCTTGGCCAATCAGAAATAGTTCTTACCAAGGACAATCAGGTCTGCCTCCAGCTAAGAAACAATGCGCACTGGTCTGACTTTGAGCTAATGTCGGAAAACAAGGTCTTCAGTAAAATTTCAAACCTAAAACCTTCTTCCCACACTATGGACCCCCTTACCTCTCCCATCCACAATTATAAAAGAACTCAACCACACCATTTCCCCTTTCTGGACAAAAATCATTAACGACTCTCTCATCGTAGGCTGTGTCCTGGACTCCCTTCAACTAGGACAAATCACACCCACTCGCAAATAACCAGGAATCGACCCTAATGATCTTAAAAACCTCAGACCTATCTTGCAAAAACATTGGAGAAATGCGTTCTCCACCAACTCAACAAACACATTGATGAGTTCAACCTCCTTGACACCTTTCAATCAGGATTCAGGAAAGGCTGTAGCACTGAAACAGCTATGCTCAACATCTCTGACGATATTCACAAGGCTTTAGATGAAGGTGATGCCTGCCTACTCATCCTTATTGACCTATCTCCGGCATTTGACACAGTAAATGATCCAGCTCTTCAGGGGACTTTGACGAAGCGCTCCAACATCAATGGTACAGTACTAAACTGGTTCACCTTCCTTCAACACAGCTCACAACAAATTAAAATCAACTGCTGTCTCTCAAAGCCAACAAAAGTCACACTTGGGGTCCCGCAGGGCTCGATCCTCTCTCCATCCCTCTTCCGTCTCTTCATGGAGCCTCTCACAATCATCTTGAAAAAGCTGGAATGAATTACCTCCTTAACGCGGATGACACCCAAATCTATTTCAAAATCAAGCACTTTTCTCACTAAAACACCTCAAGAAATTGAAACCTTTTCTTCCCCATGATGACCTCAAGACAGTAGTTCAATCCCTGGTTCTCTCTAAAACCGACTACGGGAACGCCATCCTAACAGGTACTCCAAAAGCTCACCTATCCCCGCTAAGGGCAGTGCTAAACATGGCCGCTCAACTCATATCTGGAGTAAAAAGATTTGAACACATCACTTCAGCTCTCAACTCCCTCAACTGGCTTCCCATGGAAGGGAGGTGTATTTACAAGCTGGCCTTCATCACACACAAAACCCTTCACTCTCCGCCCCCCAACTACCTGAACAACAAACTGGTAAGAGCAGGACAATCCAGAACTCTGAAAAGTTCCAAATCTCTCATTCTTATCCCTCAGAAACTGAAAAAGAAAACCACTCAGTACCAATCGTTTTCTGGCAATGCTCCCAGGATGTGGAATGCTCTCCCTGGTGTCCTCAGATGCAACCCCTCCATCTCCCGTTTCAAAAGGGACCTGAAACTCCATCTCCTTAACAAATACTTTCCTGACCAACGTCAACTAACCTAGACGTCAATATCCGTGCTGACTCCTCTCTCTCTTGACATTCAAGGATAGTTGGTGACCGGACTGTGTAAGCCACCTTCGTTTGTTTTCTCTCCCTCCCCTGCTTACTTATTTTTCATGTTGAATTTTTTTTTATCTCTGTTTTGCTTCCTTACCGCCTTACTACTATATAATGCAATTTCCTTCTGTTTTTACAGTGTGTATGTAGAGCGCTCTGATACCTACGTCAAGCTAGCGCTATATAAAACTTTAAAAATAAATAAAATCCAACTCTAGGGGAGTAGCACTGAGTCCCAGACGCCTCTCGCCAATGACAGACGGGTTGCAGCAGGAAAGTATGTGGTTTCAAAAAGAATCCTTTTTAGGTCGAGGCTACAGCGCTTGCGCTGCATTATGATCTCTTGTCTGTACTTTGTGGATTCTGACTCCTCCCATCACTCTGGATTGGATTTTGACTGTCATTTAGATTTCATTTTAAAGCACAGCAACCGTTTATCCTTGACGCTCGTTTTTTGTCACAGTGAAGTTGAAAATAAAACTTAGGTTGTGGATGAGGGGCAGTCACAACTATTGTTTAAAGATGCCTACCGTAACTGGTGAAAGGTAGCATTGTCCCTGATGGAATAAAGGTCATTTTAAAACTGAATGCAAATGTTGCCCACTTGGTTGCTTTTTGGACCATCAAAAGATAAAATAAGTGATGGGTAACATTTTCCAGTGTATCTTGCACACATCCTTTGCTTTTTTCAGTCATACCTATTGTTTAATGCTGTCTTACAAAAGAATTGTAAAGCAGCATTGTTTGAGGTGAAATAACGCAGAATAAACAAGCCCTCGCATGCAAAGTCTATTTCGTTTGAGGCAAGAAAATGTGCTTCCCATACTGTTTTCACTTGCAATGTTTGAGGGAAGGCTGGATTATTCTGTTTTTTTACATCACCAACAACTAATTAGCTCCAACATCACAGGCATTAAAGTTAACATTTTTATAATTTGTTTTCTTTTGTACATTAAATGAGAACTGCTTTCTTCCCTTTAGTTTTTTCTTGATCAAACAGTGTTTTTCATGTTTATGCTATATTTATTTTTCTATTTAAAAAGTACATGTTTTTTTCTGTGTTGTAACTATATGAACATTGCATACACCAAATCAATCAGTTTTATGACATCTCTGCTTCCCCAACCCCTGCCTCCAAACAGTCTGGTTTGAACCTGTTGTGCACCTCAACTGCTACATGGTTTGTCTGCGTACAAATTGATGGATCTGTATTTCGCCATCTAATTGTTTCAGCATTTGCCATGTATGATGTTACCACCTGTTTGGGCATTGATGATTTGATCAACAGAGATGTATTATAGGTAGAAAACATTTGGAGTGCCTCTTTCTATTGCTTGGTGGGTGCACGTGGCTCTGAGGGTCCTCGGGCAATTTGCAAGCATACCAGGCTTGTGGAATACTTAACTATGCCATATTTGGTGCCCCTTTTTAAAAATAACTTTCCAATAAATATATACTAAAAGAAATCCACCATTTAAATATATTGATTCTCAAAATGTGCTTGCTGGGGGGAGACACTGGCCACACCCCCTTTATGAGGTTCAGGCTCCCTCATTATACTCTGATATAAAATATAGGCCCACCACTTTTGAAATCCACCAGCCACCTCTGGATAAAAAGAGCTATAAACACAATACCTAATATGTTATGTCAATTAGACCTGCCCAGTGGTGCCCACTCCTTTATCAAGCCCTTAAAGTTAAAGGGGAGGGTTCATGATGCCCATGTATACGTGTGTGCCTGTGATATGCGCCTGATTACTGTCTTATAAGCTTAGATGACTGAGCTTGTCAAATGTGTGGTATCCGCACATTATAATTGAGTTAAAAGTTCAATTATGTATTATTGGCAGCAAAGTTGCCCAGTTGAAGAGCTCCACTAAGTTTAACCCGAACCCCATATGAGTCGAAAAGACGAGATTGCAGTGGATAATGCGTGTCCCCCATCGAGTGCATTCGTACGACACTACTGTGAACTTTCCAGAAGTAGTGCCCTACGTGTCTGCATCCTTCCAATCACATCTGTAGCAGTTAGCAGGACAGCTTCATTTTTTTTCTTTTGCTCGTGCTGAACAGAGTGACTAGATTCTGTCTGTTTCTGGTAGCTGTTCTGTCATCGAAGGTGATTACCTATCACTTTAATGCATTTCTCCAGTAGTAAGCTCCCGTCAATGGAGTACGTGAGACACCAGTGGACATTTCTAACAGTGCTTCAATTCATGGAACGCAGGTGTTTATTAACCCGTTGGCTGCTTCCGCTTTTTCGCGGCAGTGTGGCCGTTTTAAAAAACGGGCGCGGCCGCGTCGGCCATTGGCCCACGGCAGCACCAGCGAGGTAGTGCTGCCGTCGGCTAATGGCCGATGGCAGCATGGAAGTTGTTAAACACGGCGCCATGATAATATTTTCAAATAGAAAAGATGTATAGCGGGGAACAAAGTGTGTTCCACACTCTAGTATTCTTGCTCAGGGAGGTGCCATGAACAAGGATGGGTGGGCCATGAAGATTAATGGGCAACTTATTGCAGAGATTTGATATTTTAGATACGTACGGTGTCGACCTTTGACATTTTAACACCATAACCACCAACGAGGTACCTACTTTGCTTTCCCAGCTGCGATCCGCCTTTGTTGAAAGGGATGGAGGCAGCATGCAGGTGGCTACAGCCTGCATCTGGTCATGTGCAGAAACATTCCTGGTACCACATATCTCTGTGCAGAGATATATAGCTATATATATTTATATCCAAAAATCCCCCAATACAACAAGAGCGCACACAGCTTCAGAAGAAAATCTTTCGGTTTATTTTCACAGAAGAACAGGCATCAGCTTTCAAAAATTAAATGTCCCAAAGCGTTTCGAGGCTCCTGCCGCTTAATCATGGGTGATTAGCAAATGCAGCAGATTGACTCTGCAGCATGCCTCATTTAAATACCCCGAGTGGGCTTTGCGCAGTGCACTAGTGTGTCATTATCATGCTGGGACTTGTTGTCCATAAACAGAGTCACTTACAACTTGAAACCTTCAGTGGGCTCCGTGGTTAAATGCTTCATTTTATTCCATTGTTGACCCCAGTGGGCCTTGAAGCTGACGCCAGTTCATATTAATCTCCTCTGAAGTGCTGATGAATCTGGCACAATTCCAACTCCAGCCTCCCACAGATGAAGGGATGGTGCAGCTCTCCACAGCTGGGCTGCCATGTGAATTAATTATATCCAAAAATGCCCCATAGCAACGAGTTTATTACAAAAAACAGTGGACCCTAGTATTTGAGGAATCAGGGTAAGAATAGGCGTACACTAAATAGTTAGTATGTCCTTTGTTCAGTCAGACAGGAATTTATTTGATAGATATACACAATTGAAAAACATTTCACAGTAATGTCAAGTGGGCACGACCCGAGACCCACAGTGAACAAGACACAACAACAGAATTCAGGCAATAGCAAACAAGGCGGTCTGACTACTTGTACTCAGTGAAGAGACTTGATTGGGTTTTTGAGCACCATGCACAAAGCATTTACGAACATTTTGGGTACATATGGTACTAATGAGTCGACGACGTTTCGATGCCGAAACTTAAATACATGGTATCATCCGCAGGACAAGAATATAAATCATGTTTGTCTTGAAATTAAATAACATTTGCCTATTATACTGCAAACAATTAACATAGTGAAAAAAGATCCGGGGAGACAAAAAGAAAGAATATAATGTGATTATGTCTGCTAGGCATGTATTTCAATAGACCAACCGTGACATGAATGCATTGAAGTGACGGAAGATTTAAAAACATGGCGACATCACTATAAGGTCATGGCATAAGTGTGCCCCATTACGGTGGTGGTGAGGCCTACAAGTTGCCACGAAAAAGTGGAGAACCCCCGGCGCATGCGGCGTAGTGAGCATGAAGAGAAAACATAATTTTCGAAGACATTTTTACTACAGGATGGTGATGCGCTTTATCTAGCAGACATAGCGTCTGAAGTGAGGGTTCAAAATAAGGACATATGGCGCAGACAAGTCATTTGCGAAAAAACTTTACAAGTAGTGACATAGTGGTAAACGTCCCTGTAGACATGTGCATATATTACAATTAAAAACCGGCGCATTATGGTAAAACATTGGTGATATTCGGCGCAGTGCACTCTAACACGTTAAGGTAGTGACATATTGGTGGCGCAGTCCACAGAGGGTGGGCGACTGGGGGTGAATACAGCGGGGCTGGTGAACCGTGCATAGATGGAACTAAGCAACGAGAGCGCAGCTTCAAGGCCCATTGGTGGCAACAATGGATTAAAATGAAGCATTTAAAAGACAGGAGTGAAGGATACAATGAGTGTGCACTATGAACCTTAAAACACCTATCTTGAAGGCATTGAAACACATCAGGTAAGGTGCTTTTGAAAACAATCATAGTGCTATGATGCACAATGGAAGAACTGGCGCATTTGCCTCATCTGTGAGAATGAGTGAGATTATTCAGGATATCTGAGCTGTTCATTTGTGCATGTAGCAGCTACCGTCCCTGCTGACATCACACTTGTCCCCGGGCCAGAAAGTAGCCTACATCCATGGGTGAATCAGAACCAACAATTGGTCTGGGCACCCAAAAACAAGTGGTCCACCTTTGCAGATCATAACCTTTAAATAACCATTGCTTGTTTAGTACCAGGGAGCTAATTAAGGGAGACATCTGTGATGTATTAAACTTTTCAAATGTTCTAGGAATGTTAGCATTATCCAATTCTGGAAATATCCTTATGTCTCTGCAGCGCACATACATTTTCAAGCGAATAGTTCCCTGAATCAGTCGCTCACTCTTTGAACCTCTAAACTCTTACTCACCCTCTGATCTCTGAATTCTCTCTTGGTCATTCTTATGACTCCTTGCTCGGTCCTGACCAACATGACCCCAGATGCTCATGCGTATCCTCTTGTCTGTAGGATTCTGTTCACACTTAAGAATCCAAGGGTGCTGCTCATCTTAAGACCTCTTGCTCACCATCAGTTGGTCTCTTAACTACCCACTTATTAAAAGGATCCTGAAGTTTATGTCCACTCTCCAGGCCCCTGAGACTCCTGCTCAGGCTGAACCCTTTGCATGCTGATGACGTAACCGCTCCGTCATCAGCTGCGGTGGCGCTGTGCTGATGACGGAGTGGTTCCGTCATGGCCCTGCCGCCGTGCCTGCGCGGCGCGGATTCCGCGCCTGGGCTGGGCATTCTATTGAGCGGGCGGGGCCATGACGGAACCACTCCATCATGAGCACAGCCCAACCGCGGCTGATGACGGAGCGGTTTCGTCACCAGCATGTGGCCGCCGCGCGGACGCCCTGCCCCCTTAGCACTGCGGCGGAATAGCCGCCGCAGTGAAGAGGTTAAGGTTCCAGCTCACTCTCAGGATCTTTTGATTCCATCTCATCATCTGGTCACCTGATTTCCCTGTTCCCCATCAGACCCTGTAGCTCTTTTTCACTCTTACCTGGAAGCTATGGGGCATCCTAATTTCCCTGAGGACCAAGCTTACCATTAGATTCTGCAAACCCTATATATAAGTATAGCTTCCTTGATGTTTTGCTTACCCTAAGGGCATGAGATGTACGGTCACCACCAGACGGCTGAAGCTCCTGCTCACCTTCAATCCTCGCAGTGGGCATTGGGGGTGAACATATACTTCAGTGGTATTGCTCAGTTCAGGTCCCTGAGCCTCAAGCTCATCCTCAGGGTCCTGAGGTGTATGCCCACTCCAAGTTGCCCGAAACACTGCTCACTCCAATCTTCAAGTCTCCTGCTTGTCCCAATGGTTCTTGCTCACCAGGGCTCACTAAGGCTCCTGCTAAGTGTAATTCACATGAGACTCCTGGCCATGCTTAAGTGTCCAGAGGTTCCGTCTCAGGGATATTAATCATTGGAGCTCTGGTCCACCTTGGGCCCCTGGGGCACATGGCATCCTCAAGTTGCTGAATCGTTTTCTCAATTTCACCTACCAGAAGATCTTTTTTACCTTCAGATCACTGGCTTTCCTGGTCACTCTGAGGTCTCCTGATAGAATAAGTCCACATCCAAGTCTTTCATCGACCCTTTTGATTGCCACACAGAAGTCTCTTTGAGTGTGATATCTTAGGGGGTATAAACATATTAGTACTTGGTGACTTTTATACTGTAGGTAGAGACATTATCTGACCGTGCTTGACATGCTAGAGGAAACCACTTCAACTACAGAACTTCTTTTCATTTTATACCGACTTTCTTTTCATTGTATACATATTGCCTGTGCTCTTGCTCTCTCTTTCACTCCCCCACCTTTATGAACAGTCCTTCACCCTGCTGCTATTGTTTATCCCTCTCTCCCCTTTCTGTAATCTCATTTTACATGCACTCTCACTTTCTCACCCATCACATCCATTAGATTCTCTAGGTTTTTGTATGTCTGTCCATATATCAAACCAACTTTTCATTCTGTCTCCTTCCCTCAGTCTTTGTCATTCTACATATCCCTCTATTTTAATCCCCTTCAATATCATTCTCCATACCATTATTCTGCCTCTCTTGTTTTCCATCTTTTTTCTTGTCTCTCTCTCTTCTTAGTTGCCCTGATTTGCCCAATTTCCATCGCCCCTGCACTATTTCCCTCTCTCTCTGTTTGTTAGTCTATAGACACCCCCTCTTTCTAACACCTATCTCCCACAGACACTCTATCCTTTGTTCTTTTTCTACCTCCCATGTCCTTATTCCCCACTCTCTCAATTTAAAAGGCCTCCTTGAGTTTTACTGCAGTTATTTTTCCTGTCTTAAAAATTCCCCCTTTTTTCAATTGTTTGCTCATGTCAGTCATCCTCATTTCCTTCTAGCCCTTGAACTTGTTAGTGCCCTACACCTAATTTTATATTTTGTTCTGTCCCATTTACTGACTTGCTGCTGTCAGCAACTACCTGCTTTATCAACCCTGGAAATTCTCTGGAGACATTAAATAGATTCCTGTGATTGTGAGTGCTTTCAGGTCTGCAGCTTCCATAGGTTATTCAGGAAAGTGGAGGCGCATTGTTCTACCTTTAGTATAGATTCGACCAAATTTATGTTTAATTGAGTGGTAAAGGAAAATCCACCTATTTCTGGTGTTTGATACAGTGGAGAAACCACAGGTGGCATTTATTTTACCATACAATCCCTTTCTTGAAGGGGTAGTGACATATTAGCCCTTTCTTGGGTTTTACTCTAGATTTGGCACTTCCTCTAGATATTGCCAACCTCTAAATAAAGCTGTTGACTAAAGGAAGATCAGAATAAGAAATGTGTGTGAGGCCTTGATCCAGCCTTTCCTTATTATTTCCTTATTATTACTGACAAGGAAACTTCTAACATCCTCTTCTGCATCCGCCCTTCACTTTGTCATTCACTGTTCTTTTTAGGTCTTGCCTGGTGATAGCAGCGCATGCGTTGCTCTCGCCATGCGAGGGCCTTTTGCGAGCAATTCAGCCAAAGGTGAATGCACATGCGTACTGATGGACAAAAATGGCTGCTCTCCCCATTCACAATGTTAAACATGCACGCGTATGGACAAAAAAATGCGTGCGCATGTGGACAGCCCAATGCCATCTTTGTTTACTTTGATTAGCGTTGGGTTGTGCACACGCGCGCGCATTTTTTTGTCTGTACATGTGCATGACGGCGTGCTTTCGCTCCCTCCCCTCCTTAGATTTCGTTGCTGTTTCTATCACTTTCTGTCTCTGCACATTCTCTGACTGCGTCGCCCACTCTCGTCCTCGCACTCCGTGTTTGGGTTTAGTTTTTTTCCCTCCTTACGTCATTGCTTAAGCCTGTGACTACCAGACAGCGCATTTCTGCATGCATCAAAATTAGATGTTTAAAAGGGCGGTATACTCGGGGAGCAACCAGAGAGGCCGGAAAAGGTTAGAACTTGCCACGGGCAGCCCGTACCAAGTCCACCAGACTTGCACGTTGTAATATCCCAAATAAAGGGTGTGAGAGCTGGAGACACAACTCTGCGGGTACAGTGTTAGAGGAAGCAAATCTTCCCCGGAAAAAAAAACTCCAGGGTTCGATTCTGACTCCTGCAACGCACGACACAACTCGGTGAAATACACAGTGTCACTCGCTATATTCTGCACAGCTGGAACATATGCACGCAGTGCAATTGCCCAAGTTCACACAGTGTGGTCTAGTAGGAAGCAGGAAATAGAATCCACGCCAATACCACATCAGAGCTAAGAAACAAAAAAAGGCTTAATTTAAAAAAATTAAATAAAAATTGTCATGTATTCCTCTTTACTAACAAAGATAACACATTGTCGTGAATCACATATGCATTATGTATGTGCTCGCTAACCGAGTCTCTGATTTTTTTCACTCTTTCACTCACTGGTTCCCTGACTTTTTATGCACTACAGATTGGGCACTTCCCTCATTCTCTCGCTCACTGTTTTTGCAATCACTCACCGGCATTACATTTGTTGTCTCGCTTTCCATTTTCTTGATTTGCATTCCGGGCCCGCACTTGAAGTCTCCTATATACAAACTACTAGGACCAGGATCTGGCCACGCAAGAGCACCACCCTGTAACTGCCGTGAATTGCGTTTACTATAGTTAAAGTTTACTGCAATTCGATTCATTTTATATTTGATTTTATTTGTTTTTATCATGTCAATGATGTCACTTGAGCAAAAGGTTGTGGCATCAGACAACTCTTTTGTGCTTTCATAGCACATGCCAATTAGTTCTCACGGGTAAGAATTTTAAAATTTAAGACCTCGGAGAAAGCAATTAAATTAAAGACAAACTAAACATGCAGCCGTCAGGCAGTGACACCTGCAGAGAGGGTTATTCCAAGAAGGAAACTGGGAGGGTTTTTAAGGCAGTGTGGAAGAGGGCTGCTCTCCGAAACAGAAGTGGCACAGTTTTTCCATAACAGCGCAAAAACGCTGTTATGGGAAAAGTTTCTGTTTCAGTGGATTCAAGATAGTCTGGCTGATGAGGATTATGAATCCGAAACCGGTCCCAGGATGCTTGTTTCCGGTCCAGAGAAGACATGGCTTGGCAGTTTGGGCTGGACTGTTCCCATGAGGCGCAGGGTCAGACTGATGTGCATATGTCTGAACTGGGGTAGTGGAGCGAGCTAAAGAATGGTGATGGATTAAACCCAGATCAGTTGACTGGGGGTGAGTGTTTGATTTGCTCAAACGCTCCGTCCATCATTCCCTTTGGTATTGCTATAAATGAGAAAGGGACACATAAGGGGGCTGGGGCCGCCTCCTCTGCCCTGCTAATTATGGCCCTCTCTGTGTTTGAAACATATAGAGGGGGAGAGAAAAGGGATACATTAGGAGCCGCTCTCGGCCCGCCAACGGTTTAACGATTTCAAATGAGCCCCCGTTCGGCTGAAAAGCTGACAACACCCCGTCAGGGTGGCAGATGACGGCGAGAATTACCAGAAATCAATACTCTCACCGGGTGTCCTGGCCTGATAAGGGCGAGCAAGACAATGTTGCCTATTAAAGTCAACAGCTTGAGATATTACACTATTAGTAATGGTATTTTTAATCATCTATAATATTTGGGCTATATATAATTAATGATACGGGTCAGATAGTATCTGAGGCTGGGATGAGGGCTGAAGGGTCTATTAAGGCTGGTATTGAGAAAGAAGAAATCTAATCTGAGGACGGGAGCCATGAAGGGACAAATATACAAGCAACCGCCGTCAGAGCAGGGGGGAGGCTGTGAAGTGGGATAGACCTGCCCTTGTTGCTCGCCCCACATGCCCCCTCTTTTCAGGTCACCGCCACTTTGTTGTAGAAAACCTCTCCCCCCTTCCATTGGTCAATTCATTGTTTTTGAATCTCGAACTGATAACGGTGTACTGGCCACATGTCATTCGAGTGACTTTCAGTCAGCTCTGGCATTTCAGTCACAATCACTCCATCTTTCCAAAATGCTGCTTGGGGGACACCATTTTCTCATAGCACTGGGTCACTTTTTGCCCCCTCGCTATCATGTATGCCCCTGTTTCCAGTCCTAATTTGAAAATGGGGAATAATGTGAACATGCATTGACATAGCCAATAGGTCTCGCCTTTGGGACCTTATAAGTGTTTAGCCATGCAACAGTTAATGTTGTTGCACAAAGGATATTGTGCTGTATAACTAAACACTTATAAGGTCCCAAAGGCGAGACCTATTGGCTATGCCAATTCTTGTTCTCCCTTTGCCATTGCCCTTCTCTCCACTTTTGTCTCCTACCCTACCTTTACAAATCTCTTGTTCTACTCTTCTCTCCACCTAAGTCTGTCCTCACTTCATAGTTTTCTTTTGTTGTTTCCCTCTCTATTGTCTCCCTATCCCACTCCCTTAATGTGCTTATCGATAATTATTCCACTCCCCTAAAGCCTATTTTCCTCTCTTCTCTCCTCAATCAATTCTCCCTCTTTCCTCTCCGTTTGTCTCTACTCCCCACCATGTCTCTTATTTCCTTTTGTCTCTGGCTTTCTCTTTATTCCTCCTTTCGTCTCGCCTCAGGCCCAACATAGAGGGCAAATTAATCATTTCACTGAAGCTTTGTCAAAATCGAATTTAACTTTTGCCTATTTGTAGTCATATTTTTCTTTAAATACTAAGGGGCATATTAGCAATTAGCGCTCCTTTTTTTATCACTAACAGGGTTAGTGATATCCTTGATATTAGGAGAAATGTCGCTTAACAACATTTCTCCTATTATTTTTCTCTGGAAAGCCCCCTTTGCATCTCATTAGAGATGCAAGTGGAAGCGTAGATAAAAAGGGTGCTAACATGCGAATTTGCGTATTAGCATCCTGTTGCTGATAGGGAGATAATTTTATCTCTGCTTTCTTGGCTTTTAAAGCCAAAAAAGCAGAGATAAATCCCTTGATAATATGCCCCTAAGTTATTTCAGTCCTTAAGGTTTTTCTGAAGTTCCATCGCTATTCGTGGTGCGCAGCACCCTCCCCTTTCAATAAATAGGTGAAATTTCATTAGAATGAAACTTCCAATATACTTCTGGTATGTCAATGCACATTATTTTAAACCAAGAAAGCTGGTACAATCTCCCTCCTTCCCCATCCCCCCCTGCAGCTTTACTATCGATCGTTGTCGCCTGCTGTGAGGGACTAAAGCTGTCTCTCACCTAAGACCTGGTAATTGTGCTCAGGGCTGGTTTTAGGGCAGTGCAACTGGTGCAGCCGCACTGGGTGCTGACCTGTGGAGACGTAGCTGTGACCTCAGGGGGGCACTGTGTTTAGATATGTCTTATGGTAGGAGAGTTGAGTGTCACTTTTGCAGGTGGTAGGGAGAGAATCCGAGGAGGCGGTCATGGGACGTGAGGGGGCTAAAAGTGATTGTGGCACCGGGCGCCACCCGCGCTAAAGCCGGCCCTGATTGTACTGCTCAAAAGCATCCGCAGCTTCCAGAGCAATCAAAGTCACTTCCTGAGGCAAGGTACGGGTGGAGATGCACCATGCTGTGCCTCCTCTGCCGGCACACTGTCATTCTGCCCATGACAATGGCCCCTCCTGACTGTGGCTTGCTGAGAGTCACAGCCAAGCTGTATCAGCCTTTCTGGTTGTGCACCAGCAGGAAAGTCGCATGTGGACCTGCTTTTTCACTTCTGAATGGTCTTAGATGGGCCTTGGGTGGTTCAGGATCTTCCTTGGAT
Source organism: Lissotriton helveticus (assembly GCF_964261635.1). Taxonomy (NCBI): domain Eukaryota; kingdom Metazoa; phylum Chordata; class Amphibia; order Caudata; family Salamandridae; genus Lissotriton; species Lissotriton helveticus. The sequence goes on along the minus strand of NC_136068.1, from coordinate 1,835,232,949 downwards.
GGGCCAACCCTCTAGAACCGGGTCTGGTGTCCCTTCGGGTGCATTCATAAGACTCTTGTCTGTGAAGTTTCAGAAGTAATGTCCTACGTGTCTGCATCCTTCCAATCACATCAAGGTAATCTGTTATGTTTATAGGTGTCTACAGGCGCAGGCAATACAATGTAAGGAATATTTAGCATTACCTGCAACATACCAGGCAGGACTGGGAACCTAAAGCAGCCCTGGAAGTTTTCACAGCCTTGCCTCTGGGGAAGCACTGCCTGGCCCTGAGAGGCTGAAAATGCTTGCTTGAAGCTTTTGTTACTGGGGGCTGATATTGCAGCACTGCTGCAAAACTGGCCCCAACTCTTCCAGCCTCCCGGGGAAATGCCTGATGCCCAGTACGGCCAGTCCAGCCCTGAATAACACACAGCTAAATGCAGTCGACAGGCGACACCTCAAAATGGCGGAAAGAAACTTTGAATTTTGCGCTGCATGTGCTAGAAGAACATCTGTTTCTTTTGTAGATCAGGAGCGGCCAGGAAGTGGGAGAAATGTGCTGAAGAGAGTGTGCAGATTACATCTGGTGCTGGCTGCTGTTTCAGTCATCATTATAACTGTTCTCCTATTGTGGCTCGTGGGTGAGTTGCTTTCTCTTTCATGCATGTCTCTAGTAGTAGAAGGTCCCACTTTAACATAACATAACAGGTGTATTTGTAAAGCGCACTGTTACCCGTAGGTGTCCTGGCGCTGAATAACAGATGTTTATTGTTACCCAACTCAATGGTACTCATTTTATCGACCTCAGATGGATGAAAGGCTGAGTGGACCCCACCAGGATTTGAACCTGTGACCATGAGGTCGAACACAGGCCCCTGCGGTAACTGCTTTAGTCCACTGAGCCACCAGACCTGTACTTTTGGAGTACGTGTGAGCTCCCCCCCCACCCCGAACCCCATGGCCATTGCTAACAGTGCTTCAATTTATAGAACACAGGTGTTTATCAAACACACGGCCCTTTAATAATATTTAAAGCTTCCTGTTTTCTGTTTTTACTGATTTTACAGATAAGAAAATAAATGTTTTTTCTGTTTATTTATCTGTATTTATTTTAAAGTGTGGATACAAATTGGGTTGCTTTTTGAGTGATTCTAAATACGTCTCCCACGACCGGTAGGTCAATGGCTGTGTAGATTGATAGGTAAGGGGTTAAAAAAGATAATAATTTTAGTAAAGGGGCATAAACAGCAGTACATTTGCACAAGGTTGATACTGAAATGTGCATATTTTCATATAAGAGCATTGATTTTGAGTTCTGAGGGTGTTCATAGCATAGAAACCTGCTAAGCATTAAAGCTTGAGTGCATATTTCTCAGTTAAATGTGGACATATCCTATTTAAGCTTAATTTTTTCACAAAACCCAAAATAAATATGGATAATACAGATAAGATAGCAATGTCCAAAAAATAAGTGGCATAAAACTGGGAGCCCAAATAATATTTTAAAGAAACCGAATCGATCACGGACCTGTTGATCATGGAATTGAAATAGTTTTGTTTTAGAAGAATATTGAGGACCTGGTTCGGTCAATGAGATAGTTGGTGCCTGACCGGAATGCCAAAAGTACATGCCCCCCCCCCCTCCTTAAAAAAAATCTATGTACTGCCTCCTCCTTCCAAATTAAAGCATACTTGGTGTATTGTCCGCACACACAAAGAAAGTCTACCTTGAATACTATCAAATACCAAATGTGATGTTTTTTTTAAATGAGAAATGGTGCAAAGGATATCTGCAGCATGGCAAGCATACCTCAACCAACCTGATTCCACACTATTGTGTTGTATTTTTGTAAGTGGATACAATACATGTGCCATCAAGATGGCCGATCGTACAGGAGCGCTCTCTGTCAGTTCCTGTGGGCTTGGATCACCATCGGTGCAAATCCCTGCATGCCCCACCCCAACTGCCCTCAAGCCCAGGAACTGAGCATAGGAGGAGAATTACCAAGCTAAAACTTACCTTTTTAGATGTTTTGACCCGGATACTACTGCCCTAACTGTATGCATCTGAGCTTACCACAGTCCAGACCTATCCCCAGCTGAGCAGCGGAGGACATAAAAAAGGGGACGGCCTTGGTTGCCTGGGCCTTAGTATTAGACCGGAACTCAATGGAGGATCACTGCCTGGGAATATGCGGTAGCTGAGGGCTGCCGGCACCCGAATCTGCATAAAGGCTCCTGGTGCGTTGTTGAGGCTGGTGGGGCCGCGCTGAGAAGCGGAGGGCCTAAGGATCACAGTGGGTGATCATTGCTTGGTGATCTGTGGCAGTGGTGGGCCCACTAGCTCTCGCATCTGCACTATGGCGCCCATTGTGTTGTGGAGACTGGTCGGGCCGCTTTGAGGCATTGTAGGCCTCCTGCTCTGAAGATCATCGGGTATTGAGGTATGTCCGTTCCCAATCCCTGCAGCACTCACTTAGTTGGGAACTCCCTGCTTCCCCGCTTCAACTCCCTGTTGTCCCCGCTTCCTACTGTGATGGCCAGCTTAATCCACCCTGCTCTGTGAGCCCTGCCTCCTCCATCATACACTGCGAGGGGACCCTGGGGCCGCAGAGTCAGCCTACTCAATCCCCTCAGACACGGGCACTTCCTCCGCTGTTGATCACGGTGGGGAGCCCTGCTTTTGAGGATTTGCAGGGTCATTTGAGGGAGGCTGAAGATCCGGCCGATTGCTGCATCCTCATTAGAGCGTCATGCTGACTAAACCCTGTTTACTGTAGGTCATCGATTGATGGTCATCTTGGATAGGTCAGCCTCTTTCTAAACCCTATCCACTAGAATACATTACTCTCCTCACAGTGTCTTTCCTTCTACTGTTCATATTAATTGCATATCATGTTCTCTAGCAGTGACTGCTAATCCTATTAGCTTAAAATGGAGTCATCATGTCCTCGCCACACATTGGCCCGCCTTTAGCAGGTACACAGAACACAACGATCTCTGCACTAATTATCACCTGTTCCGGACCATATATGTCTACGCTTTCTGTCTCTCCATCAACAGCTCTTAGAAGCCCGGATATGGATCCAAAAGCCTTAAGAGCTATCCTTAAGAATGTGGAGCTGTCTGGCCGTAATACTTATACAATTAAATACCCACCTAACCTTTCAAACAACGCATCCAAGGTTAAGTTGGTCTCAGAAGACTAAATGCCTCAACCACACAAATCCCTCTAAAGCCTGATCCAGGCTACCTGCTCGTCCACACCCTTTGGGACCTCACCACTAATGGACTCGTCTCACCAAAGATGGACAAACCCACCACACCCTAATGACTTTTCTTGGCCATTCAGATTGAAGGACCCACTTGAAGGCAAGGGTATTATATTCTTTTTTGCTCTTTTATGACCCATCATATGATGTTAACACAGATAATTTGTGCCAAATTGAAGCAATCCATTCTGACCCGTTCAGAGAGCCACGGGTAAACTACAGATCCTTAAGTAAAAACAACCTCACCCGAGTCCCCACCATTATGCCTTCCTCAGATGATCCCTAATCACATCCTAAATGCATGCTTCTCAACTGTAGATCAGTAGTACATCACACTGCAGACATTGCTGCCTCAGCCTGGCTCATGATACTGACATCTTAGTGTTGACGGAAACCTGGCTTAATGATTCATCTGCACTATTATTGACATACTGGTGTCCCCTACCTACGACATCATTAGGCTAGATAGATCTGTGGTCAAGGTGGAGGCATTGCATGTATACATCCTAACAATCTGTAATTTAGACAACTACAATCAGATTCCTTGTCGTCATGCGAATACTTGTGCTTCGAGGTCTCATGTAACAGCCAAGCATGCAAATTCCATACGCCCTACCACCCCCAAAGAGACAATCTCCCTTCCATGAAACAAATCATGGAAATCATCTCAACGAATGCTGAGGGTCCCGGCATCCATGATCTTCTTTGGAGACTTTAAATTCTACTGGAATTACATGAATGTCTCATCAGTCAATAGCCTCAAATCCTTCTTAACAGACCTCAACCTCACTCAAATATGCGATAGTCCTACTCACATCAAGGGAGCTACCTTGGATCTGATCATCGGTGAGATCAACTCCATTCATCTTGAATCTATCGCCCCCTGTGACTGGACGGACCACCATTGCATCTCTGGCATCATCACAGAATCAGTGAGAACCAATAAAGGATGGCTAATTAAACCCGGACACTGGCAAAGAAGTCTGAGATACATTAACTTGTATGAGCTGACTTCCTTCAGTTATAACATCCAGCCCCCTCCTCTGAACATGTCTGATGTCTGTGACCGTACCGGCCACTATAATCGCTCCATGGCTAACATCTTAAACTCAATTGCACCTCTACAGCTAAAAAGAATGTCCTCCAAAATCTCCAAACCTTGGTATAATGGTAGTCTATATACTGAAAGAAGAAATCTGAGACAAGCGAAAGATTGTGGAGATCCTCTCCCTCCCTTGACCATCTCACTCATCTGAGATCTCTGAGAAATATATATAACATATAATGCATCAGATAATCTACAGTTAGCTACTTCAGAAAACAACTAGAGCAAGACAAAAACTGACCTAAAAATTATTTGAACTCATCAAGCTTCAATCAAACATCCAACCTAAACCTCCCTCATTGGAACTCTGTTCACAGCCTAACTCTGAAGAAATTACCGCCTTCTTATGTGAAAAGAAAACAAAGATTGAATTGGAACTATGGCCTGCTTTGGAGAATCTATCTATCACCCATATTCACTCTGGGTTTGGAGGGCTCCCACCCTATCTGGCACTGACACCCCCACCCCTGCCCACAACAAACAATGCTTCCTGGAGCTTATTCAGTACTTTGGACAAAAGCAATATTCGCAAAACTCTGCCTGCACTGATACCATCCAACCACTTCAGTGATCCCTTGCCATCAAGGGGTCCGCGCTCTCACCCACTCTCTTAGACCTACTCATGGAGCCTCTAACTGAAGTTATGAAATTGTCCAACATCTACTATCACATGTATGAAGACGACACTCAACTGTACCTGAAAGTCCCCTCCCCAGAGGACATTAGGTCCCGCAACTAAGCACTTCAGAAAATGCTAAGTTGGCTGACACTTAATCACCCGAAATTAAACGCTCTCAAAACAGAATTCCTCCTTCTCGCCCCAGCCAAACAGTCTCCAGACATCGAGGAATGGATACATCAACTAAACGCTCTCAACTGCACTCCAAACATCATTGATTCCACGAGCTCTCCGGGAATAATGCTAGATAAGCGTCTGAACATGCTGAAGCACATAAGTGCTCTCACCAAAGGAGCAAACCTTTAATTGAGCATCTGTTTCTACTCCACAATGTCTAAAGACTGCAGTGCAAGCCTAGTGATCTCTAAACTGGGCTATGGAAGCACAACCCTCTGCGGCCTTGCCAGATCGAAGATTGGGCCACTTAGAACCTCTCTCAACCCCACTGCAAGGCTCATCACTGGCTCAAAACTTAATCATCACATCACACCTCAGTTGAAGTTACTAAATTGGATCCTGTATGAAGCAAGGATACATCTAAAAATTGCATGCATGACCCACAAAGCTGTACATTTCAACCCCCCATATACCTGGCACAAATACTTGAGCTCTTTGTGTTCTCCAGCTCCCCTAGGGGCTCCAACGCTCAAGCCACAGAAATTCCATTTAAAAAAATGTACAATCGAGCCTTCTCGGGTATTGCACCAAGAATTTGGAATTTCCTGCCACCTTAAATACGACTGCATAATTCCACGGCTTCCTTCAAAAGGGGAGTTAAGGCAATATTGCTGAAAGAATTTCTGGGATAAAGCCCCAGTCACCACAGGACTCACTTGTTTATACTTGCCTATATTTAACTGTTTTGATAGTTTCTTGTGCGGTGGGTATATTGTTACCACTTACTGTACCTTCTTAACTGCCATTCTGTAAAGCACTCTGATACCTCCTGTGGCCATGTTCGTGCTATATAAAACTTTTAAAATAAAAAATGGATTCCAGTTTTCAATTTGAAAAGATGTTACTATAGCTGAAACAAATTAAAATTTGTTCAAATTTTCGTATTAGACAAGTGGGAAAACAGTTTGCTGTACTTTTAAAGTATGGCTCAGTATTACATCTTTAAAATTTGTATTGCTAATGTTAAAATCATTTAGAAGTAGTAAATTTTATATTTGGCTTGACACTTTCTCCATTCTTGTCGTGGTGCAGAAATCTTCCTATGATATCAACAGGAGCGCCCCTCCTTTAGATTTACTGTGACAGGATGGCTAAGATTGCACAGTGCACAGGGTTCCCGGTACTTTGTGGCCCATTCCCTGCATCCATGCTGTAGTTGCAGCACACACCTGATGTCCTGTCATTCAGTTCACACCAGACCAGAAACAGATGCTCAATTGGAAGATTGCTCCTGTGGTGAGAGCACTTATGTGCTTCAGCATGTTCAGATGCCTATCTAGCATTATTCCCAGAGAGCTTGTGGAATCAATGATGTTTGGAGTGCAGTTGAGAGTGTTTAGTAGATGCATCCATTCTTCGATGTCTGGAGACTGTTTGGCTGGGGCGAGACACCACAATCCAAAACGTGCCGATAGCCCTACCAGCCAGGGCGCTGCCAGCTCAGGTTTGCGCACCTAATCCAGTTGTGGCAGGATGTCTCTGTAGTCAACCACGCCTTTAACCCAAAATACAGTTCTTTGACCACTTGCAAGAGTGGGTAGCAGACACTCTGAGACTGATCCCAAGATCTGTGTCTGGTGCCTTCACTCACGAGAGTAGGCGGACTAAGTGCTGTTTTTTTAGTGCAGACGAATGCCATTCACCACCTGCACTGCAGCGCTTAAATAAACAGCGTTGCAGGTGAAGGTGGCGAAATGACAGTGGGGAGAGGTGCAGGGGTACGTGAGGGGATCCCCATTATAAAAGCAGCAATCATCACAGGGCAGACACAGGCGGTGAGTGTGTGTCTGTTTGTGCCCCATAGTGAAATGCCCGTAAATCACCCTTGTGAGACAAGTTTGGTATCAAACAACTTGTCTCATCCCCCTGACACTATTCTCATGCCAGAGTCAATGTGGCATGCACCCACGTTGCTACCTTAGAGGTTGACCACCTGGTTGCCTTAGCCTTTCCTTTGATCTTGCTGGCAGCCCACAGCTGCTTCCGCCAAGATGGGAATCTCGCTTCCTGCCAGGCCATGTGAACATTCACAGGAGTGAGAAACAATGGCCTGGATGGGAAGGAGGTGTCACCTCCCTCCCCGATAGCATGGCTAGTGAAGTGGCACATCAAGGCGGTGAGCTCCAAAGATCACACCGCCACTGATATGCATCCAGGCTGCCTCTCAGAGGAGGAAACATGCAAACCTCCTGCCCCCAATCACATTTGCACCTGGGCAGGTGGGAAAACTATGTATAATATACTGAGTAAAGTATGCAGTTCCTATAGTGAAGATAAACAGTGTGTGGTGACTAGGTCAGTCAAGTCCCAATGAGTCAGAGGGGAGCATGACTCTTTAGGAGCAAGTGCCCTCACACACCAGAAGGGTGTCGTGCTTCATCATTGGGTGAGCGCCATGTCGGACTGGTGCTGCAGTGCCCGGTGGGAACCCACAAAGGGGCTCTTTACCGGAGATCCTTTCGGTATGCCGTTTGAAATGTATGAAACCTGGGTTTGGGGCTGTGAGGTGTAGATTGGTGTGGAATGATTTAGTCAGCTGTGACTATTCGAGAAGTGTAGATAAAAATAGGTCAAAGGTCCTCCAAAAAAGTTTTGTTCAGTGCGTCCCCTAGCCTATTTTAAAACTAAGTGTGTGCTGTCACCATAAAATATGATTTATGATAGCTATTTATGATAGCTGATGTATCAATCATTTTCTTACCCTAGTCAATCCCCAAGGGATCTGGTGCCAATTCTTCAGGACTAATAATTCCTAATCTACACAAAGAATCTGCAGTTTATCAATTGACTCACTTTCCAATCCCCAGGCGATTGCTTATAACCATATTAATACCTTTGTAAATGTATATAAAGACCAATCCAATTTAGGTGTGGTGGGGTTCCTCGAGTTGGGGCTAAGCTACACGCTCATTAAGCGTGAGGATCCACAATGCATGTGCGAAGGGAACCCCCACCGCACCTGTTGCTGGGATTCTGCTCAGGAACAGAACTATGCTTGGGACCATAGAACATCAGTAGATAGGGACTGAGTCACTATACCACCTCAATACCATGAGGCCGAGTCCGACTAGCTATAGTGTCTCACTTGCCCCCTAACCTTACCAGAGAAATAAGTGAATTGACAGCCCAGAACACAACTCTCCTGACCCTTTCAGGGATCGCGGTAACAGGACACCACCTTTAGCTCACACACTGGTACACATCCACAATAAGATATGAAAGAGACATGAAGGAAGTTTGAAATGCTTATTTAAACTATTGTGCTCTTGAACGCAGTATACGTGCCACAATCAGAAAACAACTGCTTCGCTACAAATACCATGAGCATATTCAGCATACTGTATATTATGAAAAGCTGTCACATTATGAGACAGATTTGCCTAACCACCCTCCCCTTCTACAGAAGCTCACTGTTTATACAGCAAAGATTTCTGGGATTAGTAGAGGACCCCGTACCTTAGCATACACAGATGGGCATTCTACATCTCCGTGTGATCTTCTCTTAGAAATCTCTGTCTGTCTCTCTTTTACATTGCTGTGTATACCTACATGACAAGGCTCACATGTTCATAAACAACAGCTGCATTAAAGTGTTGTGTCTTAGTGCTAGTGCCTGACCAGAACAAAATAACAAAGGACATCGTTGTCTGACCTTGTCTGCCATGTTTAGACTAAATCCCAGGAAAGAACAGAATGAGAAAACAACTGCAGGGTTTGTGTGAAAATACAATGTGGCACAAAATCAAACAAGTTTATATAGTAAAATGTGCAAAGCAGATGAAGCCTGTGTCGTGCACAGTTAGGCTAACATAGTTAAAACTACAATGGGCCATGTACAGAACACGATGCACCTAAATAGGGTCAGTCTTTACATACATTTTTAAGGTATTAATATTGTAATTGCATTTATATAGCGCTTACTACTGGAGATGTGTCACAGCGCTTTTTCGGCGAGTAGCACGCTACTCCGGGACCCATTAAGAATTCGTGGTGAATTAGTATAGTGAAATATGAAATTAATTTGAGCAGTGGATATGTTAGTCTGTTATTTGGATTGAAAATTTATAGTAGAGGGATAGAAGGTGGAAGGGTGTGCATTTATATAGTGCTTGATACCCCTGATAAGGTGCTGAAGCACTTTTTGACTGGTAGCACGCTACTCCGGAACACAAATTAATGGGGAATTAGTATTGGGAGTTATGAAATTAATTTGAGTGATGGACATGTTAGTCTGTTATTAGGATTGAAAAGGAATAGAAGAGGGAAGGGTCTAGAAAATATTTATTTTTGGGGTGTTCATAGCAGTAGGAGGGGGTATGGGTTGAGTAAAGTGGAGGGGGAGGGGGAAGAGTCAGAGGGAAGTTTTAGAAAGGCTTGTTTGGGAGATCTGAATAGTAAGAGGTACAAGATGATGCAAGGAGGGATAGGGGAGGGAGGAGTCTAGAAAGTTATTTTGGGGATCATAGTAGGGGTAATGGGTTTGGAATGAATGAGAGAGTGGAGGTAGAGGATATATTGAGAGCGGTATAGGGTGAGAAATAGGGCAGTGCATTAAAGAGAGTAGTAGAATGAGGTTTGAGATGAGTTGGAGTGGCAGCAGAGGATATATTGCAAGAGATATAGGGTGAGCATTTACGAAGGACAATGACATAAGCCAATGACAAATATGGGCGGAGTGTGGGCAGGGCTTCAAGTACATATTCCAATACAAGATGGTCCGCAGAGCAGCGCATGTGCTGCCCAGGCACGAACTAAGAGGTAGGGAGGGCCCTCAACTACACGTTGACTGTCTATGGCAGTAAGGGAAATGGCTTGTATGTGCTTGCATAATTCACCAAACGTTAGATTATGTGCTTCACTTTGGATTTGGAGAGTGCTTTGAGGAGACCAGTCTCCAAAACCACTATAATGAGAGATGTCTCTCCTAGATAAGGGAAGTAGATTAAATCTCCTTTGCTATATATCATGCCCATGTCCCAGCACAAAATACACGATCTGCCCCACCTTGCACCCTGAAGTTATTTCTTTTTCCAGCATGAGCCACCACTAGTACTCTTATTTTGCAGGCTTAGTGAAGTGCATCCTACAAAATGCCAGTCGACTCTCAATAAATGACACTCAGACACATTTTAGATATGCCTCTGGGTTGTTTCTTGTGGCTCTCCTGTGGCTTACTGTGCTTTCATGAAAGGGGTCTAAAATCAAAGGGTCCGATTTCTCCTTCAGATTAACCTTGCAAGTATTGCAGAAAATGCTGTTCTGTTTCCAAGTTCTATAGGTGATGATTTGGGCTGCCACCGAGGCGGAAGCCTCTGGACTGGTGAGGTCTGGCTCCATATTAATCAACACTACTACTTTTTTTATTTTCTGTCTATTGGACACTGGAAGGCATGAGCCAGACTATGCCTCATTCTAAATTGGACAAAACTATAGCATGATGACGATAACTAAAACTGTTGAATTATTTTTCTTCCAACAGATGCTTACCCCATACGAATAATCTGGTGAAAATTGAAAAGTCCCTGCAATTATGTACTGAATATATTTTATAACATTCTATTTTAACAAATCAATGACATTATTTTGTGTTATACCAATATTTATCAACGTTTTTATGAAAACGGATTATTATTTTTTTTAACATGTATCTAATTTGTATTGCAATGGTTTTTATTAACTAATAACAGTAACCAATAATCTAATCTAACCATTCTAAATGGTGCACTCCCCCACAGATCTGATGTCCTGTCTCCAGTTTTCTAACACAGCCTTCCAAGGGTTTAAGGAGACTGTAGGTGCAGATTTGACGAGTGCTTGTGGTCTCAAATTGTCCAGCCACAATTTTGGGACACACATCTGCCAATGTTAGTTGTGTCAGTTCTGTGCAAGATGGCGTAAGCCACCCAAAACAGATCTAGGAGCACTTCACTCACTCAGCTTAAAGCCATTCTTGCCCATGCAAGGGTTTTTCATGGAATGGCTCCAGGTTCCCACCGGGTATGGCATGATTGAGTTGGGGTGTCATTCCCAAATAGCCATTACATCAATTATTGGCGTGTTTACGCCTTGGAAAGGAGTAGTTTCTGTCCTGTAACTCCAGTTCTGTAGTAGGGGTATCTCTGTTATAGTCATAATCTAGTTAATAGTCCCGCCTATGTGCGTGGACCCCGGAGCAATCAAAAATAATCTCTTATAGTGTCAAAAAATGCAGAAATGCATAGACACTTAAGAGAGAATTTAAAGACAGATAATGCAGCCTAAAAAGGCTACACTGTCCAGTACTTCAACTAGAAATTCCACCATAAAATCCACAAAACAGCAAAAAGCCTGTACAGATTTCCCTTGCTTTACCAGCAAAATCCCTCAGGAATGATAGAGAGGAGAACCTGGACAGACAAGCCCCATAGGCTGCCATTATGTGGCTCAAAACAGGATACTGTGCCTTTAAGAGAATCTTCCAGCACCTTCTCCCAGTATCCCAGAATGCATAGCAGGTCCAACTTACTTTCAGTTCTTTTTGAAGGCGTCACACGCCAGACCTGTAGCATTCCATAAAGGAATATGTCTCTCTCCACCGGGGAGGAGGGAGGGCGCTTATGACTATAACAGAGATACCCCTACTACAGAACTGGAGTTACAGGACAGAAACTACTCCTTCTGTAGTAGGGGATCTCTGTGTATAGTCATAATCTAGTGAATAGAATGGCAAGCCCATCCCCACACCAAAGCGGCGGTGGAGAAAAGAGAATTAACGCCACTACTGTGCGAACAGATTTCGCAGCTAAGCCTGCCCAACCTGAGCGTCTGCCCTGGCATCAGTGTCCAGGCAGTAATGCTTAGCAAAGGTATGAACCGACTTCCAAGTGGCCGCCTTGCAGATTTCTGCAATCGGAACATTACGGAGCAATGCTGTCGTGGCAGCCTTGCCCCTGGTGGAATGAGCCTTAGGCTTACCTCCTAAGGTCTTATTAGCTTTTTGGTAACACAGCTGTATGCAGGACACAATCCACCTAGAGATAGACTGCTTAGAGGTCACAAGACCCGTCCTGACAGATCCATAATTGATGAACAATTGGTCTGACCTACGAATATCCCTGGTTATATCCAGATAAAATGTCAGCACCCTCCTAACATCCAGGGAATGCAAAGACCTTTCCGCTGGAGACAAAGGATTCTGAAAGAACGTAGGTAAAGATATAGTCTGATTGATATGAAAATCAGAAACAACCTTGGGAAGAAACTTAGGGTGAGTACGCATAACAACCTTAGCAGCATGAAATACAGTATAAGGTTCTTGGCAACACAACGCCTGAATTTCACTCACCCTGCGGGCCGATGTAATGGCCACGAGGAACGCCGCCTTCCAGGACAGGTGCTGCAACGAAGCCTTATGAATAGGTTCAAAAGGCTCCTTCATCAATCTGGACAGCACCACATTCAAGTCCCATGAAGGCGAAGGAAGCCTGACAGGAGGGAACACTTTCTTCAAGCCTTCCAAAAAATCTTTGATCACAGGGATCTGAAAGAAGGACGTCTGTGAAGGGCATTTCCTGTAGGCAGTCAAAGCAGCCAGATGAACCTTAATGGAATGGACATTAAGGCCAGGCTGCGCCAGATGTAGCAGATATGGAAGGATGACATCTTCCTTGCATGTCGTAAGGTCATAGTTCTTAGACTTGCACCAGATGAAAAACCTCTTCCACTTGTAAGCATAAGAAGTCCGAGTGGAAGGTCGCTTAGCCTCCTTCAGTATGTCCATACAATCAGCTGGGAGATTCAAATGGCCATATTGCACTATTTCAGGAGCCATGCCGCCAAACTCAAAGACGAGAGGTTGGGGTGCACCATCCGCCCCCCGAACTTCGTGAGAAGGTCCGGCCTGCACGGCAGCTTCATGTGAGGAAGGAGAGACCGGTGAAGCAGGTCCGTGAACCACCACTGTCTGGGCCATTCCGGGGCAAACGGAATCATCTTCGCCCTGGATTGGGAGAGCTTGATGAGAACCGCTGGAATCAGGGGAATGGGTGGAAAAGCGTACAGAAAGCTGTTCGACCAGTTGATCCATAACGCGTTCCCCAGCGTCCCCGGCTGGTAGTACCTGGAGGCGAAGTCTCGGCATTTGCTGTTTTCGGCGGTGGCGAACAGATCTACGTCTGGAGTGCCCCACCTTGCGAAGACTTCTCCTAGTACTTCGTCGTTTATGACCCACTCGTGATTTTCCTGAATCAGTCTGCTCAGCTCGTCTGCCTGAACATTCTGCACACCCGGCAGATGAGTGGCCGTTATCGAGAGTCCTCGAGCCAGAAGCCAATGCCAGATCGCCTGCGCCTCCTGAGACAGAGTGCGCGATCTCGAGCCCCCCTGCTTGTTGAGGTAATACATCGTGGTCGTATTGTCCGTCTGTACAAGCAGAGAGTTGGTCCGGAAGGACGGTTGAAAGGCCTTCAGAGCCAAGTGAACAGCCCTGAGTTCCAGGAAATTGATGTGGTACGTGGACTCCGACGGGGACCACGTCCCTTGAATCTGCAGATCTCCGGAGTGCGCTCCCCATCCCAGGAGAGAAGCATCCGTCACAATAGTCTGAGTGGGAATATCCTTGTGGAAGGGAACCCCTCTGAGGAGATTCTCCGCTGAACACCACCACTTCAGAGACTGAAGAGCATGCAGAGACAGTCGTACCTTGTCGTCCCAAGAGCCTCTCCTCTGGTCCCACTGATCTTCCAAGCACTCCTGCAGCGGTCTCATATGCAGCCGTGCATGTGGCGTCAGGAAGATGCAAGAAGCCATTGATCCCAGCAGAGAAGACACCGTCCTCACTGTCGTGGATGGAGTGGACAGGAGAGCCTGAGCCTTCCGAAGGAGTGATAAACGTCGCTCTTCCGAAGGAGACACGCTTGCCGACAGCGTATCGATGGAGGCTCCCAAGTACTGGATGCACTGGACCGGAGTCGGGACAGACTTGGACATGTTGATGTGCAACCCCAGCTTGTTCAAGAGAACGCACGTCTTCTGGAAGTGTGCTTGAGCTTCCGAGAAGGAGGAGGCCTTGATCAACCAATCGTCCAGGTATGGGTAGACAAACACCTTGTTCTTCCGCAGGTGTGCCGCTACCACTGCCATGCACTTCGAGAACGTCCGGGGCGCAGACTTCAGCCCGAACGGAAGTACCGTGTACTGATAGTGATTGGTGCCGACTTGAAATCGCAGGAACTTCCGGTGTTTGTGTGCAATGGGCACATGGAAGTACGCATCCTGCAGGTCTATGGCGCAAAGCCAGTCTCCCCGTTGCAGCTGAGGATAAATCTGATGCAACGACAGCATGCAAAACTTCTCTCTGCGAATCCATTTGTTTGCCTGTCGCAAGTCCAGAATGGGCCTGAACTCGTTCTTGTCCTTCTTGCGGACCAGAAAGAACCGAGAGTACAGACCTCTTCCTCTTTGAGACAGAGGTACATCTTCTATCGCCCTTTTCCTTAAAAGGATGTCGGCCTCCGCCTGGAGCTCGCGCAGTAGATACTGCGAGCTGGCCGGAGGAATCGACGGAGGAGGGCTGGTGAACCGAAGACTGTATCCATTGCAAACAATATTCAGCACCCACTTGTCCTGAGTAATTTTTCTCCACTCTGCCAGAAAAAATTGAACGCTTCCCCCCACCGGAGCGGGTAACGGACGAAGGGGAAGTAACCGCTCAGGGTCGAGACCCGGCCGGGCCCTTGTTCGCGGTAGAGGACTGCTGTCCACCTCTACCCCTCTGGCGTTTCTGGAAGGGCCTTCTGTACTGCTGCTGCTGTTGCTGCTGCTGATGTTGTCCAGAAGACTGTCCCCTTCCTCGACCCTGCGACCCGAACCGCCGTTGGAACTGACGGTAGGGCTTCTTTTCCTTGGGCTTCTCCAATCCCACCGCCGTCAGGGTTTCAGCCTCGGCCTTCATCCTGGCCATTTCGTCATCTGCGTGTTTCCCGAAGAGGGTGTCGCCAGAAAACGGCAGATTTGCCACTCGTTGTTGCGCTTCAGGCTTGAGCGACGTCAGCCGGAGCCACGCGTGGCGTCTCTGATTGATACAGTATCCATGCGCGGCCAGCAGGGAGATATCCGCCGCGGCGCTGATGGCCTGGTTGGAAACCAGCATCCCTTCCTGGACAACCTCCATGAAGTCCTCCCTCCTGTCACGCGGAACGAGGTCCGCAAACTGCTCCATGGAGTCCCACAGTGCACGGTCGTATCGTCCCAACAACGCCGAGTCACTGGAAGCCTTCATTGTCGTGGAGGAAGTTCCACACGCCTTCCGTCCAGCAGAGTCAATCCAGCGGCTCTCCTTATCCGGAGGCACAGTGGAGGCCGGAGAGGTGGCATGCAGCTTCCGAGCCGCCGTCACAATCACCGAATCCGGTACCGGGTCCTTCCGCAAGAAAGCCGGGTCCGACTCTGGTGCCCTGTATTTCTTGATGAGCCTGGAAGGGGCAGCTTTCACCACCGCCGGCGCAAGAAAGAGCTGTTCAGCCGGCTCAACCAGTCCTGGCACCAAAGGCAGGAGGGGGCGAGACAGGTGTTTCGTATGCAGCGTCTCAAAGATCACAGAAGTTGAAGGCGTAGGGGCCATAACCTTGATTCCCAACTTCGCAGCCCCTCTCAGGAGAACCTCCTGGAACGTGCCAATGTCATCTATCGGAGACACCCTCGTCTCCGGTGAATCCGACAATGTAGGTGAATATGAACGGGTCCCATAGGCCGAACGAGACCTGGACCTATGCCTCCTATGGCGATGTCTGGATCTCGAGGAGGATCCGTGTCCACTCCTAGATCTATCTCTCCTCCCTGAGCGAGACCTCGATCTCCTGGGTCTGGGATGCTTCGCCGGCTTCCCCGGCTCTGACGTCTTGGGCTTAGGAGGAACCTACGACTTAGGAGTCTTCTTCGGAGGTGTCGGAAATCTGGGCATCAACACCGATCTCGGTGGAACCGGAGGAGGAACACCCGGTACCGGGGCCTGCGGTCCGGAAGGACGAGCAGGCAGAGGAGGCAATGGAGGAGGAGTCGGAGCCCTCGGAGGAGGACCTCTAGGTAAAGGAGGAGGAGGTGTAATAGTCTTCTTAGGGGTATACACCTCTGAGTACGCCGTTCCCGGCGAGCCACCATCCCGTCCTGACTGAGGGAAGCCCCCCACAGTCTTCGGCCTGTCCCTACGACCCCCTGACGTCGAAGACCGGTGGTCAGACGTCGAACGTGGTCCCCTCGACGTCGAGCGGCCCTTTGGCGTCGACCGGTTTACATGCCTCGGCGTCGACCGGCTTCTATGCCTCGACGTCGAACCTGACTAGATATACGATCCTCGAAACCTCGACGACGATCGTTTGTGCCTCGGCGTCGACCGCCTCGACGGCGACCTCTTCGACCGCCTCGACGGTGACCTCTTCGATCGCCTCGACGGCGACCTCTTCGACTGCCTCGACGGCGACCTCAATCGCCTCAACGTCGACTTCTTCTTCGCCGGAGACCCTTTCTGCCTCGACGGCGATCTCTTCCGCTTCGACTGCGGCCTCGACGACGAGGATCCCCTCGACGACGATGATGTCCTTGACGGCGAACGGCGGTGTCGCCTCGACGGCGAGCTCCGATGCCTGGTCCGTCGACGCCGTCCACTCGACGTCGACGGCGACGACGAAGAAACCGTCACTGGGTTCGACGGCGGCCGGTGCAAGCTCCTCGACGTCGACGGGCGACGTTTTCTCGACCCAGAGCCCTGGGGAGACTGGGAACTGGCCGTGGACCTTCCTCTCGACGTCGTGGTCGGAGCCACCAATCCAGACGGAGAAATAGGACGTTTGCTGGACTTCCTGCCCCTGGGGAGCCCCCAGAGGCCTCAGCATGGGCAGATGAAGCCCCAGCAGACCCACCTTGAGCCTTCAGCCTCCTTTGCTCGAGGCCCTGAAGTCTGATCTTCCTCCTGTCTTTCAGGGTCCTGCCAGAGAAGCCTTTACAGATCTCACACTTCTCTGGAACATGGGAAGAGGGCAGGCAGAGGATACACACCTCATGAGGGTCTGACTTAGCCATCTTCCTGGAGCACTCAGGGCATTTGTTGAATAAAGAAGGCATATTCGACAAAAAAAAGAGTGCAAACACCAAGAAGAAAAGTCACAAAGCACTTTAAAAGTACTCCAAAGTAAATTGCAATGAAAAAACACTAAACAACCCTAAAAAGGGAGAGCTCAATGCTCCAGGGTCCTGCTTGCAGGAGCCGGAAAAAAGAACTGAAAGTAAGTTGGACCTGCTATGCATTCTGGGATACTGGGAGAAGGTGCTGGAAGATTCTCTTAAAGGCACAGTATCCTGTTTTGAGCCACATAATGGCAGCCTATGGGGCTTGTCTGTCCAGGTTCTTCTCTCTATCATTCCTGAGGGATTTTGCTGGTAAAGCAAGGGAAATCTGTACAGGCTTTTTGCTGTTTTGTGGATTTTATGGTGGAATTTCTAGTTGAAGTACTGGACAGTGTAGCCTTTTTAGGCAGCATTATCTGTCTTTAAATTCTCTCTTAAGTGTCTATGCATTTCTGCATTTTTTCACACTATAAGAGATTATTTTTGATTGCTCCGGGGTCCACGCACATGGGCGGGACTATTCACTAGATTATGACTATACACAGAGATCCCCTACTACAGAACCTTTGACACTCGATGTCTGTGAAGAGGTAATTCATCTGTTAATACTACTCTTTTACTGCTACTTTTCTGAGGGGTTACGAGCTGTTGTTACTCTATGGAAGAGCATATACCTTCTCTTTGCTGATGAAGATCTTTCTGTTGTTGCTCTTTTAATAAAGGAGTTTATTTGACACCTTTCAAATATGGGTAGGTGTGTGTACGAACCAGGACACATGCACTTACATCCCCCACAGTGTGTGTTTCTCTAGATGTACAAGCCTCAGTGAGTGCCTAAACGTTCAACGATCTCTGAACTGGCACCCAGTGGCTATCAGATGCTTTCTGAGATCTACTTGTATGGCACACAAGTTGTTCGTCTGCCTTATTTGAATTATGTGGAATAAATTCTAATGCCTCTGACACAAAACTGTTATGTGATCCGGTTGATGTTTCCTGAGTCACCATCGACAACTTAGCAGGTAGATCGAATCCGAACGCTCTTCTCTTCACTGGAAAACAAAACCTCTAGCCAGGAAGAAGCTGGAGCGCCTCCGGGGACATAAATTTCATCAATTTAAGTCCAGACATCAGCAAAGTCGATTTCTAATGAAAACCCGAACACTCTGCAACACCCTTTAAAAAATAAAGTATCGCTGGTGAACATCCATATTTGCAGTGCTCCTCTTCCGATTACTACCACCCTGACACATCGCCTGTGCACTTTTTTTCCTGATATTTGCACAACACTTGATAAGGAAAGTTATGTATAATGTACCACGTGCATGGTCTGCTAAATAATCATACCACTTCCGGCAGGCCCAAGGGGGCTGTCTGTCTGTCGGAAGCAAGCTGCGTGGATGAAATTACTGCTTGTAGTGTTCCGGCGCGTGAGGTGGCGGTCTAGCCTACCCAACCCACGCTGCCGGAGTGCGCCAATAAAGGGGCGTGGCCTCGACAAGCAGTTGGGAGCCACGTGTGAAACCAATCACGGCTCCTGTCCTATTTAGCGTTACCGCGCCGCTAATGATTAGCGCGAGCGCCTAGAAACGCTACACTGGCGACGAGGGTCGTCTTTGAGCCCACCATGCTGTATGAATACACCCCTGCTGAGCTGAAGGTGTTTCTCTCAGGGTTTTTGATCCTCAGGCCCTAAGGAACCCAGGAGGGCGCTGCTGGGGGAATTACTGCTGCGACTGCTGAGGTGAGGCATGATGTGCACTTACTGGGCCCCAGAAGCCTTGCCACACACCAATTAGTGGGCATGAACTGCACAGGACACTGCCTTCCCACACCACGAGGCACGTTTACGCCCCAAAGCGCGTCAAGGCCCCTGAGACCTGGGCTAGACACTACTGTGCAAGCTCCCACTATTGAGGGGGAGAAAGAAGACAGGCCACGCAGGTAAAGGGCGTCGTCTACAAGGTCGTCACCTTCCCGCAAAGGAGGGAAGCGAGACACGGCCTACGCAGCGCTCTAAGCACACGCCAAGATGGCGTCGATTCCCGCCCTAGAGCCATTCATCGTCGATGGTGCTCCGTCGTCCCTTGCCCCGCGCTGGAGGGATTGGACCGATCGTCTCCAGATTTACTTCGAGGCAGCAGGAATATCCAGGGAGAGGCGCAGAGCCTTACTGCTCAACCTCGGGGCAAGGATATCCACCGTATATACAAGACAATCGTGGAAGCAACGCCGAAGACCCATCACACGCTCCTGACGGCCCTGAATGCTCACTTTCAACCTATGGCGAATAGAGATTACGAGAGATTCATCTTTCGCCAAGCCAAGCAAGAAGCCGAAGAGTCACTAGACGCGTTCCATGGCAGGTTGAAGGAGTTGGCCAGCATGTGCGGGTTCCCGGGACGAGCAGGAGGAAATCCGAGGGCAGATCATCCAAGGTTGCTACTCATCCAAACTCAGAGTCACCATCCTACAAGAGGATGGCAAGCCCCTTGCGGACATACTCACACTAGGCCGCTCCAAAGAACAGTGGCAGGCGAGAGCCTCCCATTTGGAAGCAGCCCTACACCGACCCATCAAGACAGAACAAGTCCACACGGCGGAGAAGATGAACGTGGTAAGACCCAAAGCGAGGCAAACCGGAGGGAAGAGGCAACCAGACAAGAAGAAGGAGTGTGGATACTGCGGAGGCCAGCCCCACCGCATGCAGGATTGTCCAGCGAAAGGAAAGAAATGCAACGCATGTGGGTGGATGAACCACTTTGCAGCAGTATGCAGGTCCACGAGAGTCAAAAAGGTGGCCGCACACACGGTAAAGGAAGAACAGGACAGCGAAGACATGGACGATGATACAGATGACTACCCAGTCCACTACGTGTTCGCGATTGACCAGCCACAAAGAAAGAAACGCAGCCTCCCGAAGTGCTGCATCAAGATTCACCAACAGGAGGTGAGAGCCACTATCATCACGGGGGCATCCATTGAGCTAATGGCTTCCAATGTATACAACCAACTGCGCACAAGACCTCCTCCACGCGAGGCAAGAATCCGAGTATTCGCGTATGGCCAAAAGACACCCATTCCACTGATAGGGTGCTTCGAGACAGAACTGCAACACCAAGAGTCGAAAATACCCACCACCATATATGTCACGAAAGAGGGCAGTGGCATGCTATTGAACGGACAGTCAGCCGAAGATTTGAAGCTCATATCGTTCGCCATGGCAGTGCTGGAGGAAGAGTTGGACACCATCATGGAGGAATTCGGTGAAGTGTTCAAAGGCATCGGGTGTCTGAAGGGGAAGGAAGTATCCCTCCATATCGACCCGTCCGTACAACCGGTCACGCTGAGGCACAGGCGCATTGCATTCCATCTGAGGAAGAAGGTCCAAGAGCAGCAGGAGGCACTGGAAAAACAAGGTATCATAGAGAAGGTCAGCGGACCCACCCCGTGGGTATCCCCGATTGTAGTCTCCCGGAAACCAAAACAGCCCGGATAGGTCCGCATCTGTGTGGGCATGCGCCTCCCAAATGCCGCAGTAAAAAGAGAACGACACCTAACCCCCACCATCGACGACATCCTAGGAGAGCTGAATGGTGCAAGGTGGTTCTCAAAGATGAACCTTCGTTCCGGCTATCATCGTTTGCCGCTCCACCCAGACTCGAGATACATTTATTTATTTATTTATTTTAACGACTTGTAGAGCGCCTGGTGACCCGAAGGCATCCCCGCGCTGTGATGATTTTGATATCCAGATGAGATGGAGGAGAAAAGGAAGAGGGGGGGAAGTTATTTCGGGAATAGGAGTGTTTTCAATTTTTTCCTGAAAGTAAGATAGCTGGGTTCCAGTCTGAGGGTATGGGGGAGTGAGTTCCATCCGGTGGAAGCTTTCACAGAGAAGCGTCGGCCTCCAGTGCGTGTCTTTTTAAATTTGGGGATGTTGGCTAGGTGTTCATTCTCGGACCGCAGGGATCTGGGAGCTATATAAGGGGTTACCAGGTCGCTGAGAATCGGAGGGCCAGCTCCATTAATCAGTTTGTAGGCCGTGCACATGGCTTTGAATTCCACCCTTTGACGGACCGGGAGCCAGTGCAGGGCTTTGATGGCGGGTTTAGCTGACACTCTGGAGGGAAGGTTCATGAGGAGTCGGGCTGCAGCGTTCTGTGTTCGTTGTATTTTAGTCAAGGTGGCCTCTGGTGCTCCCAGGTAGACCATGTTACTATAGTCCAGCCGTGACAGTATTAGCCCTTGGACTAAAAGTTTCCTGGAGGCGGGCGGGAGTAGGGGAAGAATCTTGCGGGTGGTGCGCATGAGCCCAAAACAGGTTCCTGCAGTTTTGGCCGCTTGAGTTTTCATTGAGAGTTCGGGTTCTAGCCAGACTCCTAGGGTTTTGATTTCTTTTTTCGGGGTGGGAATTTCCCCGAACACGTCTGGCCAGGCTGATGGGGGGATGGTCACCCATTGCTTTCCCATGAGCATCACTTCGGTCTTCGACCCGTTTAATTTGAGTGATGATTTACACATCCAGCCATAGATTTCCGTAAGGCAATTTGCCAAATTGTCTGGGTGGTCGTCTAGTTGGGATAGGGAGACGACCAGCTGTGTGTCATCCGCGTAACTCACTATTTTGATGCCGAAGGGCGTCACCACGTCTTCAAGGGGGGCCATATAAGCATTAAAAAGCGTAGGGCTTAGAGATGATCCTTGGGGGACCCCAACCACCTTCTCTACACATGTAGGCCTCAGACGATATCGGCGCCTCAACTTTGGAATATCAAGTGCCGCAGAGGTATTTCAGAACACAATTAGAGAAGTCCAGGAGTCTTAAACGTGAGCGATGACCTGTTAATATATGCATCATCAATCGAAGAGCATCACCAGAGGCTGAGGGGAGTCCTCCAAAGAATTAAAGAGGCTGGCCTTACCCTACACCAGGAGAAATGCCAATTCCTGCAGAACAAAATCAGTTTCTTTGGGTACACGTTCCCAGACCAAGGAGTAGCCCCGGACCCCGACAAAGTGAAGGATGTCCAAGAAGCCCCCGCCCATGACAAACATCTCGGAAGCAAGAAGCTTCCTGGGTATGGTGAACTTCTGCGGACGCTTTATCCCCGACCTCTCCAACCTCACAAAGCCTCTCAGGGAACTGACAAAATCCGCCGCCACGTGGCAATGGGGCCCAGAACAAGAGCAAGCATTCAGAGCGACGAAAGCAGCTCTGTCCGCGGATACCACCCTGTCATACTTCGACCCAGCCAAGCCCACCAATGTGGCAGTGGACGCCAGCCCCTATGACTTAGGAGTGGTGCTAGCTCAGCTTCAGAGCAACTGAGAATGGGCACCCATCGCCTACGCCAGCCGTTCCTTAACCGACACGGATCAGAGGTACTCGCAGATAGAGCGTGAGGCTATAGCCATTCATTGGGCCTGCCAACATTTTCATGTCTACGTGTGTGGCCACTTCTTCACAGTATCGACGGACCACAAACCCCTCATACCCCTGTTCCAGGGCTCGGTTTCAAAACCACCACCGAGAATTGAGAAGTGGATACTCCAACTGCAAGGGTATGATTACAGAGTGGAATACAAGCCGGGGTCCACAAATCCGGCAGACTATCTATCGAGGCACCCACGAGAGGCCTCAAAGGAGGAGAAATAGGAGGCTGAGGACACAGAATAGTATGTCCGTTTAGTGACCGAGAGATCACGGCCCCTCCCAATGAGCCTAGCCACCATCAGTGAGGCCTCCCAGAGTGACGAGTGCCTTCAACTAGCCACAGACGCGGTCCCGTCAGGAGACTGGCACCCCATCCAAGACTCTTTAAGCCAAATGACACCGCAGGCCAGAATGACACTGGAATCCATCCTAAGAATAAAAGGAGAACTTTTCCTCGACAGCAAAGGATGCCTTCTACGAGGTCCCCGACTTGTCATGCCAACCAGCCTAACCCAGCAGGCTGTGGAACTAACGCACAGAGGACACCAAGGCATGGTGAAAACCAAGAGCAGGTTGAGAGCCAAGGTGTGGTTCCCTGGAATGGACGCAATGGTGGAACAGACTGTGAGAACCTGCAACTGGTGTCAAGCAGCGGGACAGGCAGATCGCCCTCACCCAGTCGTGACTGAAGACAACCCCAAGAGACCGTGGGAATGTGTGAGTGCTGACTTTGGGCATCTCCCTGATGGACGCTATGCCCTGGTTATCATTGATGACTTCACCAAATACCCGGAGGGAGAGATCGTGAGAAGCCAGACAGCCACGGAAGTCATTGTCAAGTTTGAAAAAACCATCACCACTCATGGCATATTTGAGGTGGTCAAGACGGACAATGGACCCCCTTTTCACGGTCAGGAGTTGGCGGAATACCTGAAGAGCTGGGGAATTCATCATCGCAAGATAACTCCGCGCTGGCCCCAAGCCAACGGGGAAGTGGAAAGATTCATGCGCACACTCAACAAGACTATACGCATTGCCCTAGGCGATGGATCCCCCCCTGGAGAAGGCCATCTACAGCTTCCTGAGAGAGTACAGGATGACCCCACACCTCACAACTGAGGCAGCGCCGGGAACGGCAACCGTGGGCCGAATAGTAAGTGACACATTCCCACACCACCCAACCTGGGTCCCAGGCACAAGCTGACGAGGAAAGGACCCTAGCTAACCGAGCTCACTCAAATGACCAAGCCAGCAAACGGCGAGGGGCCAGACAGTCTAACATCCAACCGAGGGACCAGGTATACGTCAAGGATCGATACCCCAGAAGCAAGTTCTGACTCCCGTTCGAACACCAACCATGGACTGTCACCCGCCGGACTGGCACTATGGTGACCGCCCAGAGAGGAGCCGAAACTGTCACCAGGGATGTCTAATTTTTCAAGAAAGCACACCCCGGTACACCACCCGCTCCAGGACACGACCTTGTGAGAGCGAGCCCGAGTCAACTGAGAGAGGAGGACGAGGTGGATCAGAACCCCGGGGAAGAAGAGAACCTGATGGACCAAGACATCCAACCACTGCCGGCCACCCCTGGGGGTGCCTGCCAGGCTCTCCCTCACCCATTGGGGGAAACAACACCCCAACCCGCATGACCCCGGTGGTGGCCCTGTTCGGAGGCGAACAGTCCAGATATGGGCTGCAAAAGAAATCCAGCACCATCTTCCCAGCTAGCCAACTATCTGGTGTAATGATCCCAAGAACTGAGACTGGCAGACTGGTAACAGATCCATCACTTCTTTTCTCACTGTCTTTTGATATATTTGCTGTTTTGATTAAAGGTTAGAAGGAATGTAGTGTTCCAGCGCGTGAGGTGGCGGTCTAGCCTACCCGCGCTGCCGGAGTGCGCCAGCGCTGACGTGTGACGTCAGGCGCTGAGGTATTAAATAAAGGGGCGTGGCCTCGATGAGCAGTCGGGAGCCGCGTGTGAAACCAATTACCGGCTCCTGTCCTATTTAGCGTTACCGCGCCGCTAATGATTAGGGCGAGCGCCTAGAAACGCTACACTGCTTTTCCAATGATGCCGTCTTCAGATGAAATCACAGGGCTCCTTTTTATGCGCAGCAATACAAACAATTATCGCTGAAGCAGGAAAACAACAAATGTCATCGGTGTAAACAGCAGACTCCCACACTAATCACAGTTGTCCCTTGCCTCCTAGCATTGTGTAATCTTCTGCAAATCAGCTGTCTCTCCGACGCGATTCCCTTGCTCATAAAGATTAGGCGAATTGTGACCTATTACCACTAGGCGTTTTGCAGGGGCTGCTGTTAAGGTGTGCTGATACCTTGAACTGAGAACCCTATGAACAAGAATAAATATGTTTAAAGCGCCGCTCAAGTCACCTCTAAGTGTTTTAAATAGCAACTGTAACTGTTACCATTACTCATTGTAAAGATAGAACATTTACCCACCTCATAAGTATGGTCCGCCATAACATCCCAAGTCAGCAGCAATGTTTAACTCGCTGAGCCACCTTTTGTTACTATGTTTGGGAGATAGCTGTGTAGTGGCGAGTGCATGCATGAATTAAGTATGTGCTTTAAGTTTCATTTCTCCTATTTGATCCGAATTAAAATTCCAGGTATGAGAGAATATGTTCACCGTCATTGGCACGGAGATTTGTACGTGGTGTTCTCTGATGGGCTGCTGCCATTTACAAGGGATGACTGAAAGTCCTCCTCGTGAGATTGGGCCATTTGCAATAACATTTTAAACGGGCGAAAAATAAGTGATCAAATATACAAGGTCATGATAACGTGTGAGGCAAAATTACAGGCAGCTGGGCAGGTTTTCTGGACATGCAGCTACAACTTGTCATCTCTCGTTATGTCTGCTACAATACAACACAAGTCGAAATGTAAAGAACTGCACAACGAACATTAGGCCGTTTATAATCCATCTCTTCTCCCTTCCTTGCTTTCTAACAAAGGTGTTTCTTAGGTAAAGTTTTGTTGTTTACCTACCAAAAAATCCCCACTAGCTGCAAAGAAAAGCATAGACTTCCAAGAAAAGAAGCAAGCTTGCACGCACAAAGCCAAATCCCATGTGTAGTCCTTATCTGTGGAGTATGTGAATTTCAAATAATGAGAAGTTAATGCAGACGTGCTCCGCTTTTCAGACCATGTTTTTAAACATTGAACTTCTGTTCATCACTGAATATCGATAAATGGGAATAACCAGTTACTGTGCCTGGGCTGGAGGATGATTAGTGTTGCGAAGTACCATGTTATTATAGCAGATTGTGATATGAAGTTCTCCGCTTACCTCTGTGGCACCAGGCTTGCTTGAATTGGCAGCATGGCTCTGTCTGGTGGCTGCATAGTATCGTCATTAGCATCCTTTTCCACCCCTCCAACATAATATACATTTCCCAATAAATAAACACACAACACAATATTTTTTTGTTTGGGTAAAGTTTCTGCAGGTTTATTACATACACCGTTATGTAATAGGTGGGTTATCTTACGGGCGATCCAAGGGCAGGCAACCAACTGGGCTGCATGCCCGCCTGATGAGCCCGCCTGTGCTGCCCTTACTAGTGATCCTCTTCCCGGATCACGTGACCGTTGGTACCTTCTTAATCACGCCCCTTTCAGGGCAGAGCGTCGCAGAGCAAACACCCCGGTTGTTCAGGCCCACAACCGCCCAAAGAACTAGCGGGTTGCCGACACGGCCAGGAACCTCCAATGAGGCTCCTAGGATTTGGCTCTGGCACACACCATGGTGCCACGCAGAGGTACCCTTCTGTACCCCTTTGCTTCCAGATCGCCCTGTAACTACGCCTGCAACGAAAAAAGGAAAACATTACAATATTCTCTGCCCCTCTCCTGCCACCACCACGCCAGGTAAATGTTATGGAGGGAGACGGCGTGTGTGGCGATCCAAAGTGGTCGCCAAAATGTTGGGGGAGGGATATATACCCTCCCCAGGACCTGGGCACCCAGGAAGTGTCACCCCTCGTGCCCGCAACCAGGCTTGAGAGGGGGACTCCAACCAGAGTCCCTGCCCTTGAAGGGGGCGGGGGGTGTGGGGTGTCCAGTGCTGACCTCTCTAGTGGCCCCCTGTGGCAACCCACACTTGCCACTGCTAGGGTCCACCTGATGGTGCTAACACACCAGGGCTTTTCTGGTGCCTTCTAGGGTCTGGCATGGGAATGTGCTCCCTCAGGAGAGTGGTCTGGGGGACTGTTCATGAAGGCTGAACCTGGTTCCCCAGTTCTAAATTTAGTAGTTCTGCCCCCAGTGCTACATCTGCTCCCTCACTGAACACCATACTGCCCCACTGAGAGAAACTCACACTGCCTTCAGCTACAATCCAATTTGACCTGCTATAAATAACTAGATGCGACTCAATTCAAATTACACCCTAGGCAACAGTAATATGCTGCCTAAAACAAAAGGTAACAACATCCTGGAAAAAGCAAACACTCATAAGGAATGAAAGATTTAATAAAGCATGTAAAACGTAAGCAGGAGCATGGTGAACGTAACGCTTTTACAGTCATTATTCAGAAACCAACAAGTATTTTTGCCTGAAAAGTTGAGGACATAACTACAGGGCCCAGAAAAGACCCATTTCAATGTCCACAGCTTATATGCTTACAAATCGTAAGCAGTATGGTTTCAAAAAGACCACATTTGTGAACACAAAGCTGCCGTACACATTTCTTTTTCCAATCCACCAATCAACCAGGTATTGCAGTACATTCAGGCAGGGCCAGTCCTAGGATTTTCGGGGCCCTGGGCAAAAGGGAATGTGGGAGGCCCCTGAAATCTACATAAGTGACACCATCTGATCTCGGGGAAGCTGCTTTGTGCAGACTCCACTTGGGCCGCAGCTCCTCCTCTAGCCACCTCAAGCACCTCTTGTACAGCCCATTTCGAACTGAAGGTGTGAGAATTGCTTGGGGGCTGAGTTAAACTTGTGTGGGCTAAAGTGCTGACAATGAGCGCCCTGCCGAGTCTCTGAACTGGCTGCCTGAGAGGTGTAAACTCCCCTAGGCCTTCCCACACCATCCCTTAGAGGCCCCAGGAGGAGGTCCCCCTCCCATGAGCCCGTTTGTGAAGCATTTCTTTCACTCTGATCGGCAGACATACACGAGGAGAAGTGGGGTGTTAATTGAAAGACAAGAAAACAAAAGTAGCTCTTTACTGACAAACTCTGTAAAGTGGCATTAATGTGTTGGGGTTTGAAAAAAAATTATCTGGCCACTTTAAGAACACTCCATCTGATTTAATTAATTATTTTTCAGAGTTTGAACATTTTATTTCCAAGGCTTCACTTGGGAATAGAAAAATGGCAAAACAGCATTTCAAGCAAAAGTGGTTTTCTTTTTTGCATCCATTTCACAGGGGTACAAATGGACGACAGGAAGAGACGGTGAGAACCATTTCTTGATTCATGGTTTTTGGAAAGGTGAGAAGGAGTTAGACAGAACAAGAGGGAATAGGAGTAAGAAAGAGGGGGCAGCTGCCAGATTCCTTGTCTTGTCTGGGCAGGAAGTAAGAGACAGAGACCTTTTCCTTCTCTGCTCCCCGCCCGTCCACGAACAGAATATTTCTGACGTCCAGGGACGCATGTTCATAATAAAAAAGTAGGGGAACGGAATCTACAGAATTAAAGAAGTAGGGGCACGCCGTGCCCTGCCGTTCCCGCCCACTTCGACCACTGGCTGCACCCCTGTTTCTCATTTCAACGTGCGCGCACCCTTTGATGTGTTTCATTGTTGGAAGGTCACATCCCATTGCCTCCACCCATTTAGCAACAAGTAACAGCATCAGCACCTTGCCGACATAAGGTCCAGCTGCTCTGCTGCCTGTGAGAGGCAAAACAGCCGCGCAAAAAGACGGAATACTTGTTGGGAACTGTTTATGTAATGTAATTCGAGCTGTCACGAGCGTGCTTGTTGTGTCATAGCTCGTGACCAGCTTGTGTCTATGGGAATGTTGGGGACCTTGTTGTTGTTTGAATATGTAGAACGATGGGGATGTAATGTTGTTAGGAGGTTAGTGGTATTATTCTGGACTTCATGAAGAGCGGATGTTAAATAAACCTCGTCTCATTTTACACGGTTCCTACGTGTTATTGCTTCAACTGAGACTTCCAACACTGGCGACGGGCGGGATTCATTACCTGCTATTTGTTGAAGAACAGGATCTATTTGCTTTAAAAGGAAATTAAAAAAAAATATATATTTTTAATTTGGATCGGGCAGTGAGGCTTTCACGAGGATTTCGGAGACCTGGTTTTGAATTAATCTGTTGTATGCGCTTTTCCGCTATAAAAGGAGAAAGAAAGGAAATTGAAAATACAAAGTAATCTTACTGCTGATGGCATTTTTTTAATGATTCACGAGTTCCATAGCTTTGCCGTCTGATTTTCGAATCCGGAGGAGTCGGCGCTCGTGTAGTGCACAGATTGACGAGGCACAGAGTCTTCACGCTGTGTTCGGTCATCACGTTACGTTATGATTCCTGTCATCACGCAACGTGGGCGCCATTTTCTGTGCTGTTTAGCAACACTATCTGGAAAGGAAACACTTTGAGGATGAATTGTCGCATATTTGATTAAAGGTGGAAATTTTTTAATATTTACCTACATCGGTGACACGCACGCCGCGTGTCTCATTTCATGGACATAAAACATTTTTTACATTAATGTAATTATAGCGTCGGTGACACGCACACCGTATATCTCAGTTATTATATCTAATATACTGTACTTATTACTAGAAATGTATTTATTATTTTTTTGTTTTTGTTTATATTACTAGATTTAAAATGTCTGGCATTGTTCCTCCTCCATCCTTTCTATCGTCCCCAGGTGAACCTCCCATGGCTTGGGAAATATGAGTACCTGTCTTTGTAGCCTATGTAGAGGTGTTGGAGGAGGGAGAATGTGAGTCAGAAAGGAAATTGTCGCTGTTAAAACATTGTTTAGGTGGAATTGCTTTGAAAGAATTCAAAACATTACCAGCTCTTGTAAATCCAGTGAATGTTAATGTATATGAGTATGCTTCTTTGCAGTTAAGTCTACGATACGGTAAAAAAATAATGTTTTTTTTTTGTCCTCATTTGCCACCTAGGTTTTAAATGTGCAATCTGTAGGTTTACAAGCATTGTGCTGCCTCAGTTCTTTCAACTGGTGGGGACAGAAATGGAACGTAGACCTCATCCCTCAGCAATAGTGCTTCAACCACCAATGATCGCTGGAATAAAACCTTACGGAGGTCGCAGGAGTGCAGCCAAGATACTGGTGAGAGCATCTGGACCCGGCTATTCCCAAGGATGGGAATGATGGCTTAATCATTGGACCTGGAAAAAAAAAACAGTTTCTCAGTGATCCCACTTCAGGAGATGCCAGAAAGATCTTTTGTCAGGGTTCCCAGCTCTGACCAAGTCCAACCTGGAGACCTGCAAGGCCGAGGCGTACCAGTCATTAATGGAAGGAGGGAGAGAGTCTTTCCATTTCCTGCATATCTCCCTCCTAGCAAGCAGGATAGAATAAAAGATTAACTTCCTCGCCAACGTGGGAACCCCTTCTAAAAGTCCAAAGATTACCGAAGACAGGTCCAGAACGATATTGGAGCCAACTGATATTGAAAGAGTCTTACTTATGGCTTCCCAAAATAGGGACAAGTGAGGGCATTCGAAGAACATGTGAATGTCAGAAGCGGCCACCAGCCCACATCTCGCACATGCCACCATATTCCCCTGAGTAAATTTAGAAAGTCGAAGGGGTGAGTAGTAAGCTCGGTGAATAGTAAAAAGGTGGTTCCTGCGTAACCATGCCGGTTTGACGATGTCCCACATCGTTCTGCATGATGAACTCCAAAGGTCTTGCAAATTAGAGTTACTCACATGCGATGACCAAAGCTCATCTGGTAACAGGAATTCACCATCCAATTCTTCCAAGATTAAATTATACCAAGATGAAATCTCCTTCTTAGTGGTAAGTTTGTCAGCTAGAAGGGTTATAAGGTAGCTATACGCACCCAAGGGAAATTTGGTTCCTCAAGAAGGTTGAGCAGTGTATGAACGAGACTAGCTGGATATTTGCAGATATTTAAGCCTGGCGAAGTTTGGGCCGATTTTATTGCGTAAACACTCCCAGGAAAGCAGGACGCCGTCAACAAATAAGTCTCCCCACACCTCCAACCCAGCTTCTCTCATAGATACAGCAAGTGTATCTCCCAACCAAGCCGGGCTGTCGGGAAGACCCCACAGAGGCGTCCTGCTTCCATAGTACCCTATTTTAATAGCCTTAGTTAGCTGGGCCCAAATTCTTGCCATTCCCCGTAAGACTTTCAATGTAATTTTTTTGAAAAATTTGGGATCCCCAAATTTAAAAAGAAAACCTGACTGGCTCACCCCCTCTCCCATCAGCAACATAGAATACATAGAACCCACTCCATACTCAAATGGATTCTTTAAAAACATCCTGGCACGAGATAGCTGGAAAGCCCAGGCATAGACCTGGAGGTCCGGGGCAGCCAGCCCCCCCTTTTCTCTGCGTCTCCTGATTTTTTTCCAAGAAATTCTTGGAAGGTGTTTATTCCAAATGAAGGTGTTAATTTCGGCCTGTAATTTTTTAATAAGAGAAGGATCAAAATAAAAGGGGATAATGTTAAATAAAAAAGAGATCTTGGGCAAAATGGACATTTTGACCAGGTTGACCCTTCCCAATAAGGATAGAAGGAGATGAGCCCAAGTTTGAAGCACCTTATGACATTCTTTAGCCACCTTCGAGAAATTATTGGTGGCGATCTGGTCAATATCCCCTACAACGTCGAGGCCTAGATACCTCATCCCTTTTCCCGGCCGGATGCCAGAGCTAAAAAAGCTCTGGCCGATGTTCCAAGTCATCATCTCTGTCTTTAACGTATTAATGTCATAACCGGAGACCTCCCCAAATTCCGAAGCCAGCTTAAATATTGCAGGAAGGGCCGTATGAGCTTCAGACGTAAAGATGAGGATATCGTCCGCATAGAGGGCCACCTTTCTCTCCCAACCCCTATACGCGAATGCCTTGATGTTAACACTGTCCCTCAAACTCTGGGCAAATGGTTCATTATATAGATCGAACAGGAGTGGAGAGCGCGGACAGCCCTGCCATGTTCCCCTCGAGATGTTAAAGGGCTTGGATAATACACCATTGACCAGAACACAGGCACTAGGGTTCTGGTAAATAAGACTAATTGCCCGACAAAATCTTTCTCCCAAGTTGAACTTTGCCAGGGGCTCCAACAGGTACAACCAGTTGACCCTGTTGAAGGCCTTGGTGGCATCCAACGTAAGAACCGCCAAGGGAAGAGATTCCAAAACAGCCAGATCTATATCTCCTATTAAATCAAAGGTTAATTCGAAAAGCTGTCGCCCCTTGACAAACCCTTTCTGATCTGGATGTAGAATAGTGGGGGCGACTAGGGCCAGTCTGTTTGCAAGAATAGAGGAAAATATCTTGTAATCCCCATTTAGGATCGAAATTGGTCTGTACGAACCACATGCAGTTGATGGCTTCCCTGGTTTTAAAATTACGGTTATGGAAGCATTGTCCCATGACACTGGAGGACGCACACCATCCAGTAGAATCTGATTAAACAATATTACCAAAAAAGAGACAAGTTCCTGCTCCTAAGCTCTATAAATTTCAGCAGGTAGGACATCTGGCCCTGATGCTTTCCCCTTCTTGGCATTCTGAATGGCTTTCCTCACCTCTCCTTCCGAGATTTCACTTTCTAGCATCTCACTCTGATCAACAGAAAGACCTGGGAGGGTGATTTTACTAAGCCAATCTTTAATAATATCAAGGTCCAACTTCTTGTCCTCATGGTAAATAGATCGAAAAAATTCTCTAAAGGCTGATCTAATATCAACATCTAAGGAAAGAGGGACATCATTGACATTAATCAGGACGATGTTATTACGGACCTGATCCGTTTTGGCTTTCCATGCCAATAACTTCCCAGCTCCCTCCCCATAGTGAAAGTGTGCAATTTTGCTGGCCTCCCATCTTTCTTGTATCAGCTGATTAAGAATCGAAGCTAATTGGCCCTTTAGGGAAAGCAATCTTTCACGCAGAGGTGTTAAGACAGCGTCCGCGGCGGCGGAATTAGCATCAATATCAAGCTGGATCTTAGCTATATTCGCCTCCACCGAGGCCACTGCCTCTCTATACTCTCTCCTTCTATAAGCCACTTTACCTGTGATAAGGCCTCTCAAAAAAGCTTTAAGGGAGTCCCACACCACTCCTACATCAGCCGAACCTACATTCACCTTTAAAAAAAGTGCCACCTCAGCCTTTAGAAAGAGAACATCGTCAGGATGGGAAAGTAAAGAACGATCAAAAGACCAAGTCCTTACCGGCGCGGCAAGAGAGGTCGTGAGTTCCACCACTACTGCAGAGTGATCTTATAGATGTAGAGGGAGATATTTAATGACCTTGACGGCGTCAACCAACCTCTGATTAATTAATATGAAATCTATTCTGGACTGATGATGATACTTATAGTTCCTGAAAGAAATGCCCTGCTGTTGGCCTGCCCTTAATCTCCAAATATCCACATACCCATTCTGCTTCATTGCATTGAACAAGGAGGATATTGATTTTGACCGGACCCGGGATCGATTATTATGAGATTTGTCCAAAACCGGGTCTACGACAATATTAAAATCTCCAGCAAATATTACAGGCTCGGGGAAGGACAAGAGATGGGAAAAGATGACTTCTAAGGATGATGAATCGTCATGATTGGGGCCATAGTACCCAACCATGGTAAGTTGAGCACCCAAAATAGACAGAGAAGCAATAACCCATCTACCAGCAGGGTCCACCTTAGAGTCCAAGACCCTAGCCTTAAGTTGTTTCTTGAAGATGAGTGATACCCCTCTAGAGGTCAGAGACTGAGAGGTAGAAATTGCGAAGTCAATCCATTTGTTCCCCTTAACTAACGTGTCAATTTCAGCCTGGATCAAATGCGTCTCTTGGAGGATGATGACCTGTGCATCTGAGTCGCGGAGATACTGCAACAACGTTCTGGCCCTAGGTTTAGTACGCAGGCCGTTGATGTTCCAAGACATTATCTTTAATCTAGTCATCACCACTGTCCCAGAATCCGCCCAACCTTAATTTGATGCAAGAGACAACGTTAGTCTGCCCTGCCCCTATAAAAAATGGCAACACAACACGAAAACACTTATAGCCAACGTGATGAAATAAGACACAGAATTGGCAAATGAGGAATTTTTAATGAAATTTTTGCTCCCCCTAACCCTGTGCCCCCTCTACCCTCCGCCCCCCTCCCATGGAGAACCCGTGGTGTATCTAACTGGATCAAGTCCAGTAGATGGCTCCCCTTCCTCAAGCTCCCGCTACACTTCCCCCCCCAAACCCTGAACCAAAATTCCCTAACAAAGTGAGCTTCCTACCGCTAAAGAAATGAAAATGTGTGTGTTCCGTAACAAGAGTTTATTTTTTGATAGTTTAATATTTTGATATTTTTATAATTTTAAATTCATTTGTTTGTTATACCTTTTAATGGTGACTATATAGATCTATGATAACATTCACATACTTTAGTTAACCTATGTCAATTAGAGAACCAAATCCTATTTACCCGACGCCTTATTGCCCAGGTATAAAAGGAGCTCATCAGCGGCTTGGACTGACCTGATGTTAACCATCTTATTATTGTGCATCACCTTTAGCGAGGCCGAAACATAAGTTGAGCAGTAGCACCCAACTTCCTAAAGGCGTCCAGCCGCCTTCCAAACTCCCACTGGTTCTCTAGCGTAACCCTAGATAAGTCTGACCTGATAAGGAAAGTGAACCCCTTACCGGGTAGGGACTTCTGCTTTAGAGCTAAGTTAAGGATCTACTCTTTAAGGGCATAAGTGTGGAAGTTAACCAGGATTTTACGCGGTTTCGACCTTTGCGGATTCTGTCTAAATGGGTCTCTGTGGACCCTCTGGATGCCAGTGGCCAACTCCTCCAAGGATTGATCCAAACATAATGGGTCCTTCAGTAAATGGACAACAAACTGCTTGACATCAGAACCTTCCGATCCCTCTGTAATATTAAGAATGCGAATGTTCCCCCTTCTAGCATTGTTCCCCAGCACCTCCATCCTGTCTAGAAGGGCCTGATCCTCTTTCTTAAGTTTACCAATGTCCTCTTCAGCTTTATCCAAATGTATCGATATCGCAGCCACAGTCTCTTCCAACACCCCTGTCCTTGATGTTAACCCATCGATCTTATTGTCAAGGGACACGCAGTAGTTACGAATCTCCAGCTGAATAGCCGAGGACTCCTCAAACCCCCTTTTTATGTCCCAAGACAGGGTTGAAAACATTGCCAGTAAAGAGGCAGCCAAGATGCTGGTAGTTGTGCCACCTTCCTCCAAGGATGGAGCGGGACCTGAAAGTTGCTGCTGGGCAAGGTCAAAGGGTAAATCTGGTACTTCCACTTCGATGCCACCCATACCTGCGTGCATGAGTTCCACAAGGGCTGGCATAATAGGACCGCCTGCCGTATCTCCTACTGCCACGTGACCACAACAGACATTGTCAACTAACAAACTATCTCTACCTTCTATGGAGGGTGAAACTGCATCAGTAGATACGATTGTAGGTGAGGGTACAACTGACAATGCCATAGTGGTACCATCAGAGGACCCGTCAGACCCGTCAACGGCTAGCATAGGGACCAGGCCACCACCAGGAGGGGATAGGACAGCAGGGACCGGGACTAGAGAGTCATGAACAGCTACCTCTGACTCAATCAATGTAGACATGCCCTGAGCCTCTGTGAGATGAAGAACCTGTGGGACTACTTTGAAGTAAGAGCGAGGAGATGGCATGATTTTGGAACCTGGATCAAACACAGCAGTAAGGTTCCGTTTTAGTTTAGCTTTCCCTCTAGCGCCCTTGGATTTAACTTCGGTCGAGAGATAAGAAGAGGCTCTCTTACCTCCAGGGGGTGAAGCGACGTTACTGACTGATTTTGCGCTGGGGGCAGACTCCCTCAATTGTGCTCTAACAAGCGCCTTGCCCCTTCTGCGGCTGCCTCTCCCCTTACCTTTAGACTGCTGCTGGTAACGCTGGAAGTGCAAACCTTCTTCCTCGGAATCACCCGACACCCTATCCACACAGTACTCCTTCTCCTTCTCCTTAATGCCGTCGGGCTCTCCCACAGCCTTTACAACCTCCACTGTGTCCCGCGAGACAGACTCGAGGAGCTGAGCCTTCGTGGGAATGGTACACCAAGCACGCACCAAACTGCGTGCCTTCCTGCCACGCCGCAGCTCCAGGGCGGCTGAGGACCACAGCCACAGGACCAGCGGAACTCCTGTGGGGTCGGAAGCGACAAGAACGGACACTGCACCACTGCTGCCACTGCCTCTACCGACGCCCTTTCCAACGCCAAAAATGCTGCCGAAGAGTCCCGTCATGGAAACGGAAAACAGACCTCGCTCCAGGTATATTCACATAGTGCCTGTGAAGAGTTACCAAGCAGACGCCCGATACCCTTGCTTTTTTGCTCTTTTTTGCGTCCTAGTACCCAGTACCCAGTTTGAGACACCGTGATAGTGTATCAATCGGTAGAGAAAAAAAAACGTGCCATTTCGAGCTCGTCAGGGTTCAGGTGGGGCAAACGGTAGCCTGATTCACGGAGTACCACGGCAGCACAGCCGTCTGCCGCCATGTTCTCCCCTCCACTAATTAAAAAAAAAGAATGTTGTTATTAAGAGGTTCATTTTTTACTCACGGAAGCAAAGCGCAGATGAACCTGTGGAGGATTTTGTTTCAGCTTTAAGATCGTTAGCTGTCACATGTGATTTTGAACACATTTCTTATGAGCAAGTCTTAAGGGACCAAGGGTCAGATGTAGGTAAATCCATTTTACTGATTCTAAAATACCGAATTTCACCGATTCGGTATTTCAGAATCGGTAAATGAAATGTAGGAAAAAAATCGGTAATTTTTACCGATTCTGTAAAATTCGGTATCGGAGACTCGGTATTTACCGAATCGGTATTTACCGAATCGGAATTTACCGAATCGGTATTCCCCATTCATTCCTATGGGCCTTTTTGGCCACAGGATTGAATGGGAAATACCGATTCGGTAAATACCGAATCGGAAAAAAAAAAAAGTGAAACCTATGAAGGCAGCCAATCAGGTGCAAACACACTCCCCCTCCCTACCAGGAAGTGGCTACCCAGACAGCTGCAACTAATTAGAAGGTTCTGGAGAGGCAGTCAGAGCTGAGCAAAGTCACAGAGCAGCAGGGAGAGTTTGTTGTAACTTTACAAACTGAAAAATGGCAAGCAGCAGTGAAAGCCAAAAGGCAGACAGGAAGAGGAAAATCATATCATGGAGCTGCAGGTACTTGTGGAGGAGGTAGTGAGGGTGTACGACAAACATTTTGGCAGGCACTCCCTCACTGTTCCCGAGTCTGCCAAAAGAAAAATCTGGCTGGCAATTGTCGAGAAAGTGAATGCTGTGGGAGTCACAACCAGGAACACTGAGGACCTTAAAAAATGATTCTATAACCTCAGGAGCCTCACCAAGAAGAAAATGGCTGAAATCAGCAAGCAGGCAGGCCTAACCGGTGGAGGCAGGAACACAGCCCCCACCCCCTGACTGACCTGGAGGAGTTGGTGGCCTCAACCATTGAGGCAGACAGCGTCTGCGGACTGGGAGATGTGGACAGCTCAGCCAGAGCTGCAACAAAAAAAGGTAAGACGCATGCGCAGCATGACACCCCATACCAACCTGCTTCCCTTTACCCTTTGTGGACAAGCAAACCCCAGTTCAGTACTGCTAGCACTATACAGGAGCAATGCATTATGGGAAATGTAGTCCGCAAATGTAAGACCATGTGTAACAGCGCAGACATCAGCAAGTTAGTGAAATGATTGCAGATACATGAAAGTGAAATGTGTAAATCATTTATTGTAGTGACCGTGACACAGTAGCACTCAGTTGATATACGCTCATTTATACCTAGGGGCCAAATCACGCAGTCGACCCACTGACACAGAAGGGACTGCACCAGAGAGGGAGGAGAGTGAGGAAGCAGATCCAAGCCAAGTGCAAGTCTCGCAGGACGAAGGTGACACAACTGGCATGTCTGTGGAAGATGACACTGTACTGACCTCAGAGTTGCTGCACTCCCCACAGCTTTCCCAATCCCCTCACTTGCAATTCTCACCAGAAAATTCACCATCTCTGCTCCACTCCACTCCTGTAACCCCACCAGCCAGGAGGCGTGTCGTGGCCCCACTACCATCAATGGAGGCAGCAGAGGGTGAGGGGGAGGCTGAAGTCACCATGGATGAGAGTTCAGCAGCACTGCAGTCCACAAATTAGATGGGCCCTTATAGCAGAAGACAACGCAGACCCAGCAGTGCAGGTGGACGTGGTGAGGGCACTGTGTTCCGTGGGCTGGAGGGGAGCATCGTGCGCATTCAAAGGCAAACCAATCCAAGCCTGCAAACGCCAAATCAGAGCCCTGAATGTGCACATAGGAGACATAGGGAAGGGCATGAGAGATATAGTGGAGGCGAATAAAGAAGTTGCCAAAACAAATAGGGACATTGCAGCAGGGATGCAGCAGTTGAGCCACGCAGTAACGCAGCTATGCTCTAAACTTGACAGTGTGTCACACAGAAGGTGCAGGGATGCCAGTGCCCACAATACGGCCATCAATCGCTTGGCCACTGCCACATCCCTGCTATGCAGGAGAGACATAAATATGCAGGAGGCATTGACGCAGAATACAACTGAGGTCACCAGGGACATGGCCAGAATGACAAGTGCTCTAGAGGCAATGTTGATATCCCACACAGCACAGAATCCTGCTCTGGACGTGGCAGAGGGTGAAGACACAAGTAGCCAGAGCAGCATAGCAAGCACTAATGTGGAGACACGGAGGAGTACCAGGCGCCAAGCTGAGGCTGCAGGGCACGCTGAAAAAAGCGAACAACATCCAAGTGGCTCAGGGAAGCGCGGGCGCAAGTGACATTACCGTTCATGTGTGAAGGAACCCACGTGTATATTGTTTTTTGTTGCATAAACGTTGTGGCACTATTAAAATACGTTGGTCCCATACACAACCTGTCTGTGTCTCATTACTTACTCAGAAATAGTTGCGTGTAATCTCCTCACATCTGTATCTGCCATCACTTGGTGTTGACACTCCAGCAGGTTGTGGTTCAGGCACAGCAACCTCGTCGTCATGATCCTCAAAGTCTGACAACTCCACCTCTGTGCCCTTCTTCACAGCGAGGTTGTGCAGCATGGCACAGGCATCAATGATTTTACAGCAGATGATGGGGCTATACTGCCGGGCACCTCCACTCTTATGCAGGCACCTGAACCTGCTCTTCCATATACCAAAGGTACGCTCCACAATATTTTTTGTGCTCTTGTGGGCCCTGTTATATCTCCTTTGGCTGGGTGTTGAGGGGTTGAGGTAGGGGGTGAGGATGAAGGAGCGGAGGGCATATGCACTGTCTCCTAAAAGGAAATGGGAATATATTACTCACATGCATACATGTACTTCTTTCTGCAATAGGTGTTAATGGGGTCGCACACTGTGTCTTACCTAGAAGGTATCCTTCACCAAATTCCCCTGCTGTGAGCCGTGCATATATACCGCTGTTTTGAAATATGAAGGAGCCGTGGGTACTCCCAGGAAATGTTGCCACAAGGTCAGTGATGGCGCACTTGGCATTGCAGATCACCTGCACATTGATGGTGTGGGTGGACTTTCTATTCCTATATATGTATTCGGTAGCAGCAGGGGGACAAATGGGAATGTGGGGGCCATCAATGCAGCCAATGATATTGGGGAAACGCGCCATCAGATAAAAGTCAGTTTTTGTTTGGAGCAGTTCAGCATGGGTTTCAGGGAAAGTTATATACTGGTCCATTCTCTGTACCATGGCGTCAAGGAATTTGTGGAAAAAGCGTGACAGGCTGCTCTGGGTCACCCCACCTACCGCAGCAACCACACTCTGGTAACTCCCAGACGCAAGCAGGTGTAGGCTGCACAGCACCTGCACGTGGGGTGGAATGGCGTGCGCCCTTGGGGTAGTGTGCTCCAACATTGGGTGGAGGTCCCTGATGAGGTCCAAGATGGTGTCTGGGTCCAACCTGTACCTCTGGAGAATCTATATGAGCATGAACAAGGTGATCCTCTGTCTGTAGACCTGCTCCTGTCTCTGCCATTCCCTCTCTCCTTCCTCCAGCAGCCGTAGCCGCCTCGCAATGACATAGAATGCCACCATTGTGAAAAAAGTATTGCATTTTGGGTCCTTTTTCATAGGCTGCACCTGGTTACCACCTGATTTCAATCCATGGTAAATACAGACTCTTAAATACCGAATTTCAAGCAAATTTGGTATTTAAGAGCTTACCTACATCTCATTATTCAATTTTGCCACTTCTTATTTACCGAATCGGTATATTTACCGATTCGGTAAATTCACCGATTCGGTAAATATACCGAATCTGTAAATTTACCTATTCGCAAACTGTTGCGATTCGGTAAATATACCAAATCAGCAAATTTACCGATTCGGAGTGTTTACCGATTCGGTAACTTTACGGATTCGGTAAATTTACCGATTTGGACGATTTTCAGTCCCCTATATCCCAAAAGAGACAATACCGGTCGGAAACGTCCGAAAATACCGATTTTCGGCTGTTTCCGACCGGTATTGGGCTACCTACATCTGGCCCCAAATTGTGATGAGAACTAATAACAAAAAAGAGCAAGAACGACTTTAGACGACATCTGATATGTCTTTAAACAATGCGATAGATATTGCAAAATCTATAGAACATTCCGAAAAATTTGTGAAGGAAATTAGAGGAAATGATAAAAATGATGTTTTCAGTGTATCTAAGGATTCAGATAGGGCAAAGAAAAACTATTTGCCGAGAAGTGATTTTTCATCTAGAATGGATAACAAGTTCAGAAATCAGAAGTATGAAAAGAAGTCCTCAAAATTACTGTGTTTCAGATGTGGAAGTGATGGGCTTTTGGCAGATTGTAGAAATTGTCCAGCTTTAGGAAAAACATGCTCAAAATGCAACAAGAAAGGCCATTTCACAAGATTTTGTAGATCGTTACCAGGGAAAGTGAATTGTATACATGATTGCTGCGAAAGTTATGCCTTAGATGATGAAAGCGAGTTCCAAGTAAATACTGTTATCAATGTATGTGAGGATGGGGATTGTACAAAATTTCCGTCTTGTGTGATAACTGTTGATGATATAAATTTAGAATTTTTCGTAGACTCATGTGCATGGTACACCATCATTCAGTTGAATGTTTTTCATGAGAAGTGGCCTAATAGAATGCTGTTCCAACCTGAAGTATTCCCTGGTGGTTATACAGGCCCCAAAATTGATCTTCTTCGATTTTTTAATGCTAATTTACAATTTTCTGGCCACCATACTTTTGGGAATATTTATGTATCAAGATCTGGGTTATCACTTCTAGGTTGACCGCACCAACACCAGTTGGAAATGAAAATTGATTCAAGAGCCAATCCTCCTGTTTTTGTTGTACAACCACATTGTTTGTCAGTTGTTCGGGGAGACACTTCACAGCTAGTAGATAGTTTGAGGAAATCATTTCCAAGTGTCTTTAGTGGTACTCTAGGATGATATAAGGGTTTTGAACATGTCATTAAGCTACATGAGAATGTTATCCCTGTTCGACACAGAGTAAGGAATGTTCCACTAACCTACAGGAGCAAATTAAAGGATATGCTTAAGGACTTATGTCAGAAGAATATTATAGAACTAATAGAATCTTCCCATTGGGTTTCTCCCATTGTGATTTCGATTAAGTCTTCTGGCGAGCTTAGGTTATGTGTAGATCTTCGCAGTGTTAATAGTGCCATTTGGGTGGATTCGCATCCTTTACCAAACCTTCACGAAATGGTTTCAACCTTAGCTGGTGCACAAGTCTTTTCTTGTGTTGACTTGGCCAGCGCCTACCATCAGGTGGTCCTTTCTGAGGAATCTAAGAACATTACCGCGTTTATTACTCCAGAGGGTCTTTACAGATTTTGTCGTATGCCATTTGGGTTGGCGAGCGCTGCCTAAGTGTTTCAGAGACTCATGAGAGACAGTTTGGAGGGGTTAAATGGCGCTGTAGCGTTTCAGGATGACATTCTTGTGTACGGGAAAAATGATGAGGAGCATGATAATAATCTGAAGTGTGTGATTGCTGCTTTGTCAGAGAAAGGGCTTACTCTCCGTCTCGACAAATGCAAGTTTAGACAAAAAGAGGTTGAGTATCTAGGGCATATTATTAGTGGAAGGGGGGTTAAACCGAAAAGAAATCCTGTTGAAAGTATTGTAAACGCTCCTTTACCTTCTTCAAAAGAACAACTGGTGGCAATTTTTTGGGGCTTATTGAATTCTATGCTAAATTCATACCACATTTTTCTACAAAGGTTGATCCGTTTAGATGTTTGTTAAAGAGGAATGCCAAATTTGTTTGGACTGATGACATGACGCAAGCTTTTAAGAAATTGAAAATGTTTGTTGTGGATGCGCCGTGCCTTAAACCTTTTGTGGTTGGTGTGAAATGTGTTGTTATGGTGGATGCTCGTAGCTCAGGTTTGGGTGGTGTCCTTTTGCAGAGAGACAATGAGAAAGAATGGGTAGTTGCGTATGCCTCAAGAGCTTTGAGAGCTGCCGAAAAGAATTATTCCGTTATAGAAAGGGAATTGTTAGCATGTGTTTGGGGGGCTGAACACTTTAGACCCTTTTTATGGGGTACAAGATTTACCATAAAAACTGATCATAAGCCTCTTGTTTTTCTCATGGCTCCTGGGGGTGGCAGGACCATGTCGGCGCGTCTTGCAA
The DNA here is from genome assembly GCF_964261635.1 of Lissotriton helveticus. Lineage (NCBI taxonomy): Eukaryota > Metazoa > Chordata > Amphibia > Caudata > Salamandridae > Lissotriton > Lissotriton helveticus. The sequence continues at coordinate 1,835,190,249 of NC_136068.1, read as the reverse complement.
GATTAGCTTCAAGATTACAATCCTTTCAATGTCAGATTGAGTATGTTCAGGGTAAGGCGAATGTACATGCAGATTGCATGTCAGGACTAGTTTCTGAAATGGACAATCCTGAGGTGGTTCTCGAAGATGAGTGTGAGGTTGCTTCCACTATGCGTGATATTAATCTAGTTTGTGGTGAACGGTCATCTTTGCAGGAAGATGTTTGGTTAAAGGAGATGAGTAAAGACTTGGAATTATGCAATGTCAAGAATTATCTGGTGCAAGGTTGGCTGGAACAGAGGAAATTATCTGGGAATATGATGGGTTTTTTTAAGGATCAGGAAGAACTTGCTGTGGAGAATGATTTAGTTCTAAGAGGAGACAAAATTGTTCCACCTTCTTCTCTCAGGAATGTTGTTCTTGAGATTGCTCATAAGGGGCATCTAGGAATATCTTTCACCAGAAGACGCTTAAAGGAGTCCTTTTGGTGGCCAGGGATTGATTCCTGTGTGGATCATTTTGTGCGTTCATGTGTTCATTGCTCGAACATTGATAAAACAGCTGTGGCTTTGCGTCCGGAACCTCATCCTATTGATTTACGGCTTGGTCCTTGGCGTAAACTTGGTTTAGATATCATTGGTCCATTTAGTTGTTTACCTAAACAAGAAGCTTTTGGAATTGTCCTCATTGATTATTATTCTGAATGACCGGAGGTCAAGATGGTCAAGGATGTTACTTCTCACCATGTAATAGAGTTTCTGGATGAGATTTTTTGTAGAGAGGGGATTCCTCAAGAGGTCGTAACTGATAATGGCCCCCAGTTTGTTAGCAAGGAAATGGAAGAATTTATGGCTAAATGTGGTATCGTTCATAGAAGGATTGCTGTCTTCCATCCTGAGGCCAATGGCCAGGTTGAACGGTTCAACCGTGCGATCAAAGAGGCTATTCAACTTTCAATTAAGGGTGATTTGAATTGGAGAAATGCGTTACAATCCATGCTTCTGGCTTACAGAACTTCACCTAATTCTGTAACCTTGGTCACCCCTTTTGAGCTTTTTAGAGGGTGTAAACCTAGTACAAGGTTGGCACCTTGGTGGTTAAAGAAAAATATATGTGGATCCGACAACTTTTTGAAAGTGGATTTTGAGGCGGTCCAATGCAGAGTTGAATTATATAAAAATAAAATGAAACATGCTATGGTAAAGAAAGTTGGTTCTATGTCTAGTCGCTTAATAAAAGTGGGTGATTTAGTCCGTATCAGGAGGAAGGAAGGTGTGAGCAAAGGTTTTCCTGTGTGGTCAAGTCCTAAAAAGGTGACTGAAGTCTTTAGGAATGCAGTCTGGATTGATGGTGGTTCAATAGAATTTCTGTGTTTACTGGGGTTAGTCCAGTTGAGAATGACTATGACAGCAATGTATTTTTGGATGTTGGGCAACGAAGTGATAAAGGGAATTGCACATATGCTGAGTGCAATCCTGGTAACACCAGAATTGCGCGTTCTCATCGTATGCCGGCTAGGTATAACGATTTTGTAATAAAATACGTTTGTAACGCTATTATTCTGATTTTGTTTTTCTTGTTTTTTTTGTTGTTTTTGTTTAAAGGGCGGATGATGTGTTGGGAACTGTTTATGTAATGTAATGCGAGCTGTCACGAGCGTGCTTGTTGTGTCATAGCTCGTTACCAGCTCATGTCTATGGGAATATTGGGGACCTTGTTGTTGTTTGAATATGTAGAATGATGGGGATGTAATGTTGTTAGGAGGTTAGTGGTATTATTATTCTGGACTTCATGAAGAGCGGATGTTAAATAAACCTCGTCTCTTTTTACATGCTTCCTATGAGTTATTGCTTCAACAGAGACTTCCAAAAATATTGGTGAGGGCAGGCCAGCAAGAACCCCATAGGCCCTGACAGGAGGCGGGCCCGCAGCATCCCAGCCCAGCATCCCACCTCCATGCAGGGGGTGCACCTCATGGCAAGGCTAAAGTTACTGTAATAGGTGTTGTACTCTAACAAGCCCCATTCCTGCACAGTGCAAGTACTGTGAATTAACCAGTACTTCAAGAAATACGATGCTTGATATAACCGCACCCTCACGAGCAGCCGGGGCTTGTGATAGGCCTTGTGACACCCCGAGCGCGTTGCTTCCCCCGCGATGGACTACACTAGCAACCTGCGAGTCGTGGCAAATACAGAGTGAATGGACTGAAGCTGTGCACCCCCGCCACTCTTGAGTTACTTTCCCCCAGTGTTAAATGTCACAGACTCGGCTTGCAGGTACATCGCGCTTGCAAGAGCAATGGTAGCGTTGCCTTCGTTATGTTTGGCAGAGGGAGATCCCGAAAATTGCCCAAATCAAAAGCGTTTGGCGTCCCTGCCTAGACCGAACCCCTGGTGAGTTTACAACGGGGTATACCCTAAGAACTCCCTGACCTGGGTCAGTTAAGATAGGTATGTATACAATGGTCAGTGTTTATTGATTATAACAAAGAATTCATCATAGAGACCTTTACATAAATGAGTGATTTAGAAATTACTTCTGTGTAGTACAGGAAATTTATTCAAACATTTCAATAATCAATATGCATGATAATGTTTTCAAATGAATACCACAAGTTATACATGATGCAAGATATCAATTTCTTCATTGAGTCAAGCAAAACCTAGCGGACATAAGTCTCAATAGGGTTGGTGTGGAGAAATCCTTGTGGGTTCAATTCACAAATGATATTAATTCACAAATAATATTAAAATATTTCAATGCGCTCAAAGTGACATGGAAAGGAGACAGTTAGGAGGGATGGGTGTGGTTGGGTAACGGTGAGGACTGGGTAAAGGATGTTGTGACCATATTACAATCACAGTGATAATGCAACCTTTACAGACTAATTTTGTTCATTAGTTCCATATAATTCTTTAGCATAGGATCTGTACATATCAATGGGTTGCTTCCCATGTTAAGAGAGTAAGTGCAATCCGGTCTACGTTTCGACCCCTGGATTAAGGGTTGATTGAAGCCTCATGCTGGGGTCTTCTTCAGGACTTGAGAGTGCAGGAGCGCCTAAAGGTGATACAATTCAAAGATGGAATGTATCAAGACTTTAATTGTAGCGCACAGTTGTACTACAACTTGTTTAGTATAAAGGTAAACTTCTTACTTAAAGTTGGGCCGTCCAGTGGCCTGTTAGGGTTGGACCTTGATTGGTTCCTCAGTAGTAACAAAAGATCTAAAGGTGATTAAAAATTGGGGATATGGGTTTGAGAACCGGTTTAGAAGTGTAACCCTGTCGGTAATATGCTCGGCGCGATATCAAAGGGGACACTTACTGGGGCATCCGGGGCTTTCCAGTCTGTCAGTGCATATTTTCATATCTGTTTGTTTAGCTCCTCCAGATGCATAGTTTCTGAGGATTCAGGAAAGAGAAAAATATCGTTTTATGTACACGAATCCTATTTTAAAAGAACTGTTTTTATTTAAACCGTTAACTAAATGGGAATCGGGAAAGTGCTCAAAGGTTATCTAGATCGTGCATTAATCTAAAGGCGCGTGTCAGGACAGAATTAGAAAATAAATCACGCATCTTAAAATGGGTCGACGATGCCGTATTTAAAACATGCGTAGCTCGGGTGCCCAACCGAGCATGTATGTCAGAAAATAATCAGGGCGTGTGGAATCCCTCATTACGGGGATTTATCTGTCGCTTACCATCAGAGTTACATCAGCGCAAGTGTATCCAGCAACGCTGCCCAGCCGCGAGTGAACAGACCGCGAGGTGCAGGCGCTGAATACTTCCTGGGGGCTCGTAGACCGAACCCCTGGCATTGAGGTCGGGCGCCCTAGCTGCGAGACCGCAAAGGAGCACAGCCAAAAAACTTCAGCCTGAGAGGGGGGAGAAGGGGTACGGCGTGTCACCTGTTCCCTCCCACCCTGGAACCGCCACCCCATGATGTACCTACCAGTCCGGACTTGGCGTCCCAGCTGGCACAGTGGAAACCGGCCCGCTAGCGGGCGATCGAGATTGACCGGAGATAGCTGCGGCGGAAAGGGGCAATGACCCTACGTGCCGATCTCCCTGTCGCCTCCTACTGCGGCCCCATGGCAGGTCAATCACCTTGTAGGCCCGGACTGCCCCTCCTAACACAGAGGGTCTGACAAAATTAGCAATGAGGTTAAAAGGCACAACAAGTTAATTGAAGTGACGCAGTGCCCCTCAGGGAGGAGCTCCTCTTCTCAGTCCCTTGTGAGCCGAAATTTACCTATATTGCGTTATGGAGCCGGACCCCAGCCCCCGGGATAACTAGGTACCGGGGACAGGAGGCGGCCCGTGAGAGGCGGCTTGTGCGGAGCAGCCATAGCAGGCCCCAGATGCTGGCTGCGCCAAGGAGAGGTGAGGATCACACCTTCTGCGTGCTTTACCCCTCTCTCTAAGGGGCCTGCCAACTGCTGCCTAAATTGTGCCAGATGCCCAACCAGATTGATGCTAGCGGGGGGCCAGAGGGATGTCACACGCAGCATTGAGGCCCCCCATCACACGCCATACAAGTATGGCTGTGCCAATTATCGGTTCCTGTCTAGCCATGACGCGCCGCCCCTGGCTCCCACTTGCACCACGGCAGCCCGCATTGCACATACCAAGTCCCACCAGCATCGGCTGGGCCTGCGGTCGTGCTCAATCAACATAATCCCGGTAGGGGGGGTAGTAGGCCCCTAGTAACCACAAGGCTCTTGCTTGCACCCCCTAAGCCCGCAAGGCGTCTAACGAAACTGGGGCCCTGCCGACCCAGAACCCCAACATGTTGGCCTGCATGTCGCCACTTTAGGCCCCCACAGCCTGCATTAGGGCTGCCGCTGACACCATGCGGACGTCCCCCCCAATGCGCTGCATAGGCCTTTTTAATCGCGCCGGGTCACTAGTGCTACTCGCTGCTTGTGGACAGACCACAGTGGAAGCAGAATGAAAGGGGGCCCTGCTGGCAAGCTATCAGAGGTGGCGGAGGCACAGCGCCCGTTGCGCTCTAGCCCCCGTTCCTGTATTCGCCCACCCCTCAAAATTAGGAGACTAGCCCTCGTCCCCCCCCCAGCGCAACCCGGTCCGGCAGGAAGCCGGTCATGCCCAGGGCTGCCCGACAAGTCCGAATTGCCCCAGGCCAAACTAATGGTCTGTGCGAGCCGGGAGCAGCCCCAACCCCACCTCGCACTCAGGCGGACAACAACCTCGGCAATGGCCGAGTAAGGCCCTCAGCCTGGAACTGCCCAATAATGGGGATGGGGAGAGGGGTCAACTCAAAACGCACACTGCTCCTGGCGATCTGGGTGGCACATGTCTCATGGACACGTCCAACCAACAGTGCGTGCGGCGATCCAAAAAGGTCACCAAAATGGTGGGAAATGGATATATACCCTCCCCAGGTCCTGGGTGCCTAGGAAGTGACGCCCCTCGTGCCCGCAGGCAGGCTGGAGAGGAAGGGGGACTCCAACCAGAGTCCCTGCCCCTGAAGGGGGCGGGGGTGTGGGGTGCCCAGGCGACACTAGAGTGCTGACCTCTCTAGTGGGCCCCTGTGGATGCCTCGGCCAGCAGCAGAGTTGGACACGTGCTGCGGGAGAATGACCCTTCGTCGGGCTTTGAGGGTGGGGGTTGAAATCATGCAGCTTGCCTGATTCAGATGGTGGGGGAGGGAGGGAATGACAGGTGTGGAAAAACAAAAGGGAAGTGAGAGTGAAGACTAAGTCCCCGACAGGAGTCTGAGCTGTTAGAGGAGGGCAAGAAGTTGGGGCCTGTAAGCGGCTGTGGCAGGGCTGGGAAGCAGGTTCTCGCGCCGCAGTTGATTTCAAGGCAAAGGCTAGCTACCCCCGCCCACACAGCCAAGATTAACAGCCTTGTTTACCGGGGCAGCCTACTATTGTGTCCAGGTTTTACTTTTCTAGCAGCCTGCCTTTGTGTCCTGATTTCACTTCAATAGCAACCTGCCTTTGTGTCGTGAGGGTTTCAGCGTAGTAACTGCATGCACTTGTGTAGGAAACTGACTCTGTACAGTGTACTAAAATGAAGTACACTATGTAGAGAGTGTGAGAAATCCCCAAAAGACAGGTAGAGGTGTAGGTAGATAATACTAACTCTCTTTAAGTGATAGTGTGGGCAAGCAGTTAGGTTTATCAGAGGATAGTGTCTAGTATGTGTTGTTCTCACAGAGGCAATAAATGAGACATGCACACCCAAGAATACATTTGAGACCAACCTGTAAAAATAACATTGATTTTTATAGAATTTTTAAGACCATAAACCGTTCTAGGATAAATGCTTATGAATATATAATTTTTCAAAGTTCGATAAATATATCACTTCTGTGTGCAGATACACATCAGAGGAAACAATGAGGGAAAAGCAGAATAATGCAAAGAAGTTCAGGCAATGCTTTCAAGAAGGTCACCTTCTGGTTGCAGGTCGATGTCAGGACCAGGTCCAAAGTTCCAGCAGAACAAGTTCGGGATCAGAGTGCTGAGGGTTTTCAACACAGTTGCGCAAAGATGAAGGGGGCCCACTTGAAAATGCACTTCACAGAAGAAGTTACAGGTTAGTCTGATGGGTCTTCTTAGAGGGAGGAGGTCGCAATGGCCTACGGACCATGGGGGCAGGGCTGGTTGGTTGGTGCTGGGGCAGGTGGGGCGGGGTGCAGAGCAAACAGGTCAGTCGAGCGTCGTGTGTCTTGGTGTCCTCGCGGTCAGGAGCAAGCAACTTGGAGAGGCGATCTTGGGTCAGCTAGGCCACTCAGGAAGTGGATCTCTGGCGTCTTGACATCTCGAGAGGGGTGCTTGCTTCTGGTGCTTTGGGAGTCTGGAGTGGAGTTTACTTCAGTGTTTGTCATTGGGGGTCCGGTACCCCGGGTAGGGGTATGCTGCTGATCCGGTAGGTCCTTTTGTCTCCAAACTTGGTGAGGAGACCTATCTAACCATCCAAAGCTGTTGTACTTTTTCTTGCTTCGGTGCTGCAGCAAGGTCATCTGTGAGCAGCACGTAGACAAACCAGACTTCACATGAACAGTGTTTGAGGTGTGCAGGGGAGTGATAACTTCACTCCAAGGGAGCTTCACAGCGATTACTCTAGGGCTGGAGGTGCTCCAGTGTGCTTGGAGTCCTTCCGGGCTTCAGGACGACACCGCAATTATTTTCGAGTCCAGGGAGCAGCATGCAGGGTTTGGTGCCTTTTTCTTCTGCAGCAAGGGCTTCGGTTCTTGTTCAGCAAGCATTTTTTGTCCTGGTCTTCTCTTGTCCATCGAATCTGATGTTCAGGTCTTGGGGTGTCACCTAAATACGGAATGTAAGGGCATTACAAGGAGAGACCAGTAGTAGCCAATGGTCTACACTACCTTTTATGGTGTCTACACCCTTTAGAGACCCATTTCTGTAGGAATAGGCACTACTCTTGCCCTGATATGATATTTTTCTCACAATCTCAGGATAGTGGAATTTCAGGAGAGGAGCTCACATCGCCTGCCCCACCCTAAGGGTGATGTAGGCTGAGTGGGAACCCTCCTCCTAATATAACTAATTTTCCTCCCTTTGCTCCCACCAAAAGTGAAGCAGGAAAGGGGGCTTGGCCTCTCTCACTATCTGTAGGTTACTGGGCTGGATTTTAAAGATGGCATTGCCTTTGAAGATTCCCTCCCCAAAAATCCATCTTCCCAGAGCAGGCTTTATCCCTGCCCTCGAAAGCGCTGGCTCTCATCCCATGAGGTTAGAAGCATGCCTGGTGGTGGAAGGCTGGTAAAAAAAAGTCAGCAACCACACCAGTGCTTGGTATTTTTTCAGGGCACCCTTTAATAGGATCTCCTGTGTGAATTTATTAATAAATCCATCACTAGCATCAGTGAGGATTCAATAAGACAAGATGTTTGGTACCAAACAGCTTGGAAATCAGGGAAGCCATCATGGAGCTAGAAAACCTGTGCTGTCACATCCAGTCAACGTACTCTTTATGGCTTCCCTGTGCACTTACAACATCTCAGAATGGACTGGACAATGTAGGGCATGCTCGCTCATGCTGGCTTACCCACACATAGGATTCAGTGCACCCTGCCTTAGGTCTAAAGGCCTGCAGTAGGGGTGACTAACCTACATCTTATGCAGTGAAAGGGCGATATTGCACACAGAGCTGCATACCATGTCGACTCTTCGGTTTTCTCTGCACCAAGACACGCAGCCTGCAATGGCAGAGTGCATAGCCTTGGTGAGGGGTCCCTGGGGTGGCACAACCAGTGCTGCAGCCCCAGAAGACCATCTCCAGTGCCCATGCCTTAAATTACCAGAGGTACCACTTACTAGGGACTTAGGGCCAGATGTAGGAAGCCTAATTCCGGTCGGTAACGTCCGAAATTACCGTATTTTGGCCGTCACTGACCGGAATTAGGCTTTTCATATGTAGGGGCCTAAATTAAGGATTTGGTAATTTACCGAATCAGTAATTTAAGGATTCGGTAAATTACCGAATTCTTAAATACCGATTCGGTAAATTACCGAATCCTGATATGTAGGGAGCACTCAAATGAGTGATTTTCCCATTTTAGGATTCGTTATTTACCACCAACTAAAAATTGGTGGTACATTTCGAAAACCCTAAAAAAAGCAAATTTATGCAAATAATAACAATGCCATGTGGCATACATGCCCTTAGGGCATGTATGTGTGCCACATGTGCACCCATACACAATTCAGGGGTGCAACAGGGTGTCAAAGTGACACCCTGCCACCCTTCAATGTTTCCCCCCTTTTACCGAATCGATATTTACAGATTTGGTAATTCCCATTCATTCCTATGGGCCTTGAGGCCCATAGGAATGAATGAGAAATACCGAATCAGTAAATACCGATTCGGTATTTACCGAATTTTACAGATTCGGTCAAATTTACCGATTGGATACCTACATATCATTTACCGATTCTAAAATACCGAATCGGTATAATACGGTATTTTAGAATCGGTAAATGCTGATTATCTACATCTGGCCCTTAGTGTGATAGTTGAATTTGTGCTAATTCTGGTGTACTTTTGCTTTGGGTAAAGAACACTGGTACTGGGAAACTGGACAGCAGGGACCCAGTACTCTACATTCAAAGTTGCATCACAAAGCCAGTCAAGAATGCGGTGGTAGTGGGGGGGTGTAAATGCAACAGAAACCCACTTTTCTACATGAACCCTCCAGCCCACAGGGCAGGACGCTCAGCCAAACCTGGGAGAGCCTTCCTAGTCTGTCAGGCAAGGGAGAGTAGAGGAAGTGGTCTGAATGTTGCAGCGCTTACTCTGCCTTACATCCTTCTGCCAAAGTCAGTTCCTTTGGGGGGCTGGCCTACCTCCAACAGTTTCAGGTTCTAACTTACAATGCCCCATGTCTAACTCTTGAGTGTTTTTACCCATTCTTTTTTTGTTTTCAAACTTGTTTTCATTGCTTTCACTCAGTAAAGTATAATATAGAAGACGGCGGAGAAATCAAAATGCATCTCAATATCCCATTAGATATCTTCAAAAGATCGGTTCAGAGTCAAGCAGAGGCTCAGGGTGGTCTTGTACATGAGAATTATACACACTAGGGGTCTCTACTTTGCGCCCTCTTTCAGAATACCAAATCTTTTTAGTTTGAAATCAGGGGTGTCCACCTCTGTAAATTCTAACTTGGCCAAGGCAACACCCAGCTTACCCAAAGAGGTCAGCCACAACTTGAGAAACCCCACTATGACCAATAGGGTCAGGGGGCCTAACTTGCTATTTAGCATGGGATCAGAACACCAAGCAAAGGAGAGTGCATCCATGAAGGCTAATGCCCAGCAGAGGCCACTGGCGGCTGTCAGTGCCCAGGACCACACCTTTAGCTCTTCACTGACAGGTGAAGGTGCTAACTTACAGGCGTCTTTGGGTTCAGGTTGCCTGTGCTGTTTTAGATTGGAGGGCCACCACTTTGGGTAGTGAGCACCCTACTACCATTTTTTTTTCGGTCAGCTGAGGAGTCACCAACTCAGGCTGGACAGTTGCCTGACTACTCAGGTCTTTTTGTGGGGCAGGTAAGACTTCACAAATCTCAAATTTAGAGTTCTCGCCTACTGGTATAGTATCACCATGGCTTACTGGAACTGTGACTAACAGTTGTCCACCTTCCCTCCTCTTTTACTTTTGGGGGTACTGGCCCTAGCTGCAAATTCAGCCCTCATAGAATCCTTGGGTGAGGACTGCAACTGGTCCAGGACCTCACCTTGGTGCAGACCAACCTCTTGGTGGTCATTTCCAAGGAGAGAGCTAATGAAGAGGTCTTTACTGACTACCACCCTTCTCCAACTTAGGGACCCAGCTATTTCCAGGGGCACTACAGCCTCAGGACTAACAGTGGCCTCCCCTGGGACAGCCCTTACTCTTTTGTCTCACCTTGGATATACTGGTCTGAGAGTACCAGCCTGCCACGCACTACAGTGTGACTGGCACAGGTATCTCTCAGGGCAGTAGCTGGGATTCCATTCACCACTAGGTGGTGGAAGTGCCTACTCTCCTCTGGAATCTTCAGCTCACCCTTTGGGCTCATTTCCCAGGTGAAGTCTAAGAGGACTTCTTCATCTGAGTAACCACCCTCTAAAGCTACACTGGCAACCCCTATGGATGTACTAGTGGGTTTGTTCTTAGGACAACAGGGGTCCTTGGTTATGTGCCATGTTGTCTTACAGTTAAGGAACCAAGCCTTCTGGGGGACCTCAGGTACCCATTTTTTGTGAGGTGTCTCTGGGACCACCCTCTTGGACAGGGTTTTGGGTGCCTACAGGGGACTGACTCCTTACTTTTAGCTTTTTCAGAATTAGCCACTTTTTCATCTGGGTGGGCTTTTTGGCCTCTGTTTTCTGGTCTCGCCACCATATCTAGTCATGGTCACTCTGGTTCAAAACCCAATGATCTGCCTTCTGCCCAAACGCTAGAGGAGAGACTGGCTCCAGGTCTACTAGGTATTGAGGCAACTTTTCCTGGAAACAATTACTTAAATGGTGTTCTTTAAAAAAATTACATTGTAAAGCCCTTCAAAGTCATTCACATTGTTACCTGCTAAACAGCAACCTAGTGTTTTTACTGAAAAGTCAACAGATCCCACCCAGGATTAACTTTGGGTTTTTGAGTCTCCCTTAATCTTATTCTATACTCTTCAGTGGTGAGTCCCGGGTACTCTTCATGAGGTCATAAGACTTAGCATGTTTTTCAGGTAATATCAGGTGGCTCTCTCTGCATTTCCCACGAGGGGAACACAACTTGGTCCAGCTACATTTCTTTCTAAGCATGCTGTCTCAAATGCAGTAAACCATTTTGTGACATTGTCACCTTTTGAATCGTGAGAGGCAATCTCTTTTGGGAGTTATAAGTCATAGGAACTGCTGCCCTTCCTAATTGCTTATATGCTGCCACCAGAGATGGGTCCTTGACCCATCTCTTTCCATTTCCTTTCTAGATCCAGGAGCTGAACCTTTAAGTTCAGTCTCCTGATCAATCTTTCCAGCATGAAGTCCTCATCTGAGAGGGTCTCAGCTGTGCTTTAGGGAAATGACTAATGTCTTTCCTCATTATCATCTTCATTGGTATTATCTTCCTCCTCAGACTGGGCTACCAGTTCTGGGTGAGCTTTCACAAACTGGGCTATCAGTTGTCTGAGATGGTCCTATTTATGACTTCTGCCTGGTTTTATTCCATAGCCCTTACAAAGGGCCCTCAATTGAGTATGGTTTAGTTCCATGTGAAGGGTCGGGTCGAGCTTCTGAACTTGGCTATTGGAATCATGCATTATTTTACCAAAGTTGGGACCTTTTCATAAAGTTACTAAAAATAACTTTATACTAAATGCTTTATCCTAACTAATTCAGAAAAGGGGGTGGTGATGGACAGAGTATCTGAATTAAGCAGAACACTCCTACCCAGTCAAAAGATCAGGGCTTGATGCATCACCGTTTTTTAGCTCACTGCACCATCCCAGTTCAGAACCTGGCTACATGCAAATTAGTCTGGCCCTGGCCCAGTGCATCATGGGAACAGGGCAGACCAAACTACCAAGCCAATTCTTTACTGGAAAGGAAACAAGCTTCCGGGGACCGGTTTCTGGCATTTCAGCCGTCGTCGACCCGGCTTGCTTGAATCCTGATGGTGCAGTGAGCAAGGGACTCATGTCTGAGCATACCCTGCCACAACTGTAGTGGCCAAAAACGATTCAGAAAAGGGGGTGGTGATGGACAGAGTATCTGAATTAAGCAGAACACTCCTACCCAGTCAAAAGATCAGGGCTTGATCCATCACCGTTTTTTTTAGCTCACTGCACCATCCCAGTTCAGAACCTGGCTACATGCAAATTAGTCTGGCCCTGGCCCAGTGCATCATGGGAACAGGGCAGACCAAACTACCAAGCCAATTCTTTACTGGAAAGGAAACTAGCTTCCGGGGACCGGTTTCTGGCATTTCAGCCGTCGTCGGCCCGGCTTGCTTGAATCCTGATGGTGCAGTGAGCAAGGGACTCATGTCTGAGCATACCCTGCCACACCTGTAGTGGTCAAAACGATTCAGAAAAGGGGGTGGTGATGGACAGAGTATCTGAATTAAGCAGAACACTCCTACCCAGTCAAAAGATCAGGGCTTGATCCATCACCGTTCCCATGATGCACTGGGCCAGGGCCAGACTAATTTGCATGTAGCCAGGTTCTGAACTGGGATGGTGCAGTGAGCTAAAAAACGGTGATAGATCAAGCCCTGATCTTTTGACTGAGTAGGAGTGTTCTGCTTAATTCAGATACTCTGTCCATCACCACCCCCTTTTTGAATCGTTTTAGCCACCACAAGTGTGGAAGGGTATGCTCAGATGTGAGTCCCTAGCTCACTGCACCATCAGGATTCAAGCAAGCCGGGCCGACGACGTCTGAAATGCCAGAAACCGGTCCCCGGTAGCTTGTTTCCTTTCCAGTAAAGAATTGGCTTGGTAGTTTGGTCTGCCCTGTTCCCATGATGCACTGGGCCAGGGCCAGACTAATTTGCATGTAGCCAGGTTCTGAACTGGGATGGTGCAGTGAGCTAAAAAACGGTGATGGATCAAGCCCTGATCTTTTGACTGGGTAGGAGTGTTCAGCTTAATTCAGATACTCTGTCCATCACCACCCCCTTTTTGAATCGTTTTAGCCACCACAAGTGTGGAAGGGTATGCTCAGATGTGAGTCCCTTGCTCACTGCACCATCCGGATTCAAGCAAGCCGGGCCGACGACGGCTGAAATGCCAGAAACCGGTCCCCGGTAGCTTGTTTCCTTTCCAGTAAAGAATTGGCTTGGTAGTTTGGTCTGCCCTGTTCCCATGATGCACTGGGCCAGGGCCAGACTAATTTGCATGTAGCCAGGTTCTGAACTGGGATGGTGCAGTGAGCTAAAAAACGGTGATGGATCAAGCCCTGATCTTTTGACTGGGTAGGAGTGTTTTGCTTAATTCAGATACTCTGTCCATCACCACCCCCTTTTTAAATCGTTTTAGCTACCACAAGTGTGGAAGGGTATGCTCAGATGTGAGTCCCTTGCTCACTGCACCATCAGGATTCAAGCAAGCCGGGCCGACGACGGCTGAAATGTCAGAAACCGGTCCCCGGTAGCTTGTTTCCTTTCCAGTAAAGAATTGGCTTGGTAGTTTGGTCTGCCCGGTTCCCATGATGCACTGGGCCAGGGCCAGACTAATTTGCATGTAGCCAGGTTCTGAACTGGGATGGTGCAGTGAGCTAAAAAACGGTGATGGATCAAGCCCTGATCTTTTGACTGGGTAGGAGTGTTCTGCTTAATTCAGACACTCTGTCCATCACCACCCCCTTTTTGAATCGTTTTAGCCACCACAAGTGTGGAAGGGTATGCTCAGATGTGAGTCCCTTGCTCACTGCACCATCAGGATTCAAGCAAGCCGGGCCGACGACGGCTGAAATGCCAGAAACCGGTTCCCGGTAGCTTGTTTCCTTTCCAGTAAAGAATTGGCTTGGTAGTTTGGTTTGCCCTGTTCCCATGATGCACTGGGCCAGGGCCAGACTAATTTGCATGTAGCCAGGTTCTGAACTGGGATGGTGCAGTGAGCTAAAAAACGGTGATGGATTAAGCCCTGATCTTTTGACTGGGTAGGATTGTTCTGCTTAATTCAGATACTCTGTCCATCACCATCCCCTTTTTGAATCGTTTTAGCCACCACAAGTGTGGAAGGGTATGCTCAGATGTGAGTCCCTTGCTCACTGCACCATCAGGATTCAAGCAAGCCGGGCCGACGACGGCTGAAATGCCAGAAACCGTTCCCCGGTAGCTTGTTTCCTTTCCAGTAAAGAGTTGGCTTGGTAGTTTGGTCTGCCCTGTTCCCATGATGCACTGGGCCAGCGCCAGACTAATTTGCATGTAGCCAGGTTCTGAACTGGGATGGTGCAGTGAGCTAAAAAACGGTGATGGATCAAGCCCTGATCTTTTGACTGGGTAGGAGTGTTCTGCTTAATTCAGATACTCTGTCCATCACCACCCCCTTTTTGAATTATCCTAACTAAAGCACATACTTTAAATGTATTACCTCATCGTTTCAGGGACTTAATCAAGGCCCTAGCAAGTCATTTTAGAATTTTAGAAAAAAATAGGCCAATCAAAAATGAGATTATCTAGAGACAATTTTGGGATTTACTCATGTGGTCCCTTATTGACAAAGTGTTCCAGCAAATGCAAAGTCATGTATCCGATTCCCACCACTGATCCACCAATGCAGGAAACAGCCTCGCTGTACAGTGTACTAAAATGAAGTACACTATGTAGAGAGTGCAAGAAATCTTCAAAAGGCAGGTAGAGGTATAAGTAGATAATACCAACACTCTTTTTGTGGTAGTGTGGGCAAGCAGTTAGGCTTATCAGAGGGTAGTGTTAAGCATTTGTTGTACTCACAGAAGAAATAAATTAGACAAACACTCAAGAACAAATCTGAGACCGATTTGCAAAAATAAAATAGATATTTAAACAATTTGTAAGACCATAAACACAGTTCTAGGATAAATACTTTCGGAGATATGATTTTTCAAAGTTCGAGAAATATATCCCTTCTATGCGCAATTATGCACCATCGGAAACTATGGGGAAAAGCTGAATAAAGCACAGAAATTCAAGCAGTGCTTTCACAAAGGTCACCTTCTCTTAGCAGGTTAGTGTTGAGACCAGATCCAAAGTTCCTGCAGGTGAAGTTTGGGAGTGTTCCGGATCGGGCAAGAGTAGAGTGCTGAGGGTCTTGAACAATGGTGCGCAAAGACGAAGGGGGCCACTTCAAAAGGCACTGCACAGAGGGACTTACAGGTAAGTCCAGTTGGTTCCCTTAGAGGGAGGTTGTTGCAAGGGCCTGGCGACCATGGAGCAGGGCTGGTTGGTTGGTGGTGTGGCCAGGTGCAAAGGGAACTGGTCAGCCGGGCGTCGTGGGGTCCTTGCGGCCAGGAACAAGCAACTTAGAGAGGCGATCTCGGGACAGCTGGGGCCACTCAGTAAGTGGGTCTCGGGTGTGTTGGTGTCCCTCGATGGGTGCTTGCTTCAGGAGTCTGGAGAGGACTCTTCTCTGTGTTTGCCTTTGGGGGTCCGGTGCCCCGGGTATTGGTATGCCGCAGGTCCAGTAGTTCCTTGTGTCTCCACACTTGGTGAGGAAACAGATCTGACTCTCCGGAGCTGCTGTTCCTTTTTTTGCTTTGGTGCTACGTTGCAGTCGTCGGGGAACAGCACTTCAACAAACCAGACTTCACAGGTTTGGTTCCTGTGGTGTGCAGGGGAGTGATACCTTCACTCCAAGGAAGCTTCACAACGATTTCTCAAAGGCTGGAGGGGCTCAGGGGTTCTTGAAGTCCTTCAGGTTTCAGGACAACAGAGCAGCAGCAATTGTCGAGTCCTGGGAGCAGTAAGCAGGGATTAGTGCCTTTTTTTCTGCATCATAGGCTTCAGTTATCGTGCAGCGAGTCTTCTTTGTCCTGATCTTCTCTTGTCCATCGAATCTGATGTTCAGGTCTCAGGATGCCACTTAAATACTGAATTTTAGGGCTTTACAAGGGAGACAGGTAGTAGCCAATGGGCTACTTTACAGTTTAGGGTGTCTACACCCTTTAGTGGCAAAGACAAGGAGAAGATGGCCGGAGCGCTGAAAACTTTTCAACAGGATTCAAGTTAGCCTGGCTGATAAGGGGTGTTACCCCGAAACTGGTCCCAGGATGATTTTTTCCGGTTCAGTGAACATCTGACTTGGCAGTTCAAACTGGACTGTTCCCTTGAAGCGCAGGGTCAAGACTGATTTGCATATGGCTGGGTCAGAACGAGGTGTCGAATTGAGCTACAGAACAATGATGGATTCAACCCAGATCTGTGACGGGTGAGTCTGAAAAGTTTCAGCGCTCCGTCCATCATCTCCTAGTGTTTGCTTTGTTTGCCCTAAGTTGCAGGGTATGGCCAGATGTGGGTCCCTTGCTCACTTTGCCACTGGATTCAAGCTAGCCTGGTTGATAAGGGGTTGTCCCCCAAAACCGGTCCCAGGATGCTTGTTTCCGATCCAGGGATGACCTGATTTAGCAGTTCGGGTTGGACTGTTCCCATTAAGCACAGGGTCAAGAATGATTTGCATGTGACTGGGTCTGAACTGGGGTGGCGAAATGAGCTAAAAAACGATGATGGATTTAACCCAGATCTAATGGTGACTGGGGGTGAGTGTCTGAAATGTTTCAGCGCTCCGTCCATCATCTCCTGGTGTTTGCTTTACACCCTTTAGTTACCGCTTCCTGTGAGAAGAGGCTTTACCCTATGCCAGACAGGAAGTTTTCTCACCATCTCAAGATGGTGGAATTTCAGGAGAGAGGTTTACATCGCCTGCCCTGCCCTAAAGGTGGTGCAGGGTTAGTGATGACTCTCCTCCTAATCAAACTAATTTTCCGGTATTTCCTCCTTCCAAAAGAGGAGCAGGAAAGGGGGCTTGGTCGTCCCCACTGTCCTAGAGGAGGTTTTAGCCATGTGTCCTGGTTTCCTCCCAGTGTCCGCATTCACTTGTGTCCCGAATGTGACATGGGAGCAGTCTGCCCTTGTGTCCTGCGTGTAACTTAGTAGCAGCCTGAATGACTGTCTGACCTGCTAGCAGTGAAACTTCACGCCCTGGGAATATTGCCCAGTTACAGCAAGTCTTGTCGGTGTGACACAGCAGTGATGATACTTTGATCCAGAGTATGGACCAGTAGCTTCCTACGCTTGTGCCTTTAGAGAGACCTTCTTTCTGTGGTGTTGCACAGTAGCAGCCTTCCCCTGTGTCCTGAGAGACCTTGTTTCTGGGGAGTCACACATTAGCAGCCTTATCCTGTGTCCTAAGAGAGACTGTGTTTCTGGGAACTCACACAGTAGCAGCCTGCACTTGTGCCTTTAGAGACCTTGTTTCTGGGGTGTCACATAGTAGCAGCCTGCCCTTGTGTCCTGAGAGAGACCTTGCTCCTGTGGTGTCACACAGTAGCAGCCTGCCCCTTGTGTCTGGAGAATGAATGAATGAATTAGGTTTGTAAAGCGCGCAATATCCAAGGGTGTCTTAGCGCTGAGTGAAACAAGAAGACAGGACAGAACAGCAACCAGGAAGGTGAGTCATTACCCCCTGAAATGTCAAAGTTCTCCCGCCCCATTTTAATCGCTTAATTGTCGGGATCTGAACCTTGTGTTCTGTGCTGGATCTTCGCTTTCTACTGGGAGTGTACCAGGTAAATAGTTTCTGAAAGTAAACGGGGCCAGTACCATGAAGTGCCTTATGAATTAGGCATAAGGCTTTAAATGAAATTCTCCTCTCCACAGGGAGCCAGTGCAGTCCATGTAGTAGATGCGGCACAGGTTTGAACTTAGGAATGTTTAAAAGCGTTCTTGCCACCACATTTTGGAGAGACTGAAGTTTTTTTCCCGAATATTTTGGAATGCCTAGATAGAGTGTATTACGATAATCTAGCTTCGAAACAACTAGGGCCATCTTTACGGTCTTCTGAAGATCATTTGGAATAAACAGACGTATCTTTTTCAGAACCCGCAGTAAACAGTAGCCCCCGGAGGTCACTGCATTAATCTGCGCACTGAAGCATAGCTTGGTATCAAAAATGACTCCAAGATTTTTAGCCTTCAGAACTGGCTTCGGTAGATCCCCCAACTCCTGGGGCCACCACGACGCATTCCAGAAGGAGGTTTCATTCCGGAATAGCAGCACATCCGTCTTCCCAGAATTGAGCTTTAAACAGTTTTCCTCCATCCAGCCTGCCAGAGCGGTCATGCAGCTGTGGAAGTTGTAAGAGTCATTCTAAAGCTGGGATGTTACTGACACCACAATCTGTGTGTCGTCAGCGTAAGAGAGTATGGACAGGCCAAAGCTCACAATAAGCTGAACCAAAGGGCTGACCCCTGTGGAACCCCACATGGGGGAAAGAAGGGGCTAGATTTAACCCCCCAACTCAACCCACTGTTGCCTGTTTTCTAGAAAGGAGGTCAGCAGTGACAGTGCCGTACTCCTAAAGCCCAGTGCAGGCAAGCGTCTAATCAGGAGCACATGGTGGACTGTTTCAAAGGCAGCAGAGAGATTGAGTAGTGTTAGAAATGGGATTTCTGTATGCGGCTATGAAACGTGATTCTGCCCCTCCGGTGCCACCGACATGGGTGGCCTGGGAGGCAGACCTGGGAGAGCCTTTGGAACACGGGCAGCGGAAGCGTATAGGGGTCTTGACACGGCGGGTGTCCTGTAATGCGCGCTTTAAGCTCATTCATTTTAACTTCCTTCCCCGTACCTACCTCACTTCGAAGTCGCTTCTCGGAAGATAGGAGGGACAACTGCCTCAGGTGAGGCGCGGTGGCGGCGGGATTTTTGCATCTGGCCTGGGAATGTCCGTTGGTGGGCAGCTTTTGGACAGGGGTTGTAGGTCGCATAAAGGCCACCACTGGCCTCCGGATCGAACTAACACCCTTACATTGTCTGCTGGCATTGGTCCCTAAGCCACGGAAACGGAAGCTCTCATATAAATTATTGCAACTGATGTTAGTGCTGGCTAGGCGCAAGGTAGCCATCACGTGGATGGGACAGAGGGCCCACGACATAGACACATGGCTTAAAGATGTGAGGGAATGGACACTCACAGAGGAAACACACATGCAGAACACTAGGATAGATGAAAAATTGCAGGAAGACCTGCTGGCGTGGCGTGCCATGTGTATGGCAGGATTGGCTATGGAAGGGCACTCGTCACACAGTGACTCTGAGGGGACTAGTGGCGAATTATTTTCAGCGCAAGAATCGGAGGCTGAGGGGGAGGAGGGAGAGATCCGCTCAGGGGTTACCCGAACAGTGCATAGAGCTGGGCCTGGATGTCATTTGTTATTTGCTTGTTATTTTGCTGTACCACATGTACTTACGTGATTCCAGATGTTGTCCTAATTCGTGATGTGCCATAATGAGTCAGTCGACCTGTATACAAATGTTTTTAATGATGCCAGGGGGGGAGTGTTTTATTTTGTATTTTGCAAAATTGAAAAAAAAGTAAAAAAAAAAAAAAAGAAATGGGATTTCTGGTTGGCTAAGGCTGGCGCCAAAACCAGGCAAAAACCACCACTCTAGTCAGGGCAAGGGAGTTACACGCCAAGATAACCCCTGCTCACCCCCTTGGTAGCGTGACACGAGCAGTAAGGCTTACCCCTGAGGCAATGTAAGTTAAGTATTTGCGCACGCACCCACCAGCAACAACATCCCAGGCCCCCCCACAAATGAACTCCACACAAGGTTATATAAAAATAGCCTTTGTATTATACCAAACACATTAGATAAGAAACACACACTTTACAATGTGCCATAGGCACGGGCAGAATTTACAGGGGATTATCTACATGGGGCAGGGCCACGTGGGCCACTGTCAGGAATAAGCACTTTTAGAACTAGCACTTATAACATAGAGCAATTGTAGCCAAAAATAGCAAAAGTAGCACACAGCCAGTAACCACTGGTAACAGGTAAGTACCTCCTACGCAATCCTAACCACCTGAGGCATATATCACGCAGGGAACCATGAACACACTAGTATAACCCATACTAGATAAAAGAACCTCCAAAGTATAAACATATGTCTAGAGGTATCGGAACCGAATTCGCAAAACATTCTACACACAGTACATTTCCTAGCACCCTAAGAAACACATAAATCACATTTAGCGCACAAATCCCCTTTAGCACATAACTCACATCAAAGTCCAGGTTGTGCCACTGCGCCAATACCTAAACGTAGCAGCTGCCCACTACTTGCTGGGCAGCTGAAGACAATAGCAAGGGGCCTAAACGCTGCAGCTGGCACTAAGTGCTGCGCAGCTGGGGAAGGCCAAAGTAGGGATGAAGGAGTGCGACTCACTCCTGAGTCCAGAGAACAAGTCCCTAGAAAGAAAGGTCCTAAACGGCGCAGCTGCCCACTAATTGCTGGGCAACTGTGAAGCAAATCTGCGACAGGGGCCCTCACTGGCCCTTGGAAACAAAACTGCGCCAAGCATTGGGGAGCCCTCTATCATGTGCATTTTGGGGGAGCCCTCTAGGCTCTGAACAAATCATGCCCCGATGGTGGAGCCTCCGGGAGCCCTAAACACACCAATGCCCCTGGGAGCCTCGTGGACTTTGTAAATAAACATTGCCATCACTGTTGGAGCACGCAGGCTCAGAACGAACATACTGCACATGTGTGAGCCCTCGGGCTCGGAAAATCACTGGGGCTTGACACTGCCCTGTGGAATCGTTACTACAACGTGGGGGCGGCCCACTGCCATCGGGGCCGCCCTAGATGCACCCCTTGCCACGGTGCCTTTCAACATCAGCCGCTCCGGAGCCCCCCCCCCCAGCTCTCTCTGACTCACCTGCTGCTTCTCTGGGGGGGCTCCTCTCCCAGGACTGGTGCTACTCCTGTGGCACGGCGGGGGCATTCTCTGGCGGCTTTGGGGCTCTCCCTCAGTCATGGGACCCCGCCCACGTAGGCGCCAGTCTTCACCCGGTCCCCCATCTCGGGACCGGGACTTCGTGTGTGGAGCCTTCATGGCTCTGAGGCAGAAAGTCTTTTTCTCCCGGCTGGGCGCTTGGACAATCCCAGCGCGGCAGTTGGCGGGACTTCCTTCGCAAACCGGAAGTCCCGTCCAGAGTCAGGCACTACGGTGCCTGATTTCCTATTTTGCGGCGCAAGGGCCGCAGCGGTGAACATTTTCTCGGGGGCAAAGAGAGGGGTAGGCACCCTCGAGTATAAGAGCAAACAGTGGGGTGGGCACCCGCTCTGGGGCACATCAAAACGGGGTGGGTACCCATAATAATAATTAAATAAGCGGGACATAATGCAGGGTAGGCTCCTGCGAATTGAGGATACACGAGTAGCGGCCATGATGCAGGGTGGGCACCTGCGAGGAGCACAATGCAGGGGGAATCCTTCCACACACTGCAGGGTTAAAGTAAGGCGCTCCTAGGGTGCTAAAAGGAGCAGCAAGGTCCTATAGTGTCCAAAAGTACAGCAGACAGGGTTTCAGGGCAAGGAAAGGGAGCAGGCAGCTCCCAGCAAAGCAAGTCCCCCAATCATCCAGCATCCAGGGCATCCAGGGGCTGGGCAGGGCCCAGGGAGGCAAGCCTTCCCCTGGGACCCGGCAGCAGCACACCCCTGGTAGATTCAAGTCAGGAACAAGAACATTTTCATGGGGACACAGCCCCTCTTTTATACAGAGAAATCCTTTGTCTACAAAGGTGCAGGCAAGGGGCTAACCAGATACAACTGGTTCCTGAGCACTTTGTTTTGCTCAGCCCCTCTGCCTATTCACAGGATGGGTCAGGGACATCAGAAACACCACAGGGGGTGGAGCCAGCATTGTGAGGGGAAAGCCCAGCCTTATTCAGGTCCCACGTGCACTCCTCCCCGGCCATCAACATGCAGATCTCCCATTCACCACCGGGGCAGACCCATCCTGACTTCTGGAGCCAGGCACACCAGCCAGCTCCTGCCGATCACAAGCCAGCACCTTCACTGCACAGACAGGCCAACTTCTTGAAGTGGCACTTCCACACTAGACACATGAACGCCGCACACATCATCGCGCAGCATTTAATCTCACGAGTTCGCACATACCAAACTCAACCTTTCACTCCCCACGCATCAGGAATTACCATGGACACACATTTCCCCCATGCATTCCTATAGGAAGGCAGGCCAATCTCACACACGCACTCAGAGAGAGCATGCACTTTACACTGCGCCACAGTTCAAAAGTGCGCAAAGACCAGAAATCACTATAATGATGTAACATTAAAAGGCAAAAAGTTCAGGGGTGAACCTGCCAGTAGGGCCAAGTCCAACAAGTAGAATTAATGACGCTCTGCCGCCCTAATCCACTCTCCCTCTAATTTTTTCCGACGCCGCCACCAGTGCCCACTCGGTGTAATGTTGGGCTTGGAACCCAGGCTGGGCAGGGTCCAACTATCGATAGGCATCCTAAAGGTTAGTAGTTCTATATTCATGACCTTCTCCAGGACCTTCGCCAGGAACGGGAGACGGAAATAGGTCTTTAAATGTCCACTGACCTAGGATCCAGAGAGGGCTTTTTCACAGGGGGGAGAATAGAAGCCTTCTTCCAGATTCTTCCAGATGTCAGGATATATCCCAGTGCTTAGGACTTGGTTCAGAAGGTCATTGAGTGGCCCCGCCCCTGACTAGACAACTTATTAATGATCCCAGGGGAACACGGATCAGAGGAGTCCCTGACTTAATGGAGCTCATCCGGCTGATGTTTTTTTCCAGTGTAAGTGGAGAGAACTCCTTGAAAGTGGGGTAGACTTCCTGACCGTTGCCTGAGTCAGATACCCAGGACCCTTCCAAATTCCAACAGAGGCTGGCACTGGGAGGCTGCTGCGAAAATGCCTGAAAGATGGAGTTGACTTTAGATTGAATGTGAGCCCCCCAGCTTACAGCAAAAGGCTTTGTCCATCTCAAAAACCTTATTGTTACTCCAGTGTGACAGATAACTGTTTTAAACAGTTTCCTGGAGGAATTCCCAGCTGTTTTAATTTTACCTGAGATAAATTCGTTTTTTTCCGCTTTAATACGTTTTTTATACCCTGCAAGGATCTTTTTGTACCTAGCTTTTTTCCCGAGGCAGTAATGTACTCTCCAAAGACGCTCTTCCCATCTACAGCTCAGTTGTGCTTCCTTCAGCTTAGGGGACAACCATGGCGATGAGGGACGGCTCCTGTAGGTTCTTATTGTTCTCGTAGGTACTATTTTGCTGCATACAGTCTCCATCTAATCAATAAGACTGATGGCAGCTTTGTTATTATCCTTAATAAAGTCTGCTGTGGGATTAGCGAGATTCTCCTGTAGTGCCTCTATGTTCGCACTTTTCCAAGGCCGGAACTCAATCACTTTGACTGAGTTTCCCCATTCCACTCCCTTCCACTGGGTCAATATGGAAAAGAAGATAGCTGAATGATCCGTCCAGGGAAGTGGAAGGGTCTTACTTGTGCCCAACTCAGCATTATTGGTAAAAATGCCGTCCAGAGTGTGGTTGGCTATATGAGTCAGTGCATCAATACATCGGGATAGATCAAAGCTTATGAGAATATCCACCTGATGTCCTGTATCCATGTCAATGGTGGACTCCAGATCGAAATTAAAATCCCCAACTGAAGTAAAATTGGCATAGGAAATACTTGATTCCATAAATGTCTGTAGTATGTCAATAAAGCCCCTCCTGAGCCCGGGGGGACGGTATACTAATAGTCCTTGGAAGGTGTAGGATTTTGTCAGATTGAGGCTAAACCGGAGTGCCTCACAATCTTAAAATTGGCCACAAATGTGCTAAGATAAATAATTGCTAATGCCCCCCGCCCCACCCGTGTGGTGTCTGTCTGTCCAGTCTTTCGATATTAGATCCATCTGGAACCGCCACCTTAAAATCTGGGTGCCATGCATTATCGGCCCAGGTCTCCGTAAGGTAAGCAATATCCGGGTTATGGTGGGTCATGAAGTTGGCAAATTCAAGCTTATGCTTGATAAGAGACCTGGTACAAAGGAGTAGGCAATGGTGTGCCTTTATAGCCAGCGGCTTTCCCACAACATTTTTAATGGAAGGGCTGGGGAGAGCATATCTAGGGCTGTAGGCAAAACCACAACTGTTACATTTATATTTCTCCTTGCTAACAACCCAGTCCTTAGGAGATCAGTACCTGTTTGTATTGGTGGGTCTAAGGGCGAGGAGTTCACTCCTCATATATGTGATAACAGAGGCAGGGTTCCTGGCCCCTGGCGCTGTCCAGGGGGGGACAGACGCATACGGGCTTGCCTTAGGTGCGCCTTTGACTCACCAGCGGCATGCCCGCTGCGTGCGTACGCTGCGCGCCCGGCGCCATACCCCCATTTATGAGGGGAGAGAGAGGAACACTAGAGCGCCAACCTCCTAAGTTGGCTGCTCCACTCGGAAGTGAGTCCGGAAAGGTGGGGCAAGGTAGCCTGCTTCCTGCTCCCTCAACTCAAACCGGCAGATGCCGGGCGGAGGACTGGGAAGGTCGGAAGCAGAGGAATCGCTCAAAGAGCTACGGAGCCGGTCGGATAAAAAAAAAAGTGAAAGCAAATGGCAGCAAGTAGAGTTAAAAAGTTTAAAAGGTAGCAGCAATGTGTTTAAAAAACAAAACAGATTGTAATTCTCCCCAAACCAGCCCCCAGCACAGGGAAACAGCAGCGGTAATAAGCGTTTGCCTAAAGCAATTATTTAAATGACAAAAGCACTGTGGCGCTGCCACAAAACGAACTTGAGAGAGACCTTGCTTCTGGGTGTCACACAGTAGCAGCCTGCTCCCTCTGAGTTTCAAGGCACTCTTCCTTCTGGACAGTTCAAGCACCTGTCGGACAGGTTACTGCTCATTAGCAGTGATCATTGTATTGTGTGGATCTTATAAATCCGTCTAGTTATGCCTTGATTTATTGTTCAATTTCTTCTTTAACAGTTGTACACATTAGATGGACAGAGGACCAGAAGATGCTGAAAGACTGTGTACAAAGCAGTGTTGCAGAGACTGGAAAGTACAGTGAAGTGCTGCCCCCTTGTGACTACGGCTGGATCTGGTACCGGAACAAGTGTTTCCATTTCTCTGACGATGCAGGAGACTGGATGGAGGCCAAAGACTCTTGCGCTGCGCTAAACTCCTCCCTGGCGATGATTGACACCCAGAAGGAACTGGTAAGAGCTGAGAAACTGCGGCGTTCAGTGGGTTTCTTAAAGTCTTTTGTGCATGTTAACTGTCTACTCAGGAGCACATGGTGGACCGTGTCAAAGGCGGCAGAGAGATTGAGTAGAATGAATGCCGCTCTGCCACCCTTATCCACTCTCCCTCTAATTGTTTTCGCCACCCCACCGGTGCCAACTCTGTGCAATGTTGGGCTCGGAACCCATGCTGGGCAGGGTCCAACAAACTATGGGCGTCCAGAAAAGATTGTAGTTCTATATTCATGTCCTTCTCTAGGCTCTTCGCCAGGAACGGGAGACGGTAAATAGGTCTGTAACTGTCCACTGACCTAGGGTCCAGAGAGGGCGTTTTCACAAGAGGGAGAATAGAAGCCTTCTTCAAGATGTCAGGATATATCCCAGTGCTTAGGACTTGGTTCAGAAGGTTATTGAGTGGCCCCGCCACCTGAGTAGACAACTTATTAATGATCCCAGGGGGACACAGATTAATAGAGCTCATCAGGCTGATTCTTTTTTCCAGCGTAAGTGGAGAGAACTCCTTGACAGTGGGGGAGACTCCCTGACCGTTGTCTGAGTCAGAGACCCAGGACACTTCCAAGTTCCAGCAGAGGCTGGCACTGGGAACCTGCTGCGAAAACGCCTCAAAGATGGAGTTGACCTTAGATTGAATGTGAACCGCCAGCTTACAGCAGAAGGCTTTGTCCATCTAAAAAACCTTATTGTTACTCCAGTGTGACAGATAACTGTTTTAAACAGTTCCCTGGAGGAATTCCGAGCTGTTTTAATTTTCCCTGAGAAGAATTTGGTCTTTTCCACTTTAATAAGTTCTTTATACCCTGAAAGAATCTTTTTGTACCCAGCTTTTTTCCTGGGGGAGTAATATACTCTCCAAATACGCTCTTCCCGTCTACAGCTCAGTTGTGCTTCCTTCGTCTAGGGGCCAACCACAGCGCCGAGGGACGGTTCCTGTAGGTTCTTATTGTTCCCATAGGCACTATTTTGAGTCATGCAGTCTCAAGCCAAGGAGTAAGGCTGATGGCAGCTTTGTTATTATCCTTAACAAGGTCTGGTGTGGGATTAGAGAGAGCCTGCCCCTGTTTCTTCATACTCCACTCTAAACACATCACACAGTGATACCCTCCTCCCTCTCTTTCTTCCTGTGCCTTCTTTCTTAGAGTGCTCAAATGTGCAGCCATAAATGACCGCCTTCCATTTACATACTCCTGAAAAAATTTCTTATAAAAAGCTCCCTGGAACATGTTGTAACGTTATTGAAACCACACTTTGGCGTGGACTGGGGGTTGGTGTGTGAAGCACATACGTATTTGCTCTATAGGGAAGCATTGCAAGTACAACTCTTACAATACAAAGTCACACGTTCAGAGTCGCCTTTGTTTGAATTAAAAGTAATACTTTATTGGTGTTTTCAAGATAATGTGTATCTATCTCTAACAACCTCATGTTTCATGACAATAGTCACACCTTCAGAGGGTATAATAATTCACAATAAAAAAATGTTTTACATATTTATCAAATAAATATTGATGCGATAAAGTATGTGCAAGTATGTATGTGTATGTATATATATATATATAAGTGTGTGAGAACAAGACAGAGTTGCTTTGGTCGAAACGCGTCATGCTGAGGCACTGGCCAGGACTGACTGGTTGCTGGAGTCATGAATTTTACATTAAGCACAGCATCTTTCATTATTCTCGTCCCTTAAGTGGTCCGTACCTGTTTGTGCATCGTGGAGGACTGGTGACGATCTGGATATATATATATATATATATATATATATATATATATATATATATATATATATATATATAAAAAAAATCTCCAAAACTTTATATGATAAAGGAGCCGGCACTCGTCATCATGGGTTGCTCCTGTTTATTATGTCAGTTACATCAGACAAAAGAAACAGAACAGGCACTGGAGGGACGCGTTTCGGCAGACCCGCTGGTTATGCAGCAGTGCAATCCCACGACCTGGCCTGGCGTATATATGAGAAGAAAAGTGTTGCCACTAGGCGGGACGCACACACAGGTAAGTGGGCATAGTGCAGGGAAATCACTGGGACTCTTGTGTGCTGATCACTTGTGCTGCAGCTTGCCTATGAAGAAGGGCGTTCCGCCCGAAACGCGTCGGAAAACAGCTGATGTGCAGCTTGCTATGAAACTTTGCCTGCGCTATGCCCGCTTACCAGTGTGTGCGTCCCGCCTAGTGGCAACACTGTTCTTCTCATATATATGGCCAGGCCAGGTCGTGGGATTGAACTGCCGCATAACCAGCGAATCCGCTGATGGTTTCATGGGAACAGCAGGCTACGGAACAGGAAGCGCTTACACTTGGGGAAGAAACTCGGAGGTTAACATGTGCACATCAAAGCTTTGTTTGTGCGAGAGACCGGCAGCCCACTGTGGTGAAATTGAAAGAGATTTCCAGCCCCATAATGCTTTGTGTTGAACTCACTCGAGTGTTTTGCAAATGAAGGCAATAAATGAGAGGGAAATCACTGGGACTCTTGTATGCTGATCACTTGTGCTGCAGCTTGCCTATGAAGAAGGGAGTTCCGCCCGAAACTCGTCGAAAAACAGCTTATGTGCAGCTTGCTACGAAACTTTCCCTGTGCTATGCCCGCTTACCTGTGTGTGCGTCCCGCCTAGTGGCAACACTTTTCTTCTCATATATATATACATAATCAAATGCGGGGGTGCTCCCGCATAGCAATTCAAGCTTCAACTCTCCTCCCACTCCAGGTCGCCACCAAGGAAGACAGCACTCACGGGGCCGGTTCCGTTAATTTATTTAAACAGAAAGCTCGCACAAACAAACAGACGCGTTTCGGCAATGGCCTTCTTCTATGTTTACCAGAAACGCCGTAATCCATGTTATTTAAGCCATATCACTTCCTGTCGCAACACAAACAAGGGGACTATCGCGTCATCACGACATATCGTCCCAAAGCAAAAAATATATGAGCGCAATTTTGGAATATTATTTTTCGCTTAAATAAACAAATGAACATCATCTTAAAATGAAATATGCATAATGCAAAATGCATAGATATCGCCACGCCTATAAGGAAAATATATAACCTAACAGCATGATGCAACTCCAAATACAATACACCCGTGATGGGCACCAATACCAAAAAGGCCCACCCTTCATAAATTCATTGCGCTTGCTTAAGTTCATCTCGCCCTGAAAGAGTCAAAATATCATCACCAAATATGATGAAAAAGTGTTGCAAATCTTGAAAATTAATCCATCTATCATGACAAGAGGCAGCCTATCTACAATATCTAGGTTATATACAAAAACTACAAATGGGCACAATCCGCTAATCTAAACATTGTAAGTAAAAATGTTTGCAAAATTAGAGAAATTAGGGAAATGAACTGAAAAATAGAGGACAAAGTAAGAGAGGAAACTAAAGAGAAATTCACCTATACACACAATATCTCAGTATATAGACAGACTAGTTTAAGGACAAGTGCATCCTTCTACTAGGTGTACGGCAAGCTCTTCACTGCTATTAAGGCCCTGCAGTGCCTTTGTCTGAAGGTTGATTATAAATCGTAGCTACAGCCTCCTCAACCTCCAAATCCTGTCACCACCTCGGGGATTGCTCGGGACATGATCGAGACAGAAATACCTGAGCAGAACCCTGTTGCATTGGTGTAGCTTATCAAAATGTCGCGCAACTGGATAAGCCTCATCCCCATTTGCTATTGCCCACATGTGTTCCAATATCCTTATTTTCGTAGGATGAATCGTGCTGCCTACATAATGTAGGCCGCAAGGACACATGAGACAAATCACCGTATAGGGGGTGGTACAGGACAGGAACTTTCTGATACTTTTTCGGGTACCTACAGATGGAATTTCATATGTAAGGACCCTCTTACTTCCCCGGCAGGCTTTACACTTCCCACAGGGGAAGAACCCTTTCACGAGCCAAAGGGTGATCTGGGAGTATCAGTAAGATGACTATAGACTAGGTCCTTTTTGAACGACCTCGCCTTCCTGAACGTGACAAGGGGGTTCGATGGAAGTTCCCCCCCGATCACATTGTCTGTTTGCAAGATATGCCAGTTCTTTCTCATGATTCTCTTCAAATCATTAGCATTCTTCGAATTTGTAGTTATGAGGCAAGATTTCCCCTAGCTCGGGATGATTTTCATTGAACAGTAGCTTTTCTTACAGAAAAAGTTGGAGAATGTATATATATCTATACTAATATAATAAAGAGAGAGCCCAAACCTTTGAGGCAGGTAATCTCAGGAACAACAGCACCAATCACAACACCCAATACAGCATTGGAAAGGGCAGTTGCAGCAGAAGGACATAGGCTATGCAGACGACCACCATATACATTTAAAAGGTAAAAGAACCGTGCCAGCAAAGTAGTCCCTTGTAGGTGTGTCTGCGTTGTGCTGTGGGCGTGTGCTGGGGGCGTGACAAACGCTGGGGGCGTGTGGTACGTTCCGCCCTTCATGCCATGTCTCATATCGTGTGCTGTGGGCGTGTACTGGGGGCGTGTGCAGGGCGCAGGATTACGGAAAAAAAAGCGAGCGTTGTGCCCAATAATTCATTGGTTTTTCTTCCCAGGTTCTGTACATTCCAGCTCCGGGTGTGCTTGCCCCGCGCTCTCAGTGACGTGCACCTGCTTTACTGTATGGAGGTCAGGCATGACGCTATTCCCAAGGGCTGGAAGGAGGGCAAACAGGGGCCATTGTGCAGAAAATGTAATCTCGCCTTAACTTCCGGTGACGCCTGAAGCGCACACTGGAGAGTTTCCACTTCTGTTGCGCACAGGCCTCGCGCCACGCACATCCGGACACAAGGTCCGCCTCCACGGAAATAGCAAGAAAGGTACTATCCCTCCCCCGGGAATATGTGATGATATTCCGCAAACCAACATCCCGCATACCATCACTCCGCAATTTTTATAACGCAGGACTATTACTCCGCAAAGACATCATTTCTAAAACTTTTAGTTCAAGTTCAAGTTCGGGCATTTATAAAGCGCACTACTCACCCAGAGGGTCTCAAGGCGCTAGGGGGAGGGGTTCACTGTTTATCGAATAGCCATGTTTTCAGTTCTTTTCTGAAGGAGATGTGATTCTGAGTGAGGCGGAGGTGGGTGGGGAGTGAGTTCCAGGTCTTGGCAGCCAGGAAGGAGAAGGATCTGCCACCCATGGTGGTTTTTCGGATGCGCGGGACTGCGGCGAGGGCTTGATTGGATGATCTTAGTTGGCGGGTGGGATAGTAGAAGGACAGTCGGGTGTTGAGGCATTCGGGTCCTAGATTATAAAGGGCCTTGTGTGCGTGGGTAAGAAGGCGGAAAGTAATTCTTTTGTTGACGGGAAGCCAGTGGAGGTTTTTTAAGTGACCGGTGATGTGCTCTTGGCGCGGGATGTCTAATATGAGTCTCGCTGATGCGTTTTGGATGCGCTGGAGCTTTTTCTGCAATTTTGTTGTAATTCCGGCGTAGAATGTGTTGCCATAGTCCAGTCGACTCGTGACCAGTGCATGGGTGACAGTCTTTCTTGTTTCAAGGGGGATCCAGCGGAAGATCTTTTTGAGAATGCGAAGGACGTTGAAGCAGGAGGACGATACGGCGTTGACTTGTCTGGACATTGAGAGAGAGGAGTCTAGAATGAAGCCAAGGTTACGTGCATGGTCTGTGGGTGTGGGCGCTGATCCCAAAGCGGAAGGCCACCAGGAGTCGTCCCAAGCTGAGGGGGAGGATCCTAGGATGAGCACCTCCGTTTTGTCTGAGTTGAGTTTTAAGCGGCTCTGTTTCATCCATTCGGCTACTTCTTTCATACCTTCGTGAAGGTTGTTTTTGGCGGTGTTGGGGTCTTTGGTGAGGGAAAGGATTAGCTGGGTGTCGTCGGCGTAGGAGATGATGTTGAGGTTGTGTTGACGTGCGATGGAGGCGAGGGGACTCATGTAGACGTTGAAGAGGGTGGGACTGAGTGAGGAGCCTTGAGGTACGCCGCAGATGACTTCGGTGGGCTCTGAGTAGAAAGGGGGGAGTCGGACTCTCTGGGTTCTCCCGGCTAGGAACGAGATGATCCAGTCCAAGGCTTTTCCTTGTATGCCGATGTTGTTGAGGCGTTGTATGAGGGTGTTGTGACAGACAGTGTCGAAGGCGGCGGAGAGGTCGAGTAGAATGAGGGCCACTGTTTTACAACGCATATGACTTTATCACGCATGCCATTATAACTCAAATGCATGTGTGGTCAATCAATCAATCAATCAAGGAATTTGTAGAGCGCGCTACTCACCAGCTAGGGTCTCAAGGCGCTGGGGAGGAGGGGGTCGCTACTGCTCGAACAGCCCGGTCTTGAGTTGTTTCCTGAAGGAGAGATGGTCCTGGGTCAGCCGGAGGTGGGTGGGGAGGGAGTTCCATGTCTTGGCTGCCAGATAGGAGAAGGATCTTCCTCCGACGGTGGATTTGCGAATACATGGGACGGTGGCGAGGGCGCGGCTGGCGGAGCAGAGCTGGCGGGTCGGTGTGCAGAATGCGTGGCGGTTGTTGAGGTACATGGGGCCCGTACGTGGAGAGCCTTGTGTGCGTGGGTGAGGAGTCGGAATGTGATTCTCTTGCTGACGGGGAGCCAGTGCAGATTCTTCAGATGGGCAGAGATGTGGCTGTGGCAGGGGATGTCCAGGATGAGTCTTGCAAAGGCGTTCTGTATGCGCTGTAGTCTTTTCTGGAGCTTGGCTGTGGTTCCGGCATAGAGGGTGTTTCCGTAGTCCAGGCGGCTGGTGACAAGGGCCTGGGTGACCGTCTTCCTGGTTGCGGTGGGGATCCATTGGAAGATTTTGCGGAGCATGCGCAGGGTGTTGAAACAGGATGACGAGACGGTGTTGACTTGCTTGGACATCGTGAGGGAGGAGTCCAAGATGAAGCCCAGGTTGCGTGTGTGGTCTGTGGGTTTGGGGGTGGTGCCCAGAGCAGGTGGCCACCAGGAGTCATTCCAGGCCGAGGGGGACGGTCCCAGGATGAGGACTTCCGTCTTGTCTGAGTTCAGTTTCAAATTGCTGAGCTTCATCCATTCCGCGACGTCCTTCATTCCTTCCTTGAGGCTGGCTCTGGCGGTGTCCGGGTCGTTGGTGAGGGAGAGGATCAGCTTTGTGTCATCGGCGTAGGAGATGATGTTGAGGTTGTGTTTGCGTGCGATGCCAGCGAGGGGGCTCATGTAGACGTTGAAGAGGGTGGGGCTGAGCGAGGATCCTTGTGGGACGCCGCAGATGACTTCGGTAGCCGCGGACCGGAACGGGGGGAGGTGGACTCTCTGGGTTCTGCCGGCGAGGAACAAGATGATCCATTTCAAGGCCGCGCCTTGGATTCCGGTGTCGCTGAGGCGTTGTATCAGGGTGTGGTGGCATACTGTCGAAGGCTGCTGAGAGATCCAGGAGGATGAGTGCAGTGGTTTCCCTGTTGTCGAGCATAGACCTGATGTCGTCGGTGGCAGCAATGAGGGCAGTCTCGGTGCTGTGGTTCGCTCGGAAACCGGACTGTGACGGATCGAGGGATCCGATCGTCTCGAGGAAGGCGGAGAGTTGTTTGTTGACCGTCTTCTCGATGACTTTTGCAGGAAAAGGGAGGAGCGAGATGGGTCAAAAATTCTTGAGGTCCGTGGGGTCCATGGTGGGTTTTCTCAAGAGGGCGCTGAGTTCGGCATGCTTCCAGCTCTCCGGGAAGGTGGATGATGCGAAGGAGCTGTTGATGATGTCCCGGAGTTGGGGTGAGATGATGGAGTCGGCTTTGTTAAAGATGTGGTGTGGGCATGGGTCGGTGGGGGAGCCGGTGTGGATGGTGCTCATGGTGCAGGCGGTGTCTTCGGTGCTGATCGGGGTCCAGGCGCAGAGGGTGGCGGTTGGGTGCGCTCGTTCGGTGGATGGGTGGTTGGTCTGTGCGCCGAAGCTGTTGTGTATGTCGGCGATCTTGCGGTGAAAGAACGAGGCGAGTGCGTCGCAGAGTTCTTGCGAGGGTGTAATGTCGTTGTTGCAGGCGCTGGGGTTGGAGAGCTCTTTAATGATGCTGAAGAGTTCCTTGCTGTTATGGGTGTTGATGTCCAGACGTTGTTTGTAGGTAGCTCTCTTGGTGGTACGGATCAGTTGGTGCTGCTTGCGGGTGGCGTTCTTGAGGGCTGTCATGTTCTCTGTTGTCTGGTCCTGGCGCCAGGTTTTCTCCAGGGAGCGGCAGGTTCTCTTTGAGTTGATGAGGTCGTCCGTGAACCACGAGGCTTTCTTGCTGTGGGGTCTGCTGGATGGTTTCTTCAGTGGTGCGAGTTCGTCGGCGCAGTCGGTGAGCCATTGTGCGAAGTTGCGGGCTGCTTCGTAGTGGTCCGTCGTGGTGGTGGGAGGGTTCTGGCTGAGGGAGGTGGTGAGCTCGAGCTCCTGTGGGGGGGCCTGTTGCGGGTGGTGGTGGGTGGTGGTTTTCTTGAAGGAGAAGTGGACGCAGCTGTGGTCTGTCCAGTGGAGTCCGGTGGAGTGACTGAAGGCGATGTGCTTGCTGGAGGAGAAGACGGGTTCAAGCGTGTGGCCGGCGTAGTGGGTGGGGTTGTTCACTAGTTGCTTGAGTCCGAGGTTGGCGAGGTTGTCCAGCAGGGTGGTGGTGTTGCTGTCATTGTTGTTCTCCAGGTGGAAGTTGAGGTCTCCTAGGAGGATGTAGTCTGGGAGGTGAGGGCGTGCGGGCTTACGAAATCTGCGATGGCTTCGCTGAATTGTGTGCGTGGTCCTGGGGGTCTGTAGATTAGGGTGCCCCGGTCCTGGGGTCGGTGTGTATCTGGAAGTGCAGGTGTTCGGCGGCTGTGAGGGTGTCTTCCGAGTTGGTCGTAAAGCGGATGGTGTTTCTGTGGACGATGGAAATGCCTCCTCCGGTTTGGTTGGTGCGGTCCCTCCGGGTGATCTTGTAGCCGTCCGGGATGGCTATGGCGATGTTGAGGCTGAGGAGGCGTTCATCCAGGTTTCCGTGAGGAAGGCGATGTCTGGTGCTGTAGTGTCTAGGAGGTTCCAAAGTTCGACTGTGTGTCTGTGGACGGAGTGGGTGTTGAGCAGGATGCACTTGAGGTGATTCTTGTTGGTGGTAGGCTTGGCGGGTGCTGGCTCGGGGCGGATGCCAGTGAATTTGCACTCTTGGCAGGTGAAGGGTCCGTAGGTGCGTTTCGGGCTGGCCAGGTAGCAGGTGGGGTTCCGGCCGGTGTTGAGTGCACGGAGGGTGGCGGCGTCGTATGTGTGTCGGGCACGTTGGCATCGTCGAGATCCAGGGTTCCTGGCGCTGGGCGCGGTCCAGACGCGGACGGGCGCAGACGGGCTTGCCTTAGGCGTGCCTTCGGTGCGCCAGCGGCGCGGGCGCTGCGCGGCCTCCATAAGAGTGGGTGAGGGAGGAGCAGCTGGGAGGCGGGGCGGCCAATGGGGAGTGACGGGGCGGGGCCACGGGGAGCGAGCGGCGGGAAAGGGACGCGAAGGCAGGAGGGAGCAGGGGGGACGGGTACGACGGTGCAGAGGGGTCAAAGAAGAAAAAACGGGGGCCAAAAGAGCAGCTAAGTCACTCAACTCCGCTCATGGGATACAAAAAGAGAGGAAGGGGGCAGACAGACCACACAGGCACTGAGGAGGCAAAGAAGCAGGCACGGGGACCAAACGAATCGGACAAGACACTCGATCAGCTCACGGGGGACACTCAATCAGCTCACGGGGTACAGAAATAGAAGGGGGGCAGATGACCACACAGGCACAGTGAGCGCAGACCTGACTGCAGGGCAGCTGGTCACAGGAGGGCAGCGGCGACGCACACGGGGGTAAAGTCATATACATTGTAAAAGTACATTATTAAAACATCAAATATATGTTTGTATATATGTGTATTTATATTACCTACTGGCGATAGCCAGTAGGTATATATAGTTAGGACCTAGCTACCATAGGAAATCCGCAACATTCTATTGGGAATAACTTTGGCGCCGGTTGAGGAATTTGCGTGTAATTTTCCCAAATTTAGGCCATCTCCGCTCCGCTTCTTCCATGGAAGTTTCGGGGGGATTCGTCATGCGGGGGCCGAAAAAAAGGGGGGTCCCAAAACGTGTTTTCCCCATGTTAATTTCTATAGGACGAATAGACAAGGCTACAGCCCGAACCGCTGAATGGAATTACACCAAACTTTGCAAAATTGTTGGGACTGGTACACAGAAGTGCTTTTTCTATAGTTGGTGAAAATTGCTCCAGTGGTTTTTATGAAAATTAACTTCAAAAACACATATATATCTATATGCGCGCTTCCAGCGCATACCGGTATGCGTACCGGGGAGCGCACTGGGCGCGCCACTGGAGTGCGCGAGCGGAAAGCTGATTGGCTCTCGGGTGTCTGTAACATTCTAAACAGTCCGGAGAGTCCGCCATCTTGTGTCTCGGTAGAATCGAGACACAAGAGGTGGAAAAAAAAGGGGGGAAATGATTAAAAGGGGGCAGGGTAGATACCCCTGACCCCCTAGGTTTTCTGAGGGGGGCCTAGAAGGGCAAAAAAACTATTTATTTTTTTTAATTTTCGTGGGGTAAGCGCTGGGTACGTTCCCATGTACGCTTCCAGGTACGCGTACCCTGAGTGCACCACAGGGAAAAACAGTGTAAAAAATTTGAGTAAAATTAGAGTAAAAAAATAATTTAGAGTACTTATAGGTAGGGTAGCTCTGAAAAGAGCTGTTGTGTTATGTGGGTGTTTTTTGTACCTACAAGTAGGTACCGATGCAGAGTCTAAAATTCAAGAGGAAGACTCTATTCACCTCATCTGTAAAGTGATGGTGTTCCTATTATCTCTCCGATAAATGCCTTGCATGTTGTAACGCAAGTTGTTGTGGTATATGGAACCCATACCATAGTCTCTGAGGAAAGCAGAAACAGATTTATTCACATGTTTCCTTGCTTTCTCAATCTGTGGACAAAATTGGTTGGACCAGTTCCATTTTTGCCTTTGGCATATATTAGAATATATCAAGGTAGTTTTTGGAAAAAGTGACATCAATTGCCCAAAGGTGTCCTTTAAAAGCATTTCTAGACCTACCCCAGTCAAAGTGCCCAGGTCATTTCCACCACAGTGCACAATTATGAGGTCAGGGTGTGGTAGATGCATAAAGGATTTTACCAATGGTATCAATTGGTGACATCTCAATCCTCTCTGGCCAATCCACATAATATCCACATTTGGTAAATCAAGGTTGTAAATACCTCTGTTTGCTGCATACTTTTCACTCCAGTGAACAAAGCTATGACCCACAATCCAGACTTTAGGCATCTTGAAGGTAGATGTGGTTGTATTCAGATGAGTTGTGGAAATGAAATGGCAGTTTGAAAGTAGGAGTTATGAAAAAAAGTTGTTGACTCAGTTCTAGCGACAAACAAGATGGCTGCCAACACTTCCTGTTTTGGAGTGTTGACAGACAGTGGCAGCCAATCAGCATGCCTTCACGAGAAAGCTGCATGCTCATTGGCTGTCAACACTTCTAACCAGGAAGTGTTGGCATCCATCTTGTGCTAGTGTTGACAGACAGTGGCAGCCAATCTGCATGCCTTCACGAGAAAGCTGCATGCTCATTGGCTGTCAACACTTCTAACCAGGAAGTGTTGGCATCCATCTTGTGCTCAGTAGACTAAGGCACAAGAAAGCAGAAAAACAAACGTGTAGAACACAAAAAGGGGGCAGGGTAGAAACACCCTGACCCCCTAGGGCTGATCACGTGGTCCCACTAGGATATTAATATATTTAAACGTTATCTGCTAATAGAATTAGCATTTAAAAAACCTTGCAAATTCACTGAAAAAAGCATAGGTTTTAGGCCTTATATAGTTAGGAATTAGCATTTAAAAAACCTTTGAAATTCACTAAAAAAACTGTACGTTTTAGGGGTGTTATAGTTAGCTGGACATTTCACTCATACAAAACCATTGAAATTGCTCCTATATAGTTATTCCTTCTCTAGTAAAATCTTTCATCACTCTTTGTAAAATACAGAGTATCATATTTGAATCCATTGACACAGCAATACAAGTATCTAAAACCCACTCAGTGATTCCTAGATGTATACACACATCTAATCACTTACCTGTAGATTCACTCATGCTGTCAATGAACAATAAAACACTATCAAAAATAGTTATACACCTATATCGACATTACACACCAGCACACAACCTATTCACATATGAAGTTATCCTACTCACTTATGCAAACAATGGATCATATTTACATACTTACTTAGCTACACACTTATACAAACACCACTTCATAGTAAGTCATACTTAATGTATTATAAAATCATTATTACAAGTATACAGTCACTCACACAATCATTGAGTCTTATGTATACTTATACTGTCACATACGCTGCCAAATGTTAGAATATGTAGTTTTAACTTCATATATCTAATGAATCAACTATTCACACATCTTTGGTCAGTCACACACCCCCTACCGAACCACACACACATTCAATCTCCAATACAAATACTCAGTTAACTAATTAATAACTAAAATACACTTTCACATAGCTAGTAAGCAACTGGAGAACTAATTTACTCAACAACTGACAAAGTGATACAGATATTCACACAGTTTAGTCACTATCCACTATATTTAGTGAGAAACTATACATTGTTAAAGTAAACAGTCAATTACACTGCTACTAAATCCTCCATCCAAATATTTATTTTTATATATCCACTCATTCCTCAATGCAAATTGCTATATATATAATGCATATTTAAATAACGAAGCAAACCACATTCACTGGATGATGTCATCAGTGATGTAATCAGTGATGTCATTTGAGATGTCATCAGTGATGTCACTTACCATGTCATGAATGATGTAATATGTGACATCATCAGCAGTAGATTGCGGGTGTGCGAAATATAGTTAGTACAACTAACTATATAGGAGCAATTTTAATGGTTTTGTATGAGTGAAATGTCCAGCTAACTATAACACCCCTAAAACTTATAGTTTTTTGAGTGAATTTCAAAGGTTTTCTAAATGCTAATTCCTACCTATATAAGGCCTGAAACCTATGGTTTTTTCAGTGAATATATATATATATATATATATATATATATATATATATATATATACATTTTTTAATTTAATTAAAACATTTAATCTTTTAAATTGCATTATTTATATTATTTTTATTTATTTTATGTTATTACCCTTTACACCCTAAAAACGAATCCCACCCTGCTCCCTTTAAATACCCCTGCACCCCATAATCATAACCCACCCTTACTCCTTAAAATACCCCAACACCCTTAAACACTAACCCATCTTAACCCTATAAAGATACCCTGTACCCCAAACCCAAACCTATCCCTAAACCCTAAAAATACCCCTGTATCCCAAAACCCAAACCTAGCCCTGAACCCTATAAATACCCATGTACCGCTAAACCCAAACCTACTCCTGAACCCTAAAAATACCCCTGTACCCCAAAACTCAAACCTAGCCCTGAACCCTAAAAACACCACTGTACCCAAATCCCAAACCTAGCCCTGAACCCTTAAAATACCCCTGTACCCCAAAACCCAAACCTACCCCTGAACCCTAGAAATACCCCTATACCCAAAAACCCAAACCTAGCCCTGAACCCTAAAACTACCCCTGTACCCCATAACCCAAAACTATATCTGAACCCTTAAAATACCCAAACACCCCAAAACATATACATCAGTACCCCAAAATATATACCCCTATACCCATACTTACCTTATCCAAACATCAAAAAAAAAACATGCTTTTACCATTCATGCATTTACAACGAATTTCGTTGTAAATTTATGTGTGGTAAAAGCACATAAAATGTAATGCCATGCGTTATAATGGCATTGCGGAGTCATGGTACTTTCGTAATGAAAGTATGCGGAGTGATGGTATGCGGAAAGAAAGTTGCGGAATAATGGGTGTTTACCCTCCCCCGGTAAGCACATTGGTGGCACGGCTGCCAACATCTCCAGCAACATACTCATATTTTTTCACCACCCATTTGAAAAATGCACAGGTCTCTCTCATTGATGGCCAGCCCCGGCATACACTTTTAGACACACCTCCCGCCACAAGTTCTAGAATTGCGAACTTTAGAGCTGGGGAGCTACGTTCGAATCTCGGCATCAGCTCAACATCCTGTGATTCCAGGCAAATCGCTTTGTCTCCCCATGCCTACCACAAATGAATGTGTTCTTCTGTGATGTAAATTGTGCTCATGCCATGTTGTCGAGTTCGCGCTATATAATTTTGCAAGGAAAAATAAAGTAGGGAAACTCGAGTTCACACACTACTGAATACGCACTCTTAAGTGCATCAGCAGTGCACTGTGAATCGGAGCGTTTCACAGGCATGTCACAGATAAGAAATGCTATCAAAACGAAATCCTACAAAACAATATACTACTGGCCGGCAGCAATTCATACCCGGACAACGTCGGGACGGGCTGCTAGTATATATATATATATATATATATTTTCATATATATATATATATATGTCTACAAAGTGATTCTTCTTACAGCGCGCTCTGGCATATATATATAAATTCTCCAACTTTTTCTGTAATAAAAGCTACTGTTCAAGGAAAAATATCTATATATATATTCTCCAACTATTTCTGTAAGAAAAACTACTATTCAATGAAAATCATCCCGAGCTACTTATATTAGTGTAGTAATCGTGATCATATTAGACAAGATTACATTAGTGCTACCTTATGCAAGATTACCAGCAGTGGTCACCTCAGCGCAGGGTTGCACCAGTAGTGCACGTTATTTCGAATTAAAGTAACCACTCCAATCTCATTACAGATGAAAGTGTCTAGTTTTATCTCCTGCAAATATTATAAAAAAGGGGTGTAGTGCGGAAATCATCATCTTCCCAGCTTTCAGGGACAAGCAGACGTTTGTCAGGAAACCAAAAAAGTTTACACAGTTTTGCCATTTTTCCGGGACATAGCCTATTTTTGCTATTTTTTGTGCTTTCAACCTCCTTCTAGTTAATGGTAGAAATGGGTATGAAAGCAATAATGGATCCTAGAGAGCTATACATTTTAGAAAAAGTAGACAAAATTCTGAATTTAGCAAGGGATCATTTGCATAGATCCTTCAAAGTTTCTTTATAGGAACTAACAGCTGAATACAGGAAAAATTGAAAATTAGTTGAAAAAAACAGTCATTTGTGTCAACGTTTTCATCTGTAGCTTCTTCTAATTATGAGAGCTGTTTGAAAGCAATATACCGTTACATCTGCTGGACCTTTCTGGTTGTGGGTATATATAGGACTTGTAGGTTCACCTAGAACCAGACGAACCCAGAGCCAGCAACTGAGCAGCATCTTGTAAGGGTTTTTTATTATGTACCGGATACATAGCAATTATTCTGGGAAAATGTATACATGGAAAAATTGGTATGAAAGACACCTATGTATTTCAGAAATGAGAACAAAATATAGAGTTTAGAAACAGTAGATATTTGCACATTTCAGAAATTGGGAGGGAGAATTATGGGTCATTTTTCAAAATGACTTCTTTTTTTACACATTGTCTTTCATTTGGATGGCAGAAATGCAGCGAAAGGCAATAGGTAATAACAGTTGCTCTACAATTCTGTTTTACCCTAAGACTCCCGATAAAAATAGTACCTCACTTGTGTGGGTAGGCCTAGTACCTACAACAGGAAACGGCTCAAAACGCAATATGGACACACCACATTTTCACAATGAAAAATGACCCTTTTTTTGAAAAGTGCCTAGCTGTAGTTTTTGAACCCTAGCTCTGCCTTCGAATCAACGTACTAAGAAAAATAAACCCTTACTCCCCCTAGATAACCTCAAAACAGC
Organism: Lissotriton helveticus; assembly: GCF_964261635.1. Taxonomy (NCBI): domain Eukaryota; kingdom Metazoa; phylum Chordata; class Amphibia; order Caudata; family Salamandridae; genus Lissotriton; species Lissotriton helveticus. The sequence goes on along the minus strand of NC_136068.1, from coordinate 1,835,149,112 downwards.
TGTACAAGCACTAGTAACCCCCAAGTTAGAATATGGAAGTACTACCTTAAAAGTCCACATTTGTAAAGCGCACAATCACCCGTAAGGGTCTCTAGGCGCTGGGGGCCGTCGGGAAGATTAAGCGAGCTATTGCCCAGAGTCACATGGTGTTGGGCTAACCTGCCGCCGGAGCCGGGGATCGAACCGTGGTCCCCAGATTCCAGCGTCAGTCGCCCTGGCCGCGGCGCCACACCTCTCCACCTTATGTGGTCTGGCTAGATTCAAACTGGCTCCACTATAAGGGCGTCCCTTAATTCTGCCTCAAGGGTCATCACTGGATCCTAGAGATACAAACACATCACTCCTGATCTGAAGGCAATAAATTGGCTCCCATATGAGGCAAGGATACAGCGGAAAATTGCTTGTGTGACACATAAAGCACTACACTTCAACACTTCGAAATACCTAGCTGATAAACTGGAGCTGTCTGGTGGCTGCAGATCCTTTGGGAGCACCAGCACCATATTGTTAAAACCTCCGAAGTTTCGGAAAAAGAAAACCTACAACCTAGTCTTCTCCAGAATGGCCCCTAAAATTTGAAACTTTCTTCCCTTTGAAATCAGACTAAACTTGTCAACCGCTTCATTCAAAAAGAAGTCAAACAGTTTTTGATGAACAAAACTCTAACCTAGAACTCTGACTCCACATATGGACAATTTGCTGATAAATTGTCTCAATCTAGGCTCTCACTCGCTGTCGACGTCTAGGTGTTAACTCACTGACCTCCCGATATGCAACGGGCATTGACAACATTTGGGTTGCTTGATGGTAAAAATGTTTTCTTCTTGCCTGACCAATTGTAAAGTGCTCTGATACCCTACTGGGGTCAAGTCTGCACTATATACAACTTTATAAATAAATAGAAAGAAATAGTTACCCAAACTGACAGTTTATTAACAAGTAGCAAACATTCAACATTGGGACAATTTTTCCCATTTCTTCAGTAATCTCTTTATCTGAAACGATGATGGCCTGTAATGTGAGCCTTGTATCGCATCTTCCACGCATAATAAGGGTCACAATCTGGACCAGATTTCCTGCAACACGTTATTAGTGATTACCCCTCCACTCCTCATCACCTGATCTGACCATTTTTTTAATCAGTTTTAAAAATCCAAATTGCAATAAGGTTTCCTTACTAAAAACAAGGTCTGAATACAGTTGCAGAGCTGTACATAAAATATCCTTCCCAGCACTGGCAGAGGCTCTTGAACGCTCCAGCCCGGCACCACTGGGCAATCCAGATTCTGATGCTCCTATGCTCGAAACATGGCTTAGGTCTAACACTAATACTGTGGACCCTCGGATTTCTCGCCCTTTCAGGAGGATTCATCCCTCCACCCCAATGGTTTAATGAACTTCATAGAACCAGCAAAAACATTTGTAGGGGTCTTGAAAGGAAATGACGGAAACACTATTCTCCCCAAGACAGAAAGACTTCTAAAGCAGCCCTGAAAGCGCATTATAAACAAGTGAGAGAGGTCAAGAACAATTTCCTACAAAACAAAATTGAAATAGTCCACAAAAAGGGAAAATGCATTTTTAATATAGTCAAGTCCTTCATCTCCCCATAGGCAGCTAAGAAAGAAGCCACGCTCTCAGCTGAGTTGTCCGAACAGGTAGCAACTTCCCTTCACAATAAGATCGCTCTTATTCAACAGTCTTTTGACACAGTGTCAGTGGAGGACTTGATCCTCTACCAATCCCTGAAATAAAAACCATGCCCCTTACCGCCCCAACACTTTATTTTTATTTATTCATTTATAGAGTGCTAATAATCATCCCGGAGGATATCACGGCACTAGGTAGCAGGAATTCGATGTGCAGTTGCCTGTGGAAGTAGTGGATCTATCAGATACTAGTTTTTAGGAAACAGATGGGTTTTCAGTTTTTCCCTAAAAACCAAGTAATCTGCTGTAAGGCAGAGATCTTGAGGTAGTTCGTTCCACTTTTTTGATACCAGATATGAGAATGAACGTCCTCTTGCCTTCACTTTCACTTTCCTTGCGCTTGGTAGAGTGACCGTAGACACCTCGTAGGAGCATAAATTGCACTTTTGTTCTGTAAAATTTTGGGTCCACTCAGGTGAATTGCCCTATGTGCATGGCTGAGCAGCTTAAACACTGCTCTCTGTTGCATGGGTAGCCAGTGGAGTTGTTTCATGCAGATGAAAGCTGAGCTCAGTCTGCTATTATTACATACCAGTTTTGCTACAGTGTTTTGTAGTACCTGTAGGCGTGTAAAGAGGTAGTCTGCCATGCCTAAAAACAGCATTGCCATAATCAATTTTGCTAACGAGCACGGCATGAGTGACTGTTTGTCTACACTCCAGTGGGATACAGGGGAAGAGTCTTCTTAGCAGTTTCAAAAGTTGCAAAGCCCCTTCCACATAGGGCCCGCACATGGTCCTTCATGGAAAGGGTATTGTCGATGAGGATGCCTACGTTTTTAGCACACTGCTTGGGTGCTGGGGCATCTCCCAGAGTGTGTGGCCACCAAGTGGCATCCAAAATCAAGTTGGCTCCACCAAAGAGTAGGATTTCCGATTTCCCCGCGTTTAATTTCAGACAATGTTCTGACATCCAGTGAGCTCTTTCAGCGAGGCAGTTTTTCAGTTTTGCTTTGGTGTCATCATTCCTTTCCTCCAGTGCTACCATCAGCTGAGATCCCACTGTTTTGCTAATTTTCGCTAAAGATGACACATATGTGTTGAAAGTGTGGAGCTCAGGGATGCTCACAGTGGCATGCCACAGCCGATGTCCCTAGGTTTAAAAAGGAAGTGGTCCAGTTGTACCCTTTGTGTTCTGTCACTCCGAATTGAGCTGAGCCACTGTATGGCTTTGGCATGGATTCCTTTTTCATGCAGGATTTCCAGCAGTCTATTGTGCGAGACCGTGTTGAACACTGCCGACAGGTCCAATAATATCAGGGCTACAGCTCCCCTCTGGTCGGTCAGAGTTCGGATCTAGGACGGCCAGAAGAGTTGCCTCCATGCTGTTCGTAGCCCTGAAGCTGGTTTGTATGGGATCTAATAGATCATTTGACTCTAAGTAGTTGATTAGTTGTCTATTCACCAGCCTCTCCAGAACTTTGGAGAGGTAAGGGAGCTGAGAAATTGGCCAGTAGTTTTCAGGGTTGTGTACATCTGTTCCTGCTTTCTTCAGCAGGGGTGTCACTACCGCCTGCTTCCAGACCTCCAGAAAGGTAGCAGAGTTAAGCGAGTAGCTGAGTAGCTGAATGACATAAGGACTTAACAGTGCTGTGATCCGAGCAAAGATGAAATGAGGGCAAGGGTGCAAGGGGATCCTGATTTCACTGTTAGAGTTCCCAGAACTTCGATTAGAGGAGTCGCTTAATTACCTCATTAACCTGAAATCTGGTTCCCCCACAGATGCCTGCCCCGCCAAACTACTGACACCTCCAGCTCCTACTATTAACCCTATAGTTAATAGGGTGCTGTACTTTTCCCTATCTACCGGCATAATGCTGCAGATCTGGAAGCAGGCAAAAATCCTACCACTCTTAAAGAAATCAACCGCAGATCAGAACGATCCAGCCAACTGCAGGCCCATATCTGATAGAGACGACTATCCGCAGATTCCTTAACGTAGAATTATCCCCAGGTGTAGAACTGGATGTGGAAAAATTTCTTTGCCACAGCATCTCTGCGCGCCGGGGGTGGTACCACATGACTCCGCCCTGGCGTCGTCCGCGGGCGTGACGTCAGCAAGGTCACATAAGCCCCACCCCGGCGCGCTGATGTCAGTTTTTTCTGCAACACGGCTCCGGATCGTGTCCTGGCCTGTTTTCAGGCCTACTTTTTCACCCTTTGCGTTGAGGAACAGTGTGCGAGTGCCTTTGGGCTTCAAGACGTGTATCTCTTGTGCACGTCAGATGTCGGCGATGGACCCTCACCGGATTTGTATGTGGTATTTGGGCGAGCACCATGACTCGATGGATTGCGACGTCTGTCAGCTCCTCAAACCGAAGTCACGGCGGGAGTGCCGGATGAAATTGTTGTCGGCCCGCTTGTCCAAGTCAGTACCGTCCCAGAGTCTGTCCCCTACCTCGGAAGCCAGGAGCCGCCGATTCCGACTGTGACATCGCCCTTCGCCACGGCTCCAAGGGTGTCGCTCTTCGAGGCCCTGTTCTCGCTCGGCAGGGGTCCCCTCGGAACGTGCGCCCTTGCCACCCTACCCGCCGTTTCCTGGCATCCAGGCAACTAGGGCCCAAATGATAGCCTACGCTGCAGCTCTGCAGGCTTCTTTGGGTCCTCGTCCACCTCCTGAGAAGTCCGCAGATCCCTTGCCTCACTCTGGGCCTTCCGCGGAGTTGCCGGCAGCTTCAGCCCCGGCACCAAAGGTTTCAGCTTCAGGTTGTCGGAGGGTGGTGTTGAGATGTGTTATTCGGGGCTCCCCTCTTCAGCACATGGCATCCCTGCCTCGCCACAAATCTCTACGGGGCTCCCTTTGGCGTTGCAGGAGGTTGCCTGGACTCAGGGCTTGTCCCCGAGTTCCCATCGGCCTTCTGAGCAGGCGGCTGCCTCGCCAGAGGCCGAGACGGTGCTGTTTTGTCGCCGAAGGCTTTCCTCCCCGGCCCCGGTGGTGCCGCAGTTGGAGGCCTGGGCCTGGGGTGCTTTCCCGAGTCCCTGTCGGTCCTCTACGCGGGGGTGGCTGCCCCGTCTGAGGTCAAGCCGGCGCCTTTTCAGCGCCGTTCCTTAGCCGAACCGGCTCCGACCCCGCCCCCGCCCCATTCTCCTAAGGAGCATGCGGTGGTGGAGGTTGACTCAGCGCCGCCAATGTCCACTCCGGCACCGATCGAAGTCGAGCCGGCGCCTGTGGCGGACTCCAAGGCGCCATGCCGGTGTCGGATCCTTGATTCGTCTCCAGAGGTTCCTTCCTCTCTGGAGGTTAGTCATCTCCTGGTCTCTTCCTTGCCGGAAACAGGACAGCGCATTGTTGCTTTTTCACCGGCGTCTTTCAGGGACGGCTCCTCGACGTCCCCGCAGCCTCAATCCTCGGACCCTCTTTTCTACAGCTCGCGGTTCAATCAATCAAAGCATTTGTAAAGCGCGCTACTCACCCGTGAGGGTTTCAAGGCGCTAAGGGGTGGGTAGGCAGCTACTGGTCGGACAGCCATGTCTTGAGGCGTCTCCTGAAGGTCATCAGGACCTGGGTCATATGAGCTCACTGCTAAGACGTGGATCTGCCACCAAGGTCATTCGGCAGATGCGTGGGACTGTAGCGAGGGCAAGGTTGGTGAAGCGCAGTTGGCAGTTTGGGGTGTAGAAGGACAGTTGTTCGTTGAGGTATGCTGGCCGGCGTTGTTGAGTGCTTTGTGTGCGTGCGTTTGGAGTTTGAAAGTGATCCTCTTGTTGACCAGGAGCCAGTGCAGGTCTCGTAGGTGGGTGGTGATTCGGCTGTGGCGGGGGAGTCCGAGGATGAGGCGTGTGGAGGCGTTCTGTATGCGCTGTAGTCTCTTCTGGAGTGTTGCTGAGGTTCCTGCGTAGAGTGGGTTGCCGTAGTCCAGCCTGCTGCTGACGAGCACCTGGGTGACTGTTCTCCTGGTTTTGGTGGGGATACATTTGTAGATTTTCTGGAGCATTTGGAGGGTATTGAAGCAGGAGGAGGAGACGGCGATGACTTGCTGGGTCATGGTGAGTGTTGAGTCCAGGATGAACCCCAGGTTGCGTGCGTGTTTAGTGGGGGTCGGGCAGCTCCCAGCACGGTCGGCCAACAGGAGTCGTCCCATGCGGAGGGGGTGGAGCCGAGAATGAGGACCTCCGTCTTGTCAGAGTTCAGTTTCAGGCAGCTGGTCTTCATCCATTCTGCGACGGCCTTAATTCCCATGTGGAGGTTGGATTTGGCGATGACCGGGTCTTTGGTGAGGGAGAGGATCAGCTGCGTGTCATCGGTGTATGTGACGATGTTGAGGTGGTGATGTCGGATGGTGTTGGCGAGCAGTGCCATGTAGAAGTTAAAGAGGGTTGGGCTGAAGGATAATCCTTGGGGTGTGACACAGTTGATCGTGGTCGCTTCGGATCGGTACGGGGGGAGGCGGACTCTTTGGGTTCTGCTGGTGAGGAAGGAGGTGATCCAGTTCAGGGTTTTGCCTCGGATCCCTGCGTCGTGGAGGCGTGTGCAAAGGGTGTGGGGGCAGACGGTGACAAACTCCGCTGAGAGGTCCAGGAGAATGAGGGCCGCGGGCCGCCCTTGTCTAGTATGGTACTGATGTCGTCAGTGGCAGCGATGAGGGCGGTCGCTGTGCTGTGGTTGCCGCGGAAGCCGGATTGGGAGGAATCCAGGACGTTGTTCTCCTCCAGGAAGATGGTCAGTTGTCTGTTGGCAGCCTTCTCGAGTACTTTTGCTGGGTTCCTCCACGGCTTCTCCGCCTTCCCCGGAGGGCCCTCCGGTTCCCCACTCGTCCATGGATCCCTCAGCTTTCAGGGGCTGGCCGCTTCCCCCTCTAGCTGGACTTGGGGACGGACGGCTCAGTTTGCAGCCATCGCCCACTGAGAAATTGCTTTCTCCCGTGCGGCGCCCTACGGAGGCCAGTGTTGCCTTTGTTCGGGCTATTTCCACGGCCGCTGGTATTTTGTGAATGGGTGACCCCGTCACCCCATTCCCTACGGATAATCTTTGGAAGTTCTCCACCAGTGCTCTGGTGGACCGGAGCTGTTCCTTCCTTTTGAAGCGTCGCTCCACAACTCTTCTGGGGTCTTGGGGGTGGCCTGCCATGGGTGATCCGGTGCCTCAGTCGCTCCTGCATCGCCACCGTCCTGCTCCGCACGACCCAGTCTGCCTTTCCTTCCACCCTTCTACTCAGGGCCCTCTTCTGCAGACTGCTTTTCCGTCCTTGCCTGTAGTGTTGTTTCCCCAGTCTTAGGAGGCCCGGTGGTTGGATTCATGGGGGCGTAACATCTTCGCTTCATCCTGTGCTGCTTTGCAGGCGCTCAACACTCTTTGTGTTGGCCAGGGCTACTTCCAGCCTGTGGGATTCTGTGGAGTCCCTTCTTTCTTATGTCTCCCATGAGGGTGACCGCGCTGATCTACGACACTATGTGTTGGATGGTTGAGAGTTGACTGCGTTTATTTTCCGTGCTGCCTTGGATGTTACTGATGCTCTCGGCCATGCTATGGCCAGTTCTGTGGCTCTCTGTCGCCATGTTGGCTGCGGGATGCTGTTTTTCCTGAGAATATTAGGGAGCATCTGGTTGACCTTCCCTTTGATGGGGTCCTTTTGTTTAACACTCATGCCGGCTCCGCCATTCAGCGTCTTGTGGAAAAGTAAATTTTGCCATGTTCTGTGTCCCTACGTGTTCCCCATCCTATGCTATGTGTGCATGATTAATATGCATATGTATTCCCCATGTTTGATTAAAGACGCAATTACAGTTGTGTCCAACTCTAGTATGCCAGTTTCCAGTTCTCGTGAAAGCTACGAGTATTAGGCCTATGTAAAGCTACGTTGCCACGTTTCACAGTGTGCACGTTATTTCATTGAAAAGTCCCCGTTTCTAGGCCTCAAAAGGGCCCGGACACCAGATTCAGCTCCTGTCTCCTGAGCCCTCGCTGAGGAGCGATACAGCCCCCACCTGTATTCCTCCTGACCCTTCACTTACTTCCTGCCTCACAGTGCCCGGCCCAGCCTGGCTCTGCCTGCTAGTCTGCCAAAAGTATGTTATGATTCTAGTTATCAGTCCAGCCCTCCTTCTCTGCATTCCTTAGCTACTGAATCGCATCAATAGTTTCCGTCATGGTCTAGCCTTTACGTCTCCATGTAAGAGAAATACTGTATTTATGGTCATTTAATATTCTTCAACACGCACTACATGTAGAATAATGCATGCACCAGTCTTAGAGTCTGTTAGCCTTTACCCCGATAGCTTTTGGATTCTATCAACATGTTCTCTAAACATCAGATACTAGATAATGTTTAGGTACATGTCGCCCTGACTCTCAAGACTTCAGTCTCTGCTCCTAGCGCAGAAGTCATAGCCCCCAGCTTCTCCTAGTAACACGTCATTGTCAGTTCACGCGCCCCACTAGGTTAGAGGTCCCGGCTCCTCAGGTAGCCCCCTCCATGTTTCCGCCCCATTTATGACATATTCTGTTACATTTACATCACATGTCTATGTATACGCCTCCTGTTACACCTACTTTCACCCTTATCTTTCGCGACTGTTACTGACCCCACCCACTGTTCCGCCTATTGTATGTACTGTAATGCAATTGTTTTAGTATATATACTTGTGTATTGTTATTAAAAGCCAGCGCGCTCATTCCAGATCCTGCCCGACAGCTCTCGGGGCCCCGCGCTAGCTAGCCATCCCAGATCTTGTCCGTGCAGGTTGTCCTGTTCCTGTCCTTATGCTGTATTAAACCTGCAAACTCCTACTACCTCGAATCTTGACTCTTATTTATTGAGCTATCTGTTATTACTATATCCAGTCAAAAATAGATCCGGTATTATTTATTTATATACCACATAATGGCGCCCGAATAGGGACTTGCCCTTTCCCCACGCGCCGGCGAAGCCACGCAGGCCCCCTGATCCTCTGCAGCCGTGACGGAACCATACCGTGCACGTGCAGATATTTCTGCTTCAAGTATCCCTCAGGCCCACGGAGGAGACGGAGGTTGCGGTCCAGCATCCAGACGAGGCGGTGGAGGAACGCGGCGAGTCCCGACCAGAGCCCAAGCCGAGAGTCCAAGGTCCGAGGTATCCGGAGGCCCACCCGTAACAGAAGTCCGAAGTCCGTGTCCGTCCGGCGTCGAAGCAGTCCAGTCCAGTCCGAGGCCTTCCGTTCTTGCTGCCCGGTGAGTACCGTTGCTGGGGTGGTATCTAGACAGGGTCAACCTAATTGACTCTGGTCCGTGGGTTTGGTGGTACACAGACCCAACACGAAGTGTCCACTCCGGTGGATGCGGGTCCTGACGTGTCTCTTTATGAGGCCGGTAAGTTCGTACTGTTTTAGCAGTGCATCTAGTTTCTGTTCTAGTCAGTTCTGTTCTCAAGAAAATTCATGTATTCTGTTTTCAGTATTCCAGGTAGTATTTTGTCAAAACTGTTATTTTTAAATGTTCTTCATGTATTTTAATGTCGTGGTATGAAAGTGGTGTAATTATCGTGTTCATTGTGTATTGTATTGTGTCTAGATTACAGTTCAGTCATGCCTTTGTTTTCCAAACTACATCAGTTAAGAACTAGAAAAGGTCTGTTAGAAGAAGCAGTTCCTGTCCCGCCTAGGGACAGTCCAGGTCATTTTATGTATCAGAAGCATGGCATAAGTGCCATATTATATCTAGATTTATGGGTGGAATACACCAAAGAGTTAGAAGAAAAGTATAGATGGCCCGTATCAGGTACGTGGGATGCCGAGTGCATCATGCGAGTAGAAGAAGCATTATGGAAAAAGAAAGCCAGACAGTCACAGAAAGATGCCATCGAGCTATGGCGCAAAGAATCTCATAAAAGAACCGAAAAAGAAATCAGAAAGTCAGAATTAAGTAGAGAATCCTTAGAACGAGCCCAAGAAAGGGAACTAATCGAGATAGGTGAACGAGTCAAAACCGAACAGTCAGACAGACAGAGGAATGCCCTTATTAAGGGTATGTATCCTCTTCTTGCTGAGGGCTTGCCAAAAGCAACCCCGGAGGCATCCAGAAATTTTCCGCCACCATTAGTTCCGACCAAGCTACGTCACAAACCGACCGCAGCTGATATTTTCATCTCATCCTATTTGGACGACGCAGTCCCAGAATATGCAAATCCTGTTCCGCCAGTTCCTGTAAATCATGTAAACCCTGCTCCTCCAGGCACCGGGGCACCTTTTGCAGTACCTGCTACGGTACCCCCGGTCCAGCCCATAGTACAACTTCCCGCCACATCAGTCACTCTGCCAGCACGAAGAGTATCAGTCGACGATTCCAGTATAGGGGCCGCTGGAGGAGGTCCTCCTGGTACCCCGCCGCCACACCAACGTGTAACGTTAGTCGAGTTACATGAACGTGCGTTACAGCGTACGCCCAAATATAAGTCCGTTGCAGACATCCGACGAGCTCTTACTGAATGCCGCTATGATCCAGTCACAGGCGATGATAGTACGGTTATATATTCCATACGTGTAAGACGGGTGACCGGGTATTTGGACACCCTACCGGACATGAAAGAAGATCTAGACAGAATATATCGTTTCATCCGTACAGGGGATGATCCAGAAAGTATTGGCGAAGCCATGTCTCAAAGGAAAGCTGAGATCAGCTCATGATATTAAAGTTTTTGATTAATTGTTTAATAAGGGAACAAGATTATCCGACCAAAGATCCGGCCGAAATGAGAACCCTGACAAGGTGGAGTGATAATATAGCCGAGGGTAAGCACAGAACCATCAGTAGTATGGAGAGTATGTACAAGAAAATTCGTAAGGAAATAATAAGGTTACACGAACAACGTAAAACAGCACAAGTAAGCGAGAAAGAGAATGACTCTTTTACTGAAGAGGTAGAAGACGAGAATACCGCCAGAATAGCGTATGTAGGTAGAACTAGACTTTCCGACCGACATTCACGCCTGGAACACAAGAAAATCTTTCATCATCCAGCACCGGAACAAGGTTCTCTAGAACAAGTATTTCAAGCTACCGATCACATTTTGAAATCACGAATCGGTTATAGTGAATTAAGTACTATGCATGAACAAGAACTGGCTCGATCAGCAGTCCGATGGATTACTGATTCTACCACTTTTCCAGACGAAATAGTGGCACAAATGTTTCTGAAATTGCCCCCAGCCGAGCAACGACTGGTGGGTATGTATATGATCCAGCACCTCATTACATTATATGAGGGTCAACATTCTGATCCAGGTCCGTTACATGATGTCCTGAACGAGTTACTCCAGTATAGATGGAAAGGTTTAGGTACCGATTTAGTTAGTGTCATTCTAGAACAGCGCCACAAATATAGTATGTTTTTGAACCCGCATTTTGTTCATGTCTCACCTCCAGAAAGTAAACCGTTTTACATGGATAGACAGAATCCGTTACGGGAAGTACACCCAGTCAGGACAGCAGATGGTGAAATGCAACGAGTATTTGTTTACACCCCGATTACAAAGATGGAACTCTTAGAGATGAAGAAATTAATTCCTTGTCATGACAAAGATCCAGCAGGGTTCCACCGAGAGTTAAAAGACATGCTCCGTATGGGAGAATATACGTATCCAGATATTATTAAAATGTTAAAAGTCCTGTTGCCTGCGGGCATATATGAGAAACTCAAGGAAAAAGAATGGGAGGTGGGAGAGAAAAAGATCGATTGGGCAGTTCTAGAAGCTGAAGATAAGATACGAGTACCAGGTACCGGTCTTGGAGAGAAATGTAAAGAATTACCAGAACTGTTAATACAAGTTTTGCCTAGATTATTAGCCACTAAAAAGGAAGACTGGGATGCAATCTCAGCCTGTAAACAGAAACAAGACGAAGACACTAGTGATTTTTATTCTAGATTTGAAAAATGTTTCATTATAAACAGTGGATTGAAGACGAGTAGCGAGTCATACCCTCATCTTTTTGTTACTAAATTAGTCGAGAATTCAAGTCCACAAGTTAAGAATCGAGTTTTGAAGGTTGAAAGTACATGGCAAGCTAGTACCCCGTCCCAGATGTTACAGATGCTCCAGTATCACCAGAATAGAATCAGAGAAGAGCAAGAACACGAGAGAAGACGTATGAAAGACACGAAAATGAAAGTACTAGTTGCACAATCTATTCCTCAAGACAGTCAGAAGAAGGGTACGAATCAAGCCAGTCACCCTGCAGCTCCCGTTAAAGGGACATGCAATTATTGCAAACAGCCAGGTCATTTCATAAACGAATGTGCAGTTCTGAAACATAATATAGCTACTGGTAAAACTAAAGAAAGACCACGTCCGCCTAGACAAGAACAAGTTTCACAGACTTCTCAGCCATCGCAGAATGCACAACAGACAGTTCCAGCACCGCAGCCTATTGCTGCAACACAGCATGTTACACAGCAGATGTATCAGTATGCTCAGTCCGAGTATCCAGAGTATCAAGCATACTCATGAAACAGCCTAGAGAGGGAGGTAGGCTTGCCTTTCATCGAGATTCCTGTAGATCAAGAAGGTCCCTATATTCATAGTCAAGTACTAGGGAAAGACAGAAAGTTTCTGATTGATACAGGGGCAAGTAGGACTACCATAAGTCACGCCGAAGTTCCAGGGGCTCCGCTCTCAGGCTCTAGAAATGTTTCCCTTGGATTTTCAGGAAAGCCTATTGTAAACGAGATATCTGAGCCAGTTACTCTAGAAGTAGGTCCATTGTCCCGCACTACTGATCTATTACTTACGAAGTCATGTCCAGAAAATTTGTTAGGCATTAAGACACTGAAAGAATTAGGTGCAGTTATTTGCTGTTCCCCAGAGGGAATACGTTTGTTTTTACGTGACTTCAAGGGTCACTATGTATTACGAGATTTTGATCCAAGATTGTCTAATGTTCCGCAGCATCTATGGGCGCAAGGTCCAACTGATGTTGGCTTCATGCAAATCACACCCCATCGTGTGACTCTCAAGCAAGGTATAGTCCTGCCACGAATCAGACAGTACAGATTGCCACCTGAGGCTGTAGCAGCCTTATCCAAAATTATTGACGAGCTGATGGCTCAAGGAGTAGTTGTAGAAACTGACTCCAATGTATGTAATTCTCCGATCATTCCAGTCATGAAACGTACAGATCCAAATGCACCCCCAGTATATCGATTAGTGATTGACCTTCGAGAACTCAATAAATGTATTATTCCCCAGTATCCAGTTGTTCCAGATATTTCTTCCCTATTGACAGCCATTGATTCCGAAGCCTCATTTTTCACAGTCATAGACCTCAAGAACGCGTTTTTCAGTGTTCCAATTCATCCAGATAGCCAGTACCTTTTCGGTTTTTGTTTAAATGGAAGGAGCTATAAATTCACACGAGCTCCTCAAGGATTCACAGAAAGTCCTAGCATTTATAGTCAAGCACTTAAGAGACAACTAGACAACATTCACATGCCAGCTGGCACTGCCCTGCTCCAGTATGTCGATGATCTACTGATCACTGCCCGTTCTGAACGTGCTTGCGAGCGAGCGTCACTTACAGTTCTGTATTTCCTTGCCGAGATGGGGCACAAGGTGTCCCCTTCGAAGCTTCAATTCTGTGTCCAGCAAGTGATCTACTTAGGCCACTTACTGTCCAAGTGGGGTAGGCAGTTGACACCAGACCGTATCCAGTTAATAGCGAGTCTTCCTCAGCCCAAGACCCAGAAGGAGGTACGTGCTTTTATCGGCCTTACTTCTTATTGCAGACAATGGATTCCTCAGTATGCATTTCTAGCCAAGCCACTGATACAGTTAACGACACAGGAGGCAGCCGTATCGACTGTCCTCCATTGGACATCTGAACATACACTTAGTTTCAATGAGTTAAAGAAAGCTTTATGCCAAGCTCCTGTTCTAGCTACACCGAACTACAGTAAGCCTTTTACACTTTTTGTTACAGAACGTGATGGTACAGCATTATCTGTTCTCACACAAGATCAAGCAGGACAGTACAAGCCCTGTGCTTATTTTTCGAGCACATTAGATCCTGTAGCCCAGGCTCTGCCTGCGTGCCTCAAGTCAGTTGCAGCCACAGCACTAGCTATTAGACAAAGTGATCCCATAGTATTAGGTCATTCCTTGACAGTACACGTTCCACACTCCGTGGAAGTTCTTTTAAACCGAACACAGACCCAGCACTTGACAATTGCACGTTTAACAGGTTATGAACTGACACTGTTCCAGCCACACATAGAAATCAGACGCTGCAACGTTCTAAATCCTGCTACACTGTTACCATCAGTTAATTCGAATCCTGCCACACACGACTGTGTGGAAGTAGTTAATACTATGACTAAGCCAAGACAAGATCTGACAGATATTCCATTACCAGATCCTGACCTGACACTTTATGTGGATGGTTCATGTATGAGAACAAGTACAGGAGAACTAGTAGCCGCGTATGCAGTGACTACTGACACTGAAGTTATAGAAACACGCCGTATTGACACCCTGTCTGCTCAAGCAGCAGAGCTAGTTGCTCTGACCCAAGCCTGCATACACGCCAAGAACCTGAAAGTTAATGTTTACACAGATTCACGCTACGCATTCGGAGTTGTACACGACTTCGGAGTGCTCTGGCAGGAGAGAGGTTTCATGACTTCTCATGGAACCAAGATTCAGCATGGTCTCCTTATTCAAGCTCTGTTAGATGCCATACATTTACCAACATCTATTGCTATCATGAAATGCAAAGCACATACGAAAGTTACTGACATTATTTCCCAAGGTAATGATCTAGCAGATCGAACAGCCAAGCTTACAGCTCAGACACCAGACATACCAGTTAACAAGACACCGACATCCACTCTAGAACAGACTACTTGTATGACAGTTAAGGACCCTACTCAAGACGTCATAGATATCCAGTTACATGCTACTCCCGATGAAATCAAGAAATGGTCCGAACAAGGAGGGGTCCAGACAGATCAAAGATGGGTAACGAAGGGAAAAGCCACATGGTTTCTCCCCGACTTTATGGTTCAAGTCATTATCAATACCGCACATAGTCCAGCACATTTAGGAGAAAAAGCCATGTTAGACAGTATCCAGAACATTTGGTTTAACAAGCATTTACGAGCTGCAGCCAAGCAGAAAGTCCGTACCTGTATGATATGTTGCCAGTTTAATCCAGGTAAAAGTGTCCCGGTGGAACAAGGTGGTTTCCAGCCCCCTGACCACCCTTTTGAAGTCCTCCAGATGGATTATATTCAGATGGAGCGATGTCGAGGTTTCAAGTATGTCCTTGTAGTTGTATGCGCTTTGTCCAGGTGGACAGAAGCATATCCAGTCCCAGATTACACAGCCGCGACCACTGCCAAGCAGTTGGTTCGTGAATATTTCCCCCGTTATGGACTCCCTAGGGTCGTATATTCTGATAACGGCCAGCCATTCTCATCTGAACTGATGAAACACGTTTCCCTGTTGTTAGGATACCAGTGGAAGTTCCATTGTGTACGCCATCCTGAAGCAGCCGGTCTAGTAGAGAGACATAACCAGACCCTGAAAATACGTATTGCCAAAGTGTGTCAAGAAAAAGGTGTGGACTGGTTAGTTGCTCTGCCAGTCGCTCTGTTTTACATGCGCATGGTCGCACATTCCAGATCAGGTCTGTCCCCGTACGAGGTCGTATTCGGCCGCCCCCCTAATATGTGGGGTACACCTAGACCCCGAAGTATTACAGATGTTTCAAGTAATATGCTGACAGATTACCTAGCTTCCTTGATGTCTGCCCTACACTCTTGTCGTTCACAGGTTGCCGCCGCATTTCCAGACAATACCGAGGTGGCACCGCATGAAATCGTTCCCGGAAGTCTGGTTCTCGTAAGGAACTTTGATCGTTCAAGTCCGCTGGAGCCCCGCTGGAAGGAGCCCAAGCAAGTCCTCCTGGCCACCCGTACTGCCGTCAAACTGGAAGGCAGGAAGGGCTGGGTGCATTTGTCGCATGTAAAGAAGTTTTATGGACTAAAGACTGTTTCCAAGAACATTTCCGAGGATTTTAAAGACTGCCAAAATATTATTCTCAAGGACTGTCCCGCAAAAGACATTGATTCAAAACCCTCCCTGTTAGAGAAAACTCCGCAGCAGGAGTATAAGTTGAAATTAAGGTCTAGTAAAATAAGTCAGCCAGTTTGATTGTCTAAGTCCTCCCCTAGGTGAAACGGTTAGACCGGTTTCTGACATGTATATAATAGACCCCCATAGAGAGAGAGTTAGTGAGAACTCTAAAAAGTTGCATTATTATTTTATGTTTTCTGCTATATCTCAGCCTTATGATTACCTGCACGAGTTATGCATTGCATTTATGTTTTCCAGTTTCTCATGTAAATAAGTCTTCTAATACTACAGTAGAGCATACGTTTAGTGATCTGCCTCCTCATGAACTATCTTATCGTCTTGCTATGCGAAATAATTCCTTTATCCGCATGTTACATTATTCACACCAGACCAGCAATGCCACTAATTGTTGGGTGTGTGGTCGACTCCCCCCTTTCCGGACACCGAAGGGAGTTCTGCCACTCTTTCCTTATCCATTTTCACATAACGGTTCATGTGGAGCATGGTCCACGTTAACGTCATCCTCAAATGATATGTCCTTTCTGAACAGTACATGTTTTCCAGACAAGCAAGGTCTTCCCCACAGAACAGGGTTAGATCTAGAAAATGAAGTTTACAATTTGGGTAATTATTCTTCGAATTTCATGGTCCTGAATGTTCAGTCTGATTCTACTCCAGACTTACCTGCTATGTCAGTACTACCAGTCAAAGGCGAATTATGTGTCAGAAATAATGGTTCCGTACATGTAGGACATAGTGATTGTACTACTATTGTCAAGTATAGTGACAGTGGGAAATCTATTTTCAAAGCTTCACGTCATTCCTATTTTGTTTGTGGTCAGACCGCATATGTTCGTCTGCCCCTCGATTGGGAGGGAACCTGTTACATTGCATTCCTACTGCCACCAGTTTTTCTAGCTCCACCTGACTATCATAGGAACTCCCACCTAGTACATACTAGACACAAGAGAGACCTCCCGATTGTCGATTATACTGAAACTGCTCTAGAGCAATACATAGACATCAATAAAGGTGTCTTTCCCTACTTAGGTACTGTCGTGAATAGTAAGCTGATACGTAGATTAACCAGAACACTTGAAGCAGTAGTGATTGAGACTACCTCTGCTCTAAGTAACTTAACCGAAGAGCAATCTTTTATGAGACTTGTCGTGCTCCAGAATCGTCTCGTCCTTGACGTCATACTGGCCGATAGGGGCGGGGCATGTAGAGTCATCGGATCTAGTTGCTGCATTTTCATTCCTAATAACGCGCCGTCTGTTTATTCAGCTATAACCAGACTCCATAAAATTGCCCATCTGTTACACCAAAATCCAGGCACCTGGACATGGTCCGGTTGGTTCTGGAATATAATTTCCGCCTGGGGATGGAAAGTGTTGTCCTTTCTAGGTATTGCAGTAGCGATTATATTCAGTTGCTGCCTCTGTATACAATGTGGCCCTGCGATTTGCGGCATTTGTGCTACCTCTTGTATTTCTAGTCCCGAGTCCCGTTCTAAATCCAGTTCCAAGAAAATTCGAGACGAGCAAATGATACTGTACGAAATAATAGATGGTATCATGAATATTGATGTTTCCTGATGGAAACGTAGTGACAAGGAGGGAATGTGGAAAAGTAAATTTTGCCATGTTCTGTGTCCCTACGTGTTCCCCATCCTATGCTATGTGTGCATGATTAATATGCATATGTATTCCCCATGTTTGATTAAAGACGCAATTACAGTTGTGTCCAACTCTAGTATGCCAGTTTCCAGTTCTCGTGAAAGCTACGAGTATTAGGCCTATGTAAAGCTACGTTGCCACGTTTCACAGTGTGCACGTTATTTCATTGAAAAGTCCCCGTTTCTAGGCCTCAAAAGGGCCCGGACACCAGATTCAGCTCCTGTCTCCTGAGCCCTCGCTGAGGAGCGATACAGCCCCCACCTGTATTCCTGACCCTTCACTTACTTCCTGCCTCACAGTGCCCGGCCCAGCCTGGCTCTGCCTGCTAGTCTGCCAAAAGTATGTTATGATTCTAGTTATCAGTCCAGCCCTCCTTCTCTGCATTCCTTAGCTACTGAATCGCATCAATAGTTTCCGTCATGGTCTAGCCTTTACGTCTCCATGTAAGAGAAATACTGTATTTATGGTCATTTAATATTCTTCAACACGCACTACATGTAGAATAATGCATGCACCAGTCTTAGAGTCTGTTAGCCTTTACCCCGATAGCTTTTGGATTCTATCAACATGTTCTCTAAACATCAGATACTAGATAATGTTTAGGTACATGTCGCCCTGACTCTCCAGACTTCAGTCTCTGCTCCTAGCGCAGAAGTCATAGCCCCCAGCTTCTCCTAGTAACACGTCATTGTCAGTTCACGCGCCCCACTAGGTTAGAGGTCCCGGCTCCTCAGGTAGCCCCCTCCATGTTTCCGCCCCATTTATGACATATTCTGTTACGTTTACATCACATGTCTATGTATACGCCTCCTGTTACACCTACTTTCACCCTTATCTTTCGCGACTGTTACTGACCCCACCCACTGTTCCGCCTATTGTATGTACTGTAATGCAATTGTTTTAGTATATATACTTGTGTATTGTTATTAAAAGCCAGCGCGCTCATTCCAGATCCTGCCCGACAGCTGTCGGGGCCCCGCGCTAGCTAGCCATCCCAGATCTTGTCCGTGCAGGTTGTCCTGTTCCTGTCCTTATGCTGTATTAAACCTGCAAACTCCTACTACCTCGAATCTTGACTCTTATTTATTGAGCTATCTGTTATTACTATATCCAGTCAAAAATAGATCCGGTATTATTTATTTATATACCACAGTCTCCTTGAGGGCTCCATCCTCCTCCCCTGCCGTAGTCTGGCTTGTTGATCCTTCAGGGCTTGATGCGAGGCTTTATCCTACCTGCTTCCTGGAATCTGGTGTTTTGAGTGGCCCGTTTGTGTGTTCTGTGTCGTTTGACGTGCCTTCGGGGTCCCTTGGTTGGCCCCTCTCTTCTGTGGCTGCTGGTTCAGCCCTTTTGGCAAGTGTGTATTTTGTGGCTGATTGCTAAGCCATCTGTGGTTCCTACCACCGGTATTATGTTCTTGTTCTCTGATGCAGGATTTTTTCCCTAAGAGTGGTTCCCATGTTTTCTTTGGGAAGTATCACACCCTAAGTGGGGTACTTGTAGCTATTGTATAGCTCTGTCCCACGCTGGAAGGGTGTGGACTCCCTTTGGCGGGTTCCTCGCCTTTCCTGGTGTCGCTGTATACCGCTGGTGCGGTTTCTTTGATCTTTGTCTGGGCGTAGCTTGCCCTGCTCCAGTTTCTGTCATTCTCAGTATCCGCTGCATCGCTGGACCAGCTTTGGCATGCCGTCTGCGGTGTTGTGCTGTGGTGTTTCCGCCCTTTTTTGTCCGGCGTTTCGGCCTGGTCCTCTGTCTGGTGTTCCAGGGGGGATAGGATTTCCTGGTATTTTCCTGTGTTCTGGTTGACGGCTTTAGTCCGTCCTACATATTTCTCCTCTTCTCTTCTGGCTGGTCCCACTACTTTTCGTGGGTTGTTTATGTCTGGAACGGTCTCCTTTTAGGGGTTGTTCTGGATTTCCCTGGCCCTTGCCTTCGTCTTGCGCTCGGTTTGGTCTGGGAGCTCGGTTTCATGGTACTTGCCAGCTGCAGGCTGCGCACGCCTGCTCTTTCTGGTCCAAAGCCGGGGACTCTGGCGGATGCCCTTGTGCTCCTGCCTCTTGTTCTGCTGGAGCCTTGCGAGACTACGTCTTTCTTCTCACACCTGCCTTTCTTGGCTATAGAGCCGTTCCTGCCTTGTCCACTGACTCGAAGCTGAGGCGGATTCAGCTGTCCCCTTCACTGTGTGTGTTCTCCTGTGGAGGGCTTTGCCTCCATTTCTATCTCTTCTCCTTGAGGTTTGGGGTGATTCTTTTCTTCCTCGGCTCCTCTGCTGTTGTCTGTCCGTCTGGGGCTTTCTGGCGGATGTCCCGGGTACCGTGGCTGGGCTTGGGGTATCCTGGCCTCTCTTTGCATCGTCCTTGCTTCCTTCTGCTTAGTGGGGGCTGGGCCGCCCTTCTTGTCCCCATTACACATCCCCTACTGGGGCCCTGTGTTTCTTCCTACTGGGAGGCTCTCTCGCAGGCCCTCCTCCCTTCTGGGTATGGCTAGGGTATCTATTCTACGTTAAGGAATCTGCTAGTAGTCTCTATCAGATGTACGAGTTACTTACCTTCGGTAACTATGTATCTGGTAGAGCCGATTCTAGCCGCAGATTCCTTCACGACCCACCCTTCCTCCCCATTCTGCGAGGACCTTCAGTTTGGTCTTCGGCACTCGCCTGCCTCCGGGTGGTATTGTCTTCTGTGAGTGCCCTCTTTCACTTCCTCCCTAGTGGGATGCTTTGTTTTGTTTGTTTGATCCACTCCTTCCTTTCTGGTGATTGGTTGGTGCGTTCATGGGTACTTCTGCGTCCCCGCACCCTGGTCTTCCAGTGTGGGGCCTACACGTGCTCTTCTCCCTTTTCATTGCTTGGAATTTCTGACTCCTCTGCAGCCCTCTGAGTTCAAAATATATATGTCACCTTTAGCATCTTTGGTAGAGGAAGACGGAGTTAAGACTATCTCCTATGCTGGTGACACACAACTAATCTTCACATGCGATAAAGGAGCAGACTTTGTTGGAGACAGCATCAGATTTTGCCTCACAAAGGTGTTCAACTGGCTCAAAAACATCATTTAAAAAGCAACCCAGACAAATCTGAGATTGTCTTCTTTGGGTTCGGGCAACTGTCAGTGAGATAACTGGAGCACATGGTGGCCAGCGGAGTTGTCACTCCTCCAAACCTAGGCATTGTCATTAACATGACTTTTCCATGGGTCCCCAGATTCAAACACTGATTGGCTCCTGTTTAGGCATACTTAATTCCTCCAACTGTTGTCGGTGGATATTAGGAGGATTGTGGTTCAGGTATTAGTGACATCAAAATTCGATTACGCTAATAGCCTGCAATTAGGCCTACCTGACTATCTCACTCAGTGCCTATAAGTAGTGCAGAACGCAGTGGCTAGATCCTTAGACCGAAGCCTAGTTTGCATATGACTCCCAACCTCAAATCTCTGCACTGGCTTCGAATGAAAGAAAAGATCAAGTTCAAAGCCATGGTGATATTTTTTAAAGCACTCCATGGCTTAGGCTCCTAGTACCGTAAGAAGCGAGTTAACCGCTATACTCCGACTAGAACCTTAAGATCCTCTTCTGCAGATCTTGCATGCATGTCCAAAATATGCCAAGCACGAATAGGGGGAAGAACCTTCGTGTTGTTAAGTGCACAAACATGGAACAGCCTACCTGATTCATTGACAGCCTCAGCTGACCTGTCAAATTTCAGGAAACACCTTAAAACATGGCTTTTCAAGAACTAGTCTCACTTCAACGAGATGCCATTTGTGTCTACCTCAGCGCCAAGACACTCTAGCTTGAGTAGCTGTGTGCTTTATCAAATCCTTCTCATTCATTCATTCAAAACATACATTCAAACCTATGGGAACAGCACCTATAAATAATGTTACAGAGATGTTGGGCCTAACCCTCTCTGAAAGGTCATACCAAACCTTGTTTATCTTTACTCTCCACCTTTATGTTCTTTAATAATCTGTTTTTGTTGCCCTTAGTCTGTGCACTTCACCACTACTAACCAGTTATACAGTGATTGTGCTCTCACCTTAATATATGGCAACATTGACTTGTACCCAACTGGCATATTTAATTTACTTACAGGTCCCTAGCAAAGTGCATTACCTGTGCCCGGGCCTGAAAATTAAATTATACTTTTGGGCCTGCACCACTGGTTGTACCACCCACTTCGTTTTTTAAAACCTATCTCAAGCCTGCCATTTCAAGATCTGTGTAGGCATTTCTAAACTGCGATTTCGACCTGACAAAATAAACCTTTTGAATGAAAGTGGAACTAGAGAACCTCTAGTTCCATCCCTTTGGGGCACACATTTGTTGTCTTTCTAGGAAAAGGAAGACTTCCACTCTTAGGTTTCTTAGTTCATGAATGATGTTTTAATTAACGTTTCATTTGTCACATCATTATGTTATCCTTTCGTGTAGAAATAATCAAATGAACTTCAGGCCATGTGATTTCAAAGAGTTCCAATGCATTTCGGGCTGGTGTTACATGCCCTTCATCAGGGAATCATCACTGTAATTATAATATGATATTAAAGATAAAATTAATAAAGATAAAAAGATATCTAATATCTAATCTCACAAGATATTAGATATATTTTTATCTTTATTTTTTCCTTCCATTTAGTCTCGACACTTTGTTAATTACTTTAGGGCAGATAGATAATTGCGCCACATCCGTTTGACCATCCTTATATTTAGTCACAGTGTTTTAACACTCCACTGAACAGTTACACTATTACAAGTACGACCTGGATGTAACTGCGAGCCTCAACCACAGTCTGTCGACCATGTCTATGGTCACATGACCGGAACTTTTTCCAAATAGGGAAACGCGACCGGAACTTGTCCCCGGGCCGCCTTTACTGAAGACCGTCAACATAATTCAAGCTCGCCGAACAGACAAACAAGGTTAGTCTCGATGGAACTCCTAGTGGAATAAGGTAGTGAGCGCTTTAACATAACGCTCACCATACACGTACTGAAACTGTGTTTGTTCTTTCTACAGATGTAGAACGATATCCAAGGAAAGGCTTGTAAGTGAAATTTTGCTTTTTTCCGTTTTACCGATTAGTCCGTTTCTGCACAACTTGTAGTAAATGACACAATTCAGAACCCCAAGGATATGTTTCCGCATGACTACACGTTAGGTACCTAGAACCCGTCACTGACACTGAATTTATCACAGTTTAACACGAATAGATAATGTGTTTTATGATTTGGTGCGACCACTATGCAAAATTGTAATGAATATCATATTATAATTACAGTGATGATTCCCTGATGAAGGGCATGTAACACCAGCCCGAAATGCATTGGAACTCTTTGAAATCACATGGCCTGAAGTTCATTTGATTATTTCTACACGAAAGGATAACATAATGATGTGACAAATGAAACGTTAATTAAAACATCATTCATGAACTAAGAAACCTAAGAGTGGAAGTCTTCCTTTTCCTAGAAAGACAACAAATGTGTGCCCCAAAGGGATGGAACTAGAGGTTCTCTAGTTCCACTTTCATTCATTGTTTTACAAACGCTGTACGGACTCTCAGCGTTACCTTTGAGGAGCACCAAAACAGTCGAATTTCATTTCAAAACTTAATGATACCTTGTCAGCTGTGCATCCATCCTAACATTTACACTGTAAAATAAACCTTTTACCAGGTCCAAATCAGCTTTTTTAATACATATGTCACCACCAGGGTAGGCCTTGGACAGCCCAGAGGGCAGGATTCAATGTATTTACAAAGTAGGACGTGTACTTTTAGGTGTTACATGTCCTGGTAGTGGAAAACTCTTCATTTCTCACTACTGCAAGGCCACAGGATAGCATTGGAGTTGCCTTATTATATTTGATAAGTGCAATTTCCATATGGGAAGAGATAACTGGTTCTTGTTTGGTGTTTCTTGAATCCTAACTCATGGTGAAGTTGGATTCTAAATTACAATTCTGAAATGCCACTTTTAGAAAGTTGACTTTCTTGCCTTCGCCATTTACTGCCTGCAGACTGTCTATAGTCCCATGACTGGGTGTATTTGGCAGTTGGACTTTGTGTATTACCCTAGACAGCCATACACAATGGGGAGCTTATATGTGGCTGGATGGGCCATCACTGGCAGGATGGGAGGGATGAGCTGGGCATAGCCCGACTAAAAGCTGTGTCCTCCCTTCACATTAAGGGTCAACTACCCTGCATTATCACTTAAGCTAGCGTGGAGCCAGGAAATTCTAGGCTCTTCGTAGGCACTGTATAGAAGCTTCTCTCAACCTCTAGAATCAGGTCAACGGTGTATAAAAGGAGCTTTGTCATCACCTCCTCATCTCCTCATTACACTTCTGGACCTGTGGATACTCTGCCGGAAAGAAGAACTGTTGTGCTGTTGAAAGGACTGCCACTTTGCTGGACTACTACTCTAAAGGAGCTGCTGCCTTGCTGTGCTGACCTGCCCTCTTGCCTGGGGAGGAAGAACTGGGCCTGCAGCCCATCTTGAACATTAGACCCCCGAATGACTCAAAGGGCTAGTCTTCTGGCCTGATCTGAGCCTCAGGGACATAACAAGCTCCCCAGCAACCCCTCGACCTGTCTTAAGCGAGTTCATGGCCCCCAAGAAGTACCTCTCAGGTCCTGAGCCCTTGGTATGGTTCTTAAGCTCTTAACTTCAAGATTTTGGCCTTTTCACGACCGCAAATGTGCCTGCTCGCACCAGTACCACACCACTCACAAAGAGAATCAACGCAAGCCACCTCCATTCTGTCTGTTCGCACAGCAAGCGTTGATTGTCACGGAGGACTGCCAATGCGAAGAACCAGCCCACCTGCTCGCAGTGCCTGGTCTGCTCCTAGTGACAGGACGACCAGAGACACTCTACATGCCCCTCTGCTCCTTGCGACCCTCACCAATACGAACAGGACCATCGGCAAAAAACTTGAAGGTAAACATTCAAGGGGACAAATCTGTAACTGTATTCGACCCGCAATCCACCGCAGTTGGTCTGAACTTATGGGTTGGACCTGGTCAAGTGTGACCAGATAGCTGCAGTTGGCACTTTATGCTTTTAGGCACTATATTGTAGTTTACTCTTAAAAATCCATAACTCTGGTCCTACTGATTCAATGTTTGTTATTTTAGAGTTCTCTTCATTAGATTAAGCTCTATTGTTCTTATCTGGCGTGCAATCTTTTTGTGTGGTGTTTTCACTGTTTTACTGTCTAAAGTGTTGCACAAATACTTTTACACATTGCCTCTAAATTAAGCCTCACTGCTCTGTGCCAAGCTACCAGGGCGATTGAACACAGGTTCATTTGCGGTTTATTTGTGCCTTACCCTGACTAGGGTTGTGGTTGCTGCTTGACCCCTGTAACCCAATTTGTAACAAGACATAAGAAATTTAACTGATAGAACGAGTCGATGAAGATTTTGTCATTAAGACCAGCAGCCTTACTGCTTATAATGTACAATGAGCAGCAGTCACCTCTGCTTGGCTCAAGGAAATTGGAAAGTTTCTTGGGGTGGGACTGTTATCATCATCAGTGAGAAGGAAAAGCAAAGCCATCACGGCTATGTTAAGCGAGGATGCACTTACAACTGAACCTATATTTTGGTTGATTTATACAGTACGACAATGTTGGAACTTGACCTCCCTGCTTTCATTTGGTGGAAGAAGAGGAGTTTCTGGAATTTGTGCAGGCTCAATGTCCAAACTGGAAGTTTCTTAGCCAGACTTTATTTCAAATTATCACTTTACCACAGCTGAACTGTAAGGTCCTGAGTCTGGGTGCTAAAGCAATGAAGGAGAGCGCTGTGCAGACCAACCGTCACATTGCTAAGTCAATAAATGGAAGTACTCTGCAGACAATTCCTCGCAATACAGAGGAATGGGCCAGTTGTTTAGCCTTCGAATATACGTGCATCTCTGCACCTCCTTTAAAGCGGTAAACTGAAGTCTATTGCTCAACGCCCCAGTGCTGATGCTTTTTAAGGCATTTGTCAGCATGTAAAAACTGCAATGTTCACTAAGGAAAAAGTATGCAGAGCTGACATCCTGGAAGGCTTCAGAAGCAGGTCTATGAATGGCTTGGACTAAAGATCTCAGAATAGGTTTTTTTTACCACTGACAATGGCAGAAGCATTGTCAAAACCATAACAGATGAAAGATACTTCCTAGCGCATGGTTTAGCTCATTGCATCAACAAGATGAAGCAGGGCTTACTCAAAAAGTAGTAACCCAGAATATTTGGTCACCTCTTGCAGGATCTGTACACCTTTAACGCCCAGAAGAGCTTGAGGAATATTCAGTGAGCTATAAAATTCTCAGTGAAAGTCCTAATAATAGAATTTCCGACCTACTGGAACTCCCATCTTCTACATGCTGCAAGATCTCTCTGAGCAGTAAAATCCTATGAATGATCAAGTTCCTCAAATTGAAGCTCATAATACTACCAAGCCATTTGATGTGGGCTAATAGATTGCCTTGTCAAAAGGATTGCACCTTTGAGGATTTGTTGCATGAAGTCAGCAGGGGAAGATTGTATCATGAACCAAAACCATCCCATTATTGCAGGATGATGTGTATGGTGGAAAAGCATGGTTACTTGTCTTTAAGAAGATATCATATCATTGGTTTGGTCAATTACTTAGTCATTAGTCTGGATCAAATACCAGGATGCAGCAAGAGAGAATGTCCATGACAAGTACATCTTTGCCACATTATGGCCCCACACTTCAAACGTGAACGGTCTATTTTCATTCCCTTTTCAGCACACCATATTTCCATAAACTAAATATTCAAGAAAGTGTTGAAATTGAACATAAAAGATTGGGACTTTAAGGGCAAAGTAAAAATTAGGTGTTCTCTTCACCAGCCTCTACAGAGAAAGGTGGTGACTTTAGCATGTCACAACAGCAGTGCCTGCCACTGGTAAAAGAATCACCAACAAGTTACATCTTCTGCTACAAAACCAACATCGGCAGCATCACTGGAAACGTCATCTGTGTTGGGATTGGTTTTAGGTTCTTCAGGGCTTACCGCAAGCACACAGATGCAGGAAACCTAAGAGCAGCGAATGTTAACTGTGATACCATACAAGCTGTTATTGGGGTACTTGGATGACCAAACAAGCATCCCAGTAGATCAAACCTCATTGTTTTGTTTGCATTGTGGAAAAGGAACGGGGGCCACCACACAGTAGTCTGGCAATAAAATAGCCAGGTTGTCCTGAGTACATTTTCAGGGTAGTTAGAGCAATTGTCCTTTTAGGACTAGTATGACTCAAGAGATAGATCACGAACATAAAAATGAACCAGCATTTAATCTGTAAAGAGTATCTGTCTCCAGAAGACAACAGTGGATGAGGATAATTTCTAAGGCATCAAAAGTGTGGCTGGTGGCACAACCAACTAATTCAACTTATGGTCAAGCACTGACTTTTCAAAGGAGAAAGGCCTATTAGTCTGAAATGATTGCTGTTATTTCCTAAAAGAATTAGATGCTACCTGTGCCTAATCTTTCATTCCTGATCTTGACTCGCATTGAAGATTGAGAGAACTGTAGTGTGTGTGTGTGTGTTTGTTATCCATTTCCATAGATTAAGTGATGGTCAGAGACCACCCCAGTTTAGAAACTAGTCACTTGGAATCATTTAATGAATGTTAAATGATTAATTTGGTGCACAAGAGCGACTTATATAGCTTGTGTTTTAAAAAAATTAAATAATTGGGATGATCCTTGTAGACGCATACTTCTACATATATCTGGTAATGACACGTAATTAACTGTCTGAAAGAGACTATTAGTTATAGATCCCTTACTCTAGAATTTCCCCCAAGCGTCAGACTGGATCTGGAGATTTTTTCTATAGCAGAACGCCTGCGCGTCGGTAGGTGGCGTTGGTCGCCTCCGCGTCGTCGATGGGATGGTGTTCACCAGAATTACATTGCGGTGTCTGCTTAGACACCGCCCCTACATGCTGACATCAGTTCTTTCTTTTTCGGTAACCAGCCAGCGCAGATAGTCATTTTTTGACTAGAGTGTTTTACTTTTGCCAACTTTTTTTGAGTCGTTCGATTCCTGGTGCACGGAGATATGTCCCATCGACTGACTGGCTTCAAGCCTTGTGACTCCTGTCACAAGCTGCTGTCTGTCACGGACCCACACCTCGAGTGCCTTTGGTGCCTGGAGCGAGACCGGAAGTAGTACTTCGACTGTCGGGCCATCAACCTGTAGTCTTTTCAGGAACGGTCTCGAAAGCTTCTGGGGGCTCGGTAGTTGGCTCTGTGCCGCTCAAGAGGGAGGTCGTGGGACCGGTCGCGGAGTCACCACCATGCGGGAGACGAGTAAGGTTATCGTTCTTCCGCTCTGCCCGCTGAGCCTACTGGGGCAGCTTTGAGATTTCCTTCCTTCCCAGGAGCTGGAGCGTCCCTTGCCCTGCTTCGTCTGTTTTACAAAGCTCTCCACTCCATCTTTGGGCAGCCCGACTCCGCCGGCGCGCCTTTGGGCCCGCCCGCACCCAGTTGGGGGTTCTAGGCCTTCGATGCCGGCGGCTTCAGCACTGCAGGGCCCCCGGGGATCCAGGCCTGGATACGGTTCGGTGCCAGTCAACCTCACGACACCTCTTCCGGCACCGATCCCACTGACGACGCCTCCGCAACTTCTGACGCCGGTTGTGTCCCCGACCGGCGTCGACCCCGGACTCCCCATTGTCTTGGACACCGGTACTTTTTTATCACTGTTCCCCCTGGTGTTCCCTATCACCCTGATTGACAGCCAGAGGAAGTTGAGGAGGACTAGGAGGGGTCAGTTGACCTTTTGGCAGATCAACTTGAGGAGTCGGACTGGAGAGAGGAGTTGATAGAAACCAGGGGTCTGGATTCCTACCCAGACCTTGGCATGCTTTTTCCCCCTTCCATGGCCAAGGATGAGGGAGCCTCTTACACTGTGGTGTTGCGTAGGACGGCTGAGACCTTGGGCCTTGAGCTTACATGGTGGCAGTCAGGACTAATCCCCTGACTGAGGTGCTTCAGCCGGCAGTGGCCTCTCCGGAGCCCCTGCTGTCCTTCAATGAGGCCCTCACAGACATCCTTCTATTCACCTAGCCCAACACCACCGCCCAGCCCCAGGCGACCGTTTTTTCCTCTCCCAACACCCTACCACGGAGAGCTTGGTGATCCAAGATTCAACAGCCAAAGGCGCGTTCCCTTCTGCTCCCTCAGATAAGGAATCCAAGAAGCTGGACCATCTTGGGAAGATGATGTTTTCTTCTGTCAGCACAGGACTGTGGTCGGTAAACACCGCATGTCTCTTGGGCCGCTACACCCACTCTGTGTAGGATACGGTTGCGCAGGTGCTGCCGAATTGCCCGGAGGAGGCCCGGGTCACAGATTCCCGTGCGGTCGCAGAAGGGAGAGATGCGGCAAAGTTTCGCCATCCGCTGTGAGCTGGACACAGCCAACTCGCTGGGCAGAACGATTTTTATGTCAGTTGCTCTAAGACACTCTAAACTGGCTTTTCTGGGTATATCCAATCAACCCTTTTGGATATGCGCTGTGATGGCCATCGCCTGTTTGGCAACAATTCAGACAGTGCACTCGAGCACTTCAAGGACTCTAGAGCTACGGCCTGATCCGTGGATCTCGCTACCACCTCTCATCCTGCGCAGTCTGCCTTTCATGGCTACAGAAGGGGGCCCCACTACGTTCCTCCCAGAACCACAGGTTGGCGCAAGCAGCCCAGCCTCTGCTGGCTCAGCGGCTGGCGATGTGGGACCCAACGCCATGGGTCTGGGGGCCAGCGGACGGGCCAGTCCACCAGTGCCCCCTCTGCAGCAGCCTCTAAGCCTTCCCAGTCTGACCTTTCAGGGCCACCAGTTGCCAGTGGTCGTCAGGATCCGCCATCACCTCCCCCACTAGCACAACATCACGTCGTACAGGTGGGTTTTGCAGATAGTCCTTCAAGACTACCCCTCCCTCCATGCCACCAACACTCCATCGCATGTCGGAGGATCACTTGGCCCTTTCCATCAGAAAGTCACGGCTCCCTTGTCCAAGGGAGCCATCGAGCGAGTCCCTATTCCAGAAGTAGGTCATGGTTGCTACTCCCACTACTTTCTGCATTTTCAGCAGGCCTTAACAGCCCCCCTCTTTTTTTCAAGAAAGTGATGGCGGTGGATGTTTCCTTTTTCAATTGCTTATTGCACTGTTCGCCTACCTGCACATCTCAGACACCCTCTTTGTCACCACACGCTCTCCGGTCCACCGCAGGATTTCCCATTTGTTGTGGAGGGAGCGGCGGTCAGTTGCACTTCCAGGTAATGTGGCGTTCTGCTCAGAGAGTATAAATCTCCACGATTGACGCTTTGCACAGGGGCACCCGCTGTGAAATAGAGCCTGTCAGCTGAGGCTGCTCTCAGCGTATCCTTTTAAAATTGCACTGTTACTTTTTAAAAAAATACTTTTTCAATTGCTCATTGCACTGTTCACCTTCCTGCACATCTCAGACACCCTGTTTGTCACCGCACGCTCTCCGGTCCACTGCGGGTTTTCCAGTTTGTTGTAGAGGGAGCTGTGGTCAGTTGCACTTCCGGGTTAGAGGTGGGGTGAGGCGGCGTTCTGCTCAGAGCGTATAAATCTCCAGGATTGACGCTTCGTGCTGCGGACGCGCGCTGCGAAATAGAGCCAGTCAGCTGAGGCTGCTCTCAGCGTATTCTTTTTAAAATTGCACTGTTACTTAAAAAAATACTTTTTCAATTGGTCATTGCACTGTTCGCCTACCTGCACATCTCAGACACCCTCTTTGTCACCGCATGCTCTCCCGTCCACCGCGGGTTTGCCTGTTTGTTGTGGAGGGAGTTGCACTTCTGGGTTAGAGGTGGGGTGAGGCGGCATTCTGCTCACAGAGAGTATAAATCTCCATGATTGACGCTTCGCGCAGCGGACGCGCCGGCGGTGAGCTGAAGGCTCGCCAAAGGCAAGCCCTTATGTGCCCGTCGCCGTCCGGGTCAGGGACCATAACCCCTGTTCTAGGGCCATTAAAAATAAGAACTTGTTCACCAAAATTACTACATGTTCTTCGACCTAAGCTGCAACCAAACTGTAAGCCTCTTATACCAGGAAACTCTACTCCTAATTTTCTCTGCTGTGGTTTTTCTTTTACCACACAACTCTGAAGGGAATCTACCCCCAGGAAATATAAACTGGCGCAACCCTCTGCTAAAAATGATGCAGTCCTCTCAAATGAATTTGCCTTTTTTAGTATTAACTGTAGGTCACTTCCCAAACATAAGGAAGACATTCACAACCTCCTACTGAATACATAACCTGATGCCATTTTCATCACGGAGACTTGGCTAATTGGGAGCTCGGGACCCGACATTGCGACTGCACTACCTCCTAACTACGCGATTCTTAGAAAGCATCGCATGAATAAAATTGGAGGAGGTATAGCAATACCTATAGTAATTCATGCCCCACCCATAAGGCAGGTCATCTACTTGACCCTATTTTTTCTAACCTAGCCAATATCTCCTACCAGGCATCCTTCCCTATATTATGGTCAGATCATGTTGTGGTTGGCTTAAAGGTGAAACAGGACATGTGGCGTGAAAACCCCTCTACCTCTTCCGTCAGAACGGGTTTCAGAAATTGGGAAAAGCTAGATATTGATCCTTTTAATCTTCATCTTAGGAACACCATGCCTGCTATCACTACAGCCAATACAGCTGATGCTGACACTATTCAAAACTGGCTGATATCGTCTATTGATGTATGTCTTCCTATGTCAAATAAAATAATGAACAATCATCGTCCTCCTGCCCCCTGGTTTTCTGGAAAACTAAAGTCAGAAAAAACGGAATGTAAAGCCTTGGAGACACGTTGGAGGAAGGACTACATGCCGGCATCAAGACATACTTATAAACTGGCAATAAAAGTCTATCATGCCCTGTGTAATGCCACTCGGGCTGAGCACGCTAATAGAACCATCTTAATGTCATGTAACAACCCTAAAATATTGTTTAAAGTAGTGAAAGAACTGTTATGTTTAACTTGCCAACCAGAGCCACCGGGGCTAAATGAAGCGCAGTGCGAAGATCTTGCTGAGTTCTTTATGGACAAAATTGATAGAATCTATTCAGAATTTAATACTACGACAACTGACAGAGTTGCTGCCTAAGACCTTAGCCTCATCATCAGATTGTACCACCCTGACCCTGTCTCAGAACAAAAGTGCCAGACCAGGCACACGCCTGAAAACTGGCCACCCCTTGACACCCCTTCCTTTTGTCGTATTCTAACTAGCATCAAATCTGGCTCTCCTAAAGATCCTTTCCCCATCCCCATTCTTCAAAAATTGGAGTTACCAATACTAAATGTCATTATGAAACTCCTCAATGCCTCACTACGTGAAGCAACAGTACCAGCTGCTTGGAAACATGCCTTGTTCCTACCCTTACTAAAAAAAGTAAACTCTGATCCAGAAGTCCTATCTAACTTTCGAACGATCTCATTACTCCTAGCTTTCACCAAAATGTTGGGAAAACATATCAACCTTCAGTTGATGCAGTTTGCTGACTCCCAAAACATCCTACACTCATCTCAATCGGGTTTAAGAGCGGGCTTCTCTACTGAATCCACTCTCTTGGGAGTCACTGAAACCATTTGCCAACGTCTTGATATGGGAGATACTGTGGCACTCATACTACTCGACTTGAGTGCTGCTTTCGAGACTGTGTCCCACACGACCCTTTACAAGTGTTACATTCTAGGGGCAATGTGGGATCAGCACTCAAGTGGTTGTCGAGCTTTTTGTCTAGCAGGACTTTTCAGGTCTTTTCTCCTACGGCTAGCTCTTAGGCCAATGCTTCCCCATACGGACTGCCTCAGGGCTCTATACATAGCCCACTGCTTTTCAACATCTATGTTAGCCCCCTGGCTACCATAGATGAAGAGGCTGGGCTGACTATATATTCATATGCGGATGACACCCAGCTTATCTTCTCCTTGTCTACCAAGGAGACTTCCAATATGTCCTCTCTCCAGGTAGGACTACAAAAGATAGCTGGCTGGATGAATATAAATAGGTTGAAATTAAATGGAGGAAAAACTGAACTCCTGATCCTTGGTGGAAATAAAGCTCTCTGGGGCCCCTGCACTGGCCACCT
Source organism: Lissotriton helveticus (assembly GCF_964261635.1). Lineage (NCBI taxonomy): Eukaryota > Metazoa > Chordata > Amphibia > Caudata > Salamandridae > Lissotriton > Lissotriton helveticus. Next base: position 1,835,116,511 of record NC_136068.1, on the reverse strand, counting down.
CAAATGGGTGATATCCCCAAACCGTCACAATCTGTTCGCAACCTTGGTATAATCATAGACAACCAAATATCTATGAGACAGCAAGTGGTTAAGGTTGCCTCAACTTGTTTTACAATTCTAAAATGGATAAAAAAAATCATCTGTATGTTTCTGTGAGAAGTTGGCCTGATGTGCAGTGCTCACTATTCTAGTGATCACTATATATCAGTCCAAACAACCCTTATTGATGATTGGTTGTAAGTCAACCTTATAGACCAGCTATCCTAGTAGCATGGATACGAGCAGTCTAAGGCTAAGACTCTAGAGGGCGTGTTAAGCCAGCTGTTTTACCATCACATTACCCCTTGAACACCCAGTGAAAGGACACCACACAAGTGTTATGAAAATAAACAGTGTATTTATTAGAATCACAACAACCCTGTACTCTTTATGAGGACAGGGTGCTAGGCACACAACAAAACTCTTACGAAAATACTTAAGTTAGCACAGTATACACAAATGCCCGAGGGGCACAAAAAACCATATACTCTAAAAGTGGAATGCGAAATTACTAGCAGGTAAGTACAATACTAATAGGCTTTGGAATCGCTAGGACTTCTAGGAGACCCAGGGGACTCGGGTGCAGAGTGTGCACTCTCACGCGGGATGCGGGACAAAGTCTATGATAGCTAGTAAAGTTACAGTTAGTGTTCACGGGCGAACCCGACCTGGTAGGGAGAAAACGAAAGTGGATCCTGACCCTTGGATAGTGAGGCTATGCTGGGGCACCGAAATGCCGAAGTTACCTAGCCCAGGGGCTGCAGCTGCATATGTCTCAAAAGACGTCGGGAATCCTCGTTGACGGACCAGGAGCCTGGAAGAAAGGAGTTGCTGGCAGGCGACCAGTGAAGATTGTTCGAGTGATCCAAGCCTGGATCGAAGATGGATGACACCTGAAAGCAGAGGGGACCAAGTTCGTGACTACTAGCCAGTAGTCAGTGGGCACCAGGAGGGCACCAGATGGTAGTCACCTCGACTAGGTGAGTGGGCGACGCTGTGCTCTGCAGATCTCACGGACCAGGAGGCGTTGTCGGCGACCAGGATGGAGAGGCGAGCTGTCCCACAATGGATGAAGCTGTCGGCGTCGAAGAACCCAGGATTGGGCAACAAAGCCTTGGCTAATTCAAGCCCACGCGGTGGACTCAAAATGGCGTCTGGAGTGGACCAGGAGGGCCCGGGGTGCTCCTCTTCTGGAAGGGAGCAAGGGCCAGTCTGGAGCAACCAGACCAGCAGCAGTGATGTCGTCGGGCGTCGTTAGGAAGGCCACAAGCCAGCGGGCTAGTAGCCAAACAACGCGGTGAGCAGCAAAAAGCAGAAGGGCCCCACGCAGATCGTGGAGATGCTGGGAGGCTGGACTTCGGTGCTGGAGCTGCTCAGGGTCGGGGCTTCTCGGACCCCAAAGCACTCACCAGAGGATGACTCGGCGGGCTTGCTGTGCAGAAGTCGTGCAGTCTTGGCAATAGTCGGTCCCTTGAGGTCTCGTCGCACTCACGGTTCTCAGCTTGGCTGTAGAGGTGAGTAGAGGTCGGAGGTGCCAGGGAAGCCGGGTCTTGTCGAGCTGGGCAGTCGGATTCCGGAGGAAGGACTTACAGCAGACCGCAGTGTTCTTGCGATGGTGCCTGCGGATGCAGGGTGACTACTCCTTAGTCACAAGGGAGAATCTTGAAGAAGAAATCTTGATGTCCTTTCGCAGAAAGTCGTGTCTTGATTCCAAAGATGATCTGATTTGGAAGGGGGCCAGTCCCCACCTTTATCTGGGAAAAGGGGGCTGGCACGCGACTAAGTCCTGCCCTATGGGTGGGACCAGGAGGGGGGTGGTTACACCCCTCTCCTTTGGCGGGCTTTCCCCAGGCCAGGGTCTGGTGTGCCCCTGGAACTGGTTCAGGCCGGCCTATGCACAGTGAGCACCGGGGTGCCACGTGCAGTCACCTTCCTCTGAAGCCCTGCCTACCTAGAATACACAAAATCCTGTCTGGGACGGTGCTGGCACCGCCCCTGGCAGGAAACCCTTTGTCCTTATCTCCTGCTCTGGGAGGACTCCCAGCAGCAGGAGGGCAGACTTGTGTCTCGGTGGCAGCATCCATTTTGTGGAGCTGAGGCTCTGTTTGACTTTAACCGGGGTTATAGGTTACAGGCATGTCGTGTCCCTCTAGAAGGGTGGAATGCTAACCCCGTCGACAGAATTGGCGAGGGGTTAGTATTCCAATTCGTATGACACCTTACTCGACATGTTTTGATAAAGCGATACCAGAGTTGGCATTTAACCGCGAGGATTATAATGCACTTAAGAGTGTATGGTATGCGATATCATGGAAACGGCTAAGGGATGGATCCCGAAAGCCGCAGACAGGCTCAGCTCATGCCAGAGCACCATCTCACACGATTCCAAGCACTCTGCCTTCAGGATTGTTAAGGCCTGCCATAGGAGTGACTGATAGGAGATCTGTGTGTCCATTTTAGGGTTAGATATAGGTATACTATATCTAAAGCAAAGGGTTATTACACCACCTTGCCCCAGCTGTCGTGCAGCCAGTTGTGTCAGTTTAGTTAGTCAGCCCAGGGGTTGCACAATACGTGCTTCAGCCCCTGGGAGACTTCTGGGTACACCTCAGCCCTGGGTACAGGGACTTGGAGAGGGCCCAGTGCCAATTCAGTACCTGAGTACAATTTGGATAGAGAGAACAGCAAGGCTGTGGGTCTGATTAGCAGGCCCACAGCCAGGGAAAGTCGTAAACCAGTGCAGCAAAAAGCAAAAATCTGGGTGAACATAGGATTGCAGACCCTACTCTCCTACAGTTTCCACCTTCCACGCAAAAAACTGTTATCCACGCCTTGATCGTGTCCAGGCTGGACTACGGCAAGGTCTTGTACTTGGGCGCAAATATGGCGGTAATTCGGAAGCTATAAGTAGTCCAAAATTCTGCCGCCAGACTTCTATGCCAGTTACCTAGAATGGCCTCTATCACAGGTCCTTCCTATGACTTCCACTAGCTCAGGATGGAAAATCGATCTAAATGTAACACCCTTTGCTACATGCATAGAATCAAAGCGGGTGTAGCACCACACTATCCCAGTGCCTTGGTACACCCCTACGCTTCTCCTTCGATCCTCTAATCAGTTAAAATGTCAAGTCCCCAGAATCAAACGAGCACGTATGGGCAGACGGTCCTTTGCTTACTTGGCTCCTTTACTATAGAAATCACTCCCTCTACAACTATGCCATGAAACTATTTACCACAAATTCCATAAAGGTAAAACAACTTGGTTATTTAACCACTAGAGTTTTGCCCTATCTCTTTCTAGCGCACCTCTGTAGGCGCCGGTAAACCTCCGGGTAGCTGTTGCGCCATATATATTTAACAATAATAATAATGTTTCAACATCTATTCAAGGTTTCGGTGGGACCCTTAATCTGCTGGGCCTCATATCCTCCTGCATCCTACTGGTGGGCCATGCCAGGTGGCATATGCAGGCTCTGCAGTGGGACCTGAAGTTCCAGTGGGCGCAGCATCAGGAGAATCTTTCTGATGACGTTGAGATCTCAGAGGACACTGCGCATCAATTGCAGTGGTGACTAACGAACCAGGATTGGGTCAAAGGCAGAACCCTCTCCCTTCCCCAACCAGACATCACAGTGGTGACAGATGCTGCGCTTCTGGGATGGGGTGGCTACATGAGAGACGCGGAGATCAGAGGCCTCTGGTGTCTGGCGGAGTCCAGGCTCCGCAGCAACCTTCTGGAGCTCCGGGTGATTTGTCTCGCACTGAAAGCATTCCTTCCTTCTGTCAAGGGAAGAGTAGTCCAGGTGTTCACAGACAACACCACCGCTATGTGGTACTACAACAAACAGGGAGGGGTGGGGTCGTGGACCCTATGTCAAGAGGCCCTTCACGTCTGGACATGGCTGGAACATCAGGGCATGTCCCTGGTGGTTCAACACCTGGCCAGTTCACTGAACTCCAGGGCGGATTAACTCAGCCGCCATTGCTTGATGGATCACGAATGATGTCTTCACTTGGAGGGGGTGCAAGGTCTCTTTCAGCAGTGGGGAGAGCCTTGGTTAGATCTGTTTGCCACCAAAGAGAACGCGCAATGTCAGCAGTTCTGCACGTTGGAATTTCTAACGCGCCATTCGCTCAGAGACGCTTTGCGTTGCAAGTGGAATTGCTATCTTCTATATGTATTTCAGCCTATACCACTTCTGCCCAGAGTGCTGAAGAAGATCAAGCGCAACTGGGCCCAAGTCATTCATGTGGCTCCGGATTGGGCACAAAGAGTTTGGTATCCCGAGCTCTTGAACATGGCCATCGATCCTCCGATCAGACTGCCTCTTTGAGAGGATCTTCTGTCGCAGCAGCAGGGGATGTTCCTCCACCCGAACCTGTTCAGCTTCCACCTCCTTGCGTGGAGCTTGAGCAGCGACAGTTGGCAGCTTTCGACCTTCCTCCAGAAGTCTGTAATGTAATCTTGGCAGCCAGATGTCTCTCAACTAAAATGATATATGCCTGTAGATGGAAATAACTTGTGGCAAAGGCTATGGATCCCCATTCTGCCCCCCTTCCAGAGGTTCCCCTATTCATTATTTCTTTGGCCCAGCAGGGCTCTGCTCTGGGCACCCTTAAAGGCTATATTTTGGCCATTTCAGCCTTTCTTCGCCTTGCTGATCAGCCTTCTCTTTCCAAGTGCCCAATTGTAAATGGATTTCTTAAGGGCATTACTAATTGTTTTCCTCCTATTCCTTTCGTAATGCCCCAGTGGGACTTGAATCTGGTTTTAACGTACCTTATGAGTGCTCCTTTCGAGCCATTATATATTTGTCCTTTCAGACTCTTGACTCTAAAAACTGCTTTTCTGGTTGCCATCACATCTGCTCGCAGGGTGAGTGAGCTTCAAGCTCTGTCTTCTAAACCTCCTTTCCTTGATGTTCATTCGGACAAGTTTGTCCTTTGAACTTGAGCTTCTTTTCTTCCCAAAGTGGTTACCTCTTTCCACATCTGACAGACCATCATTTTGTCCACATTCTTCCCGCACCCTGCCACGGAAGAAGAGAGACCCCACCGCCTGGATCCAAAATCATTTTATCTGGATCACACAAAAAATTCCTGGTGGATGATCAACTCTTTGTTGGCTATGTGGGTGCCAAGAAAGGTTGGGCATTGCAAAAACGGACCATCCCTCGATGGGTCGTCCTTTGCATTAAGATCTGTCATTCCTTGGCAAAAAAGGAGCCTCTGGTAGGGCTGCATGCCCATTCCACCAGGGTGATGGCAGCTACTACTGCTTTGAGACGTGGAGTCCCCCTCAGTGACATTTGCCACATGGGCATCCCTGCACGTTTTCGCAAAATATTACTGCCTGGATAGCCAAGTCCGGAGAGACAGCTTCTTTTGCCATTCAGTTCTCTAGGACTTTCTGGTGTGAACTTGAATCTGAGACCCACCTCCGGGGTTGGTATTGCTGAAGTATCTATTCTAAGGTAAGGAATATATAACTAATAGTTTCTTTCAGATGAGCAAGTTACTTAACCTTCGGTGATGATATATCTGTAAGAGAAATATACTAGTTATAGATTTCTTACCGCCCCACCCTTCCTCCCCGTTCTGCGAACTGACTTCTAGAGTAAGGGACTCCCTTTCAGGGCCCTAGTTTTGTGCACAAGTGGTTAGTGTCTTACATGGCTCTGCGCTTCTGGCGTGGAATTCCTGTACAGAACTGAAGTCAGCGTGCAGGGGCGGTATCTAAGTAGACACCGCAAATGTAATTCTGCCAAACACAACGTCATCGACGGACGCTGAGTCGACTGAAGCCACCTACCGACACGCACAGGTACTGCTAGAGAAAAAATCTACGGATACCGTCTGATGCCTTGGGGTGATTCTAAGGTGCCGAATCTATATCTAATATATGTCTCTTACAGATATATCGTTACCGAAGATAAGTAACTTATTCTTTAGTTAGCTGCACCCCAGCATCACTTCTTCTGGGATGTCGCAGCTAAATTTGACTCCAAATCTCAATTTCTTCTCATTTCTTCACTACATCTGTATTTTATCTGCACTTGTGGTCTACAACAGCCATGAAGATGCCCCACCTCTGGCTTTTAATTTGGGGCATTCATATATGAATCCTTTTAAGTTCTACAGCTCTTGTAGGTACAACACACTACTAGAGGCAGCCAGTTTAGTGATGCCTGATATGGTTTAATATCTTAATATTTGCTTGCTGTGGTCAAGCTGAAGTAGAAGGGATAGGTTTTGAGGAGGTTACCAATTTTTACAGTGGGATATCTGTGGTGACGTAGGATTCAAAACAAAGATTCTAAAACCTAAATTAACAGGTAAAGAGACGACTGTCTGGAGGATGCAAAGACCTCAGTTTATATGGTTTCTTCTCCCTTCATTTTTTTTTTTTATTTTTTTTTTTATTTTTAAAAGACCTTTATTGTCCAACATATAGTGTACACAGCGTTGTAGCTAACAACCCAGCCGGGCCAGCTGCAGGTAATGAACAGTGTGTTAGGAAGGGCAAGTGAACACAGCTTCAAGGCCGACAACCCTGGGGTCCGGCAGCGTATACCAACATGTCACATAACACCGTAATCATGCACTTATGTTGTGCCAAGCAAGTGTGTGGTCTATGATTTTTCTTTATATAGTCAGTGGACCAAAGTAGCTGTGCCGAACCCACCCCCGTCACCAGCAATGGTTTCCTCTCCCTTCATGGAAGAAAATGTGCAACAGAGAGTCTACTTTTATTAGCAGTAAGTAAAGCCACCTCCTTTACTTTGTTCAAAACTAGCCTTTTTTCAAACTCAAACTTCACTTTCACCTTTCATAATTATCTGACTTGATTTTGCCCTCTTTCCAACGTATGCTGTAGACAATTGGCCCCATTCACATAACTAACTTAAGACAAAATCCTAAACTTACTACCATGTTGGTATTCACAGAGGCACTTACTCATTTCGGTATTCACAGAAGTTAGGAGTCCTAACTTTAGGACTCCTAAATGCCGTTTGTGAATACCGAGAGTCTTAAAGTTAGGATTTTTCTCAGTTTAGGAGTAGTAAAGTTAGGAATCCTAACTTTAGGACTCCTAAATGCCTTCTGTTAATACCAAAAGTCCTAAAGTTAGGATTTGTCTCAGTTTAGTAGTAGTAAAGTTAATTACTCCTAACTTTAGGACTCCTAAATGCCTTCTGTGAATACGAAGTCTTAAAGTTAGGATTTTTCTCAGGTTAGGTGTAGTAAAGTTAGGACTCCTAACTTCTGTGAATACCGAAATGAGTAAGTGCCTTGTGCGAATACCGAAATGAGTAAGTGCCTTCTGTGAAAACCGTGATGAGTAAGTACCTTCTGTGAATACCAAAATGGTAGTAAGTTTAGGATTTTGTCTTAAATTAGTTCTGTGAATCAGGCCCAATTAATCCACTTTCCTTTGTATTCCTGTAAAATGAATCTGTTCAAGATAACGTAAAGTAGTAATCAGGAGTTTAAATTGACACTTCACAAGCTCTTTTTAAGTCCACATTTATGACCTCTATTCTGCATGTGTTTAGCACTGCGGTCACCTTATTTTTCGGTTTGTATGGCTCAGTGTTGGATTGCAGCACTGCAGCACTTATCTCTTATGGCAAGTGCATAGTGAATGCGTTGCTCTCCATTTTGTGGATAACTGTAAAGGACTGCAGGATAGATATGAATTGATGACCATCAAACTGGCCACTTGTTTTTATTTACAGAAACGTACTAATATTGTCTGTGAATCAAATTGCCCACATGAAATCTTCCAAAAATGTAATGTAAAAATTAACGTTCTAGGATCGATTTTGATTATTTTTCCCATCCTACATCGCTATTGTCTTTAAGGATAATAATACATTTTGGAAAGCTCGAGATCTGTGCACTGACTCCATCGAATCATTTTATTAAAACGTAATTAGACCTTTTCAAGACATTTCTTTTTCCGTGTTGTTTAAAGGAATTTCTGCTGCGTCACAAGGGGGACCCCGATCTCTGGATTGGCTTGAGTAGGAGGGATCTTAACCATCCATGGATATGGGTTGATGGCACCAAATTCAACAACTGGTAAGTGCTCTTTCGCGTGCTTAACTCGCTGTAAGGCATTTTCGTTCACTAATTATATCAGGTGAGATGGCGTTTAGAAACCACACCAATTTTGAGGGTAAAAGGCCCTCTACTTTATTAGAACAGGCATGCAGATGAAAGCTTAAAAACATTACAACATATTTGACTTTCCCACCGTTCTAATGCATTGTTCAAACTAACTCCCCTAACCTTAATCTTTGCCCTCGAACATGAACTAAGCCCCCAATAAACCAGGAAATGTTTCACACCAACCCACTCTCATTCCAATTGCCCTGCGTTCATCCAAGCCCCAGCCATCACTCCCTTGTGACCCCCCTGCCAAGGACTGCCCTGCCAAGACACAACCGATGCGTCCCTTTTCCTGATCCATCTGCTTTTCGAAAACCCTTAATAGGCGTTTGTCCTTCCCCACCAGACCTATGTCTTTTCCTTTGAGACATTGTTTTTGATTTGCAAAAAGTGTTTACAAAAAAACTGGCCTGTCACCCTACCAACAAGTCTGAAAACGTTTTTTTTTATGTTTGAAAGCTTTATTGAAGAACAATAATGATAAACAACAATAAGGCATCTGCAAAAAGACATAAGAAATGCGGAAACATAACCTGAAATAGTAATATTGCTAATGACAAAAAGAAATAAAGCATTTTATGGGAGTTTTTAGGTTATGGGGAAGGGGAGAGGGGAAGGGCAGAGAGACCATGTAATAACAGAATAGTAACAATAGAGAATAATGGCAAATAAATAAACGATACAAATATCAATACAGAATTAACCGTATATGAAGACGTTGCAATATAGGAAAAACTGTAAAGAATGTCAAATAAACAAGAAGGAGAGAGTCTAAATCCTTCAAGGGGGCTTGAAATTTTCTGAGTTGATATGAGTAAACATCTTTTGAACTGATAGGTTTAAAAATGTGGTAAGAGGTAGCCAATAGAGATCCACATTACACCTTGGTTTACAGGAGGAGGCAAAGGCGACATCAAGTCTATGAAAATGACATAAAGAGTTCCACCAACCCTGTACCGAGACATTTGTAAGGGATTTCCAGTTGGAAGAGATATGTTGGAATGCAAGTGAAAGCATGAGATCGTAAAGACCATGGGAATGTGCAGGAAGTTCTAAAGAGTCTGAGAGGCTGCCTAGAAAAAGAAGAGTGAATGAGTATGGGAGAGAGAGTGTGAGGATGCGGAAAACTTTTTGTTTTAAATGCTTAGAATTGGTCCGTCACCCAACGGCCCTCAGGCTCACTGATACCAAGTTGAAATTGACAGCTTGTTTTCCCATGCTATCTTATATCTCAAGCAAAGTTTTTTTTTCTATAACTTTATTTAGCAGTTTCCACAGATCATTGAACCACGTAGCGATAAATACAAAGGCAGCTTACAGCAATATAATACTGGATACGCAGTCGGGGTGCTCACGCAAAGTGGTACATTCAAACAACATTGGCTATCTAATGAAAAATCAATACTATCCCGACACACATCAGACCTTATCTCCATTGTAGTGCAATCTATCTCCTAATACACTGGTTTGTTCCTACTTTTGTGGCCTGGTCTCCTCTGCTTAATCTAACTGCCAGAGCGCATCTGCGTGTAACATGAAACCCAAATATCATACGTCTAGTATATCTCAGCCATAGTCCAAGCAAAAATCATTCCCAGTGACAGATAATTGAACCCCCATCTTGTCGATAAAACATGTAATCTTCATTTTTAATATCTCTGTGTGCTACCTTTTAATATCCCTGTGTTCTACCACTCCACACCCCTGTTTTGACAAAACCTACGCATCTCTCTGTTAACCTTACTTCTTGCGTTTTGAACTGAACAATACTTAACATCCCCACGCCAAACTCTTTTTTTCCACGTGGACAGTCCACAATACAGACGTCCAAGGCCACATTATCCTAATACTATCCAGATTCTTATTCGTGTCTTTCAATATCCCCAAAACAGATAACTGAACCAAATCACTTTCCTGGAGATAAATCAGAACACTGTCCGGACATGCTCGTCCTGAAGCTATGCTAGACCACCATGGCAGTAGCTTCCGCCATTTCATGCCCCTTCTACCTCACCACTCAGATCGAATTTCTGCAACACTGAATCCTAGGTAGGACGACCCCCTACTTGTTTTGCTGCCCATTTCACAAACTAGTGGCCAATAACCCAAACGTAGATAACCTCCAACCATGGCCCTGCTACACCGCCTGTAATCAGAAAAGAAGGATATTAATGAAAGCAGTACTTTCACAACGTCTCAATGTCCCTTATATAACCTAAACAACAGCTGGATGACCATCTCCCCAGCTACCTGACTTTTTTCAATGAGTAAACCAACCAAGCAGCCTCAGATGCTGCACCAATCCGAAAAGAGTGGGTACCAAAATCCCAACCCTAACAACCATGTACTCATTACTGCCAACATTTGAGACGGCAACAGCCGTTTCTCATTTTTTGACAAAAAACAAAACTGAAACAAGCACCCCCATTTTCTCTAAACTTATGCCATACTTGGACTGTATATGCGCTATTTTGTAGTCCAGCAGAACAACCCGTGCTCCTTTATCCCTGTGATCTGCCTTGGATTCCCTCAAAAACAAACACAGTATATTCCCTTGAACTTCTACATTCTCCACCCTTAAATCCTCCATCCAACACCGTGCCCAACAACTCTGAAACCTGAAAGCCACCTAAAAACAGCCACAACATACACAACTGAAATAACCTTACTTCAAAAGCTAGCCAACATATTTCTTTTAAGCCTTGCATCCTTTTAACTAGTCTCAGCATTGTCACTGGCTTTCTTTTGCGACACACCTTTCTCTGCTCTTTTGACCAACATTGCAGAATCATCCTCCTCCTCATTTCCCCCGATTCAGAGCAAAACCCCAAACAAATTCGGCATAGACACTGATCCCTTCCAATTTCCCTGCAATTTTGGTTGCTATAAGGCCATGCAATGTCACTGGTCCCTTGGCCTCTCCTACCGGCACTGGTGCCCAGAAACTCTCCTGTGCTTGCCTATAATTCCTACCTGTTCCTTTTTGCAAAGAAGTTCTTGATTAAATACATTGCCCCCCATCTCTCAACTCAAAGATCTCCAGCGGTACCTCTGTCTTCTGTAGATCCGCCCTGGATGTCAAACCACAGAATCTCTGCCGCTGTGAACGTGATAATGCATCGGCAGAGTTATTGTTCACCCCAGGCATGTGTTTGGCTCTAAATGTAATAATCAACATTAAACACCCAAGGATGAAACACTGTAGCAAGTTCAGTCATTTCTGATCTTTCCCTCGTAGACCATTCACCAAAGCCTCTACTGTGCTGTTATCTACAATAAATGTAACCCATTTGCTTGACAGATCTGGTCCCTATAAAGCCAAGGCTTCAAGCCGTAGGAAAATTTTAAAAAGCCAATGCTCCGACCTTCCGACTTCAAAACATCTGGCCAACACTCTGAACACCACTTTCCCTCCCACTAGTGGCCAAACCCTCCATTCTGCAGCATCTAAGACAATTTCAACCAGCCATAAAAAATCCTGGAAACCTCTAGGTCTGCCCTTAGGGTTGCTGAAATTCGCACCCTATGATGAGGGAGCTGTACCCCTGCCATGGTAAAACCAGGTCGCCTACAAAACGATCTGACAGCTCTCACCACTCCACACACAAATGTAAGGTGACCTAACAACTTCTGCGATTGATTCAACTGCATCTTTTTTACACCAGCGGCTTCATCCAGCAATGATTTTTTGTATTTTGGCCATGGGTAACCTAGCTTCCCTACTATGAGTGTCAAGTTAAATGCCCAAAATAAACAAAACTGCTCGGGCCTTCCTTCTTTTCTGGCGCTAATGAGACCCCAATCTCTACAGCCAAGATCTGAAAACTCTGTAAAGCAGAGGCCCAGTCCATGTGCCTTCCTCCCCTATGAACAACATAAAGATTGCCCTCAAACTAAAACCCTGTGAAGAGAAATCACAAGAATGTACTGGCAGTAGCTTTAAGGTCAATTTTATGTGACATTTTGCCAATTCAGCCCCTGAACCACAAAGTCTCACCAAAGCCTATGCCATATCAACAGAAGTAAATTGCACCACTGTGTCCTCTTTTGTGATAGCCATTAAGAGCCGAGCCTTCAGGCCAACACAAATGATGAATCAGTCTAAATGCTCCTGGTGTTTCTTTGGGCACTACCCCCAAAAGGTGATACCATGAGCTCAGGCAGGGGCCAATAGTTAACGAGCTGCAAAAATACAACCCTCTTCTACCACTTCACTCAACTTATCCGTCACTACTTCAGGGATGTTTCTGGCTGGTCTCAAAGTGTCCTCAAATCTTCTATCCCTTGAGCCCTGATATCCCAGTCTGAAACCTTCATTGAGTCACCATTCCAACAACAGTCCATTCTCTTGTTGTGGATTAAATTCCAACGAAGACAAAATCTCCATCCTAACTGGAGTAAAAGCCTTTTTGACCAGCCTTACTTGGTCCCCCTCGCCCCCTGCCTTGCCCATTGTAGCCATGACTGGCTTGTTCCCCAAAGCACTGTAAGACTGAATGCTTGCTCCCACATTTCGTACACTTGTGTTTGTATTTACATGGGGTTCTGGGGCAATCTGCTCCGTTGAAACTCCTATATGCGCCTGTGTTTGATTTTCCGAAACCTGCCCCAGTTACACCCTCACTACAGTGGGCATACCAAGAAAATGCCTATAGTGCACTGCCAATCCATTGGCAGCATGAAGTGTAGTTGGTGGGGGCGTGTTGAGTACATCCATTTGAGCCACAGCTCATTGTCTACTTCCCCCCAAGGCTTAATAGGCCTCAAACTCAGCCTTGCTCTAAATTTCTCATAATGTAACAAGCGAATGTATGGCGTGACAACACATTCATTTACAACACATGCCTTTACAACGCAGTTTTTACATCGCAACATCCTTTACAACGCATTTTTTTACATCGCATGCCATTACATTGCATTTTTAGAAACTACCTTTACAACGCATTCCATTACATCGCATCATACCTTTACAACGCATACCATTACATCACATACCATTACATCACATTTAAGGTGAGTGTTGGATAGTGTAGGGGTAAAACCTACTATTCTTACACCAGTGAGTGCAACAGTAGGGTAAGTGTTGGATAGTGTAGGGGGAAAAGTTACTATTCTAACTCCAGTGAGTGCAACAGTAGGGTAAGTGTCGGATAGTGTAAGGGTACTATGCGTTGTAATGGTATGCATTGTAATGACTTGGGTTGTAATGCGTGCGCTGTAGTGACATGCATTGTAATGACATGCGTTGTAGTGACATGCGATGTTATGGCTGCGTTGTAATGACATGCGATGTAAAGGATGTTGCGATGTAATAACTGTGTTGTAAAGGTAGTGCAATGTAATGACTGCGTTGTAAAGGTTGTTTCCTGTAACAAACATATCTCTAAAAGTGTATGTGAGCGTTTCATATAATATCCATGGATACCGACATCTCTTGGTATTTTTCAAAGTATAAACTTGCGTATATCAAACGTTGGACCTCATGTTTGTTTTAGATCATTCAAGGTTAACCAGCAAGACCCGTTTGACAATTTAGACTCCACTCCTCGGTGTATGTTGCTGCTCAGCGTTCCTGTGTAATTGTCTGGCTTACTAGGCTGACCCATTGTAAACCGTTTCCTCTTTAGGGAATCTTGGCTTGTTTTCTCCCACTTCTCTAGTGAATGAATACCTTTATGGCGTCTTCATTTCCAGTAGGTGTAAAATACCTAGACACTGCTGCACAATGTTATATGAAACCAGAGGATCACTAGACTGACACCTGGTTCCCTGGAAGCCTACTTTTCTGCTGTACTTACATCCAGTCCACTCCATCACTGAGCCAGTGCCTGTCCTGCCAGGCTCCCATTCATAGTCTGTTGAACTAGTAAATGCCATTTGAACATTTTACTGTTTGCTACCCTTTCTGTAACATGTATTCAATACTTAATGTAAACTTGCAAAAAGACCTGACATTGTTTTCTTGTTGTTGCAGGTTCAAAGTAGAAGATTATGCAGAATGTGCTTACCTAAGTCATCACATTGTCAGAAGTTCGGAATGCTATAGCAAACAAAAGTGGATCTGCTCAAAATATCCATTGAAAAAAGCTCAATAATCATACACAATTTGTGGTAGTGCCATTTAGAGAATACATAGCACACACTTCTCCACAGTTATTTGTGATCTTCTTGCCTAACTCTTCCCCAAAACATCTTTTTGAGAGTGGGTGTATCCCTCACAAGTTAGTGCCTTTCTTTGAGTGACCAGTTGCTCCTGGGCTGGTGGTGTCTCCCCCACTGGGAAATGTGTATTGGAACCAGACACTGGACAAAGGTCCTGGGTGTGGAGGAGAGTGGGTCTTACAGAAGGGCTTGGAGGGGAGAGGTGAGGGGTGCTGATTACTATCTGGATAACACTTTAGAAAGAACCGACTCCAGCGCCTATAAATGAACTTGGTACCTGGTCTACTCCCATTTTTGTCCCATTAGACAGGCTGAATTCAAACACAGGGAAGAAGGGAGAACTGGCTAGAACTCATTTTTGGGGGTTGGCAAGGGATTGCTCCCACCCACAGGCAGGCACTAGGCATGAACGTGGCAACATCTGAACCTAAAATTTTTTATAAAAAGGGGATAAATCCCATCCAGGCAACTATAGGCCCATCAGCCTAATAGATTCTTTGCAAAAGGTGATGGGCGGCTGGTATTAAATAAGGTGCAAGCCTGGATAGATGACCAGGGTATCTTATCCCCATTACAAGCAGAATTCCGGGCCCACATTAGTACCATCGACCAAGTGTTTCTGTTCATTTTAATATAGTGGCGGTCTGTGGTCTTATGCAAGGGCAGCTTATATCCTGCCTTTGTCGACTCAAGTCAGCATTTGATCTCTTCTCCCGCAGCAAACTTTGGGCAGTGTTGCAGGAGCTGGGGATGTCACCAGAACTGCTCTCCCTTATTGCCGCCTTCATGAGGGCAACTTTACCCAAATACGTTGGGGCTCTCACAGTAGCATTACCAACCCGTTTCCCATGGAGAAAGTGTTGTATGGCATTTTAGATTCTGAATAAAATTCCTGATTCATGCCCTTATATAGGTACAATTCGCGTTGCCCTTATATAGGCGTAGAAATCAAGCCCTTATTTAGGCATGGCCATGCAGTCCAAATACAGGCATGGCTACTTCCATCCATTCATCTACGTCACAACGATTTCTTGGAAAACCTGACTCTCAAGCCGTAAGGACTTCCCCTTTCTTGAATATTGATTTCTCCAAGAACTTAGTTATTTTATAATGAACATCTTTTGCTTGGGGGTTCATTCATAACGTTCATATGCCGACTTTACGTCAAACATGGCATTCCTAAACACCTTCAAGGTATAAATATGCCTTCACTTGCTATGGCAAAGCACGGTGTGATTTGGTGCCGTTCGACTACCTACGTGCCCGACGCAGCTCGCTACAGCATGTGCCGAAGGAAGCCAACTCTCCAGCTGACGCACAGACAAGAAGCTCCAGTGTTTTGGACTCCCCTTGCGGGGTGTTGGGAAATTGAGTCCGAGACATAGATACCAAACCTCCTTCATTCGAAGGTATGGAGCTGATTAGAACCTAGAGAAACCTTTGGCAAATTCTTGGCAAAACTAAACCTATGCTAAACAACCATACTTACTTCCTCCTTTGTACTAGACCGAGGTTAGGTACATTGGGGTGGCGTATTTTAGAAGCACTTATTGAGTATTTTAGCCTGTGTTATTTATGTATGTATTTTTATATGGCTAATAAACCATTAAATGCAATTAAAGTAATATTTTATATTACTGTTCACGCTGTACGCACTGTACTTTGCATTTTGTCTAACCATTGTAGCAGTTCACCTCTCATGCATGTGAAAGAAGACTGTTCAATAAACCCCTTTTATTGAAACGTCCGTCTCTCTAATTTTCTCTGCAAATCTGTAGAAACGAAGCATGCACGATTGACTAGGTAAAATAGTTATGTATTGTTTCCACGACTCTGATGATATGTTCTTATTCTTGGGGAAACAAAGTTGTCATGTTTATGCGGTTGTCAGAAACTAATCCCTTCTTGTGTATTCGAGAAAGTTTCTAGTGACCTCTGAGCTAGCTGGCACTCACTATTAAGTTTAGTATATTCGAAAGAGACCTACTAACCTAAGTCCTACGTCATATCTATAGAATATATTATTCCAATGCGCAGAGCCTATTGGGAATATAGGAACTACACTACAAAAGGTGTGTGGCAAGGCTGTGTTATGGCCCCCACGCTATTTTCTCTTTTCATTAATGGAATTGCCAGGTTTTTAATGTCCAAACCCACCGATGCCCCAGTTTTAGCAGGAGTAAAAATCCCTATTTTAATGTTCGCTGATGACATGTCAATTGTCTCAAAAACCCATAGGGTCTTGTAAAGATGAATTCAATACAGTAGAGTAGATGGGAAAAACTTGACTTTAATAGGCATACATGAAGAGACCTCCAGCTCGTTCTCCAACTTCTTCTTACTGGTCCATACTTCACAACATAACATTCTGAGCTCCTAGCAACCCGCTCAGTGTTCCATTAAGCATAGATCCTTACACATCTCCCCCATTACAAATACTAATAAAAATACAACATAACATATACAAATCAAATAGCATTTCATAAATAAAATAACAAATAAGTATTTGATTTGAAAACAAATAAGTATTTGATTTGAAATCAAATAAGTAAGAAGTAAACCATTAGGGAGTAGGGCACTTTGCAACATTGCCACTACTCCAAGCAGAACCATCACTCAAGATAAGTATATTTCGTTTGACACATTTCACTTGTTTGGGTTGTGAGAATTTACTCTCCCCTTTAATCACTATACCACCCTTCCTTGTCACAACCCAATCCCCTTCCTTAATGTCATTCTCACGCACCCTCATTCTCAAATTATATGACTGAGCAGAATCACTTCAACACCACATTTCACACCCATACGATCAACCCAAACACATTCCTTGTTCCTCAGCCAACCCGGAACCTCCTTTACACCCGGTTCACGCCCCTTAAGAGAAACAAAAGGTGAGACACCAGTAACTGAATGTGGCGTGACTCTATAAGACCACACCATTTTTTTGAGTTCATCAGACCATGCTAAACCATTAGCAAGAGATAATTGAATATTTTCCATCAACAATCTGTTAATCCTTTCCACAAGACCATTAGCCTGTGGCCTGAATAACGCAACTCTCTCATGACAAATTCCCATACCATCCAAAAATTCTTTCATTTCTCTTGAAACCAACTGCACCCCATTGTCTGATACCAAAGTTTTCGGAATTCCTTCATTTAGAAACACTCTTTCCATAAAACTAATCACTCTTCTGGTATCAATATTCTCAGTAGACTCTACCACAAACCATTTTGAGTGATAATCCACCAGAACCATTAAAAACTTATTACGAGCACCCAATTTAGAGATTGGACCTAAAAAATCAATAGCTAATTTTTCCCAGGGACGTGCCGGAAAATCAACACACGAAAGGGGAGGCTGCCTGACAACTTTAGTTTTATCACTACCAGCACACGCATAGCAATTCCTAACCAAATCACCTATTTCCCCATCATTGCCTGGCCACCAGTACGACTCACGAATCCTCCTTTTTGTCATGTTCCTACCCAAATGACCTTCGTGCGCCAAACTCATAATCTTAGACCTAAGATTGCATGGTGGCACCAATCTGTTTCTTCTCCACAATTTGCCTTCTGAAACACTCAATTCACCCTCTACATGATGAAAACCCCTCAAACGAATGTCAGCACAAGACTCCCTAGACCATCCCTCAGAAACATTTTTTATAACCAATGATATTACCTGATCTTCAGACATGGCAGATTCCCACTCTGCTTTGTCAAACGCCAAAATTTCATTGCAATTGATTCCAAACTCATCATTCTCCAAATCCTCAACTACTGACTCAACCGGCATTCTTGACAAATAGTCTGCAACTACATTCTTCTCTCCTCGGACATATTCCATCTCAAAATTGTACTCAAGTACAGACAGGATCCACTTAGATATTCTGGGAGTTACATTTCCTTCCAAACCTCTTCCCCCCCCTTAAACAAATGTACAAGGGGCTTATGATCCGTCCTCACCCTGAAAGGCAAACCCCAAAGAAAATATCTGAAATGCTTGATTCCCCAGGTGCAAGCGAGAGCTTCCCTCTCAATAACGGAATAAGAAACTTCAGCTCCCTGAAGTCTCCTTGAGGCAAATCCTATGATCCTTTCCACACCACCACAAATCTGGGATAAAACTGCACCAATTCCTACAGCACTTGCATCTGTGGTAACTAAAGTTTTAGCTTTAACATCAAAATGACCTAGTGTCGGTGCATGCAAAATTCCTTTTTTAACACACTTGAACGCTTCATCACAACCCTCATTCCATTTAAATGTAACACCATTCTTCATCAACACTCTTAAAGGTTCCACTACATCGGAAAACCCCTTTATAAACTTTGAACAATATTCAGCTAATCCCAAAAAGGATCTAAGCTGATCTTTGTTGGATGGCGTAGGAGCATTGTTAATTGCAGAAATTATACTTTTCTTAGGCTTGATGCCAAGACTAGATATCTCATGGCTCAGATACGTCACGCTATCTCGTTTCAACTGGCACTTTTCCTTCTTTATGGTCAAACCATTACTTTCCATACGCTCCAACACTTCTGTCAAGACCTTATCATGATGTTCACAATTCTTCCCAACTATCAACACGTCATCTTGGAAGCATAAGACATTCTGTATTCCAACCAAAACTTGTTGCATCACTCTCTGAAACACAGCTGAGGCAGACGCCAATCCAAAAGGCATCCTACAATACCTAAACGCCCCCAGCGGAGTCACAAATGAAGTGAGATGTCGAGATTGTTCATCCAAGTCTATTTGGTGATAAGCTGCAGACATATCGATCGCGCTAAAAATCACACCACCACCCATCGCACTCAACATCTGAGAAATGTTCGGTAATGGCTGTCTATCTACCCAAATGTTTCTATTTAAGTCTCGCAAGTCCACACAGAGCCGAATCTTAGCTCCACCATCTTTGGGTGCGACCACAATGGGCGTGAGCCATTCCGAGGCTTCAATGGGCTCAATTATTCTCAAATCTAACAATTTATCCCACTCATCTTTGAGAGGGGCCCTCATTAAATGCGGCACATTTCTAACCTCATGAACTACCGGGACCGCATTCTTCTTGAGTATGATTCTGTCCGAAAACCCCTTTAGTTTCCCCAAATTCTCAGAGAAGACATTAGGAAATCTTCTCATACTGTCAATCTCAAAACTGTCTACATTAAGGACAGAAAGTGAAGAAACTGGTACAGCAGCATTAGGATTTAACAAAATACCTAAATCCTTCTGGTGACGCCAACCAAGTAAGTTAGAACCTTGCTTCGTCAAGTAAACTCGTCCAAATACTTTCCTGTTTGAGAAACTTATCACCACCACCACTAACCTACCGCCCTATACGCAACCTCCGTTCAGCCCACTGTGACTTGTTAGTCACCCCACGAAACAAAACCAAGAAATTCGGCGGCCGCCATTTCTCCTACCTGGCTCCCATTCTCTGGAACCTTCTCCCCCTATCTATCAAATCCTCTTCCTCTCTCCTTTCTTTCAAAAAACAATTAAAAACCCATCTCTTCCCATCCTTCAGCTAGGCTCCTCTTCCTCTCGTGTTTTCCTCCTCTCCCACTCTGTCTATCAGCGCCAGGAAGCTTCGGCGTCAGCGCGCTCTACAAATGGCACCTAACATAACATAACATAACCATCCATTTGAGCCCAAGAATGTCTATAGTCTTACCAATATACCCACTGCTTTAATATCTGGCGCCCCCCAGGAAGCAACATCACCATCTTTCCCCCAAACTGCAATGTACATATCTTTGGACAACAATGTATAAAGGTTTCCAGAATCAATTAACATTGTAACATCTCTGGTTTGAGGATGCTTCTCATCTCTGCTATCAAAATTAATTAAACAGTGTGGTTTTTCTAATTTATCTATACTTTCAGTGGGTATATCAACAAGAGACACTGGGTCCTGGATACAGTTCTCATCATTGGGTAACCCATCAACACAGAGCATCAATTCTTGAACATTTTCGCAACAATCATCAACTTCATTGACATATTGCGTTTTAGCATTACAAACTTTTGCTAAGTGACCCCTTGTGCCACACCCTCTACAAATAGCATTTCTGGCCATACAACGTGTACTCGACGCGATATGCCCAGGAGCCCCACACCTGTAACACTTCACTTGACGAAAATTCCCTTGTTGTCCAACATTACTTGGACGATATCGATATCCAGGAAATTTATTAGTAGATTTAGAATCAAATTTTCCAGCAGACTTAACTACTTTAGTCTCATCAACACTAGCCAAAACTAGAGAACTCTTTTCACTAGGTTCAGTCGCTTTTACAGTATTATCTTTAGATACCACCAAATTGGTACATTTGTCCATTTCTTTAATCCATAGGTCAGTTTTTTCAAGGCCTTTAGCAATTTGTATTGCCTCTTCTAAAGTAGAGTCTTTTATGAGCAACTTTTCTTTTACTCTTTTGTTATTGGTGCACCTAACTATCTGGTCCCTAATTAGGGAATCACTTAAATCTTTAAACTGACAATTTAAAGATAGTCCCCTTAAGGCTGCAACGTAGCTTGCAATGTCCTCATCATTCTTTTGTACGCGACAAAAGAATTTGTGTCTTTCTAGGACAGTATTGATTTTAGCTACAAATCTTTTCTCTAACATCTGCATACTCATCTCGTAGGCATTAGTGGGTTGACCATTTCCTATACCCAAAGATATCTCTGGTAAATCTTCGTAAAGTCTCCTACCTTCTACTCCTAAGTTATGGAGTAAAATCACCTGTTTGCGAATTGGCCCATATTTGTCTGCACCAGTAGCAAGAATATACGTCAAGAAAAACTTTTTCCACTCTTTCCATGGCACAGTGGGCTCACCAGGAGTAGGTAGAAATGAAGGAGGAGCAGCAAATGTTTGATCAGCCATAACTAGGGAAAGAAATACAATAAATACACAACACTTACACTACTGATTGTAAACAATATGCATCAGGAACCAGAAACATTAAAAGAAATGCAAACACGAATAAATGAATAATAATTAATACGTTTTCTCCACTACTTCTTCACTCTCCCGCTTCTCGTGTTAATTTATTTCATTCCATTCATGCCAATCCAAATTGTCATTCGTTTGCTCGTTCGCCGCTAGTTTCCGTTGTAAGAGTTATTGCCTTTCGCTGCTAGCTTCCGTTGTAAGAGTTATTGCCTCAGTGAAACGCCGTTTTAACATGCGGTAAATCAGAATTTTGGACCAAGCTAAGATGGCCGCCACGTACAGGTCACGTTTTTGACATTCCTTGACCCGTGATACGTGATGATTATGACACGAGAGGCTTCAGTCAAGTGCATAGATCGCGCGGGTGACTTCTAGGATCTCCAGATGACGGTGACGGAGTTCGGAAACAGCACGCTCAAGTAAGCCGTTTAAGATTTCAAAGAATGCACAAAGGTTGCACAAATGAAATTTTACAAAAATTGGCAAAAACAAGGAAATCCACGAGTCGTTCCTTGTCACATACAAGGAAGTAAAAGAGATAAACAGTTCCATAGTATAATCAAATGTTACTTGGAAATTCACTGTCTCTCGAAAATTTTCTTGTAAATAGGTAAATCGAAGAAGTAGTTCCAAATCCTCAGGAAAGCAGAATAAATAAATGTACATAGGAATGAACTCACATCCAAATCCAATCGAATTCCAATTGAAGGAGTAAATGTATACTACGAGCTCCAGGTAGTATCATCCAGGGGTGGAGGTCAAAGGCAATCTGTCCCCTGCCAGAGTAGTTCCTCCCTCGTCGCCAGTGTAAAGATGAATCCAATACAGTAGAGTAGATGGAAAAAACTTGACTTTAATAGGCATACATGAAGAGACCTCCAGCTCCTTCTCCAACTTCTTCTTACTGGTCTATACTTCACAACATAACATTCTGAGCTCCTAGCAACCCGCTTAGTGTTCCATTAAGCATAGATCCTTACAGGTCTTCAGCGTGCTTTGTTACTCTTTCAGGAGTTCTGCCTCAAATTAACGTATCTAAAACGAAATTCATGACCTTCAACCAGCATAGATCATTCAGAGGAGGCATACTTATGAATAACCAACCCCTGGAACAAGTTAGTGCCTTCACTTATTTGGGGGTTATTTTGCAAAATAACATGAGGTGGAATCGCCAGCTTGACACGTCCACATTGAAGCATCGGGCAACTATCTGGTGCCTTTCAAACCGAGTTTAATACCTCTCTCACTAAGCCAGGTAGTCTGGTGCTGCAGATCTACAACATGAAAGCTGTTAGCTTTGCTCTATACTGGGCGGAGCTCTGGGGGTATGAGAATCTTTCCCAGCTAACAGTTGCAGAAAACAGGTTCTAACGTAAGATCACAAGCCATCCGCAAAGCACCCCAGTGCGCCCAATGCTACACGATCTATACTGGTAAAGAATCTGGTGCACACCAGAACTGGCAACCTATGCTGCAGGCCTAAAAGATTTCATTAAGGTAGATTGCTTTCACAACATTAGACGGTTACAGGAGGTAAGAGCCACCTAGTCATCATTGGCATGGCTACCCTGTGGGAAAATCCATCATATGCTCTATTCCCTTCAAAGTAGATCCTAAAGGAAAAATACTGGTAATCAGTGTTTCAAAATACATCCAGAAACAGTGATACGTCTTCACTTATGGGATGATTCTTAGAAGTTAAACGCTGGCTAAGTCTGGAGCAGTATTGGGACCTAATAACTAAACTGCACGATCGGATGTTGTACTTCCAATTTAGTGTGGGCTCACTACCAATAAGGTCTTATAGAGCAAAATGGGTCACAAAAGGCAATAGTACTTGTCCCTTTTGTCAGGCCCAATCAGAGTCCCTAGCCCACCTATTGTTTGTCTGCTCAGCTTATTCTGTTTCCAGTCTTTGGGTGGCTCATGCCAATCTGTAGGTCATTGGGCACTAGAAGAAGTGGTGATGTTCTAAGAATATTGCACACAGATGCATCACCCTTCAATGCCCTTGTAATAGCTACATTTTTTAGATGGACGTGGGCTATTAGAACCAGGGCCGGCGCTAAGCATGGGCAGTGTGGGCAGCCGCCCAGGGCCTCGCGCTCAGCAAAACACAGGGGGCCTTGCGCGCCTGTGAAAGGTCACACTTTCACAGCTCACTACAGGACCCCCTGCGTCACCTGATCACATTACAGGTGGGCGAAGGTGCAAACAGAATGGGGGGCAGCACAACAGCTGGGCCAGCAATTATGTTGGCTCACAATGTCAGGGGGGGAGGGGCAGCACCTCGGTTAAGTACCGGCCATCCTAGTCTCTGTTTGTGCATTTTGTATCCAGGCAACAGAGGCCCCTTTGTTTCTTTCGAGTACCAGCCGGACACAGGTAAGAGGAGGTGGGTGAGGGGAGGAGGGAGCAGCCAGATCAACTAGCTTTTGTTATACTTCGAATCTTGGTAGGGCAGTGTCTCGTATGTTAATTGAACAGCTAAAGTTTAGTAATAACTTTACTCCTAGCTCGATAAATTAAACGCAATTCATTTATGCAGAAGCAATATTTGACTTGTACTGATCTGACACAGGGGGGCAGTGTTACATACAAAACGAAAATATATTTACTGTTCTCATTGCCATCAAAGCTAGGTACAGCTACAATTGAAGCACACCCCTTCAGCTGAGGTTTTTTTTTTTTTGCTCTCTGATGAGCTCTTGGCAGTGTCTTGGGAAGTGCCTTGTTACGGTTTGAAGGCCCAGGGGAGGGGGGCCCCATCCCAGGGCCTCATAGCACTGGATCGAGCTGCAAGGTCATGGTGTGGGGGCCCCCTTCCCTGGGCCTTGTAGCCTTCGTTGTCTGTTTCAGAAAGTGCAGAAAGAGTGTACGTTTTAAGCAGGACTCATTTATATATTGGTGATACATTCGGCAAGTCAGTGAAGGTGGCAATGTATGCCTCCAATGAGCCTGTCCTGGACTACAGAATTGTTATCATCTTTTAATGTGGGCATTGTAGCCATCGGAGGCTATTGGGCAGGAAGCAGAGACGGGAAAAAGTAAGTGAAGCAAAATCAGTTTCAGTGGAAACCACGTTCATAAATTACTAGTAGAACGCAACAGCACCTTGCCGTTTAAGTATAGTGGACCTTTTAAACAAGAATTTGCAATGCAATAGGTCTCGCATTAGGAAAGTTTGAGCTATTGATCTTGTAAATGACAATTTTTTTATTTATGTGTTGGTTTTGAAAATAGCTAAACTAATAGCTTTGTCATTTACAATGCCAATAGTTATAACTTTCGCAAATGTGACACCTATAGCATTTGTAATGCAACATATTTTGTATTTACGTGACTTAGATGTATTGATATTACAAATAACAATGGCTTTTAATTTTTTTTATTAATTAATACTTAAATAAAAGTGATTGTAATTTATAATGGCAATAGCTTAAACTTTTGTAAATAACTGTTGTGAAGATTATGTTCAGTGTATTTTGTGACGAAAATCCAAGAACAGAAGTGAAATATTAACATCTTTTTGTGACATTTGTAATAAAGCTTGAAACATTAAGAGAACATATTTGAACAAATGGTTGTTGAATGGTTGCACAGATTGATGCTGTGATGGCGTGGAGTGATGTTGTGGTGGCGATGAGTGATGCTCTGGCGTTCAGTGATGCTGTGGTAGCACATAGTGATGTTGTGGTGGCCCTGAGTGATGCAGTGGTGGCGCTGAGTGATGCTGTAGTGGCGCTGAGTGATGCTGTGGTGGTGCTGAGTGGTGCTGCTGAGTGATAATGTGGTGGTGCTGAGTGATGCCAAATAAGATCAATAGTACTGCGATGTTGCTTTCTGTGATGTCACTTCTTGTGACGCAATATGCAATTAGGGGGGCCTCGCATCTTCCCTTTGCCCGGGGCCTCAGAAGGCCTAGGACCAGCCCTGATTAGAACATATACACGCCCTGCAAACTGAAGTATTGCTATTTCTAGCTGTAGCTGTAGCCAATTGCATAATGAGAGCCTAGCGGCATGCATTTATAGAGGAGCAGAGCAGCCTGTAGAAGTCGGACTTCTGGCTCCAGGGGAGTCAAACGCCGCAGTTTTGATAGTGGTCTTTTAAACTGAAAACACGCCTGGCTCTCCGGGCTTTACAGGATTCTGCAGCTGGTGCTAGCGTGAATTGGTGAACCAGAGCACAGAGGCCTCCGCAGCCCCTTCCCAGACCCAGGCACCGCCGTGACGGGCGCCCCTCGCCGGCATTGAAGAACGGAGTACGGACATTGCCTGCAACCTTTATGCCTTCAGCGCTGCCCCGCGTTTGTGCCAAAAGAATTATCGGCAGGACATGGAGTTTTTGGTATGCTGAACTCCGACGCGCCGTAGTGTTGAAACGGCACTCCTTCCACTTTCAGCGGCGATTCACTCTCCCTCCTGAGGTCGATAGATACCTTATTTTGAGGCTTGGTCGATAAAGCGGCACAAAAGCAATCATTTAATATGCGCGGATCACTGGTAAGCACAAGGAGCGTGAGGTACCCACCCGAGAGTCGTCCACCGCAGGAGACCGGCACCTGAAGCGGGCTCAGGAGTTGCCATGACCAATATAGTGGAGGATTTGCAGCGTTTGTTCAGCTGTTGTTGTTGACGGCGCCGCTGAAGCAGCAGGCGATAGGACAGCGCAGCCTCAATGCGTGTGCCATGGCCTGAGGAGAACCAGATAAACATCATATAAATTCGGACAGCCCCCCCTAAATGGAATAGAGGTACAGCCGGTCGGAACCCATACAGAGTTCGGTTGCTGAATCCTTCCCGCCGTGAGGGGAACGGCAGAGACAGAAACTACACCTCCCAGCAGCCTCTGCATCAGCGACGCTGCACAATGATGATGGATTGTGGGACAGTGAGCAATCAACAAACAATTCAGAGGTCAGTGCATATGCAAGTGCTTATTGCTTGTTATTCTTATTAAAACCATTAAGGCACAAAAGTACTGTACTGTTGAGAACTACCCAATAAACAGCTATGGGTAAACGCACTCCCACAGCAAAGGGTACTATTACCCGCCAGAAAGTGCCATCTGCAATCTCTACAGTACAACCAATTGCAGTTGACGAAATGCTACAGCGGGCAATTGGAGCAGTATCTAATGAAATTGAACGCACAGAGAGACGCCTTCACTGACACCGATCTTAGCACCAAGCCCCACTCCATCTGCCAATGGGGCTCCATCTTCATTTTTATCACGTACCTCGATCCCGGCTCCAGAGCCCCCAAGGACACAAGCCCAGATAGGAGCGGGCCATGCCCCCAACTTCTCTCTGGGAAGTGGAGGAAAGAAGAAAGGGGGGAAATAGAAACCAGCTGCTCGTAAGGGAGTAAAGAGGAACAAACAAGTACCAGTCCCGCCACCAGACAGCCCCCCTGGGGGAACAGGGAGCTGGCAAGCAATTACCGACGACCTTAGAGCAACCTCTGTGGGTGTCTAAGTTGGTGTTGGACCTTAAAGAACACTATAGTTCAGTCATAAAGATGAACTTGATGCTTTAACAACCTGTATGGACAAGTTAACATCATTGGTGGACCTGTGGGCGGGCACAGCTGATTCTTCTCTAAAAATGAACAAGCCTATTAAATCTCTTGCATTAGAGCCGGCCTCACACCCGAACAAGGTAACAACAACTGTTCCTGCTACTACACCTCTCCCTGTTGGACGCAACACAGACGCGTGCGAGAATGCCTCTTCTATCCCTAGATTTACTGCCCGCAAAGTCGGGATCGACCCAACTGCCGGCAGAGGACTATTCCTATTCCTCTTCCCGAACCCGCAAACAAGCTAACACCGACCACACTAGGCCCACTAGATTCACAACAAGTTGGCTATAGTAATGAGGGCCGCAAGAGGACCCCACCACACATATAACCCAGGGAAACCCTGATCGCACTACCATGCATCAACCTGCCCCCAGCCTCGACTCCATATGTCATTGTGTTAGCCGGAGTATCAGAGTTGGAAAGGGGCTCAGGGGAGTCCCACTCTGAACTCAAAAATAAATGTATCCACTGGCTAACCAACGATAGGCCTCTTCCTAACCAAAGACCGTAGCAAAATTCTATTTACACGGAGGGTAAGCTGGCTGGGGTGTAAGCAAAAAGACATTGCTGGAGATTGTATAGTGATTAATTTCAAAGAACCCTGGGTTGTACAACACATCTTAGATTCGGGACACTTTAGGGATGCGGGGGGTATTTTTTCATTGCCCCTTGGATATTTTTATCCTTCTAGGCAAAAGCCACACAATGTGGGAAATATGGCCAATGGATGGGGGTTGAGTTACCAGGGAGGTGCAAAGCCGCAAGTGGGCTAGGATCGTTCTATACTGTTGACGTATAACATCCCTGTTACTAACAGATTCGGCCCTTTGGATTGGGTTGACTGACTATAGCCCATTGGTCAGCCCAACAAATGGCCGTGTGAGAAACACGGTGACCCAGCATTAAATTATGGGAACGGGAAACAAGGAAGAGCTAAGGAGCAGACAAACGTGGGTGGTCCCCCAGCTTCCAACACTATCCTATCCAGTAACCTTTATGCTGCCAACGAGTGTAGCTCTAGGGGAGGGGATGGCCTGATGTATACACCAGGCTCCATTAAAGGCATGCCCCACCCCACAGGCTCCTATGGCCAACATGGTAGGCCCTCTAAGCTCGCAGATTCTTTCTTGGAACATAGCAGGTTTAAAAACGAAATTGGAGCTTCCAGATTGGGGGGCACTCATAGACCAAAACGATATATGCATGTTCCTGGAAACATGGTCAAGGGAAGTTACATTTAGAGTGGGTTATGCGTCATATCATGTGCCAGCAGTCCAGGGGGCCAGGGGGAGACCCTTGGGGGGCTTGTGTACTTGGATCGGAGTGCACTTGGGCTGCAAGGTCAAACAACTAGAGACCCCTTCCCCTGACATTCTGTGTGTTTTTCTCTCCTTTCCTAAATCTAGAAAGATCGCCTCAATTAATGTCAACTCGCGGCCTGTATGCAATGGGCAATCCTCTCATATGCTTGAATGTCTATCCTCATTTCTCCCCACTATACTGGAGAACTGCTGGGTTATCTTAGGTGGGGACTTTAATTGCCAATTCGAACCCCTGAACGGCTTACCTTCTAGCATTACAAGTGAAGAGGTTTCAGTTTGGTCAATTCCTGAGCCCAATATCCCACCAATACGGGCATGGACTCCTCTGACACTACAAATGAATAATATGGGAGTTCCTGAATATCAATGCCACCAGCTGAAACGTATCCACCAAAACAATTATCCGAGAATAAGATACGGAAAAAATGGTGAACTGTCCGCCCCCTTCCCTGTCGAGAAAGGGGTGCGGTAGGGATGTGTTTTGGCCCAGAAACTCTTCTCTCTCTTTTTAAATGGCCTAATTGAAACCCTGTTAGACGGGAAAGACATTGATGCGCCGAGGTTGGCTAAGAGTAATATCCCAGCTCTTATGTTTGCGGATGATACGCTTTTACTCTCCAAATCTCCCATGGGCATGCAGAGTATGCTTGAGGTGTTCAGCACCTTCCGCAAAAATCGGGGAATGGAAATTAATTTACAAAAAAACAAATACATGTTTTTTAATGCCAACACCTCAAATTGCCATTTCCTCGATTAGACGGTAGGCTCCTAGAGAGGGTGTCCATCTTTGACAACCTCGGGATTACATTAACCGAAAAGATGGATTAGGGGACACAAATAAAGAAAGCCAGCCTCAAACTGACCCAGTCATCGGGGGCATCGTCCACAAGTGTTGCACCCAAAAAGTGGTAGGCCCTGCAACAGAAATATATAGGACCCAGGCTAGGGGAGCGTCATTGTATGGGGCAGAACTGTGGGGCCACTGCCCATCTACCTCCCTCTCAATGACTGAAAACTAAATTCTCTGACATTTGTTTGGCCTCCCTATGAGCTCCTCACTAACACCGCTCACTAACACCGCTGGGCCTAGGGATCAGCCCTATAGCAAATGTGGTCTCCTCCAGCCCCTCCTATATTGGCGACCCCTCTGGAATACACCTGAATTGGCCAAATATAGAGAGGAATTGAAGGATGTCATGCACATCCAAGGTGCAGGGAAACTCCCTTGGCTAGCCCCAGGGAGGTCAAATATGTGGATAATCCCAGATGAGATATGTCCAACAATCCCCAGAAGGTCACTACTTGATTCTTATAGAGAATTTAAATTAGATCTACTAAGGGGGTCTGAGCCGGGCTGTTTAACCTCCGGGTTTCTGGACATAAAGCAGCAATACAGGATGGAAACGGCTCTTGACCACATACAGCCACTTCTAGCCAAAAAGCTATATATCTAATTCAGACATGGGGCACTCCCGCTTCAAGCATTCACCAACAAATGGCAGGGAGACCACACTTTAGACTGCCCCGGGTGCGACCAAGCTGAGGAAAATGAAATGCACGTCCTCTTCTTTTGCCCTGCCTATGGAAAGTCTAGGTTACGGTGGCTTCTGCAACTGTGCAGAGACATGGGGATCAGACATTGCGCAGAGGTGTATAGGCTTTTTAAGTACGAAACCGATTTGCTTATTGTTTTTGCCATCTCATGGTTTCTATATTCTATGTGATGCACCCACAGAGCCATCCTTAAGCAAACTCCCCTAGGAAATCAGTAGTTTACTAGTAATTCCCACATATATAAGTTTTTGTTAAGTTATGCAACAGACGAAACAATGCGGTTTTCACATTACCACACTATGGTTATTCTCACTGCAAATCAACTTCTTTTGATGGCCTTTTTAATCATAGAATAGTATCTGTTTTAACTCTGACCCTCTTTTAACATCCCCAACAAATATCATTTAGATAAAGTCAAAATGCTTTTAGTAACCGACAGGCATTTTTATCAATGAATTAGCTTTTAGTCACAATATATGTTATTTTATCTTGTAAACGAATAAAGTAACTACAACCTTGTACATTATCAAACTATAGAACATCAAGCAGGGAGTAAATCTAAGAATTTACCAAAAGCTTCTATAACTTGAGCTACTCCAACATTAAAAACGTAGACACCATGGGGCACATTAGGATGCCCACCATCTCATCGCAAAAATGGACCGCCCGCAATAAAGGCGGGGTCCCGTTTGGGCCCTTAGGATGCGCCCGCCACAGTGGCGGGCGCTTCCTGTATTTTTAACATTGCAGTGGGTGGTGCTTTCAGCAATGCTAAAAATGCACATCAAGCAGTTCAATGTACAACGTGACTGGCACCGCACGGTGCCTGCCACTTTGTATATTGAAATGCAGGGGGTACCATAGGTACCCCCCCATGTGCACCCCCCCAGAACCCCTGGGGGCCCACAACGGGCCCCTTGCAAGTGATTCCCGCATGCCCTTCCTTGGCGGCGTTGCCGCCACGTAAAGGCATGTGTCCGCCCCATCATAATATGGTTGGCGGTGTCTAACAGACACCCCACCATATTAAACTCTTTTCCGCCCAGTCAACTTGTTGACCAGGTGGAGAAGCAGCGGACGGTCTTTCCGTCCGCCGTGGTCCCCCCCGCCATAGTAATATGGCGGGGGGGGGGAATGGGTGGCGAGCCGGTGCAGATGTAGGGTGGATCGCCACCACCATGCGGGGCCCCATGTATCTGTACCTTATCTGCCTTTTTTTCTCGGCCTCTCTACCTATGAACTGCTCTTGTTCTCCAAACCGGTCAGCGTTTGCAGGGATTCTAGAAAATAACCATGCTGTCTCGGTCTGCAGCCTCTCTAGCAACTCCCAATCTCTTTCTTTTCCTTGGTGTTTTTTTATTTCTCTTTCGGTTTTTACCTTTTTTCTGCCTCTTTTCGTCTGTTCGTCTTTGTTTCTCCAACATTTTCTCTCTTGCTTTCTTCTCACTTATACGTTATCTTTGTTTGTTTCTTCCTTTGTCTTTTCTGCTCTTTCTCTCTCTCTCTGCTAAGCTGCCTCTGCATACTATTAGTATGTAGTAAATCTTCTCTTCTTTGCTTCTCTTACTATCTCTATTTTACTTTATTTCTTAGTTTTTCTCGGTCTCCCTCGTTATTTATTTTTCTCTTTTTCCTTTGCTCTTTTTTCTTACTTTTCTATCTTGCTATCTTGATCTCTTGCTATTTTTTCTGTTCCACTTTTACTTCCATAATTTTCTTCCTACTTCTTTTTTTCTGTTTCTCATCTCTCCATTCTATTTTTTAGTGGCAATCTGTTAATCCTGTAAGCAATCCCTATGGTTTTTCCGTTAAATCGTAATGTCTAACCTCTAATATGTACTGTTACATGTCTTTCCATTGATTTACAAACGGGGAACTCCAAGTCTGGCCCTAGACCTTAGCCTACACCTATCCTTTACCCTTATCCTCCTGTTTAAAGGGTTTTGTTTACCCTCTTTCCAAACTCAAGCCCTAACCAAATCAGTAACCCCAATCTGATCCAATGCATGCTGTAAACGAGGGGTATTCATATATGCAACCCTCCCTAAACCCTATTATTATATTTATATAATATAATTATTATTATTGTTATTTTCCTTTTTGTCACGTTAATTCCCTGCCTTTTGGTTTCTCTCTTTGGGTTACTCAACTTTTTTTCCGAGCTTTGGAAATACTGTTTTCATCTCTCTTTGTATCTTTGCCCTTGAAATCTTTCTCTTCACACTTCCAGTGCATATCGGTTTTCTCTCCTATACCTTGGGGCTGTTGATCTGAAGCAGCGCTCTCATGCTGTCTCTGACAGGCAGATGGTGGTCTTGCTCCTGTGTGCTGCCTGCTGCAGCCCCATGTTTCTGTGGCCGGGTAGATGCTGCATGTCTGTCCGCCGTCCCTGTGCCCTCCCAGCTCCCATTCTCAGTGTCCCGAGAAGCAGCCCTTCCTGGAATTGTTCAAGCAGGAAGTACTGCTCAATCTCTGGTGGGGCCACCTGCATCTGAAGGAGACATAACAGAAGCTGCGTGTGTGGGCCAGCGCTCTGTGACACCGCTTCTGCCAGGGCCCAAAGCTTTCTCCTGTGTGGATCTGCTTGAACTCCAGTTCTTGATCTCCGCTCTTATATCTGCATTTGTCCTAAACCCCCCTCCCTGTTTCCCAGATCTCTCTCGCCGAGTGGGACTTTGCTGGCAGGCCCTCTCTAGGTCATACCAATCTCCTAAACTGACCCCTGCATGCCCAGGCCCTCTTGTGGCTGGGCACTTAATTGCCAGATCCCATTTTTTTTTTTTGCAGAGTTTTATATAGCGCGAACTAGACCCGAACCGAATCGTATCAGAGCGCTTTACATAGCACCAGTTACGTTACACGAGGACACACTTTCATTTTAGGCACGTGGAGATTAAGTGATTTGCCCAGAATCACAGGAGGTTTTGGCGTCCTTACCGAGACTCGAACCCAGATCCCCAGGTCCGAGGTCCAGCCGTTAGGCCAACTCCTCTCCACATCTAATCCAAATTCTCTCCTATCCAACTCTGTGATAGCCCAGGTCTGTGACCCCTTTGCGGCGAGTCCTCCCTCATTGGAGCTCCTCTGATGGTCTTCTCCCATGATGGCTTTCTTCTGTTCAAACCACTTCACACTACTTTTATCTGAACCTTTCATCTAAACTCTCTTCATTTCGAAGCCTTCTACCAGACCTCTGCTCTCTATGATTTAGCTACCCCAGGCCTCTCCTGCTTGGATTCTCTTCTGTCTGACCCTTTCCTTCCGACCCCTATTGCCGGAGCCCTCTGCTGGCTAGATCCTTTTTTTCTGAATTTGAATTCTAGGACCATCCTGCCCGGTTACTCTCCTGGTCAATAGCCTCCAGGCCCTTAGGAGGTTTGCCCTCCAAGGAAGAAGATTGTGTAATCAAATTAACTCAATTCATTCACTTTAGTGTGGTTCTGCTTTATTCATCTATTAACACATTCTGCTGGAGCTTTACAGGCAGTGTTTCCCCATCTCACCGCACACATGTCCATGCGTCTTTCTCTCATCCCTCTCGTCCCGCCCCCAACGCGTATACTCTCTTGTTTATTCTCAATCCGATAGTGAGGTCGTTGAGCACATTTAGCTTATTCTGCACTGACAGTATAGTCACAAGCATTGGCATAGCCAATAGGTCTCGCCTTTGGGACCTTATACGTGTTTAGCCATGCAACAGTTGATGTTGTTGCACCGAGGATATTGCGCTGCATAACTAAATACTTATAAGGTCCCAAAAGCGAGACCTACAGGCTATGCTAATGCTTGTTACTATGTGCTTTTATGGCCTGTGCGGTCGAAATAAAGCTTTTTTGATTGGCTATTTTTAGTGCCCGTGTAAACAATATTGTATCAATGATTGGTATAGTTTACACGTACTAACCTCCCGAAAGCTAACCTAGGTAGTATGGTTTTACTTAGTGTCATGAATTGCAACTGTTTTATCTCTTTTATTTGTTCCAGTCTTTTAAAATCACAATTACTCTTTTACTATTGCGCACAACAGTCCATATTTACTCCCGATGATGTTTTATACTTCGCTTGATTATTGTTATAAAATATTTCGATTTTTATGTATTGTGCTTTTATGGCTCAACTTTTGAATAAAGCTTTTTGGATTGGAACCTGAAATCAGAACACTCCTGGATCTGGGAAGACTCAGAAGGAGGGCTACCCTGCAGTCAGCAACCAGGAGAAACACTGTCCTTTTCTGAAAGACCCCCCAATGTGACTCCAAATGTCAGTTGCCTCGCCTCCTATGTGAAATTCAGGGCTACAATTAGTTCCAGAGTGCTTCCCAGCTGACCAGACCAGACCAGACCTGGCCCCTCTGCTGGCCTCCATGTGCAAGTCCTGACCTCCATGTGCTGTCCTGAAGGTCCTAGACACCTGGCTGGAGTCAAAGTGCACTATTGACGTTTCTTAGTTTAAGCCTGACTGCTTTGTGGCAAGCTACTAGAGGGCTAAACATAGGTTAATTTATTGACAGTTGGGATTCACCCTGACAAGGACTGGGATTATTTCTTGGAGGGTGGACGTGCCCCCTTCAATAGATACGTTTCTTGCAATTGCTGTTCTGTCTGAGAGACAATTCCATACATCCGACAACAAAGGATGACAATTCCCATCTATAGTAGTGAATAGTCTGGGGAATGATACAGAAAAGCCTGCTCCTGACCTGTGCCCTTTCAACACCGGTTCTAATAGAAATGTTTGCAAAGTTGCTCATTAGCTGATAAAGGTAAATGTAGGTAGATTTCTGTAGCCTTTCACCTGCACAAGGTATGAAATAAAGCACTTATTGGTTACAACCATAATCTACATTATGCTCTTAAGATTTTGCCTGCCTGATCTAAGCGTTTTTTTCTAGGACAGCCAAGGCATCTATTTATGTACCCATGTAGACTGAGAAATGTCGAGAAAATGATTTCTCGGGGCTGGAAGGAAGTGGTTTCTATTCACAATGTCAGTGAGTAAAAAATGGATAGGTTGCATTCCTCTCTTGGCTACTTATTATGAATGGAGCTCCATGTACATAGTGAATAAAGGAAGTGATATCTGATGCAAATTAGGTTTCCTCTTACTCTTTATTTGCATATGGGTAAAAACATAACCTCAACCTCATGGCAGACTCAGTCCGCAGTTCCATCTACACTGATGTTTTCTGTGCATTCATGGATTTAGGGCCAAGAATAACAGAAGGTACTTCATGAAAGCATGACAGAAGGCATTCCATAGTTTGATAAACACAGTTATTCTACTACAATATTCAACATTTCATTTAAATACTTTATTTCGGCCATAGGCCATAAAAGTTTCACAATAAAACAAGATTTTCAAATAGTCCACAATCAACTATATTATAAACATGCATGGAAATACTGTTTAGGTTTCAGCCCAAAGTGCCGAACTAGCGAAGGAAATGCCGGTCCTTGATTTTTATCAATAAGTCCTTAGAAAGTCATAATTTGCAGTCAGTAGAAGTGGACAATTTAAAATAAATTGTATCTAAGATCAGATGAACCATATATACAGCATCACAATAAAACTACCATTGGTCTCAGTACAAAGTCCATGCTGGGGAGAGAGCATGATAGTCATCACAATGTTACAATCTAGACCCCATCCTGCTCGTGTTTGTAACATCATTAAAAACAGTATAAAACGATATAAAGTATTTACAATAAAAAGTAACATCCTTCATAGTGCAAATTTCACTTCATGACCAAGACATACTTTGCATTACAGAGAGCGTATTTCAAGAACTCACATTAAAAATAATCATACATTTAGTTTCACTTCAGGGGCGAACAAATACATATTCAGTGCCTGCAGAAGAGAAATACAGAAGCACAAATGTGCTCAGTATGTTGACATCTGATGAGGAGCATGAGCAGTTTGAGAATGCTTTCGTAGCCGCCTGTCATCTTAAACTACATCCATTTGAGCAATTAAAGGATTGGCTGAAGCCTGTACCATCTATTTCGAAGGGTATGGAGGTGTCTTTGCCCCATTTTCCCAATCCACCAGTTCCTCCTTTTCCATATGCCATCCTCCATTCTGTAAAGCATGACGTGGCCGTCTCCTCAGCCATAATGCCAATGATCAGCAGCTAATAGCACGTGGGGCTGTAAGGAGCATTTTCCACAGAGCAGCTGAGTCCCAACATTCATGGACCACAGACTTGAAGCATTCAGTCTCTTGAGCTATATTTTCAAGAATTGTCCGCCAACAGATGTGTCTTACACTGCACATATATTCGTTGATTTAGTAAAAGCCACATGGTGAGCAATGCCTTTATTGTGAGTCAACGTTCCGGTTCTGCATGCAGACCACCACATGTCTGTTTTTTTCTCTGATCAAAATCATTTAGCGTGGATTTTGTCGTGTGGAAAAAGTAGGAAGTGATCAACACATAAAAAAACGGATTTCTAATGTGTGATCTCAGGTGCTCAAACAAAAAACAGTTGGGAGTTTGGCAAAAAAATATTCACATGGTTTAATAGGCACTGAATGATTAGTTAATGCATTATAAAAGCCATTAGTGAGTTTCTAGATAGCCAGTGCTCTGGAAACATTGAAAAATGTTTTTTAAACTTTAAAATGTTAGTAATTCAGATATTTTATAGAAAACAGATTTATACTTTCAGTATGCTATCAAAGTAATGTTCTCTTTTCTTTCTGAAACCTATACTGGCCTGAAGGTTAACTTTGTAAAAACACTCCCAAGACCCGCATTGGTTTGGTAATTATTACTAGAAAACTCCTTAATTAAATAGGTATACACATTGCTAAAAAAATAAATATATATTTTTTTTGAGTCTCGTCAGCAAAGTGTAACACTCGTCCCAGCAGCTCAGCGAATATTTTCCTAACATACACAAGAGTATCATGCATGATGGACAGAGACCGGTCACTAAAGACCATGTCTGGAGTAACTGTGAATATGTGCACCATACATTCTCTAAATACCCCTATGAAAACTTGGCAAAGTTTTCTTTCTTTTATACTTTCTTTCATATGTAGACACTTTGTTACAAATCCAGTGCCGTGTGTTGTAACTGTCTCCACTTTTGACGTTGTGATGGTTGAGGTAGGCATAGTCCGAGTAATCTGCTACCTTGAACCTGCAACAACAAGAAAACACTGTCAGGACTGTGGAAGACGTTTACTTTAGTACTGAGGAAATATGGGCAAAGGCACAAGAGCAGCTAAAGTCTTACAAAATATATAGTAGGGAAACAAGAGAGATACTCTAGGTATGGGATGCAGACTGTTGACCCTCAGTTAATAATAGGTGGGTACTTGGGAAAATGGAAGTTACAAGTTGGTTGACAAAGATCTCAGACTGGTGATGCTTAAAGCTTTTCTAAGCAATGTTGCACATCAGTGGGCAGGTAGGGAATGTCCAAGGCCCGGTCATGGATCTGATGCCGCTGAGGAAGATGAAAGCCTAAGATCATGTGAGAGGGAGGAACAGTGGTCTAGAACAGAGCTTTAAGGCACTCAAGTGCAAGACCACACACTGAAAAGGTGAGGTCCTAAAAGTCTCCAAAGAGGAGCTGAATTTATAGGTTATAGGTTACCGTATTTGACGATCTCAAAGGAGCACAATGGATAGCACAAAAGGTGATGGGTGGAAGGCTTTAATTTAATATAGTCATTGATAACCACCCTAGATCGCTTTCCAGTCCATCCCTTCCTAGGTCATGGATCCCATGCTGACTGTGCCGCAGGACCCAAGAGGGACCTCACTGAACAGGCCCAACAAGGCGTAAGTAAGTAAGTCATTTATTTGTACATGATTAATTAAAATCTTTACAAAACAATAAAACATTGCTAAAAATTGTTAAACAGTTCATATGTGCGCAATCCCCTCAATTTGCAAGGTTGATTAATATCAGTTCATATTTGTCCATAAAATGTTTCGATGGTCGTCAGGCGCTCGTGTCTTTTTTCTGCTAAATCCAAAAACTTTACGACCCGGCAGTTTAATTTAGTATTGCTGGGGTTAAAGCACAGTTTAACAGCCTGCCTGCATGTCCGGACGCCATGTAATTTAAAAGGGGACCGTAATAAATTTTGCCTCAAGTCCTTTAGTTTGGGACAAATACATATCACGTGGATGATGTCTTCCTTGTCAGCTTTACACAGGCGGCACTGCTGCAAGATGTTTTTTCTTACCCAGATGGTAGATGCGGGTTATTGGAATTACGCCAAGGCGTAATTTTAAGAACTTTTCTTTCGTTTTTAGATTCATACCAATGTTGAGATATTCTTGTGGCTGTGTTCTTCCATAGTCACTGGGCGTGATCCAACCATGCGCTCTTTTTGTTAATGCCTCCTTGTCCTCAATAGATGAAATAATGCGTGTTGATTTTTTCGCATCTTTTTTGAAAGACAAGAGGTCTATTAGGGTGCCCCAGATATCAGACAGACCTAGGACTTGAAGCGAATCAAATAGGTAATCTCTAGCTGAAGATGTTTGATGTCGGAGCAGCTCTTCCCATACGTTGGAGTTTAGAGAGCCAACCTCCGCGCTGGGAATCTTATGCCAGCTGGTAACATACGCACTCCACATTTCTAGTGTTTGTTTAAGAATACCAAATTCTAACCGGATCTGTGCAGGTGAGCCATATCTTGACAGGTTAAAAATAGCCCTGTATGAGTTAGCTATAACTATGTCCAGTAATGCGGCGTCCTTCCCTTGAAGGGATTCACTCCCATATGTGAGAGTCGGCTGTAACTTTGCGCGATCTGGAGAAGAGGGTTGAGCCTTAGATCAGGGAGTTTGGCCTTTAAAGATTTTATGGCCAAGTAGGTCATGGTTCCCTTTCCTCGTACGGAGATCAATTGAGGTTTAAACAAGTTCTTGGAGCCCAGATTTACACCCAGATACTTGTAGGTAGTTACCAGGTCTAGCCCTTCTCCGTTTATGTGCCAATTAATTTTCCTTTTTGTTTTTTGTAATTTACTGCCATAACCTTAGATTTGTTGAAATTTATTTCCAGGGCATTCTTTAGTGAAAAGGAGTGGGCTACATTCAGAAGATGCTGGAGGCCCATAGGTGTCCGGCTTATCAGCACCAAGTCGTCCGCATATAGCAGATTGGACAGTGGAATTTTCCCTAGTTTCAGTGCATGACTGAGGCATTTATCAAGTTCCCCTGGTAGGTCAACAAGGAAAAGGTTGAATAGAATTGGTGCTAGCACACACCCCTGTTTTAACCCTTTTGATGTCGGAATGGGTTTAGAGAGATGTGTGCCCGCTCCTAGATTAACTTTAATCCAGGTGTTTGAGTGGAGTAGTATCAGCACATCTAGGAGATGTTTAGGTATTCCCTAGTTGTCCAATTTCTGCCAAAGTTTGATGCGATCCACGTGGTCGAATGGGGCAGGTCTGGGACTCCTTGGGTACCAAGCATAGAGAGGCGTGGCTCTGCAGTTCAGGCTGGAGGGTCTCTTTTGGGACATGGTCACGACTGATTTCAATATGGTTGCTTCCGGTATGCAATGCTCAGGCGGCCTAATGAACTATGCACTGGAATGCAGCCTGAAGACTTACCGGTGGTTGCAATTAAATTCAGTATTACCCAATCCCCTTTTTTGTGCCCTCTCCCTTGATTTAAGGATAACCTCCACCTATTTACACAGGGCCTTGCCTATTATTTGCACCATAACCGCAGGGGAAGCAGCTTTCTACAGCCGCTGGACACTCACTACCCAACACCGTGCTGCCTGCATCCTGCTAACCGCTTGAAAAGAGCAGATGTCGCCCTGCTGTTTTGGTGGCCTTTACTATTTTTTGCACCATATTCCCCAGCGGGTACTACGAAGCTTCAGGTGATGAATCTCCCTCCAGCGTCCTGCCCATATGTGGTTGTCCTAACTGGAGGCCCACACTTTTGGAAAGGCCAACACGAGACTTATGATGAACTATTTATTAAAACCTTGGATTGGCTTGCACGGTTCAGAGGTTTCCAACTGGTATATTATAACAATATTCTATTTACCAGGAGAGTGGCCAGGATTGAGCCCGATAGGATTGAGAGTGCAGGTGATTGTATTATTATTAATTTTAGATTTCCTTTCCTGGCTCACAATGTATTATTTGGTGGTGCAATTCATCCATCTGACAGCACAGAGCCACAACCCTTAGTCTATTTCTCTCAGCCCTCCCTTACATTAAGTGACAAGGGATTACCCACCTCCCTCACCGGCAGTGTCTCGTCACCACCAGAGTGGGCAAGACAATATTTTTGTCTAACCCTTACACAACTGTTTTGACTGCATTGGCAGGGGTGGGCTGACCACTAGTAGAAAGACTGATGGAAGTCCCCGGTTACAAGTCTAAAGGATTGGTTGCTGAAGGCTCTAGCCACTTGAGTGTAGAGAAAGTCTCTAGTTCGGTCCCTGTATCTTGTACCGGAATCACCAGGATTGAACAGGTCTGTCTTGTGAGGATGCAAACGGTAATCTGGCAGGGAGGGGCAGGGATCCCTGCCCCCAGAAACTTTAGAGACTAAAACAATCACCCGCACTACTAAACCCATATTAATGGTGGGCAGTGGCCAGATGTTCTTGTGGGTGGGCAATCATCTGCAGATGGTCTGGCACTACACAGGATGTTACAAGCTACAGAGGGCTCTAATGTTATTGATTTCACTATTAGTGCAGGACGCTCCAATGGGGTTCTCTTCACTGTTAACAAATGCCAAACAATTGATGCGGTAAGGGGGCCTAATCCACTGCTGTAGACTGGCAGATTAAACTCATTTTTTGGAATGTAGCAGGTTTGGCTTCTAAATTAGTTGCAAAACCAACAGTTGATGAACAGAATGTAGAACAATGTCATACATTCACCCCAGTACAGAGATCTGGGCCTAAATCCATTTTTTTTTTTTGCACTCCACACCACTCCAGTTCAGACATGGCCATATGCAAATCAGCCTTGACCCTGCCCCTCATGGGAACAGTCCAGTCCGAACTGACAAGCCATGTCTTTCCTGGCCCGGAATCGAGCATCCTAGGACCGGTTTCTGGCTATCAGCCGTCTTCAGCCAGGATAGCTTGACTCCAGTGGTGTGGAGAGCATGGGACTCCCGTCTGAGCATACCCATCCCACTCGGGGTGACAAATGCAAAACCAACAGTTGATGGATAGAATGTAGAACAATGTCATACATTCACCCCAGTACAGATTAGTTGGCCCGGATTGGGCGAATATATAGAACAATATGATTTTTGCTTATTTCAAGAGACCTAGTCCCACATGAAGGTTATGCAAATTTTTTTAAGGATGCCATCACAGCAGGAAGGGGTAGGCATTCTGAAGGCCTCACAACTTGGGTGAGAACAACTGTGAGGGGGGTCCTGAGAGAGGTGGAGGTGGATTTCCCAGACCTATTATGCGTATCTCTGGTGGATCCCTAGGGCGAAATCTATCTTATATATAATGTGTATTGCAGTTCTTTTGGGAGCAAAAGGGAGTCAGTCGTTTTAGAGCAACTGAATGCATTCTATCCCTACAGCCACCCTATGCTAGGAAAATTGTGGGGGGTGATTTAAATTATCAATTTAAACCATTGAGCATTGAAATTTCACCTTTGTCAGTTGGTGAGGATGAATTTTGGTTAGTTTCAGCCCTTGAGATTCCAATGATTATGAAATGGGCCCCAAGGGCAAATTAAAATCAATGCACTTACCTTAAAACAGGAGTTAAGGGCTTGTAATGGCAGAACTAGGCCTGACAGGATAGGGACCCACACTTGTAATTGTCCTAACTCAACTAGACTAATCTATTATATCCTCTTGGACCTTAAGTTATGGCCATATCTTGGGGATATGCAAGTAATGGCACATCTGGATAGTGACCGTAACGCATTGGCACTTAAGCTCAACTTAAATCTAAAAGGTCAGACTACCCGCACTGGACAGCCATTTGATAGGAGACTAAGCATTAGCAGCAACTGGCTTATGCCAAATGGTGTAGCCTGGAGATCTCGCAGATCTTTTGTTTTTTGGCAGTAGAGAAGGAGGGATTGGTGACCCTCTTTTCAGCAGGGCGTCTGGAAGGATCTTTGGGTGCATTCACTGAGATCCGTACAGGATTGTTTGGGAAACTAAGGAACCTCTTTCTTGTTGTAACCAGGCAAGTGCTTGACAGGAAGCACCCCCAGACCTGGTACAACAAATGTTGTAGGGACTCCAAGACCAATTTTTTCATAGCAATAAAAAAGGAAGATAGGATTTGATCCTGGCTGCTAGGAGCATTTGTAAAAAGGGCCTCATTAATGCTAAAAAAGAATGGAAAAGGGGAAGATGGGAGAGTCTTATACACTGGTAAATGTAAAAATCATCACACATTTTGGAATATAATATCCTTTGGTAGTAGGTGAGGGTCTGGACCAGTAGAAGGTGATGTTTCAGCCAGTGACTGGGTAGCCCATTACTCGAGCCAGTATGTGCAGGAGGAAGAACCGGCTAATGTTGTTAGCGATCCTATGGGTTCAGGGATTCGGGGGCTCTTAACTCAGGACCTGGGAGAGGTAGAAAAATAGTATGACAGCGCCTGCCTTAGGTGGCATTTTTAATGACCAGGGAATTTCCACCCAGGAAGTATGTCTAGCTGTACTGGGTATGTTACCCAACAAGGTGCCAGGCCTAGACCACATTCCCAGAAATGTATTTTGGAGGGAGGCAGATATCTGGGGAGCTTTCTTTACTCTGCTATTTACAGCTTTTCTGAAAGAGGCCCCCATGCCACCCACTTGGGTTAGGGCTGAAATCATCCCCATACATAAGAAAGGACCTTGCGATGCACCTGCGAATTATAGATCCATAAGTCTCATTGACAGCTCGCAAAAGCTGTTCTGTAATCTACCAAGTATGACACTACAGGAGTGGATGGAAGGAAATGACAAAATGTCACCTCTACAGGCAGGCTTTACGGAGGAGACAAGTATGTTTGACCAGGTGTTCCGGCGCCTGATGGCGTACAGGAAGGTGGTCACCCTGGAGGACAGACACTTCTATGTCATATTTGTGGATCTCCATTCCACATTTGACCTAGTCCGCAGGCCAACCCTGTGGTGGTTGCTACAACAACTAGGGGTACCTAACAACCTACTTGATATTATAGTGAGGGTTGCACATGAACAACTATGCACAGGTGAGGTGTGGCCAGGATGGCAAGCTGACTGAGCCATTCCCTGTAAGTAGGGGGTAAGGCAGGGATGTGTACTTGCCCGACACTTTTTTCTCTCTACATTAATAGTCTAATAGATGCCCTGGGGCAGAATGAAAATGACGTCCCCAGGTTGTCAAACATGAAGATTGCTGCCCTCATAATTGCTGATGACACCTTTCTATTGCCCAAATCTCCCATGGGTCTGAAAACGTCCTGGACCGCTTTGAGCAATTTCTCAGGGATCGAGGTCTTGAAATTAGTTCAGGTATGACAAAGTACATGATCCTAAACCCAGGGAATTTGACCAGGACTAATCCAGTCCTATCAGGGGCTCCTTTAGAAAGAGGTCATACCTTCACCTATTTGGGCATCACACTAATTGAACATCTGGAGAGGCAGGCACATGTGACCCAGAGCAGAAGAAATATGGAGCAAGTTACGGGGAACATATATGAGAAGGTATACAGCTCAGAGTTTCGACCTGTCCACCCGGCATTACAGGTATATCAACTGCACGCCCTGGGGACAGCAACCTACGGTGCTGAGTTGTGGGGCCACTTGGCTGCGTCTGCGCTAGACTTAGTGGAAAACTTGTTCATTTGACAGCTGGTAGGTGTTTCTATAAATACTCCCCTACTTCCTCTTAGACTTGATCTCGGGTTAAGAGCACGCTTGGACAAAATTGGCTTAAGCCCCATCCTGTATTGGATGAGGATCTGCGTTATCCCCGAGCTCTAACAGTATCAGCCGGGCTTCGCTGAAATAGGTAATCTTGCATGCTCCTGCAATTTATCCTGGGTCAAGAATGTAAAACCATTCTTGGGAGAAATGGGGCTCACAACAATGTGGAGCGCTCCAGAGGACATAGGAGAAGATACCCAAGAACACTTTCAAAACAGCATACTGGCAGCACAAAGAACTTTTATTACATTCCCAGGAAAATCGAGCCTCCATGACTGACACATTTCTTA
Source organism: Lissotriton helveticus (assembly GCF_964261635.1). NCBI lineage: Eukaryota > Metazoa > Chordata > Amphibia > Caudata > Salamandridae > Lissotriton > Lissotriton helveticus. Next base: position 1,835,072,524 of record NC_136068.1, on the reverse strand, counting down.
TAGTCAAAGACCTTTATGGCAGGGAATATTTCCTGGATGAGAAAGAACATACCTTAGCCAGGTGTCTATTTTTGCAACTTCGCTATGGGCCCTACCCATTTACTCTTTTACAGCTAGTTGGGCAAATCCCTGTGGGCCGAGAACTGGCAGTGACTGGTTTGTGGTGCCCCAAAGGAGACCCTAGAACAGAGGTCTTCAATCTGTTGAGTGCGATCCCCAGGGGGGCAGCATGGAGTATTGGGAAGTGGGGCACGCATTCCTCCATCTCTTCAGCTGGAGTGTCATTCAGGGACTCTCCTGTGCTGTAAAACCAAAGCTAAAATCTATATTTTCGAAGCACCATTCTCGAATAACTTTTTGCTCATTTTGTAGCAGTCTATCTTATACTGTGTGTAATGCAAGTATGACATAATGGCTTACATATTCAGTGCTTTTAGTCACAGGCTGTGACCTCATAGCACTAAAAATACACAAGTCCCTATTCTCCACTGCACGAACCAAGATTTCATTATGTGGCTCTCTGATCACACACTGACCTCTGAAGTGCATTAACTAATAGAGGTTTCATATCGTACTATAGTGTATTTCCCACTGAGCAACAACTTTTTATATTTATTTATTTTCCATTTAAGCTGCCCTTTATTTTACATGTAGCTACCTGGTGGTGAAGGACCTAAAAACGTTCAGAATATTCTGTTTTTAGCCACATCTTTGACCCCACCCCATGTTCCGACTCTCAAGGCCCACTAGCTCCACCCCAAACATGACTCAAGTCAACAACAGCAGCAAACTAATATAACCAGGAGTCAGTTTTTGCTAAAATAGAAGTGTCTGTTTTCATAATGTTAAAAATAAAAACATTTTTAGAAAAACAGTATGAAAGAAGATGAAGGGACCACTTCCTCCCCGGGAATTAAAGAGAGAATCCTACTTGGACCTTAGGGTGCATCAATAATCATTGGTATGTTTTAATTATGATGAATGATGTTCAGCAACCTCCAGTTCCATGCAGCTGTAAAAGTCAATCCATCAGTATCTCATGAAATACAGTATGGTTCTCCTTGGATTCCTTTCACTAAAGTTGCAGCCCATGCATTACAGCCATTATACCCAGGACCACTGGACATATGCCATTGTGTGGCCGTTGCAATGATAGCATCATTATTCATTTACTGCTTTTGCTACATCATCCATCATCTGCTGATTTTCACAAAAACCTTTTTATTAGTACATATACGGTATAAATGTCACTAAAAGGCAGCGACACATGTTGCCATGCAGTAGAAGGCCCTTTGCAAAGCTGGGCTAGTCACATTTTTGTTTCTTTTTGCTATTTTTGGGTGTTTAACTTGTACTTATGAGGTGCAACCACAGATTGACTGTTTCTCTGGAGAAAAACAGGCACACGCATCACATTAGTTCAGAAAGGTATTTTAATCCGAATACGTTGTGTCAAACTATGTTTTGTTTGTAAAAATTAAAGAATCATTGTGCATATTTAGGTAATTCTTTTTAGAGACTTCTTGATTGAACTTTGTGGTAAGCCTCTGACACCAAACCACAGCCACCCACAAACATTTGGTTTGCCAAACATGATTTCATATTATTTCCCCACCATAAAAATTATTTGACTGGGGGAGTTTATGTTAGTCGATGATGAGGAGTACCAGGTTCTAGAAATGTTTGTCAGTAGGGGGTCCCTATGCCTAAAAAATGTGGACGGGGTCTCAGCATCAAACAGTTTGAAGACCTCTGCCTTAGAACATGTTCTGTTCTTCTGTCCAGCTTACGAGATCAGTAGGTGATGTTGGATTTTCCCATTGTGCCAGATCCTGGGCCCCTAGAGAGCATAAAGTTGCCCTAAGGATTCTCAGACTTGATCTCAGCAAGCCATTGAGCTTTGCACTTACTCTTTATTTGATGGCTATGTGGAGAACTAGGACAAAGTTTTGTGCCTTATCTGATAAGCAACCCACCGCAGATGCGGTGACGTGACATGATGTGCAAATTCTTGTTTAGACCCCCGATGTTGATATCTGATTGCCTTCCATATCCTCTCATATCTTTTTCTGTTCTTGACTTTCAGTCAACCATGACATCTGATGTATAAAAGACTAGCATGAGTATTGATTGTAACCTAATGAGCTGGATTTTAATTGTATATATCACCTTTTAATGTATTTATGTTTTAAATTGTTTTATGTGCTTTTATGGCTTTTGAGCCGAAATAAAAAAAAATTACTAAATGACTAGTATTTACATTTATCTTACGTAGATATTTTGAAAAACTGCTATAGATCCAGCCCTGTTGCTTGTTGGTTGAACACCCCTGAAGTAAACAATGTGCGAAGGCCATGGGGTGAACAGTAGGAAGGCTGGAGTCAGACAGACAAGGGGAGAAGTACCTACCCCGGGGCAGGGTGGACTGTGCGATGGAGGGATACTACAGTGAGGCTTCAAGTGGAACACAGTCAAACCTGCCCAATGGAGAGCGGGGGGAAATTAAGGTGGCAGATGGGAACATGCACCACTTGACTCTCTCCTATTTGGCTGGATTTAAGGCAAGAGACACCTGGTTCAGAAACACTCAGACCAGTATCCAGACATTATCCAGCCGCACCTGAATAAAGCCATTACAACGTTTACCGCTTGTGGGCCCTGAAACTGGAATTAATCCTAGGGATAGAGGGATACTGGGTCCATTTGTACATGGTTATCTCTGATTCCAGGGACGTTTCTGTTCGGATTCACCCCCTGCAATGAGCAGGAGGTAAATGGGAAGTTTACCTGTGTGTTGTGGGTAGGGTTGGTGCAGGGGGAGGTCTGGCTATTGTTAGTTGGCGGAACAATACATGCAAACCCTTGGCATTGGGGAGGTCAGGTGGGGGCTGGGCTCAGTCTCTGCCCACACCCCATTCTGGAGATCCCAAATCATTGAGTGACTCTAAAATAGATCATTAATAATTGCTCTGACTATGGGGAGGTGCAAAGGCTGAACTTGTTGGGCCTTGACGTGTTACCTATACACACTAGCAGGAGTATTTTATTTCAATGCAGTCTCACTATAAACACACAAAGAAGCTGTGTGATAGAGATGCTAAACAGTCACAGACCAGACACCTAAAGCATGCCAGGTGGCAATGTGGCAGGAAAGGAACAACTGCTTTGTTTGTTGCCACTGTCTATAACAGGGTATTTTAAATAGGGAAAAAATGCATGCACCCACATTTGGAAACAGAAGCCCTCATTTTCATTCCATCATTGACAGACATCAAAGAATCGAAAGCGCAGTCTTTTTTCTCCCCAAGAGGTATGAGTAGTTTTCTGCATTATTTAATGATTAATTCATTTAGGGCCACATGCATCAAAGTCCGGATTTGCGAATCTTAAATAGCGAATTTTAAGAAATCGCTATTTAGATGCGCAACTCCCTATGCATGTAGGAATCACAAAAAAATTGCGATTCCTACAAATTCCTTAACTGCAAATCTCAATTAAGGAATTGCTTCCCATTCATTCATATGGGCCTAGAGGATAGGAATGAATGGCAATTGCATGCGCAATTTGCGTTTACCAAATAGGTACTCGCAAATTGCGCAAGCAATTTCAAGGGTGCCAAATAAACACCCCGTTGCACCCCTGAAAATGAGATGTTACCAAACTTTAGTGCATTTTTCAAAGGTTTTGCAGATTACCATCATGCTCAAATTTATGGTAATTTGTAATCCCTAATTGCGAATTTGCAATTTGGAATTGCATCATGCATTGCATTTAGGGAATCTCAATTTACGATTCCCTAAATGCATTTGCAGTTTAAGTTATCGCAAATGTTGCGATGACTTAAATTGCGAATTTGCATTTGGGTTGATGCAGCCCAAATGCTAAAATACCGGTCGCAAAGGAGCAGATTCTGTTTTTATATAGCTCTATGAGTACAAGGTAGAATACAGGAAAATAAAATGTATTTATTTATTTTAAATGCTTTTTTTATATAGGTGGTCATTTTTTGTACACAAAGAATTGTAGAAAGACACTGATGTTGCACTTTGTGAATCTGGGAAGCTACCTAGGTTTTTTTTCAGCTTAAGAAACAGCAAAGTTATTTTCCCCGCAGAGCCACTTAGCAGGCGGAATCTATTTCCAATCAATATCGGCCAAAAGGTGTGTAAAAAATACTGAATGCTCAGGATACTGTTGTGAGAACTTTATATACAGGCGAAAATACCAACTGCTGGCTTCTCCCTATTGGTGTGTGCTTTTAAAATAGAAATAGGCAAAGAATAAAGTTTGCGTTGATCCCAAGCAGGCCTTCACAAGCACCTTGTATGTTGCAGGGAGAGGTAAAAGAGTTTAACATGCAGGGTCACACATGCCATGCCAGGTATTTTAGGGTATTTCTGCTTGTCGGCGCATGACTTGTCGTTGGTGGCACACTCCGAATCTCTTCATAAGTTTTTTATTTGTTGTGTTGTAGTGCTAAGTAGGTCTGCACCCCGAAGTCACAGGAGAGTTACTGTCTTGTTCTATTTTTACCTAGGCCACAATAAGTTGTGAGAGGGCTAAATACACCTGCTTTTTGGATGAAAAATGTTTATCAGGTAACATAAAAATTCGATAGGTAATACGTGTATTATTTATATTTTCATGCACAGCAAGATGCTATGATCTTTGCTGAATCACATGCTTTTTCAGCCAAGTTCCTTAGGTGTTAGGCCTGGTGACGAAGGCCTTGGTGTCTCAGGGGTTCTGGGCACTCAGCATGGTTTGTGTAGACCCCCGTCTCTGCTCCCCGAGGGCAAGGTGCCACTGCAAGTAAAACAGAAATGCTACGAACCTGCAGTGACTTTTTGCATCCAGAGGCAGTCGAGGGCTGCTCTCAGAGGGTGAAACAGGGTTTCGAAATTCGGACATATTCGTATAAAAATAACATGAGTTTATTTAAACCCAGGTTCAATAGTAGAGTAAAAATCGATCATAAACATGATCTTTTACTTGTCTGCTGTGAGGCGTGGGGTGACGGGGGTGATTGAAATGCTCTCATATTTCTTGAGAAAACCAGAGTGGGGGTGAACAGTACTGTGTTAATCGATGCCACCCCTCACCCTTGTGCGACAGACACGTGGCAAAGTCGAGGCCAGTGTTTGGGTGTGGCACAGCCTTGCCTATTAGGTCTCGCCTACGCAACGCACATGCGTTGGAAAGGCAAAAAGACCTTTTCCCATCGCCATGGCTTTCCAGCCATACAAGTGCATGTGTTCCATTGCCTTCAATGGCAACGTGTGCACGTGAGGCGATTTACTTGCGGGACCGAGCGCCACCATATGGTAGCAATTATCGCTCCCGTAAGTAACTCGTGCAGGCCCCCCGCTTCTAGCGCGCGTGCGCACACACGTAACTCCAGGGCTTTTTATTTTTTTACTTTTAGCGCGAGGCGCGCGTGCGGCCACTGCTTGTTGGGTATGCACAGGGAGACTAAGTGACTACAATGATCTCTTTTTACGCCGAGGTTTCTTCCACCTTAGGCCCCTTTCATAGCACCCAGGTCGGAGGAGCTATAAAATACCGATGCAACGCCTCTTTGCTTCATTGAACTAATTTTCCCTCTGAGACTTCCCACAATGCAGTGGCGAGGGCAGGGAGCTCACTAGTAGCCTCAGTGTTAACTGCGGGTCAGGGAAGTCAGGAGGGATATCGTTAAACAGTGACACTGCCAAACCAGGCCGTATCACTCTCCCGTCTGCAAGGGACGAATATAAGCCTCAAGTCCGAGACGGCACTGCTGCTCGCGGGTCCGCAGCATTCACACGAATCGCTCATTTTGAGAAAGCAGCCAGCCGCAGTACGGACCTCCGCCGCTAAACGAACAAAGGGGGAGTTCTGTAAAAGCAGTGCATAATGGGAACCCCCTTTCATGGGCACTGCTAACCTTTTGGCAGCCACCAGCAAACTCTATTCTGTGCCGTTGATTGGGGAGGACAATAAGCCGAGGCTCCCTCTGAATGACTGATACCGCCAACATTGTCCCCATTCACTGGCTTTTGGGAACCACGGGGGACCATTGTCCGCCGTGACTCCTTCAGACAGTAGGGAAGGCGAAAGTGAGAGCATCTATGGCAGCACAAGTGTTATAATCTCCCTTTAAAGTGCCCCAGCTCGACATTTCCAGCTGAGCAACAGGAACTATACAGTGTCAGAGGAACACAGAGCAGAGGGACTCAAGCGGGGCCTTCCAATCCCCTTATCGCCCTGCGCTGCTAATACCGCAAAGATGGCGCAGTGGAAAACACAGGAGGGCTGGACTTGTGCAGATCAGGCCTTTCAACTGCTGAGGAGCATTTAGCGGCAAAGCAGTTCAAACGTGGTGGGCAATGCTGAGAGCAAAAACAGTTTAATGAGCTAAAGAGTTGGTGAATGAAAGCGAACCGCCGTCCCACGCTCATAACGGCCGCTGCAGGAGCAGGGCCAGTGACTGAGGCCCAGTGTGCTGTGTGCAGAGGGTGTAAAGTCAAGCTGCTTCACCGAGAAAAGTGAATGAGCCTCTTCTGTTCGAGGTTACTTTTCATAAGAAACTTTTGCGAAACAGTTTAAACTAGAACACTTTTTTATAACTTTTAACATTTCTAACTGTTCACTTGCAACCTGCGGTAGCCATGCACAATGAGCAATTCTTTGCCGAGTGAACCTCCATTTACGCAAGATGAAAAACAACAACTATTAAACTTGAGGCTTTAAAAGGAAGACAAAGTAAGAGAAGATGTAAACTAAATTCAGAAATACATAGAACTTATAGTGTATATATATTTTTATGCCCAGATAAACTTTAGGGTTATAGTGACATAAGGCAGCCAACTTTATCTATTAGAGGCCTATTGGTTTTTGGACAATTCAGAATTTATGAAAATAGACCATACCATGAAAGTTTGCCAACTGAGTTGCACTAACTGTCTTGGGGGAATCTGTTAAACATTCAGGGGGCTCTCACCCTTGCAGGACGCCGCTGCCGCAAACGCGGTCTACCGCCTGGACTATCGGGCCACCTGTGTTGCTGCTCCTGACCCCTCCCGCCCACCCAGGGACTACAACACCCGGCAGAACTTGCGGCCAGGACGCCGCCTACGTTGTTCCGGCACCCGGTGGCGCTCAAATACAGCTGGGAGCTCCCGCTTTGAGGGACGCGCGCGCTGGTGCGTCGGGCTAAGCTCGGGAAAAGGGCGGGCCCTCTGTGGCCATCAGGGGCCAGAAGAGGCCGGGCTGGGACACCCCCTTAATATCTGCATTATAGACAAGTCCTCAAGCTATGTGAGTAATTACATGTATTGTGATTAGTGTAAAAACTAGAAAGGCTCTCTTCTGATACTTCTGGAACATGACATACGTGGTTACTCAGTAACACTAAATGAACTTGTGAGGACTTACGCACATTGTAGCTGTAACAGTGGTTTTATTATTTTTAGCATCGTATTTTCAAATACAGCAACATTATTCAGCGATTATAAGGGTATAATTTTGTGTATAAAGCATGCTGAGAGCGGAACTTATCCTGATAGATGACGGCAGCATGTCCAGAAACCTGTTGATATTTTCCCTACTGACGAAGGAATAATCCAGAAACACATGTCTAGGGATGCGCTTTGAAATAATGATGGTAGCACTGGCTATGAACTGAGAACTGAGCGAGAAACACGAACTACATGTACCAAGATGCTAGAGGTAAACACGCTGGACGTGTCAGCGGCCTGCTCCCACCCCCTGTGTTGTTATAATTTTGTGTATGTATAACTCTTTTGGGGATTGAGGTGATGTGTTGACGCATTGACACTGTTGTAATTCATAACACCCCTTAAACTTTCTCCTCCCTGAATTAGCCCAGTTCATTGCTATACATATTAAGTGTTGGGTTTCTGTTTTAAAACTGACAGTGCTTCTTAAATGGCAAGACGGAAAGTTGGAGGTGGCCCGGGGATGGCTGGGACCCTAGATGCTTATCTAACCAAGGCAGAGTCTGTCATCAACAAGGAAATTATAATGACAGAGCTTGGACTATCCCTGGCCCCACCTATGGCAGGTTATCTGCTACTCCAGCACTCCCAGATACCCAGAAACAAACCTCCCCTCCACCTGGCCAGGACAGGACCCCCCAGAAAGAGGATGATATGTCCTTAGTTCTGGGCAGTATGCTCTCTGGGACCCCAGAACTGATAACCAGCCCTGTTAAGTACAAATTACGGGGAAGAACACCGAAACAAAAGTTAGTTTCTTCCCGGCCGAAAAAAAACAATCTCATCCCAAAGAAAAAACGGGTAACCAAACAGGGACTCACAGGGGTAGGAAATAAAGGAGTGACAACAGTGAAAATACATGACACAGGAAAAGAGGACCAAAGAGATTTAACTAACAATGCCCAGAGTGCGGGAGGAATAACGAACACAGGGCATAGTGAAGGAGATTTCTGGGGGGAACTAGAGGGTATGGTAAAAATCTTGCTGGAACCCATCGTATTAAAATTGTGTGGGGTAGAATCTAGGCTATTATTTCTGGAGTCTTCGCTGGCTAAATTTCTGAACGCAACAGGCCCAGCAGAAATACAGAATACTACACCCCACCCTTAAGTACGAGGGACAGATTATCTGGCAATAACGATAAGGTGGCTCAACCAGCGTCAACTAGCAAAAGGCCCATGGCTACAGATGGTGCTAGTAACCCTAATGGAAACATGAGAGAAAAAACACCTCTAGTACAACCCTTATGTACTAGGAGGAAATCTCCTACTCCTGAGTTAACTCAGAGGTTAGATGAGGGATCTAGTGTGGCTCGCAGACCCATTGTTATTGATCTCCCGTCATACTGAGTAATGCCCCTGCTCTCCCATCAAGAGGAACTGAAAGCTATGAACAACTACTGAATAAGACAGTGGTTTGGCTTAGTCAGAACACCCCTGATGGAGTGAACATCACCAACAATATTATAATGGTACACAGGGTTAACTGGATTGGTAGCTCTAACAAGATAGGGAGCGGGGACTGCATTATTATTAATTTTGACAATCCTCATACTGCGGGCCGCCTATTATCAAGAGAACTTCGCCCACAGCTGACGCTGGGCACTGCCATTAAACTACTACCCTTAGGGTTTTTTTACAGGCCAGTTCCATGGAGGGAACTGGTAAGATCTAATCGGGAGGAAAACTGGTGGATGGGAGACTGGTCCAGGGCGAGATCTTTCTCCGATTGTGTTCCCCCCTTGCTACCCCAGATCACACCGAGCAACTTAATCACTACCGGGTGCAGGCTCCCAGTCCATAACAGGTGTGAAATCCTGTCAGGCTTGGAAGCATGTGATTGACTCGAAGAAATTGGTGACCTGGGAGGAGGGAGGATGAATGATACAGGAGCTGTAGCGAATAGATTACACAGGGAGAGTTCAAATAATTTTATCTCCTGGAATATTGCAGGGCTAGCTTCCAAGATATTGAACCCTAGCTGGATTGCTTATATTAAGCAATTCTTGATAATCTGTTTGCAAGAAACATGGTCGGTCGAATGTGATCTCCTTCTGGAAGGATACAAGGCATATTTTATACTAGCAACTGTCTCTAATAGGGGGAGATCAAAAGGAGGACTGGTTATTTATGTCTCTGTAGCCTGGTCATGTAAAGTGCCTACGGTCTCCACCTCGAATCTGGGTATTCTTCCTCTAAGTCTAATAGGAGGGAACTGTATGGTAGGTCTGGTAAATGTTTACAATTCACCTTCTTTATGCAGGGATCGCAGTCACATATTTGCTCTGAATGCTTTTATCAACAAGTCTATGAGTCATAGCCTACACAATCTTATGGTTATGGGTGATTTTAACACACATCCCTGTGGTAACCTCGTATCTACAAGTATTATTGAGTTTAGTTGTTCTCGAATTCGTGGACTTCATTTTGAGCACTCGACCGACGGGGAGTTGCTTAATGATTTGATGAATGATCTTGATTTGATATCCACCATGGCTTTGACAGATCCATACACTAGATTCAAGGTTCCTACTTTTAAGGGTCATGGGAATGGGACATTTATTGATTTTGTGTTAATCTCTTCCCTAATGCAGACATTTGTAGATTCTTTTTCAATTGAGGAAAGTGAATTCAGTGACCACAACTCTTTCATTAAACTTAACAGGACCTTGGGTTACAAAAATAGGGACAAACCTTAGAAAGGAGAATTGAGTACAACTGATGGAAAGCATAGACTTAGATGGTCCCAAGTTACTCCTGAGCTGTTTTATGAGGACATCAAAGCTGTGTGTGCAGATGAAATTGTCACCTGCACTCAGGGGGAGCAACAACACACAAAGATGCTAGTAGCTTTTCAGGTCATCTCAGATAGGGTCACGGAATTGTTGTCTGTACCAGCTAAGAAACAGACCAATACGGGCCCTAAATGGTTTGATCAGGAATGCTCAAAAACTACAAGAAGTCTAAGGGTAGCCTTAGTTTCTAACTCTAGAGTACACGCTGACGTAGTAGTCTATCGCAGGGACTACAAAATAGCGTTAGCCAAACGCAAGGAGACCTTAAGGAATGAGGCCTGGAATGAGTTATTGGATCCTGAAACTCTCAAGACTAGTTCCAAGTTTTGGGATATACTAAAAAAAATTCTTGTCCAGGAGACAGGAGGTGGTCTTGAATGTCACATATCCAAGGAGGATTGGGAGGCTCATTTTGAGCAAATGTATGCTTGCCCCCTGGAAGGGAATTACATACTGGTATCTGATTCTAATGATAATAAAATTATAATTGATAGGGGTGAAATACTTGAAGGAATCCTAGGCTTAACAGCCCCGAAAGCACCTGGCCCAGATGGGATTCCCCCAGACTTATTTAAGTCTGATCCTTCCTTCTGGGCTCCAATTTTGGAATCCGTTTTTAACGCTGCGATTCAACGTGGATGTCCACAGTCATGGAGGGGTTTCCACTATTGTACCTGTTTTTAAAAAAGGGGACAAAATCAGTCCACACTGCTACAGACACATATCACTGATAGACTCTATGGTGAAAGTAATTGAAAGGGTTCTCCTGCAGAGACGTACTGCATGGTTTGAAGACAATAACATCATGTCTGCCTCCCAGTATGGTCTCTGTAGGGGACGATCCACTACTACCCACTGCCTTAACCTTTTTCTGATACTAAGTAAGTATACAATGGCATATAAGGGGACCATCCATATTGCCTTCATGGACCTGTCCTCAGCCTTTGACTGTATGAACAGACAGAAGCTGTGGTGGTTCATGAGGGCAAAGGGGGTTGACAGTGGCATCGTAGACTTTCTAGCAGATTTACATAGACACACCAGAGCAAATGTAAGATTTTCTCAAGATCTGAGTGTGAAGAAGAATTTTAACATCAATAGGGGAGTCCGACAAGGATATATTCTGGCTCCCTTTTTGTTTAATTTTTATATTAATGACTTAGATAGTGTTTTACAGGGGGTGGGGGCTGACTGCCCTAGAGTTGGACGTCGGGGTATTCCGGTCCTATTATATGCGGACGATGTGGTCCTCATATCTAGGACCGAAAGAGGCCTCCAAGCTCTTTTAACTGCCTTCAAGTCCTTCATGACAGATAGGGACTTAACAATAAATAACTCAAAATCATTTACCATGCAAGCAGGCAAGCCACCAAGAAGGTATTTCAAATTTAAAGTGGGTGATGCAATAATCCCCATATCTAGCACGTTCTCCTATCTTGGCGTCCTTTTTGATAACAAACTAAATTGGGGCCCGCATGTTTAAAAAAAGAAGGGGATGTTGCTAGGGTGAATGCATCAATATTTAAGTTTGCATCTAAATTTGGAAAAAAGACTACTGGCGCAATGTTACAATTATATAATGCCAAATCAGTGGCCACAGCAACATTTGGAAGCGAAATTTGGGGGTATATTCGGGGTGACCAACTTCAGTCTGTGGAGAACACTTTTTTGAAACGTCTACTGTGTCTCCAGCAAGGTATGCCTACTTTAGCGGTCCATGAAGAACTAGGGGTCCAGTATGTCAGTGATATTTGTTCTCTCCGCCCACTGTCCTGCTGGTTAAAACTGTGGCTAAACCCCGATATCCCACTCACACACATGATTATAAGGGACTGTCTGTCTTTGGATAACTCCTCTGCTATACCCTGGCTGAAATATCTGAAGACAAGATTTTTGAGCCTAGGGCGCGATTAGTTATTTGAAACTCCTGATTGTATCAATAAGAAGGATGTGGAGGCAATAAAAACGGCATTCCGCATGGAAAAGAGAATGATGAGGGAAGCAATAGAGGTTGAGAAACAGAGTGTCAGGACTTATGTCATGTTAAAAACAACTCTATACATTGAGCCATATTTAATGGGCAATCTGACCTCACATGAGAAATTTGTATTGACCAAATTTCGTCTGAACCAATTTTATTTTCTGCTTGTTAGGCCACAAAAAATATTTTTAGTAATGAAGCGGCTCCTTGCGGCTGCGACGGAAAGTCTCCGCAGGACATGCTGCATTTTATGTTTTTATGTAAATTATATGAATTTCCCCGCAAACGCTATCTGGTGCCGGTTTTAAAGAAACTTAACTTCCACCAGATCAGACCAGCTATGATGTATTTACAATTATTACACAGTGAGAGTATTCTCTTTGTATTAGAATTTTTAAAATCAATTGTACAGTAGAGAAAATCTTTGGATCTGTAATGAGTTTTATCAAAACCTTTTCGCACTTGTAGCTACACATTTAAGCTTAATATGTATTGTTGCAAACTGCTGCTAATTTTGTATCTGTGTATCCTGATGGATTTTTTTTTCCGAATTTTGTATTGCTGTATTTTGTACTTTTATGGTTTGCAAACAAAACCGAACTAAAGTTTTTATTGATTGATTGATTGATTGAACTGTTTTGTGCGAAAACATTTGCACTAAACATGTCGGTGCAAAATTAGCTGCACTGTTGCCACTGATGTGTCCCACATCTCCAGTAAAAAGCAAGGTTAATTCTAATGTTTAAATGTAGACAAAAATCCAGATAGTAGCAATAACCAGGTTGAAGAGGCTCCAGGACAGGAATATGATAGAATTTTCTCCTAAAAAGTTTGGTATAATCCCCTAGAAGGCACAGGTGGATCCTGTACAAACTATTTGTAACTGGTCAACAGGATTCCCTCCTAATGGTGCCCTAAAACTCAACCTGTGGTGCATTTGTCCCTCAGTGGTTTTCATAACAGTTGGCAATGGCAAGAGTATTTAAATGCATGCAACTACTGGATTTTTTTTATTTATTATTCACGCATGTTGTGAACACTTTAGAGTAGGATTACATATACTTAACCTATGTATTTAATTGATTTCGATGAAGTTCATGTGCAAAGCAAAGGCATACTTTAATTCGTTTAACTGTGAAACCACCATCCTAGCCCTGTAGATAAACTAGTGATGATTTTCATTATTGAAAGTTGGAAAGTATACTTTTGGTCTCTAATGGAAAGAAAAAAACAGACGCCCGACAAATGGTCTCATACTCAAGGCTCAGGCTTTACAATTGCATCGATTTCTGATTCACACACACGTCACATCAGTGTTCACCTCTGCGGCACTCTGGGTGTTCCAAGAAGCCAGATGAGTGGGCGCTAGCTTTCTTAGTTTGCCAACCATTAAAATGTTCCCAAATTACCGCCGACATTCAGCGGCGCGAAATGAATTTGTTGGGGCGGGTTGGAGCTTGGAGGCAAACAGTGACAGTGCCCTTCTGTTTTCGCCCTTGAACCACTGCCCGGCCTGTTTCAACAGAATTTTTTTTACATTACAACTGTGAAATCTTGGCATAAAGCTCGCCTTTGTGCTCGCCATTATTATCGCACAAACGTAGAGCATTGTCACACGGCTGAAGTTAATTTGATCAACATTGGGACATTTCACTTTTATGCTCGGTCAAAAGAGCTGCTTCATGCTCATTTGAAAAGAAATGATCGCCAGAAAAATAATGTTACTTCTTTTAACCGTAAATCTTGATGAATGCACGTCTCACTTTCTCGAGTTGCTAACTGGTTACAGGGTCTTATTTGCAGTTGCCCAGTTATAATACGGAAAATAGAACATCAACCATATGATGGTAAATGCATAATAAAAGCGCATCTGCAATGGAACAGCCTTAACAATTTTTGTAGTTTGTATCTTCACAGTATCTCCTTGCAGTGTGTAACATTGCAGCAAATCCTCCAGAAGAAGTTTGTTGTGTCCTAGGAATACGCTAGTATTTAATCTGTTTTTAATGTGAATGTGCATTTTTGACAGCACCTGGAATTAATTTTAATGTCTTATAGTGGTTAAATTGGTGCTCTTTCGCCGCTATGGTTGGCACACGCAGCATTTTTAACTTCAATTTTAGTTGGTGGGAGGGAAAAATAATTTTAGACATTGAAAAAAACATAATGGGAAACGCATCTGTTAAAGTCGTTTTGGACTGTTTGCCCAACGGTCGTTTAAATAGTCACAGAGATAAATGTATGCCCAATTGAAGGCCGAGAGATTAAGCGAAACTCTCGGACCCTCAATCTAAGTTTGCTTTTTTCTCCACTGAATTAACACTCTAGAAAACAAGCATTAAAAATGCAATAGGTCTCGCCTTTGATTAAGTTAAAGCCAATTACTTTGCTATACAATACCATTAGCAAAGCAAATGGCTTTAACGTAATCAAAGGCGAGATCTATTGCATTTTCAATGCTTGTTTGGAAGAAGGTGCCATGAAGCTTTCAGTTGGCTGGCAGCTTACCCAACCACATAAAATAGCCTTGTTTTTCTCCACACACATTCACCACAGTTTTTCCAGATTTAAAATGTAAGGGAAAAACACACCGTATTCTACGTTTTGCAGCGTGATACTGGGTTGAATATGAGCAATTACCAAGTTATTCCGATTCTGACCCACGGAGATCGTAAAGGAGGTAATACCACACAGCAGGGCTACCGGAGGTCTCCAGGCGGTATTAGCTTCCGGTGTTCCAATGCATCGTGTGTGATGCATATTCGTTATAAAGCGAAGTATCACATCGTATAGGCCAAAAAATACAAAAGTATTTTGCAAATGTAATGAAATATCCAATTACAGCTCGCCACACAGCTAATTGTGCTGTGTTGTGATTTATAGAGAAAAAACAAATGCATTGTGCTGCACAGTAACATGCTACCCTCCCACACGTGCAAACTCGGATATCTTTTAATTCAATGTTCATTGGCCCTTAATGGCAACCATCTCGGGTATTGTTATGGGTTTACATTCATATAGTGCTTTATACCCAGAAAAGGCGCCAAAGCGACCTGTTGCATGTCACTTTGTGGAATTGCGTTGTTTGATAGGAAATCCCATGGGGAGTGTGTTTCAGTACATTGCTCAATGCTCCATGAGAAGAGTTGTTCTCGTGCTGTGCTAAGTGCCTGCGCCTCAGCGTGTCAGTATGTGAGGAAGTGAAAATGAGTGGCAGTTATGGTTAAGCTTAGAAGGCACTGATGTATTTGGTGGTTTGCTGTGTGCAATTGGCAGAGAATGCATACACCAGTTCCCTGCTAACACGTATATTTATTTTAAGGAGTTTTAATTAGCGTGAACTTGACCCGAATCGGGTATCAGAGAGCTTTACATAGCACCAGTTGCATTACACGAGGACACATTTATTTATTGTTAGGCACTGGGAAATTAAGTGATTTGCCCAGAATCACAGGATGTTCAGCGTTGTTGCCAAGACTCGAACCAAGTTCCCCAGATTGTAAGAGATGATGCAGACTTTGGGAGAGTGCAGAGACTGCCTGCAGGAAAGATTAGGACGTCCTGTGGATCCATTAGTGAAACAAGAACTTAATGCTTGGATCAAACATCTATGTAAAGAAGACCAGAAGTTCTTATTGGAGCCTTCATCTATTGGTGCAAGTCGCAGTAAAAATAATGGAATGGCCTTGCGGGCAGAGGATGTAACATTCATACAGTATCTTGAGAATTTATAAATAACGCAGCATTACATACTGAAGATATAGTTGAAAAGGGATGGTATCTCGATAAAATACTGTTTTCTCTAATGAAAACAGGTTTAAATGTTTAATGCGAGACTCACGGATGAAATAACGTGGACAGAGAAACGCTGCAATGATAGTCTGCCATCAAGGATTGCCTTACAAGTAAAGGGACATGATAAAAACAAGGCAGCGCTGGAAGGAAGGAGAAATGCGAGTCACGGCCGGAGGCCGGCCGTGAAAACAATGCAGGGTCCTGAAACTGAAAGCACGGCCGGCCGGCCGTGAAAGCCTTTGATACCGCAGGGGGTGGAGCGGCAAACTGAAAGCACGGCCGGCCGGCCGTGAAAGCCTTTGATGCAGCAGGGGGTGGAGCGGCACCAAGCTGGGCAACAGATGGGTGACGATTTGATGCTGTGCACGCGCATTTTAGCTCAATGTGCTTGCGCATTGACCTAAAAGCGCACGGGCACAGCACCAAATCGCCAGCTAGTTAAACTCTGTTTAAGCCCCTTTATATCTCGCTCCCGCTCAATGCGCATGCGCATTGAGATAGGTCGCTCGACCTAAAAAGGAGTGCAGGGGAGGTGTGGTTTTGTGGCTGAATAACTGTCTTCGGAACTCGGCGACCAAGCTGCAATTTCGGGGCCTTGTGTGATTCTGGTTAAGTGATTTTATCTCCCTATACACCATGTAAAGCGGGCATTCTGTGCCAAACTCCTTTGAGAATGGAGCAAAGACTGCATAACAGTGGATTGCGAGTTGCTTTTTGCATCACCTGGCATACAATTAAGACAAATGTGAAAATATATGTTTACGGATAAACTGTCCCGTGGTCAGGTCCCTGGTGTATGTGATCATAATACCCTTTAGCATCAACCTGGGACATTGTTAGAGCTATTTTTGCTTTGTTCAGACTGTGCATGTAAAGGAAGAGTTCAGTTGGTTTACTTTCCGGTTAAATAAGACATTTGAGATATTTCTTAGTAGCTGAACAAATGCCCTAATCTAGTGGCTGCTGTGCGTTCTTCTCTTTGTCTGTCTTTATTTGTGTTTCTTACTTTCACTCATTCTCTCACCTCCCTTAACGCCCTCTCTCTCTTTCTTTGTCTCTCACCCTTTTCTCTCTCAGCCTTCCCCCTTTCTTTTTCTGGTCTCGCTCATTCCCTCTCTCTTTGATTCCTCCTCTTTCTACCCCCACCTTAGTCTCTCTCTCGCTTTGACCCCTTCTCCCACAACCCCCCCTTCGTCTCCCTTTCTCATTTATACATCTTCTCTCTCACTTTCCCAGCCATCAGCACCGCTGCCCCCTGTACACCGACAGATATTGGTGCACACAGAAGAGACAACATAACATCTGAGCAGACAGACTTCTGCATGAAAGAAAAAGAGTTTGCCCTGGAGATTATAATGTACTGGTGTTCGATGCTGAGAGCATGCTACTGTGCATAAAAGTGTCTGGGAACATTCATGCATATAAACAGCGGCTTCAATAAACCATAACTAGACCCTGAGCTCCAGCCAAGCAGGCCAGCAGAGCCTGTCAATTACCCCTCCACGGGACACACCCGCCTCCCTTCTCCACCCGTCAGAAGGAGGAACAAGTATTGGCATAGCCAATAGGTCTCGCATTTGGGACCTTATAAGTGTTTAGCCATGCAACAGTTGATGTTGTTGCACCAAGGATATTGCACTGCATGACTAAATACTTATAAGGTTGCAAAGGCGAGACCTATTGGCTATGCCAATGCTTGTTTTCTTCTGCCACTAACGTGCTCAAGCACCGGAAGTGGCGAGCAGCCAGGCGGTCGCACTGACGTGGGTAACCGTAAGCTGGCCACAAGCCAGTGCCAATCAAAATGCAACATGACTAAGGGCCGGCGTGGTTGAGGTTTTGATGTTTGCAACCACAGCCTCAGACTCCGTGGTGATCGATGGTGGGGGCTGGAGGGGGGTGGAAGGAACATGATGCCAAGGAGTACTGGGGTAAGTTACAATAGAAATCAAAGTAAAAGAACATTTAAACAACAGGAAACATCGTCCTCAGTAGGGCCCTTCCAGGCTGCAGCCTTCCCTCAAGCAGACTTGGGAGACTACACATCCAGGTTCCAAACTGGTAACCTGTTGTGCCAGACCGGTCTTAATCAGGAGAGCACATGATGGACCTTGTGGAAGAAGTCACCTCACATGAGCAGGAGAGAGCAGCCCAGGAACCCATTCAACACAAACGTTCACATAAGAGATCGGTGAAGGAAAATGAACATTGAATGTAGGGGAGGAGCCAAGATGGCGACCGAGATGGCTGCGTAACCGCTCGGCTCCGTGAGCCTTCTCACCCCGCGCATACATCCTGGCATTTATCCTGGGCCGTAACGGAGTATTTATGTAGGCGAAGGATAACTTTCACTTACCGTTCACTCCCGAGGCTCCTGCTTGCTGCTGACCCGTTGAAATGTCCCCGACTGCTTTGCGGCCTTCACGGCGCTGGGACCGGGGTCTTGCGTGCGAAGAGCGGCCGGCCGCGACTGCAACAACAGCGGCCTCTGGTGATGAGGAGGAGTCGGCCGGAGGGAACTGAAGACCTGATGGCCGATGGCGACAGTGCCGACCCAGCCCACCGAGAGGAGCGCCATCTGGGGAGTGCGATACAGCTGCGTTGAGGGGCGTGCATGGTACTTGGGCCCCATTCCGGTGTTGTGTCCGGGCACACTTACGACTTTACCCGGAGTCAACGTGCGGCCCCCGGGGGGGGGGGGCGGAGTTTTTAGCCTTTTGGTGTCTCTCCGCTGAGAACCCTGCCTTGACTTTTGAGATTCCCGCTGTGAATCCTGTCCCTCCCTGGTGTGGGGCCCGATCCCGAGGTGAAGTGGAGAAGGACGAGGCCGGATCAGCTAAGATGGCGGACAGCACCCTCTTACGTACACCTCATCTGGGCAGAGAAGCCGTTGTGTGGGAGAGTCCTGGGGTCTGGCACCACGAGAAAGAGCCCACGTCCAGAGATGTATTGGCTGCGTTAACAACTCTCCAGACGACCGCATGCTTCACGGAACGCCGATACTTTAATCGCGGCTTTCAATAAAACTTTGACATTTCAAAAAAATATATATACTGAAACTTGACTGATCTGGAGATTGCGAATAACCGTTAAACATATGGAAAATATTTATATCTCAAGCTAGAAGACCATTGTGCAGCATCATAAATAGAGAATTCGAGATAAAGCCCTGAAGAAGTCCGGTCACGGACGAAACGCGTTGGCTATTGCTCTTAAAAGTTATTGTGAAAATAAAGAATTTTTCTACTGAAGAAAACCTGACTTTGGAATTCTTGGGAGAATGATTGAAGAGATATTGGATCGCTGTGGATAACATTAATGACTTTGTGATATTTATTATTTAAGTGTGCGGAGTCAATTTGTGCAAACCTTTGATTTGTAAAACAATTTCTTGTTTTTCGAAAATTGGGATCTAGGGGATTGTATCCCAGACTACCTGCACCTGAACACACACACACACTAGGGATTTTGTCACCAGTGCGGGCATAATAGCCTTAATCCCCTGTTCTGGCTTGATTTTTAACTCTGCATATGACCCTGATCCGGGACGCTCGGGATCTGGGAAGAAGGATGTCCGCCATTGTTGTCCCGCCGCTCCACATGGGCATGGTTCAATCTCAAGGAAGTGCCGATGTGCCCGCATCTGCGTCAGTGATGTATGTTCCAGCTGTGCCTACGTTCGTGGAGACGCCGATAGACCCGGTCCTTGATACCGCTTGGATTGCCCTGTTGTATGTGTGAGTGACTCGTCAGGGCCCTTATCTGTGCGGCGGCTGCAGAAACAACATTGATCCGTAGTTTGGGCTGCCCCGGCGGCGTTTCAACGATTACCGGATTGTGTGACCCTCTCTTCCTGGCTGGTGAGACTGTATCCGGACTGGGGGATGTTTCCGGTATCGATACCGACACAGATGGATTTCCGCCAACCGTATTCGGCTGGGTTTTGGAGGCTACAGTCCCATGGCGTAATGGCACTGCCCGGTCCGTCCGGATCGGTTGGACTCAACACACTGCTCTGTATGCCGACTGCTGAATGGCTGCGTGTGGGTACTATTGATAGGAAAGGCCAGGGGTGAGACCGTATAGGACATAGTGGAACGCATTGTTGGCTGACGGTGACTAGAGGGACATTCAACGGGGATGTCATTGATTGAATTGATAATTATTGCTGACTGTGGCTGTACTGACCGTGCTTTTATGATGGTAATTGTGCGCAATGGGTGAGGGGGGTGCCGGGTGGTTTGATCGAGGGCCCTTCTCCTCATTTTTTCCTTCTTTTTCCTTTTTCTATTATTCTATATTTCGGGTTCTCTTTAAGGGCGATAGGCACGCTCCTGGGGGAGGTAGGCTGTAGCCTTCTGCAGGGGTGCAGGGTGGGGGGTAGGGGGAAGGGGGTTGTTGATTTGTTCTTTCTTTGTCTCTATGGCCCTTTGTCTTTTCTTCTTTTCAGTGTCGTCGTTTTTCATGTTTCCTACAGTCTGTTTTGTTTTAAGGGCTGGGGTGCTGTTCGACAAGGCCTGTATGTGCTGTTTACATTTATCCTGACTCGTATGCCTTGTCCCCATGTCTTTCAGTGTTTTCGCACTCTTTGCAGATTTCTGTTTCATGTTGCTACTGTAGGACTATGTATGACCGTATGGCAATTATTCTGATATTTTTCTTTTTTGATTTTTTCTTCACTGTAAAATGAACCCTCTTGAATCCTGATTGTCACGCTGTACGCTTGAATACGAGTTATATCCTGGATGCTTATCTGACCCCGACTTATGGGCTGCTGTATCTTTTTATATTGCTTTGCTGACCTTTCGGATTGCCTAGCGGCCGGCCGGGATGGTTGTAGGCCCATGCTTGTATTTATGTGAAGTGCTAATAAAGGTTCTAAAAAAAAAATAAAAAAAACATTGAATGTAAAAAATCAAATATAAACCAAAAAATAAGTTAAACTTTAACAATATGTTATGCTTTGGTGAGGTGTGTTGTCCCAATTACTGTGGTAGTCCTAAATGAATAGGAATTAGGGAATGTGTTTAATATTATTTTTAATTAAAAATAATAATAATCTTTCTTACACTAGCGGTTTCTGGGATTGGGCGGAGGGGCTACGCCTTTCCAATTAAATGTTACATAGATTGATGATAATTGCTAACAGCAATTACCATTTTTTTTAACTATCCATGATGCAGCATTCACTGCCTTGGTCTGCCGACAAGTCTGTTCTACAAAACGGATGTCAAGCAGTCAGGCAGTTTTAATTTTGACAACTGAGCAAGCGCGCATGTGCCTATGGCCAGCACTGCAGCAGTAAAAGTACAGCAGTACGCCCAATTTTGCAATAATAAGGGTCCTCTGGACCTGCCCAGAAATGACGTTTTAAAATATCACATTCTAAAGCAGCAGAGGGCGTGGCCAGGATCAGCCCTGTACTCCCGGGGCTTCTTTTCTATCATAAGCCGCCTTTCAGCACTCCTTCCTTTGCCATATTGTCACAGTGACTATATGGAAAGGGAGGTGTTGCAGCATTACTTTACCAAGCTTGCTGGCCTCTCACGTGCTCTAAACAGATACACAGCGCATGCTTCAGCACCTCGTGTAATCTGTTTAGAGAAGGCGTGCAATGCCCATTGGGCTCATAGGGCTTCAGCCCCACCTCCCCCTTTTGTGTCAGCTCGGGTTGAGACAGCTTCCCGGGCACACACGCAGCCGCACCGAGTACTTCACAGGGCTTTAAAAGACCATTTACTTGTTAACGAGGCTTTGTTGTTCTTTCACCACTTGCATCTTAACTCTGCCGATTGCTGGAAGAATTACCCCCCCCCATATATATTGGAAAGAGAGAAGTTAGCACTGGGCAAGAGTGCTGCTAGTACGTATGTGCTTCAACTATAGCATAGATATCAATACAATGATTGTAATTCACACTTATGTATATTACCAAAAATATATATTTTTATTATTTTTCTTTTCACAATTTATATGATTAATATCCAAAAACATTAAAAAAGATTTGTATATATACAAAGTTGATATCATATGTCCACAAAAAAACTTCATAAGTAGGTAAAGATAACCTACATCACGTAGCTCTGCTTTTGTTTACATCAGATGTGCCAGCTGCCGTTTTTACATTAGCCAACTTATGGTCACCCCAGATTATAGGACGCTTTGGGCATACCTATACCTCATGGTTTTGAGGTCAAAGCCAGTTGGTAAGATCTCTTTGTTAGTTTGTGCCAGATCAGGTGACAAGAGAACGTCTTGCAGTGTAGATTCATAGCTCATTTACTCTTGCTATATTTTTACAGTTGCAAAGTCAAAGAATTCCATTTAAGAAATGTAAGGAGAACACGACATAGGTGCTAGAACGCATGACCTTTGGCTGCCTCATTTGACATAGGATTTAGGTAGCATTCCATGCAGAACAGGAGCTTTTCTTTATAGCGCTCTTGTTGCAAGACAGAGATTTTCTGTTAGATTATTAGCAATTGCTCTCTTGACAGTATTATTATTTTTATCAGTCTTTAGATATCTGGACAGTCATAACCATAAACTGAATGGTTCTTCTGAACCTGCATGTATGATACAAGAGAAGAAATTCTAAACCTAAGTTAAACTTAAAATGTCTAGTTGGATTTCTTCCATAGTACTCATACGTAAATCTTGCTCCACCATCATAAAACTAGCTCCACCACCTATTATTTAAGGATAGGACTTCATACAGAACCTAATAACATATTGGGCTAGCTTATCAATAAAATATAGGGCCCCATATAGGATTATGCCAAATGGTGCTACCCTTTCAGATAAACAGGTTTGTGAAAATGAGTTGTTTTGAAAATGTTTGGGTATGTTAGAGAACCCTGATACCAGTCTGTTTGGATAAATGAGTTGTTTACACATGTGTGGAATTTTGGTGCATGGCGGTGGGAGTGTGGTGGGATGGCCTTATTGTTAGCTTTGTGTCTTCTGAAACCTG
The DNA here is from genome assembly GCF_964261635.1 of Lissotriton helveticus. NCBI lineage: Eukaryota > Metazoa > Chordata > Amphibia > Caudata > Salamandridae > Lissotriton > Lissotriton helveticus. The sequence continues at coordinate 1,835,049,482 of NC_136068.1, read as the reverse complement.
AGTTATGTGGGGCGGTGGGGTTGACAATTTTTTGTAATTTGTACATATATTTTTATTTAGATAGTGCATTTGCAATTGTATCATAGATACATGTCTAAGTTGCTTCTTTTTTTCGTTTTAGTATGCCACTGGTAGAAACACCCTGAGGAAGGTTAAACACCGAAAAGCGTTGGTGATAATCTTGTCATATACCAGTGTTTTTTTCAAAATATTAAGAATTGATATTCAATTGTAGTGTTGTACTAACTCTCTCATTGCACTTTACAATATGAGGTTATCTTTACCTATCTCTTAGAGTGGACGTAGTCATATGACAAATGTATTATGAAGTTTTTTGTGGAAATTATGATATCAACATTGTATATATACGAATCTTTTTAATGTATTTGGATATTAATCATATAATTTGTGAAAAGATATACATGTGTGAATTACAATCATTGTATTGATATCTATGATATAGTTGCAGCACATATGTACTAGCAGCACTCTTCCCAGTGCTAACTTCTTTCTTTACAATATAGTTGTTTTCCCTTTTTGGGTATTATCCGTTACAACAGGGGGCCCTGTGATTTTTTTCAGAGAATTATCCCCCCCCCCCCGAAAATTTTATTAGCCCACCCCTTGAAATTCCACTCTAGGTGCACCTCTGGTTTAGAGCATCCTAGCATCAGCAGAGACGGCCTAAGGGTGATGTTATGACCTGCAACTGGGCCTCGTTGAAAGAGCCTCCTTGGACAGGCTGCTGGCATGGTCTTGGACTGCCGGCCACCTCCCCCCTTGAACACCGACTGAATTACCCAATTCAACCAGTCAACACATGTGGGTCTTTGGAAGTCAAGGGGGGGGTACGGGGCCCCCCCCCCTGGCCGTATTTATTAAAATATAAAAACAAATCAAAAATTTTAATCAAATAAACATTTCTGACAATTATTAAAATGCACACTTTTCAGAATATTAGATTGACATCCGTTTCGACATGGTATGATGGGCTAACCTTAACAAATAGCTAATACAGCGTGTCTCCTAACGTAATCTAATCATCCTGAAAATTAAACTGCATTCTAATATTTCCAATACTTTTTAATACTTTTTAATAACTTTTTAATAACTTTAATAAAGGCCTACGGCAAGGTCGCCAACCGGTGTCAGATCCTTTGACAGCTGCGCTCTCGCGTTGAAGATGCGCATGCGCAACCCAGGGCACGTTACACCCACGTGCGCTCCCCGAACTCCATTTAACCATAACAGGAGGGCCCAGACACTCGCGCACCTTAGTGACGTCATAGTGTTGTGAGGGGTGGCTACCAGCCTGAGGAAAGCGTAGACTCCCTCCCCCGCACCCTTTAAATTAATGGAGACCATCTCCTGCCCCTGAAGTTCTGAGAGAGACCAAATGGCCCCTCCCGCGGGCGGCCCCTTTCGTGAATGGGTCTGCCCCCCCCGTAAGGACCTTAAAATGCTGCTCACCGATTAATGACCTTACCGCCAGACACACATAATAAATACGACAATGCTATTCTAAAGGGAAAAACGCCTAAGGATAAAATTGTTAACACACAGCAAATCATAAACATCTACATATATAATTACTCCTGTAAGCGGGAAAAAGGGGCCTAAGGAAAGAATTGGTTAAAATCACGGTACTGCAACAACGTTTTACTTCTGTACTTCCTTCCAGTAAACAGGAAATTCAAGGCCCACTGGACCATGTCCCCCTCACATCTATGTTCCGGCATATTGGACAAACCTGATACTCACCATTTGCCAAGCCCCAAGGTCTGCTAATAAGGGATGGAGGGTGGGGAAAATTAAACGGCCCCACGGTGGGGCGAGGAGCGAGCCTGGGGAGCGCGGGCACAAAGAGGCCGCTTCCCGCGCTCCCCAGGCTCTTAACCCCTTCGCCGCCGCGACCCCGCCCCCTCGCCCCGGAAGCACACCAGTACTTCCGGGGCGAGGGGGGCGGGGAACGCGGCCCCGAAGGGGACGGGTTATGGGAGGGACCGGGCCCCGCCATGCTTGCGTGGGGGCCTATTGGCCCCCACTTGTATCATGGTCTTGGACTGCCGGCCACCTCCCCCCTTGAACACCGACTGAATTACCCAATTCAACCAGTCAACACATGTGGGTCTTTGGAAGTCAAGGGGGGGGTACGGGGCCCCCCCCCCTGGCCGTATTTATTAAAATATAAAAACAAATCAAAAATTTTAATCAAATAAACATTTCTGACAATTATTAAAATGCACACTTTTCAGAATATTAGATTGACATCCGTTTCGACATGGTATGATGGGCTAACCTTAACAAATAGCTAATACAGCGTGTCTCCTAACGTAATCTAATCATCCTGAAAATTAAACTGCATTCTAATATTTCCAATACTTTTTAATACTTTTTAATAACTTTTTAATAACTTTAATAAAGGCCTACGGCAAGGTCGCCAACCGGTGTCAGATCCTTTGACAGCTGCGCTCTCGCGTTGAAGATGCGCATGCGCAACCCAGGGCACGTTACACCCACGTGCGCTCCCCGAACTCCATTTAACCATAACAGGAGGGCCCAGACACTCGCGCACCTTAGTGACGTCATAGTGTTGTGAGGGGTGGCTACCAGCCTGAGGAAAGCGTAGACTCCCTCCCCCGCACCCTTTAAATTAATGGAGACCATCTCCTGCCCCTGAAGTTCTGAGAGAGACCAAATGGCCCCTCCCGCGGGCGGCCCCTTTCGTGAATGGGTCCGCCCCCCCCGTAAGGACCTTAAAATGCTGCTCACCGATTAATGACCTTACCGCCACAGGCCAGGTAGTTAACCGACTATCTGGCCCCCCCCAGAACTCCCCCCTTCTAGAAAGGTCATACTCCTCCAGCAAAAATTTCCACCCATGCCAGGATGCTTCCTATAAAAAGGGCATTCCCTTCCTCTGTTAAGTGCACCCCATCCCGCAAGTAGAAGTGTTCCCCCCAAATGCAACCGTGAGGGATGGTCTGTAAGACCGGCGTCCTAAATAACCTGTCCAGCTTGTTGTTGACCCTCTTTAACGAGCTGTTCAACGCGCTCACTGAGTTTCCCCCCCTCCATTGCATCCTTGGTATCAGTTGTGACCATACTACAACACTACCTGGTAACCGCTTCGCTAGCCAACCCGCTGCAGATATAATTTCTTCCAGGAGGACCCGTCTGCCCAGACCTGCCAGATCATTCCCCCCTAAGTGAAGTATTACCGCCGAGGGTGGTGTAGTATGTCGTGCTAGTAAGTCCGACATATAGTCCCTGAACTGATTGAGGCGGAGCCCCCCCCTGCCATGGAAGGAGACCCTGCACCCCCTACTTTCCACCCTTTGTTTGCCTGAACCTGCAAGAAAAATTTTGTTAGCACGTTTGACATATGAATGCCCCACTACCCAAATGACTACGGTCTTCTGTCTGTCCTCCTGGTCCCTCCATGCTGTAGTAAAGTTGCCTTGATGCTCCATGGGTAGTTTCCGTCCTGCGTCACAGGCCCGTGAAACTGTAAACAACCAGAAAAACAGCAGGTGTTAGCAATACTCCACATGGCGGCAGCTCTCACAACATGTGCAACCGCACGTAGCGTTTATAAGCGCTTGAGGACCATCTCCCAATTCTTTGCACACTCTTTGTGGTCAAACCCCTAGCTGTTGCTTCTGTGGCTGCCCCTATCCGGAAGGAGTGTGTCCCAAACTCTTTGTGGTTATAACCAGCTTTTGCCATGCTCATGGCTAGTACCCTCTGGAACTGAAACCTGGTAAGAGGAGTCCCATCCCCATGCATCAGCAGTGACCCCACACACTCCTGTGCCCGCTGTCTTATTAGTTCCTCCACATGTGTCACCGGGCAGCAGGGATTGTTCCTTGCCCGATGTAACGCCAAACTTTGGCCCCTAGCGTCCTGATCAGTTTTAGATTTCCTGATGCTGATCCACATAGTGTCGCCCTTTATGCTGATATCCTGCAGCTGAAGGCCGCCTATCTTATCACCTTTGTTGGCCGCAACGAGTTCACCTACCCTGAATGCCCCATAGAAGGCTAAAGAGAAAGCCGCTTTAAATAGGCCCACCTCAGATGTAGAGCTACATGTGTCCGGCAGCGCTAGGAGAACAGCTGACAGACGTTCAAAACCTATGGGTTTCCTGGAATCTATGGAGGGGGGCTGCATGCGCCGCCATCCTTTTAATGCCCTGTGGGCCTGGAAGCTGTGTGTAGGGTCCCTGCCCCCCCGCGCCCGTGCGAAAAAGGAGATAGCGGCCTTGTGCCTGTTGGCTGTTGCCACCGTGCGCCCTTCCTTGTGTAGACTGCCTAAATACTCATTGAAGCTAGCCTCCATAGTCCAACTACTCTCCCAGCCCTGTCCCAGAAAGTGACAGTAAGACCTGAACGCCCCTTCGTATGCCGTCCTGGTCTTGGGTGCTAGGCTGGCTGCCACGAGGTCATGTAGTTGGGGGCACCAATTTGCCAAAGAATCGCCGGGAATTGGGCTGGCGCTGTCTCTGCCTCCGGCAAGTGATCCCTGAACACCTGCATCTTAAAGCGAGAAAGGGCATCAGCTGCATTGTTTAACACCCCTGGGACATGTTTTGCTCTGAAAAGTACATTCCTTGTCATGCAACACAGTACAATCTCTTTTATCAAGCGTAAAATGAGTGGACACCTTGCAGCTTGTTGGTTGATGCATTCAACCACTGACATATTATCTGACCAGAATATTACCGATCTGTTGGCCAGCTCCTCTGGCCAGACTTTCAGTGCCACCCAGATTGGGAAGAGCTCGAGGAAACCAATGTTCACCGTCAGCCCGTTCTCCTCCCACCAGGCGGGCCACTTCTGCGCCACCCATTTCTTGCCAAGGATGGCCCCAAACCCGACACTGCCCGCTGCATCTGTCCATAAACCAATGTCCTCCGAAGACACCGTGGGTGCACCCCACAGCACTCTTCCATTGAAATCCGCCAGGAATGCCATCCATATCCGCATGTCCTGGCGCACCTCAGCAGACAGCCGTGTCCGGTGATGTTTTTCACGAAGACCCCTCATGGCCTGTGCAATTGAGCGTGAAAATGGGCGAGCCATAGGAATTACTCTCAACGCAAAATTCAACTGTCCCACTGTCTGCTGCAACAGCCCTAAATTCACCTTCCTCGCTTGTAAGCACAGTCCTAGAGTCTGTTTGAATTTTTGGATCTTTTCTGCTGGTAATCTAAAACACCCCTCAACAGAATCCAGTTCAATGCCTAAAAATTCCAGGCATGTCACTGGTCCAACTGTCTTCCCCTGTGCCAACGGGACCCCGAAAGAGCGCATGAGCACGCAAAATTCCTGCAATGCCGACGCACACTCCCGTGAACCCGCCGGGCCCAGAAAAAGAAAGTCATCCAGGTAGTGCATCACCCACTGGTGACCCGTATGTTGTCTCAATGCCCATTCCAAAAAGGAGCTAAACTGTTCAAAATAAGCACATGAAATTGAGCAACCCATGGGCATACACTTATCCATGTAGTACTTTCCCTTAAAGGAGAAACCCAGCAGGTGCTGGTCCTGTGGGTGAACCGGGAGTAGTCTAAAGGCTGACTCAATGTCTGACTTAGCCATCAGTGTACCTGCGCCCAAACTCCTCAGCATGCCCGCTGCCTGATCGAAGGACGCATACTTCACTGAGCAAATTGTATCATCAATAGCATCGTTTAATGATGCCCCCCTTGGTGCGGATAAGTTGTGGATGAGCCTAAATTCCCCTAGCTCTTTCTTAGGCACCACCCCCAGAGGAGAGCACACAAAATTCTGCGTGGGAATGACGTGAAATGGTCCTGCTACCCTCCCCAAACGCACTTCTTTAGCTATTTTTGTTGACACCACTGTTGGATTGGCAAAGACTGATAGCTGATTCCTACACTGTGGTCTCCCAACATACCCCCCAGCAGGAATTCGAAAACCATGTGTGAAACCCTCTTGTAATAATCTAGCAGACGTGTGATTCGGGTACCTGTTCAACCAGGGGATCAATGCTGACAGCTGGATGGGTGAATGTGCTATTAGCGGGTGGATCTTACTATTCAGGTTTCCTCCTACCCCTGCTTCCTGCACCACTATTTTTATTTCGGCATGTTGTTTCGGGGTGGGAAGTGTGGCCACATACGCTACATGCGTGCCTGAACTTACAGGTACCTGGTGCCCTGTTGCATGTCCGCCTATTGAAGTCCCAGCATACCCCCTTCGCCTCTCCATTCGCTTTCTGCTTTTGGGCCGTCTCCCCTCCCGGTGCAGATCGAAAGGGCTGTTGAAACGCCTGCTGCGGCCTGGGGAAATACCCCCTACCCGCATTCGTGCTTGTGCTTGCCCCCTGACCCTTCTCGAATTGATTGTGCCATGAGATAGAGTCTACCTTGTCCCATGATAAAGTTTTATCAAATTCTTTGGACTTTCTGAAAGCGACATCATATTCCTTCCATACATCCCCTGCATGATTCTCATGGAACATTGTTATCCTACTTTGATAGCAATTCATGGCTGGTTGCATCCCCTTAAAACGTTCGCCCATTACTGCGCCGAACACTGCAAAAGCCCTCAGCCAGTTGATGAGGTTTTCTTCAACCCTAAACTTGTACAACTTCGCTCTCCATTCACTGGGCAAGAACATTTCCTTCTGTGATTTTGCATATTCCCACTCCCTGTTATCTATTAGCAAAGAAAACATGTTCACATACTTGTCGGCCCATATCATTTCCTTTACACACTGTGACACATGCTGCGCTAAGCACTCACCCCTAGAGGGCAATGTTCCTTCGCCCAGCAAAGGCAGGGCAATCTCCTTACCATTCCCATTGTCGTTGGGTAACATTGCGTCCGCGGTCTTGGCACCGCCTCCATCATTTGCTGGACCTGTTTGGGGAGAAACCGGTGCAGGCGGCGTTGCGCCCCTACCACTAGCCGACAATATCTGATTCACCAATGTTTGTTGCTCCATTGTCAGAGCGGAATTGGCCGGCAACGCACCCCCCCCTAACCATGGGAGAATAGCTGCCACCTGAGCTGCCAGGTCTATTGGCCCGGGCCCTGGCGCGGGAGTGGGAGTAGGGCCCGCACCTAGGGGCACCGGAGCCTGTGGTGGCGCGACGGGTGGCACTGGTGCCGCCGCTGGTATCACCGGCACATTTGGTACTGCCACTGGCAACTGGGGCACCGGGGCTGGAACGGGCACCGGGACCTGAGGTGGCGGGAGTGGGGCAGCAGGGGGTACCTGTGGTGGCAGAATTGGTGCAGCAGGAGGTAGGATGGGAGCAATATTCTGTGGCTGCCCCCCCACCCTCTTATTTCTTGCGCGCCTGGGTGGTGTCACAAAAACGCCCCTTGGCTTGGGCGGTACTATAGTTCGCTTGGGTCTACCAGATGGACCTGCCTGGGCATCTACCTTGGCCCCCAGAACCGCTAAAGCCTTATCCATTTTATCAACTTTCCCCAGTCTCTTATCCATTGCAGACATTCTGCGCATCATTTTTTGTAATATTACACCCACATTTGGATTGCCGCGCCCCCTTCTTTGAGACATAATTATGAGCACACCGTGCTCCGTACCTGACCCAGTTGAAGGTGCACGAGCTGGAATACCTGATCCAATTTGAAGGCGCCTGTGCTGGGGTAGGAAGACCAAAACCTAGTCTTGCAGTCCTGAAAAAGAAAGTACGTTACACTTCCAATAGTGGGTGCCTGCAGTAGATAAGACCCTATACCAGTGAACAGTAGAATGCCACTACAACAGTTAAATATCACCAAAACACTTTAAATATTGCTCGTTGTAACATTTGCTAATATTGAAACATTTCCCGCCACACTCAAAGGGGTATATCCTCCTTTCACCTGTAATTCATTAGAATGCCACTAAAACAGTTAAATAGCACCAAAATTAACACTTTCGATATATATCAGTTATAACACTCTCAATATCGCCTATTGTTAGAGTGAGGAGCATTCACTGTTTCTATCTTAAACACACCCTTTATTAGCGCGAAAAACGTCTTCCTTTAGCCAGACCTTCTTTGGTCTCCCATCCACCGTGTGCCCTTAGCTGTCCCTGCTTCGCTTCGCATTAACCCCAGCGTCAAACCGTCAGCTTTACACAAAGCAGATTATGAAGATCGATCGCGTTTCCTCCCTCGAGAGCTCAGCCCTTCACAATTACACAGCGCTATTCCTAAGATTCACACGGCAGGCAATATATTCGGGCTCACGTACACGCCACCTGATGCGCTCCTCCTTGCTGCCTTATTGCTGAGGGCCCACCTAGCTTACTATCACCGATCGTAGGTGACTGGCCGCCCGCCCGCCCCGCAAAATACCTTGTGCTCCGTTGCCTCAATCGAGCGCAGAAACTGCCGGTCGGCGGTCTGATGGATTCCCGGATCCGTTTTACCGCGTTAAAAATCCCCCTGCGCCGGCTCCGTTATGCGTCGTCCTGGGATCCCCGAGCTCGCCGAGAGCAGTCCTCCACCGCGATCCGTCCTCCGCAGCTAGGGCTCCACAGCGCGTCGGGTTCAGGAAAACCGCTACCGCAAACCACACCTGCAACAAAAACAAAGAAAATTAAACGGCCCCACGGTGGGGCGAGGAGCGAGCCTGGGGAGCGCGGGCACAAAGAGGCCGCTTCCCGCGCTCCCCAGGCTCTTAACCCCTTCGCCGCCGCGACCCCGCCCCCTCGCCCCGGAAGCACACCAGTACTTCCGGGGCGAGGGGGGCGGGGAACGCGGCCCCGAAGGGGACGGGTTATGGGAGGGACCGGGCCCCGCCATGCTTGCGTGGGGGCCTATTGGCCCCCACTTGTATTGCACAGCGCCTCCGTGACCGGAAAAGACAACTTCTGAGGGGGAGTGGTGTTAGCTCTACTTTACGAGGTGTTGGACTCACTTTATCTCCTTTCCTTTTCTGCACTGTCCTTGCCTGTCGCTCTCTCCTTATCCTGCTGTTTTCTCTCCCTAGTCCTTCTGTCTTTCAGCAACAGCAGAGACAGTCAATTCCAATAGTTTAAATGAAATGTTTTCCTGTGCTGCCAAACACGAATACCAGGCAGACAGCTATTCAAAGTTAAGCCTTCCTCCAAGGGTGCCTGCTGGTCTGAAAGCAACACAATGTGCAGTACAACGTGCTATCTGCAAGTGTAAAGCGTGGTTGAGCCGTGTACTGGCTTTAAATGTTCTAATCACTCCAAGGCTTGTGGCAAAGATGTATTGTTTTTGAGCTGTAGTGCAAGAGTTTACTGAGCTGTGAACTGTGCACTTTTAATTGTAATTGTATTTATATTGCGCTTACCACCCTGACCAGGTTTTGAAGCGACAGTTATGTTAGAAAAAAAATGCATTAAGTACAGTCTCGGCATCACTCAAATCTATATTTTGGAAGCACCATTTCATCGTAAGACATTTTGCGCAATCTATCTTACTGTGTGTAATGCAAGTTTAAAATAATGACTGGCATATTCACAGTGCTGTCTGTCACAGGCTGTGACTTCATACCACTAAAAATACAGAAGTTTCTATTCTGTACTGCACTAACCAAGATTTAATTCTGTGGCTCTCTGATTACACTGACCTCTGCAGTGTGTTAACAGACTTTCATAATGTACTATAGTGTGTTTGCCATGAGCATTAACATTTAATATGTATTTTTCACTTAAATTCCTTGTTATTTTATAGGTAGCTATCTGCTGGTGAAACTTACAGAATATTTTGTTTTTTTAGCCACACTTTTTGTACAACTGATATTCTGAACTTAAATTTTTAAAAGTGCTTTCATTTGTCATAATGAAGAAAATTAAGTTTAGGTGAAATACAATATTTGCCTAAGATCACAAAATGTAAGTGGGATAGCTGTGATTTAGCAATATTTTCGGTCTCCACTTTGTACAAATCAGCCACTCAATGGGTTTCTATGTGTCTTTCATTATGTTAAGGCTTTGTTTTTAACCTCTTTGTGTAGGCTTTATATGGTGCGAAGTCGACTCTAAATAATTTAGCGCTTTCATACCTAGGTGTCTGGTTTGACTCTGGTCTGTCTTTTAAGCATCATGTCCTGAAACTGACCGGGACTTGTTTTGGGTTCATAAAAACCTTGAGAAAGTTCTTCAGTCTAATTCCTCTGGGAGCTAGAAAGACAGTGGCAGTGGCTCTGATATCATCAAGATTGGACTACTGTAATAGTCTCCTTGTGGGAATCAATAAAACCACCCTAAGGAGACTACAGGTAGTCCAGAACGCAGCAGCCAGACTGGTGCTGGGTCTGCCACGCAGAGCCTCGGCCACAGCTGCATTAAAGACCCTGCATTGGTTACCGGTTTGTAAGAGAATTCTGTTCAAACTGATCCTGATAACATTTAGAGCCTTCCACAAGCTAGGTCCGGGATATCTTTCAGTAACATTTAAGCAATATATCACGACAAGAACATTAAGGTCAACCACGGCTAACTTGCTTTGCGTCCCAACATTTAAGCTAGTCACCAGAGGCGGAAAGACAGCCACTGTTCTGGGAGCCAAAGCTTGGAATAGCATGCCCAATGAACTGAGGGCCTTTAAACAAGAGAGTCAGTTTAGAAAACAGTTAAAAACATGGATTTATGGGTTATCCGTGGAATGCTGCCAAAAGCTTATCTAGGTTTCAGTCATCTATCTGACCGGTTGTAGCTAGCGCCAGGAGACTCCGTTACGAGTGACAGTTGCGCTTTATAAATGTTCCTTTCATTTCATTTCATGGGCACCAATTACATTACACAAAGTCTCATTCATTTTTTATGGGGCAGATGTGAGATTAAGTAATTTGCCCAGAATCGCAGGGTATTCACATTGAGAATTAAGCCTGGTTCCCCAGTTCCTAAGTCTCTAGCTCTGGCCGCAATACCACACCCTGACTAGAAAGAGGGTGGAAGGCAGGCCGAGGCCAGTATCAGAATTCGATTTTTTTGTCCACTTATCGCATAAATATTGCACAAACTTGCACCAAAATACAACTATTTTGAAAACTTTACGGGGGGGAATACTCACCTCCCGAGGTTCCCCCCATAAACACCAACCTCACACACCCTGCCACTCTCAAATTTCACCAGCCGCCACTGCTTTATTAGAAAAAATGTTTTAACAATTTGCTATACTTTTATAATGGAACTCTCCACCCCAGAGGTGCAGAACTGTTCTCCATGAATTTGAGTCTCTTTGTATCTCTACAAGGAGAGCTGTTTCAGCACCATTGGGGGTTGTCATTAGATTCTCAATTTGCTGTTTGTGTAAAAACATTTAAAAGGTAACAAAAGCAAAATCGTGTGTACTTGCCAGTTACTGAGTCCAGTGCCATTAATCCATCTCCACCGCTTCTCAGAATCCCTCCAGAGGCCAATCCAGTAATCAGGATCGCCTTTGCGATTCAGCAGGAAATCCTGCAAACGAGAAAGAAAAAAAGAACATCAAGAAATTTACAGAGTGGCCTTGAGTCAGTAGTCCAGTGGAATTACAGTGTTCAGATAGGCAAACAACACTCCAAAATGAATCAGAATAGAGATATTAATAGTAGTTATTGTTATTATTAGTAGCAGTGAGTAGTAATGTCTCATAATGGAGAGAAGCTTAGAACATGAATTTTCTGGCAGTGAATAGCTTCACTTTCTGTGTCACGGACCAGTGAAGTGTGGACGCCCTCAGACCCCGTCGGGTGTGATTAGTCCATTTATTTTTTCTTATCCTAAATACTGATATACACCTGCCCCTCCATGGGCTACACTGGACACCTCTAGGCCCTTATTTCTCTCTTCACAAGCTCCCTCCTTCCTTTGCTCGCAGAGCCCCAAATTTGCATTTTAAAGCGAGTACATCATACATTGTATGTGCTTCCCACTCGCACCGAGGCACATCCAAGACAAGGCTTTTAGCACGTGATGGTGTTTCATATTCTCTTTGTGTGACATAAAAGATGATCTTTTATCATGGAACACGACTAAGCGTCCTCTGAAACTACACAAGCAGGACAAGAGAGGAGCGGCGTATCTTCAATGGGGCTTTGCGGGGGATGGCCGACCGGAGGGAGGCTCGCCCCCCCGGGGAATTTTGGGGCCCCGGGAGGAAAGGAGGGGGACGGGAATGACAGGGGACAGGAAGCCAGGATTGGGCTGGTTGGGCTCCTTGGGGAGACTTTAGGCTGGCTTGGGCTACCTTTGGGCTGGGGGGTATAAGAACGGCCATTTTGGGTCACTTTACACCATTTTGGGGACAGTGACCCAGCACCCGAGTTAGGCAGGAGAGTTGTTGTGGTTTGGGTTTTGTTGCAGTGTAGGGTGTAGGAGGGTTTTAGCGGCGGAGGTTGGCGAGCGGTGGTGGCATCGAGGCGTGAGTTTTTGGGAAGCGGCAGGGCAGCGGGTATTGTGGTCTGCGACTCGGACGGCTGGAGCGGCGTTACCTGGCGTGCGGCATGGCGGAGAAGGCGCTGTCTGATCCCCGAGTGCGGGAGGCTCTGCGCCTCTTGGGGGAAGCTGGTAGGATGGACCTGCTGCAAGGAGATGTCCGGGTAAGGCCTCCGCGGCGCGCTGCTGATGGCGCCGCGGCGGCGGTTGCGTCCTGTGAGCCGCCGAGGTCGTAGGCGTGGAGGGAGGAGGGGGCGGGGAAGGGAGGCGGAGTGACGCGCGGCGGCGGTCGGCGGGTGGTGGTGCGCCGAACCGGGGAAAAGGAAAGAAGCGTGGAGGAGTGCGGAAGGTGCCACTGTTGTTTGTGGAAGGGGCGGGGGGGCGGACTGCGAGGTAGAGGCAGAAGGGGCACTGGAGGGAGGCGTGGGGGGATCTAAGGGGGCTGTCAGTGGGGGGAGGGGTGGGGGGGTGCCCGGAAGAAGAGGAGGAGTGCCAAGTTGGAGGTGTTGGCGGGGGGGGAAGGAGGGCGGGAGCCCGTGGTGCAGGAAGGGGGTGTGCTCGGTGGGGGAGGGGATAACGGGAGGGATGCCTGGCGTCCAAGGTGTGGGGACTGAGGGGGTGGGGGAGGGGGGCCGGCCCATGGCGCGGACTGGGGGTGGGACTGGGGCTGGGGGGCCAGCTGGAGGGAGGGGGTGGCTCTCCATTGCTGATTGAGGAATCGGAGGTGGAGGGGGGGGGGGGCAGGGGGAGAGTGACCTGGATTGGGGGTCATCGTCGGAGGGGGAGGGGGGCGCAGTGGGGCCCAGCAGGCCGGCGTCGCCACGGGGGGTGAGGATAGATGTAGGGCAGGGGGGGTGAGGCGCGGGTGGACGGGGGCGGGGGAGGGGCGAGGCGTTGCCACAGGGGGCGGGGGCGGATGGGGGGTGGGGTAGGGGGGTATGGAGAGTGGAGTCACGAGGTTGGGGGAGTGGCGGGGGTTAGCGGGGGAGGGTCGCGGGGATGTGGGGCGTGTTGGGGGTGGGCGCGGGGTGAGACGGGGGTGCGGGGTGGGAGGGGAAGGGGGGTGGGGGGAGGACCGGCGCGACGGAGAGGGCATTCAGCGGCCTGGGGGAGGGGCGCACCAGGAGGTTGGGGGGCGAAGGGGGTGAGTTTTCCTCAGCATGCTGGACTGCCCCGCTTTTTTCTTGGCAGGAGCAGTTGGCAGGGGGCTCGGGTGAGCAGCATCCGGCTCCAACCCGCCGAGAGGATGGGCCGGCTCTGCCTTGTACGGGCGGTCGCGCTCCACCGAGGGACCATGCACATGAGGACAGCGGATGGCAGGGCCATAGGTCTCCGCCGCCCCCCTCCCGATGGGTCGAGACGGCCGCCGGGGACGGGGATGGAGCGAGAATGTGTCAGGCTACACAGATTACTGAGCGGAGAGTGGGAGGAGGGAGAGCGTGGACTTGGGGGCGTTGATGAAGGCGTGCAGGGACAAGGCAGGTCTGAGCAGGGTGAGCACAGGAGGTGGCCAGGCGAGGCAGTGGGGGGATGTAGAAGGATGTGGGGAGATGGAGTCAGAGGAGGAAGGGGAGCTTTGGGAAGGGGAGGGGGAAACGAGTAATGCTGTTGGAAGTAGTTTGCAGGTACGCCCCGGGCAGACGGTGCCATGAGTGACGGCCCCCCCAGCGGAACTGGTTAGGCAGCAGGATCCGGTGCGGATGCCAGCCTTGATGCCAGGTAAGGCCGGTGCACGGTTGGGGAGTGGCTTGGGCGGGCCTCATGGAGGCCAGGTGTCTGGGGGTGCGGATGCCGGAAGGGGTGGCTTGGCACGCCTCGGGGAGGCCTGGTGTCTGTGGGAACGGATGCTGAGGGAGGGGATTTGGTGATATTGGTGAAGGGCAGGTATGTGATGGATACGGGGGTGTGTACGGCGACGGAGGGGGTGGCGGGAGACGCGGCGTCGGTGAGCGCCGGGATGGGGGATGCGGCGAAGTCCGGCAGGTCGGCGGCGTCTGGAGTCGGGGCGAAGGAGAGTTGTGATGTGCCGGTCAGGAAGCTGTCTTATATGGGGGTGGCAAAACCACTGGGGGCGCACTTGTCACTGGCAACTAAGGAGAAGATCTGGAAGGGGGAGTATGTGGAGATTTTGAAGTTGCTTCACAGGGAATTGATGGCCAAGGAGGGTTCGAAGGAGGAGGAGCAGGAGTTAGCCAGGCGCCCCAAGGTGCCAGTGACCATTGAGAATTGGTCGGCTGCCTTCCTGATATATGCCAGTGTATACTGCGAAAAGTATCCGGACAGGTCGGTCGCTTTGTTCAAATATATGGATGTGGTGCGGCGGGCTCAAGTGACGTACGTAGGTTACGTTTGGTCGCATTACGACGAGGAGTTCCGGGCGCGCATGGCATCGCATCCAGAGGCGAAGTGGGGAGAGTTGGATGCAGACTTGTATCAGCAGACGATGAGTGGGGTGAAGTTTGGCCGCACCATCTACACGGCCAGTGGGCTTCTGCTGGCGCCGCCCCCCTTTACGGCCCGCCCCACTCGTGGGGGGGTGGGGTCGGGAGACACCGGGAGTACAAACAGCATCGGGGCCTGCTGGGACTTCAATAAGGGGTCCTGTCTCATGCAAGTGTGCCGTCTTCGGCACGAATGCTCCAAGTGCGGGAGGAGACACCCAGTGGTGCGCTGCCGGGGGCTCGGGGGAGGGCCCGCACAGGGGAACAACAGCCAGCGACCGCTCCCGTTGGGGGTGAGGGGGCGACAGGGGGGGGGGCCTTGGCATGGGAAAAGGCTCGTACACCGGTTAGGCTGGACAGGCTCGAACCCCTCTTGGCGGCTTATCCGCGGGCGGACGATGCGGCCGTGCTGCGTCGGGGCTTCAGGGAGGGTTTTCGGTTGGGGTACGAGGGTCCGCGGATCGCTCGGTGGGCGGAGAATCTGAAGTCCGTGAACGCGCACAGAGGTATCGTCCGGGAGAAGCTTTTCAAGGAGGTGAAGGAAGGGAGGATGGTGGGCCCCTTTTAGGAGCCGCCCCTGCCGGACTTGATCATTTCACCGATTGGAGTGGTTCCAAAGAAGGAGCTGGGTCAGTTTCGACTGATTCAGCATCTGTCATGGCCAGAGGGCACGTCGGTGAATGATTATATCTCGGCGGATTTGGCGTCGGTGTCTACTCGTCCGTGGACGTGGCGAGGAGGCAGGTGACAGCGGCGGGGCGGGGTGCACTCGTGGCGACATGTGATGTAAAATCTGTGTTTCGGCTGTTGCCGGTGCATCCGGTGGATCATCAGTTGCTGGGGATCCAGTTTGACGGCCTCATTTTCGTGGATAGAGCGCTTCCCATGGGGTGCTCCGTGTCGTGTGCATTGTTTGAGAGGTTCAGCTCCTTCTTGCAGTGGGCTTTTTCTGGCACACAGGCTCTGAGGCGGTGGCGCACTACCTGGACGACTTCTTCCTGGTGGATCGGCCCGGTTCGACCGACTGCCAGCAGCAGCTGGACAGTTTTACGGACTTGATGGGTTACCTGGGGGTTCCCTTGGCGCCGGAGAAGACTCAGGGTCCAGCACGGTGCTGTCCTTTCTCGGTATAGAGCTCGACTCAGCGGCCATGGAAGCACGCCTACCGGAGGACAAGCGGGTGGTGATGATGGACTTGGTGAGTGGCATGTTGGCCAGGCGGAAGGTGAAGGTGCGGGAGGTGCAGGTGTTGCTGGGGCATTTGAACTTTGCGTGCCGTGTTGTGCTGGCGGGGCGGACGTTTTGCCGTCGGCTGGGGCAGGCATTGTCCAGTCTGACGTTGCCACACCATCACGTACGCCTGGCGGCGGGTTTGAGGGAGGACTTGAGCATGTGGCTGGCTTTTCTGGGGCGTTTTAATGGAGTGCCCATGGCGCCGACAGAGGACTGGGAGTGGGACGTCACGATGTCGTCGGACGCGGCGGGAGTCGGCGGTTTCGGGCTTTACTGGGCGGGGAGATGGTGCGCGGAGCAGTGGCCGGCTCATTGGCAGGCGGGGGGAAGGAGTATTGCGTTCCTGGAGCTTTTTCCGTTGGTGGTGGCTTTGACAGTGTGGGCGCAGGACCTGGCGCACAAGCGAGTCTTGTTCAGGGTGGACAATATGTCGGTGGTGCAGGTGATGAATCGGCAGTCCGCGAGGGAGCCACAGGTGCTGAAGTTGATGCGCGTTTTCGTCTTGAAGTGCTTGGAGCATGGCATTCTGTTTCAAGCTCAGCATGTACCAGGGGTGGACAATGACATTGCGGATGCTTTGTCTCGTTCACAGTGGCAGAGGTTCCATGGGCTAGCCACGGAGGCGGCCGCAGCCAAGACGCAGGTGCCGGAGGAGGTTTGGTTGGTGGTAGAGCGCGGGTCGTTCAGATGGTGAAGGCGTCTCTGGCGGCGTCCACGAGGAAGACTTATGAGCAGGCTTGGCTGGAGTTTCTACATTTTGGAGCGGTAGGGCAACGTGGCAAGTGGCGTCGGGAGGAGCAGGTGGTGCGGTTCATGCTCGGTCTGATGGACAAGGGGCTGGCGAGGGTGACGATTGCGAAGAAGTTGGCAGGGGTGACGTTCATGGGGAAGCTCTGGTGGGGTTATGCGCCTTCGGCGGGAGAGTTGGGGGGCGTCTTTTGGAGGGTTGGGAGAGGGAGAAGGGGGCGCGGGTGCGGCAGCAACGTCCTATTACGGAAGTGATGCTGGAAGGCTTGGTGCGCCGCCTACCGGGGGTGTGCAGGGATCAGGCGGAGACAGTTTTGTTTTCAACACTGATGTCGTGGATGTTTTTTGGAGCGTTCCGGGTGTCGGAGTTGGTGGGGTTGCAAGGACGGCCGGGAGTGCAGTGGGGGGAGGTAGAGTTGCAAGGCGGGAGGTGGCGGTGCGTTTGCGACGGTCAAAGGCTGATCAGCGTGGAGAGGGTACTTGGGTGGTGCTGGGTCCTGGGGGGTCAGAGGCGGTGTGTCCGGCGGAGTGGGGGAGACGACTGGCGAGGGGGCATGCACTGGACGGTGCAGAGGTTTTTGGCCGGGGAGAGGCTGGTCGGGTGACGGCGGCTCAGCTGCTGTGGGTCCTGCGGCACGCCCTACGGTCTATGGGTGAGGACCCGAAGGAATTCGGGATGCATTCCTTTCGCATTGGTGCGGCGACGGAGGCAGCGCGAAAGGGTCGGGGTAAGGAAGAGATCAAAAGGCTGGGACGCTGGAAATCGGACTGTTATAGGACGTACGTCAGGATGCGGGGGGTAGGAGTGGAGTGAGGTTGACATGTTTGGCCCATTGCTTACATATGTATCTTTGCAGGTGCGGTGGCGGGGCCTACTGCGACAGCGATGAGCATTTACGTGGTGGGCCATTCCTTTGTTAAGAGAGCGGAGAGGGCCGAATGGGAGAAACACAGGAACCTCAATTTGGAGTTAGATGAACAGTTGTTTAGGTGTCATTGGAGGGGAAAAGGGGGCATGCGTTGGCACGAGTTGGTGCCGCCTTAAACAATGTTGTGTGGGGGGGGGGGTCTGTCCGGATGTGGTAGTCATCCACTTGGGAGAAAATTACTTGGTGCAGTGTAAGGGACTGGCACTTGTGAAACAGATGAAGAGGGATTTGCTGGAAATTCAGAGGCAGTTGGCGGGGTGTTATGTAATTTGGTCGGAATTCATTCCTAGACGATGCTGGAAAGGGGCAGAGAGGCCTGCGGCTATTGACAGGACGCGGAGGAAAATTAACAGGGAAATGCGGGCTTTCTGTGAGAAGGAAGGTTTGGGTAGGATGGAGCACCCGGAGCTGAGGTATGGGGCGGTGTATTTTTTCAGGGAGGATGGCGTGCATTTGTCACGATATGGGATGGAGCTCTATATTGTGCAGCTGAAGGAGGCAGTGGATCGGGCCGTTGGGGTGCGCAGGTATCCAAAGGTCAGGGGTCCTAGGGGGGGGTCGAAAGCCGTATGGGGCTTTCAAGTGGCGCTTTTCCTAGTTTAGGGGGGGTAGGATAGGAGGAATGAGGTTTCCTGGACAGAGGGGGAGGGAGTGTACATATGGCAAGTGTTTAAACATATGAGGCAGGCGTTTGGGTAGTTGGTACTTATGTATATGTTGTTTGCGGGGGAACTTTTTAGGGGTGGGGGTGGGGTTTAGTCAGGTATGTGTATATTTAGTTAGGCCTAGTTTTGTACGGCAAAGGCCAAGGATCGGGTCTAGTTCGCGCTATATAAAACTCTTCCCAAAAAAAAAACAACAAAAAAAGGATGTGGTATTGTGTTAAGATGCACCTGTTCCCAATAAAGCGGCCTTTATCACACCTTATATTGTCTCCGGTCGGTCTTTCCCCTCCCCGTCTCCCGATGGGTCCCAATGGGGCTTTGCGGGGAGTGGCCGACCGGAGGGAGGCTCGCCCCCCCGGGGAATTTTGGGGCCCCGGGAGGAAAGGGGGGGGACGGGAATGACAGGGGACAGGAAGCCAGGATTGGGCTGGCTTGGGCTACCTTTGGGCTGGGGGGTATAAGAACGGCCATTTTGGGTCACTGTACACTATTTTGGGGACAGTGACCCAGCAGCCGAGTTAGGCAGGAGAGTTGTTGTCCCGCCCTCCCGCCCTATGGAGGCATGGTTTTTGGGTGGGTTTGGGCAGGGTTGTTTCTCTGGTCCAGGGGGCTGTTTCTGGAGGGGTTTTGTTGGGAGCAGGTGCGAGCTTTGGTTAGGTCGGCTGGGATCTGATGTCGCTGGGGGCAGGTGCTGGTAAAATGTTGTTGGGGTGGCGCTTTTCCTAGTTAAGGGGGGGGGTAGGATAGGAGGAATGAGGTTTCCTGGACAAAGGGAGAGGGAGTGTACATATGGCAAGTGTTTAAACAGTTGAGGCAGGCGTTTGGGTAGTTGGTACTTATGTATCTGTTGTTTGCGGGGGAACATTTTAGGGGTGGGGGTGGGGGTTTGGTCAGGTATGTGTATATTTAGTTAGGCCTAGTTTTGTACAGCAAAGGCCAAGGATGTGGTATTGTGTTAAGATGCACCTGTTCCCAATAAAGCGGCCTTTATCACACCTTATATTGTCTCCGGTCGGTCTTTCCCCTCCCCGTCTCCCGATGGGCCCCAATAGAGGGCAGCAGGAAGGATTTTAGTGAAGGATAAAAAACGTTGTTTCATCAGTTCACTCCTCGCGTGGATGATGCACACTGTGAATGACAGAAAGTCACCTCTCTTACCAGTTCCTCCTGTGTATCTATCATCGCCAGGGTGGAGTCGAGTGCAGCGCACGAGTCTTTGGCCTCCGGCCAGGTTCCTTCAGCTTCAGAGAAATAGAAACACTTGTTCTGGTACCAGGTCCACTCTTTGTTACAAGGGGGCAGCACAACACCGTCCATTAGATCTTCTGTAGCATTTCCCGCTGTCTGTCCCCGCTCATCCCAGAGCTGGTTTTTTTCATCTCGAACTGTTGACACAGGAAGTCAGGAAACAGTCAGGACATCTCATTGAAATGATTTAGTTGGTGTTTGTTAAAAAAAAGTACAAGTTAAATACAACTGGCATTTGTGAATTAATGGTCATAGTGGGTGTAATTGAAAGATACAAGAACGTGACATTTTGAATATAGGAAGATTATTGGTAAAAAGTTATATCTGTTTTATAGACTAAAAAAGGCAGACTAATCCTGGTGCTCTTGAAAAGTATTCACTCGTTTGTGCCTATAAGAAGCTATTACATACAGTTTCTATGCACACAAAAATGTAAACATTCTTATTACGACAAAGCTAAATGTCTGACTCCATCTGATTCGAAGGTGCCTTTCTCCCTCAAAGTGCCCTCCACTGAACCACAACTGTACAAATACGGGCAATATTTTAGTATATTCAGCCAGAGCCATTCAGTATAGCCTACTTGACAAGCTCACCACTCCAGGCCCAGCCTCGACCCCTGAACCCTCCTAAGCGTTTAAACATTGACAACTCATCCTGTCAGCAAAGCTGCAATTTCTTTTGTTTTCTTATGTCTTGTCAAACCTACTCTATAGCGTAAATCTACAACAACAAAAAATCAAATTGTAGAATGCATGTTTTTAATTTCCTTACAATGCCTTTTGCATTTAAATTTGATTATAATAATACACATTGTTGCCTAAAACACACTTCAAATATTAGCACATAATCCATCCACCAAAAAATTCTCAAAACACTGACAGACATACATGCACGTCATGGAAACAAATACCACATAAGCACGCTTAAATATTCTAAATAATTCCTAAGAGTACTAAACTATCGAATCATGTCATAAAAAATACATAACAAGTACCATGGCTAATATAGTCCAATATTGCCATCTGGGGTTCAGGAATCATTTATGAATGTCTATGCCTTCGGCCTTGTAGTTTGTGATGTGCTAATCCTGGGGCATATTACCAACAACTAGCGATAATTTTTGTCTCTAACTTGTTTAGAGACAAAAATTATCGCCGCACATCGGCGATTTTTATCGCAGATAAACCTTGCTATTAGCAAGGTTTATCGCAAATGCGATAAAAAACGGCCGCAATGCATGAATATCGCTGAAAAGTCAGCGATAATCATGCATTATCGAGCAAATGCTCTTAGCCATGTTATCCACCTCCCATTGGATAACATGGTGAAGAACTGCTCAGGCCAGGTGTTAGCTTTTGGAGATATTCGCGCTTAGCGCGAATATCTCCAAAAGTTGGTAATAGGAGATAGCGATGTTAGCGACTGTTTCCAGTCGCTAACATCTTGGCATGCCCACTTTGCATGTCATTAGTGATAAATATCACTGACATGCAAAGCGGGGCCCAAGATGGTCGCTATCTCCTATTAGCTGTCACTAACTGGTGTTAGCGACAGCTTGGTAATAGGGAGATAATTTTATCTCCGCTTTCTTGGCTTTTAAAGCCAAAAAAGCGGAGATAAACCCCCTTGATAATATGCCCCCCTGTTCTTAAAATCTCTCGGAGACGCGTGAGGTGAGCAGATTCAGAGTGTCGCTGGTGTTGTAGTGTGCGCTATATACAGGAGCTTCTCTCTGCCTAAACTTGGGAACTACCCAGGTCGCTGCTTACTTTTTTCCATAAATTATGTGGCATTCTAATCCTGAAAGGGTATTGTTTTGATATATATATATATATATCTATATCAGATTGACAAAGGCTGTTGACACAGCCAAAATGCGTCTCTCCTGGTTGCTGGGTCGTGGGAGGCCCATCTTATTAAAAGAAGCCGTATTCTTTGCACTCCTCGTGTGCGTGCTCTTTTCCTTCGGGAGCAGGAGTGTTGTTGACGAAGTGGAAAGAGTAAACAAGGGCACCTTGTGGCAGATACTTTTTCCAGGGTACTGGAGCACTCTGACCCACCGCACCCGCATCTGAACAGTGCCGCTGCAGTTTCAGTCTGTGAACTTACACGGAGGAACCAAAGGCCACTGTTTCTGAGGTTTCAGAACTGTCCTCATGTGGATAATTTGCGGTAGAACAAGTGGGTGTTTATTTGCTGTGTACTGCCGCGAAGATGTGATGTTAGCAGGCATTTGATAAAGTCACTTAGGACGAAACGCGTCATGCCGAAGCTGTTTGGGAAATAAACCACCTACCTGGCTCCCCGCTGTGTCCCTCCGATTCTTCCTTCGGTTTGAATCCTGTGTGGCATATTATGCGTGCCGGCCCGCTGGAGGGACCCGCCTCACGAAGTGGAAAGAGTAAACAAGGGCACCTTGTGGCAGATACTTTTTCCAGGGTACTGGAGCACTCTGACCCACCGCACCCGCATCTGAACAGTGTCGCTGCAGTTGCAGTCTGTGAGCTTACATGGAGGAACCAAGGGCCACTGTTTCTGAGGTTTGAGAACTGTCCTCATGTGGATAATTTGCAGTAGAGGCGTCCTGGGGACCCAGCAGGTGGTTTTGACTCTGCAAAGCAGCTGGCCAGAACACCAGCACCACGTTCCTAACTGCGCCCTGGATCCCAAAGATGGACACTGTGACACGAGAGGAGCACCTCATCCGGCAAGTAGTGAGAGGTGCATGCTGGGATCTGTAGTCTGCCGACGTGGCTACAGCATTCTGTGAGACTATAATCCTGCCCCCAGGGACAACCCCAATGGTAGAACAAGTGGGTGTTTATTTGCTGTGTACTGGCGCGAAGCTGTGATGTTAGCAGGCATTTGATAAAGTCACTTAGCACGAAACGCGTCATGCTGAAGCTGTTTGGGAAATAAACCACCTACCTGGCTCCCCGCTGTGTCCCTCTGATTCTTCCTTCGGTTTGTATCCTGTGTGCTATATATATATCTATATCTATAGATATATAGATATAGATATATATATATCTATATATATTACCTACTGGCGGTCGCCAGTAGGTATATATAGTTAGGATTTTTTCTCTATGGGATTTTTGAAAATTCTATGTCTAATAACTTTGGCGTTTGTGGACGGAATTGGCTGAAATTTTCAGGAAAATGGCACATTTTGTTTCTGAGCAGCCCTTGAAAATTTGGGGGGGGTCGAGAAAAAAGGGGGGTCCCAAAACGTGTTTTTAACATTGAGTTTTCCATAGGGCGGTTGGCCTCACTTTTAGCCCGAACGGCTGAATGGATTTGCACGAAACTTGGCAAAATTGTAGGGACTGGTAGCCCGATGTGCCTTTTGTAGGTCTCAATATATGTGCTCCAGTGGATTTTGAGAAATTAACGTTTAAAAAAAGATATATATCTGTAACAGCGGACCTGGCAGCGTCCCAGGACGCGTACTTTACGCGCAACGGAGCTTTGTGAAGCGAAGCTGATTGGTTCTCCGGCGTCTGTCAACATTCCAAAAAGTCCGTAGCGGCCGCCATCTTGTCTCTCGGTAGGATCGAGAGACAAGAGGAGGTCAAAACAAAGGGGTAAATAACTATAAGGGGGCATAGTAGATCCTCGCTGACCCCCTAGGTTTGATGTGGAGGTTTTAAAAGGGCCCCGCGGGGCAAAAAAAAATAATAATAATAATAATCGAACGGCTGAATGGATTTGCACAAAACTTGGCAAAATATTAGGGACTGGTAGCCCGATGTGCCTTTGCTAGGTCTCAATATATGTGCTCCAGTGGATTTTGAGAAATTAACGTTCAAAAAAAGATATATATCTGTAACAGCGCTCCGCTTCGCGTAACGGAGGTTTGCGAAGCTGATTGGTCATTCTGTCACTGGGCTATAGTTGGGCTACATCTGGCTGATATTTGGGCTACATTTGTTTTTTTGTGTGTCTGGCGGCCATCTTTGGGCTACATTGGGCTACATTGGGCTTCATTGGGCTACATTGGGCTACATTTGGGCTCCAACATATATATAGGCCAATGTAGCCCAATATATATTTTTCAAAGTTAATTTTCGTAAAAACCACTGGAGCATATATCTTGAGACATAGCAAAGGCACATCGGGCTACCAGTCCCTACAATTTTGCCAAGTTTCGTGGAAATCCATTCAGCCGTTCGAGCTAAAAGTGAGTCCAACCGCCCTATGGAAATGAAGGAAATGAATGGGTAATTTGTAATTAGCAAATAGCTCATCGCAAACTAGGAATGGTAAAGAATCGCTATTTATTCCTTAAAGTTCGCTATTTAGGAAATGCAAAAAACTTTGATGATACATATGGCGGTTCATCTCTAACAAGATAAGAAGCATAGGGATACATTTATGATGACTGGCGCATCACCAGGGATGTGTTAGTCATTCTGTGCCGCTGTTCCGTCACCTATGGTGTGCTGCATTTACAATGCGGCGCATCATGGGGCAAGAACAGCACAGATGCGTGATGTATCTGTGCCGTAAAGGTGGCGCATTGCTGGAGTTGTATCGCAAGTGTAATGAAGCTCCAGCAAGGGTCGGGGGTGCCCCTGTCGCAGGGTTTCTGTTCTCACACAGAACTGTGGACAGAGGATTGGAACCTCGGCGAATTAGGGTGTCCCAAAACACACGTTAGTAATCAAAAACTCCTTAGCAAGCTAGGTACAGTGTCACATTGGATATAACAAACTCTCAATGTTTAGACAATCCAGAATATGAACTTATAGTACCTCAGGATACGTGGAACTCATGAACAGTCGGTCGTTATATATTTCTTAGAAACCAGAACATGGAGTTAAGAAGAACACATGTGTATTTGAAATGTTTATTTACTAATGCCGTCTTCTCAGGCGTAGTATCTTAGATAATAGAAGTACACATATTATCAGTAGCAAAATTACCAGCATAGTTACTAGTACATAAAAAGCGAATGGTGATAGTATGTTAACATGCTGTAAATGAATAAGAGTTAGCAACACTTATAAGCAGCCGCGGGCCGTGGAGGGAGTTACGGTGAGGCAGGGAGGCGGGGAGGGGGAGAAGCAGGGTGGAGAATACAAGTACACATATTATCAGTAGCAAAATTACCAGCATAGTTACTAGTACATAAAAAGCGAATGGTGACAGTATGTTAACATGCTGTAAATGAATAAGAGTTAGCAACACTTATAAGCAGCCGCGGGCCGTGGAGGGAGTTACGGTGGGGCAGGGAGGCGGGGAGGGGGAGGGGCAAGGTAGAGAGGGCTCCACCCTGCTTCTCCCCCTCCCCGCCTCCCTGCCTCACCGTAACTCCCTCCACGGCCCGCGGCTGCTTATATCTCACCCTCCCTAATACACATATTATATTATTTGCTAAGAAGGTCTCTTTGTGTTGGTTTAGGGCGTGCCCATACTTTAGTGTCTTAGATTTGAAGGAATCACATCAGCATACACCAGCTCTCTCTTCATGTGAACCGCATCAACTGTTGTGTATGTGTGTTCGGCAAAGCAATATAAAACCCGCCTCATGCCCAGAATTGGCAGAAGTTGCACTTATGTTATGAGTATGAAGTCGTGGAGATCAGACCTCATAACAATTCTGTATCGTGTTGTTCTTGAAACTTTAGCACTCGCTGTACAGATATAGTTTAGCAAGCAAAGCAGATAGTAGAGCAATAACATATTATTCTCATGTAAACCACGATGAACTACTAGGTGGAAAGCTAAAGCAACAACTGAGTGTCGTGTGCAGAAGTTGCAAAAAAGGAAAAATGGCGTTTAAACCGGTAATGAGCCCATGCTAACTTAACACGGTGTAAAGATATCCAGGACCTAGATGACACCTCCCCATGATCCGGAAACGAACTGAATAAGATAATAGAAGTGCCATCTCATGAGAGCAGATTGCAAGTTTATATGTGGACGGTCCGCAAGGTAAAGCATTAAAAACTAGGAAAATTTAATGCTAAAGAAAAATAAAACAGCCAAGTACTTTATCGAGTCTTAAGCCAATAGGCAAGGTAAATAATAAAAACTTGACAAATAAGTCAATGAATTGTCAATGAAATGCTAGTACTCAGCATATCAAACATGAAAAAGGTCTATGACATAACTGTGTATGCAAAATAAGCTGCAACAGCCTCCAATAGGAAGTCACCGTCTTCATCCGAAAACAGTTCAGCCATCCAATTTAAAAGCGGAAAAGAACATACGTGCTCTCCCAGCACCGGATCCTCTATCACCATCAGAGGACAGCTCGGTGGGTTTTCAAGAAAGCTCTGTTCCAAGAAAGACTGTGCTGCCGCCAGTAAATTCCAGGGACCAAGTAGTCCATGCATCAATGCCACAGCCATAATCCTTTCGCCAGGACAAACCAACTCGTGAGTAATGATAGGAGTCATCAGCTGATTAAAGTCGACGTCAGGAGAAACCGGTCCGCAGAGACACAAATCAATGGCCCAATCGAAATCACAGGTCAGGCAGTGAAATACAGGCTGGACACAGGTGAAGTAGGAGAATCGAAAAGATAATCCATATGCCGTGCTTAATATCGCCAACGGCATTGTGCCATAATATTCTAGCATGCGATTGCGGAACAGTGTCAGCAGCTGCAGGGTGGGAGGTTGCATAGGAGGGACATCCATATTTAAAAATGTAAAAAAGCACAAGAGCGTCCGCTGGTAATGCAAGTAAAAATGCCAATCCACGAACCAGAGTGGAGAAAATAGAATGAAAGGAAGCAGGGATGACTCCAAAGATTTTCTCAAATGAAGTCACGAGACCACTGGTAACAACTTTAAAAAAGTGCGCCAGGGTCTTTGTGGAGGATGCGTTAAAGATAGTCGGAACCATCTTGCTGAAATTGAAAGGCAAATCTGAATTAAAAGTATTCCTTTTATCGTAACAGTAAGTGAACGGGTTATTTGCTGCAGAAATGTTCTATTTCCTCCCACACATGAACATAGGGAGTTTTCAATCTGGCCACAAATACCAACCTTGGGACAGATTTCAACGGCATGGCAAGAATAAGAGCTCTTTTGTCTCAGAGAGAGGTGGCCTTGAGTTCGGCCCGTGAAACTTTCGTGCTTCACATAGCGAACACCCGTACAGAGGTGCAGACCCTTTTCAATTAACTCAGAACAATCTTCATTATTGAGCATCAAATAACTACCATTTTCCAACAACTTGAACGTGGGGATGATAGCAG
This sequence comes from Lissotriton helveticus, assembly GCF_964261635.1. Lineage (NCBI taxonomy): Eukaryota > Metazoa > Chordata > Amphibia > Caudata > Salamandridae > Lissotriton > Lissotriton helveticus. Next base: position 1,835,022,622 of record NC_136068.1, on the reverse strand, counting down.
GAACTGGCGTGCCTTGCAACACGCAAGCCATATTTGGTCGGTGTTTGTTGCATGAACCGTGTAACTGTATGTGCCTACACATTAGTGAATGATCTGGCGTCTCAGTGCATTCCTCTCCATTCAGATAAACTTCTTGATCATCTTTGAAACATCTGTATGTGTATGGAAGCGACCAGACCTCATGAAGAAAAGCACTACCTAAAGGTTCATAACGACCTATTGGTATATATTTCATACAATTTGAAAACTTATATAAAGCAAAAGGCAGCGTTATTAAACCGTGGATAAGGCACGTTGCCAAAAAACCCGCAATCCTCTGCTGATGATGTCACTGAGCATGTCATGAATGATGTAATATGTGACATCATCAGCAGTGGATTACGGGTAATAGTATCTCTAGTTTACTCCCCTATAGCTGTCTTTCTTTTAACATAAGTGTCTGTTTCCTTCCCTTATACTTACTGTTTTTGGTTCGCTTCTAGTTCGCGTACCGGCGAGCGAACTGGGAAGCGAACTAAGAGAAATAGAGGTTGGCACAGTTCCAAATATTGTACCAATTTTTTAATAACGGGGAGGTAGTTCTGAAAAGAACTTTTTTTTTTATTGTTTTTGTTGTTTTATATTTTTTTTTTATTTTTCGGAACATTTTTTTACTTTTTTTGAATTTTTCTGAAGTTTTATATTTTTTTGGGTTTTTCTTGGAGGGGGCAATGAAAACGATTCATTGTAAAGGGCTCAACAGGAGCAACAAAACAAAAAAAGAAGTATTTATTATTTTGGGCGTTTCGTACAAACTTGCATATGATAGTCAATAGCTCTGTTGATCAGAGTGATGCTTTTTTCTCCGTAGGAAATGAATCCATCGCGAAATACGCAGGTGTGTTTTACTTCACCAAATTTCATTTGTATATTTGGCACCATCTCCCTGCCCTCTGGTCCCGTTACTTCCGGTACAACAGATCTTCTGGCAATAATAGGGAGATTATCTAGGTCGTTCCGAAACTGTGCAGCACTGTAGTTGTTAGGATGCCACCTAGTCATATGGCGATGCATTGTGTAGTTTCCGAAACTGTATTTTTTCTCGGTTCCTCTGGACAGTCTATCTTGACATATAAGGCAAGTTACGTATCTTGCATTTACTTTTTTCTGACCTTTGGGAATTTTAAAAAATTGCCAAATGAAGTTTTCTTTCCGGTGAGACGTCCTGGGCTGCTCAGGCTAAAACTGCCTCTCTTCGTGCTCGTCGTCCTGTTCCTCTTCTTCTTCTTCTTGTTGAATTATAACTTGAGCAGGTGGTCCACTCTTCCTTGGATGTGGTGGAGGTGGTGGGGAAGCACCAGCTGAAGCTACTAAAGAAGCCATTGCTCAATGATCACAAAGGGTCTTTCTCTCACAATGATGAAAGTCAGAGTGAGGAAAGAAGGAGGGATTTTCATCATTTGGGAAAAACAAGAGTTCTCAACCAATCAAAAGTGTTCATTTTAGATTATATGACCTAGTCTTACATCATTAGGAAACCAAAAGTGAAATGAACCAATGAAAAGTGTTATTACCAAGTCACATGACTTGCTGTGTTTACGTTAAGCGCTTTGCAGGGCCTCCCGGTTTGCTTCCAGAAACCTGCGCTTTGCGACTCGCTTCGCGTACCAGTTCGCTAACGTAGCACGTCATATGACGTATCACGCGACAACGTGAAACGTCATGCGGACGGGAGGCGTCACGATGTTGTTTTCTGACGCGTTTACCGGCTCGCGGTCTATTTCGCGGCATCAAGGTCAGCTAACGGGAAGCTTCCCGATTCGCGAAGCGGGAACGAAGAAAAAAAAATATTTAAAAAAAAAATTATTCATAAACATATAAAATATATTTTTGGATTTAAAGAAGAATACATTTTACAGCTACAGATATTAGCTGTTAAAAAACCAATGAAATTCACAGAAAAAACCATAGGTTATAGACCATATATAGTTAGGAATTAGCATTTACAAAACCTTGAAAATTCACTGAAAAAACCATAGGTTATAGACCATATATAGTTAGGAATTAGCATTTAGAAAACCTTATTTTACTCACACAAAACCATTGAAATTCCATATATAGTTAGTTGCACTAACTATATATCGCGCACCCGCAATCCACTGCTGATGATGTCACATATTACATCATTCATGACATGGTCAGTGACATCACTGATGACATCACTGATGACATCTCAAATGACATCACTGATGACATCACTGATGACATCTCATTTGACATCAATGACCACATAACTGATGATATCAATGGTTTTGTGTGAGTAAAATAAGGTTTTCTAAATGCTAATTCCTAACTATATATGGTCTATAACCTATGGTTTTTTCAGTGAATTTTCAAGGTTTTGTAAATGCTAATTCCTAACTATATATGGTCTATAACCTATGGTTTTTTCTGTGAATATATATATATATATATATATATATATATATATATATATATATATATAGATATATATATCTATATCTATATATCTATAGATATAGATATATATATATATATCTATATCTATATATACATAGATATAGATATTACCTACTGGCGGTCGCCAGTAGGTATATATAGTTAGGATTTTTTCTCTATGGGATTTTTGAAAATTCTATGTCTAATAACTTTGGCGTTTGTGGACGGAATTGGCTGAAATTTTCAGGAAAATGGAACATTTTGTTTCTGAGCAGCCCCTGAAAATTTGGGGGGGTTTCGTCAAGGGGGGGCCGAGTAAAAAGGGGGGTCCCAAAACGTGTTTTTAACATTGAGTTTTCCATAGGGCGGTTGGCCTCACTTTTAGCCCGAACGGCTGAATGGATTTGCACGAAACTTGGCAAAATTGTAGGGACTGGTAGCCCGATGTGCCTTTGCTAGGTCTCAATATATGTGCTTCAGTGGATTTTGAGAAATTAACGTTCCAAAAAAGATATATATCTGTAACAGCGGACCGGGCAGCGCTCCGGTTCGCGGACTTTTCGCGGTACGGAGCTTTGTGAAGCGAAGCTGATTGGTTCTCCGGCGTCTGTGAACATTCCAAACAGTCCGTAGCGGCCGCCATCTTGTCTCTCGGTAGGATCGAGAGACAAGAGGAGGCCAAAGCGAAGGGGCAAATGACCATAAGGGGGCATAGTAGATCCTCGCTGACCCCCTAGGTTTGATGTGGAGGTTTTAAAAGGGCCCCGCGGGGCAAAAAAAAATAATAATAATAATAATCGAACGGCTGAATGGATTTGCACGAAACTTGGCAAAATATTAGGGACTGGTAGCCCGATGTGCCTTTGCTAGGTCTCAATATATGTGCTCCAGTGGATTTTGAGAAATTAACGTTCAAAAAAAGATATATATCTGTAACAGCGCTCCGCTTCGCGTACTTTTCGCGTTACGGAGCTTTGCGAAGCTGATTGGTTCTCCGGCGTCTGTAAACATTCCAAACAGTCCGTAGCGGCCGTCATCTTGTCTCTCGGTAGGATCGAGAGACAAGAGGAGGCCAAAGCGAAGGGGCAAATGACCATAAGGGGGCATAGTAGATCCTTCCTGACCTCTTAGGTTTGATGTACCATTTTGCCAAGTTTGGTGTAATTCCGTTCAGCCATTCAGGCTGTAGACGTATGTAAATGTCCTATGGAAAATTGCATGGGGAAAACACATTTGAAAGTGTTGAAATTTAGAACCAATTAAAATGTTACTTTGGTTTTGTATTTGTGTGTGATGAAAGTTAATTGGTTATGTATATATCTCAAATGAGAGGAAACCACAGCCATTTTGTGATACTACTGTCTGAGGTACATTTGTGAGGAATTTTTGGTGGTGAATTTCTGGTGTTTGATTTACACAGTACTAACACTTCTCCTACTTTTAAAAAGGTGAGTTGTTAATTTGTAAGGGGAACTATGTTGCACACTTGAAGATAATTTGAAAAATGTTTTCTGTTATTTATTTGCAGTCCTTCTGTTATACTAAATACTTGATAAAGTTAGTTTTATATTATGTATTACTAAAAACGATAAATGAAAGTGATTATTTTTTTCTGCAATTTACAGCAAGCAATTTCAAAATAAAATGGCTCAGAATGAAGAGACCGTGGCAATTTCTTTTGAATTGTCCACTACATTGATTGAAATTGACAGCACCAATAATGAAATATTGTCACAAGGAGGAGATGACTTGAATGATTTTTTTGATCAATCTGTTGATGGCGAATTTATCGAATGTTTGGAGACCATAGAGTTACAAAAATCATCATTGCAGACTTTTAATGAGGAGATTCCAGATGAGATGATTGAAGAGGAAATTCCTGATGAGGACATGTTACTAGTTCTTTCAAATTTAGAAAATTCAGAAAAATAAATTTATATTTAGAAATCAAAAATTGTTTGAGACATTATTCATTTTTATTTTTAATTTATGAGGTTGTATCGAAGTGATTGTAGTATAAAATGAGACTTATAGTATAGAGTGCAACATTTTTATGTTACATGGTAAGTTTACTCATATTTACTTCCCTTCTCCCACTATATTATCTCCAATGTGTATTTGACATCTCTTCTTCATCTCCGGCCTCCTTTCTCTCACTGTGTGTCTCTGATGCATCTTATCGCTGCTATTTTGTGTAATTACAGAAGAGAGTAAAATAAAATAGTTCGGAACGTGAAAAGGGGGCAAAGTAGAGTACCCCTCACCCCCTAGGCCTTCTCAGGCGGTCCCAAAAGGATCAGTTTCTGCTTTCCTGAGAGATTATGGTATGAGTTCCATATACCACAATAACTTGCATTACAACATGCAAGATATATATCTCCTATTACCAACTTTTGGAGATATTCGCGCTAAGCGCCAATATCTCCAAAAACTAACACCTGCCCTGAGCAGTTCTTAGCCATGTTATCCAATGGGAGGTGGATAACATGGCTAAGAGCATTAGCTCGGTAATGCATGAATATCGCGGACTTTTTAGCGATATTCATGCATTGCGGCCGTTTTTTATCGCATTTGCGATAAACCTTGATAATAGCAAGGTTTATCTTCGATAATTTCTGACGATGCTTAGCGGTAAAAAATTCGTTGGTAAGCATCGTTAGCGATAAATATCGCTTAACTTTGGTAATATGCACCAACGTCTGTTAACGTTCGATTCGAAGGAAATGAGGAAGTGTTGAAAAACATTGTTTGCGCCATCTTGCCTTTTTTGAAATGCCACACTTTTGTCGTGCACGGCAGCCATTTTAGATGCCTTGACCAGACCCACTCTCTGCACGCTGTCGATTCGTAGCATGGCTCCCCACCCTCGCAAGCATCTTCCCCAGGCACTGGTCACCCCCGCTCTCTGTGTTATGCATGGGCAATAAACCTCCCCCCACCTGCGCTGCTCTTCCCTGAGAATCACACTCTGTGCCCGCCCGACACCTCCCTTTCGCCCTATTCACTACCGCACCCTCTGACACTCCTCTTCCTCTGTGTCCGATTGTCCAGGCTATCAGCTAGCCCTGCAGATGTAGTTTATGGCCCAAGCTGTAAAGAATCACCCCTCTTCAAAGGAGTTATAGTAGATCAAGGCCCACACCCGATGAGATCCGTCACACCACACGTGTTCCTACTATCTGAAAACCATCCTGTATTGTGATTGGGGAGGGGACCGAGCCTGAAGCGGAAGATTCCAGGGATGACTCTTTGTACATCAAAGTTTTTACATTTATGTGTCACATTAAAAATATATAGCACTCCAACAAAGTAGTAGGATTATAAAACTTTAATAACTTATAAATATATACAACAAAACAAAAACAGTAAAAACATTTAAACAACGAAGAGACCGTGGCAATTTCTTTTGAATTATCCAATACATTTATTGAAATTGACAGCACCAATAATGAAATATTCTCACAAGGAGGAGATGACTTTAATGATTTTTTTGATCAATCTCTTGATGGCGAATTTATCGAATGTTTGGAGACCATAGAGTTACAAGAATCATCATTGCAGACTTTTCATGAGGAAATTCCTGATGAGGACATGTTACTAGTTCTTTCAAATTATTAAAATTCAGAAGATGTTGCCTGGGGGTGGGTCGTCAGTAGCAGTCTGTTGTGCGAATAGTTCCAAGGCAGCAGAACGCGCTGAAATCTAGATGGCACGAAGGTGATGTCTAGTAAGTTGCCGCCCAGCAAATAACGGCGTGGGGCGCCGCGGGGGTGAGTGAGTCCAGTAGGCACCACAGCTATTCTTACCGGCATTGCAGAATTACTGCTGGGGACAATGCCTGTGCTGTAGCAGGGTCACAGCAGAAACAAAAAGGATTCTGTTGAAGATGTTGTTGGTTTTCAATTTGAAAACAGTTCTGGTGTCAACTGCTATGCTAATGTAGTGGTTAATGTTTTGTTTTCTCTAGAAAATGTAAAAGAGGGGGAGGCAGTCCAAAGTTCTGGTAAAAGGGCAAAGGAAAGGATCGGTGGTTTGAACTATCAGTCAAAAAGGGGAGGGGGTGGAACAATTTTTCCTACCGGGTCACAGTGTGCTTTCACCGGAACTGAGGTTTGCAGGATTCTAGTAATTCAAAGTGAGGCTGGCGCCAGCATGGGAGCGCCGACGTCCCGCGGATACAGTTTCGTCACTCCACGGGCGATCATGGCAGTCATTCCCCATCGGGGGCGTCTGCGGGGGTCGGAGACTCCCGCGGCTCCTCTAGAATCTTCAAGGTCGTGGAGGACTACGGTGGTGGAGTCAACCAGTGACCGGGCCATTTCTTTATGCTGGGCCCGCTCTTGCCAGGTCGACCGCCATTTTGAGAGTTCGGTAGCTACTGGCGATCGCGGGGTCAAATGAGCGGACGGGCTCCACCCTGCCGGGCGAGACGTTGCAGCATCGCCACAGTGGAAGAACCCTTTTCCGGGCGCCTGGAGCGCTGAGGGTGCAGGTGGGAAGCCTCCACTGGGGAGGCGGGAGAGGCCTGTTCGCACCGTCTCTCCCTCCCAGTGCACCCCACGGCGTCTCGCTTGAGATTTGTTATGGCCGGACCAGGCGATGAGGACGAGGGTGGGGGGGGGTCGGAGGCATGTGCAAGACATCCCCCCCCCCAGGGTTGTTGCAGCAATTATTCAAGAAAGAAGAAGTGTCCCGTCCGTCTTCGGGCCGGGCTTCCGGTGGATGTCGGCCGGACGCCCCTTGCTCTGGCCCCATGAACGGGTTCCTTGGTTTATCGGCTGCAGCCGGATCCCATCGGCCCCGGCCGTTGGTGGCCGGACCGGTAGAGAATGTGGCGGGACTACCTGAAACTGTCAAGGGCCACCGCGGCCGGACTGGGAGAGAGAGGGGAGGGTCGAGGACACGGACATTCCCCCCCCTGCAACTCTCCAGCGTTGTCAATCCCCATGGCCGGGTCCCGCTGGCCTCGGCCTCTCCTCCGGCTACACCCTACGTGATGATCTCCGAGGCATGGCAGCAGGACCCGCCTTATATGTGTTGCTTCCGGCTGGGCGTAGCCGAAAACCTGTTGCCCTTTGGAAGTTTCTAGAATGGGGCGGATGTCTGCTGACTTCTATCTTTCCCAGTTTGCCGTTATTTGGCCGTGGCAGGCGGTGGGACAGACACGTTTTGGGGCAGTGAGGGGCGATGTTTTCAGGTTTCTTATTACGGGCTTACTTCTAACGTTTCTTGTTTCTAGGACAATAATAGGTTTTATCATTACGTATTGTTATCGTTTCTTTGTTTGTTATTTAATAAAAAGTTCATCAGTGGCCTACTGATTTTCGTTTTCCTATTCTTTTCTTTCCAGGCTGTTTCATGCTAAAGTTTCTGTTAACAGGATACAGTGATCACTTTGTTATTATTGCATATGTCCTTTTCACTAGGGGTGCTCTCTTGTTGGGCCAGATGACCTATCTCTAGTAAATGGTCCGGGTGAAACAGGTGCATCAATCAGTGGGGAGTAGATAGGCATGACAGATTACAACGGGGGAGAAAGGTCCGCATTACGTACCCTTTCACTACTTGCAAAGATTTTCCTACGTTTATTTGCAAACAGGGAATACCTCCAAAAAGAACTAATTCCCAAACAGTCAATGTTCGGACAATCAATCAATCAATGAGGAATGAAATAGGTACGACGTGTTAAAGGCTTGCGTTACCTACCCTTCACTATCTGCAAAGGGAGAGAGAATATTCCTATTCTTCCTCGTTTGCAGGCAGAGAAGATCCTTAAGAGAACCAACTTCGAACAATTCAATGCTCGATTCAAACAATCAACAAGGGGTACTGTGAACACAATTGAACGCCGCTTATGTACATACACATTGCTATTTTCAACAGGTTGTTCCTAATGTTTCTATTTTAGCGAGGTCAAAAAGAGATCCCATTAGTGGCCTACTGATTTTGCTCGATTCCTTTTGTTTTTTTACACGATTTTTCGCTATCTGCAAAGACTAAACAGAGTATTGCGACTCTGTGCTTGTTTGTAAATAGAGAATGAACCAAAGAGAACAATCAATCAAATGGAGAGAGAAGCAGGCACGACGGATTACAACGGGGGCAAAGGCCTGCGTTAACTACCCTTCACTATCTGCAAAGAGAGAGTACTCCTAATAGAAATGAGGGGTGGGGGGCAGCATTCAAAGCAGATCAGTGTGCATAAACACGAAAATGTTTTTACTTACCACGTACTTGACATTCGACAGCTTATGATATTTGCTATTAAAAAACCATTGAAATTCACTGAAAAAACCATAGGTTATAGACCATATATAGTTAGGAATTAGCATTTACAAAACCTTGAAAATTCACTGAAAAAACCATAGGTTATAGACCATATATAGTTAGGAATTAGCATTTACAAAACCTTGAAAATTCACTGAAAAAACCATAGGTTATAGACCATATATAGTTAGGAATTAGCATTTAAAAAACCTTATTTTACTCACACAAAACCATTGAAATTCCATATATAGTTAGTTGCACTAACTATATATCGCGCACCCGCAATCCACTGCTGATGATGTCACATATTACATCATTCATGACATGGTCAGTGACATCACTGATGACATCACTGATGACATCTCAAATGACATCACTGATGACATCACTGATGACATCATCCAGTGACTGTGTGTTTCTGTAAAGTTTAAATATGTTTTACATATTGAAGAATGAGTAGATGTATAACTGTCTGGACGAAGGATTTAGGAGGTGCATGACTGAATGTATGAGTGAGTGATTAAATGTGTCTCACTGAGTGCATGGGTTAGTGACTAAACTGTCTTAATTTGTGCATCATTATGTCTGTTGTTCTGTAAACTGCTGCATGTCTTGATCAGTAGCTATATGATTAACTATATGGGTTATTGATTGATTGTCCAAGTATTTGTATGGGAGACTGAGTGTGTGTGTGGCTGGCTGGGAGGTGTGTGACTCTGTGCAGATCAATGTGTACTTGTATCAATGATTGTATAAGAAAGTAAGTATGTGTTAGTATATGTTTGAAAATGTAAGGTGCTCTATGTTTAACTGTATAGACAAGAAAATGGAAGTGTGATTGATTCTTTACAGGACTGACTAGGTGTGTGAGTAACTCCATGGATGAGTGGCAGAGTGTGAGTGTCTGTATAGGTGTATGAGTGCATATGATAGTGTTGTAAAGATGAGTGATTGTATGTATGAATGATTGTATGGGTGAATGAGTGAATGTGTGTGTAGACGTAGGAATCAGTGAGTACGTATGTAGTAACTAGTATTGGTGTGTCAATGGTTTCAAAAATTATACTCTGTATTTAACACTGGGTGAAACAGAGGTTATATTAAAATGTGAGGAGATGCATTGTATTGTCACATGAATGATATCATCAGTGATGTGGTCATTGATGTCAAATGAGATGTCATCAGTGATGTCATCAGTGATGTCATTTGAGATGTCATCAGTGATGTCATCAGTGATGTCACTGACCATGTCATGAATGATGTAATATGTGACATCATCAGCAGTGGATTGCGGGTGCGCAATATATAGTTAGTGCAACTAACTATATATGGAATTTCAATGGTTTTGTGTGAGTAAAATAAGGTTTTTTAAATGCTAATTCCTAACTATATATGGTCTATAACCTATGGTTTTTTCAGTGAATTTTCAAGGTTTTGTAAATGCTAATTCCTAACTATATATGGTCTATAACCTATGGTTTTTTCAGTGAATTTCAATGGTTTTTTAATAGCAAATATCATAAGCTGTCGAATGTCAAGTACGTGGTAAGTGAAAACATTTTCGTGTTTATGCACACTGATCTGCTTTGAATGGTGCCCCCCCCTCATTTCTATTAGGAGTACTCTCTCTTTGCACATAGTGAAGGGTAGTTAACGCAGGCCTTTGCCCCCGTTGTAATACGTCGTGCCTGCTTCTCTCTCCATTTGATTGATTGTTATCCAAGTATTTACTGTTTTAGAATTGGTTCTCTTTGGTTCATTCTCTATTTACAAACAAACACAGAGTCGCAATACTCTGTTTAGTCTTTGCAGATAACGAAAAATCGTGTAAAAAAAAAAAGAAAAGGAATCGAGCAAAATCAGTAGGCCACTAATGGGATCTCTTTTTGACCTCGCTAAAATAGAAACATTAGGAACAACCCCTCATGACAAATACAAAACTAGTGAAATGAACTGAACTCCACACAATGATGCCTGCAAAACAGCTCGGCTCCGCCACCCACCCCTCCCAAAATAACGATAAAGAGCGGCTGCCATGATTGGTTGCAGAATGGCCATGACGGAGCTACGAAATGGTGCTGCTCTCATCCTAACCCCAGCTTCAGTCTGAAACATCCAGAAACACTGTAGACTACCAATTCGATCAGTTCCGGTAGCGCCCCAATGTAACCCGGTAGAGAAGAACTAGCCCTCCCCTCTTTGACTAATGGTTCTTGTTGCCTGTCCCTTCTGTTGTCATTTAACAGAACTATTTAGCCTGCTGAAAGGGGTTGTGTTCCGACCGCTGGTTGGTGGAGACATTTTGACTATATTCTGGACCTGCGTTGTCGCGTAATGCGTCATATGACGCGCCGCGTTAGCGCATCCGGAAGTCATCCGGGGCGCGACGCGCAGCGCGTAACGTAAGCATAACAGGTCATGTGACTTGTTAATAAAACTTTTCATTGGTTCATTTTACTTTTCTTATTCTAATGATGAAAGGCTTGGTCATATGACCTAAAAATTACGCTTTTTATTACTTCCGAACAAAATTTTTTCTTAAATATATGTTATAATGTTCCAGGCTAATGTACTTTCCCGGAAAATTTACAACTGTCCTGCAAGTAAAATATATTCTTTTTTCGAGAAAAAGAGCGTTTCTTCGTCCCATGACGGAGCCGTTGAGCAAAAGAGGGTCGACCTGCTGTCTTAGTCGCCGATACGCCTGAATATGAGATTCTTATCGATCACTTTATGTTGCAGGAATAGAAAACACAACAGCCCTTGACCATTTATCTTTACTGCGTTCCTTCGTATTATACCTTTTACCCTTCATGTAATTGGTCTGCTTTATTTCACTTGCCTTTTAATGATTCTAAAACAGTGACTATTATTAAAAAATTTACCAATGTAAATACTACTACCATGTTTTCTTTTAAAAACCTTTATTGTGAAAATTTCATTATACAAATACGAGCCTATAACCACGTGGGCCGGCCACGGAGCAAACTGTAATCGTATATGATGAGTAGACATTTACACTGTAGAGGAACGTAACGGGCGGGCCATTAGGTTGCAAGAACTAAGGTGTCTAACAGTTACGGAATCGGTGGACGTACATTTTATAATTAAAATACGACAGGGCCAGTTACAATAAAATTATCTAGATATACATTTGCGGGCAAGTACCATGGGTGACGTTAATTCGAACTTTCAATAGTACAGTAATCAATAACACATCAGAACTTAATATCAATAGGGATGTCGAAATATTCAATCAATTCTCGTCCCCGCCCGCCATGTGCTTCAAAACTGCATACGTATCTCGTGATTTCAAAGTTCTGCAACCAGTACACAACAAGGAGTTACGTGTCCCATTTATTCCGGCGCCATTTTGGGCGAGGACGGGCAGGTCCAGGATATAGTCAAAATGTCTCTACCAACCATCGACTATGATGATGTTCATATGCTGTATTTATTAGAGTAACACTCATCTGTCCACATGAAATTAATTTGCCACAATCTAAACATGTCATTTTAATCTTTCCAAAGTTCTTCTAAATATTTGGGACCGTTTCCCTTGCCTCTGATGCTGTCAGTGCCACTTCTTTGATGAATGTACTAGCAGGTCAGGGGTTCTCCTCCAAATCTCTCTTTTATGCAGCACTATAATTAATTGGTGCCACCTCTCCATATGACGATGCATGGTATAGTTACCATAACTATATTTTTTTTCGGTTCCTCTGGAGAGTTCATCGTGGCAGATGAAGCGTGTAACGTACCGGGCATTTACCTTTTTTTGCATGTACAGGAAAGGAAAAAAAAATCGAGCGTCCGAGTTCTAAGGTGTCCCAGGGCCATTTTAGTGGACCAGGCCCAAATCCAAAGAACAGGCCGCCATTTTGAGAGTCCTGTTGCAGCCGCCTGTCGCTGTAGCATCAAGAGCAGCCGAAACTCAGCTGAATGGCAACTGAAACGGTAAAGGGGCGCCCCACTACAGCAGACGAGCCTCCACCTAGGAAGGCCTGTTCACGCCGCCTCCCCCCCCCCCCTTCGGGCACCCCACGCCGTTATTCGGAGCAGTATTGTAGGATGGCCACACCAGTGCGGCAACTTGCTAGACATCACCTCGGTGGTAACCGAATCTCAGCGCCTTGTGGTGTCTCCTCTTCAGAAAATATTCTTGCGCTACCTTTGCCCCATTCACACATCGGTCCGCTACTGACGCCATCTCACAGGCTAATGGGTCGCCCCATGCCGAGTTTCAGCATTGTAGGATGACCCCACCAGTACAGCAACTTGCTAGACATCACCTCGGTGCCATCCGGATCTCGGCGCCCCACTGCAGATGAAGTGCCTCTCAACTATGAAACCACCACGGTGACATCCGGATCTTGGCGCCTTGTGCTGGTTCCGGCCTATTCACACATCGGTCCGCTACTGACGCCATCTCACAGGCTAATGGGGCGCCCCACGCCGAGTTTCAGCATTGTAGGATGACCACACCAGTACAGCAACTTGCTAGACATCACCTCGGTGCCATCCGGATCTTGGCATCTCAACGCCTAGTGGTATCTTCCATACAGAAAATATTGTTGCGCTGCCTTTGGCCCCATTCGCACATCGGTCCGCAACTGACACCATCTCACAGGCCAACAGGGCGCCCCACGCCGACTTTTACCATTGTAGGATGGCCACACCAGTACCACAACTTGCTAGACACCACCTCGGTGCCATCCGAATCTTGGCATCTCAGCGCCTTGTGGTGTCTTCTAGTCAGAAAATATTGTTGCGCTGCCTTTGGCCCCATTCGCACATCGGTCCGCTACTGACGCCATCTCACAGGCCAACGGGGCGCCCCACGCCGACTTTCAACATTGTAGGATGGCCACACCAGTACAGCAACTTGCTAGACACCACCTCGGTGCCATCCGGATCTTGGCATCTCAGCGCCTAGTGGTGTCTTCTATTCAGGAAATATTGTTGCGCTGCCTTTGGCCCCATTCGCACATCGATCCGCAACTGACACCATCTCACAGGCCAACAGGGCGCCCCACGCCGACTTTCAACATTGTAGGATGGCCACACCAGTGCGGCAACTTACTAGACACCACCTCGGTGCCATCCGGATCTTGGCGCGTTGTGCTGCCTTCGGCCTATTCGCACATCGGTCCGCTACTGACGCAAACTCACAGGCCAACGGGGCGCCCCACGCCGACTTTCAGCATTGTAAGATGGCCACACCAGTGCTGCAACTTGCTGGACACCACCTCGGTGCCATCCGGATCTTGGCGCGTTGTGTTGCCTTCGGCCTATTCGCACATCGGTCCGCTACTGACGCCGCCTCACGTGCCAACGTATTTTCTCCGCATTTTATACCCTATGCCGCATAACAGGTCATGTGACTTGTTTATAAAACTTTTCATTGGTTCATTTTACTTTTGGTTTCCTAATGATGGAAGGCTTGATCATATGACCTAAAAACAACACTTTTCATTGGATGAAAACTTTTTTTTTTCCCAAACGATGAAAGCCCCACCTTGTTTCTGGATGTTTCAGACTGAAGCTGGCGTCAGCATGAGAGCACCACCATCTCGTAGCTCCGTCGTGGTCATTCCGCGAGCAATCATGGCAGCCGCTCCCCACCAGAAGCCTACAGGAGTCGGGGGCCCCCAAAACTTTTGATGAATCCTCAAGGCGGAGGGGACGCTTTCGAGAATGGGGTCCAAGACCTAGCAGACTAGCGTCCGATTTCCAAGGTGTCCCAGGGCCATTTCAGTGGACCAGGCCCAAAAAGGAAACAGCCTGCCGCCATTTTGAGAGTCCTGTGACAGCCGCCTATCGCTGCACCGCAAGAGTGGGCGCAACTCAGCTGAATTGCGGCTTTTGACACAGTGGACCAAAAGCGGACGGAATGGCAACTGAAACGGTAAAGGGGCGCCCCACTACAACAGATGAGACTCCACCTGGAGAGGCCCGTTCACGCCGCCTCCCCCGGGGCGCCCCACGCCGTTATTCGGAGCAGCATTGTAGGATACCAAAACCAGTGCGGCAAATTACTGGACATCACCTTGGTGCCATCGTTCTGCTGCCTTGGAACTATTCGCACAACAGTTTGCTACTGATGACCCACCCCCCGCGACGGCCCACGCCAGAAATCTGGACGTTGTGCTGCGTTGGGACTATTCGCACAGCCGACCGCTACTTCGTTGTTTTTCCCTAAAAATGTTTATATGTTATTACTGTTTTTGTTTTCTTGTATATATTTATAAGTTATTAAAGTTTTATAATCTTACTACTTTGTTGGAGTGCTATATATTTTTAATGTGACACATAATTGTAAAAACTTTGATGTACAAAGAGTCATCCCTGGAATCTTCCGCTTCAGGCTCGGTCCCCTCCCCAATCACAATACAGGATGGTTTTCAGATGATAGGAACGCGTCTGCTGTGACGGATCTCATCGAGTGTGGGCCTTGATCTACTATAACTCCTTTGAAGAGGGGTGATTCTTTACAGCTGGGGCCATAAACTACATCTGCAGGGCTAGCTGATACCCTAGGACCGGCCTGGACAATCGGACACAGAGGAAAAGGAGTGTCGGAGGGTGCGGTAGTGAATAGGGCGAAAGGGAGGTGTCGGGCGGGCACAGGGTGTGATTCTCAGGGAAGAGCAGCGCAGATGGGGGGTGGTTTATTACCCATGCATAAGACAGAGAGCGGGGGTGACCACTGCCTGGGGGAGATGCTTGCGAGGGTGGGGAGCCATGCTAAGGATCGACAGCGTGCACAGAGTGGGTCTGGTCAAGGCATCTAAAATGACTGCCGTGCACGACAAAAGTGTGGCATTTGAAAAAAGGCAAGATGGCGCAGACAATGTTTTTCAACACTTCCTGATTTCCTTCGAATCGAACGTTAACAGACGTTGGGGCATATTACCAAAGTTAAGCGATATTTATCCCTAACGATGCTTAGCAATGATTTTTTTTACCGCTAAGCATCGTCAGAAATTATCGCAGATAAACCTTGCTATTATCAAGGTTTATCGCAAATACGATAAAAAACGACCGCAATGCATTAATATCGCTGAAAACTCAGCGATATTCATGCATTACCGAGCTAATGCTCTTAGCCATGTTATCCACCTCCCATTGGATGACATGGCTAAGAACTGCTCAGGGCAGGTGCTAGCTTTTGGAGATATTCGCGCTTATCGCGAATATTTCCAAAAGTTGATAATAGGAGATAGCGATGTTAGCGACTGTTTCCAGTCGCTAACATCTTGGCATCCCCACTTTGCATGTCATTAGTGATAAATATCACTCACATGCAAAGTGGGGCCCAAGATGGTCGCTATCTCCTACTAGCCGTTGCTAACTGGTGTTAGCAACAGCTAGGTAATACAGATATAATTTTATCTCCGCGAAGCGGAGCGCTGTTACAGATATATATCTTGTTTTTGAACGTTAATTTCTCAAAATCCACTGAAGCACATATATTGAGACCTAGCAAAGGCACATCAAGCTACCAGTCCCTACAATTTTGCCAAGTTTCGTGCAAATCCATTCAGCCGTTCGATTATTATTATTATTATTTTTTTTGCCCCGTGGGGCCCTTTTAAAACCTCCACATCAAACCTAAGAGGTCAAGGAGGATCTACTATGCCCCCTTATGGTCATTTGCCCCTTCGCTTTGGCCTCCTCTTGTCTCTCGATCCTACCGAGAGACAAGATGGCGGCCGCTACGGACTGTTTGCAATGTTTACAGACGCCGGAGAACCAATCAGCTTCGCAAACCTCCGTTACGCGAAGCGGAGCGCTGTTACAGATATATATCTTTTTTTGAACGTTAATTTCTCAAAATCCACTGGAGCACATATATTGAGACCTAGCAAAGGCACATCGGGCTACCAGTCCCTAATATTTTACCAAGTTTCGTGCAAATCCATTCAGCCGTTCGATTATTATTATTATTTATTTTTTTGCCCCGCGGGGCCCTTTTAAAACCTCCACATCAAACCTAGGGGGTCAGCGAGGATCTACTATGCCCCCTTATGGTCATTTGCCCCTTCGCTTTGGCCTCCTCTTGTCTCTCGATCCTACCGAGAGACAAGATGGCGGCCGCTACGGACTGTTTGGAATGTTCACAGACGCCGGAGAACCAATCAGCTTCGCTTCACAAAGCTCCGTACCGCGAAAAGTCCGCGAACCGGAGCGCTGCCCGGTCCGCTGTTACAGATATATATCTTTTTTTGAACGTTAATGTCTCAAAATCCACTGGAGCACATATATTGAGACCTAGCAAAGGCACATCGGGCTACCAGTCCCTACAATTTTGCCAAGTTTCGTGCAAATCCATTCAGCCGTTCGGGCTAAAAGTGAGGCCAACCGCCCTATGGAAAACTCAATGTTAAAAACACGTTTTGGGACCCCCCTTTTTTCTCGACCCCCCCTGGACGAACCCCCCCCCCCCAATTTTCAGGGGCTGCTCAGAAACAAAATGTGCCATTTTCCTGAAAATTTCAGCCAATTCCGTCCACAAACGCCAAAGTTATTAGACATAGAATTTTCAAAAATCCCATAGAGAAAAAATCCTAACTATATATACCTACTGGCGACCGCCAGTAGGTAATATATATATATATATATATATATATATATATATATATATATATATATATATATATATATTCACTGAAAAAACAAAGGATAAAGTAACATTGTAGTTATGTGAGAAATTCAATGACAACAGACAATTTTAAACAAACAAAACCCACTGAAATCACCCGTTCTAGTTAGCTCTGGTAACAATAACTTGAGTTCTAAGGTAACTATAACTCGCGCTGGGGCGTGGCCAAGCAGCATGGCTGACAGGACGTGATCTCCACAGGCTCCGTCCATCGGACCCCGGAAATCCTGTATTTTATCCTTTTTGGGCTCCCGACGGCTAAATTTGGGCATCGGAGCCAGACCCCTATTGTTTGGGGGAGCCGGCGGTGGAATCCTTGGGCGGGCCTCCCGAGTGGGGGTGCTGAAGATCCTGGCCTCTCGGCACCCCGGGCCTCTCGTGACTTGAGGCCGAGGATTGCGGCCGGCGGCAGATTGGGGGCGGAGCCCTGCATCCGCGGGCTGACGGCGGCTCAGACTGGTGGTCCCCCCGGAGGGCGCGGATCGTGGACCGGAGCCCGCTGCCTTCTGGGGCTCCGGTTGTGAAGCGGCTGGGGACGGCTGCGGGCGCTGCCGGGGGGAGCTCTGCCGGAGGCGGGTGTGCTGAACCCGGCCTCCGGCTTGATCCTTGAAGGAAGTTCCTCCTTATGCCCCGGGGGCATCTGGACGGCCACGGCGGGCCCGGGCAGGCATTGAGGTGAGAAGGTGCTGGGGGACAGCGAAGCCTCCCGTCTGGTGACACAGACGATCCTGCCCTTGCAGCGCCCCAGTCCTCTTACAACTCGAGGCCGGGGATTGCGGCCGGCGGCAGAGTGGGGTCGGAGCCCTGCGACTGCGGGCTGATGCGGGCCCGGACTGGTTGTCTCCCCGGTGGAAGTGGATCGTGGACTGGAGCCCGCTGCCATCTGGGGCTCCGGCCAAGTGGAGGCCGGGTGCGGTCTGTGGGCGCCGCCTGAGGGCGAAGAACGGAGCTGGAGCTCTGCCGGAGGCGGGCGTCCCAGGCCTGGCCCCCGGCTTGATATTTGTATATGTTCCCCCTTGTGCCCCGGGGGCATTTGGACGGCCGCGGGGGGCCCGGGCGAGCCCTGTCGTGGGACGCTGCTTGCGGGCAGTGGCGGCGGCGCATGGATGCAGAAAGAAGCTAAATTGAGCCCCTGAGCAATATCTGGCGCCATTTTGTGGACACAACACCGCGCTGCAGTGGGCCCCACCCGCACTACAAGGGGCCGCATTGGGAAGCCGCTTGGGTCATAACTGACCGCGAAGATCCGGCGGGGCGCCTGGCCCCGTGCCTCCCTCGCTCCCCCCCTGGGTCAGGGGGGTGCCTGATTGCGGTGACATCTCAGACTGTGCTGTGGGCAGGGATCGGCCTAGTTGAGTCAGACCTACGCTGCCTTGGGGCCACGTGGTGGTTGCCCTCTGGATCGGCGACCTGCGGGGGGGGCTTCTTCTTCCCCTGTTGGAACTTGTGGGGGTCCGTTGTTTTCTGCCTGGATTTGGGGGGTTTGGTGCTCCCCGCAACGGGACCTATAAGATGCGCAAGGACAAGCCGACTCGGGCCTCGCAGCCAAACACCATCACGCAATATACCACCCCGCGGCTCCCATCCCAGCGGCACACGAGGCAGTCGGGCCAAGATGAGGGTGCGAACGCTCCTGGGGAGCCCTCCAGGGTGGAACTCCTGAAGGCGATTCAGGGTTCCCATTCCGCGTTGGAACGCCAAATAGAAACAGTGTCTATAGATGTGAATCTGTTGTGGGCGGACCTGCGGAAGGTGGCGAACAAAGTCACTGAGGCGGAGGGTAATATCGAACAGCTGCAGAGCGAGGTGGCCACCATCAAGAAGATGGTCTCACAGCTGACTGCCACGACGGGGGCCCTGGAGCGGAGAGCCGAGGACGCGGACGGAAGGGCACGTCGCAGTAATATCCGAGTCCTTGGAGTGCCGGAGCGGGCGGAAGCGGGGAATGCGGAGCGCTTTTTGGAGGACTGGATCCGAACGCACCTGTGTCCGAGGGGGCTCTCGGAGGTCTTTGTAATTGAAAGGGCCCACCGTGCGTTGGTTCCCCCGCCGAGGCCGCGTGCCCCCCGCAGAGCCATTATTGCTAAAATCTTGAACTACCGGGACAGGGATTGTATCCTGCGGGCTGCACGGGAGTCGGCGAACCTTGCGTTTGAGAATAGCAAGATCTCCATCTATCCAGACTATACCCAGCAGGTTCAGGAGCAGCGGAAGTCCTTCTTGGGGGTTAAGCAGAAGCTCAGGGAGATGAACTTGCAATACATGCTCCTATACCCCGTCAAACTCAAGGTCCTGTCGCAAGGAAAGGCGCACTTCTTTGAGGCCCCGGCCGAGGTCTGGGAGTGGCTGGAGATCCGGGGTGATGATCTTCCCCCGGGGGAACGTGGGGTCCCCCGGGGTCGATGGGGCTCCCAAATGACCAGGAGACGAAACAGTAGGCGACGCCGCCGATCCGGGGCGACAGGAAGTCAGGAGCGCGGCAGAGTCATGGTCGGCGAGGATGGAGCCCTGTGCTTGGGGTCGGAGGACGTGGCTGAGGATATGGGGGCTCCGCCCCCTACTGATCAGGTGGACATCCTGGATCCAGACACGCAACTGGTGGCGGCGGAGGATGTGCTGCTTACGGCCACGACGATCCCGGAGACGGTGGCGAGTGGATTCCAGGGGGCTGGAGCCCCTCCCTGAGAGACTTGGAAATGAGCTGTATGTCTGAAGGGTGGTTCAGCTGGGTGGCCGTGGGGGGCTAGTTAGTTGGGTGTGGGTGCTCCGGAGAGAAGAGATTTGCTAGGGGGGGCGGGGGGGAGAGTCTCCCTTAGTTAAGGGGTTTCCCATGTGGGAGGGCGGGAGCCTGTCCCGAGTTCTCACGATGTGTGTGAATGCTTTGTGTTGCGATGTTGAGCCTGGACTTTTGATACGAACAATGGGTTTGATGGGGAGTCGGGTGGGGGGGGGAGTTTTCTTTGTTGATTGTGGGGAGTTGGTCGTCTTAGACGTATGGGGTGGCTGTGCACGTCCTGGCACCGGCAGGGTTAGGGCAGAGTGGCGCGTGTGGTTGTTGCTGACCTTTTGCTCGTGGGTGGGGGGAGGGGGGTTTGTTTAATTGGGGAGTTGTGTGGAAATGTTTGCGGCATCATTTGTATTGCAGGTCGGGCACTGTGGAGGACTTACTCTATGTCGGGGAGGGTACGATGGAATGACAGTTTTCGGAACCCATGGGGTATAAGTTAATGAGTTGGAACTTGAGGGGGCTGTGTACATGCGCCAAGCGATACAGGGTACTCTCCTACCTCTGGAGACACAAAATATCTATAGCTTGCCTGTAGGAGACCCACCTAGTTGACGACGGGGCTTAGAAGCTAGGGAAAAAGTGGCGAGGGCAGTTGTTTCATGCATCCTTCTCCTCTTATGCTAGGGGGTTCTAGTCTGGGTGGCGCCAGGGGTGACATTCGCAATGCAATACATGGAGGCGGACGTCCAAGGGCGGTACCTGCTCCTTAGAGCGACGTTAGACAGAAAGGATTTGGTCATCTTGAATTCCTATGCACCCAACACGGACGACGCAACATTCTTTGGGGAAGTGCAAGACACTTTCATCCAGGATTTGGGGACCCCATTGCTTTGGTTCGGGGATTTCAACTGCATCCTTGATCCGGTCCTAGATAGGTCCCCGCCTCGGGAGGGTACTAAACCCCGCATGACTTCCCAGCTTAGGGAGGTCATGCATAATGTGGGTGCAGTAGACTCCTGGCGCCTGAAACACACGTCCCAGAGGCTTTATACCGGTTTTTCATCCACGCACAATACACATAGCTGTCTTGACAGGATTTTGGTGGCGGACGCTGGGACTAACTTGGCGATAGAGGTAACGCACCAGGCCCAGTTTCTGTCTGACCACTCCCCGGTGACCTTTGAGGTCCGGTGGGGGTCCCCGGTGCCCCGGCCTCGTACCTGGCGGCTTCCGGTGGACATCCTTTTTGATCAAGTGGGTAGGGCGCACGTGGGAAAGGCGATAGAGGACTATACGGATATCAACTGGTGTGATGGCTCGCTTTCCCTGGCCACGAGGTGGGAGGCCCTTAAGGCAGTTGTGCGTGGTGCTTGTATGGGGCTCACCTATGGAGTCCGTAAGCAGCTCCTCCACGATCTTCAGAGTGGGGAGGACGCACTCCTGCACGCTCAATTGGTGGTTGACCCTAGTGCTCCCCAGCAGCGGGAGGAACAGGCAGCTTGTGCCCGGGTACAAAATGTCCTGGATCGACTGGACAGATACACACTGGGCCAGTATAGGCAGCGCCTTTATCGAGGAGGAGATAAGTCAGGGAGGCTTTTGGCCTGGATCCTGAAACGGGAGCACACCCCCGAACGAATAGTGGCTCTCCGTGACTCAACGGGTACGATTGTGTATTCCGAACAGGCCCCCCCTTGAGGTCCTTCAGGCCCATCTACAGCTAGTATATAAGGAGGACCCGGCCATTTCGGTGGCCACCTATCTCCCTCTGACTCTTTTGGAGATACAGGGGGCGCTGGCTCGTTTGCCACGCGCCAAATCTCCTGGGAGCGATGGCTTCCCCCAGGAGTTCTATTACGAATTTAGGGACAGATTGGCACCCCTCCTGTTGCAGGTCTACTTGGAGGCTTTTGAGGGGGGAGTTCTCCAAGGCAGAATGGCCCAGGGGGAGATCTGTATGATTCTTCAGCCAGGGGGGGACAAGCATGACCCTTCCTCGTACCGCCCCATCACTAAGATTAACATGGATGTTAAAATATTGACCAAGTTGCTGGATACCCGGCTGGCGCCTCACATGGAACATTTGGTGCACCAAGACCAGTGCGGGTTTATACCGGGCCGTAATACGGCGATGAACCTGAGACGGTTAAATCACATACAACACGAGGTGAGCGGTAGGGATGAGCAGACGGTAATGGTCTCTATTGATCTGGCCAAGGCCTTCGATACGGTCCACTGGGGTTATCTCCAGGAGGTGCTCCGGAAGATGGGTTTCGGACCCAACTTTGCTCGCTGTGTTAAAATTTTGTATAGCTGTCCCCGTGCCCAGGTCCGCCTCGGAGGAGCAAGATCAGAGGAGTGGCGGCTGGGGCGGGGAACGTGACAGGGTTGTCCCTTGTCGTCGCTGCTTTTCGCCTTGGCTATAGAACCTTTCGCGGTTCGTGTTCGCACTGAACTTCATCAATGGGGCATCACGGTGGGCGACACCTGCAATGTGTTGTCGCTATACGCGGACGATGCATTGTTCTATCTGTCAGCCCCTAGGGAGGCCCTACCGCAGTTGCTACGCCTGCTGGACTCCTTCGGGGAGGCGTCCGGCTTGCGGCTCAATCGTAATAAGTCTCTGATTTTCCCGCTTTCGGGATTTGACTCTATGCGAGTGGAGGACCTGCCGGAGCTGGGGTTACGGTGGGAACTATCCAGCTTTAGATATCTAGGTATACACGTCACTTCAACGGAGGATCAGTCCCTCGCCCCAATGCGGCAGGGTGATGCCCTCACTGCGTCAATCGGTCAAGTTTTGGAATGCCCTGCCATTATCCCTCATGGGCCGGCTCGCCATTGCCAAGATGGTGATGCTACCGAGAATGTTGTATGTCCTACAGAATTCGATGTGCCCCCTCCCTCCGAGGGTGTTTCGATCCCTCAATTCACTGCTCACGTCTTTACTGTGGGCGGGGCGGCGCAGTAGGGTGGCCTGAGCACCGTGGTGCGCTCCTTTGAGGAGGGGGATTGGAGGCCCCGCGTTTTGACCTTTACTATTATGCAACACAACTCCTCCCGGCGGCCAGATGGTTTGCACATGCTGACACGTGGGAGTCGCGACTACTGCTTGGGCGGGCCACGACGCAGGAGCTTCAGCAGGCACTAATGCGGGGTTCGGGGGCTCCCTCGTAGCTGCCATATGTCGTGCGGCACACGGCTAACGTGTGGCAGCGCTTCGTGGAAAGGGTCCTGCGCTCGGCGCCTTTTCATAGGGAGTTGCCAATTTGGATCTTGGCCCCCATGGTGGAGGTGGAGGCCCAGATGTCCTTCTGCGCGTGGAGGGAGGGGGGTTGTGAGTTGTTGACGGACTTGTACCCCTCGGATAGCTTCCTGACTTATGAGCAGGCGGAGGAAACCTTTGGCCTCGGCGGAGGGCAATTTCTTCACTACCGGAGTTTACGCTCCATTGTCCGTACGATCTGGCCGCAATGTCCGGAGATCCCCCAGATGACCCACACTCTTCACATCATTTTGTCCTGTGGCAGGGGTCGTAAATTGATCACCTTGTTGTACACGGCGATGCGGCGAGATTCGGTCCCCCCGGTGCCGCCGTCATGGGCGGCCTGGGAAGCGGAATTGGGCATATCCCTGGACGAGGGTCAGTGGAAACGCATAGGTACCTTGACGAAGCGAGTGTCTTGTAACGCTCGTTTCAAGCTTATTCACTTCAATTTTCTCCATCGCACCTATCTTACCCCCAAGATGGTGAGCCACTATTCACTAGACAAACGGGACGGTTGCCCCAGGTGTGGCGTAGGAGGGGCGGGATTTTTACATATGGCCGGGAATGTCAATGGGTTGGGAGCTTCTGGGCGGGAGCGGTGGGTCGTATAGCGGCCGTTACCGGACTCCGAATTGACTTGTCCCCCTTGCACTGCCTGTTGGGCCTGGTACCGCAACCCAGGAAATGGAAACTTCAGTATAGGCTGGTACAATTGATGTTAGTTTTAGCTAGGCATAGGGTCGCTATTACATGGCTGGGACAGAGGGTACTGGAGGTAGACATCTGGCTCAAAGATGTAAGGGAATGGGTGTTAGCTGAGGAAGCGCATATGCAATGCTCCAGGAGAGATGATAAGTTGCAGGAAGATCTGTTGGTTTGGCGAACCCTGTGTATGGCGGGCTTTGGTCGGGAATCCCAGTCCGACTCGTAGGGGACCAGTGACGAGCTGTTCTCTGCTCCTGACTCGGAACTGGAGGGGGAGGGGGAAGTGAGTCTATGAACATTGATATGTGGAGGGCGAGTCATGGCACCTGGCCATAAAGTCTCACGTTTTTTCTGTACTGTACTGTTGGTGACGCTTCGGTGTCACACGGACATCCTTGATTACAGATGTGGTCTTTTTCCGCAGAATGCCATGATGAGTCCATCGATTGATGTAATACTGTCTTTTTTAAAGATGCCTATGTGGGGGGATTTCTGTTTTTTGTATCTTGTATAAAATCTAAAAATAAAGATTTAAAAAAAATAAAAAAATATATAACTCGCGCTCCTGCCAGGGACAGTTTTCTCATCAATAATCTCATTGCAAATAATGCAGTGATATTATTAATGATATCTTACAAGATGCCATGAGTGATGTAATGTGTGAGCAAACAGTAGTGCATGGTGAGGGTGTAAGTCATATTTAACAAAGGGCGCAAGATATAGTTAAGAGAGCTAATTATAACAGGGGAATTTCATTGGTTTTATTCATTTAAAGCATTACGCTATCACTGAAATTCTCACCTAACTATAATGTTACTTTAACCTTTGTTTTTTTTCAGTGAATTACTAGTTTTTTTTACGTAAAGTAATAATTTTTTACCATACATAAAGCCAACCCCCACAGCACATTTTTTTTAAAAGGGAGGGGAAACGTGGCCCCCCTCCCTGAAGGGGCCCGAGGAACATCATCCCTTGGGGCCTTTAAGGGAGGGGGGTGCGATAGTGGCCCCAAAGAACCCATCCCAAGGACAGAACCATATATGTAAGGGGTTGGGGGCACGCAGCACCCCTCACCAAGCAAGCATTGGCTCTGGAGACCACATTGTCATAACATTTATATATTAAAGGGAGAGGGGTACCCTACCCGAGTTTAATAAGCCCCTAGAACCCTATCCCTAGCGCTGAATTCAATAAAAAAAAGGGAGAGGGGTTGCTTGCCCCCCCCCTTCCCCGAGCCTGCCTTATTAAGCCTCGGGGACCCCGTCCCTAGGGCCACAAATCATAAGTGGAGGTTGTTCACACTGCACCCCTTCCAGAGCCTATTGTCCTGTGGACCCCATTCTCCAGGATTTATCTAAACTATAGGTGGGTGACTTGGTGCCCACCTGGGGCACCCACCAAGTACCACGTTGGGGACCACAGGGGAGCCCTGAAGGGTGCAGCGGTTTATGCTTTCTCCCTCCAGGTGAGAGCAATATAGGTTTCCTGGCTAGCAAAAAACCCACAATTTTACCGCCTCCTAGGCCCTGACCCACCCAGGGGGTATTTTCAAAAGGTAGGGAGCCTGCTTTTTTTTTTAATTGACACAGATTTGCAGATTTTCTGCAAACGTGTGGTGCATTTTTTTTTAAGTTTGTTTTTACACCGCCACCAGACCTAGGAGATCAGGGTATTCCTAACCCTGCCCCAATGCGATTTTTTACCTTATTTCTTAGGAACTAGGACTGAGCCACAAGTTTTAAGATGGCTGCTGCCATATTGGTGTTGAAGTGGAGGCAGCCAATCCGAACTCAGCATGAGATCTGTCGGACCGTGGATCTTTCGTAGTGTAATATATACAAAGTATTTGAGCCTTAATTGCTCAAAATCTGCTAAACAGATGTACATCAAATCACAAAAAGCACTCATTCTGGACCAAGATCTAGCTTTCTGCAAAATGTCTGACCCTGTGTCAGACTCAAATCACCTAGTGTAAAGTCTTGGTAGGTTTTGTTAACAAAGCACATCAGAAATGGAAGGAGGGTCAGAGGCCTAAGTTTAACGACTCAACAGGATATACAGCCCCAAACTAACAACAGAAAATACAAAGAATATCCTGCAGTCAACAACTATAAAGACAAAGAATGACCGTACGACTACATAAACTGATTAGCCAAAAATACGCAAAATTTGTCACTCACCGATCCCATCACTCGTGAATCCATACGCCTGTGGAGGCGTTACATCGACGATATTCTGGTGATCTGGCGTGGCGATGTAACAAGTGTCAACACATTCCTCCTCTGGTTAAATAGTCGCAACAACTTCTTGAAATTTACAGTTGAGATTGCCAAACACGAGTTACCATTTTTAGATCTCCTGATTGTTGCCTCCCCCAATGGCCTACAAACGGAGTTATATACCAAGCCCATGGCTAGGAACTCCTTGTTAAGCTTCAAAAGCCATCACCCAAGAGCAATGAAAGAAAATCTGCCGTATGGTCAATTCCTGCGGTTGCGCAGGAATTGCTCTACGAAAGACACCTTTAAGAAACATGCAGAGATTCTTACGGACCATCTGGTGGAAAGAGACTATCCTGCTAAGTTAGTTCGGCGCGCAGCCAAACGTGCGAGCAATAACAACCGCGACAGCCTACTGGAACCCAAAGTCATGAAAAAACCTACATCCAGACTAACGTTTGTTAATACATTCAGTACGGCGTCCAATGACATCAAGAAAATCGTATGCCGTCCCTGGAAGATACTGAATGTGGAAGGGGAGAATCTTCCTGCCCCTCTTTTTGCGTTCAAGAGGAACAGCAATCTGCGTGATAAATTGGTTCACACCAGGCCACGGACTGAAGCCCAATCATCAGACACAATATGGGGTTTACCACCTGTCCAGGGCCATTTTGCTTGTGGCACATGCAAGGTGTGTCCGTTAACTAAGAAAACAAAAACAGTGTACATCGGGACTGGTCGACCGTAGATCCCAAAACATTTCACCAATTGCAACAGTGAAAGAGTAGTTTACTTAATCATTTGCCCCTGCAATTTGAACTACGTAGGGATGACCACCCGAAAGATTAAACTCAGGATAATGGAGCACATGAGCACTGTCAGGTGTAAAAAACAAGCAACGCGCCTGACAACTCACTATCTTGAACTAAATCATCGACCTGATGAGAGGGCTTGGACCATTTTAGAACAACCATTCATCCCACAACATGTCTCTGACATATCCAAATTCCTTTTACTTAGGGAACAGAAATGGGTGTTTAGACTTAAAAGTGACCATCTGGGATTGAATGATGCGATTCCCTGGTCAAGTCTATAACAATTCATAATCTACAATTGATGCTGAATTTATGCTGAACTTGTCCTTTTTAGTCAGATATTACCAAGGACAAGAGTGCATGATGTGTCGTCTTCATGACACCATTATTCCCACCGTTGGGATACTATAGTATCATAGGAATTCCAAATTAATACACGTAGGGTATTCCCCTCTTTATGACATTTGACCTCTGTACATTTCTATCTAGGGTCAGGATCATACTTAATACATGTACACTACTTAACATACTGCTTTTCCCAGCTTTGTCATTCGATTTTTGTAGTTAGTCGCGTGAACTCATGTTTTCACGTTGAATACAATGCCTTACTTTGCTCTTCTAGATGTGAAATTTATTCCATCTGAAAGGCTTTTGTTATTCATATATTATTCATATATTAGCTACAAGCTTCATTTTAAGTGGCTTCTTTTCACCCGCTACTTCGTCACTGAAGATCAAACGACTAAACTACATTTCCCATGATAACTGGGTATTTTTAGTAGTTCTGAGCGTGTTCTCGTGTCATTTCGCCTGAGATCTCGCGAGATTTGCCAAACATCAAGGAAGTGAGTGGATCCGCAGGTAATGATCAAGGCCCTTTATAAACACCGCCATAACTACCGATCGGTACCTCCCCGACGGCTGAGATGCATGCCTGAGGTACCGACGGTTAGGTGAGTGAATGCGCGGGTTTTCAGGAAGGCTGGGTCTTTCTTGATTTTCACGGGGATAATTGTTACCCTGAGGTTTTGATATCTACTAGCAACGTGCTGCCTGATATCTTGGCAGTTTTTAAGTTAGTGTTTAAATAAACCAGCACAGTATATTTTTATCTTGAGTAGATTATACACGTTCTAAACCTGGATTATTTAACTGAATTTAAGTCAGTGAACGATGCAAGATACAAACCGATATTGTCATATTTCCAAACATGACATATGGCCACAGTATCTGGAGGTGGTCGACTTGCATTTTAAGGGAATGGGTGGATTGTTTGTGAGGAATGAGGGTTTCACTTTACAATTGGGCACTATGATTGTGATTTTAACGTGAAGAGGAGTTGACACACCATACTAAATTAGGGTTGGTTGTTTTGTCCCTTCTCTAGATCGGTGTCTCCTTTGCCCTGAGTTGTTGCCAGGTGGGGTCAGACTTTTCCTCCATTCCCTTGAGGAAAGACTCATTGGAGTGTATTCCAGATACTTTTCTGAATGTGTCTGATGGCTAATTTAAGCAACATGAATTTATTAAAGGCAAATTATGACTGTATTCCAAGACTGTTTTACATGCCTCTTATATCTTTTATAGATTTTTCCAAGAGGCATGAGGAATGGAAACTGTGAGAAGCTAGACTGGCAGCGTATCCTTTTTTTGTTTATCATTTGATCACATCACTGGAATTGTATGGCAGTAGCATTTTACACTCAAGAGGTCCTGATGTAAGCACTAGGTTAATTTCTACCTGCTCGTGCTGAAACATGTCGACCTATTCTTGTAAATGGACGGTTATTTGTTGAAACCTGTCTTTTGCTCTGGTTGTAATGTTTGTTCGGATCAGACAAGAATAAAACTATAGTCTGATTCCGCTTCAATTTTAGATTCACATCACTTATTTTTGCACTGCACTTTCTTCCCATACACTCTTTTCATCATACTTGCTCACATCTGTAGTGATCAAAACTTTGTAAAACATCCTTGGGCTCCTCCATCAGTAGGGTGGAGTAGTAGCCCTACAAAGGAGACCCAGATGATGAAGCATGTCACCGGGATCGGTGAGTGATGGGAATCCGTATAAATTTTGCGTATTTTTGGCTAATCAGTTTATGTAGTAGTTCGGTCATTCTTTGTCTTTATAGTTGTTGATTGTAGGTTTTGTTAACATCCAGTGACCAGACACTTTGAAACAATACATGACAGCAATATTTTGGATATGAAATATAGCTGCCTAACCCAGGTCCCTAGAAACAAAAGAGGAGGACCTCAACATCATCTCCTACACCGACGACACCCAGCTGATCATCTCCCTCACACCGCCAAAACCAACCTCCAGGAAGGAATGAAGGACGTCGCTGAATGGATGAAGAACAGCCGACTGAAGCTGAACTCAGACAAGACGGAGGTCCTCATCCTCGGCCCCACTCCCTCAGCCTTGGAAGACTCCTGTCACCGACACCCACGACCACGCACGCAACCCAGTGGTCATCCTAGACGCCACCCTCTCCATGACTAAGCAGATCAACGCAGTCTCCTCATCCTGCTTCAACACCCTCTGAATGCTCCGTAGGATCTTCAAGTGGATCTGCACCGAAACGAGAAAAACAGTCACCCAGGCCCTCGTCACCAGCAGGCTGGACTACGGAAACGCCCTCTGTGCAGGAACGTCGGCCAAGCTCCTAAGACGGCTGCAACGCATCCAGAACACCTCAGCATGCTTGATCCTCGACATCCCCCGCCGCAGTCACATCACCCCCCACCTGAGAGACCTGCACTGGCTCCCCGTCAACAAGAGGGTCACCTTCAAGCTCCTCCGCACGCACAAAACTCTCCACAACACTGGCCCAGCATACCTCAACAGACGACTCAGCTTCTACACCCCACCCGCCAAGTCCACTCCGCAGGCCTTGCCCTCGCCACAGTCCCTCGCATCCGAAGAACGACCGCCGGTGGCAGTTCCTTCTCCCACCTCGCCGCCAAGACCTGGAACACCCTCCCCACAAAACTACGGCAGACCCAAGACCTACTGGCCTTCAGAAGACTCCTCAAGACCTGGCTCTTCGATCAGTAGCAGCACCCTTCCTTCCCCCCCCGCCCCCCCCCCCAGCACCTTGAGACCCTAAAGGGTATGTAGTGCACTTTATAAGTGTCTCAATTGATTGATTGATTGAGGAGATAGAGAAACCAACTGAGGTAGTTGGAATCCAGATACATACTGGATATGGACAGTAAAGAGCCAAATGGTCTACATAGCAAAGACGACTTGCATGTTTTCCTTAGGTTTTCCTTAGGTAGAGCAGTTGCGGGCCTGGGCTCTAGGCAATGCACTCCGTTCCAGGATGGATTTTTTCAAAGCTGTTGAGTTAGGTTGATTATATTTATTTGAACACATTTTCATGGCACATATGAGGTTGCGGTGGATG
Source organism: Lissotriton helveticus (assembly GCF_964261635.1). Taxonomy (NCBI): domain Eukaryota; kingdom Metazoa; phylum Chordata; class Amphibia; order Caudata; family Salamandridae; genus Lissotriton; species Lissotriton helveticus. The sequence continues at coordinate 1,834,992,100 of NC_136068.1, read as the reverse complement.
GGTCACTATGAGAGATACATCTGAGGCCACTTCCTGAGTACACGATTTTAAGTCCGGTAATGCTGACAGCCATAGGTAGAATAGAGGAAAAGTCATCAGTGGGTAGAAAGAATGGCAGAACAGGCCCACTTAGGCTTAACATGACAATTGACTTCTTCTGCATATGGACTCAGAAAGGGAATGCAATTTTTGTCATAAGAATTAACATTTATCATGCGAGTTAAAATCTAAAGATCTTTTTATAATTATTGTGCACACATATTCATAATGTGTTCATATATTGTTTTCAACCTACACATACAAAATATAAACAATAATTTGTATATTGATGAAACACATTATCTGTCACAATGAATTACAGATGAAATACAATAACCTTTGACCGTTCCAAAATTGCAGACACTATTAACACTCATAAGTTTATCCTGTTGATCACTATCATATGTCTGTTTTCAGTGTTTGACCGATATCAGAATCCACAGAGACGTCGCGGACGCTTGAAACGACAAATACTACCATCGGTTTCAAGGGGCCATCCATGCCAAACTAAATCACTAAACGAAACCTACCCTACAATCCATTCAGCTTGTTCCAAGGCGATACCACCATACTGTGTGATAAGTATTTCATCATTAAATTGCGCTTCTTTTTAAAGTTAATTTGGAGACACATAAAGCATTGTCTACATTAAATCAGCGTCGGACCTTATATGAGGCAGGTTGTCTCTCAGTGTATAGACGGCATCAAATTAATTCCAACCGCCCATTACCTACCTGCAGACTAGCAATAACGCTCTATAGATAAATGATTGCGAGTCCATTGTGACCCCTTTACTCCCAGTTTACAAATAGGTCGGCAGAATATTCATGTATCAATTGGCATGATACCTGCAGAAAATTAACCTGCTTATGTCATTATGAAATTTTTGAATTCTCAAGTGGTTCTCCCGAAGAAGGCGTGTGTAATGCCGAAACGCGCGTAGAGATTCCTTATTGACCCACTTGGTTGTTGTTTCTTATCATCGTATAATTTTATTTTATGTAATTTGATTTTAAATGTGATGGATTATATATGTTGAAATTCCTCAAATCACTTGTCTTATAGATCGATTGTGTATATGTTTTTTAATAAACTTTTGTAATATATTTAAAATAAACCTGATTTATATGAACTTGTTTATTAGTTTATTCTTCCTGTACACTGCTTTACTGCGTATACATTCTGTGCTTTTATCATTATTGTGTCATTGTACCTGATATCCTTACAGGACCCCCAAGTTGCCTAGGTATTGTTATTTTGATAAATATTGTGCCCTGACCTAGGAACTTGTTACTAGTCTCAGGGGGTCCCTTTCTTATATGTTCTGTTTTCAGTGTTTGCACATGTCATTGTAATGGCTAAAAAAGAAAAAAATCCAGCGCAAAAACTTTCATTGCCAGCTATCGCTGGAATATATCGCCACGCAAACGCTGTATTAGCAACAATTAGCGCTATGGTGATATATATTCCAGTGATAGCGAGAGGGAAGGGCCAACATCGCGACAAAACCAGCGATGTTGCATGTGATCCTGTGATCATATCAGCATAATCCACCCCCCCATGTTAGGTATGGTGTAGTCAGGAAAATAGCAGGTGTAAAAATAACGGCGATGAGCTTGGTTAGAGCGACATTTCACATTGCTAACCGGGGCCAGGACCTCCTTGCTAATAGGCAATAGGCCTGTTAGTGGCTGTTTACTAGGTCTGTTGGTCGGGAACGCCTCCTTTGCATGTCATTAGCGATGAATATTACTGACATGCAAAGCGGCACCCAAATCGGCCGCTATCGCCAGAAAGCTGTCGCTAATGCCTGTTAGGGAGAGCTTGCTGATAGGGCGATGAAAAAATTGCACTTTAGCGGCAAAAAGTGCCGCTAAAGCAGGGAAAAGGCCCTTGGTAATATGCCCCACAGAGTTACTGTATTTGCCTTTATTTTCATTTCTTCAAGCCAGCATTCAGCAAGCCAGCACTCTGGACGCATTTCAGCTTTTTAATAAGCCTTTCTTAACTGAAAAGAGCGCCGTAAATTAAGCTTTATATACGGACACGTGTGCACAATTATACTCTGTTGCAGGGCTTTAAGTGGGTCGGGTCTCAAGGGGTCTGAGCACCGGCAGTTTTTTAAAGGAGGCCTCGAAACGGATCTCTATCGGGCTCTGTTTTGAGCCCTGGCACAGGCGGTCAGTTTTTTCCCGGACTGCAGTGACAGTCTTTTGCTGTCACTGCAGTCCGGAAAAAAGTGCCAGGGCGCAAAACAGCCAGATAGAGACCCGTTTCGAGACAGCAAGCACATCGATGTGTGCTGCCCACACTGCTCACTAGTGGAGAAATTACGGCATGATGTCATGCCATGCTAGGGGGGGGAAGGGAAATCCTTTAAAGAGTCATTTTCTTTCTGGATATCCCTTCTCTTTCTGAAACGCAAGAGCAGCAACATTGTGGTAGGGTTACCAGGGCTTTAATTGGAAGCTTTTTCAATTTTATAGGTAACAAGCCATAGTTGCAGCTTATTTATCCTATGCAACTAATAACCATTGACAAAGCAAATAGTCCTTACTTTTCGTAGGTATGATGTTACTTGTTGTATCACATATCTGGATGCAAAGACAGAAACAGCAAAATACAAGTCGGGCAGCACCCTATGCTAAACACAGATTTGTAGCTTAAGTGTTTTACAGCCACGCCCCTACTTACACTGGCCACGACCCTTTGAGAGACCCCCTCCCCCCAGTTTTTCATCCCACTTAGAGCCCTGCTCTGTTGTAATGTTTGCGATCTGTTACCAGTTTAAATATTGCTAGTTCTTGGCAAGTGTCATTATTTATAATTCACAAACCAAGAATATGCAAAATTTCAGCACACTATGCCACAAATATTTGATAATAAAAACTGGCAATCCTTTATATTTCCGGCAGTTCTTATCTGCAGTCCGTGCAACTTTAAAAAATAAACCAATGTCCACTTTCTCCATGTTTCACCACTTGGAAATACCTTAACCCTTTCACTGCGGGGCTGATTCCCCCGCTGTGCTGGGGAGAGGGGCGCACTGCGCCCTGGTGCTCATAACGAGCTCAGCTCGTCATGAGCCACGGTGCTTGTGTGCTCATGACGAGCTCAGTTCGTCATGAGCATAGGAGGGGTTAAGCGGTGCCCAGCTCCAGAGCAGCCTTTTTCCCATGGAAGAGGGCAGATCTCGGGTAAGGATAACTGCCACAAGAGGAATTTCATCCGACCCTCTCCGTTGTTGCTGCCTCTTCCTTCGTTGTTCCGTGGTGCTTTGGGGGTAAACTGGCCTTATACTTCATGACCAAACTGCAGTTGCGGTTTTGCCAGCTTACTACAAGCTGCTGGTGGTGCAGCCAGGGGTGTCACCGCTAACACCCTGACTTAATATTGTCACTGAATCCTCGTAGATTTGGAGTAAGGTCTGCACTCAAACACGGAGTTTCTGCATTTGTCTTTATTTTCATTTCTTCAAGCCAGCATTAGGCAAGCCAGCACTCAAGACACGTTTCAGCTTTTTAATAAGCCTCTCTCAATTGAAAAGAGCACCGTAGACCTAGGACACGCCTGGGTACCACTCACACATCCTAGATTCCTTGAATTAGCAGAAGATCTGTTTCGAACCAGGGGGCATATCAGCAAGGGCTGGTGATAATTATCGCTCAGCGCGCTTAGCGCTAGGATAATTATCGCCGGCTAACGCTGGGTTCTATCACGGAGAAGGCATGCTACGAGCAACGCATATCTCCAAAGCAATAGAAATCCAAGCGTTAGCTACAAAACAGTGAGATTATCGCTGGAAAACTGGCGACAATCGCACAGCGACAGGCAATACCTTGCTATTAGGACAGGGTGGATTTACCCAGGTAATCCACCTCCCATTGGATTACATGGTTAAATCAGATTAAAAGCAGGCATACAGAAACCTGCGTTAAGAGCGATTAGCGCTTCTTTTATTATCGCTAAGCAGGTTAGTGATTTCCTTTTTAATTGGAGAAATATCGTTTAGCGACATTCTCCACGTAAGTTTGGCAAGGTATGCCAACTTTGCATCTTATTAGAGAAGCAAAGCTGGACGTTGGGGGAAAGGGAACTAAGGCAAGGATTCACGCGATAGCGTGACCTTGCTGATAAAGTGATAAAATTATCATTGCTTTTCGGCCGTAAACGGACGCAAAAATGGCGATAATTTTATTGTGCCGCATTGATATGCCCCTTTGGTTTTAATTTTCACTTAGTGTACTGCTAACGCACTACTGTCACTTGAAAGACAAGAATACAGAATCAAAAATCTTCTGACACAACTGTTGAATTGCTGCTTAACATGAATCCATTAATTAACTTTTGCATTCACTTTCTGGCTAATGTCCGATAAACAGTACTCAAGCAAATACCAGAGTTAAGGAAATGATTGTATACAAATTTACATTTCTCATGCTCTACTGGTCGTGATAAGGCAGTAAAATGTGAGTACTTTCCAAATCAATCATCATTCTATTTTTCTATATACTTATGCTATTTTGGCTATAAATTTCCATTGACTCCTAATACTTAAAAATACTTATTTCTTCAAGATTGTATTACAATATTGTTAATATTTAACATCAACAATACATTTATTTTCACAAACCATTTAGAGATAGTTACTATGTAATGGTAGAGAACTCGCAAACAGACGTTATCTATAAATAGTATCTACCCGTTTCCTGTACAATCCCCTTAGTTGTGCCATCTCAGGCTAGAGAGTATCATTGCAAATTATTTCTATTTTTTATTGTCGCTATTTCATTTAAAAGCCCTCCTTTTTTTTAGGTCTCGCCTAGTGACGCAGCGCATGCGCTGACCACCTTGGCGAGACCTATGGTCGTCGGTTTTGCTAGCGAAGGGGGACAGGAGATGTGCACGCGCCCGGACAGGTGTGCACGCAAGCGCCTGGACAGGCATTGTGCACGCTTTCACTTTCCCACTTTCATTCATTGCCGCTCGCACATGTGCACATCTCCTGTCCCTCCCGGTCTCCTGCTCGCTGTGCCTGTGCGAACAGGAGATGTGCACGCGGAGACAGCTTGTTTCTCTCCCAAGAGAATGTCCCATGACTTCCTCTATTACCCCATTAATCATGAGAGTTCGGGATGCGCCGCGATCAAAAGGGTTGGACGGGGTGGCGAGAACTGCACATTCTGGCGCTGACTTGGCCACTTTGATTCCCTGCTGCGCCCATTTAGATTTTGGAATTAATCTGTTCCCAATGCCACCATTTCCCTCAGAGCTATGCAGTCATCCCGCACCCACCCTCTCCCGGACAGGATTCTCAGAGCTTGCAGGAGGAACCGCTGAGTGCCTGAAAACCAACTGCAGGACAAGTCAAAGCTCTGCTGTAAGACGGGAGGGCTGGGGTGGCACTCCAGGCCACTAGCTACTTGGATTCATATAGCGCTTACTACCACTGACAGGGAGTTGAAGCGCTATTGTAGATACTGCCTATTATCCATGCATTTTCAGGTCTCCCCTTTGCCTCAGGGACTGTGGCTGCAGGTCTGAATGCATCTGGTAACGCACAGAAATCAGATAGCCTTTGAATAATTTATTTCTGAATTCTTTTGTTTCTCTGCCTGTATGAAAGTGTGAAGTTTAGAAAATAACTGAAAAATGTGGTTATTGATGCAGGCTGTAAGGTCTGCTTTGGCGCTCACTGGGCCTGCTCTGGTGCCAAGTGATTTCTGCTTGGGGGGGTGAGGGGAGGGGGGAAGAGGTGTAGGCTGCAAGTAATGAATATCCACATTGATAGAAATAACCACAAGTGTTTTCACGTATCCGTTTGGCTTGAAATAGAACGTCTTTGCTTTACGAACATTGCGTTTTGAGAACATTGCCTGTTTTGCAACATTTTTATTGTAATTCTTAATCTGAACTGGGGTGTGCAGGGTGTTGATCTGAGCGTTGAGCCCTTCGCCCGCTGTAAGGTTATGACGATTTCCACCCGATAGGCCACGCAGGGTGGGTGGCTGGCTACCGTCCTGTTTCTTAACTTTTGTCCCCCCATCACCCGCTGGTGTGCGGTGTCTATTGTCCAGGCTCTTCAGGAGGATTAGAGCCCCCTGGCGGGACGCCAGGCGCTGCCTTGTAGGATGTTTCTTTCTCGTCTTTCAGCCATCTTTGAGATGCCAAGAGGGGCCTGTCCACAGCGAGCATTGGTTCACTGGGAGCAAGATGCTGTGCACAGGAGGGGTCCTCACAGCCCCGCTTCAGAGATCTGTGGCTCCCAGGATATGTATTCATTCGTTTAGAAGCAGTCATACTTCAATCAGAAATGTTGTGCTCACACACATCTTACTATATTGTGCATCCTCGTCCCAAATCTTTTTTTTCTGTGCAAAATATTTACTTTCTGTTCTGTTTTTATGTTTGTTAGCAATCTAAATATTTTTAACTCATGCTTTTCGCAAGTGTACATGTTTACATTTGTAAGACTTTCTTCACAGACTCATGATGGTGGCCTCTAGACTACCTGTGATCTCTCTATGCCCGATGGCTTCTCTCTTTCGACTTTTTCCACAACTTTCTGTCTTTACCCTTCTTATCTAATTTATTTTACTTTGTTTTCTCCTCAAGCCTACCAGTTTCCTGAATCATGTTCTTCACTAGTTTACCATTTAGCCTTTTCTTCCTGTCTTAAAAATACCAGACTTGCCATCATAATGTGTCACAAGGTATCAATACTCGCTATAAAGCCACAGATGAAGAGGCCTCATTACATGGTGAACAGTAAGGTGAGATGGAAACATTGCAGAGAATAGGTTTGTAGCTCAGGTCTGACGTATGTGGACTCTCCTAAACCATTGTAGGATTAGCAGCCTCCAAAGGACAGACCCGAAGGGCATAGGTGTTGCCACAGCCTATTTCTAGGTCCCGTTACCCCTCCACGGGCACTTTGTGCTCTCTTTTGTGGCATCAATTTCTGACAATTTGACAAGGATTTGCAGGTATACAACTCTCCCCTAAGCTTCACTCATATATGTCACCCACATCACTCCTGCACTGTTGCCCCTGCATTGGCTTCCAAAGGATTGTGCTTAAGATTCTGTGGTGCAGGCACAAGGCCCTTCGAGGTCAAGCGTATTTTATTAACAATCCGGCCATAGATGGATCCTCTCTACATGGGCCGCAGAGTCCAAACACCGGAGTAGTAACAACGATAGGACCAGGGAAAGTGCACCCCAACTCCCACAAGGAGTGAAAGAGCGAAGAGGAGGAATCCATTCCGAGTAAGAGTGTGGGTGGAGGTGGTTTGATTAGCTGGAAAAAATACTGCATGTTTCCCCTTGAGGTTCCGTAAAAATTATTACGGCATTCTGGGCATTACCGAATATGGACGAGTTTGGTATCTACGAACCGTAAATGGCGAGTTCGGTAAGTGTATTCATTTTCGCTACACTACCTGGTAGGGTTCGCCTAATATTACGTGTTCTTCATCTGAACCCTCGGGTTCCATTTTAGATACGGCATCCATTTTGTTTCTTGCCCTCACGTAGCCAGCGAGCAGGTAACTGTTCGCCCCCTGACCCTCTAGTTCCCAAGCCTTGCGGAAGACGCATATTCCTTTCATGCGTCTTTATGGCCGGAGGAATGACACAGCGAAAGCAGATGGCCCAGCTTGAGGGTAATCTGGTTGTACCGGTCTATTGTGACAGCCGTGCAGGCGATGGATCCAGCTCTTTGATCCTATGATCATGCTTCCGATATTACCCTCACCCTCTTTTCTCTACACGTGTCTGACTTCCTTGCAGCTGTTCTTTGTCTCTTTCTCCTGGTCATTTACAACTCTAATGGGTGTGCCTAATGGTGGGAAGATGTACTTTTACAGTTGGGAACCGACATTGCTACTGTAATTATGTTCCGGGATTATGAACACATGAAAGCGACCCTTTTGAAGTTTTACTGTGGGAACTGAATTGTAACCTTTTGTTCACATGTTGTGCAATGGCAACATTTTGTATAAAAGAGAGCGACCTACATATGCAATTTGAAGCAGACTCGCAGAACTTACATGACTATGTACTTCTAATGACTCTTGTTTCCCTGCAGTAATAAACTCTGATCTTTGACGCCGAAGGAAGTGTCCCGTGTCTCTGTAGTTTGTGCGCCGAAACAGGTATCCCATGAAGGTTATAGGTGTTGTTCCCTGGCACCGCTGGTTCTGTTAAAAGTCCAGTCCTTCAGTTGGCGCCCAACGTGGGGCGACTTCAGCGGTACCGGTCCAAAGCCTGATGATCGTGAGGAACTTCGTGTGAAATCTCCGAGGGAAGGTGCACCCCGCTTCATCGATCCTGTTGTCGAAATAAGTGGCCCGAAGATTTTCCCTGCGAAGATTCCCGCCTCCTGACGGCTGCGACAGACCGATGCCCTGACTGTCGACCTGTCTTCGACGCCCGGCGCAGACCTTACGTACAAGCGAGACGATAGACGGGCCTTCCTGGTGACGCCATTGAAGTTCTGAGTTAAGTATTTGTGGGTCGCTCCCAGTCCTTAGTGGTTGCTCTAGCTTCTCGAAAGCTTTGTGGTAGCCTTAAGGCTTTGTTGTATTGCATGGTTCCATTGCATTTGTGGTTCTTAGTATTGGTTCTTAGTATTATTTGACAGTTGCAATTGCCAAAAACCGAGGGTTTTGACTTACACGAGGTTTAATTACTTCGGTAATCCTTGAAGTTTGATACTAGGTTAGTGTGCACGATGCCTAGCCATAGTGGTTTGTTTCGTATTTTCCAATGTTGCGCAATGGATTCCCGGTTGGAGGACTCGTGTCCGATACCTCCAGTTGGAACTCCGATACATGATCTTTATAGTCGACATGGGGTGGGTCCTATAATATATAATGATTACTGGGTCCGCTATACAAAGAAAGACGGTGACCTTAGATGGCCACCACATGGAACTTTTGAACTTTCGATTTTAGATAATCTTGAAGCTAAATTATTTTTAAAGAAAGCTAGGCCAGCTATGTTTGATTGCTTTCGGATATGGCGTAAAGAGGCCAAGCAGAAAGAAATCAAACAACTTAAAAAGGATCAAAAACAAGGGTTCGTTCCGATAATGCAAACTATACGAGAATGTAAACAGGAAAAAGAAGAAAAGGAAATGGAAATCTCTACTAGATTGCATCACATGAAAATAGATAAATGTTATCCAGTTTTACCGACTAGTCTAGAGAAGAAAGGAGAAGATTCGAAGGAGGATTCCTTGTTATCGTATTTAATGAAATCACCACCTCCTTATGTACAGGGTGCTACTGCTCCTGTACCTCCTCCTGTTGTTCCTCCTGTTGTTCCACTTGTTGCTCCAGCGGCTGCGGGTCAGCCCGTTGTTAACCCTACGTTTGTTCCACCACCTGTCCTTGTTCCTACTGCCCCTGTACCTGTACCTTCGCAGACTGTTGTTTCTGCTACTCCGACTACCTTGTCCGTTCCTACTATGCCTTCCTTCACCTCCAGTGTTGTTGCCCCTGTTTTTCTTTCTCCTTCTGTTCGTAAGCGTGTTCCTAACTCTGTTGCTACCCTTTCTTCACCACTTTCTGGTCCGTTATTCCCGTCGGATTTATCTGAAACTCCTCAGAGATGGAGTCAGATCCCTAGTGGTAGGGAGAAAGAGACGTTAGTAACCATGGCACATAGGTGGATAAGACATCCTGCTAACTACACTCCTCGTGTGGTCTTTGACACGTTTTCTCAGTTTAATGAGCCTACGCAGAGATTCGTGTTTGAAGAGATGTGTAACTTTTTGAGGGAAGAATGGTATAACGATGATGTAGATAATGTACCGCCCGACATAATTGAACTCCAGAGTCACTTTTCGAACGGTATGATCGTAGGTGAAGATGTACGACGTGCCGTGGAACGCTTGTTAGCAGTCAGGTCCACAGCGCATTCTCGGGTGTCATTGGATGATACCACTGAGAATTGGAAAGCGGCTCCTGGTCAGTATCCTATGAGAGAGGTTCCGCCACTGTGGGTGCCTGGTGATCCTAATGCTAACCCTGTGGTTTTACCGCATTTTCGAAGAGTGTGGATACACCTACCATGGAAACGATCTGAAGTTTTGCAAGTAAAGCAATCCTTGCCCGATCCGCGTAAAAATCCGGCTGGTTATTATAAGGAGCTGTCCCAATTGGTGGAAGCTTCCGTTATGAACATGGCTGATATCGACATGTTGTTCGGAAATGTTGTACCGCAACCAGTTTGGGCGAAAATTCGTCAAGCCAACCACGCAATTGAGCTAGGGGGTGATTGGGCTGCACTGCTAGCGGCTGATGCATTACGTTGGTGGGGCTAAACCTGAACAGCTGATCTTGGATTTGCCTCAGAAAATTATTACGCTCATGAAAACTCTCATGCCAGCGATGAAGGTGAACTGGGATAAGTTATCAGCTTGTAAGCAAAAGAAAGACGAGAGTGTCTCGGATTTCTTCACAAGGTTTGAGGAAGCGTTTGTCGACCACAGCGGCCAGGACATGGGCGCTGAAGGAGGTCAGCGGTTATTTGTCGATAAGTTCGTGTCGAATTTGTTGCCTGAGTTAAGCAACAAATTGAAGAATTCAGAAAGTGCGTGGGCGGTTTCAACCACTGCACAGATATTAGCAACGGCCCAATATTATGAGAATAGGGAAAAGGAAGAAAGTGATCGTGTAGAAAAGAAAACGAAGGAGCTCAAAACGAAGGTTTTGTTGCAGCAAGCATATCCTCCACGATCAAACCAAAATGATTCACAACAGCAGTATCGACCACGAGCACAGCCCGATAGGATGCAGCCGCGCTCTGACAACTTTGATTATAGATCTTCACTTGGGTATAATCAGTGCGCATATTGTAGGAGAGAGGGACACATAAAATATGATTGTCCGGCCTTACGGGACCGTCTGAATGGTGTGTCGATACGAGGAAACCGTGGTGGTGGTCCTCAAGAGGCATCACGAGGTAGAGGTCGTGGTTCACCACAAAATCAGATTGATCGCCATCAAAATCAATCAGATACGAATAATTGTTTTGACCAGCGGAATGCGGGGTCAGTCCGATCTGCACAGTATAATGTGGATGATTATTACGTAGAGCATGAGACTGTTGCAAACGACCATTATTAGGACAGCCAACGACAAAGAGAATGAGTAGTATCAGTTCCGGTCGATCAGAGTGGGCCTTACGTTGCAGTGGCTACATCGGGTGTAGTTGAGCCTTTTCTGTTAGACACTGGTGCGACGAAAAGTTCCATCATGCATTCGAAACTCCCTGGCGCACCTTTGTCTGGCTTAACAAATGTTTCCGTTGGATTCTCCGGCGCCCCTGTTAGCAACCCAGTCTCTAGTCCTTTGCCCCTTATGATTGGACCTCGTGAGCTAACGGCTCCACTGATTCTATCTACAGGTTGTGGTGAGAATCTTTTGGGCCTGGATTTGTTGAAACGACTATATGCAACATTGTATTGTTCCCCCGAAGGAGTGGAGCTTACATTGGGACGGAGAGTGATCTCTCCCATGTATTTGTCGGTCGATAAATTCCCACCGGAATTGAGTTCCCTCCCTGCGTCCCTATGGGCCACAGGTCCCAATGATGTGGGCCTGTTAGACATTCCACCTTATGTGATTCAATTGAAACCAAATGTGCGATTACCACGTTTACCTCAATATCGTATCTCTCTTGATGGCGAACGAGCGCTGTTAGCGATTGTTCATGATCTAATTGGAAAAGGTGTTGTTGAAGAAACTCGTGGAAACGTGTGTAATAGCCCTGTATTGCCTATTCTGAAACGAACTGACCCAACTAAACCTCCTGTGTATCGTTTCGTAATAGATTTGAGAGAGATAAATAAAATAGTGATTCCACAATTTCCTGTGGTTCCCGATATCACGGCCTTACTAACAATGATTCCGGCATCTGCCTCCTGGTTCACAGTGATCGATCTAAAGAATGCTTTCTTTAGCATCCCGATTGCAGAGGAAAGCAGAGACCTATTCGGATTCTCATTAGGTGGTCGCAGTTTTAGGCTAAAACGCGCTCCACAGGGCTACTGTGAGAGTCCGTCAATCTACAGCCAAGCACTTAAAGGTCAGCTTGATGCCTTTGTTTTACCAACGGGTGCGGCTTTGATTCAATACGTTGACGATCTTTTAGTGGCAGCTGATACAGAAGCTATTTGCAAAACGGCTACGGTATCATTATTGCATTATCTACATGACTTACATCACAAGGTATCGCCTTCAAAGCTACAGTATTGTTGTCAAGAAGTTACCTATTTAGGTCACTTATTGTCAAAAGAAGGGAGAAGGTTGACCCCAGAGAGAATCGCAGCGATTTCCCGAATGACTGTGCCAAAAACCCAGAGAGATGTTCGTGCCTTTTTAGGTATTACGTCCTATTGTAGACAATGGATTCCAAATTTTTCATTGTTGGCGAAACCATTGATAGCCCTTACGTGCAAGGATGTTTCATCCCCATTGCCTTGGTCTGAAGAGTGTCAGAAAAGTTTTTCTGAATTGCGTGATGCGTTGTGTTCGGCTCCTGTGTTGGGCACTCCTGACTACAGTAAGCCGTTTACACTATACGTTCACGAGAGGGATGGTTGTGCGTTAAGTGTTCTGACACAACCTTTTGGAGGCAAGCAACGCCCATGCGCCTATTTTTCTTCGACTTTAGACCCAGTAGCTAGAGCCTTGCCGAGTTGTTTGAGGGCAACAGCGGCAGCTGCGGCGTCCATTCGACAGTCCGCAGGTCTAGTCATGGATAATATGCTTACGGTGATGGTTCCGCATGCAGTTGACACTCTATTGAATCGAACGAAAACTCAACATCTGACGAGCGCAAGGTTGTCTGGATATGAGTTGACATTGCTGGCCAGTCATATACGGATAAAACGATGTAATGTGTTGAATCCAGCAACATTGCTGCCGATCGACACGGAGTCAAGTGGTGAAGCAGTACATGACTGCTATCTCAGAACTAAGGAGGAAACTAAGGGCCGTATTGATCTAAAAGATACTCCATTGGCAGATCCCGATGGTACTTTGTATGTGGATGGTTCCTGTTTCAAGTTGCCGAATGGTGATGTGACGACTGCGTATGCTGTAGTAACATTGAGTACGATTGTGGAAAGCGCAAGATTAAGTCAGAATTCGGCTCAGGCTGCTGAGCTGATCGCATTGACGAGAGCGTGTGTATTGTCTAAAGATAAACGGGTGAATGTGTTTACAGATAGCCAGTATGCGTTTGGTGTGGCACATAGTTTTGGGCGACTGTGGAGAGAGAGAGGATTCCTTACGTCGCATGGCACGAAGATTCAGCATGGTCAGCTTGTAAATTATCTTTTAGATGCACTCACATTGCCTAAACAGGTGGCCGTAGTCAAATGTAGTGCGCATCAGAAAGTAACGGACGATGTGGGTCGTGGTAATGCGTTTGCGGATGAAACGGCTAAAGAGACAGCTAAAGATTTGACGAACAGAATGTATGTTACGAGCTCAGTGAGATGGCCAACAGAGACTGGTATGTGTGAAGACACAATTGAGAGTGTGAAGGGAATACAGAATGAAGCCACTGAGACGGAAAGGACTAAATGGAAAGAGAGCACGGGAAGATTGGATGGGAATGGATGTTGGGTTGATTTATCAGAGAAGCAGAGATGGATGTTACCGGATGCGTATGTGCTCGCTGTTGTTACAATGGCTCATGGTATGGCGCACATCAACACGAAAGGCATATGCAAGTTGTTGTTTCATGTATGGAAGAATGATGGGATTACTAAGTGTGCAGAGAGAGTGGTTAAGAATTGTATGGTGTGTTTGATGCACAATCCTGGTAAGGGCACCCCCACTCCTCCTGGCCATTTTGCCCCTCCTACGTACCCTTTCGAAGTCATCCAGTTGGACTTTATCCACATGGACCGATGTAACAACTTGAAGTACGTTTTGGTTGTGGTGTGTGCATTCTCTAGGTGGATTGAGGCCTACCCCCTTAAGGATAATACGGCCTTATCCACGGCAAAATTTTGCTCAAAGAGTATTTTCCCCGCTACGGAATGCCTCGGGTCGTATGGTCGGACAACGGAAGTGAGTTTGTTGGGAGTGTGATGAAGAGTGTGTGTCGTGGTTTGGGAATAGTACAAAAGTTTCATAGTGCAAACCATCCACAATCAGCAGGCTTGGTGGAAGGATATAATGGCACCCTAAAACTAAAATTGGCTAAAATTCAGGCGACAACTGGTCTATCATGGCCCGACGCTCTGCCTCTAGCTCTCCTGTCGACCAGGGCAACTGTACACTCTCGAGTAGGGCTCAGTCCATACGAGATTGTGTTCGGCCGTCCTGCTAATATATGGGGAGTCCCGAGGCCTAAAGAGTTTGATAGAATCGAATATCCCATGTTGATTGATTATCTTTATGATCTGACTGCTAAATTGAGTTTGATTCATCAACAGGTCTTTGAGGCTCTGCCGTCACAAACAGAGGGCCCTGGTCATCGGCTCCAACCCGGAGATTGGCTTCTCGTCCGAAACTTCGGACGAAAACGGAATCTTGAACCGAGATTCGTGGGACCGTTCCAAGTACAGCTAGCTACGAGGACGGCGGTTCGACTGCAGGGACGCAAAAATTGGGTACATGCTACCCACACCAAAAAGGTCCCGCTTCCTTTGCCGTCGGACACCTGGATGAGAAGAGGTCTTTCTTCATCTGAGACCGACACTCCACAACGTTTCGTTCCATTCAGCGAAGCTCGGCTTGTATCTGACACCGTTGTTGATTCCCCTCAAACAATTTCCTCCACGTCAGCCTTGGAAAATTTGACTGTTGAACAATCGCCTGAACAATTGAACACTCCTTTGCCTTCCAATCCACTATTCGAAGAACAGACTCGCCCTGGGAGTAGCCGATACTTTCTTCGTCCACGTACAAGCCACGAATAAAAAGATTTTTGTTTTTTAGGTCCTACATTTGCCCTGAACATAGTGGACATTGTATATTGTGTATTTTTTTCCCTTTTTCGTACAGCCAAGAACATTATTTAGCTAGAACCTACCATCCAGGTGGGCCGTAAGGCCGTGCGGGTACTTCCTTCTGTTTAGCAGCTATCGACACAAGGTCGGTTTCTTTTATCGATTTCTGGGAACTCCTGGGAATTGGTAATCGCTACCCAGAACGAAGTGCGTCAAGAACGTCGCGGACGGTCGTTAGGGGATGGAATCATCATCATCTGAGCTGTCGAAAAGAGAGGAAATGTTGGCGCAAAGATCTGCATTACATAAAATGTTTCATACGAAATGGTTTTTCTTACAGGTGGTCATACTGTTCCTGACTATATCTATGTTGCTGGTGGGGGGAGTATATTATGGGTCCCAATTCTTATTGTCTTCTGCTACACCTACTCTCCCATCTCGTGATCTATATTTCGTTTCAACTGTCTCTCCACATTCCTTTTATCTTCTGCCTCAACACGAACAAGTCAGACGTGCGGAATTCAGAAACAACTCTTTTATTCAACTCTTGCATCAGCATCAGTTAGTGGTAAACACTACCAATTGTTGGGTGTGTGGGTTAATGCCACATACCATGGATAAGGGTATTCCGTACTTAGTTCTGTTTTATAGTGCCCAAGGGTCAGCTCGAGCATTGCAAACTATGTTCCGTAGCGCACTAGATTCCTACCCCCATCGAGAACCACGCTCAGCAAACTTTGGTCCTGGCCCGTACCACAAGACTCTGGCGAGAGCTATTGCAGACTTAGATAGAGATATTTTTGACGCATCGCTCATCCCAGAGGAAGAGGTGCGAGCATATAAGGAACTAAGTGAGGCTGAGTACAGCTTATCAGTGGGTGATAGGCAGCTTAAAAGCTCGTCACCAATATGGATTGTACCCCACCTTGGTAATTTCTGCTTGAAAGGGCTTGGTCGAAATCCGAGAGCTCAGTTTGGGGAGAGTGCTTGTACTGAGACGTATGTCTTACCGACGCTCTCATCCCCTGTCTTCCTGACTGCCAAGGGTACCTACTTTGTATGTTATGATCGAGCCTATACGTGGTTACCTCATGACTTCTCGGGTACCTGCTACATTGCAAATCTTTTGCCTCCAACTTTCACTGTGGCCTCAGATTATCACAAAACTAGAATTGTAAGAGGTGTGGTTAACAAAGAAGATACTGCTGGTCAAGAAGCAGGAGACTTCTTTAAGGGTTTTCTGCCGTTCTGGGGACCTATGGTCAATAGCAGGAACCTGAGGCAGTTAACTCGTGTAGTAGAATCAACTGCCAACATAACTGCAAGTGCCCTTGGTAATTTGACAGCCGAGCTTCAGGCGGATAGACTAATGACGTTGCAGAACAGTATGGTTCTAGATGTTGTCCTAGCAGATAGAGGTGGGGTGTGTAAAGTCATCCATTCGAGCTGCTGCATATTTATACCTGATAACGCTCCAACGGTTTATCAAGCCATCTCTAAGTTGCACAAAATTTCGGAGTCCATACACGTGGACGAAGGAAATTGGACGCTTCTGGGATGGTTTTGGGGTCTGATATCGACTTGGGGTTGGAAGATTCTGATGATCATAGGGGTTGTTGTGACGTTTCTGTTCACATGTTGTCTTTGTGTGCAATGTGGTCCTGCCTTATGTGGCCTTTGTGCTACAACGTGTATAAGACAGCCCGTTGTCACCAAAGAGGCATTGAAGGATAGAATAATGTATCAGCAACATCTAAATGATCTGATGAGTATCGAAATAGATTATGATTCCGACTAGTGCTTGCCTACATGAGGGCAAAAGGACCGTCTGAGGTTCCGTAAAAATTATTACGGCATTCTGGGCATTACCGAATATGGACGAGTTTGGTATCTACGAACCGTAAATGGCGAGTTCGGTAAGTGTATGCATTTTCCCTACACTACCTGGTAGGGTTCGCCTAATATTACGTGTTCTTCATCTGAACCCTCGGGTTCCATTTTAGATACGGCATCCATTTTGTTTCTTGCCCTCACGTAGCCAGCGAGCAGGTAACTGTTCGCCCCCTGACCCTCTAGTTCCCAAGCCTTGCGGAAGACGCATATTCCTTTCATGCGTCTTTATGGCCGGAGGAATGACACAGCGAAAGCAGATGGCCCAGCTTGAGGGTAATCTGGTTGTATCGGTCTATTGTGACAGCCGTGCAGGCGATGGATCCAGCTCTTTGATCCTATGATCATGCTTCCGATATTACCCTCACCCTCTTTTCTCTACACGTGTCTGACTTCCTTGCAGCTGTTCTTTGTCTCTTTCTCCTGGTCATTTACAACTCTAATGGGTGTGCCTAATGGTGGGAAGATGTACTTTTACAGTTGGGAACCGACATTGCTACTGTAATTATGTTCCGGGATTATGAACACATGAAAGCGACCCTTTTGAAGTTTTACTGTGGGAACTGAATTGTAACCTTTTGTTCACATGTTGTGCAATGGCAACATTTTGTATAAAAGAGAGCGACCTACATATGCAATTTGAAGCAGACTCGCAGAACTTACATGACTATGTACTTCTAATGACTCTTGTTTCCCTGCAGTAATAAACTCTGATCTTTGACGCCGAAGGAAGTGTCCCGTGTCTCTGTAGTTTGTGCGCCGAAACAGGTATCCCATGAAGGTTATAGGTGTTGTTCCCTGGCACCGCTGGTTCTGTTAAAAGTCCAGTCCTTCACCCTGAAGTAACATTTAAGTGACAATTAAGAGCTAAACAATCGAATGTAATGTTTATGAGCACATTTATGGTTGCATTACATATTGTTGGAGATCGGCACAAAGCTAAGAGGCAAGGTAGCTGAACCAAGCTGAGAACTATTGTGCAAATGTCCTATGTAAGATGTTGGAGTAGAACCAGGCAAGCTTCAATCGGCAATTGATGGAAAAGCTGCCCACCTTGTATAGCAGCACATGGGAGCCTGGGCTGATAGCTTGAGTGGCAGTTCTTATTAATTCCGTCCTTGAAAGTGCCAATGTTGCGGTAGCATCGTTGCCCTATCCTAGCACCTCACTGACCTTTGAGTAGCGAGATTGGTAATGTTGGGTTATGGATGGTGCAAGCTACTAGCGCTGTGTAGTATATACGCACCAAACATTGACCAAGCGCGCTTCTTAGAATGCTTATCAGGCACATTGGCACATTACTTTACAGGCCCGGTAGTCTTGGGAGGGGATTTTAATTCCATAGTGGATGTGTCGCAAGACAGGTCGCACCCCCCTCTGGCGGACTCCCCTGTCCATAGATTAGCCAAATGTAGGCTGGAGTGGCAAAACAGATGGAATTTAGTGGACATATGGCAGACACACCATCCACGAGTCCGGAATTATTCCTACTTCTCTGCGATGCACGACCTGCACGTTCGGTTGGATGCAGTTTTATGCTCCACATCGATAGTGCCCTCCATAATGCACACTGAATACCTCACTAGGACACTGTCTGATCATAATCCATTGATGTTTACTATGCACTGGATGACGGTGAAGTCTGACATCACCACTTGGAGGTTACATCCCGAAACATTGGAGGACCAGGTTTTTCAGAGGGAGGTAGGAGAGGGGATAACACATTATTTTAATGAAAATGCAGGTACGGCGTCTAAAAGAGCAATGGAATGGGACGCCTTTAAGGTGGTGATACGGGGGCTCTGCATTGGTAAACATGTAGGAGTGAGGAGGGTGTTACTAAAGGACGTAGACCGGGCAGAAAGCAGATTGAGGAAGGCTGAGTTAGGAAGAACTGAGCATCCAGAAGTGCAGGCAGAAGTAGTTGCAGCCAAGGAAACAGTGGCGGGGGAGATAGAGAGACTACGTTGCATTGATTATAAAACCTATATTACGAAGGTGCATGCTGAGGGGGACAAGGCAGGGACATTGTTAGCTTGGCTGGCCAACCCCACGACGCGGGGCTCTCCAATCTTGGCACTGAAGGATCAAGACGGTGGCACTGTGTTTACCCAACGTGAGATTTTGGGCCGTTTCTTAGAGTACTATGAGGCATTGTATGAAAGCTCACTGGTGGCGGGGGACTCAGAAATTGACTCCTTTTTGGATGGGATGCTCCTTCCAAAGTTTGAAAAGGAACAAGCGAAATGCTTGGGCCAAGATATAACGTTGGAAGAAATTAATAGCGCTATCAAGCACATGGCCCGTAATAAGACACTGAGCGTAGACGGATTGCCTGTAGAGTTCTACTTGCAGTATGTGGACTTATTCTCTCCGAGGTTGCTAGAGGTTTATAGAGAGGCGAAAGATCTAGGTCAACTTCCCGGGTCAATGAGGGAGGCGCTTGTTATCCCATTGTTAAAACCTGGGAGGGAGGGTACAGACACAGCTGCCTATCGACCATTATCAATGTTGACTACTGATTACAAGACCTTGAGTAGGATATTGGCGACTCGTCTCTTACAGCACATGACTGGCCTGATCCATGAGGATCAGGCGGAGTTTATCCCAACTAGGAACACAGCCACTAACGTGTGGAGATTGGTGAGGATTTTAGAAGAGGATCAACCTGGTGCACCGAAACCAACGGTGCTTTCAGTGGACATAGAGAAAGCCTTTGATAGTTTGGAATGGTTGTATTTATATAAGAAACTTGGACGCTTTGGATTAGGAGATTAATTTGTAGACTGGACCAGGGTGCTGTACACCTCCACAGTGGCCTGGGTGAAGGTAGGAGCATTGATATCACCCCAATACTGCGTGGCCCACGGGACGAGACAGGGATGCTCGCTTTCCCCATTATTGTTTGCCCTTGCAATAGAGCCGTTGGCAGCAAGAGCCAGATTGGGAGAGAGTTATGAGGGCCTGGGGTACAGAGGAGATCGGCACTATATTTCGCTGTATTCGGATGATCTACTGATGTTTCTAGAGGATACGGGAGATGCACTGGAGGGAGCAGCGAGCTTGTTATCGGAGTTTGGTGATGTTTCAGGACTACGGGTGAATTGGGCTAAGACGTGTCTATTTCCAGTGAAGCCCGATGAGCTGCCACGCACCATATCTAGGGAAGTGCGCTGGGAACCGATCTGCTTGGCATATCGAGGTGTACATATCTATCATGGGGCCAATGATATGCTGGAAGGGAACGTGGGGAGATGTGTGAGAGCTTTGAAGGGTAGTATGGCCTTTTAGGGCTTCTCTCCCGTTGTCGGTGATGGAATGGATAGCGTTGTTAAAAATTGGTGGCGCTGCCTAGACTGTTATATGTTTTTAGAACATTACCTGTTCGGATACCGTGCTTGATCTTTAAGTCATTGAAATCCTTGATGGTAGGGTTCCTATGGGGATCTGGTAGAAGGTGAGTGGCCCAGGCAACACTGGTGAGGCCGAAGGCGGAGGGTGCGCTAGCGGCCCCCGATTTTGAGCTGTACTGTTTGGCGGCTCAAAAACAGGTATTGACGCAAGCAGTTGCAATGGAATTTAGAGGCCCTGAGAGGCAAGGGGATTTCACGGCACGTTTTATCCTTTATAGTTATGCAACAAAAGCTGGATCTTAAAGCTCTCTCCCTAGAAGAAAAGACGTTGAGATTGTGCTGGAATCGTAGTCAAGGTAGGGCAGGAGTGTTACATCCCTATGCGCCCGAAATCCCATTGGAGTTGGCTATAGCATTACCCCAAGGAGGTGATTGGACGTCCTTGATGGACTGGGAGCAGGCAGGAATCCAGGTACTTGGGGATTTATATGAGGACGGGGAATTACTATCTTACCAGGCATTACAGGAGAGGTATGATCTACCTGGGGGAGGATTCTCACTACACGCCGCGCTGGTTTATGCACTACGGACACAGAGGAGGGAAGGGCTCACAGAACCCAAAACAACAATGGCATGCCAATATGTAATGATGGCGGCTGGGACCTTTAAAGCGGTCACGTGCCTGTATTCCAGAATGCTGAATGAAGGATTGGCGCCATTGGACGCTTTGAGATTAAAATGGGAGGCAGGCATCGGGAAGCCTATACCGGAGACAGCATGGGAACAGATAATGAGTAGGGCTTGGAAAAGCACGAGGAATGCAAGATTTCAACTGGTGCATTTCTTTATACAACATACGGCATATTAGACACCGGGTAGGATTAGGAAGTACTTTAAAGTGGACGATGCAGTATGCCCTCGGTGCACAAGCGAAGGTGTATAGCTGGAACTTATGCTGTGGGAGTGCCCTAAGCTGGGGGACTACTGGGAAGAAGTGGGAAGCATATTGAATGTGGTCACGGAGCGACACTTAACTTTTGATATAGCAACATGTATACTGCATTGGTTCCCTCATACATCCAAGACCAAGGTAACAAGCAAATTCGTGGATATGGGGTTACTGCTAGCAAAAAGGGAAATAACAAGGCATTGGAAATCGAAAGAAGGCCCTAACAGCAAGAGATGGAAGGCTGAGTTACTAAAATGGGCTAGTGGCGAGAGTGTTCTTAGATATCAGCAGGCGCGACGTCTGAATAATGAGAAGGCACTAGAATCTGCAAACGCATTGGGAGACAATAGTACAATCTTTATCTGACCACCAAACAGCTGAAGAGTAGGAGGAGGATATTATGCAAGGAGAAGACCCCTTATAGGTACGTTGTGGAATACCTTGAATAGTAGTTAAATCATGAAACGTGATTGGAAAAAGATGCTTAAAGTAACTGTTAGACCTGACATCATTGGCATGAGTCTCTCCTCCATTTTTTCTGTTTGCCTCCTCTGTTTACGATGTTTTTGCTGGTATACTGCTTTGGGCACTGTGCCACTGCTGATCATTGCCACAGTGCAAGTGCTCCCTATGTGAAATTGCTGTATTGATTGAATTCCATGTTTGGCTTATTTGGTTTACTGTCAGTCCCTAGTAGCGTGCACCAGGAGTGCCAGGGCTTGTAAATACAAATGCTGCTAGTGGGCTTGCAGCACGTGTTGTGCCACCCACAAGAGCGGCCTGGTAAAAGTATGTCTGAAGGTCTACCATTGCTGGACCACGTGCAGTCTGACTGTCACGAGGACTGCGCAAGTACACCTACTTGCCAGTCCCTAAACCTTCCCTTAACTTCATGTTAGTCACCCCTATGGTAGGCCCAAGGGCAGGGTGCATTGTAAGCATAAGGTAGGACAAGCCTGACAAGGTTGGCATGTCCTAATAGTGAATTACAGCCATATTCGTTTTTCACTATTGTAAGGTTACCTGCTCTCCATCAGTTAGAATGGGCTGCCAGGATTATTAATGCTATAATCCTAGCGGGCTCGGGGAGCATGGTGCAATGTCGAGTTTGGTATCCCTGAACTCAGGGTTTAATAACGCATCCGTTTGTGTGGATGGTTTTTGGACTCTGTGTTTGAAAATAGCACTTTTAGAAAGTAGCTATTTTCTTGTCTAACTGTCTACCGGTCTCTGCTGGTTCTGGAGTGCGTGTGACAGGAGCTGGGTGGCTCCAGAGGTCTGAATGAGTCAGTGTGGGATGAGTGGGGCATTTGCATTGAGAGTAGGGGAAGAGTAGCTCCTGATAGCCTGCCCTGCCTGATACAATGCTGGCTCCGCTCCCCTGCCGGGCGACTGATGACTCTGTGCCTGCCAGGGACTTTCCTGGCCCACCTCCTGCCGGGCAGCTGATGGCCCTGCCCCTGCCAGTGACAATGCTGGCTCTGCTCCTGCTGGGCGGCTGAAGACTCTGCCCTGCACAGTAAATAGGCCAGGTGCCTCGGCCTGGCAACACCCACAACAAACCCAAGATGGGGGGAAATTCCCCTGCATGGACAAAGGGATCAAAGCCAAAAAGGGGTATAAGAGAAGGACCCCTGAACCAAGAATTTAGATCACTTCTGACAAGGAAACCTGAACCAAGGACAACAAGCCTGCTGATCCAAGGACTGCTTACCCCTTCTGCCAGAGTGCTGTTTGTTGGGGGAATCCTGCAGTTGCTTCTTTATTTTTGCCAAGGAACCAGGAGAGAGGAACTGAGTGTGTACTCTCAAACTTGCTAAAGAAAATCTCCAAGGGTTGGAAGAGTGCCAGCCTCCTGTTGAAGTCACAGGGCCAAAGGACTTCATTTGTTTGCTGAAAGTGCTTGTTGCTGGAACCTGAAATCCAGCACCTCTGAAGAATCCAGCAATCTCGACGCCGACGGACGCCGCCGAATCCAGCTCGACATCGTGAGTAACGGCTCCAGTGTACCGCACCTTCGACGCCGGCCGCCGGGCCCGATCGACGCCAGTAGCGACGCCAGTGAGTAGCGAGTTCGGCTCCAGCTCCAAGTGACCCTGTGTCGACGCCGCCGCTGATCGCATCGACCTCGAGCCCTCTCGACGCCGTGAGCGCTGCTCACTCTTGCAACATCGACATCGACGACGCCGTATCCTGCTTCATCTCGTGAGCGCTGCTCCTGCCTGACTTCGGTCGACGCCGCTGCAGATCGCCCCGACTCCGAGGCCCGATCGACGCCGAAGACGCGACGCCGGACATCTCGAAGCCGCTGATCATTGAGTGCTTCACTTTTCCAAGGTACTGTGTTGTGGGGGTCTGTGCGACTCCGGGCTCGACGTAGTGCTCCTCGCGGTCGACACCGAAACTTTGGATTAACTTTGCCTCCACGTCGTGTGACTCCCGTGTGGGTTACATTGTTGCCAAGAACTGTGTTTTAAAGAAGAAGAGTTGCTTTTGTTACTAAAGTAAAGTAAAGTAAAGTCCACATTTGTAAAGCGCACAATCACCCGTAAGGGTCTCTAGGCGCTGGGGGGCCGTCGGGAAGATTAAGCGAGCTATTGCCCAGAGTCACATGGTGCTGGGCTAACCTGCCGCCGGAGCCGGGGATCGAACCATGGTCCCCAGATTCCAGCGTCGGTCGCCCTGGCCGCGGCGCCACACCTCTCCCTTTGTGCTAAGAAGAAACCGTGCTTGAACTATTATTTTTCCTTCCAAGAGTATTTATTAAGATTGTGGTATATTTTTGTCGTTATTTGGTCTTGTGCTAAGCCTTATATAAACATTCTTATTTTTATAATACTACTGTGTCGTGTCCATTTGTAGTGTATTCACTTTATTACTGTATGTGGTCATAAATGCTTAACGCACTGCCTCTGAGATAAGCCTGTCTGCTTTGCCAAGCTACCAAGGGGGTGAGCAGGGGTTATCTAAGTGTGTGATCCCCTTGCCCTGACTAGAAAAGGTGTGTCCCTATTTGTCAGAAGTGTATACCTCTGCCAACTAGAGACAGCCGCTTCTAACATTGGTGGGTCAGCGGTGAGGATTTTAACTTTGCATTTATGACCCATGTGCAGTGATTAGTGTACGCTACATAGTGAAAGCAGACACAATCTACTTGGTTGGATATTTTATTTTTGTTCTCCACTTTCCTGGAACTTGATTTTTGAAACTGCCAGTTTTGACCATGAGTGATGCCGGAGTCACTGCCCCTGTTGTTGTGGAGGAGTTTGATAGGAGTAAGATAAAGGATTACAAAGTACAGCAGCTGAAATCCTTTTGCAAGCAATTTAAAGTTCCTACAACAGGCCTCAAAGTTAAGGAAGATTATCTTAAAGCATTGCAGGCCTGGTTAGAGGCCAGAGATTCCTCTGATCCGGTGGTGGTACCGACAGGGGAAGGGGAAGAGGAGGTGCCAGTGAATGGGCCCCCCTCTCCTGGCAGCAGTGTTTCCTCCAAAGGTCTTTCTCCTGAAGAAAGAGAAGAAAGGGCGAAGGAGCGAGCATACAACATGGAAATGGCAAAACTTAAGATAGATGGGCAGTTGGAGATAGATAATGCAAGAGGCAGGAGAGAAGCTGATCTGGAGATCAAAAGGTTGGAGTTTGAAAGAGAGAAGTTAGCTTTGGAGCGTGATACCAGGTTGAGGGAGTTGGAGCTCAAAGCTAAAGAGTTAGAATTGAATCCCTCTGGTGGCAGCATCCCATCTGTGCATGCAGAAAGTAGGTTTTATTTTCCTAAAGATGTGATCAAAGATTTTCAGAAGAATGAAGATATTGGTCAATGGTTTAAAGCATATGAGTTAGCATTGTTGGCCCACCGGGTCCCTGAGAAGGATTGGGGAGCGGGGTTGTGGGGTCGCTTTGTGAATGAGGGAAGAGATACCCTGTTAGACATGCCTGTTGAGGATAGGATGTCTTATACTCATATGAAAGATGCTTTAATGTTAAGGTATGGCCTAACCCCAGAAAAGTACAGACAGGCCTTTAGAGAATGTAAGAAGTTGCCTGGTACTACGTGGGTGGAATATGTGTCATATTTTTGCAGAGCCATGGATGGTTGGGTAAAGGGCAGCAAAGTGGAAAGTTATGATGCTCTTTATGATTTGTTTGCTTGGGAGCACTTGTCTAAGAACTGTTTTCCAGAGCTGCGCCAGCACCTTATTGATAGCAAGATATCTAACCCTAGAAAACTTGCTGAGGAGGCGGACCGCTGGGTCAGTACCAGGGTCCACAAGGGTCCAGTGGGAGACTCAGCCAAAGGTGGGCAGGGTCCCCAGCAGAAGAGTGGGGGGGACAAGGGTAAACAGAGGGAGTTCCAGAAAGGGCCCCAAAGTAATCCCCAAGGGAACCAAGGGAAGGGTTCCCAGCCTCCCCCAGATAAGAAATCAGAGGCCCCGACAGGTAAACCTGTTCGTAGGGGCCCAATGACCTGCTTCGCTTGTAAGCAGGTGGGACACCGTTTTTATGATCCTCAGTGTCCCTTGAAGAACTCTAGTGCACCACCCAGTGCACCACCCCGTCAGCTGGCGAGTGTAGCCCTGGGAGGGGAGGAGATGGTTGCCCATGGTGGGGAGGGTCCCGCAGAGATGTCCCTGGTCTCTTTAGGAGACATGGAAATGGTCCCTCCACCCCCTCTGCCTAGTAACACTAAGAAATATAGGCAGTGGGTGACCATTAATGGCCATAGAGTGGAAGCTCTCAGAGACACCGGAGCGAGTGTGACAGCTGTCAAGTGTCACTTGGTGTCCAGAGAGCAGGTTGTTCCCCACGCATTCTACCCTGTGATAGCTGCTGACAACTCCCAGAGAGAGTGTGAGGTAGCTCAGGTTTCCTTTGAATGGGGGGGAGTTTCAGGTACTCTTCAAGTTGCTGTAAGGCCCGCCATGCCTGTTGATTGTCTCCTGGGCAATGATTTGGAAGACTCCCTTTGGGCTAAGGTGGAGAGGGAGACACATTTGAAAATGTTGGGTGTGCCAGAGTGGGTGTGTGCAACCACTCGATCCATGACAGCAAGTAAGGGTGTTGATGGGGTTCTGGAGCCTGAAAGTATGGCCCAGGACCCAGCTGTGAAGAGAAGAGGCAGGGGGCGTGGGAAACCATCCCCCGTAGTTCCCGTGGTCCAGGAGGAGGCCGACCTTGAGGGGCATGCCCTGGAACCCACAGGTGAACAAGTTGCTGAACTGGGAGACCTGCCCGAGCTGACCCACTGGCAGCAGGATGGTGGTCCCTCCAGGGAGGAATTCTGTGCAGAACAGAAAGTGTGCCCTTCTCTTGTGGGTATAAGGCAGCAGGCCTCAGCCCAAACCTCAGGTGATCAGTCAGGGTCACATTTTGTTTACTGGGAGAACGACCTCCTGTATAGCGAGCCTAAGGCTGCTGAGCCTGGGTCAGCCCGTGTGCTGGTGGTACTCCAGCGCTTCAGAGCCTTCCTACTGGGTTTGGCTCATGACGTTCCGTTAGCTGGACATCTGGGGCAGGACAAGACCTATGACAGGCTTGTCACCCATTTTTATTGGCCTCAGATGAGAAGGGATACAGATATCCATTGCAAGACCTGTCCAACTTGCCAGGCAAGTGGGAAAAGCGGGCGGAAGCAGAAGGCTCCCCTCCAACCTTTTCCTGTGGTCAGTACCCCCTTTGACCGGGTGGGGATTGACATTGTTGGGCCCCTGGACCCCAAGACCGCCATGGGCAACAGGTTCATCCTGGTCTTGGTGGATCATGCCACACGGTACCCGGAAGCCATCCCTCTCAGAACAGTGACGGCCCCCGTGGTGGGACGGGCACTGATGGGTGTTTTTTCCCGAATGGGGTTCCCCAGAGAGGTGGTGTCAGACCGGGGCACCAACTTCACTTCCAACTATATGAAGTCTCTGTGGAAGGAGTGTGGGGTAACCTACAAGTTCACCACTCCTTACCACCCTCAAGGTAATGGATTGGTTGAAAGATTCAACCGTACCCTTAAAGGCATGATTATGGGTCTTGAAGAACCAATGGGGCGTAAATGGGACGTCCTCTTGCCATGCCTGCTGTTTGCTTACCGTGAGGTGCCACAGAAGTCTCTAGGGTTCAGCCCCTTTGAGCTTTTGTATGGACACCCAGTAAGAGGACCTTTGAGTCTGGTCAAAGAAGGCTGGGAGCAATCTCCCAGGAAACCTCCCCATGATGTATACAGTTACATGCTGGCCTTTAGGAACCAGACTAGGCGCTTCAGAGATCTTGCTCAGGCAAATCTGGAGGCCAGCCAGGAAGAGATGAAGCGGTGGTACGACCGGAATGCCACTCTGGTAGCGCTTCAGCCTGGACAGAAAGTTTGGGTCATGTCCCCTGTGGAACCTTGTGCGCTCAAGGACAGGTGGACTGGACCATTTGAGGTTGTGGAGAAAAAGAGCGATGTCACCTACATGGTGGACTTAAAGTCTCCCAGGAACCCCTTGCGGGTCCTGCATGTCAACCGTTTGAAGCCCCACTTAGAAAGGTCCGAAGTGGGCATGCTCCTAGCTACAGATGCTGGAATGGAGGAGGAGAGTGAGCCTCTTCCTGACCTCCTGTATGCAAAAGAGCAAGATGGGTCAGTGGATGGTGTTGTCCTCTCTGACACACTGACCCCTGAACAGCAGCAGGATTGTCGCCAATTGTTGGGACAATTCCCTGATCTGTTTTCCTTGATTCCTGGTGTCACTCAGTGGTGTGTCCATGATGTGGACACCGGGGACAGCACTCCTGTGAAGCACAAGGCTTACAGAGTGGCTGACAAGGTCAGAGCATACATCAAGGAGGAGGTCTCCAAAATGTTTGCCTTAGGGATGGTTGAGTCCTCTAGCAGTCCTTGGGCCAGCCCAGTGGTCTTGGTCCCAAAGGCTGCAGCGCCTGGTGCTTCACCGGAACTTCGGTTCTGTGTGGATTACCGAGGACTCAATTCAGTCACCAAGACTGACGCGCACCCCATCCCCAGAGCTGATGAGCTCATAGATCGGTTGGGGGCTGCCCGGTACCTTAGTACGTTTGATCTAACGTCTGGGTACTGGCAGATCGCCTTAACTGATGGGGCAAAAGAGAGGTCAGCATTCTCCACACCAGATGGGCACTACCAGTTCTGGGTTATGCCCTTTGGGATGAAGAATGCCCCTGCCACCTTCCAGAGGTTGGTCAACCAGGTCTTGGCTGGACTGGAGGATTTCAGTGCCGCCTACCTGGACGACATCGCAGTGTTCAGCGCCAGCTGGGAGGAACACTTGCGCCACCTCCAGGAAGTGTTGTTGGCCCTGCGCAGAGCAGGCCTCACAATCAAAGCCAGTAAGTGCCAGATTGGGCAGGGTTCAGTGGTGTATTTGGGGCACCAAGTAGGGAGCGGCAAGGTGGCCCCCCTGCAACCCAAGATTGATACCATCCTGGCATGGGCACCGCCCAAAACCCAGACTCAGGTGAGAGCCTTCTTGGGTCTCACGGGTTATTACAGGAGGTTCGTCAAGGATTATGGTAACATTGTGCACCCCTTGACTTCGCTGACTTCCAGGAAGCAGCCAAGACTTGTGATCTGGACTGACGCCTGTCAGACGGCCTTTGACACCCTGAAAACTGCAATGTGCACAGCACCCATACTCCAGGCACCCGACTTTTCTAAAGAATTTGTTGTCCAGACGGACGCTTCAGAGCATGGCGTGGGGGCTGTTCTAGCTCAGGTGAATGAAGAGGGCCGAGACTTACCTGTAGCCTTCCTCAGCAGGAGGTTACTTCCCAGGGAACAGAGGTGGAGTGCGATAGAGAGAGAAGCATTTGCTGTGGTCTGGGCGCTGAAGAAGCTAAGACCCTACCTGTTTGGGACTCACTTCCGGGTTCAGACAGACCACAGGCCCCTCAGATGGTTGATGCAAATGAGGGGTGAGAATCCAAAGCTGTTGAGGTGGTCCATTTCCCTACAGGGGATGGACTTCACGGTGGAACACCGCCCTGGCACAGATCACGCCAATGCTGATGGTCTGTCCAGATTTTTCCGCCTTAGTGATGAGGACTCCCTAGGGTAAGGGTAGTTCTCCCCACATTTCAGCTGGAGGGGACACGTGTTAGACCTGACATCATTGGCATGAGTCTCTCCTCCATTTTTTCTGTTTGCCTCCTCTGTTTACGATGTTTTTGCTGGTATACTGCTTTGGGCACTGTGCCACTGCTGATCAGTGCCACAGTGCAAGTGCTCCCTATGTGAAATTGCTGTATTGATTGAATTCCATGTTTGGCTTATTTGGTTTACTGTCAGTCCCTAGTAGCGTGCACCAGGAGTGCCAGGGCTTGTAAATACAAATGCTGCTAGTGGGCTTGCAGCACGTGTTGTGCCACCCACAAGAGCGGCCAAGTAAAAGTATGTCTGAAGGTCTACCATTGCTGGACCACGTGCAGTCTGACTGTCACGAGGACTGCGCAAGTACACCTACTTGCCAGTCCCTAAACCTTCCCTTAACTTCATGTTAGTCACCCCTATGGTAGGCCCAAGGGCAGGGTGCATTGTAAGCATAAGGTAGGACAAGCCTGACAAGGTTGGCATGTCCTAATAGTGAATTACAGCCATATTCGTTTTTCACTATTGTAAGGTTACCTGCTCTCCATCAGTTAGAATGGGCTGCCAGGATTATTAATGCGATAATCCTAGCGGGCTCGGGGAGCATGGTGCAATGTCGAGTTTGGTATCCCTGAACTCAGTGTTTAATAACGCATCCGTTTGTGTGGATGGTTTTTGGACTCTGTGTTTGAAAATAGCACTTTTAGAAAGTAGCTATTTTCTTGTCTAACTGTCTACCGGTCTCTGCTGGTTCTGGAGTGCGTGTGACAGGAGCTGGGTGGCTCCAGAGGTCTGAATGAGTCAGTGAGGGATGAGTGGGGCCTTTGCATTGAGAGTAGGGGAAGAGTAGCTCCTGATAGCCTGCCCTGCCTGATACAATGCTGGCTCCGCCCCCCTGCCGGGCGACTGATGACTCTGTGCCTGCCAGGGACTTTCCTGGCCCACCTCCTGCCGGGCAGCTGATGGCCCTGCCCCTGCCAGTGACAATGCTGGCTCCGCTCCTGCTGGGCGGCTGAAGACTCTGCCCTGCACAGTGAATAGGCCAGGTGCCTCGGCCTGGCAACACCCACAACAAACCCAAGATGGGGGGAAATTCCCCTGCATGGACAAAAGGATCAAAGCCAAAAAGGGGTATAAGAGAAGGACCCCTGAACCAAGAATTTAGATCACTTCTGACAAGGAAACCTGAACCAAGGCCAAGAAGCCTGCTGATCCAAGGACTGCTTACCCCTTCTGCCAGAGTGCTGTTTGTTGGGGGAATCCTGCAGTTGCTTCTTTATTTTTGCCAAGGAACCAGGAGAGAGGAACTGAGTGTGTACTCTCAAACTTGCTAAAGAAAATCTCCAAGGGTTGGAAGAGTGCCAGCCTCCTGTTGAAGTCACAGGGCCAAAGGACTTCATTTGTTTGCTGAAAGTGCTTGTTGCTGGAACCTGAAATCCAGCACCTCTGAAGAATCCAGCAATCTCGACGCCGACGGACGCCGCCGAATCCAGCTCGACATCGTGAGTAACGGCTCCAGTGTCCCGCACCTTCGACGCCGGCCGCCGGGCCCGATCGACGCCAGTAGCGACGCCAGTGAGTAGCGAGTTCGGCTCCAGCTCCAAGTGACCCTGTGTCGACGCCGCCGCTGATCGCATCGACCTCGAGCCCTCTCGACGCCGTGAGCGCTGCTCACTCTTGCAACATCGACATCGACGATGCCGTATCCTGCTTCATCTCGTGAGCGCTGCTCCTGTCTGACTTCGGTCGACGCTGCTGCAGATCGCCCCGACTCCGAGGCCCGATCGACGCCGAAGACGCGACGCCGGACATCTCGACGCCGCTGATCATCGAGTGCTTCACTTTTCCAAGGTACTGTGTTGTGGGGGTCTGTGCGACTCCGGGCTCGACGTAGTGCTCCTCGCGGTCGACGCCGAACCTTTGGATTAACTTTGCCTCCACGTCGTGTGACTCCCGTGTGGGTTACATCGTTGCCAAGAACTGTGTTTTAAAGAAGAAGAGTTGCTTTTGTTACTAAAAACTTTGTGCTAAGAAGAAACCGTGCTTGAACTATTATTTTTCCTTCCAAGAGTATTTATTAAGATTGTGGTATATTTTTGTCGTTATTTGGTCTTGTGCTAAGCCTTATATAAACATTCCTATTTTTATAATACTACTGTGTCGTGTCCATTTGTAGTGTATTCACTTTATTACTGTATGTGGTCATAAATGCTTAACGCACTGCCTCTGAGATAAGCCTGTCTGCTTTGCCAAGCTACCAAGGGGGTGAGCAGGGGTTATCTAAGTGTGTGATCCCCTTGCCCTGACTAGAAAAGGTGTGTCCCTATTTGTTAGAAGGGTATACCTCTGCCAACTAGAGACAGCCGCTTCTAACAGTAACACACACCGGTGGGGAGGCATGGGGCGGGATCTGTAATGGGTTGGGGGTAGTATTAGTAAGAGGATTAAGGTTCATAGAATTGAGACATATAGTAAGGCTATATATGAATCGTCCGGTCCTTATTGAATTGAATTCTGAAGTATCATTGGATGGTTTATATATGATGTGCTGGGGAGGGACACTGGAAGGTTTGATGTACGAAGATTGTGGATGATAAAGTATTGTGTCATTTGTGAATATGAAACCAATAAAATATGTTTAAAAAACAAATGGATGGTGCAAGCTACGAGAGATGCAATTCAGCCAGGTGGCAGGGCGGGGCACCCGAGTTCCTGAGGCAGGTAACCACGCTCAGTCCCATCTTTACAAGTCCATCCACTAGCTCGTCAATAAGTCATGTATTATTTTTCACTTATCGCTGGCTTCTGTCTCTGCCCCGCGACACTGCCAGTTGCGGAACATAGTGAAGCGTTGCTGAGAAGTCATTAGCGGACGTTTCTTGATGCAATGATTAGTTTTTTAGATGCAAATGCTGAGCATGTTCAAAGGCCGGATTTCATTTCACGTTCAGGCTTTTCTCGCGAAAACAAAAAACAGGCAAGTACACATGAAATAATCCTCTCTCCGCAATTTATTGTACTAGAGGGAGTTCAATCTCGCCATTCAACCAGATTATTGTGCCAAGGATGTGAACAGTGTCCCATTATCAGAATTATGTGCTTAATGGGTTGTCAGTACTTAAGATTAGCAGGAACATAAAAGATTGTGATGCTATCAAGTGGCGACGAGGGTTCAGAAATAAGAAGGGGATAACGCTGAAGGTGTTGGCTCTACGAGTGGATTTGGGACTGCCCAGGGCTTTAAGTGGGATGACAAAACTGGGGGGTCTTTCAAAGGGGCGTAGCCAACGTAATTAAGGGTGTGGCTTAAAAACACATGAGCTAAAAATCTGTGCTTAGCATAGTGTGCCACCCTACTTGCATTTTGCTGTTCGTCATTGCATCCAGATATATGATTCAACAAGTAACATCATGCCTACAACAAGTCAGGACTATTGGCTTTGTCAATGGTTGTTAGTTGCATAAGATAAATAAGCAGCAACTATAGCTTGTATATAATATTGAATGCTGCCCGACTTGTTCTTTGCATCCAGAAATGTGATACAACAAGTAACATCATACCTACAAAAAGTAAGAGCTATTGGCTTTGTCAATAGTTATTAGTTGCATAGGATAAATAAGCTGCAACTATGGATTGTTACCTATAAAATTGAAAAGGCTTCCAATTAAAGCCCTGGTGACCCTGCCACAATGTTGCTGCTCTTGCGTTTCGGAAAGAGAAGGGAAATCCAAAGAGAAAATGACTCTTTAAAGGATTTCCCTTTCCCTACAATGTTCATCTGGCATGACATCATGTTGTAACTTCTCCACTAGTGAGAAGTGAGCAGTGTGAGCACGCACACATCGATGTGCCTGCTGTCACTGCAGTCCCAAAAAAATGGGCTGGTGCCCAGCACCGGTGAGACGCGGCCCACTGAAAGCCCTGGGACTGCCCCTATCAACCATTGGCTTTCTGGGACTATCGTCTTTAAATTGTTGGCTTGAAACATTGTAAATCTCTTCTTGGCTCAGCCCAGAGTGGTTATGGAAGCTGCTCAGCCTAGAGTGGTCCTCTCCCCCAATGGTATTGGGTTTATCCTTCCAATTGCACTCCAGGACTTGCATTGAACTGCATAAGGGACTACTTTCCAATCATATTCTGCTTTCTCCAATCCTGCTAGCTACCTGCCTTTTGGTTTTGGCAGTGATCGTTTCTTATTATTGTAATTCCCCCTTTATTGGACCAAACTGACCCGGGGCACATACTATACAAACATGATTGTTACACCCATAAACAACATACAAAATGCCAAAAGACAGTGAGCAACAGACGACATATAACATGGTATCAGACCATCGTGGACAGAATTCTGAAGTACAAAATATTGAAAGGTGTAGGAAAGTGCCCTTTTTTAGGTCAAGTCTCGTGCCAGCGCGCATGCGCTGCTCTGCGAGACTTATTATAAAGGAGCTAGTGAATAGAAGCCCCGCCCACTCTCCACTCACATTTCCAATTGGCTTGTGCCACTGTCCATCCAAAATACTAGCTTCTGATTCGTCAATAGGCTTGTTACTCCCTCCTTAGTACCGCCTTCTCTTCATTTCCAACCTCCCCTGGCGACTGGCCCCTTTACTTCAGTTGTTGCACTGTGCGTGTTATTTAGACTGTGAGCACTATTTTCTTGAATTAGGTTATTTTACTGCAGGCACGACATGCTTTGATGCCTTCTTCCCCCGCCCTCACTCCCGTTGTCCGTGCCTCCCCTCTGCCGTGCCTGCCCTCCCGTTGTCCGTGCCCACTCCCCTCCACCCGCCCTCCATTTGTCAATGCCTTCTCCCCCCGCCTTCCCTCCCATTGTCCGCGATGCCGACCATGTGCAATGCAAAAGGTCTTGCCTAAATGCGAGACCTATTGCATTGCAAATGCTTGTCTAATTTATCCGTGTTTATAGAGCCAGGACAATGGCAGAGACCATTGGCAATCTGAGTAGGTAATAAACCCCCACCCCGCCGAACTTACCCCATGTGCGCAGTGTTTGTTGAGCACCTGCCTTTGTTAAAGGAGTGAAACATGTGACGTCTGATAGGACTGGTGTCTGAATTGTCTAGCTGCATAAAGGGGGGGGGGGAGAGTCAGGCCCCTCTAGCTGGTAGCCATGGCAGTCCAACACCACAACATCTGCTCCTGCGGAGACCCTCTCTTGGTTGTAACTGCAAGCCATTTCTCACTTCCACCAGAGCAGTGACAATCTATTACTTTAAAATCAGGACTTTTGTTTTGCTCACTGAAAAGCATGCCCTATTTAAATGTATCAGCAAAACTTACTTTCCCCTTCGTTTGAATATGTTTTCACTTTAAGTGATGTTTGAACATGGTTACCCAAAAATATGTGGACAAAATGCAGGTGAAGTTACAGTAAGTAATTACATTTGAAATGTTTTATCATATATCTGTGCGGTATAAATAATGTATGGTTTTTGAATAGCTTGCAGAGATGTAGGAGGCTGCTGATTACAAAGAAGTAATTTGCAAGGCACACTTTCTATAATGTATAACTCCTAACTGCATTTTAAGTGACACGTTGTTAGAAATGGGATTTCTGGTTGGCTAGGGTTTGCTCCTAAGCAAGGCAGAAACCACCACTCTAGTCAGGGCAAGTGAGTTACACGCTGAAGATAACCCCTTCTCAACTCCTTGGTAGCTTGGCACGAGCAGTCAGGCTTATCGCAGAGGCAATGTGTAAAGCGTTTGCGCAGCACACACACAGCAGCAACACACTAGGCACACCACAAAAGAAACTCCACACAAAGTTATATAAAAAATAGCATTTGATATTACTCAAACACATGAAGTCATAATCACAACTGCCACTAGGTAGTACTTTACAGGGAATTATATACAGGACAGAGCCAATAGGGCCACTGTCAGAACCATAAGAACAGGTAAGTAATGCATCAACCTGTGACTACTAGTAAAATACGGTACTCAGCCGAAACATATTATGGATAAACACATTAGGCATAAACCACATTTAGAAGTGTAACATAGTAACACTCCCTAGGTGCATACATCACCTAAGGCATAAACCATATTATGCATCCTGTTAGGCCCTGCGCCCTACCAGCACTTCAGGTCACAAGGCTCTGTCTCCCTCAGTGCAGGCACGTAGGGCTTCTCCTCCTCCACATGGGGAGGCCCCGCCCACCAAAAGGCCGCAACTCTGCCTGACGTCTGCGGGTGCACACAAATGTGGAGTTGGCTCCCGCTCCACCTCCAGGCAGCACAGGGATCCCCCCGCCGGGATTCTCTGCGCTTTGGGGCCCAAAGCTCACGAGACGCTCTTCACGCCCCCGGTAGCCCCAGCAGCATCCAGCTGGTCCACGACACCAGGACCATGCAGCATTCTCCCCAAGGCAAATGGGCTCAGTCCACTCCTGGTAGAGGGGAGAATACAGCAAGGACCCCACGCTGGGTCCAAGGGCACACAGGGCAGAGCTGGGCACAGGTAGGCCAGCATGTAGGGACCCCCAGGAGCTAGCAGCTGGGTCCCAAGGCGGTTCCTCCTGATACCCTCCAGCTCCAAACAGGTTCCAAATAAAAACACACATTATTGGGCCACAGCCCCAGTACTAATACTCTTTGCGTCCTTTGTTCTGCCGTGGCACAGTTTTTGAGGATCCAGTCCCAAATGGTTCTGGGGGGAAGGAGGGGGGGGGGGGATTCTCCAACTTTTGCTTACAGGGCACAAACACCCTCATTGTCAGAGTAGGTCCTGGCCTCAGACACACCACAGAGGGGCGGGGACCAGCATTGAACAAGGCAGGCACAGACCTATTCAGGGTCAGGAGCTACTCCTCCCACTACTCCAAATGCAGATCTGCCCATTCAGCCTAATACTGACTCATCCAGCCCCTCTGGAGCCACTGCAGTTCCCCAGCTCCTGTCACTCCGGAGCCAGACATACATTACACATCAGGCAGGCACAAAGGCACAAAGGCACAAAGCACACACAGAAATGCCAACTTCAAAAAGTGGCATTTCAAAAATAGTGATAATGAATCTACGCACACCATCAAACAGCATTTATTATTACTATTCCAAACATACCAAACTTGATCACGCTGCTCCTCTCGTATCAGGAATTACCACTGACACACTTATCAGGGCATCCCCAATGCATTCCTATGAGAGGGCAGCCTCACAGCAGTGAGAAAACAAAATGGCTGTTTGTCACTACCAGGACATGTCACACAATTAAGTTACATGTCCTACCTTTTACCTACAATGCAGCCTGCCCATAGGGCTAGCTAGGGCCTACCTATGGGGCGACTGACAGTAAAAGGGGGGGGTCACAGACATGGCACCCACTTTATGTGCCATGTCACAACGGCAGTAAACTGCATGCACAGGCCCTGCAATGGCAGAGGCCTGAGACAGGTTTGAAAGGCTACTTTGGTGGGTGGCGCCAGCAGCGCTGCAAACCCACTAGTAGCATTTCATTTACTGGCCCTGGGTATATGAGATACCACTTTAAAGGACTGACAGGTAAATTAAATATGCCAAACAGGTGTAGACCAATCTTACCATGTTTACCACAGAGAGCACACGCACTTTACACTGGACAGCAGTGCTAATGTGCCCAGAGTCCTAAAACCACCAACAGTAGGTCAGAAAAAAGACTAGGAGGAAGAAAAAAAAAGTTCAGGGATGCTCCTGCAAAAAGGGCCAAGTCCAACACACGTCACCACAGATTTAAAAGTGATACGTTCCTGATATAAAAGATGATGGCAACATTTGCTTTCCATATTTTCTTGCATGATTGTGTGGCAGGCATGAATGAATGTTTATGCTTGAATGTATTATTGTTTAAATGTAGGCTTGGTAGGCCTCTGTATTCACAGGTTAATAGACAAGAATGTGCAGTTTAAAAATAAAAAATACATAGTAAATCATACATTTATTTTATGCATACCAAAGATTGGGCTTCAGCAGGGACAGCCAAATATGCCTATATTTACGAAATGTGAAGACAGGAATAGATCTGGCAGCCCTTACTGTGATGACGGGGCATAATTGCCCACCTATTTTAGGTCAAGCCTCGACCTGTTTCATCTTCTGTGAGCTTTTTGCACACCCACCTATTGCCATTGGTTATTGTCTGTGGCATTCAGAAATGCTAACTTGTTATTGGTGTTTGTCAGTGTTGGTTCCTCCTTTCTGTGTCTGTTCCGTCCCATGGCAATTTCACTAATCGTTTCCTTTGGTCGACCGCAACACTCTTCCATAGCACTCACTAATGGTTTCTATTGGTCGGCTGTAACTCTCCTTCATAGCATGCACTAATGGTCGGCCACAATGCTTTTTCATAGCTTCTCCAGTCTGGGCATGAAAGCTTCTTATAGCAGAGGTGCATGCCCAGCCTTGTTTTAACGCGCTGCTCCATTAGTTCAACACCCTCCCCGGCCTTTCACCCACCCGGCCCGTTGCTTCGCTTTTCTGCTGTCACTTTCCACCCTCAATAGCTTTTTTTCCCTTTAGGAGCACTTTTCACAAGTGCTGTTTTAAATCCCACTTTTCCTACTCATGCCGTCACACATGGACCTATGAGAGACAAAGCAAAAGTAAGTAGCATCGCGTCAATTGAACAATGCGCTGTACCCCATGGGTAGAAAGAATTAGGTGTTGCAGCTGTCCGCGTGCACTTGGGCTGAATATCCTTTCACAGGAGCTTAACTGGGAGAAACTCAACTTCCAAGTACGATGTATTGAGGCGCAACTAGTGGAAGCGAAGGTAATAGCCCAGGTCAAACAGGATTACTGTAGAAGCCATCCCAGAGTGATTGGATGATCATCCAACTACTCTAGACGTCATTTTCACATCATCAGACATCATCAAGCTCTTGAAGTCATCAGCAGAGCTTAGAAAAGTGAGCCTGATGATTTGAGAATGACTTGAAAATGAGTATCTGATGACGTCACAAGGTGTGATTGTTCCTGAAGATCAGGGGATGAGCAGTCGAATGCGTCTGAAGATGTGATTGTTCCTGAGGATTTGAGGATGTTTTGAAGATGACTATCTGATTACTTCATAGGCCCTCGCAAAATTAAACAGGCCCTGATTATTTGAGGAGGGCTTACTTTTTACTTCAAGAGCCTTTCTCTGTTTTGGTTTCATTTTTCTTACAAAAATAAGCCTTATTGATCATTTAAGAATTATTTGTTGATTAGTGAACAATGAACACCATTTAGCTATTTCACAAATTTTCATGTACATACAAATAAATGGTGCTTCATACAAATAAGTTCTTTGCACACCAGTAAGTAGAAGGTAGTATGCTGCCTTCAGGGCCGGACTGGCCGTAGCTGGCTCCGGGCGTTACCCGGTGGGCTGGAAGGGTGGGGGGCGGTTTTGGACCGGTGGGGGCTGTTTTGTGAACAGGGGGCCTATTTTGCAGCAGTGCTGCAATATTGGCCCCTTATAAAGCAACAACAGCAGTGCTTCCCTCCCGCACCCCATTCCCGCCCTCCCCCCTCACCAATGACTTAATTAACAGGGCCGGTTTGCATACCAAGTCCGGACCTGGCTGCCTTCCTGGAAGTAGGTATTTAATATTAACATTGCACATGTATAACTAGGCAATCTTATGGGCAGTCTCTCTACCCTAACTTTCCCTTTGCCTTCTTTATCTGGCCTATCTCTGGTCTTATTTATTTTCAAAAGTAGGTATTTAATATTAACATTGCACATGTATAACTAGGCAATCTTATGGGCAGTCTCTCTACCCTAACTTTCCCTTTGCCTTCTTTATCTGGCCTATCTCTGGTCTTATTTATTTTCAAAAGTAGGTATTTAATATTAACATTGCACATGTATAACTAGGCAATCTTATGGGCAGTCTCTCTACCCTAACTTTCCCTTTGCCTTCTTTATCTGGCCTATCTCTGGTCTTATTTATTTTCAAAAGTAGGTATTTAATATTAACATTGCACATGTATAACTAGGCAATCTTATGGGCAGTCTCTCTACCCTGACTTTCCCTTTGCCTTCTTTATCTGGCCTATCTCTGGTCTTATTTATTTTCACCAGCAGCCTCATTCCTGAGTTCATTTACCATTATAAAAGGTTTTCTCTTCTGGAGTGCAGTGTTTTGCAGCTTCAAATTAAGTGAAAGAATGTTGAGCATCTGGCATCGCAATGCTGTTTCTTTAGCTGAAAAACTTTACTTTTGCACGGTATTGCATAGTATATACCAGTTTGTTTGCAAACTTCCCATAAGAAATGTGTGCACACACGTAGAATGATTTTTTTTATGTGCAGGTGCTGGAGAGCGTAGGGTCTTGCCTCGAATTTCTCTCCTTTTGGAACAAGCTTAGTATATCCATTCCAGATTTTTTCTTTGCATTCTGGTACTTGTAGTTCAATGTATAAAACTGCGACCTATTAGCACCAGAATACAAAGAACAAATCTTAACTAAATGAAAGTCTAGATCCTGTTTTATGGGATGTGAAAATCTCAGAGCTCTAAAATGCAGTTTTTTTGTGCAGATTTATACAACGCAAACCCGACCCCAGCACCAGTAACGTTCACTTCAGGGGAGGGTATACCTTCCCCAGAATCACAGAAGCGTCATTGCCGAGACCGCTCCAAAGTCGGCTGATCTGGCCGTAAGGCCACAACCTCTCCCATTGCTCAGTAATAATGCACACATGGTGCACTAGTTAACTCCTGAGCAGAGCAAATTAGGTAGCTTTTTTTGGTTTGTTACATTAGGGAAGAAGCAGGCTCAGAAAGATCCGATTGTGCTACAGAAGGACCCCCACAATACACACTCGGTATTGCTGTGGGCTGGCACCGCTTTACATTAGCGGATAAATACTTTGTTATCCGACACGGTGGCCAGATTACAGAGAGCGCTGTGGCTCAGAGGGACACAAGTGTTTGATTACCATGGTGCATTAGAGTTCTGCAAGGAGTTGGTAGGTTGGAGCAGCAGATTACTCGCTGCACACTTCAAAGTACCGGGCCACTCGCTGCCTGTCACTGCAATCACGTCAAACGGAGGTGCAGGCAGCACATTGACTGCCACCGAATCGTGAATACCTTTCCTCAGCTCTTGCTTGTTAGCCACTCCACCCCCCACATTTGAAGCTACGCATAATAATTAGCAGGTTTAGGATGCCAGGCTGACAGTGAATTGCAGATTAGGCATACTTTCTGAGTTGCCTTGTCTGGCACCAGCAGATTCCTCAAAGTCGATAGTCTCCCGCCTGAATCGGGAGGTTTGGTGTGAATGCCCGTTTGCTCGTGCAAAGCGCTCCAATAGATTATTCGCGCTATATAAACAACTGCAAATACCGTGATACGCAAGACCTCTCACTGAGTATGTCTCTTAGTTCAGAAATGTTATCAGAGCGGCCCAGAATTGTTTCTTAGTTTACTGTTTAAAACGTTCACTTTAAAAAGATAGCAATTTATAAAACATAAGAAAGAAATACACTTACTCAAAAGTTTAAAGACACATTTCTTTTATTGTAACATAATAATATAATAATATCCATATTTGTAAAGCGCACGATTACCCGTTAGGGTCTCTAGGCGCTGGGGGCTGTCGGGAAGATTAAGCAAGCTATTGCCCAGAGTTACATGGTGCTGGGCTAACCTGCCGCCGGAGCCGGGGATCGAACCGTGATCCCCAGATTCCGGAGTCAGTCGCCCTGGGCGCGGCGCCACACCTTAACATGAGATTTGTTGCATCCTCACGTACCAAATATTGCTCGTACACTGGTTTTTACAGCCTGAGCCAACTCCAGACTTAGTAGGCTCGCATAGATGCCAAGGTTTCAGATTGCTTATGTGTGACATGTTTAAAATGTCATTGTACTTATGAGTGACATTCGGCGACCGTGAGTGACACTTTCTCGCAAGCAAAATCAAGTAATGTGGACAAAGGACACACACACACACACACATATATATATATATATATATATATATATATATATATATATATATATATATTCACTGAAAAAACCATAGGTTATAGACCATATATAGTTAGGAATTAGCATTTAAAAAACCTTATTTTACTCACACAAAACCATTGAAATTCCATATATAGTTAGTTGTACTAACTATATATATCGCGCACCCGCAATCCACTGCTGATGATGTCACATATTACATCATTCATGACATGGTCAGTGACATCACTGATGACATCACTGATGACATCTCAAATGACAAATCAAATCAAAAATCCTAACTATATATACCTACTGGCGACCGCCAGTAGGTAATATATATATGAAATTTTCAGGAAAATGGCAAATTTTTTTTCTGAGCAGCCCCTGAAAATTTTGGGGGGGTTTGTCAAGGGGGGGCCGAGAAAAAAGGGGGGTCCCAAAACGCGTTTTTCCCATGTTAATTTCCATAGGGCGGTTGGCCTCACTTTTAGCCCGAACGGAGGTTTGCGAAGCTGATTGGTCATTCTGTCACTGGGCTATAGTTGGGCTACATCTGGCTGATATTTGGGCTACATTTGTTTTTTTGTGTGTCTGGCGGCCATCTTTGGGCTACATTGGGCTACATTGGGCTTCATTGGGCTACATTGGGCTACATTTGGGCTCCAACATA
This sequence comes from Lissotriton helveticus, assembly GCF_964261635.1. Taxonomy (NCBI): domain Eukaryota; kingdom Metazoa; phylum Chordata; class Amphibia; order Caudata; family Salamandridae; genus Lissotriton; species Lissotriton helveticus. Next base: position 1,834,950,187 of record NC_136068.1, on the reverse strand, counting down.
TATATAGGCCAATGTAGCCCAATATATATTTTTCAAAGTTAATTTTCGTAAAAACCACTGGAGCATATATCTTGAGACATAGCAAAGGCACATCGGGCTACCAGTCCCTACAATTTTGCCAAGTTTTGTGGAAATCCATTCAGCCGTTCGAGCTAAAAGTGAGTCCAACCGCCCTATGGAAATGAAGGAAATGAATGGGTAATTTGTAATTAGCAAATAGCTAATCGCAAACTAGGAATGGTAAAGAATCGCTATTTATTCCTTAAAGTTCGCTATTTAGGAAATGCAAAAAACTTTGATGATACATATGGCGGTTCATCTCTAACAAGATAAGAAGCATAGGGATACATTTATGATGACTGGCGCATCACCAGGGATGTGTTAGTCATTCTGTGCCGCTGTTCCGTCACCTATGGTGTGCTGCATTTACAATGCGGCGCATCATGGGGCAAAAACAGCACAGATGCGTGATGTATCTGTGCCGTAAAGGTGGCGCATTGCTGGAGTTGTATCGCAAGTGTGATGAAGCTCCAGCAAGGGTCGGGGGTGCCCCTGTCGCAGGGTTTCTGTTCTCACACAGAACTGTGGACAGAGGATTGGAACCTCGGCGAATTAGGGTGTCCCAAAACTCACGTTAGTAATCAAAAACTCCTTAGCAAGCTAGGTACAGTGTCACATTGGATATAACAAACTCTCAATGTTTAGACAATCCAGAATATGAACTTATAGTACCTCAGGATACGTGGAACTCATGAACAGTCGGTCGTTATATATTTCTTAGAAACCAGAACATGGAGTTAAGAAGAACACATGTGTATTTGAAATGTTTATTTACTAATGCCGTCTTCTCAGGCGTAGTATCTTAGATAATAGAAGTACACATATTATCAGTAGCAAAAATTACCAGCATAGTTACTAGTACATAAAAAGCGAATGGTGATAGTATGTTAACATGCTGTAAATGAATAAGAGTTAGCAACACTTATAAGCAGCCGCGGGCCGTGGAGGGAGTTACGGTGGGGCAGGGAGGCGGGGAGGGGGAGGGGCAATGTAGAGAGGGCTCCACCCTGCTTCTCCCCCTCCCCAGGCGTAGTATCTTAGATAATAGAAGTACACATATTATCAGTAGCAAAATTACCAGCATAGTTACTAGTACATAAAAAGCGAATGGTGATAGTATGTTAACATGCTGTAAATGAATAAGAGTTAGCAACACTTATAAGCAGCCGCGGGCCGTGGAGGGAGTTACGGTGGGGCAGGGAGGCGGGGAGGGGGAGGGGCAAGGTAGAGAGGGCTCCACCCTGCTTCTCCCCCTCCCCGCCTCCCTGCCTCACCGTAACTCCCTCCACGGCCCGCGGCTGCTTATATCTCACCCTCCCTAATACACATATTATATTATTTGCTAAGAAGGTCTCTTTGTGTTGGTTTAGGGCGTGCCCATACTTTAGTGTCTTAGATTTGAAGGAATCACATCAGCATACACCAGCTCTCTCTTCATGTGAACCGCATCAACTGTTGTGTATGTGTGTTCGGCAAAGCAATATAAAACCCGCCTCATGCCCAGAATTGGCAGAAGTTGCACTTATGTTATGAGTATGAAGTCGTGGAGATCAGACCTCATAACAATTCTGTATCGTGTTGTTCTTGAAACTTTAGCACTCGCTGTACAGATATAGTTTAACAAGCAAAGCAGATAGTAGAGCAATAACATATTATTCTCATGTAAACCACGATGAACTACTAGGTGGAAAGCTAAAGCAACAACTAAGTGTTGTGTGCAGAAGTTGCAAAAAAGGAAAAATGGCGTTTAAACCGGTAATGAGCCCATGCTAACTTAACACGGTGTAAAGATATCCAGGACCTAGATGACACCTCCCCATGATCCGGAAACGAACTGAATAAGATAATAGAAGTGCCATCTCATGAGAGCAGATTGCAAGTTTATATGTGGACGGTCCGCAAGGTAAAGCATTAAAAACTAGGAAAATTTAATGCTAAAGAAAAATAAAACAGCCAAGTACTTTATCGAGTCTTAAGCCAATAGGCAAGGTAAATAATAAAAACTTGACAAATAAGTCAATGAATTGTCAATGAAATGCTAGTACTCAGCATATCAAACATGAAAAAGGTCTATGACATAACTGTGTATGCAAAATAAGCTGCAACAGCCTCCAATAGGAAGTCACCGTCTTCATCCGAAAACAGTTCAGCCATCCAATTTAAAAGCGGAAAAGAACATACGTGCTCTCCCAGCACCGGATCCTCTATCACCATCAGAGGACAGCTCGGTGGGTTTTCAAGAAAGCTCTGTTCCAAGAAAGACTGTGCTGCCGCCAGTAAATTCCAGGGACCAAGTAGTCCATGCATCAATGCCACAGCCATAATCCTTTCGCCAGGACAAACCAACTCGTGAGTAATGATAGGAGTCATCAGCTGATTAAAGTCGACGTCAGGAGAAACCGGTCCGCAGAGACACAAATCAATGGCCCAATCGAAATCACAGGTCAGGCAGTGAAATACAGGCTGGACACAGGTGAAGTAGGAGAATCGAAAAGATAATCCATATGCCGTGCTTAATATCGCCAATGGCATTGTGCCATAATATTCTAGCATGCGATTGCGGAACAGTGTCAGCAGCTGCAGGGTGGGAGGTTGCATAGGAGGGACATCCATATTTAAAAATGTAAAAAAGCACAAGAGTGTCCGCTGGTAATGCAAGTAAAAATGCCAATCCACGAACCAGAGTGGAGAAAATAGAATGAAAGGAAGCAGGGATGACTCCAAAGATTTTCTCAAATGAAGTCACGAGACCACTGGTAACAACTTTAAAAAAGTGCGCCAGGGCCTTTGTGGAGGATGCGTTAAAGATAGTCGGAACCATCTTGCTGAAATTGAAAGGCAAATCTGAATTGAAAAGGGTGTGCACCTCTGTACGGGTGTTCGCTATGTGAAGCACGAAAGTTTCACGGGCCGAACTCAAGGCCACCTCTCTGTGAGACAAAAGAGCTCTTATTCTTGCCATGCCGTTGAAATCTGTCCCAAGGTTGGTATTTGTGGCCAGATTGAAAACTCCCTATGTTCATGTGTGGGAGGAAATAGAACATTTTTGCAGCAAATAACCCGTTCACTTACTGTTACGATAAAAGGAATACTTTTAATTAACTCAGAACAATCTTCATTATTGAGCATCAAATAACTACCATTTTCCAACAACTTGAACGTGGGGATGATAGCAGGAACTGGCGTGCCTTGCAACACGCAAGCCATATTTGGTCGGTGTTTGTTGCATGAACCGTGTAACTGTATGTGCCTACACATTAGTGAATGATCTGGCGTCTCAGTGCATTCCTCTCCATTCAGATAAACTTCTTGATCATCTTTGAAACATCTGTATGTGTATGGAAGCGACCAGACCTCATGAAGAAAAGCACTACCTAAAGGTTCATAACGACCTATTGGTATATATTTCATACAATTTGAAAACTTATATAAAGCAAAAGGCAGCGTTATTAAACCGTGGATAAGGCACGTTGCCAAAAAACCCGCAATCCTCTGCTGATGATGTCACTGAGCATGTCATGAATGATGTAATATGTGACATCATCAGCAGTGGATTACGGGTAATAGTATCTCTAGTTTACTCCCCTATAGCTGTCTTTCTTTTAACATAAGTGTCTGTTTCCTTCCCTTATACTTACTGTTTTTGGTTCGCTTCCGGTTCGCGTACCGGCGAGCGAACTGGGAAGCGAACTAAGAGAAATAGAGGTTGGCACAGTTCCAAATATTGTACCAATTTTTTAATAACGGGGAGGTAGTTCTGAAAAGAACTTTTTTTTTTATTGTTTTTGTTGTTTTATATTTTTTTTATTATTTTTCGGAACATTTTTTTACTTTTTTTGAATTTTTCTGAACAGTTTTAGATTTTTTGGGGTTTTTCTTGGAGGGGGCAATGAAAACGATTCATTGTAAAGGGCTCAACAGGAGCAACAAAACAAAAAAAGAAGTATTTATTATTTTGGGCGTTTCGTACAAACTTGCATATGATAGTCAATAGCTCTGTTGATCAGAGTGATGCTTTTTTCTCCGTAGGAAATGAATCCATCGCAAAATACGCAGATGTGTTTTACATCACCAAATCTCATTTGTATATTTGGCACCATCTCCCTGCCCTCTGGTCCCGTTACTTCCGGTACAACAGATCTTCTGGCCATAATAGGGAGATTATCTAGGTCGTTCCGAAACTGTGCAGCACTGTAGTTGTTAGGATGCCACCTAGTCATATGGCGATGCATTGTGTAGTTTCCGAAACTGTATTTTTTGTCGGTCCCTCTGGACAGTCTATCTTGACATATAAGGCAAGTTACGTATCTTGCATTTACTTTTTTCTGACCTTTGGGAATTTTTAAAAATTGCCAAATGAAGTTTTCTTTCCGGTGAGACGTCCTGGGCTGCTCAGGCAAAAACTGCCTCTCTTCGTGCTCGTCGTCCTGTTCCTCTTCTTCCTCTTCTTGTTGAATTATAACTTGAGCAGGTGGTCCACTCTTCCTTGGATGTGGTGGAGGTGGTGGGGAAGCACCAGCTGAAGCTACTAAAGAAGCCATTGCTCAGTGATCACAAAGGGTCTTTCTCTCACAATGATGAAAGTCAGAGTGAGGAAAGAAGGAGGGATTTTCATCATTTGGGAAAAACAAGAGTTCTCAACCAATCAAAAGTGTTCATTTTAGATTATATGACCTAGTCTTACATCATTAGGAAACCAAAAGTGAAATGAACCAATGAAAAGTGTTATTACCAAGTCACATGACTTGCTGTGTTTACGTTAAGCGCTTTGCAGGGCCTCCCGGTTTGCTTCCAGAAACCTGCGCTTTGCGACTCGGTTCGCGTACCAGTTCGCTAACGTAGCACGTCATATGACGTATCACGCAACAACGTGAAACGTCATGCGGACGGGAGGCGTCACGATGTTGTTTTCTAACGCGGCACTTGCGGTAAAGAAACGTTTACCGGCTCGCGGTCTATTTCGCGGCATCAAGGTCAGCTAACGGGAAGCTTCCCGATTCGCGAAGCGGGAACGAAGAAAAAAAAATATTTTAAAAAAAAATTATTCATAAACATATAAAATATATTTTTGGATTTAAAGAAGAATACATTTTACAGCTACAGATATTAGCTGTTAAAAAACCAATGAAATTCACAGAAAAAACCATAGGTTATAGACCATATATAGTTAGGAATTAGCATTTACAAAACCTTGAAAATTCACTGAAAAAACCATAGGTTATAGACCATATATAGTTAGGAATTAGCATTTAGAAAACCTTATTTTACTCACACAAAACCATTGAAATTCCATATATAGTTAGTTGCACTAACTATATATCGCGCACCCGCAATCCACTGCTGATGATGTCACATATTACATCATTCATGACATGGTCAGTGACATCACTGATGACATCACTGATGACATCTCAAATGACATCACTGATGACATCACTGATGACATCTCAAATGACATCACTGATGACATCATGACACACCAATACCAGTTACTACATACGCACTCACTGATTCCTACGTCTACACACACATTCACTCATTCACCCATACAATCACTCATACATACAGTCACTCATTATTACAACACTATCATATGCACTCATACACCTATGCAGACAGTCACACACTGCCACTCATCCATGGAGTTACTCACACACCAAGTCAGTCCTGTAAAGAATCAATCACACTTCAATTTCTTCATCTATACAGTTAAACACAGAACACTATACTTCAGTGACATCACTGATGACATCACTAATGACATCTGAAATGACATCACTGATGACATCTCAAATGACATCACTGATGACATCATGACACACCAATACCAGTTACTACATACGCACTCACTGATTCCTACGTCTACACACACATTCACTCATTCACCCATACAATTACTCATACATACAGTCAGTTATTATTAGAACACTATCATATGCACTCATACACCTAGTCAGTCCTGTGAAGAATCAATCACACTTCGATTTCCTCATCTATAGTTAAACACAGAACACCATACTTTTCACACATATACTAACACATACTTACTCTCTTATACAATCACTGATACAAGTACACATTGATATGCACAGAGTCACACACCTCCCAGCCAGCCACACACACACTCAGTCTTCCATACATCCACTCATTCTTCAATATGTAAAACGTATTTAAACTTTACAAAAACACACAGACACTAGATGATGTCATCAGTGATGTCATTTGAGATGTCATCAGTGATGTCATCAGTGATGTCACTGACCATGTCATGAATGATGTAATATGTGACATCATCAGCAGTGGATTGCGGGTGCGCGATATATAGTTAGTGCAACTAACTATATATGGAATTTCAATGGTTTTGTGTGAGTAAAATAAGGTTTTCTAAATGCTAATTCCTAACTATATATGGTCTATAACCTATGGTTTTTTCAGTGAATATATATATATATATCACACCCATTTGAGGACCGAGAAACTCTGTAAGATCATCTTAAAACTGCTGCAAACCACTAGAAATGGAAGGGCATTAACTTCGCAGGAGGTCCTCGTTGTGATAAATTGATGCCAAATTGCCAGTTTAAGAAAAAGAGCTTGTGAAGAAGGTGAACCACAGCTGCAGACTCTGGACCCCAACTCTCCTCATCAGCTGTGTGTCAAAGAAACAGTGCTGCGTCCCCTACGCGCTGGTACTGGACACTGGTTGACCCGACCACACCTCCATACGACATCCTGCTCTTGAACACAGTGAGTGAACACTGTGGTGATGGGGCCCTAGGCCCACATGGTGAAGTAAAGGACGACACAGGACACCAGTTAGGGAGTGGAACTCTGGCCTCGAGCACGTGCTCTCGGGTTCTTTTATTAGCAGCGTCACCTGACCCAGTGACGTCAGTGGTGGGTGGGTGCACAGTGTATGGTTACACTGGAGAACAACTAGACTGTGTCTTTGCAGGACACTACATCCCTCCCAAAGTTCAGGGAAAAGAAAACGAAATGTCCAACCTGCAAGAAAATAGAATAATAACAATTTACAGCCCCAACAGATTTTCTGCAGACGATCGGCTGGGAGAACGTTGAAAACAGTTCCTGGATTACAAAGTCAGTCAGATGAGCTTCACCTCAGCGGTGTACTTCAGATCATCCTTGTCTTGCTGCGCTTATGTACATTGTTCAACACTTGGGGTACCTGGAGCAGAATGGGATTTACCCTTGAGGGGTCTCGCAGGTGTTCCTAGTCCAGTGGATTACAACGCTTGTTGGTTGTTGGAGACGACTATGGCACGAGAGGTCTTTCTTGGGATTTGCTGATCTTGATGCCTTCACACCTCCGTCCGGCCAAGTAACTTCCGACTTGCCTTTCTTGCCGGACTCCTCTCTCACTAGAGCCTCGAAGACTGGCCTCTCCTGCTTGGACTCTTCTCTCACTAGAGACGCTGGGAGGACCCACTTGCTGGACACGATGGGACCGGGTGGACCGTGCGGGGCTTCGCATGAGCCGCGCAAAAGCGTCGCTGAGGAACTGCTAACGGACTCACCGCCAAGTCTCTCATGATGTCCTCAGGGTATTGATGTCATCCGCCAGGATGGTCTTGCCATTAGGACATGGGTTCAGTGTCTTCACCAGACCATTTCTCCGTGCCAGGTGTTCACCTGGGGCCTTCGTGCTTCCTGTTGCCCGTCGTGGAGCTGTCGCTGCTGCACCTCTCCCATCCGGATTCCTCTCTCACAGGACATGCGGCCGAGGCCCTTGTCCCCTGGACTGCCACATGATCGCGTGGGCTGTGCGGGTCGCTGCGGAACTTCGGACATGGCCACAGTCGAGTCTTGTGTAGTCCACAAGGGTGGATTGTCTAGTGCTCGGGTATGCTCTGCTTTGGCAGGCTTCAGGTTCACGGGGCACCCATATAGTTCTTCAGTGGTTGGTCTCCTCGAATGCAGGTTGTATGGATTACTGGGATCCAAACGGATGTTGCGATGTTCCTTGGACAGCACCGATGTTCATGTGTGCTGACTGTTGCGATGCTCCTTGGATGGCACCGATGTTCCTGTGTGCTGTGGTTCTCTCTCTTCCTCTGTGGAGTGATGTTGTGATACTCCATTCTTCCTTTACGTTTTCTTCCTCGACGCGGTCCGGTCTTCTTTCTTGCTTACTCATGCTAACCAGGCTTCTCCATGTAGCGGGCCCTCTACATGTCGTCGCCTTGGTCTTGTCCATGTGGTAGGACACTATCTTCCCCTGGCTTGTTGACTAGACCTGTCGTCGTACCTTCCTGTTACTTGATCACTTCTGTTGCCTTCAATCAGGATACCCTTCTTTGGTCAATTCCATCGTGACCCTCCTGTCTCGTCGGGTTCCTTTGGCTCTACTCTTCCTCCTTCCTTATCTTTATGGCGTTGCGCCCTTCCTTTCCATGTTCCTTCTTGCGACGTGGTCTGGTCCTCTTGTTGTCGTTGGCCTTCCCGACCAGTCTTCCCCAGGCGGCGTGCACTCCACCTGTTTCTTTCTGGTCTGGGCATAGCTCTCCGGCATGGTGTTCTTCTCTTCTCTGACTGGACCGTTTGTCGCGATCTTCTCTGTTATTGCTTTTCTTTCCTTGGTGACCAGACTGGGTGGTCGGCTTTCATCTTGGGCATGAGTTGTCATGCTGTGCTATTTACTTTGTGGTCGCTATTCACCGTCACGGTGTTTTGGCGTTGGCGCGCTTTGTCTGAGCGGAGGAGGGTTGCGTCACCGCTCCTGGTGCAACTCTGGTGCATGCCGCCATGCGTGCTGACGATGGCGCTCTGGTTGCTGCGAGACGTCGCTGTCTCTCTTGGGGACCTTTGTGCGCGGTCCCGTGGCGGTGGCGTGTCGCTGTGCAGCGTCACTCTGGCGCTCTTGATACCTGGCGCTCCTGGCACGTTCCGGCGCAGTGCTGCGCGGTCCTGTCGCGTGGGTGTGGAGTTCTGGCACTCCTGTCGCGTTCTTGCGCTTTGTGGTACGGTGCCTGCGTTTTCTGGCGCGTTCCTGCGCTGTCTCCTTTTGTCCTCAGGAGGTTGCATATTGACGTGGCGTCATTCGGGCGTGGCTGTGTCCTTGTGCTTGGACAGATTCTCCTTGTGCTGTTGCGCAGTTACTTTGTGCTTCGCTTTTCCTTGTGCACTACTGTGCTTCAGTGGAAGTGCCTTGATTCTCTTGCTGTAGGTCACAGCAGCCTGAGATTGCTTCTGTGGCAGAACGCTGGTGGCTCTTGACACTGTGCGTAGCTACAGTCCTAGGGTGACTGCTGGTAATCAGGCTTGGTTATGGTGCTTCCCTTGTGACCCTGTCTATTGTTAGAGGCAGAGTCTGTGTTGGGGACATGACAGGGTGTAGACACTGTGTGCAGTATATTTTGTGCAGCGGGTGCAGTGCTGCGATTCCGCCACTAGGTGGCAGTCTGCGTCTTTGTGTGCTGCTCTGGAGCTTCGTTCAGCTTTTGCCAGATGGATCTGAGCTGCCGGTGCTGGGCTACGTGGATGACAGGTAGGTCCTTTTTATTTCATTGGTCTCTGAGAGGGAGAGTGAGCATATGCCGGTACCAGCCTCCCTACGTTCGTGGCAATGTGCTTGGGGCTCCCCTGGCCTCTGGAAGGCTTCCTCTTCTTTTTCCCCCACTCCCTGCCCCTCGCCACAGGCAGAGTTTTCACAGGCTTTTGGGGGAGGGGGTAACTCTGTCGCTGTGGGGTGGGCAGTCTCTTGTTGCTCTACCCTCGCTGCAGGCCCCTTCAGGTCCCGGGCTGAGGAAGAGGGGAAAAGGGGGGCTGCTCTGATGGCCGCGGGCAGTCTCTTGTGGCTCTCCCCGCCGCCGCAGCCTTACTTTCCTCACGCAGTGCGGCGGGGGAGGGGGGGTCGATGTCCGCTGGTTAGGCTGCGCAGAGGGGGTTTTGCGCTGCTCGTACCTGCTGCGGGTCGGGCGCTATTCTTCCTCGCTTCTCCCCCCGCAACCGCTTCAATTGCTGCGCGGGTGGAGGGGGGCGGCTGCAACCGGAGACACTGGGCCCCTTATGGGGCTGCACACACTTCGCGGTGGTCGGCGATGCTGTAGTCCGGCCCCGCTTTCTCCCTGCTGAAGGCTCCGTGTGTTGGGCTGGGCTCCACTTTGTTTACTTAGTGCCCGTCAGCTCTCTGCACGCTGCGGGCGCTTCCTTTGGACATTCACCCCGCCGCCTCCACTCACACACGCGGCGGGGCAGGGGATGCCTCAGGCAGGCCGCGGGTGGGCTCCGCTGGTCCTGCTTTGTTTCAAGTTTATTTACGGCTGCATTGCGCCCGTCAAGGCGCTCTGGTCATGCGGGTGGGCTCCGCTTCATTTACTTTTCACCCTCGCAGCGGCGGCCGCTCGCCACAGATGCTGCGCTGCGGGGGACAGGAGGTGCTACAGGCAGGCCGCGGGTGGGCTCCGCGTGTCTTGCCTCAAATGTTCATTCACCCTCGCCGTACTTCATACACACGGCGGGGGACACGGCAGGCAGGCCGCGGGTGGGCTCCGCTGGCCTTGCCTTATTCTGAGTTTATTTTCGGCCGCGTTGCACGCAGGCCATGCGGGTGGGCACCGCAGTTATGCAGTCATAAGAGGGGGCTCGCTCCTGGCATGCGTGGCCCCCTCCGCTCACCTTCGGCTGGCTGCCTTTTCGTCCATGCGGGTGGGCACCGCGATGGTCTTCCTCGTCACGGGTTCGGTGGCGGCCGATGCAGGTGGGCTCTGCACGGCTCTTTCTCTTTACCCCAGGTAGGGGCGCAGTCGCGGCCGACGCGGGTGGGCTCCGGTCCGTCCGCTCTTCTTCACCCCACGCAGGGGGCCGTGCAGGCTTGGCTCATAAGGTGTGGGGTAGGCTCCCAGTCACCTTCTTGTCCGCAGGCAGGCCCGGGGCTCGGCTTACGCCCTGCAGGCCTCTCGGCGGCCGTCGCCGCTTCCCCAGAGGGGTGCCCTGCACATGGGCACTTCCCTTCTCCTTTTCGGGGATTTTCAGCTGCGGCACGCGTGGCATTGCGTTACCGCCTCGTCGCCAATGTGGTGATGGGGCCCTAGGCCCACATGGTGAAGTAAAGGACGACACAGGACACCAGTTGGGGAGTGGAACTCTGGCCTCGAGCACGTGCGCTCGGGTCCTTTTATTAGCAGCGTCACCTGACTCAGTGATATCTGTGGTGGGTGGGTGCACAGTGTATGGTTACACTGGAGAACAACTAGACTGTGTCTTTGCAGGACACTACAAACACGAGGTCTGCAGTTATACGTGTTTTAGTTTGAAGCAACGCTTTCACTTTGCTGATGTATGAAATACAGGCCAATGTTGCCTATATATGTTTAATGAAAAGGCACATTTTCTGCCCAATAATTTCGACCACGAAGGGACTCGAACCCTCACTCTTCTGATTCGAAGTCAGACGCCTTATCCATTAGGCCACGCGGTCACTGATTAAAGCTCTCTGCTACAGATGTGTCCTCGCGCACCCACTGCCTGACGCACTCTGCTTGTGATGAGGATCAAGGGGCCCAGGGGCCCGGCTGAACGTGTGTGCTCCTAGAAGGGAGAACTGCCTCTTCTGTGCAGTCCCCCAACCCCCCACTCCCCTCTGCATACCTGTTCAATCAGTAAGAGAGACCACAACATCCTTTAGAAACCCTGCGTTTGTTCGTTTAAACAAATCATGGTTACTGCATGTCATGGTTAAGCAAGGATTTAAAAAAAAAAAAAAATGTGTGCAGAAAGAGAAGCAGTCTAACACTTCTGTTTTCTATAGTCCCTTCCTGTTTTGTTCCTCTGTAGCGCATCGGTGCAGCAGCCTCGAAAACTGTGCGTTTCTGTTTGTGCTGAACCTTACACAAGACTTTTGATTCCTGGACCCGTTGTTTCTTTTTACTTCTCATCTGTGCCAGTGAATGGCCATAAATGTAATAAAGAAAGATAAATGGAGTTTCTCTTTTTCTGCCTGATCTCGTAGCCTCTCCTAAAGTCAGATCCACTGAAATTATGCGATTGACTGGCTGCAGCAGCAATTTTCGCATAATTATAGATTATCCGCATTTGCCACATAATCCACCATCTGCCACATAATCTGTAGATTTTAACAAAACAAAGTTTGTTCCTAGCTCAAACAATTCAAAAGTTACTAAAAGCGCAGCGGCATGTGCAGTGGATGGCTCTTTGCAAAGGTTGACTGGTCACCCTTCTGAGGATTTTTGCTATATTTGGTAGTTAAACTGGTACTAATGAGGTGCTCAATAACATATAATTAAAAAGGAAAGAGAGTACCCTTATGTTAACACCCACAGGAACAGGGTAATATTGCAAAAAAGGAAATTGGATGTTCCCTGGGTTTTTGTTTCTAATGGGGAACCAAAACAATCATTCGTCTCTTTGTATCGTCACTCAGCCACTGGCTCACCCCTATGCTCTAGTAGAACCACAAAAACATAAATTATGTGTACAAACTTCAGAGTCTTTATTATAAAAAAAATTTGTTTAAAAAAGTACTCAATACATTGTAAAACATATACTTATCAGAAATAATGAAAACAATATTCATCTATTCAGTGGTGCCTAGATTTCAGGATTATTGATCGAATACTTAGGCATTCAGATATACAAATTTCCACAATTTCGAAACATCAGTTACAATAAAAAGTAATTATACAATATACAGTCAATACATCCCCTTCGGGGTAGTCGACGCGTTTCGGTGGTTGTGGCGATAGGCCCCACCTTCCTCAGGACAATTCTGTTGTACACTTATATCTCTTAAAAATATCCCTTTTTGATTAGGGCATCTGTATGTGATAAAACTTCTTCTTTTGGCGGCTTATTAAAGTCTCGCTCTTTTCTTGTTAGCAAGGTACTTAGTTTTGCTCACATTATTTTTCTATTTTCATTCCTTGGCAGTTGCGTTCAATTCTGCCCTTAGTTAGGATCATTAGACGATTACACCGGTGTAGTCTTCTCTTCAATTAACTCAAAGATTTGGAGTTTTATTTATTCTCCATTGCTTAAGTTCTTTCAGGAAGTGGTATTATCAATTAACCATTTCTGTTTGGGGAAATTCTGCTGATTCAGACTCGCGTTGTCGCCTTTCTAACGCTTCCACCGGTGTGCATTCACGATTTTAGTTCCTCGTGAATGCACACCGGTGGAAGCGTTAGAAAGGCGACAACGCGAGTCTGAATCAGCAGAATTTCCCCAAACAGAAACGGTTAATTGATAATACCACTTCCTGAAAGAACTTAAGCAATGGAGAATAAATAAAACTCCAAATCTTTGAGTTAATTGAAGAGAAGACTACACCGGTGTAATCGTCTAATGATCCTAACTAAGGGCAGAATTGAACGCAACTGCCAAGGAATGAAAATAGAAAAATAATGTGAGCAAAACTAAGTACCTTGCTAACAAGAAAAGAGCGAGACTTTAATAAGCCGCCAAAAGAAGAAGTTTTATCACATACAGATGCCCTAATCAAAAAGGGATATTTTTAAGAGATATAAGTGTACAACAGAATTGTCCTTAGGAAGATGGGGCCTATCGCCACAACCACCGAAACGCGTCGACTACCCCGAAGGGGATGTATTAACTGTATATTGTATAATTACTTTTTATTGTAACTGATGTTTCGAAATTGTGGAAATTTGTATATCTGAATGCCTAAGTATTCGATCAATAATCCTGAAATCTAGGCACCACTGAATACATGAATATTGTTTTTATTATTTCTGATAAGTATATGTTTTGCAATGTATTGAGTACTTTTTTAAACAAAATTTTTTTTATAATAAAGACTCTGAAGTTTGTACACATAATTTATGTTTTTGTGGTTCTACTAGAGCATAGGGGTGAGCCAGTGGCTGAGTGACGATACAAAGAGACAAATGATTGTTTTGGTTCTCAATAACATATAATACACCAATGGTCTCCTACATGTGTCTATAAGCAAGAAGGTAGTGCCTCTCTCAAACCAGATAATATAACGGAAACCTAACTGGGGAAGACATCCCTTAAGGATAAGAACCCTCACTCACCCGAAGGTGACATGCTTCATCATATGGGTCCTCCTTACCAGTGATGAAACCCTAGTCAAACACTGGGAGCTACTACTTCGGTGTTTAAAGAAGGAGCTCAGAGATGTTTTGAAGGATGGCAAACCCATAGGTGAGATGATGGATGTAGTGGGGTATGCAGCGCTGTGTTAAGGAGGGTGTGAGTGACGTTAAAACTGACTAAGTAGAATCACTACATAACTTTATTATTGTGTTCTACTTGACAGGGTTAAAATACAGAAAAAACAGCACAGTGGTATGGATATAGAACCACTGTCACTAAGTGGTCGACATGTTTCAGCCTATTGATCTTTATTAAAGTATCAGCGGCTTTCTTCAGGACCAGATCTAATGTGTGAAAATTGCTGCTGCAATAAAGCGAAAAAGAGTGAAAAAAATATATAGTATTTATACAACACCGGTATTCCTGCGTTTTCTTTGTTCTGTCAGATTATACCCAGGTATCTATACGTACAGAAAAAAGGGGGGGAGAGAGAGAGAGAGAGAGAGACACATACAAGTTGCTAGGTTATCACATATATCAATCTGCATACTCAGTGCATATGTCACTATATTGCAGAAAATGTGCTAGAGAAACAGTCACTAAAAACATGGACTTACACTCAATTGTAGGATAGTCCTGCCTCACCTCTACCTGGCAGGCTGCTCTGGAGGGAGGCCCCGCTCTATAGGGAATAATATATCAGTGTCTGAATCAAGTACACTTATTCTCTATTCTTAACAATCCATTATGGCTATGGCAAACAGGAAGAAGAAAGTTTTCATAAGTGTAACACAATAAGGACCCTCATGTGTTAAAGAGAGTAGAGTGGATGTGGCATCTTAAGTTTAACAAATTAGACTCTATAATACAAGAGGAAAGGTAAAGTATCCTATTTAGAATAGTTCCTATTTAGAATAGATATGTCAAGCACCTAGTGTCCAAAAATAACTATTTGTCTTACCTATCCGTCGGTACCTCGTCTCCTGCAAGAGCTCGCCCCGGGAGGTACCGACTGGAAGGTGGACTGTTGACTTTATAGCAGCCCCGTAATTGATTGCAGCCGTGCAAGGGCTTTCTGGGGCCTAGTGGGAGGGTAGTCTTCGCGAGGTGCTACCAATGCTCGGACACTGTTTACAATTTTAACAAGCATTGGCAACGCCAAGAGGTTTTGCCTCTGCAAGAGCTACTGGCTTGACAATTTCTTCTAGCTTGTAACATCTGTTTTTAAACAAAGACAACACCCTTATTTTACAAATATTTAGTCTGAACGTAGCAGTGTGATGTTCTGGACTGTTATCAGTGATGTTGAAATTACTGTATGTGGCCTTGTTTGTAGCTGGCAGCATGACTGTAATAAAAAGCAGTTCATTGACCTTACCAGGTATTTGTTTTAGCTTCAAAGGAGACATACAATAACATGTTGGTGGAGGAAGAGCTGTGCCAATTGGACGCCCAACTTTGCAAGTTAGGAGATCGGTTGTCATTGCCAGTGCTTGATGACTACACACACACACACACTTAATACTGTGTCTTGGTCCTTTCTCTATTTCCTGAACCATAGAGTAGAGCCTCCTCTGCAAGGGACGGAAGCGGAATTTGAGGCGCTGGCTCCAGGGAGGCGGGCAGAGAAAGTCTTGCTTCGTCGACTGTGTGGAGATTCGGGTAGAGCTTACTAGAGCGGAAAATAAGAAAGATTCGCTCTGTTTCGTCGGTATTTGGCTCGGGGACAGGGAAAAGAGGCGGTGTGATTTTTGTTGCCTCTGCGCGCTTTTGGTTATCTGCAAACGCCACGCTTTTTTGCAAAGGCTAGAAGCCTCCTTAATTTGCGGCGCTTAAATATACCCCCACATGCATCAATCTAGGATTTTGCATTTCTTAAATAGCGAAAATTAAGGAATCGCTATTTAGGAAATGCAAAATCCAATGCATCAAGAAATCCTATAAGTTTTTAGGATTTCTTAATTTTCGGAAATTGCGATTCCTTAATTGCGAATCGCAATTAAGGAATGGCATTACATTGATTCCTATGGGCCTAGAGGCCCATACGAATCAATGCCGTTTTGCATTTTTTTTTTTGCACTCGCAATTTGTTGATGCATTGCAAGGGTGCAGAGGGGGGTCCAAAGGACCCCCCCCCTGCACCCCTGAAATGTATTTTCAAGTGCATGTTTCACACACACATGTCCTAAGGACATGTGTGTCTCTAACATGCAAGTTTAAAAAATTCATTTTTTTGCTTTTTTTAAAATGTTCGCAAATTAACACGAGGGTCAACCTCGTGTTAATTTGCACTTCCAATTTTAAAATTCGCAATTTTTAAAAAAATGATGCATTACATTTAAGGAATCGCACAAATGCGATTCCTTAATTGCATTTGCATTTTTAAGAAATGCAAAAAATAGCGAATTTTCCCCCACATGCATCATTGTGACAAATTGCGAATTCTTATTTGCGAAAAATAAGGAATCGCAAATAAGAATTCGCATAATGGGATGCATGTACTTTTTCGCATTTTTTTTGCGATTCGGTAAAAATCGCAATTTTTACCGAATCGCAAGGAAAATGCGATTCCTTATTAGCGAATTCGCATTTTGTGAATTCGCTAATAAGGAAAACACACACATGATGAATACTGAAGTCAATGCAGTGTGCCTGCCTCTGAAACTAATTACAGACACCTGTGGGCTACCTTCAATTTGAATTTGGCAGTTTGGGGAGTGTGTTTGGAAGCTGCTGGAGAGGTTCCTGTTTTCTCTTGTGATTATGGAGTCAAGCAATGAGGTCTTGGAGCACCAGCAGCAGAAGCAGCAGCCCAGGAAAAGGAAAGTCAAATTTAGTGACAAAGAATTGGAGATACTAATTGAGGAAGTCACAGCTAAGCATGAACAGCTATTTGGTAAAAATTCTCTAAAAATACCTGAGGCTTTGAAAAGAAAAATTTGGATTACTATACAGGCAAAGGTCAATGCTGTAGGTGTCGCCCACAGAGACATCAGCAATCTCCAGAAGAGATGGTATGATTTGCGCAGCAGAGCCAAAGAGAAGATTGCGACACGCATTAAATCATCAAGGAAAACTGGTGGGGGTACACCAAAAGACATACCAACTACCCCTTGGGAGGAACTAGTAGAAGGGACTTTACCTACAGAAGCAGTGATTGGAGTGTTTGACATAGACACCTCTGAGCAGCCAGGACCAAGTCAAGGTAAATTTTATCTGAAATCAGGGTAATGTTATTGACTGCATCAGTTGTTATTAATGTTGAAATGTTAATAATGTGAAAACTACATGTTTGGCCAAAGTGTATGACATTTATGGCAAATTTAGCTTAAAAGAATTGCATCATGGGACATGTAGTTTTAAAAATATTTCTTTATTGAAATCAAAAAAACAGGGTCCATTCAGAAAATTAGTAGAGTCACTTTTAGGAGTATTTGTGAGCCATGCCTCAATATATGAGTGTCATATGTTAACCTGTAAAAAGAAAGTAGGCATTGGGAAAACTTTTCTAACAGTTTACTCCCACTGTCTCATTTTCAGATGCAGAATTGGATGCTGAATTCATTCAATTTGCAGAGTCATTTACACAAGACCTATTAAATGATGCTGGAAATAACTTTGACCCACCACCTTCACCCACTGTGGAACCTCAAAGTCAAAGACGCAGACTGCGTCAACTGGTAGACACAGAATCTGAGGCAGAGGATAATGTGAACACTGCAGTCCCAAATACAACAGTGAATGCAGAGCCTGCCCAAAGGGTCCCAGGCAGGCGTCAAAGACTGCGACAATTCTTCCGGCGTCGCAGACGTTCTTTCCAAAGTCATGAAGAAATGGATGACATTGTAAATGGCAGTGTCATTGAGAGGAAGTTATTAAAAGTACAGCGCCTGCAAGGAAAGGATATAAGGGTTATCAAGGGTACAATCACCAATATGGCCAAAGACATTAACAATATGAGTACAGCACTTGTCAACATGGTCAATGTCTCCTCAGACAAAATGGAACGCATGACATCAGCAATAGAGACACTATGTCAAGCAATGCAGGGCAACCAGGGTGCAGTTTTACAAAGAGCAACCGTAGTAAATATGCATTCCAACACAAGAGCCATGCACAGAATGTGCAATAACACCTCAAAATTGATTGAAACTACTGTTGACATTCAAAAGGAAATGATGAAATTTTATGGAGAGCTGTCCTCTGGCATGAAGTCAATGCAAGGCCTCATTTCAGAGCACCATCAAGGGCCAAGTACTATAATTCAACCAGAGTCTGCAGTCACTGCATCTTCTTCAGAAAATGCAAATGTAAAAATCAAAGCAGCTTCAGAAAGAAGAAGTGTCAGAAATGTAGCCAAAGATACCTTTAAAAACCTTAATTCAAACCCTGTGCAGGTTAAAGCATTGGGGATAAGTGGAAGGAAAAAATGAATCATATGTGAATATTTTGGGAACCTTATTTTGCACTGTTTTTGAATGTCAATATCCATACCTTTGAAGATTAAATTCAAATGACATTTTTGTTCACAAAGAGCAGATATGTTTGAATAGAGGCTCACATTAAATTACTTTTGACCTTCAATAAATTCATAAGTTACAGCAAAAGCATGTTTGTTCTGTGTCATACCTTTAGTTAAAAGTAATGCTGAGTTATCTCTGCTCTCCTTCTCCTTCCCTCTGCTGCATCAGGACCATTGATTCTAGGTTGGGGTTGGTGAGGTTGGTTGTGGTTGTTTGGGATGTTGTCTTCAAATTCCAATCCAAGGCCTCTTTTCATGGCTACATTGTGCAGCATGGCACAAGTGGCAACAATTTTGCAACAGACATCAGGACGATATTGTAATGCACCTCCAGTTTTATGAAGTATTCTGAATCTGGATTTCATTATTCCAAATGTCCTCTCAATCACATTTCTGGTAGAGATATGAGCTTGGTTATAATTTTGCTCTTTGCGGGTTGTTGGGTTGAGATAAGGAGTCAGGATAAATGTTCTCACACCATAAGCACTGTCACCTATGGAAAAGTTTACAACATTTAATTTGATTGCTAACATGTCAAAACATTATTTGTCTGAAAACAATATCAACAACATAACATGATAACTTACCCAGCAAATATCCATCTCCAAAATGTCCAGCTTCCAACTTTGTGAATATGGCACTCTGTTTAAATATGTAGGAGTCATGAGCACTTCCAGGGAAACTAGGAACTAGGTCTGTGATTATGGTTTTTGAATTACAAATGGCTTGAATGTTCAATGAATGATACAATTTCCTATTCCTAAAAATGTACTCATTGTGAGAAGGTGGGCATATGGGAATATGAGTACCATCTATGCAGCCTATGACATGAGGGAAATGAGCCATATTATAGAAGTCCAACTTTGTCTGTAAAAGTTCCTGCTGAGTACTTGGAAAAACTATGTAATGCCTGATCCTCAACAACAAAGCATTTAAAAAATGTCTGAAAAACCTTGAAAGGGAACTCTGTGACACCCCCCCAGCAATGGCAATCACACCTTGAAATGAACCAGAAGCCAGAAGATGTAGGCAACAAAGTACTTGGACATGAGTAGGAATGGCTTGTGTTCTAAGGGTGGGCCTCTGTAGTATAGGATCCAAATCAGCAATTAATTCCAGTATAGAATCAACATTTAACCTGTACTTATCATACATTTCTGCCTCAGTCTGCCCAAATAAATTAATGGGCACCCTAAATATCCTTTCACTCACTACTCTGCGCCTCAGAGCAGCTCTCGATCTCCGCCTACGTGCCAAGACTATGACTGCAGCCATGGTGAAAGAAAATGTAATGGTCAGAGTGTCACTTATATACCAAGAGGGATCAAAATCACATGTGAGTTTGGATTGGAAAAAAATAACACCAAGTCTGAGCTCTTCTTATTTTAGGTAATGCTATTTGCGAATTTACAGAGAATCGCAAATAGCGTTTTTTCATGCATGCCAGTTTTTCTAAAAAAAAAGCGATTCCTTAATTTTGCCACTTATATGCGAATTCGCAACCAATATGCGAATTCCTAAAATGCGAATTTTCTCAATAATAATAATGCATCCCAATATTGGATTTTGCATTCGCAAACGGCCAAATTCTGCGAATCGCACCGTTTGCGAATACAAAACACAATGATGCATGTGGGGGATTGACACTCTGTTTGATGCATCCCAAAAACGTATTTAGGAAGTGCAAATGACCGAATTTACCGATTCGCACCGTTTGCACTTCCTAAATAGGTTGATGCATGTGGGGGATAGTGCTTTGTTTGGGAGAGGTGGTGGATAAAGTAGACCTCCGCTCCTCTCTGAGCATTAACTACTTTGCCATTTTTTTTAAAGGTTCGAATGGAACCACCTGTGAGCTAGATTGCCTGAATGTGCATGCGTCGTTGTTTGAGACACAGCAGCAGATGTGTGTGTGTGTGTGTGTGTGTGGGGGGGGGGGTTCTCACATCTCAACCACAACCATGGAGCAGACTCCATGGCATTTTGTGATTTATTATTTCTAAAGTGCGCGTGATAGCCTATTCGAAGGTGTCTGACTTCGTTTTGAAAGACGTGGCATTGGAATTTACCTGTGCAACCCTGAACAGACCTGAGGCTTTGATAGCTGCACCGCCTGGTGGAAGACTGTCCCCAGCCCTCTCTGGTGGCAGGGTGGGGTGGTCAGGGAGCCGCGGTACAGGTAGAACTGGGCAAGCTTCTCTGGCAGCAGGTGAAGGACATTAAATGAGGGGATGGGGATTTTATCACCTACGTTAGAAGAAACAAACATGTAAAATAACCTATTTATTGCAGAGTCATAGTGAGACAGTGAAACTCCAATAATACACGAACTATGGGACATGAAAATCTTAAGTTTTATGTAGTATTAAAAATGAAATTACAATTTGGAGGAATTCGGAAGCAATTTGTGCTCAGGAAATACATTTATAACCACTATATAAGGCAGGAAGGAGCATGTTTGTGATAGAAAGAGAGCACTCACAAATAGCTTTGGGGTGTAGAGTAAAACGTTTCTGAAACTAGTTTTCCTTGTGAAGAAAGAATTGGTTTATGTGCAAATGTATACATTTGTTGCACTTACACATGTTGGGCGTCCATCATGCATACAAATGGAACAAGTGAATGTAGAGGGTAATTCAATTTGGTGCAGCTGTTTTGTGTAGTCCTTGTGGTTTTTGTGATTCCCCAGGGAGTCAGAAAAGTACACAATAGCTAGTTAGTAGGTCTATGATTTGCACATTTCTAACTTTCTTTAAAGTATTTCTAAACCAAACCTGAAATGTTTGAGGCTTGATGGTTAAAAGTAAAAGATGTATTTTTGAAATACAGAAAGCAGAATGATTTATAGCATAACACCTAATTGTGCCAAATGTGTCGAGTTTTATCGCTAAATATGTTAGACTTTTGAGATCAACTGTAAACCATCTAAAGGATAAGATTTAAGAATTAAAATATGCATCCTAATGTAGGACGTTAAGAGACAGTGCTGAAAAGTATAAGACTTTATGGTGAAAAGCACGCCATGCCATCTGTGACTGGTCTACGGGGAATCCCACCTGGTCTATCACACGAGTGTATTGGTACAACAATCTTGGAATCATGCGGCAAATTACAGTGGTCATGCCCTGCGTGTGGCGTACACGGCAGTGCACGGTTCTACCCTTTGTCTTTCTTGTGTGCCATGTAAGGGTGGTTGGTGGGCTGGCAACCGAGACCTCGACGCTCTGAAGCACAGGGCGGACCCCTGGTTTATGAGCACCTATGTTCACGGGAAGTTTAAAACTACGGGAAATGTTTCTCCTCGTAGAAACTTCTACCAAAAATCACGCCGGTCAAATTTCATTTTTTCAGTCACCGCCATTGCTTTTGAAAGAGCGTATTATAGCACCTCGTCACCAGCACGGAGCGTCACACTTTAGGGTATTAGTGACAAAAAGAGTGCCTGACCCTCTGCCCCGCTTTCACATTCACCTCTCACCCCGAGCGGATCTGTGAGCAGCCCCCAGGTAAGATAATGAAACAGTGAATGCACACAGCGCACGTGCACCCGTGAAAATGTGCGTTTGTGTTGGGGATTTCCGACTGTGAGAGTACTTGTGTGGGATTTTGTACCAGCGCGTGGCTGTGTTGTCTGTGGTTGGTGTGTTCACTCTCTTCCTGCCACCCTGCCCACTCTTCTTGTTTAAAATAAATTTGCTTCAGCTGCCTGTCCACTCTGCTTAGCTGACTGTTGTACCTCTCCGGCATCATTCTCCCAGACACATTCTGCCTAGCTGACTCTGGTGTCCCTATGTCCAGTTTCACCCAGCCCTAGTCTGCCCACCCTCCCTCTATTACTACCTCTCCTGCAGTTACATTGTCCCTCAACCTTGTGTCCCCTCCAGTGTCAAACTGGCACTTTTATATATCTACCTATATGACATCTGGCCATTCAAATCATATTGCCCTCCGCTAATTTCTGTTCCTCTCTGATTACAAACTACATGCTAAGACACTGCCCTTTCTGTCCCTGGTGCCCGTCCCTCTCTACCAGCCCAATCTTCCCAGCCCTTCTGGTAATTACGGCATAGCAACATATCCCCAGTCATGTCACATTTCTATACTAAGCCAATTCACAGCCCTCTGCATTTGTCTTTCAACACGCATTTGGATTTGTTTTACCACACTACCTCCTCATATCCCACTCTGCTCCGTCGCCTGCCCGTCCCTCATTGCTCAGCCTAGCTACTGCCCATTTGCCTATGCTCCCACACTGTCTATCCTTCAAAAATAATCTGGTCGACTCTAACTCCTAGGCCACGGTTTCCCCCAAATCAGATGCAGCCTAGCTGTGTCAGGCCACCTCATGCCTGTCATGCCAACTCCTGTTCCTTTCTTCTCAGCCATCCTGTGTTCTTCTCTAAGCAGCTTTCCCATTTCTGATGACCAATCGTCTCTCCCTGTCCTTTCTTTGCCCAGCCTCTTTGTCAGTTCCCTGCAAACCTCTTCCTGTCACTTCTACCCATTTTCTGTCACTCTCTTCTCAAACCGCTTCCTGTAACTCTCTTGCTAAGCCACTTCATATTCCTCTTTTACCAGCCACATCTTTGTACCAGTCCAGTTCTGCTCTTTCTGTCCAGGCAGTCCCTCTAGCCCCTCTCTGTCCATTAACTTCTCACTTTTCTATTTCCAGCCACCTTAATACACTCTGCTTACTCACCTTCAGCCCCTTTTGTTAATCCAAGTCTTGGTCCTGTCTTTTGGTTCTCTCCTCTTGCCCATTCCTTCTCCAGACACCTTTTTTATGCCATTGGACTGCCTCTTTACTGCGTGTCTCCAGGTGGCCTTTCCAGGACTTCTTTAAGATTATTGTCCATACAAGGGCTGCTGCGTTATTTTAAATTGTTCCATGGCACTACGCTTACTTTAAGCTGCCCCTGCAGCACTGCCAATGGCTGTTACTCTCAAGATGCTGCATATCTAGCCAGCCCCTGGATAATGCTCCTTCACTCTGTTACCAGAGTGCTGCAGCTTTGGGTGCTTCTATGTTAGGATGTTGAGGATAACTTCACTTAATGATACACAGTTCCAAACCAACACAATTACACAACACATACCTCCAATCCACACCACAGAATTCCACATCATGCCACAAAATTCAACAGCACACCACATAATTAAACTCAACATGCCACTTCACAACACATAACCATCCACATAAGTGCACTTCATGACACACACTCGCACTCCACATAATTCCAGTACACTCATTACATAATTGCTATCCACATAATTCTACTGTGCACCATGCCACACAATTCCAGAACTAATAAGTCTAATCCAACCCACAGCACATGGGAAAAAGACATTGTCATTTAAAATGCCAATAGCTCTAGCACTCACAAATGCGAGACGTATTGCATTGCAAATGCTTGTTCTTTTAGTTGCAGCACTTGATAAGAGTGTATATGTGTGTGCCGGCCACCCTATTCCACTCTGTGTTCCTTGCATCCTCCTGAGTTCTTGCTTGCTCCTGACCCCTTCTGTCATTGCTTGCCTTTTCATTCCCGTGGGATAATCGAGGATCAGTCTGGCTGCAGCGTTCTGGGCGGTCTGGAGTTTGCGGAGGAGTTTTTAGTTGATTCCTGCATAGAGGGCGTTGCCATTGTCCAGTCTGCTGCTGATGAGGGTGTGAGTGACTCTTGATCTGTAGTCATAGGGGGAGGGGCGGGTGATCAACATGAATGTCTTGCATGATGCAGAGGTTGCGTGCATGGTCCGTTGGGGTGGGTGGGTGTCCGAGGGCAGGGGGCCACCAGGTGTCGTTCAATGCGGAGGGGGTGGAGCTGAGGATGAGGACATCTGTTTTCTCCGAGTTGAGTTTCAGGCGGCTGCTCTTCAACCAGGTTGCAACGGCTTTCATCCCTTCTTGGAAGTTGTGCCTGGTGATGTCGGGTTCCTTGGTGAGGGAGAGGATGAGTTGGGTGTCATCGGCGTAGAAGACGATTTTGAGCCCTTGGTTTCTGACGATAGTAGCGACTAGGGCAATGTAGATATTGAAGAGGGTGGGGCTGAGGGAGGATCCTTGGGGTACTCCACATCTGATCTGTCAGTTCTGAGAGGAAGGGTGGGAGTCGTATTCTCTGTGTTCTGCCTGTGAGAACTGATCGTAACCAGGGTAGGGCCTTTCCTTGGATGCCGCTGTCGTGGAGTATGGTGGCTAGTGTGCGGTGGGAAACGGTGTCGAAGGCTACTGATAGGTCCAGGAGGGTGAGGGCTGCCGTTTTCCCTTGGTCGAGGAGGGCGCGGATGTCATCTGTGGTGACGAGGAGGGTGATCTCTGTGCTGTGGTTGCTGCGGAATCCAGATTGAGAGGTGTCTAGGATGTTGTTGGTTTCAATGAAGTGTGCTAGCTGGGTGTTGACTGCCTTTTCGATGACCCAGGCTGCGAAAGGGAGCAGTGAGATGGGCCCGAAGTGCTTGAGGTCCGTCGGGTCTGCAGAGGGCTTCTGTAGGAGGGGATTGACTTCGGCGCGCTTCCATTCTCCTGGGATTGTGGCGGTTTCGAGGGAGCAGTTGATTGTTCGACATTGTTGATTGTACGATGTAGCTCAGGTGCGATGGTTTTGGCAGCCCTGTGGAAGTTGAGCAGCGAGCAGGGGTCAGAAGGTGCTCCAGAGTGGATGCTCTTCATTGTCTTTAGGGTATCTTCTGTCGTGAGTGGGGAAGTGGCAGTCCCCGGGCCGAGAATGGCCCAGGAGGAGGAGCCATGCGGCACCCTCCCATTTCAGAGTTTGGCCCCTGGGGAGGTTGTGGTCCTGGGACGGTTCTGGTCCTGGGACCTCAGTGGGTTCTTGAGGCCCCCCAAGCCAAATATAAAAAGCGCTGGGGAGGGACTGGGGGGAGTCTTCATAGCCCCCCTATATTATTGCAATTAGCCTCGAGGAGATGGCTCTTAGCACAAAATAACAAAAAGCACAATCTACATAACAACGTCTACCTTTCTGCCAAGTTTGAGGTAATTCTATTCAGTTGTTTGGGCTGTAGTAGTGTTGACAGGGTTCGATGGGAATTAACATTGCAAACACACCCTTTTTTCCAACCCCATTTTTCTCAGCCCCCACTTTACAAATCCCCCCAAAACTTTCCATGTGCAACAAGATTTACCGGAGCACCTTTTTTAGGAAAAAGTTTGCGAAGATTCGTCAAACTGTGCCAAAGTTGTATAGCTCTAAATGTGTGTGTGTATATATGTGTGTGTGTATATATGTGTGTGTGTATATATATATATATGTGTCAGTGTGTAATTGTGTGGATGTGTTTGTGTATATATGCGTGTGTGTGTGTGTATGTATGTATGTGTGTATATATATATATATATATATATATATATATATATATATATATATATATACATATATATATATATATATATATGTATATATATATATATATTGTGGTGTATTTACTATGGGTACTGTATCGATCCCCCTATTTCTGACCCTTGTCTGGTTAATAATTAACTAGCAGCCATTCAACTGCACAGAAACCCGTTATCTGATTAGCCACACAACGGCACAGAAGCCCGTTATCTGATTAGGTCATAGCGCATGCCATCTCATTAGGCAAGCACTATTTCTCCAGCCCCCTAATAGGCATACAGTGTTCTCAAAACAAATCAAACCTACCACGACCTGGGAAATCCCCACAGCCATTGTTTTGATTTGGCCGAGAACTTCAGTAAAGAATGTGCGAACGATCAGTTCGTATGACATCCTTATTGACGTATTTATGTCCATCCTTACGTCAATCCCGGCACCTTTCAGGTATAAATAATACCGACATTGCCTTAAGCAAACACACGAGGTGGTGACAAGATTGGAGCAGCGAGACTTGCCGAGGAGCCCAGCTGACAGCGAAGCCCACAGACGCTGCCCCTCCTTTCTGACGCGCTGAGAGAGAGAGACGCTGCCTTTTCTCCTGCCGAGAAATCCAGCTCCAGCGCTTCCAAGCCGCTCTGCAGGCAGCTGGAATACCAAGCCCTGAGATAGAGATACCAGCCCTCCAGCCTTCTAAATCCCAGGTACTGAACTGAATCATCCTTTGTAGAGAATTCTTGAAGCAGACCCTTGGCAAAGCAAACTTAACTTAAACTGCTACTTATCTACTCCCGCCCACGTATTAGGCTTAGCTCAGGTACATTGGGGTAGGCGTAGTTAGAAGCACCAGTTGAGTACGATTAGTCAATGTATATATGTATGTATCTATTTTATCCATTTTAAGTATCATATGGCTAAGAAACCATATCAATGCTTTTACAGTATTATTTTATAATTCTGTTATTACTGTATGCACTTTACTTAACAACAAGTATTGCAATAATAGCGATTCATTTCTCTTGTATGAGAAAAGAGACTGATCAATAAATAACATCTTTTTATTGAACATGCCCGTCTCTTCCTTTTCTCTACAATCTGGTGAAACTAAGAATGCACTGAACTGACTGAGTAAAATAAGTTGTCTTTTGTTTTCACACGACTCTAGAGATACACTCTTGATTAGGGGAGAGCAAAGTTGTCATGTTCTATGGTTGTCAGAAACTAAATCCCTTCTTGTCTATCCAGGGAGGTTAAACTCCTCCTTGTCTATTCGAGAAAGTTTCTAGTGAACTCTGAGCTAGCTGGCAAACACTAAATTTTAAGTCTAATATCGTCAGTAGAAGACCTAGTTAACCTCTGTCCTACGTCTATACTATTGAAGATATTATTCCAATGTGCAGAGCCTATTGGGATAATAGGAACTACACTACATGGCGCCCAACTGTTTGGATAGGCGATAAATCTAACGTAAGACATTAGAGTAACTCAGTCGTGCTTTTTCACACAGACCCCTTTTCCCCATAATACTCCAAAGACGTCTGGAGTGGGTGAAAGGTTAAATCCGCCAAACTTAGTAGGAGGAGACTCCTATGTATGGTTCTTGGTTTATTCAACGTTGAAGGATACACTGTTCCAAAATATTGTGCATCTAATCTTTGTTTCCATAGAAACCTGATCTGCAAATAAATAAAATAACTTTCTTGACATTAGAATGTCACAAGAAGAAGAAGAAAGGGAGACAGTTAGAATAGCAGCTGAACTCCTAGCAGCTGACAATACTCTCCTACAGCAAGACCCGGAGGCAATACTCATCCCGGTCAACATAAGGAAATCTATAACTTTAAAACTTATAGAAAATGGGCTGACACCGAGAGGTGGTACAGTCATATTCGTAATTGAGGCACACGAATATCGGCAGACAGAGGTATTCTATTCATGGATAAACTTTCCAGCAGCAAACGCTGTAACAAAGGACTTCCACTATTATAAAATAGAGAAACCTCCTATTGAGTACACTCCTTTCGAGGAGGTGGAAATACCACTCAAATACCAAGAGCACCTGCTCTGGTTTAATGGCGCCCTAAAACATAACAATCACATCACCAGGCTCGGTCCACTAGGTAGACCAGGAGCAACGTGGCCGGTCCTATCCGGATACACACCACATCCAGACATTGAAGAAATGTCTGCACCAGATCTTTTAGCACAGCTAAAACAATTAATTAAAATGCATAGACAATTAGTCCAATATGTAATGCGGACTTCAACAGTCCAAACAGCTATTAAAATTCCACAGCTGATCCCTCACCAGGGGAACACAAATAAAATTACACCACAGAACATACAGTCCTGTCTAGGTAAAGTAACCGCAAAACGGGAACAAATTCCATTCTGGTTAGCACAAAAAATCACTCAAATAGAGGCGGTATTTCCAGATACCACCCCGGTTGAGAAACACAGGATTCTGACTATCTGTTTTCCAATGGGAATCGCACCACATGTGGAGGACTGTGACACTTGGGGTACAGTCTTTGCTTCCATTTACACAAAAACACATGGTGTTCCATCCATGTCAGTAATCCCAGATGTGCTAAAACAAATTCAAGATGAATACGGTCCAGAACCTGCTTTAACTCTTGGTATGAAATTACTAAAAGACTTCAAGCAGGTCTCGGCAATATTATTAGCCAATATAAAGGGAGAAGCAGCAAATGTGGCAATCCGCCAGAGGTTAAAAGAGACAGATATAGCAGACCAACCATTTGAAATTGCCAGAATCATAGAAAAATCCTATGAAGAACTAGGAAGAGATAGTTTGGGTGGAAAACCGGTGAAACCCCAACTTATTGAAGAACCTGAAAAGGTATTTATTAAAAATAATCTAAACACTTCAAAAAAGAGCTGGGATGGAAATAAACAAGCCACTCCTAAAGAAAAAAGATTCCAGTCCAGAGGAAGGTCTCCTCGGCGGAGAGAAAGATCTCCGGACCAAGGACACAAGTCTCCCCAGAGGGTGCCCTCTGAGAAAAAATACAACCTTAGAAATAGGAATAATCTGAAGAAACCTGATAGATATCAAGATATTGATACACGTCCCTCTCAATCTTTTCAGACTTCCTCGCAGAAATCGGAAAGAAGAGGACGATCAGAACACAGGGAAGAGCACGTCAAGTCCAAAGACAAGGAACCTGCTCATCAAAATAAAAAATTAGTTTCCAAAAAAGAAGGTAGCCAGTATTAAAGTAATCAACCATGCCGAGAATAGTGAGGACACAGCTGAAAAACGGAGAATGGGCTCAGACAATGCTAGACAGCGCAGCAGAAGTGAGCATAGCTCGCAAGATCCTTATGAATCATCTGGAGACAGTGGACACGAATGAATACATTCAGGTGGAAACTGCAGATACCAGAGTTAGCAAACCTCATAAAATATATGAAATAACATTGCGTATAGAGGGGGATAAGACTAGGAAAATAAGGGGTCTCTTTTGGGATAATCTCTCCAAGGGCTATGATATCCTTCTAGCTGAAAGAGACTGGCCACCAGAGTTTGTCAGGGAGTGCCCTCATGGCGAAGAAATAATTATGCCTGCCTTCTCAAATCATATTCCAATTCATAAAAAATATACACTTGCAAGAAAGTGGGCAGTAGCCCAAGCTCCTGCATTATATAAAAACCATGTGGGATGGGATGAGGACTCTCCTCCTCACAAAATCCAGTTAAAATCACAACCTACTGCTCAGAGGCAGTACCCAATTAAGCAAGAAGCTAGAAAACGGGTAAAAGAGATCCTAGATCAACTTGAATACCAGGGGGTGATTGAAACTTGCACATCACAAATGAATAATCCCTTGTTTCCTGTCTCCAAACCAGACAATTCATATCGTCTTGTTTTGGACTACAGACATCTTAACTCATGTTGCAAAACCTTTGCAGTACAAAACTCGCATAGTGCTGCACTAATGAATAACATAGTGCGCAAAAAATACAAAACAACATTAGACATCTCTAATGGATTCTTCTGTCAAAATATAGCACCAGAGAGCAGATATTTGACCGCGTTCTCAATAAATGGCGCGCAAAAAAAATTCTGTCGTTTGCCCCAGGGGTTCAAGAACAGCCCAGGATTATTCTCAGCAAGAGTAACAGAGTTACTACAAATATATGATGATGAGGCATTATCTTATGTCGATGACATCTATCTAACAGATGATGACTTGGATACTCACTTGAAGAGAGTAAACACCATAATACTTGGGTTCGCAGCAGAGGGTTACAAATTCAACTTTAAAAAGTCAAGAATTGCCCATCTAACTGTCCTGTTTTTAGGATATGAACTATCAAGTGAAGGCAAAAGCCTGGCTGACAATTTCCTAGAGAAATGTGCTGTAATCCAAGCACCTAGAACACTAAAAAACTTACAATCAATTCTAGGTTTCCTAAATTTCGGAAGAACTTGCATTATAAATTATGCAGAGAGAGTTAAACCTCTCTATGATCTTATAAAACCAGATTTTAAAAGAATCAATTGGACTCAAAAACACACAGAAATTTTGAGATCTTTACAAACAGACATGTTAGTTAAAACAAAATTACAAACACATGACAACACATGCAACCTTGTGATTCGAGTCATCCCAGGAAGATGCGGATTCACATACCTGACCTCTAATGAGGGAGAGAAGGTACCAATTGCATACAAATCACATTTGTACACAGAAGCTGAAAAAAGGTTCAGCATTAAGGAAAACCTTGTTCATGCGGTTCAAACAGCTGTAGCAAAAGAAAAATACCAAGCCGACGGTAGACAGGTTACAGTCAGAACAGCAGAATCAGCTTTTGAGGCATTAACAACACCATGTAATTTACCGACAACTGCACTGAATCCAGAATGGATACAATGGGTAAATTCTGTTGCTACAGACAAAGTAAAATACTATTTTGACCCGGAAATGAAAGAATTAAAATATCTAGAATATGAGAAAGAATACCCTCTGCCAATCGACATTCTGCCTTTACGACAGTACGCCTGTGTAATATATACAGACGGTCATGCTCAACCCTCAGTTTGGGGAGCGCTGGCTTACAACGCCACATGCGAAATTGTAAAAAACGTGTGGCGCGGAGGTAAATTAAGACCTCTACTTACAAAAACACACTCAGTGGAAAATAATTCAGAACAACAAACTGAAATCATAGCGTTAAAAATGGCGCTAGATAATGCCGATCGCGATTTCCCGACACTTATAGTGTGCGATTCGTATTACTGCGTCAAATCATACAATAACGATTTACAGAAATGGATTCAAAACGGTTACAAAGATGACACAGGTGCAACAATAAAGCAAAAAGTGTTTTGGGAACAAGTAGTTCATTTACAGAAAGAACTACCAAAAACTCATGTGATATATTCACTGAGTCATCAGCGTGATGGCGTTCACGTTGCAGGGAAATCATTGGCTGAGACAGCCACAGCGGTAGCAACTAAATCGGCTTCCGTAGCTACAAAAAAGCGTGCAGTAAAATACATTGACGGGGAAACCGTGCTGGCAGTAAAAATGTCATCAAAAGGCGACTGCTCAGCGCTACCGATCAATTATCCACTCAATTATACATACATAATCGATGCAAACTCAGTCCCTTTTGCTCGAATCCCTGGAGTGGGGGATAGAGTAATTCCAAACACGGACAGGAGAGGCTTGTTAGTAGCAGACGCACATATGGGTGAGGGTCTCAGACACCTCAAGCTAAAAGATTCTCTGGAAGAATTACAATCAGTGTACTCGTGGCCAGGCATGAGCCTGCATCATCACATTTTTGTAAAAAACTGCCCAGACTGCAACAGAGATCGCAGTGGCGAGAGAAACGGTTTAATACAATGGCGTTTCACTCCAGAATGTATCAAATCAACAAAAAAAATAAAAACCCAGTATGAATAATGCGTCACATTAACATGTAAAGACTATCTTCACTCATAATGTAGACCCCAGCTTTGGGCTGACGCCGGAACTGTTATACAAAGATTTGCGAGTCTATAATGGCATATACGCTAGAAGCATGTTACGTTCTGACCAAAATCTTTCCTTTAGCTCTAAAAACAGCTTATGGGGGTGCCTGGCCAGAATGAGCATTGCATTGCGGGACTCTTCTCACTTCCTTCCTGAGGGAAACAAGATGGTGTAAAGAAAAAACCAAGGCATAAAGCAATCCATAACAGCAAAGGTATTAGGTTCAGGAGCTGGGTGGGTCAAACATCTAATAAGTGTCCAACGTAGTCTAAATAACCTGCCAAGAAATTCTCTGAAAGGACTCAGTCCGTACGAACTATTGTTTGGGACTAGAATGTTAATCCAGGACTTAGATAGTCAGACTTCAGTGGTTAAAGAAAAATGCTTTGATATCAAAGATCGCTTGGCTATTTTACAGGACTTAAATGAAACAAGAAAAGACCTCAGCAACATAAAGTTGAAACAGCAGCCAACAACCACTGAAGAAAAACCACCTGTTCCAGCAAGGCCTGTCTGGATTCCAAAAGTCGGGGATCTGGTCAGAGAAAAGATCGCGGTAAAGAAGGAATTTGGGCCTTATTACAGAAAAGCAGTTCCTGTCTTGTCTATCAACGGGATACGTAGTACTACCGCCCCTTGCTGGTAAAAAGGAGAACCGAGTCATATCCATCGACCTGGTTAAACCACAATCATGTGGCCGATAACAAATAGTAGGCCAAGTGGACTCCCAAGAAGTAGCAGAACACCAAAGTTTGCTACATCCACAGAGGTTCAAACTGAAAGACTGATCACATTTGGAAAATCTACAGTGAAACAACAAGGACTATGCAACAAAGCAATGGAACTTGAACCTCTTAAAACCCAAATCAAAGCTTTTCATCAAGAAACAACAACCTATGATGATGTAACTACAGACTTTGCTAATGAAACAAAGCAAAATCCAAAAGCAAAAAGTAATCCAGAAGCAATTGGAACAATTGACAGAACTGCATCTGGCTACTTCATCAACTTTGATGATTCTTCAGAAGAACAAAGCGAATCAGAAGTACAGCCATCAACAAAAACTTTTAAAGACAAAGCAAAGGAACTTTTTCATCAACTAAAGAGAACCTATCTGACTTCTCCATAGATTGAAATTTGGGTGACATTAGGTGCATTTATCCTCATACTTTGGCTCATCATGGTACTATGCTTGGGACATTTCATTGAGGGAGAATATGCTAAAATGGACACAGCAAGCCAGAAAATCAACTTGGTCCTTAAACCACACACATCTTCACACGTCAAGAAAAGAGAACTTTCTTCAGTGAACTTCACAGCCAACCCTATACCAGGCGGTGTAGCATGGGACAATACTGATTATGAAATCTATGGCCCGGTTGAAATCCTGAAGTATCCACACCAATTTAAGATCTCGTTAAGTGATTTTGTAAAACCTAGCACATTTGCTGATGATTGGGACTTTGAAAGTATTAATGATATGATGTCTGACCTAGTAATGTCTGCAAAATTTACAGAACATGATTATTTGCAGGGTTCGTCTAATTATGATCAAATGTTCTGCTATAACCACTATGGTAACCATTATCTCCATAAATCTGCACAACCTAGAAATGTTTTAAATTATAACCAATGGGAACATTGTGCTACTCCACCAAAGGGTAGTTCCAAAACATTTTTTGATAAATATTCATACTTTTCAGGGTTTAACACAAGTAATGCAGAAACATTTTATTTCAAATTAACAAATAAGACAGGTATGAAGACCATGCTTACAAACACAAAATTGATATATTCAGATTCGTTTTTTGAGCAAATGAATACATTTGGTTTTGATTTCTGGAACAGTAACATTGAAACAAAGACTGTTTGGGGTACAAAAGATTGGCAAGTACAAGGTATAGAATCATTGTTCAGAGCCTGCATGATCCCAGAACAAATTATATTTTTGAAAGACACCATTCAACAAACTACCTGTCTTGGCTTAGCCAAAATCAAAGACTTAAACAAACCGTCTATTCCAAAGCCAACAACAAACAGTAATAACTCTACAGATGTTGAGATAGACGTAAACTATATTTTAAACAAAACAGAACACATCCTGATTGGAAACAATGGTTGATCTGGCCCACAGATACAAATAACTGTCAAGACAGATTCCTGAACAAAATACAGGGGTTCAAATTGACTAGGCCAGACCCTATATATTCCCAAAGACAACATCCAGGGATAGTAACTACTTACAGTGTGGGCAAGCTCTGCCTTCAATGGCTACAAACATCCACACTGGCAGAAATTAAGCAACACCTAACTTTACTTCAAGAGGGTGCTGACTTGCGTGATTTCATTATGGGACCACGCAAACAGCGTCAAAAACGTTTCATAGCGGCCTCTATATATGCAGCTTACAATGAAGTTTGGACAGTAACTCAAATTGAGACAGCAGAAAAAATACGGGAAATTGACCGTATAAATTTGGAAAAATCACTTTCTGTTGTGGACAATGGGTTAATGACTCTGTCCTCCAGAATATATTCACTGGACAGTATTGTGTCTTCAGCAATTGATATAATATCGCAAGACTTACTGATGTTACAACACGGTCAGTCCCAATTGCGCTCTATTGTACAGCTTGGCTGGACGTTACAAAATCTGCGTTCAGGCTATGTGCCTTGGCGTTTAATCAACACAACGTCACTATTTAATATCTTTAACCTTACTGATAAACAAATCAGTTTGGCACAGAAGGGTGCTGACTATACAATTCTGAGCATTGAAAAACTTGAGAGATTACCATTGACAATGTCGGAACGACCTGTCATTGAATGGATAATACATGGGATAATAAATATTCCGATAACAACTTTCCAGTTTCAATACTGCCAAAAATATATACAGGCAGTCCAGTATGAAAGGTTGGGTAAAGGATACATTAAGTCAACATGGAACTTGCCCTATACACACGCATGTGTTAGTAATAAAGGACAAAGTGTGTTCCTTAGTGGCAATAATTGTGAAAGGTCACTAAGCGGTACACTTCTGTGTCAGGGTATTAGTTTGCATGGAGCATGTGAAGGGAACTCAAATAACCTTTCATGTCACCAGCTAGGCACACCTGCAACACAAATAGAACCATTCTTTAGGAGACTCTCGAACGGGAGTTACATTCTAATTGTAGATCGCAGATGTTGCAGTCTGCTGCCCGGAAAACCTTATCTCATAACCGTGACTACGAAGGTCATGTGCTGTGAACGAGTATTGTTCCCAAACGATGCCCGAGACAGGGAGGCAAGGTTATGGCCCAATTTGAAAATTTCTTCTATTCGAATTGATACTTTAAGCAGAATGAAGACAGTGCTCCTACAGACGCCAACCATGTTAAAGTCATCAAAAGAAACGTATGATCTCCAAGTTGCAAGGACAACTGCTGAGATTCATTCACTGTTATCAACCAATTCCCCTATACATTTCGCAGAAATACTGAGCGAAATCTTAAATATTTCTGATACAAGTGGAATCGCGAGTGTATTTAGGACAGTGTTTTCGGGAGCTTTAACCCCATTCAAAGCCATCCTGGGTATTTTTCCTGATTTTGTCCATTCCATCTTTGGCGGACTTCCTCTCCTTTTGGAACTAGTGGCAGGAATCCTATTTTTGATCCTGTTACTTCGCTATGGCAAACCACGTCACAGACAAGACACCAGCGACAATGGAAGAAACTATCCGAGCTATTGGCTACCGGGACCGCATAACTAAAGTCCTTGGACTAGCACGGCTACGAGATTTGAACATGACTTGGTTTCTTTCATTCAGACCGATGTGGCAAAGTTGTGTTATGCCTGTATTAAGGTGCATGCTATGCGGCGAAGAATGCGTGTTGGACACCTGTCTGACACTACAATCGGATGTGCCAATGGACGCAGAGACTTTGTTGGGTCAGGTAACGGCTCATGCATTGTACTGTCCCCAGCGGCTACCTATCCTGATGACGGCATTCGTGGAGACTTCACCACTACGATTGAATAGTTGTAAAGTACAAGATGAAAGCAGCATCGATCAGGTACAACCTTCTGTCAGCTATGCTGATCGAAACATCAATGAAGGCAATCATGCTCATGAATGCATGGTAACAACTTTTTCCGAGTTAGTGGAACTTTCGCAAGAAGCAGTTGATAGTTTTTTCGACAGTCTCAATAATATGATGTTTTCACCAGAGCAGAAAGAATGACTTTGAACAAACTAGCACACGGCGTTCCCTACACCCTGTATTTGGCCTTCAACTTTGAAAATAAAGCAAAAAGACATTTTCTCACCAGTTTTTACAGAGAGCGAGACATTTTTTCCCCTTCCATTCCAAAATATTTACGATTTTTTTGGGACACT
This sequence comes from Lissotriton helveticus, assembly GCF_964261635.1. NCBI lineage: Eukaryota > Metazoa > Chordata > Amphibia > Caudata > Salamandridae > Lissotriton > Lissotriton helveticus. Next base: position 1,834,913,797 of record NC_136068.1, on the reverse strand, counting down.
TATCTTCTGCTTAAAGTAAGACTATTCTTAGAGAACAACATTTCTATAATTAGCTACTCTAGAGACATTAGCTACCCTCTAGCATGTTCACAAGTATTTATGATTTTTGTGATGAGATGGTCTCGACCTTTTCTTCTGTATTAAGAGCCATTTCATGTGTAATTTCCACATTTCGTTCATGCTGATTTCAAAATATGCGTTTAGATTTAGCATTATTATACTGCTTGAAGTGCATATAGTAACTATACTCATCTTTTTGTGTATTTCACATTTCCAATTTTCAAAATGCATTTGATTGTATTTTGGGGTGGTTCGGTATACACATGCACTACTAGTATGTTTACTATGCCTCGACTTGTAAATATGGACATAGATTACGTGGAGTGGGTGTGGTGTATTTACTATGGGTACTGTATCGATCCCCCTATTTCTGACCCTTGTCTGGTTAATAATTAACTAGCAGCCATTCAACTGCACAGAAACCCGTTATCTGATTAGCCACACAACGGCACAGAAGCCCGTTATCTGATTAGGTCATAGCGCATGCCATCTCATTAGGCAAGCACTATTTCTCCAGCCCCCTAATAGGCATACGGTGTTCTCAAAACAAATCAAACCTACCACGACCTGGGAAATCCCCACAGCCATTGCTTTGATTTGGCCGAGAACTTCAGTAAAGAATGTGCAAACGATCAGTTCGTATGACATCCTTATTGACGTATTTATGTCCATCCTTACGTCAATCCCGGCACCTTTCAGGTATAAATAATACCGACATTGCCTTAAGCAAACACACGAGGTGGTAACAAGATTGGAGCAGCGAGACTTGCCGAGGAGCCCAGCTGACAGCGAAGCCCACAGACGCTGCCCCTCCTTTCTGACACGCTGAGAGAGAGAGACGCTGCCTTTTCTCCTGCTGAGAAATCCAGCTCCAGCGCTTCCAAGCCGCCCTTGCAGGCAGCTGGAATATCAAGCCCTGAGATAGAGATACCAGCCCTCCAGCCTTCTAAATCCCAGGTACTGAACTGAATAATCCTTTGTAGAGAATTCTTGAAGCAGACCCTTGGCAAAGCAAACTTAACTTAAACTGCTACTTATCTACTCCCGCCCACGTATTAGGCTTAGGTCAGGTGCATTGGGGTAGGCGTAGTTAGAAGCACCAGTTGAGTACGATTAGTCAATGTATATATGTATGTATCTATTTTATCCATTTTAAGTATCATATGGCTAAGAAACCATATCAATGCTTTTACAGTATTATTTTATAATTCTGTTATTACTGTATGCACTTTACTTAACAATAAGTATTGCAATAATAACGATTCATTTCTCTTGTATGAGTAAAGAGACTTATCAATAAATAACTTCTTTTTATTGAACACGCCCGTCTCTTCCTTTTCTCTACAATCTGGTGAAACTAAGAATGCACTGAACTGACTGAGTAAAATAAGTTGTCTTTTGTTTTCACACGACTCTAGAGATACACTCTTGATTAGGGGAGAGCCAAGTTGTCATGTTCTATGGTTGTCAGAAACTAAATCCCTTCTTGTCTATCCAGGGAGGTTAAACTCCTCCTTGTCTATTCGAGAAAGTTTCTAGTGAACTCTGAGCTAGCTGGCAAACACTAAACTTTAAGTCTAATATCGTCAGTAGAAGACCTAGTTAACCTCTGTCCTACGTCTATACTATTGAAGATATTATTCCAATGCGCAGAGCCTATTGGGATAATAGGAACTACACTACAATATATATATATATATATACATACACACACACATACCAGACTTAAAATAAAGCTATGAGTCAGGTAGGCTCCTTGCCTTGTATTGAAGTCACATTTGGAGGCAAGGAGTCCTATTAGTGTTAAGGGCGATGTTCTCATTGCAAATGATTCTACAGTGAAGTTAGGGTACCATATGGTGAATTTTCCTACATTAAAGGTCTCCTATCGCCAAACTATGATTAATTTTTTATGCTATACTTCCATCTTTTAAGCGCTATATCTTACAGTTGTTGCTATTACACTCTTTCCTATTTCTCCATTTACCAGTCTCAGAAGGATGGTAAACTAAGTTCTCTACAACTCTATGCCACTCCACCTCACTCTACTCTCTGCCCCTCCGCAACACTCTACATTTTGCCACTATACTCGATAACACCACTTTGTGTCACCACTTGACACCACCACTCTGCTACCACTATTCTCAACGCCCCTGTAGGCCCCTGGACTTCTTGCCAATGTATTTTACACCACTCTACCATATACCACTTCACTCTACGACATTCTACTCTGCCACACAGCACTCTCTGCCACTGAACTCTACGCCACTGCACTCTCAGCTGCACCACTATTTTACTCTGCGCCCCTGCACTCTTGATTCTCAGCTCTACAAGACTGCATTCTCTGAAACTGAACTCAATGCCACGCTACTCTGCACGGCTGCAGTCTAAGTCACTGCAATCTGCATTGCTCTACGCCACTCTAATCTATTCTGTACCATTGCACTCTACACTACTCTGTCACTGCACTCTGCTCTACACCTCTGCAATCTACAATGCACCACTCCACTCTTTGCCACTCTTCTCTGAAACAATCTACTTTACACCACTGCAATCTACTCTGCACCCTACATCGCTCTACTCTGCGCCAATGCACTCTACACCACTCTACTCAACCAGTGCACTGTACGCCAGTCTACTCTGCACCACTGTTTTTTTACACTGCTTCAATCTAGGCTACTGCACTTTAACACACTATAAGCTTTGATACTCCACTCGGTGATGCTCTACTCCATAAACCTCTACTCGACTCTTTGCCACTCCACTCTACAACACTACTACATGCTATGTCACTCTTCAACACTACTCAACAACGCTCTACCTAACCCCCTCCATGCCACTTTAGTCCACTCTATTCTATAACATACTACTCCTCTCTACTCCATGCCACTCCACTCACACTCGATTCTACAACACTTTACTCCACTCTGCCATTCCACTCTCCTACACGACTCCACTTTATGCCACTCCACAGCAATCTAGTCTACGCAAAACTTAACGCCACTCTGTTCTACACCACTCCATGACACTCTGTCACTAGAATCTATGCTACTTCATCACATTGCACTTTTCAACATGCAACTCTTCATTACCCCACTAACTTTCAGCCGTGCTGAACAGCCACGCTCGTGTACAATATGGCTAAAACAAATTGGCAAAGACAATAGCTCTTGCAAAGGCCAGACCATTTGGCTTTGCCAATGCTTGTTCATTTTAACCGATACTACAGACCATCGACAAAAGACATTGGCAAGTCACAGGGTCAAAAAGGCAAAACCTATTGGCTTTGCCAATGCTTGTTTTTGTAACCATTATTTGCTCTGCTAACAAAGTAATAAAACTGTGTATTTCTTAACATCTTGTGAATGGCAAACAAATATTACTACTGGAGGTCATCCTAGAATAACACTTCTGCATATTGACACTGCCATGCAGTAATACAGCCAGAACCCATCCTGCGGTAATACATACCCATTATTAATTAATCAACTAGTACGGTTCCAGTCACATTCTAAAGTTATCCTTGGATCATCCATGAGTAATGCAGCCTCATTCTGAAGTCATCACAAAATGATTCTATAATAATACAGCTCCATCCTGAAATACTCAAAAGATCATCCTGGAGTAATCCAACCTAATCTGAAATCATCATGGGATCATTCTGGAGTAGTACAAGGTCATCACATGTTTTCCACTGAAGTAATCAGGGACCCATCCTGGAGTAATCCACCCTAATCCTGTAAACAGAATGGGATCATCCGGCAGTAGTTCAAGCTCATCACATCTTTTCCACTGAAGTAATCGGGCCTTAATCCTGGAGTAGTTTCTCTGATGACTCTAGATAAAGTCATCCCATTTAAATATTCTGCCCTGTGGGCAGACTTCAGGATGGCTTCGGATGACATCCCCAGTTAATTGCAGGAATCGCCTGGCTGAAGTCATCGAATGACTTCAGAATCACTCCAGGATGATCTTCCTTTTTGACTTGGGAGGGAGCTAATAAAATGGGCACACTGGCCATATTTTTTTGTCTGACACATTCTATTCTTTATAGATTTCAATATAGTTCTTATTCTCGTCCCTGTGCTTCTTCCTCCTCTGTGCACCCTCCCTTGTGAGCGGTCTCCATTGCCCAGTGTTGCTCTTTCCTCCGTGTCCTCGCCAAACGCCAGCTCAATTGTTTTCATGTTTTCTCCCGCTCCCATGTTTTGTTTTGCAGTTTTAGGTACCGCAAACCTAAAGGTATCGGAGCGCTATTACATGAGCACCAGTTACATTAATTTTTTTTGGCACGGGGAAATTGATACATTTGGCAAGAATCAATAGGTGTTGGGCCGACGCGGAGACTCCATCTTGGTTCCGCTGTCGGCAGCTCTGAAGGACCATATCTTCTCTTCACACAAACTCTCTGTCCCCAGGGTAGGGAGTGTAATTAGATTCAAGGCATCAGGTAGCAAGCAATGACAAAATGTGGTGAATGGTTTCATGGGCATTATGTGAATTACAAACGCAATGCAAATGGAGAACTATTAAAGAATGAACAATGTCCATTAATACTACACAGCATCTTCACGTTGATGGCAATGAACAGAAGTACTGCAGATTTGCTGCGAGCACATGTGTAGCTCCTCGCAACATGTGTGGTGGAGACCTTTGTTCCAATTAAAATATCCTTCTTTAACAGGGACATTTTAAGGATTTTGCGGGCCCTGTGCCAAACTTATTTTGGGGGACCCTGTTTGGAACAGTTTTAAATTTATGATCCAGTTTCAGCTCTTTCATGCCCTCTTTGGCAAGGTCACTGACAGTGCACAGGTGCACTTGTATTTTATTTGCAGTATTTGTGCAGCACAGATCTATCCATGTTACACAATGGAGTGTATTACACAGCACAGTGAATGTGCAATATCATGGCGTGCGCTTATAAAACAATGATAAAATGTTTTTATTTGAACACTTTATTTTGAACATTTTGATTTGCCACCATCCTGTTTAAAAGTGTTTGTCAGTACACGCCAACTAGCAGTACCAGAGCAGAGTGCATTTAGGAGGGTGCCTTAATTGCAAGCCCACATCACACATGTGGTCAAATGAACAATGCGAGATGTACTTCTTTGTATTTTTCAGCTTGCTTGATCTTTCGCCATTTCTCTTTTTACCTGTCTGTAAAAGTCTCACTGTCTCTGTCCTTGTCTCTCCTTTCACTTCTTTTTATTCTGTGTGTATCTCAGTCTGTCCTTGCATCTCAGTCTCTCTTAATCTCTTTTTCTCTCCCTCGCTTATTCTTTTTTTCATATCGGTTTACCTTTATTCCTCCGGTCTCTCTCTTTCTGTGGCATTGTCCATTTCTTTCTTTGCCAGCCTTTTCGCTGTGTCTCTCCTATGCTCTCAGGGGCAGATTTACAGGCCCCTTGTGCTACTTTTGCGTCAATTTTAACACGGGAAAAGTGACGCAAAAGAGGCACAAGAGGCTTGTAAATCAGCCCCTTTGTATGTTTCAGATATCTGCACCTCTCTGTCTACCTATCTCTCACTTTCTCTGCCCGTTCCTACTGCCCTTCTCTCACTCTCTTCTCTGCCCTCTCCCTCTACTGAGCTAGTATAATAGGGGAAAGGTTCCCTAGTGACTAACAACCCCAGTAGTTTTATCAATGCTTTAGTTTTTAACAGGTGCCAGAGAAACTTTGCCAAATCGTGCTTTGTGCGACTCTAAAATGCCATCGCCCAAGCCATGAGTCACACACCTGCATGGCTGAATGTGCAGGGAGGAACTCGGTTACGTTTCTTTTTAGGTCGAGGACCTAAAGGCTGCGCTTGCGCAGTCTTTGGTCGAAGTTTAATGTTTTTTAGACGGGGCTTGAACCCGCCACTCTCCTCCATCTCTCCTCCATTGGCTGGCTTCCTAAACGGAGGCCAGCCATTGGAGGAGAGGAACAAAAACACAAACAAGGTGTATAGAGAAAAGAATTTATCAAAAAATAATTCATTTAGTATATACAGAGAAAACAATAGGTCTGCAGGTCTATAAACAATATATAAATATGCAACTCAACAGAACCTAAAAACACCTATCCAAAAAGCACAATGAATAATACAGAAGGATGAGGTGGAGGTCGACGTTTCGGTCTCTTAGAGGACAATTAGTGAGACCATCTTCAGGACTGGAGTCAATTAAAAACTGTATATTGACAAAGTGTAATCTGAAACAGAAATGTTTTTCAGTTACAAACAATTCTTATTTAAGTTATTTTATCCATAACACCTTGGTGAACAAACAACAATTTATACTAATACCACAACAAACAACATATAGGATACACAATACACTATTTACAAAGAAAATTTTAAATACCCACAAAAAGGTTTGAAAAAACAGGATTCTGATTCTAGTCATCAGCATGTTCATACCCAAACACATTGAAAATTCTATTATGAGAAAAGAGTCTAAGAAATCTCTCTCATATCAACACTTGGCAGCGCGGAAATTACATCTTGCATCTAGTGAATACATCAATACTGTTGCTGCTGGAAGTTAAATCTTTGAATTTAAACAATGAGACTATACCGATTGATTTTAACATGTTGGCGGTTAGGTAACAGTTTGTATAAGAGTCAGCTCGAAACTACTCGCAGAGCTTAGTGGACGTTTCAGAAAGCCAAACCAACAAAATGACCAACAAAGTTACCTTATTTGAATTCCAGAGCTATTCAAGTTTGGTCGTTAATCCAAAAGGTAGGAATCTCTTAATCCTAAATATAAATATATCAGTTGTTTAGAACAACGATCTCACTCTAGTTTATAATCTCCACTCATGAGGTTGATTTGTTCTAAACAACTGATATATTTATATTTAGGATTAAGAGATTCCTACCTTTTGGATTAACGACCAAACTTGAATAGCTCTGGAATTCAAATATGGTAACTTTGTTGGTCATTTTGTTGGTTTGGTCTTCTGAAACGTCCACTAAGCTCTGCGAGTAGTTTCGATCTGACTCTTATACAAACTGTTAACTAACCGCCAACATGTTAAAATCAATCGGTATAGTCTCATTGTTTAAATTCAAAGATTTAACTTCCAGCAGCAACAGTATTGATGTATTCACTAGATGCAAGATGTAATTTCCGCGCTGCCAAGTGTTGATATGAGAGAGATTTCTTAGACTCTTTTCTCATAATAGAATTTTCAATGTGTTTGGGTATGAACATGGTGATGACTAGAATCAGAATCCTGTTTTTTCAAACCTTTTTGTGGGTATTTAAAATTTTCTTTGTAAATAGTGTATTGTGTATCCTATATGTTGTTTGTTGTGGTATTAGTATAAATTGTTGTTTGTTTACCAAGGTGTTATGGATAAAATAACTTAAATAAGAATTGTTTGTAACTGAAAAACATTTCTGTTTCAGATTACACTTTGTCAATATACAGTTTTTAATTGACTCCAGTCCTGAAGATGGTCTCACTAATTGTCCTCCAAGAGACCGAAACGTCGACCTCCACCTCATCCTTCTGTATTATTCATTGTGCTTTTTGGATAGGTGTTTTTAGGTTCTGTTGAGTTGCATATTTATATATTGTTTATAGACCTGCAGACCTATTGTTTTCTCTGTATATACTAAATGAATTATTTTTTGATAAATTCTTTTCTCTATACACCTTGTTTGTGTTTTTGTTTGTCGTTAATGTAGATATTCATGTTTTTGTGATGATTTGTGAACTTTATTTATTTACTGAGTGGGATTGAATCCACATAGGGATTATTAATTCATCCCTCTAATTTAAATTTGAAATTAACTCTAGCTTCGTAAACGAATTCCCTTGAAGGCACCTTTACCCTTCTACTTAATTACCCAAGCCCTCAAGGGTATCCTGGGTTGCTCACTGTTCGAATTTCTATTGGAGGAGAGGGGCATCACTCCAATCAAGCCCCATCTCTTTCGGATTCGGGGGCGTGTTTTTGGCGTTCTTTCCATCTGTGACGTCATCCGTCACTCAGAACGCCAAAAACACGCCCCCGAATCCGAAATTTCCAGAGCTTTGCGGCCGCCATTTTGGTTCCCCTGTTGAGGAGTCTGCATCTCTGCTTTCCTTCCCTCCCCAGTCAGTCCGGGCTCCGGTGCAGTTCGGGGTCATATTTCCGCGCCCCTGGCTCGCGTCGGTCCCCCGCGATCACCCTTCTGCCCTTACGTCTGCGGCTCGAGTGTGTCCTCCCTCCCGAGAGCATGCACGGCGAGAAGCACTAGCACTGCAGCGCCGCAATTTCAGCATGCGATGGACTGCAGCAGCGATTACCAGCAGCCCTCAGCAGCACAGCTATCAGCAGCAACACCCGCACGCCAGCCATGGGGAGGGCGGACAGCGCTGCCACCGAGCAAAGCTGGCCGAGGTCCGGTCGCAGAGAGTCCGCATGGGGCTCGGCCCTTCACAGGTATGCAGGAGCATCTCGGCACAGAAGCGGGCACGGCAGGGAAGACCACCGTTTCTACTCCCAGACACCTTTCACCTTTCTTTTCTCATGAGTTCGCCCTCTCCCTGTCCTCAGTCTTTCCTCAGCAGCCCCTGCTGTCCTTTACACCTGTCCGTTCCTCTTCGCCCGTCCCCTCTCCCTCATTGGTAGCTGCTCCCCATTTCACCCGTATTCTCACTCCAATACCTCTTCCTGCTGTCCTTTTTATCAGTCCAAAATCTATCTCTTGCTCATTCGTCTCTGCTCTCCGTTTATCCGTCTTCCCTCTCCCTCTCTCTCTTATTAGTCCGTGGTCTCTCTTTCACTCATCTGCCCTACTAGTTCGTCGTCTTCTTGTACCAGTCGGCCACTCTCCGCTCACAAATCCCCGCTCTGTCTCCCGCCTGTCGCCTCTCCCACACTAGCCCCTGCTCTCTTAACTAGTCTGTCCCCAACCCCTCGCTGGTTAGTGCTACTCAGTCTGCTTTCCAGTGAGTGCTCCCTGCTCGCTCCTCCTTTCATCCGCATATCTACTCTCCCCGCGCTCCTCTTCTTCACCGTGCCCTCTCCTGTGCACTAGCTCCCGTGAACCATTGCCCCGTCTGCCACTCTCCCCACGCTAGTGTTTTGTATCCATTCACCATTCGACCCCTCCCCCCCCGGCCCCCTGCTTTCCCTCCCTTCCGTCTGTCCTGCCTCTCCCTCGTTAAGTTATGTTATGTTAAATGAGTTTTGTAGAGCGCTCAGCTACTCAAAAGAGTGTCCCGGCGCTATAGACCCAAAGGAGGCACAGTGCAGAAGAAAATGGCAAATTTACTAAACAAAAAGCCATGTCTTGAGATCTTTCCTGAAGGCTGCTATCCGCTCTCCATTTCATCCCTCTGTCCCCGCTCCCACACTGCCTCCTGCGCTTCTTTCAGCAGGCTGTCCCCGCTCCACTCACTGGTCCTCTTCTCACCTTTTCACCCGCCTCTCCCCACTAGTCCGGGCTCCGCTTTTCATTATTGGGCCTCTCTATCAACTCTAGTTGTAGTTATCCATTCGCCAGTGTGCTCTCGCTTCCACCAAATTCGACCCTCCTCTCCGTTTCGTTCGTCTGTCCTCTCTCCCTCATTAATATCTGTCCGCCTGTCGCTCGCTCTCACCAGTGACTGCACACTGCTCTCTTTCACACCAGTCCATTATCTCCGTCCCTCGTTTGTCCCTCCTCCTCTTTCTCCTCCGCTCGTCCCCTCAACCTAGTCCCCGCTCTCTCTTTTTCCACCCATCTGTCTCCTGCTCCTCTCACTGGGTCGCGTTTTGCTTTCGGCAGCATGTCCTCCCTCCGCGCACTCGGCCCTTCTCTCTCATATTCATTCGCCTCCATCCCCCTCACTATGATCTGCTTATCTTTTCAGCCGCCTGCTCCCTCTCCCTTACTATCCCTGCCCTCATTCCACTATATCAGCGCCCCCTTTCACTAGTCTCTGCTCGCCTTTCTATACTCCTGTCTCGCTAGCCCGGCTCCCCCTTTTTTCCCATCACCAGCACCGTCTCCCTTCTTTCGGCCTTGCCCTCTCTTTGAACGGCCCGTCCCTTTTACCCAACAAGTTGCTGCTTTCCTTGCCTCTCCCCGTCGGCCCGTCTCCCTCGCAGTATAGATGTATTTCTGACCCGGGCTCACCCATTAGCCGCCCCCTACCCATCCAGCAAGGGTGCAAGGATGTGAAATGGGCCCGCCTCCCCCAGCTGGAGTAAAGTGGGCCCCTCTCAACCCCCCTGTCGTGGTCTCTTTTTCCCCTCACTGAGTGACCCTCCGGCATCCTGGCCCCCGGCTCGGCCCCTGCCCCCTCCCTTTTCCTCACCACGACCCCACGCACAGGTCTCAGACCCTCCCTCGCACATCTGGGCTCCCGCCCAGCCTCGGGTTTCCAGAGCGCCAGCATCAGCGCTATGCCAGCCCCTCCCGGGCTCCCAGACTCGCCCCTCCCATGTCTCTCCCACCACACTCGCTGCCTTTACCAATGTTTCAGCAGTCACCTTTGTTTGGGAAATATTGGGGGCTTTGATTCTTTCGGTTTGGGCCTCCCACGTTCTATTTTATCTGTGGTATAAGTTTATGTTCATTTGTCCTGACCTTTGACCTATGTTTTTACCCTTTAGGCTCCGACCTTTGAATTTGACTTTGAACTTGTGCTTCTAACCAACCAATGCCATTTGCTTTCTGTTATCTGGTTCTGATTTGTGACAGGCGCCTGCGTTGTCCTAGTCGCGACAGCTCTGTGTGTGTGGGGGGCTCTGTGTGTGTGAGGCTCTGTGTGTGTGTGGGGCTCTGTGTGTGTGTGGGGCTCTGTGTGTGTGTGGGGCTCTGTGTGTGTGGGGGGCTCTGTGTGTGTGGGGGCTCTGTGTGTGTGGGGGCTCTGTGTGTGTGGGGGCTCTGTGTGTGTGGGGGGGCTCTGTGTGTGTGGGGGGCTCTGTGTGTGGGGGGGGGCTCTGTGTGTGGGGCTCTGTGTGTGGGGCTCTGTGTGTGGAGCTCTGTATGTGGGGCTCTGCGTGTGGGGCTCTGCGTGTGTGTGTGTGTGGTGCTCTGTGTGCGTGTGTGGCTCTGTGTCCGCGAATACTCTCTACTACTCTCTAATGCTCACCTATTGCCATTGTAAATGACAATACCATTTATTTATGTTTAAAAAAAAAAAAGGTCATGAGCAATGCCAATAGCTCTACCTTTAATAATGCAGAGACCATTGCATGGTAAATGCTTGTTTTGTGCTAAAAGCTGGTATCTCTGAATCTCATTCAGTTAAATAACCAAAGAGAGGGGAAACTGGATACATGTTAAGCCTTTAAGTGTCAAACAATTTTCTATTATGCTGATTTTATGCTTTAGCTGCTTTCCTTGCAGCTTGCACAATCTTAAGAAATGAAATGTTTTGTTGATCTGTGAAGGGCGTGATTTCATTGAAATTTGAAACACGGATTGGCAATCCACACCTTTTTGCTTCATTTCATCCACCTTGCTTTTTTCTGTTGCGCTCTGCTTTCAATTGTTTTTTTCTTCTCCTCTTTCCATTTGTTCATCTCTATTTCCTGTACTCTTTACTTTGTTAATCGTTGGACATTTATGCTTTCTTTACTTCTCTTCTGGATCATTCTATCTTTATTGTGCCGTTTCCATTTTCCCCTCTTTAGGACTTCTTCCTGGTTCATGAGAAAGCAGTTGCGGTGTCACGCACACGTTAACTAATGTCAAACAAATGTAATAATTATGTGGTGTTTCCATGGTTCCCAAGTATGGGGAGGGTGACGATTCCTAGGTCTTTTCTGTGGCGTGCCATCGGACACATTAGCCACGGCATCCAGAGGGAGGCGCTTGGTATGTTGCCTCAGTGGAGATCCACAAATGACCTAAAGCTGAGGCCCGCCAGAAATGTACCGACCCTGGCTCCCACAGAAAGGTGTTATGTAGGAGAAACTGGCAGAAGGCCACGAAGATGTTAATTGAAAGCAGCAGATCACGTGGATGTTAATTGGAAGCACCATCAGCATATGTTATGTTATGTTATAAGGTATTTGTTGAGCGCACGACTACTCCAGGGAGTGTCCCAGCACGGTCTTAAAAAAACTCTTGACAAAGCAGTGTGAACAGAACAATATGCGCCTCCTCTACTGTTGGAAAAGACAGGTTTTGAAAAGTCGCCTGAAACCAAGGAGATCCTGTGTCTGTCTCAGAGAGGGAGGCAAGCTCAGGGGAGTAACACACGCCTCCGCAGGCCCCGCGGTGCAGGGGGCCCTCAAGCTCCAGGGGGCCCCTTTGGGGAACAGACAGCGCACCGCCACAGCTTGCCCTGTGTGAGCCAGCATCCCCTGTAATGCATTAGAACCACACGCTGTCCTGTTTTACATTAATGCAGGGAAGTGCGTCTTTTTTGTCAGTTTGAGTTTTGGCTGCCTCCTGTTGCACTGCGCTTCCTCCCCCCTCTAACGTTCTAAGGGCCCCACTAGGAGCCTGGCGATGGCCGAATGTTTCTCCTGTGCAGAGAGCCGGGAGTCCGGTGTTCGAGAGGCCCCTTTGCAGACTCCCTCAATCCTCTTCTTCAGTTATCCATGTGCCCCAGGTCCCAGGACGCACTCTTGGAACAGAGGTGAAGGAGGTGGTCAGTTACTGGTCTGTCCCCGGTACAAACTGGTAACTAAGGGAGGGAGAGCCTTCTCTGTGCTAGTTCCGAAGCTGTGGAACGCACTACCTGAGCCGCTGCGCAGGGAAGAGAATCTCCTATGTTTTAGACGGGTGTTAAAAACATTGCTGTTTAGAAGATCCATGAGCGCAATATAGTTTAATGGTTGCTTTTCTGTCTTTGCTAAGTTATTGTTCTTACCATCGATTTCCGAGCGCCTACAGACCTGTAGGTGATTGGGCGCGCTACAAATCAAAAATAACAATAACAATAACAATAACAAGGTGGAGGCAACGTCAAGTGAAGAGGGCACTGAGCTGAGAGTGGGGTGGAGGTGAGCATATAAAGAAGATGTACTGAGATAAAACTTTATTGTGGTTTTCATTAAGGGTATACAGTATGTCTAGGGCATGATGCTTAGCCAGTCTTATAATAATCAAGAGGCCATGTATGACCCTTGGGTTCCCACGTGTTGCCTTGAGAATAAATATGCTTTTGTGCAAAATGTGTACGGGACGACTCTGAAATGTGCTGCTGAATTCGACCTCTACTCTGCCCAGGCTAATGAATAAATATTGATCCAGGCCAGCTTTCAGTGAGCATGTTACTAAGGGCTGAAAAACAAGCCAGCTTGAGCTATGGTTCGAAAAAACAAATACTGTTTAAAGCAGCAGTGTTATGCTTCCACATTCAACAAAATGTTGCGTTTTAGCTTACTATGTATTTTCTGGACAATGTAGCTTTCCAGGGCTACAAGATAATTAAAATTATACTATTGACATAGATGGATGTACATATGTATATGCAGTGCTTTAAATGGAAAAAAATAAGTGCTGGTACTCACCATATCAGGGACGGCTCTAGGGGGGTGCGACCGGTGCCACCGCACCGGGTGCTGACTTCGCATGGGGGCGCCTGTTTGGTGTTTGCTAGTTATATTTGCTTAAAAGCACCTGCTGCTGCATTCCTGGCTCTAGCTATGTTCAGGCAGGGTGCACAGACATAATATCGACTCCAAAATATCGACTGGAAAGAATATCGAGTTTTAAATATCGTTTGGAGAAAATATCGACTAGACAGAATATCGACAGTCAAAATATCGTTTTTAAGGTAAGTGAAGTAATATCGACTGTAAATAATATAGACAGTGAAAATATCCAAGTATATAATCTAGATAGTAAAAAATATAGTTTTTTCAATAATATTTAATTATTTATAGTGTTTTTATGTTATAATATATGTGAAAAGTGTCATTTTTTTAAATAATTATTTTTAATTAATAATTTTTTTAAATTATTGTGTAATTTTATTCTGTACCGGGTTGTGGGTTTATAGGGGAATAGGGTGGGAAGTAATTTAATTATAATAAATTAAATATGTAAATTTATTAATTGGTAGTAATAATTAATTAATTGGTAATTAAATAATACATGTTAATTATTTACAATTTAATTGGTAATTAATTTAATTTAATTGATTAATTGCTAATTATGTTAAATTAAAGGGGTATTTTTAGGGTTCAGGGTCAGTTTTCAGTTTTTGGGCAAAGGGGTATTTTTAGGGTTCAGGGTCAGTTTTCAGTTTTTGGGTAAAGGGGTATTTTTAGAGTTCAGGGTCAGTTTTCAGTTTTTGGGTAAAGGGGTATTTTTAGGGTTCAGGGTCAGTTTTCAGTTTTTGGGCAAAGGGGTATTTTTAGGGTTCAGGGTCAGTTTTCAGTTTTTGGGTAAAGGGGTATTTTTAGGGTTCAGGGTCAGTTTTCAGTTTTTGGGCAAAGGGGTATTTTTAGGGTTCAGGGTCAGTTTTCAGTTTTTGGGCAAAGGGGTATTTTTAGGGTTCAGGGTCAATTTTCAGTTTTTGGGTAAAGGGGTATTTTTAGGGTTCAGTGTCAGTTTTTGGGTAAAGGGGTATTTTTAGGGTTCAGGGTCAGTTTTCAGTTTTTGGGTAAAGGGGTATTTTTAGGGTTCAGGGTCAGTTTTCAGTTTTTGGGCAAAGGGGTATTTTTAGGGTTCAGGGTCAGTTTTCAGTTTTTGGGTAAAGGGGTATTTTTAGGGTTCAGGGTCAGTTTTCAGTTTTTGGGTAAAGGGGTATTTTTAGGGTTCAGGGTCAGTTTTCAGTTTTTGGGTAAAGGGGTATTTTTAGGGTTCAGGGTCAGTTTGGGGTTTTTGGGGTACATATACAATATTGCCTATTATTTAATTAAATTTTGTTACTATATATATATGTTTTAAGAAATATGATGAAAAAAAAATATTTTTTTACTTTCATTAATTATTTAATTATTAAAAGTTATTTTAAGTATTGTTAATTATATTTTAGTAATTAATTTTTTATATTAATGTAATTAAACATTGTTTTTAGTAAAGTCGATATTTTTAACAACGATATTTTTGTAAACGATATTTTGTACTCGATATTTTTGTACTTACCTGTTTGTAGATAGAAACTCGATATTTTGTACTCGATATTTTCTCAACGATATTTTGGGTAGTCGATATTCTTTCAGTCGATATTCTTTCAGTGATCCACCAGGCAGCATTGCAGCAATTAAAATGTTAAGAAAACTCCGGTGATTAATATTCTTTCAGACAGATGGAGTTTTGTTTAATAGATGTTTTGACTCTTGGAAGTGTTAATCCATGGTAAGGTAGCGCAGAGGGTTAATACGCTTGCTGCAAAGAACATGTACCATGCATATAACAAAGTGAATGCAATGTAAACATGTCAGTGGGTTACTGCTTTTGTGAGGGACTTGCTTTTGTTAGTTGCAGTTTACGGTGAACTATTAACTGTCATCAAAGAACTGCGTGCAGACTTCAAGGTATAGATTAGAACATATGGATTTCTTCCCCAGACTTTCATTATTCTAATGTTGTGAAAAGGGTTCACTTGGGTACAAATCACTTCTTGTTATTAAAAAGAGCCCCAATCCATTTTGTTATTTTAAATTAAGAGTTTGTGCTTCTCCAGACCAAGTACTCTTCAACTATACTGCCCATCCAATATGGATGACATGTGAATTCATAACTTGTTGTCCTTTGTCTTATGTACCATGTCCTATACACTGATATACACACCTATGATTGATAGTCTCTGTGTAATGTGTGCGCTAAGTACAGTGCTCTGACACCCCTCACTTTTATGAGTGACGCTATAAAATGTATTAAATGCATCTGAGAGAGAGTGGTTATGGTGACTGTTAATGGGTGGTAGGGAGGGAATCCGTGGTGGAGGTGGTCATTGAGGGGCACCAAAAAACATTGTCGCACTGGGTGCCACCAGTGCAAAAGCCGGCCTTGCACCATATTAAGATGTGATTAGGGGGTTGGGCTTGGGCAGAGGGGGGCTATGGGCCGGGACTACGTGGAGTGCTTAGGGACCCGGCCAGGGGCACACATTTGATTTGATTGAGATTTAATTGGTGTGCAAAACTAGTAACCCACATGCCTATCTACATAAAATACAAATCTGGTATCAGCATGTTGTGTTTTGCAGCAAGCACATGAACCCTCTGTGCTAACTTATAATGAGTCAAAACTGTTATCAAATAAAGCACAGATCTTTTCAGGAAGTACTTTTGTTGGCGTTCGAAAAATGGAACATTTGCAGGTAACCTAATTATTGAAATTGGGGTAGAGCTTCAAATCTCCCAATGGCGCCAACACCTCACATGGCCTCCCAGCGAGGCCTCTGAGCCTTTGCAGACTCCTACACCCACCATGGCTTGAATGTGATGGCCTGGCAGAGAGGTCAGCTGAAACAAATTGCTTCTGCACTGGGCTAGCCCTTTAGGGCTGACATGGGAACAGCCAGTGCTTTAAATGGGCTGGTACTGTCTGGTACAGAGTACCGGCACTTTTTTATTTTGAGAGGGAGAGTACTGGCACTTCTCAAGAGAAATGCTATACTTTTAATTGGAGATTACTGGCACTTCTCAGAAACAAGCAGGTACTCTGGCACAGAGTACCTGCACTTCTATGTTTCCATTTCAATCACTGGAACGGCCCAAAAGGTAGAGCCAAACCTGGCCTTTCAGGAAGGTCTCTGAATAGTACCTGCCCTCCCAGCCTACCACGGGATGAATGTGAAGTACCAGCCTGGGAGGGAGCATGGGAAAAACACAACCTTTAGGCTGCTGAACGACCCTAGGGCCACAACGCCTGGCCTGGCCTCCCTGTGTGGCTTCTCAGCCTCCTCACACTCTCTTCTCCCCCATCTGCCATTGCCTCAGTGCAAGGAGTTCTTGGCAGAGGAGTACTGCAAAGACACTGCTTTTGTGTTTAGCTGTTCCACCTACCGAGCCCCGTGTCCAATGTTCCCTCTAATTCTTTTCCTCTGTGTGCGGCACTGGAGGGTCTCTGTGCGCTGCAACCATGGCTATGTGCGCCAGGAACCAAACCGCGCGTGTCTGCGGCACCAAATGGCACTCAAAACGTTTACTTTAAAAAGTGAGAAGATGATGCATTTTCACACATACAGAGCCACAATAAGGGTCTTAAGGGCAGTTTGCAAATTTATTGTATTGCCCTTATTTTCATTGTTGTGTCGCTGACTGCTGTTGTCTGTCTTCCCCGCTGCCTGTACGTGGTCCATGCCCCGTTTTCTTCCCTCTGTTCCCCTCGCTATCCCCGTGCGCTCTCTGCCCAGTTTTCCCTTCTGTTTCCCTCGCTGCACCCGGGCCTCTCTGCCCGTTCTGCCTTCTGTTCTTAGCTGCCCCTATATTTCTGTATTCTGCCTCTATGCCATTAGTTTTTTGTGCCCGTCTGCCCTCTGTGCCACTCGTTTTTGTGCCCTTCTGCCCTCTTTGCCACTCATTTTTTGTGCCTTTTAGCCCTCTTTTTCACTTCGTTTTCCCCTCGTTTTGTGTGCCTTTCTGCCCTGTTCCACTCGTTTTTTTGTGCCTTTCTGCCCTCTGTCCCACTCATTTTTTGTGCCTTTATGCTCACTGTCCCACTCGTCTTTTGTGCCCATCTGCCCTGTGTTCCACTCGTTTTTTGTGCCTTTTAGCCTTCTGTTCCACTTCGTTTCCCCTCGTTTTCTGTGCCCTTCTGCCATCTGTTCCACTCGTTTTTGTGTGCCTTTCTGCCCTCTGTCCCACTCGTTTTTGTGCCCTTCTGCCCTCTGTTTCACTCGTTTTTGTGCCCTTCTGCCCTCTGTGCCACTCATTTTTTGTGCCTTTTAGCCCTCTATCCCAGTCTTTCTGCCCTCTGTCCCACTCGTTTTTTGTGCCTTTATGTCCTCTGTCCCACTCGTTTTTTGTGCCTTTCTGCCCTCTGTCCCACTCGTTTTTGTGTGCCTTTATGTCCTCTGTCTGTGTCCCACTCGTTTTTTGTGCTTTTATGCTCTCTGTCCCACTTGTTTTTTGTGCCTTTCTGCCCTCTGTCCCAGTCTTTCTGCCCTCTGTCCCCCTCGTTTCTTGTGCCTTTATGTCCTCTGTCCCACTCATTTTTTGTGCCTTTATGTCCTCTGTCCGACTCGTTTTTTGTGCCTTTCTGCCCTCTGTCCCACTCGTTTTTTTTGTGCCTTTCTGTCCTCTGTCTGTGTCCCACTCGTTTTTTGTGCTTTTCTGCTCTGTCCCACTCGTTTTTTGTGCCTTTATGTCCTCTGTCCCACTCGTTTTTTGTGCCTTTCTGCCCTCTGTCCCAGTCTTTCGGCCCTCTGTCCCAATCGTTTTTTGTGACTTTATGCTCTCTGTCCCACTCGTTTTTTGTGCCTTTCTGCCCTCTGTCCCACTCGGTTTTTTGTGCCTTTCTGTCCTCTGTCTGTGTCCCACTCGTTTTTTTATGCCTTTATGTTCTCTGTCTGTGTCCCACTCGTTTTTGTGTGCCTTTATGTCCTCTGTCTGTGTCCCACTCGTTTTTTTGTGCCTTTATGTCCTCTGTCTGTGTCCCACTCGTTACTCGTTATTTTGTGCCTTCCTGTCCTCTGTCTGTGTCCCACTCGTTTTTTTGTGCCTTTATGTCCTCTGTCTGTGTCCCACTCGTTTTTGTTTGTGCCTTTATGTCCTCTGTCTGTGTCTCACTCGTTTTTTTGTGCCTTTCTGTCCTCTGTCTGTGTCCCACTCGTACCTTTATGCCCTCTTGCCTTCTGTTCCGCTCGCTCCCCAGCGGCTGTGGCCTTTTGTTTAAATATTGCTGTTAATCGGAGCCCCTTCACGGGCTCCGATTAACAGCAATACTTAAACAAAACGCCACAGTCTGCCCCGCGCTTTACTAACAAAAGGTAGACACTTTCCAAACACAGCATGTGCTCGCGCTGTGTTTGGAAAGTGTCTACGCTTTTGTTAGTATAGCGCGAGGCAGACTGTGGCATTTTGTTTAAGTATGGCTGTTAATCGGAGCCCGTGAAGGGGCTCCGATTAACAGCAATATTTAAACAAAAGGCCACAGTCTGCCCCGCTCCCACAGCCGCAAGCGCCATAATCCCCACCAGCCCCCCCGCCTTCTTACCTGCACTCCTCACACCCGCTCCACCGCCACCACTGGAAAAGTGCTCATATTCGCGCCGCTGACGTTTTAAAAGCGGCGAGCGGCGCGACTCTCTAGCAACGTCCTGTGTGCGCGCTCCACGCTAGGTGGTGCACGCTGACTTGGGGGGAGGTACGCGCGCGCACGTGCTGCCTTGAGGGAACGGTGCCCATGTCCCATAGGGGCCGAGTTGTGAATGGCCTAATGACCAGAAGAACACCTGCCCCACCCTGACCACATCTATTAAGGCACAGTGTGACAAAATGGCAGGAAGGGATGTACAATAGCACTGCTTGTGGGGTCTGACCTAAGGTGAAGACGGCCCAAAACTACAGCCACAAAACTGGCCTCTCACTCATCTCGGCTCCCCACCTCCTAGCACAGCCTTTTGTGTTGCGACCCGCCTACACATTCCATAGTGGGTGATTTACACACATATGATTTTCTCTGTGCAATGTGTGTGTGGTGTAAAGTGCTCAGACACTTTACACTGGTATGAGTGATGCTATAAAACTAAAGGGCACTGTTAAAGGGTTCTAGTGAGGGAATCTGTGGCAGAGGTGGTCTTTGGGGGGGGGGGACAGACATTGTCACACAGGGTGCCACCAGCACTATAGCCGGCCCTGCATAGTGGCCTAGTCAGGTTGCCATGGTGGGGGCTGGGTGGCCAGTAGGATATTGGGGTCGGTTGTCCTCCATGAAAGCAGCCCACATGTGACACTCAGGCAGGGCCCATGCGCTTTGCCAATCCATTCCTGGCTGCTGCCCACATTACTAACTTTGATTCCCATTGGCTGTGCTACAATTTCACTATCTAGAAATGGTTCTGTCGGGTGAGAACAACAATGATTTGCCAAAAAATGCCTACTCATACAGTTTTCAAACGAGAAGAAACAACAACAACCCCCTCTGAAAGAAAGAGAAATAAAGACAGGTTCTTACAATAAATGGAGAGAAGGCCTGTGTATAACTTTGTTATATCTTTATATATTTCTCTGAATCTGATTCTTTCGAAAATCGTTTCTATACAATCTATACAGTGACTGTCAATATATCAAATATAGTGCAAACCAGTGACAATAGTGAATAGTGATCACGTGACAAAAACAATATATACACAATAATAATGAATTCAAATATAGAAAATCAATACAAATATATACAAGTTCTTATTTCATAAAGGCCATCCGCTAATCTAATTTTCCAGAATCCTATTTATTTATTTCAATTCGCTGGAATTCTAGAGTTATGAGGCCTGTGGAAAGATGTCGACGTTTCGACCCTTAGGGCGCCAGTGTTTAAGGTCGCAGCGGGTCTTTCTCAAGACAAGTATGACAGTCCTAGCGTCCAAGTACATGCAAGTCACCTGGAATCAAATGGCACAAAGTCCTCTAATCGTGAAGTTTATAGCAGTCACGCTATGTTTATCCGACACGTCTGCTCGTGGAACGGCTGCAAAAAGTCAGCTTGACTTTCACTATCAGCACCTTTCTCCTCAAGTTTCAAGTTTAAGTTTATTTGATTTAGTTCTCTGCTGAGAACAACACCTTCCTCCTCAATCTGACTTCAAACAAGTGCATCTGTACTCTGCTATGTCAGCAGGAATCCTTTCTTAGATTTCCCACAGTGAAAATATGCCTATTAGCAAGCCCTGCTCACACACCTACAGTGCTATTGACGCCACAGAGTGTCAACTATTACAGTGTGACTCGGGCCCCTCCCAAACTTCCTGCCAGCTCCTTTTTGCAGCCGTTCCACGAGCACACGTGTCGGATAAACATAGAGTGACTGCTATAAACTTCACGATTAGAGGACTTTGTGCCATTTGATTCCAGGTGACTTGCATGTACTTGGACGCTAGGACTGTCGTGCCCTGTATACTTGTCTTGAGAAAGACCCGCTGCGACCATAAACACTGGCGCCCTAAGGGTCGAAACGTCGACATCTTTCCACAGGCCTCATAACTCTAGAATTCCAGCGAATTGAAAGAAAGAAATAGGATTCTGGAAAATTAGATTAGCGGATGGCCTTTATGAAATAAGAACTTGTATATATTTGTATAGATTTTCTATATTGGAATTCATTATTATTGTGTATATATTGTTTTTGTCAGTTGATCACTATTCACTATTGTCACTGGTTTGCACTATATTTGATATATTGACAGTCACTGTATGGATTGCATAGAAACGATTTTCGAAAGAATCTGATTTAGAGAAATATATAAAGATATAACAAAGTTATACACAGGCCTTCTCTCCATTTATTGTAAGAACCTGTATTTATTTATCTTTCTTTCAGAGGGGGTTGTTGTTGTTTCTTCTTGTTTGAAAACTGTATGAGAAGGCATTTTTTGGTAAATCATTGTTGTTCTCACCCGACAGAACCATTTCTATTTAACCATTGATTACCCAGGTTCTGAGGGACACAGGGTCAACCCCGTTGTTTTTACAAACAAACAATTTCACTATCAGCACCTTTCTCCTCAAGTTTCCAGTTTAAGTTTAAGTTTATTTGATTTAGTTCTCTGCTGAGAACAACACCTTCCTCCTCAATCGGACTTCAAACAAGTGCATCTGTACTCTGCTATGTCAGCAGGAATCCTTTCTTAGATTTCCCACAGTGAAAATATGCCTGTTAGCAGGCCCTGCTCACACACCTACAGTGCTATTGACGCCACAGAGTGTCAACTACCACAGTGTGACTCGGGCCCCTCCCAAACTTCCTGCCAGCTCCTAATAAATGCATACGGGCCGCCCCGCAGTAGCACACTGAGGGCAGATTAGCACTCGATTACGAGAGTGCTTCATGAACACGGACTGACTAGTCAGGTCTGTCGCGCTTCTTTTTGTACATGCCAAATTGCACTGAGCTTGAGTACCAGTACTCTCTTTGGGCACGGAGAAGTTCCGGTACTCAAGAGCAGAAAATGTAGAAGTGCCGGTACTTAGTACCAGTAAGTACCGGCCTAATTAAAGCACTATATATAGTATAAGTATATTAACGACATTATATTGGGACTTGCTATATAGAGTATTGGTGTTTCGGATTCAGCACCTCAAACGCTTAGTTGTAGATTCCTTTTTTCCCCAAGTTATTCAAACCAAATAACCTTTATTCTCTAGAAACTTGGAATGCTTAAGCTGAGTTTCTACATGAGGCTCCCTATTCCTCAAAATCAAATGATTAAGCATGGTCCCTGGCCGAACTTTGCGTGCAGATACATATCTTCTATATTAATGCACATCTGGGTTCCAAATGCAGCATTCTACTTGGAGTAAACAGAACCGCCATCACCCCAAGAGGAGAAGAGGGAGGCAATCAATTGGAGTCAATGCTTTAAATGGAAAATGAGAAGTGCCGGTACTCACTAATTAGACTGGGTGGGCCATTAGGGGCGCGGTTATGAGCCAGGAATTTAACAATAGCAACATAAGTAAGCTTTAATGCAAATGTTCTGATTGTCATGTTAAGCACTTGAAAACCCATTGGTCAAATTCGCACAATATCAAATTGCCTCCTTACATAGCAGACATGGCAAGCATCAGCTCCAATGTCATAGGTGCAGGGCCTAATTTTTGGCATATTGATATTGCGCAAATTTGGGCTATGGACATTTAAGTGCTTTACATGACAGTCAGAACATTTTTATTAAAGCTTACTTTTTTTAAGCACCACTGGTTAAGGAAGTTGTCCAGACTCACAGGATGATGAGCTGACGTCGGGATTCGAACCTGGTTCTCCAGTTCCACCGTCGGCAGCTCTGGCGACTTCTTCATTCTCGTTGCGGTGCTAATTAAAACCTAACACTGCAGGAGCACCCCAGGGCAGGAATACACTACCTGTTGCCTGCCAGAGCGGTACATAAACAAGCTCCTTCGGAAAGGGTTATTTTCAGTAGCTTTTGCATTGCACGTACCCGTACTTCAGGGCATGAGCCCTGCTGCTTCTGGGAGTAGCGGTACTCTCCTTGCCCAAAAACAAGTCTTGGTACTCAGGGGGAGAAAACTGAGAAGGGCCGGTACTCAGTACCGGTGAGTACTGGCCCATTTAAAGCACTGGACCCTAATGTTGATTTTATTCTTATAGGTGAGCACATATCATGCGGGTGCGCCATGACACAGATCTGTCTCACGGTATGCGGTCTTGTTGGACCAGGAGGGGCACCCAGCTATCCTTATAGTGGTGGAAGGCTACAGCCTTCGCCAGGTGTTAAGCAGCACAAGGGCAGTGGTGGCAGCATACTGTGTGGTGATCAGTAGTAGTGAAGAGGTCCTTCTGGAGTGAGGCCTACAGGCTCACTCACTTTTTTAAAAGTTGAGCTGCTGCGTGCTTGACTCATCCTTGGCCTACTTCAGGTTGATGTGCAGTGCTGCACAGGAGCAGTGACTGTGCTAGATGTGTGTGCCTGGGAAGGGTACAATACAGGGATTTTATATGCTGCTGCCTGCTGTACTTATTGTTTTAACAGTGACTTTGAAATATCTGCACCTTCATGCACAAACCAAAGGGGCATTGGCTGACTAAACTGGTTTGATTTTTGTATGCTGCTGCCTGCTGTACTTGTTATTGTCTTAAAATTAATTGTGAAATATTTGTCCCTTCATTCACAAACTAAAGGGCCATAGTCTGATTAAACTGGTTAGATTTGATTTTTGTATGCTGCTGTGCATGTTATTGTCACCATCCCGAGGAGCAGCGGTTGGGGTAGGTCGTATAAGCAGTTCCGAACTTCGGAACAGGGACACTACTGTTGCGTTTCTCTTTTTACTGCTGCACCAGATGAGGCCATCACTCCCTATAATTTAGCCAGTCTCTATCACCTAGGAGGATCACTCTAGGTGAGTTTTGAAGGTGGCAAGTAGAATTCCATTTACTTACCACCCCCACTTGTAGATAGTTTTCTTTTCACCTATTCTTTTTTCCTCCACAGTCCTGAGGAATCGCCAATGATCTCCCTTAGACAATAATATGGCGAGAAACATGTCTACCACCAAGGAGTAGAGTAGAGGTCCCTACACTTAACACAGAGAACCCACTATCCTCCTTATTAATTTTTACTCTAGGTAAGGTACCCAACAGAATAAAGTATCTCAGAGGAATCCTTAACCTATTTTAAACCACAACGCATACATCTACATTAGACTAGGCCCCCTTACCCCCACTGCACCCTTACGGCAAGGAATAAAAGATCTCCGACAAAGAGCCCCTTTAAGGGTGCCCGTTGGGCATTGCAGCGCCGGCCCAACGAGGAGCAGGCTCAAATGATGAAGCATGACACCTAGCTTGCTGGGTGTGTGAGAGCCCTAGTTCCACATGGAGGAATCCCCCTCCTCCTATACTAACATGACCCCTGTTTTACTCTCTCCCCCAGATACAATTGTCTAGGTGGGTAAAGGTGACTACTACCTCACCTACTGTGAACCACTCCTTTTGTTCCACAAGTTATTGTTTGACGAGTCACTTTGAAGTATTTGCACCCCTTCATACACAAACCAAAGGGGCAATTGTTTGCCCAACCAGAATTCATTTCTGCATACTGCAGGATTTGTTTTTATCACGTACTTTGAAAGTGTTTTCACCTTGATGCAAGAAGACAGGGGTGTTGCTTTACAACACGCTTGAGTTTCGTATATTGCTGGATTGCTGATTCTTTTATTATGCACTTTGAAAGTATTTGCACGTTTTAAATTGCTTCACCAGTCACAGTTGGTATAAATTCTGTCATTAGGTACTTGATAATATGGTTTATTTTTATCCTGCATGATGCGTTATTGATGGTGTTGTTTGCACTTGTCTATAATATGTGCACCTGAAATCGTGTAATTAGCTTTGTTTACAATACAGAAATGATAAATATAGGCATACATCTGCATCAATGTTCTGAAGCATCCAAGCAGTTTTCATCCTCAGCCTTGTGTGCCTGCCTGTTTATGCCCTGCTTACTAATAAAGCCCTGATAGTAGATATTGAAAGTGTATCGTCAGTTCATTTTAAATACTATAGAGTGGTTAATATCATTCAAAATCCCTAACAGACACAAGTGTGTGGCATGCAGATAATTCACACCAGTTTATTTCTCTTGGAGCAAGCAGGATATTGGGTTATATCTTGTGTACTGCTCCTGTATATTGTCAATCAAGCCTGTTAAATTGCATTTCTTGGATTGTCTTTCAATGTTTCAAGTTATTTTCCATCAATGTCAATTCTAACTCAGAACCTATGTAGTTGTTCCTTGTTCTTCATCGATAGGCAGTTCCTCTAACAATACGACCGCTCCTTAGCATTGCTCTGATTCCTATCTCCGTTAAATAATCTGCTCTTGACAATAATGTTACAAATGGTGTAGCTTATATGTTGAATCCAATTGCAATGTGGACTATCGCACTCCAAGTGTGAATCACGTAATCAGGGTAACTCTAGGTAGTGGGTGCCCTGGGCGTGAGGGTAAATAACAACCTAACAACAAGAGTAATCTCCTGTGGCTTATATGTTAAAAGTGTTTCTTACTTTCTTATTCGAATTTTGAGTATGCAAATATAGAGGCATTTCATTAAATGTTGGAGGTTTCAATTCAAAATATACCCAATTTTTGGGCAGTGGGGCAAAGTGGTGGGCGGTGGGTCAGGCGGCCCCCTCCTTGAACTTTGCAGGGGGGCCCCCTCAGGTTTCGTTACGCCACTGGGCAAGCTATTCCATAGTTTTGCGGCTGGGGTGCTACTTGGTGGGACACGTGCTCCATCACAGCGAGGCCTCAACAATGCTGAAGCTAAGGCTGCCTATTATCGAGGCGTGTGTAGCAGGGGTGCTGCAGGTAATGCAGTCTAAAAAACGCACGGGCTCAGTCCTTAATTTGAGCCGGTGGCTGGAGGTGGGACCCACCGGCACCTATTTTTAGGCACCGGCGCCTATTTTGTCCTCGTCAGACTTTGACCCAGAGAAAGAAAGACACCCAAGTGGAAGGAAGGACAGAGGGGAAAGAAAGACTAAAAAACAGTGACAACTGGAGAAAGCAGGAACCTACAAAACGGGCATAAAGGGGAGGGAGCGTCTGGTGGTGGATTAAAGAGGCATGAGGTTGAATCAAGTCTCATGTTCGCACAACCCACCCCCTTCCTCCACCCAGCCCCCCTCCCTCTCAACATAGAAAATAAGGCCGGCCACGGACTTTGCACCAAAACTGTGGCCTGATGCATAATCGGCTGCAAATACTGCTGGCGCTCAGGAGGCAGAGCCCGTGTGGACCCGGGGTTTCCATGTCAGGGCTGACCCAGGCAGCAGCAATTCGGAAGACTGGAAAAACGGGGTTCAAGAGGCTGTCACAACATGAAGAAGCGGCCACTCACCTGCGAGATGCGCCAAGTAGAAGGCTACAGCGAGCATCAGCAGCACTATGACAGCAGCCAGCAGCTGGGCTATGGACACTCTTCTTCTCAGAAATACAGGCAGCTTATGACCTAGAAAGAAAAGGGTGTTCTTTCAGCGAGTGTAATGCAATGCACAGATAGTACCAGGAAGAAGCATTTAAAAGACATTTCCTATGAAATAATGATAACCCTTAGTCTGGGGCTGGAGGCAGGAGTTGGAGTTCCACTGCCCCCTGCAGCCCCTCCCGGGTATTGCTCCTTCAACCACTCCTAGGTTGCACTTTACCCACTGCTGGTCCGGCACCTCAGGCATGGGCATCCAGTATAAAGACATCTCACAAGAGGCGGACGTGACTGATGGGAGGGGCGGGAGAACTGGAGTGGAACAAGCATTTGCAATGCAATAGGTCTCGCATTATTAAAGTTTGAGCTATTGGCATTGCTAATAATAATGCAACACCAATAGCTCAAACATTCAGTTTAGAAAAAGGAGCCACAAAGCCTAGGACAAGTAGAGAAAAACAGAGGGAAGGGGAAGGGACAAGGAGTAACCACTCGGAAAGAGAGGAGCATAGTCATGGGGAAAGGCGAGAGAGAAGAAAGCCGCAAAAGGGACAGGGGGATAAAGGAGGAAAGAAAATGTTGTGGAAGAAGATCACGAGAGAGAGAGAGCAGGGGAGACGGAAATAAGAAGATGCATGAGTAGGGGGGGAGAAAGAGGGAGACAATGGCGGGAAGGCGAGGGACACGTGGAAGAGAGTGGAGGCTTGAGAAAGCCTGTTCTTAAAAGACAAGTGAGTGGCCCTGCTCTCCCTACATGGATCACGCCGCCCTCCTCTTCTGAGTACCCAAGAGCTCCCTACCTGTCCAGCATCTGCGGACACCTTTCATCTCCCAGCCCTTGGAAGGCAACATTAACTGCCTGGCAGAGGGGGTGAACTTCAGTTAATAGCTGCTTCACGAAGAGTAGCGCCTCATAACCGAGGCTCCATGCCCATACAATCTATGGCCGCTCTGCTGCAGCAGAATAACAGCGGGTCTGCTGCATATTGTTACTTTTCTGTTTTTATTGCACCCTTCTCTGCTGTGAAATGGACTGATTGTGACCTTGATATAGTCTAATGAAGACGAAAGAAAACAGCTGAAAATGAAAGTAAAACAGAGACGAGTCACGGAAGGAAGGGGAAAAGGATAACGTTAGGAACAGAGAGTGCAAAATACAACAAGCACTGGTTAGAGGAAGCTCTCCCATCTGCCGAGGTAGACGTGAAATGTCCCTTCTTCCATACTGGTGAACAAGTGATGTGTAGAAAGAAGGATTGCTCATCACACCATGAAATTAGTTACTAGAGCACGATACAACATGGCGCCATAAAGCAAGATACAAAGTGACTCCACGGTGCCTACTCCGGTGTCACGCTGGATACAGTTTCTTATTGCAATGTCGCAGACGGCATATGTACAAGCAAGCGTGGTTTCTGCCTTCACTGCCGAAAATTATTTCATGGCACATGAGACTGCAGGAGGAAGAGACTCTCGGGAGGAGACCGATGTACGTTCTCTTATCAACAGGTTCAAGGAGCAATCCTACCAGGCCAGCCCAGGATCCGTTCAGGCACGTGGCAAGCTATAAATAGATTCTACTGAGAGAGCGTCAAACAGAAGTAAAAATTCGTAGGGGTGTATCATATATATAAGTAGTCAACACCCCGCGTATATAGAGGACTTACTAATCGTGTTCAAATGTAATGTAGGGTTGAGGACTAATGTACTTGGTATTAGAGATACATGGAGAGCTAATGTTAAGAGTTTTCAAAATTAGTAATGCCGTTTTAATATAGGGATGTCGTTTGACGTGAAGCCTTTCACTAATAAGAGGTGTTGTAATTTGATCACCATTGTGTATTTGGTTCTGCTTTATTAAAGTTATAGTGTACCTTTTTACATGTTATAAAAGTGCTTGAAGTAGAAAAATGTATTTGCTTTAAAGATGGAGGCTTAAGAAACGAAAGAAATGTTCATGTTAGGATGTTGGGACTATAAACGTGCAGAGGCCCAGTTCATGGAAATTGTGTAGGCCTGATCGAAAATGTCTTGCTGAGCATTAAATCGTAGAAATGTTTTATGAAGAAAGCTGCCTTTAGCTAAAGTCCATTGCAACATTAAAGAATTTGCGAGCCGCTTCACATGTATTCCTTTGCAGGTGCCGGACCAAGTAGACAGTAAAGTAGAAGGGCCCATTGTGTATGAGTGCTAGGAAGCTAGACTCAGACATGGAGGAGTCGCCGAGGAATTCAAGGAAGCAACTTGAAGCGAAGGAGAGTGTGGGGCCCAAGGACGTCTTAACGGACAAGGATGGAGATGTGCCATAATGGAAAATTCTGAAAACCAACACTTTTGAGAGGTGCGTACCTGAAGGCGTGTCGTCCGCATTGTGGGGTTTTGTATTAGGGACAGCACCCCGAGGGTGGAAGCAGAGTAGATGGGCTGAGAGGCGAGAGGGAGCGGTTGGTTGACAGAGAGCTTAGCTATGACTGAGAGATCTCTAGACTAAGTAGGAGGAAAGTGAGTGAACTTCGTTGGAAGTCACCACTGCTGACACCTTTATTAGGTTGGGCTATTGCTGAGTAGGGATGTCACTTAGTATAGTGTAAGGACAGATTAACCGGATCTATACTCCTTTCCAATGCATACTAGAACTCAGGTTATAGCAATTCTTGTTAGCCTGATGATTCTCGAATTGATTCTTGTATTATTCATAAGCCGTCTGAGACTTTTCCGTAGGGTTATATTTGTATTAGTGCCTGTTTATCTTCTGAACCTTTTGCTGAGGTGTTTATACCTTCAGTTGTTTTTGGTTATGTAATACATTTTCAAACTGAGTCCTTAGTCGGTGGTTCTTTGGGGGAAAACAATGGGAATCGTTGAAATTTGATTGACTATTGGTGGATAGGTTGCCTAATTCATTCTATGACAGGTAAAAAGGTCTAGTCGACCTGTGACGGGATTCTGGAAAACGGTAAGCAGACTCTAGAAGGAAAATCCCGCCTTTCCAGTTGGTAGCAGAGTAGGATGGTTTATCTTCTGGAGTGAGGGCAATCTAGAGTAGGTTGAGATTTCCCCGAGGCCCATAGAGAACCAATGGCGAGTGTCCAGAGAGTTGCGGACGGAGGATGGCGTTCCATGGAAACTGACGGAAAGTGACGGTGCGGCAGAATGCAGCAGGTCGGAAGAGAGTGAGTATGAAAAGGGTCATGCGTTGTTAGATTGCGGTATTACGTTGTATTGTTGTGTTGTATTGTCTTGCGGAGTTGAGTGCCTGTAGTGAGAAAGGAGATCAGGTTGTGAGCGCGCGCAACCAGTGAAAATCTTAGGCTCAAGGGGAGTTTAAGTGGTCCGGGTGTATCGAACACCCATAGTAATTGTCGACCATTGTTAAGGGGGTCATGAGGTACCATTGATCGCCCGCAGGACCGAGATAGGGGGAATGAATGTGTGAATGTGTGGGTAACGGACGCTGGTCGGAAGTTGCCGTGTTTTTGTAACCTGTCAGTTGAGGCGATTGTCCGGTCGTTTGTGGACAGAGATTTGCCAGTTCGGTGACAATTACAGTCACACTGTGGACGTACAGTCAAGGAAGTGGTTGCTTGGTCGGAAGTGATCATTTCCAGTGTATGATTGGGATGCATGCGTGACCGGGAGACGAGCGGAGAAAGGAGGGGAACTGCTGCGTAACGGAGGCGAGTGACGTCAGAAGGAGCCGCGCTGGGATAGGGCGGTTAGTGTGGAGCCGCGCTGGGATAGGGTGGTTAGTGTCGAGCCGCGCTGGGATTGGTGGATTGTCATCGAGAAGTAAAAGAGCGCTGTAAACAAAGAAACGTTGTGGGTTTCATCATGAAATGCTTAAAAGTGTTGCGAAATTGTTTCAAAGGCGAAAAGAAGTTAGAACCTCGGGGTGGGGAAGAGGCTCCACCCGAGGATACCCCAGCCCATTATATGGCTACGAATGTTGGGTTGCATACCATATTGTGGCTTGAGAATTGGTGTAAGATGACAGATGGAAACGAGGAATTGACTTTTCCTAAATATGGAACATTTAGATTAGAGGTGTTGTATCAGCTAAAAGCGATTATGGCTGCGTTGCGACCTTTGCCTAGACCAACACAGTTTGAAGCGCTAAATGCGTGGATCAGGGCAGCCCATGAAAGGAACAGAGATAGGAGACAAGAAAGAGTGAAACGATCAGTTAGGGCGGTGCAAGATGCGAGATGGGATGCACTGGCCAAGAGGTGGAGAGTGCAGACCATCGAAGGGGACAGGTTGTACCCGTTGTTGGTCAATACAGGCGATGCGCAGAGGAGAAGCACTGAGGATGAGGACAGTGAGACAGACGACAGCCTGATAGAGAGACTGCTGTCGGAGAGACCACCTCCATATAATCCTGAGGTAGAGGGAAGGTCAACATCAGCAATGAGCAGGGAAGCCTCCGCCGCGGATGGTGGCGTCCCAACAGAGAGCGGCTTGAGCCCCTTAGGGGACAGGTTCAGCTCGGTAGAGGGAGAAAGGGCACCTCAACCTTCGCCAAGGACGAGAGTGGTGGGAAGATTTACGGTACAAAACGTACAAGAGGAAGGGGGTGTCGATTCTCAGAGGCTGCCAGATGCTCTTACGGTACCTGTTACCATAGGTCCCATAGTATCAGTGTACAATCCAGAGCAGACACCAAGTGAGGGTCCGTCACAAACAGAGAGAGACAGAAGTGTCAGGGAAGGAAGGAGTAATGTGGCGGACGGATGGAGCCAATTACCAAGGCCTGTAGAAAGGAGCACCCCTTTGGCAGCATCGGCAGACTCATCAGGAGAGGACAGATGGACTTGAGAGGACCACGGCCAAGGTCACTTAGAGAATTAAGGCCTGATTTGAGAACATGGGAAACGATTGTGGATACCCAGAGCAACAGGTCGGGAAAGCATTTTGGCAATGGGAACCACAAAAGTAGGGGGGTGCCTCACTGCACACCTAGCGAAAGCAGGCAGGAATGGGATCGCGGGAGTGTGGAAAGTAGGGGGGCATCCCAACACACCCCTAGCGATAATAGAAGGGAATGGGACCGCGACAGTTGGGAAAATCGAAGGGTTCCCCATAACACACCCGAAGAGGACAGACGAGTGAGTCAGGACTGTGGCGGGAGGGACTCTAATGGAACTTCTAGCCAAGGTACATTGAGGGCGGCGATAAAGGCAAGAAGGATTGATGTACTGAGACTCAAATCAGAAGTGGAGGAAATAGTGGAAGGCACATTGCCACTAGAGAGAATCGAACTCTATGAACCAGATGAACTATTGTTCGTGGCGAAAGACGTTACCCGAAGGGCTAGGACAGCACATGAGAAATTGTCTGAGTTAGCGAATAAGTATGCTGTGGATTTGACAAGGACGAAAGCATTACAGGGTGGCCATAGGTTGCAGTACTTGGACCAAGATCTAGAAGAGAAGAGGGTGATCGGATTAAAAACCCACATCAGGGAACTGGTCGTGGGACTTCGAACTTGGACCCAATTGGACAAATGGGAGGAAAGGTGGTCAAAGAAAAAGAGTGTTAGGCGAAGTGCTATTGAGACATCCCCGGGAGGAGGGTTGATGCATGCGGAGGCGTACCCCTTGCGGGAGGTGGCTCACGGGGGATATGTACATGTACGCTGGAGCAGGGGAGATTTGGCTGCCTTTACGAACTCGTTTCCGAAGTTGCGCGAGAGTCCAGTGGAATGGTACAAACAGGTAGAGAGGTTTGTTAAGATCTCAAAGGTACTGTGGATTGATCTAAACACACTGTTTGACATTGTGGTTCCAGGAGACCTGTGGATAGCATGTAAGGTCAGTGTCGAATGGCCCACAGTGGAGCCAGACCGGGATGCTGCCCCGAATGGACCCTCACCCAGGGTAATGATAAAGTATGAGCAGGCGATCACGTGGTTGAAGACTAAGGTACCACCACAGGACATAGACTGGGTGAAGATAGATCGAACTAGGCAGGAACCGAATTTGAATTTGAATTTGAATTTGAAAAGGAACTTGATTAAGCGCACTGCGGCCAAGCGGCTTCCTGGCCCTGAGGGGTTAAGCCAGATTCATGAGGGGAGCACGGGAGGACTAGCAAGGAAATGCTTGGGAGAACAGGAAAGTTTTGAGAGCCTTGCAGAAGTGGGTGTAGATAGGAATAGAGCGAATGAACAGAGGGAGGCTATTCCAGATCTGGGGGTCCAAGACCGCAAATCGAGTGCCTCCCATTTTGGATTTGCGGAAACGAGGGACATGAAGAAGAGAGAGGGAGGAAGAGCGGAGGGTGCGGCTTGGGACATGAGGAGTGATGAGAGAGCCAATAAAAAGTGGAGCCGAGTGGGTGTGCGCGCGAAAGGCCAAGCAGGCCAATTTGAAAACAGATCTGGAATGCACAGGAAGCCAATGAAGAGATTCGAGAGCATGGGTGATGTGGGAAGATTTAGGAAGGCGAAGGATGAGACGGGCGGCCTGATTTTGAATGGCCTGGAGACGGCGGGTTTCGTAGGCAGGTATGCCCACGTACAGGCCGTTCCCATAGTCGAGGCGGGAGGTGACAAGGGCCATGACTATGGTTTTAAGGGCATCCGCCGTGAAATACCGGGAGATCTTTCGGATGAGGCGAAGGGACAAGAAACAAGAGGACACCACGGAGCTAATTTGGGCATGCATAGTCAGATCGTGGCTGACCTTGATTGCCAAAGTCCGGACAGAAGAGACCGGTGAGGGAGGGGGACCAAAGGAGGGGGGCCAATGAACCGTGGACCAAGGATTAGAGGGGCCACCCGTGAGGACAAGTTCCGTCTTGTCCGGATTGAGCTTCAAATGATTGGAGCTCATCCATTCAGATATAAAAACTAAGGTGGAGCAGAACTTAGGAAGTGACACAGAGGGGGAAGAGAGATCGAAGACTAGCTGGAGGTCATCCGCATAGTTGTATACAGATACCCCCAGCTTGAGAAGTGAAGTGATAAGAGGGTAGATATACAGATTGAAAAGGAGGGGAGAAAGTGAAGAGCCTTGGGGGACCCCGCAAGTGATCAAGCGGGGGGGCCGAGAAGCCTGATAGGTGGACCGCTTGAGTCCTGCCCTAAAGAAAGGACGCAAGCCAGGAAAAGGCGGCGCCCCGGATGCCCGCTGCGCTGACACCGCCAAGGAGGATAGAATGATCGACCGTGTCAAACGCAGCGGACAAATCGAGGAGGACCAAGGCCTGGGGGAGGTTGATGTCTGCTTTCCCTTTAAGTTCGTCCAAGACTGCGATAATCACTGACTCCGTGGAGTGGCCTGGGCGAAAGCCTGCCTGATGGGAGGCCAGAAGGAGGTTCTCCTCGATATAGTTGGACAGGCAAGATGTGATATGGCTCTCCAGGATTTTGCCCAAGTAAGGAAGGAGGGAAATAGGCCTGAAATTAGAAGGAGAAGTGGGATCCAAACCAGTTTTTTTAAGGATGGGAAAAACAATGGCAGATTTAAAGGATGAAGGGACAGAGCCCAAAGCCAAGGAAGCATTAAGAAGAGCAAGGGGGGGAGCGGGACAGTTGGTGAAGAGGATTTTAAGAACCCGTGCAGGAGCACAGTCCGCCGGAGAGCCAGACTTAACTTTTGTAAGTAATTTAAGAAAACAATCCAAGGAGATGGGTGGGAAGTGATCCAAGAAGGAGGGGGGCAAAGGGAGGGGGCAGGAAGAGCCAGCTTGGGAAACTATAGGGATATTAGCCTTGATGTTAATAATCTTGTCAATGAAATAATCATTGAGTGACAAGCAGAGGGACTGAGATGAAGCAGGGCTGGCGTTAGTGCGGTCAGAGGTAGCTAGGTTGTGGACCAGGGAGAAGATTTCTCGGGATTTGTTGGCGGAAAGAGCAACTTTTTCGGTGAAATATTTTGTTTTGGCCACGAGAATTGCTCTTTTATAGTTGTTCAGAAGAAGTTTGTATTTGGCACGAAGATTAGGGCAGTAGTTCCGTCTCCAATGGCGCTCCGACCGCCTGAGATCAAGTTTGAGGGCCTTGAGCTCCTTGGTGAACCATTTGTGCGCATCGTGAGGGCGAGCGGATTTGATTTGTTTTAGCGGAGCGACCTGATCGCAAGAAGAGGAGAGCCAGGTGCTGATGGTGTCTGCCTTCAAATCCAGAGGGAGGTCGGAGAGATCCGGAGCTGAAGAGGCCAAGGAGAGCGAGAGGGAGTTGAGGTCAGTGTCCTTCCAGCTGCGAGCCAGAATATTTTTGGGTCGGGGCAGCTTATCTACCGAGGCCGTATGAATAAGAAAAGAAATGATGGAGTGGTCGGACCAGACGCAGGGGAGTATAGAAAGGGATGAGATGTCGCAGCCAGACGACCAGATTTGATCTAGGGTATGACCCTGGATATGGGTGGGGACCGTGACATGGGATGTAAAGTTCAAACTCTGTAGGGTAGCAGAGAAGTCTTTAGAAGACAGGTCTTCCCTGGGGTCGCCTAGCCAGAAGTTAAAATCACCAAGTAAAATAACCGTGGAGTTGTTGACCACAAGTGTGGCCAGAAGATCCTGTAAAGCTGCTACAAATAAAGGCATAGCTTGGGGGGACGGTACATAAGGACAATAGTGAGAGGGATGGGAAGATTGAGAGAGTGGGCCACTAAGTAGTCCACATTAGGTATGGGGGGGTGAGCAAGAAGTTGAAATTTCAAGGTGGAACGAAAAATCATTGCCACACCACCCCCAACCTTGCCAGCCGGGCGATCTGCCCGGATGGCATAGTGGGTATCAGGAAGGATAGCCAGGAGGTCCGGGAGGGAATCAGCGGAAAACCAAGTTTCGGTTAGGAAGAGATAGTCTGGAGAGTCGGTATTCAGTAAATTAAAAAGTTCCATCTGACGCTTAACAGCAGAGCGGGTGTTGAGCAGATAAGCAGAGACTGCCTGAGGGGCAGGTGAAGGACGAATGGTGGCAGGGGGAGCTATGAAGGGAGAGATGGGGCTGCCGGTAGAAAAAGGTGGGCTAGGGGGGCGGGGGGCGAGGATGCCGAAAGAATCCAGACGGCGCAGTAGGGAAGGGGAGAGAGGAGAGGCAGCGGAGAGTTGGGCTGAGGAATACGCCAGAAAATGGGCAGGATCCATGGCCCCTGGTCCCGGCCCGTCGCAGACGGGCGCAGACGGGCTTGCCTTAGGCGCGCCCGCTGCGCACGTCCGCCGCGCGTACGGGGGATGCACATGCTTTAGGGGGGAGACAGGGCGTGGCCTCGTTCTGGTGGGCGTGGCCAGGGGTGAGCCTTGCTGAATGGCGGCAAGCGGGGAAAAAGCCTGTTTCCACGGCAGCGCTTTGCTCGGCTGCACGGGAAGCAGTGAAACCAGAAGGAGACAGTTCACTAGTTTTATGAGAAATTACTGCAGATTTTTAAACAGTACAGTGGATTGGATGTGATGGACCCAAAGGACATGGGACAATTCGTGTCTAAGTTTGTTCTGGGACTGCGACCTGATATTTGTCTCATGATACAACAACATTTAATTTGTTGGCAGAACAAGCCTCTGGACGAGGTCTTGAGGTACGTGAGGTATTGCAGTGACGAGATAGACTCTAAGACAAAGAAGCTTAAGGATAAACTGATGTTAGTCCAGATGCAATCGGGAAGACAGGGTCAGTCAGGAAATGGAACCTTAGGAAGAAAACAAGGGGGACAGAAAAGGGACAACGAGGAAGGCCCAAGACCAAGGATAGACCCGGCGACTCTGAAAAAGACCACCAAGTGTCATCAGTGTCACGAGGTCGGACATTGGAGACGCAAGTGTCCCCATAACCCGGAGAATCAAGGGCAGGAAGAAGAGGAGGAGGAGGTTCAAGCCCCTCCGGAACAGAAAGTAACAGTAACTAAGTTCAGGACGACTAAAGGGGGGACTTCAGCTCCTAAGGCTCCGGTTCCCCAGCCACCGAAGATTTCAGTGGGGAACAAGGTTTACAAGCAGATGCCTTTCATAGTTGAAGGGGACGAGTACTATTACTTTGACCCAGTGACAGGACGGTGTCTGAGTGGGGAGGAGGACTGTACCCTCGGGGCAGTTCTGGAGGTAGATCAGCGGGGACCATTCGTAGAGGCTGATGTAGATGGACATCCCACCACCTTTTTGGTAGATACTGGTGCTTCCCGTTCTACTGTACGGTCTGCAATAGTCCCCAATTTACCCCTTTCAGGACAGACAATCCAAGTTGTAGGCGTTGCAAACAGGAAAATGACAAACCCATTGACGGAACCAGTCCCAGTGAAGATCGGTAGTTTCAGGGACAATCACCAATTCGTAGTGTGTGATTCCAGTCTTGTGTGTCTGTTAGGGAGAGATCTCCTGTGTAAACTCAATTGTACCATCTACTGTACCCCAAGGGGAGTGGAGTTGCAGACAAATGACGATGATGCTGACTTTAAGGTTGCAAATACGCATGTGTGCATAGAATTGTATCCTGCTTTAACTGTGGAGGAACTCCCTTGGGATTTGAGGGACTCGGTCTCACAGGAAGTGTGGGACTTTACAGGAGAGGAGATCGGTTTGATTAGAGGAGTGGAGCCAGTTAAGATTCAAGTAAGGCCAAATGCTGAGTTCCCAAGAACACCCCAATACAAGTTGACTCCGGAAACGATTGCAGGGATAAGACCTGTGATCGAATCCATGATTAGACAGGGAATTCTGAAGGAAGTCATGGGCAGTCCATGCCACTCCCCGATCGTAGGTTTGCAGAAGCCTAGCGGGAAGTTTAGGATTGTGCAGGATTTGCGAAAAGTGAACAACATAGTTGTCCCATGCTGTCCAGTGGTACCGAATCCATCAGTGATACTGTTTCAGATACCGTTCCAAGCTGAATGGTTTTCTGTGATAGATTTGGGTCAGGCTTTCTTTTCGATTCCATTGCATGAGGAGAGCCAATTTCTTTTTGCGTTCAAAATGGAGAATCGTGTTCTAACGTGGTGTCGTATCCCTCACGGGTACACGGAGAGCCCATCGATCTTTAATCAGTTGCTGAAGAAGAATCTTGAGAGTTTGGTACTACCGCAGAACTCCGTTCTCGTACAGTACATAGACGATCTCCTTGTTGCGTCAGAGACAGAAGATGCTTGTAGAATTGACACCATTGCTTTGTTGAACCATTTAGCAGAGAATGGACACAAGGTATCTCCCAGCAAGTTACAGTACTGTTTGTCTGAAGTACAGTATCTGGGTCACAGAATAGAGAAGGGAAAGAGGAAAGTGTTGCCTGACAGGATGGAGGCGATCATGAGAATGATGGTGCCTTCAACCCAGAGAGAGGTTAGGATGTTCTTGGGCATGGTTGGCTACTGTCGCCAGTGGATTGCCAATTTTTCCCTGAAGGCGAAACCATTGCAGAAACTGACGCACAAGGATGTAAGTGATCCAGTACCATGGGACAAAGATTGTATGATGGCTTTCCTTGAGCTGCGAGAAGACTTGTGTCGCGCTCCGGCTCTGGGAGTGCCCGATTACATCAAATCATTTTCACTGTTCTGTTGTGAGAGAGAGGGGTGTGCTTTGGCAGTCTTAGCACAAGATCATGGAGGAGTCCGTAGACCAGTTGCTTACTTCTTGGCTACCTTAGATCCAGTAGCCGCAGCATTGCCCGGATGTCTTAAATCCGTTGCCGCAACATGTGTCAGCATTGAAAGGTGTGAAAGCATTGTGATGAGTCATTCTCTGACAGTACATGTGCCTCATTCAGTGGAATTGTTGATGACCAGGACCAAGACGCAGCACTTGACAAACAACAGGCTCACACGCTACGAGCAGGTTATACTTGCTGCGGAGAATGTGACCCTTAGGAGGTGCTCGGTCTTGAATCCTGCTACTTTGATGCCATTACCAAGTGACTTAGACGATGATTGTGAAGACCATGATTGCCTTGATGTGACTGAACTGTGCACCAAACCCAGACCGGATATTGTTGATGAGCCACTGGTAGACCCTGATGAAATTTTCTTTGTTGATGGCTCATGTGTAAGGGACAATACTGGTCAGTTGAGAGCAGCTTTTGCTGTATTTACTATTTCTGGAATAGTCGAAGCGGTCTGCCTGGAAGGAGTACACTCCGCTCAGGTGGCTGAGATAATTGCGTTGACGCGTGCCTGTTTGGCAGCCAACAAAATTCGGATCACCATATATACTGACAGCCAATATGGGTTCGGTGTGGTTCATGACTTCGGTCAGTTGTGGTCTCAAAGGGATTACATGACATCATCAGGTTCCCCTATCAGGAATGGAGAATTTATCAGATTGCTGTTGGAAGCTTTGCAGGGTCCAGCAGAGATAGCTGTTGTGAAATGCACTGCACATACCAAGGGTACTGACTTTGTGTCCCAGGGAAATTGTTATGCTGATGAAGTTGCACGTTACTGTGCCGAGCAGGGATACTCGTTTACTGAACAAACTGTCGAAGGGGCACAGGGAAGGACTGAGTTAAGCATGATGCTTGAGGTGGCAGATACCTGGGAAGAATTGAAGAGCATGCAGGAGCAGGCGTCAGACTATGAGAAAAGGGTATGGGAGATAGCTGGTTGTGTCAAGGGAGAATTGGACTTGTGGGTTTCGGCCGATGGGAGAGCGGTGTTGCCGAATGAACTGGTGAGTCCGATGGCACGACAGATACATAGTCCTGTACATTTGGGGAGAGATGCGATGATGCATGTGTTCAGACAAACTTGGTACAACCCGATATTTCGAACGGCTGCGGAAGCAGTATGTCAGAGGTGTGTTACATGTCAACAAATGAACGTTGGGAAAAGAACACCAGTTACAATGGGTCACATTGGGAGGTCCGGCGGACCTTTCTATAGGATGCAACTGGATTTCATTGAGATGCCGAGGTGTAATCGCCTCAGGTATGTCTTGGTGATCGTGTGTGTGTTTTCCAGGTGCATTGAGGCATACCCAACTCGTAGGTGCGATACGCTCACAGTAGCAAAATTATTGTTGAGGGAGCTAGTGCCACGTTTCGGGGTTCCGACCTCCTTGGAATCGGACAGAGGGACGCATTTTAATAGCGAAATTGTGAAAATGCTCTGCGCTGAACATTGATCAGAGACTGCATTGTAGTTACCGACCAGAGGCTTCTGGCATAGTGGAGCAAATAAATGGAACCCTCAAGGCCCGAATGGCGAAAGTGTGCTCATCCATGTCCCTGAAATGGCCAGATGCTTTACCTTTGGTGCTAATGAGCATGCGTAGTACGCCAGACAGGAGGACAGGACTTTCACCTCACGAAGTATTGATGGGGAGGGCTATGAGACTGCCATCTATTCCTACAACAGCCTTGCTAAATATCACAGATGATCTGATTCTTGATTATTGCAAAGGACTTTCTGATGTCATCCATTCTGTGTCCCTTCAGGTGCAGGCTGCTGAAATTCCGGCATCTAGAGACCTTTGTCACGACTTGTGCCCGGGTGACTGGGTCTTGGTGCGGAAGCACGTAAGGAAAAGCTGCCTGGATGTGCGCTGGAGAGGACCGTTTCAAGTTATCCTGGTGACGAACACTGCTGTGAAGTGTGGAGGATTGCCAAACTGGGTCCATGCTTCTCACACCCGACGAGTTCCTGCACCCCTGGAAGAGACAGCTCCTCTCGTAGATGAAAATCCGGACGTGGAAGAAGATCCACTAGAGGGGACAAGTCAAGCTGTGGGGGTGTCTGAAGAGGCTGGTAACTCATCTGATCAAGCTGAAGGAAATCACGACAACAGTGACACTGAGTCTGCCTCTGAATGGGGAAGTGACTGTGAAGGCGATTTGAGCGCAGAACAAGCTGGAAGTAGTGATGAGCAGGGTGTGCAAACGAGAAGCAGAAGAGTGAGAAGCGCAGAGGCTCATTGGCCGGAGAGGCGGAGGCGATTGAACGTAAGATTGGCTCCCGAAAGAGATCTTGCCCCTGTCTCTGAAGAATCCGACCAGGATGAGGGAGAACAAGAAACAGAGCAAAGAGGTCCGAGGAGGTAAAGGAGGTTGAGAGTACCTTGTCGAAGATACGCCACTCCTGAGTGGACATATCCTGTGACAAATGCCCGGTGTACTGAGATCAAGGAGGGTGAGGGCTGTGACAGTGACCAGTACGATCCCAAATGTTAAGTTGGAAGTGGTGCTGTTGGTACCAGGACTTGAGATCGAAGGCGTACTGACACTCACCATTCCAAATCCCCCTTACCTAAGCAAGATACGTGATTTAATCCTGGATAGACTGATTTTTCCTACACTTGGTCCAGAAATACCAGCTTACGAATCGGTTGTGCTTCGCATGGAACTTCTGGATTATGTGCTAAGCGCAGTCGGAGCAAATATTTTCATTGATTATTAAAGACTTTTGTAAATAGCTGCTAAACTAACCTAGAGCCGAGTGGAAGAAGAAGAAATTTAGGGACTTTCCTCAGAAGACGGAGAAGGTCTGTTTTTGATGTAAGAGAAGAACTAAAACGGGGATTTCTGCTTTCAGCGGTGTGGTTCGAGAGACTCAAATAACCAAGAAAGAAACTTTGGGTTGTTGCTGAAATCAAACTACATTGTTCCGAGACCATGGAGGCTGCAAACCCGACTCGTAGGGCTAAGTGCATTGTAGGCACCCTTATAGGAGTAGTGATATTCTTTATTTTCTTAGTAGTTATAGTTTCCTATTTAGTACCACATGAGCAGGCAGCGAAGGTTGAGGGAACACCGACACCTCCCACTTCTAGCAAGAAAGAGGTCAAGGTAGGAGCAGAGAAGGCTTTGCTGGAAGAGGAGAGTCGTAGGTTACATACCGATCTGTCTAAAGGCAATTTTGGGCAGAATGCGTATGCAAAGTTATTGTACGAATATATTGATGCGATGGATGCGAAAGACTGTTATGTGTGTATGCAATTGCCGGCTTCAGTAGATGAGGGTATTAGATACCATCATCTTCCATTGACATATGGAATTTCATGTAGTTTGCTGCTTAGCATATTTTATGGGCGAAACCATTTTGAATATTTCTTTTCAAATTATGATGCTGTGCTACCAGAAGTCCCTGCTTATAAACACCTGAATAAGTTCGATTATTATAAGTCAGAGGATAGACTTGGGTATTTTTTCATTCCGACACAAGAGTTAGACACCTCATATGCACACCGACACAATTTGACATGTTTGTTAGCAGAGACAGAGAAAAAGTTCATAGAACAAGTTGAGGACAGGTACAAAAGGCAAAAACAGTTGCAAGATTCAGGGCAAGGTCAAGTTGATTGGACGGATGAGGAGAAACAGCACAAGTCAAGAGGGAGTTATGGTCCGATAGCTCTAGAAGAAGTACAGAAAGGGAAGTTGTGTATTCACAGACCACAGACGTATTATGAAAATGTGTATGTGGGTCATACTACATGTGAACACACTTTCACAATGGAGTATTACACGAAGGATTTCTTGAAGAGCGTGGTGCAGGTGATTCCTAGGGTTTACTTTGTCTGCGGAAGGAATGCGTATGTAAGATTGCCGGAAAAGTGGTATGGAACGTGTTATCTAGCGATCATTTTTCCCAAGATTTACCATACTGAGGATTTTGCTCTTTTGGAGGGAGGACGGCAGACGAGGGTAAAGCGAGGTGAAAGTGCAGGTGCAATAGTTGGAGACGTGTTTGGAGCAGTAATACCCATTTTAGGAGTGATTTTGAATGACGTGAAGATACGGTGGTTAGCAACTGTGGTGGATGAACTGTCAATGAACACAGCTAAGTCATTAGTGTTGGTTGAGGGTGAGATGTTGTCGATAAGGGCAATGGTTTTACAAAACCGTCTTGCTTTAGACGTCCTTCTAGCAAAAGAGGGAGGAGTCTGTAAACTTTTGAAGGTTCAGGAATGTTGCACGTATATTCCAGACCACTCCAATGATCTGAAGAAGTATATAAGTAACATTACTGCCATTCATTATGAAATTGAGGATTTGACGCAAGAGAACGTGTGGGAGAAGGTTGGCAAGGGATTTGGAAATGTGGGAAACTGGTTTGCAAATCTGGGAAGAAGTTTCCTTGAGTTTGTACTGAAACCCCTCATCATAGTTGTGGCATGTGTGATTGGGTTGTGGGGTTTGGTACGAGTGTACAAGTGGTACAGGTCAACTAGGATGGAAAGATCGATGAGAGTACAAGAGCAAAGAATGGAGAGCCTGCAGGACAGTCAATATCGGAGCTTGAGAGCATTGGAGATGCTCAAGCGAGGGAAAATGGCGACAAGCTCTGTTTAACTCTGTTCTTACCCTCAGGGATGGTGTGGTGATGGTGATGACACAGGTCATCAAAGGGGGGAACTGAGAGAGCGTCAAACAGAAATAAAAATTCGTAGGGGTGTATCATATATATAAGTAGTCAACACCCGCGTATATAGAGGACTTACTAATCGTGTTCAAATGTAATGTAGGGTTGAGGACTAATGTACTTGGTATTAGAGATACATGGAGAGCTAATGTTAAGAGTTTTGAAAATTAGTAATGCCGTTTTAATATAGGGATGTCGTTTGACGTGAAGCCTTTCACTAATAAGAGGTGTTGTAATTTGATCACCATTGTGTATTTGGTTCTGCTTTATTAAAGTTATAGTGTACCTTTTTATATGTTATAAAAGTGCTTGAAGTAGAAAAATGTATTTGCTTTAAAGATGGAGGCTTAAGAAACGAAAGAAATGTTCATGTTAGGATGTTGGGACTATAAACGTGCAGAGGCCCAGTTCATGGAAATTGTGTAGGCCTGATCGAAAATGTCTTGCTTAGCATTAAATCGTAGAAATGTTTTATGAAGAAAGCTGCCTTTAGCTAAAGTCCATTGCAACATTAAAGAATTTGTGAGCCGCTTCACATGTATTCCTTTGCAGGTGCCGGACCAAGTAGACAGTAAAGTAGAAGGGCCCATTGTGTATGAGTGCTAGGAAGCTAGACTCAGACATGGAGGAGTCGCCGAGGAATTCAAGGAAGCAACTTGAAGCGAAGGAGAGTCTGGAACCCAAGGACGTCTTAACGGACAAGGATGGAGATGTGCCATAATGGAAAATTCTGAAAACCAACACTTTTGAGAGGGGCGTACCTGAAGGAGTGTCGTCCGCATTGTGGGGTTTTGTATTAGGGACAGCACCCCGAGGGTGGAAGCAGAGTAGATGGGCTGAGAGGCGAGAGGGAGCAGTTGGTTGACAGAGAG
Source organism: Lissotriton helveticus (assembly GCF_964261635.1). Lineage (NCBI taxonomy): Eukaryota > Metazoa > Chordata > Amphibia > Caudata > Salamandridae > Lissotriton > Lissotriton helveticus. The sequence continues at coordinate 1,834,870,084 of NC_136068.1, read as the reverse complement.
CTTAGCTATGACTGAGAGATCTCTAGACTAAGTAGGAGGAAAGTGAGTGAACTTCGTTGGAAGTCACCACTGGTGACACCTTTATTAGGTTGGGCTATTGCTGACTAGGGATGTCACTTAGTATAGTGTAGGGACAGATTAACCGGATCTATACTCCTTTCCAATGCATACTAGAACTCAGGTTATAGCAATTCTTGTTAGCCTGATGATTCTCGAATTGATTCTTGTATTATTCATAAGCCGTCTGAGACTTTTCCGTAGGATTATGTTTGTATTAGTGCCTGTTTATCTTCTGAACCTTTTGCTGAGGTGTTTATGCCTTCAGTTGTTTTTGGTTATGTAATAAATTTTCAAACTTAGTCCTTAGTCGGTGGTTCTTTGGGGGAAAACAATGGGAATTGTTGAAATTTGATTGACTATTGGTGGGTAGGTTGCCTAATTCATTCTATGACAGGTAAAAAGGTCTAGTCGACCTGTGACGGGATTCTAAAAAACGGTAAGCATACTCTTGAAGGAAAATCCCGCCTTTCCACTACTACAGAGGAGGTGACCTCATCTTTGGTCAGAGGAGGTGGATAAAATATTCATTTAATCACAGCGTTTGCAGGCTTCGAACTTTACACAGTGAATTACCTCTAAAATGTACCCAGTGTAGCAATATCAATCAATCAATCAATCAAAGCATTCATATAGCGCACTACTCACCCGGGGGGGTCTCAAGGCGCTGGGGGGGGTCCGCTACTGCTCGAACAGCCAGGTCTTGAGCTGCTTCCTGAAGGCGAGGTGGTCTTGGGTCAGGCGGAGGTGGGTCGGAAGGGAGTTCCAGGTCTTGGCGGCCAGCTAGGAGAAGGACCTTCCTCCTGTGGTGGCTCTTCGGATGCGGGGGACGGCGGCGAGGGCGTGGCTGGTCGATCGAAGCTGGCGTTTGGGAGCGTAGAAGTTGAGGCGGCTGGTGAGGTATCCTGGGCCTTGGTTGTGTAGGGCTTTGTGTGCGTGGGTGAGGAGCCGGAAAGTGATTCTCTTGTTGATCGGGAGCCAGTGCAGGTCTCTCAGGTGTCCGGAGATGTGGCTTCGGCGGGGGATGTCCAGGATGAGTCGTGCTGAGGTGTTCTGGATCCGCTGGAGTCTCTTTTGGAGTTTGGCGGTGGTTCCGGCGTAGAGGGAGTTGCCGTAGTCCAGACGGCTGGTGACGAGGGCCTGGGTGACCGTCTTCCTGGTCTCGGTGGGGATCCATCGGAAGATCTTACGAAGCATGCGCAGGATGTTGAAGCATGACGAGGAGACGGCGTTGACTTGTCTGGTCATGGAGAGGGAGGAGTCCAGGATGAAGCCCAGGTTGCGTGCGTGGTCTGTTGGTTTGGGTGCGCTGCCCAGGGCGGGGGGCCACCAGGAGTCGTCCCAGGCGGAGGGTGAGGATCCCAAATGAGGACTTCCGTCTTGTCCGAGTTCAGTTTCAGGCGGCTGTTCGACATCCATTTGGCTACGTCTGTCATCCCTTCGTGCAGGTTGGCTCTGGCGGTGGCGGGGTCGTTGGTGAGGGAGAGGATCAGCTGGAAATGATGTTGAGGTTGTGCTGGCGTGCGATGGCTGCTAGGGGGCTTATGTATACGTTGAAGAGTGTTGGGCTGAGCGAGGATCCTTGAGGAACGCCGCAGATGACTTCGGTGGCTTCCGATCTGAACGGGGGGAGGCGGACTCTCTGTGTCCTTCCGGCGAGGAAGGAGGTGATCCACTCAAGTGCCTTCTCCTGGATTCCGACGTTGCAGAGGCGCTGTACTAGGGTACGGTGGCAGACAGTGTCGAAGGCCGCGGAGAGGTCCAGGAGGATGAGGGCCGCTGTTTCTCCGTTGTCGAGCAGGGCTCGGATGTCATCGGTAGCTGCGATCAGGGCGGTCTCGGTGCTGTGGTTGGCCCGGAAGCCAGACTGCGAGAGGTCGAGGGAACCGTTCGTCTCGAGGAAGGCGGCCAGTTGCTTGTTGACGGTCTTCTCGATGACCTTTGCCGGAAACGGGAGTAGCGAGATGGGGCGATAGTTCTTGAGGTCGGTGGGGTCGGCTGATGGCTTCTTTAGTAGGGCGCTGAGTTCGGCGTGCTTCCAGCTCTCCGGGAAGGTGGCGTTGTCGAAGGAGGTGTTGATGATGTCCCGCAGGTGGGGTGCGATGACAGCGTCGGCTTTGTTGAAGACGTGGCGAGGGCAGGGGTCTGTTGGAGATCCGGAGTGGATGGAGTTCATCGTGCGGATGGTGTCTTCGGTGCTGATCGGGGTCCAGGCGCGGAGGGTGGTGGTGGGGGGCGGTGGTTCGGTCGCGGCGTGCGTCGGTTGAGTGCTGAAGCTGTTGTGTATGTCCGCGATCTTGTTGTGGAAGTAGGAGGCGAGGGAGTTGCAGAGGTCTTGCGAAGGGGTGATGTCGTTGTTTACGGCGTTGGGGTTGGAGAGCTCTTTGACGATGTTGAAGAGTTCCTTGCTGTTGTGTGCGTTGTTGTCCAGTCGCTCCTTGAATGCGGTTTTCTTGGTGGCGTGGATCAGTTGGTGGTGTTTTCGGGTGGCGAGCTTGAGGGCAGTCATGTTGTCCGGTGTTGGGTCTCTGCGCCAGGTTTTCTCGAGTGCTCTGCAGTTCTTCTTGGAGCTCTTGAGTTCGTCGTTAAACCATGGGGCTTTCTTGCTGCCGGGTCTGCTCGGCTGGGTCTTCAGAGGGGCGAGGTCGTCTGCGCAGTCGCTGATCCATTTCGTGAGGTTGGTGGCCGCTTGGCTGGGGTTCGTTGTGCTGGTGGGCGGGTTCTTGCTCAGGGAGGTAACGAGCTGGTCTGCAGTGATCTTGTTCCACCTTCTGCGGGGAGCCTGTTGCTGGTGATGGTGTAGCGTGGTCCTTCTGAAGCTGAAGTGGACGCAGCTGTGGTCCGTCCAGTGGAGTCCCGTGGCGTGGCTGAAGGCGATGTCCTTGCTGGATGAGAAGACGGGGTCGAGTGTGTGTCCGGCGTAGTGGGTGGGGGTGTTGACCAGCTGCTTGAGTCCGAGGTTGGCGAGGTTGTCCAGCAGGGTGGTGGTGTTGCGGTCGTTGTTGTTCTCCAGGTGGAAGTTGAGGTCCCCGAGGAGGATGTAGTCGGCGGAGGGGAGGGCGTGTGGACTGACGAAGTCGGCGATGTCCTCGCTGAATTGTGTGCGTGGTCCCGGGGGTCTGTAGATGAGGGTGCCTCTGAGGGTGGTCTTGGGGTTGACGTGGATCTGGAAGTGTAGGTGTTCGGCGGTTGCGAGGTTGTCGTCGGTGATGGTCGTGATGCGAATGGTGTTCCTGTGGATGATGGCGATGCCTCCTCCTGTCTGGTTGACACGGTCCCTCCGGATGATCTTGTAGCCGTCCGGGATGGCGATGGCGATGTCGGGCGCTGAGGATGCGTTCATCCAGGTTTCCGTGAGGAAGGCAACGTCTGGAGATGTGGTGTCGAGCAGGTTCCAGAGCTCGACGGCGTGTCTGTGGACGGAGCGGGTGTTGAGCAGGATGCACTTCAGGTGGTTGCAGCTGTTGTGCGTCTTGGTCTTAGTTGGTGCTGGAGTAGAGCAGGTCCGGGTGCAGGCGAACTTGCAGGAGTGGCAGCAGAAGGGTCCGTGAGTGCGTCTCGGGGTGGCTCGGAAGTATCCTGGGGGTCGGCCGGCGTTGAGTGCGTGGAGTTCGGTGGCGTCGTATGTCTAGCGGCTGGACTGGTCTCTGCGGGAGCCAGGGGTCCTGGCACTGGGCGCGGTCCAGGCGCGGACGGGCGCTGGCGGGCTTACCTTTGGCGCGCCTTCGGCGCACATTCCGTGCGCCCGCTGCGCGCGCACGCTGCGCGTTGACCGCTCTGCCATATGTGGAGAGTGGGGGGGGGCGGAGCGAGGGAGGGGCAGCTGGGAGGCGGGAGCGGGGCGGCGAATGGGAAGGGCTGACGAGGGGAGGGGCGGGGCCGCAGGGGGCAGCGGCGGGGAGCGGGGAGGTGGCGGGAAGCGCGGCAGGGGCCGGGGGCGACAAGTCACAGGGGTACAATAGTACAAAACGGGGGAAACAGAAAATAAACAGGGAGCAGAAGCTACACAGGGGGTCAAAGCAAACGGAGTTACAGAGGAACAAGTACAGCAACACGGGGAGTGTAAAATGCTAGGGAGCAGAGAACACACGGGGGGAAGAGAAACAATCGGATACTTAAAAACAGACGCGGCGCAGGTGGGGCAAGAGCGCCAACAGCGGTGTCACAGGGTCACGAGCGCCAACAGCGGAGTCACAGGGTCACAGGACCCAGCTGCGAGCGGCGGCGGCGGCACTTGGCGGGAAAGGGGGGCAGCCTGGGCTCACTCACGAGGAGTGTGCATGGTGCGTGGGGGTGACCAGCCCAGAGGGACAGTGGTCACTGCTCGCCACCTCGCCCACCTCGTCCTATATGGCCCAGTCAGTGGGAGGGAGGGGCAGCTGGGAGGCGGGAGCGGGGCGGCGAATTGGAAGGGCTGACGAGGGGAGGGGCGGGGCCGCAGGGGGCAGCGGCGGGGAGCTGGGAGGTGGCGGGAAGCGCGGCAGGGGCCGGGGGCGACAAGTCACAGGGGTACAATAGTACAAAACGGGGAAACAGAAAATAAACAGGGAGCAGAAGCTACACAGGGATTCAAAGCAAACGGAGTTACAGAGGAACAAGTACAGCAACACGGGGAGTGTAAAATGCTAGGGAGCAGAGAACACACGGGGGGAAGAGAAACAATCGGATACTTAAAAACAGACGCGGCGCAGGTGGGGCAAGAGCGCCAACAGCAGTGTCACAGGGTCACGAGCGCCAACAGCGGAGTCACAGGGTCACAGGACCCAGCTGCGAGCGGCGGCGGCGGCACTTGGCGGGAAAGGGGGGCAGCCTGGGCTCACTCACGAGGAGTGTGCGTGGTGCGTGGGAGTGACCAGCCCAGAGGTACGTTCGCTGAAGCATTTTAATTTACAAAAACATATCACAGTTTTTAAGGACCAACATACATCACTCCAAATACAGTCTGGCCTAACTTTAGCAGTTTAAATGGTGTGCGAAAGCCTGCAACTAGAACATTCGAAGCCAAGACAAAGCAGGCCAGAGACAGACGTATAAATTAAAAGATAAAACCAGATTCAGCCTGGATTGTAAATCACTGCTGCATTCATCGGAACTCCCCGTTCACCCCGTCCCACCAAAAACAGTATTCTTTATCAAAAAGAATCCCCAACTTCCTCGAAGCACCCAACTGCCACTAAGGCACAGGTACATTCCGTTGTGACCCTCTTAAACACCAAAACCACCGACAAACCCCCACAAACAGACACGCATCCACTTTTTCATTGACAAATGTGGGGAAACCCTTCGTCTTTACCAAAAGCAACATCCACAGAACATCAGCAGGCAGGCTAGCAAACAGAAAGCACTGGCAGGCAAATATCTACAGCTAAATATTTTACAGGGCGCACTAGGAATCGGGTCAACACAAGCCCAAACCATTAAATGCTGTCCTTTATTCCGAAAAAGAGGCAATCACTCATCAAACACCCCAAATGTGTTTTCGCTTTTAGTAGGCCAGAAGATTCATGGGGAAAACAGGATATGAAAAATAGTGTGTTATAAAGAAAGATTTCTCTAAAAATGTAAATTCACACTTACATAGCACTAAACGTGCTAGCGCGAGCCTCCGCACAGCGTGATTAGTGGTGCTCAGGCAGTAGTACTACAATCCCATCCCTTTTCTCTAGCATATCTGGTGCCTACTTACTCTACTCGTGACGTCTTGAGATGTGGTGGCAGTGTCCCTCGACGCGTCCGTTTCAGTGCAGGGCTATACATAGGCTACAACTACATTAACAGACCTTTCACTCCCGAGGTGATCCATTAGCGGCAATTCCATCTATAAGAGTACCGTTTTTTGATGTGTCCAGCTTCGTTTACTTGCCTTTTAACTTGTTAAGCTAGGGCATCTGCTACCAATTAATCAAACGAGTTAACATAGAGCCAGGCAGACAGAATCGGCGCCTGGTGCCATTCTGTACATTGTCCGCAACAAACTAACACCACGCAGACGTCACCAATGCTCAGAAAACTACGAAAGCACTCAGTGAACAGTACTTCCAACGCTGCATTTCCAGCAGCTCACGGTCTATACATTGCCTCTGCTGGTAAACTGCATGCAAAGCCAGAGAAGCAAACACTCAGTTAACAAGCACGAAATCGAAACCAGTGGCTTGTTGCCAACATTGTATCATGTTACTCGTGCATTTAAAAAAAAAAAACTGTCTTGCTATCAGAGCTGGCCCTTCCATAGACAGCACACTAGGCAGAAATACAATTACGACGCGCTGAAAGTTTTTTTTTTTTAATTATTTTTATTGATAAGAAACAAAAGAAACAAAGGAAACAGCATCAGGTGAACAACCATTCACATCATTGTGAGATTTAGTTTGTCTTTCGTACATAATCATAAATTACAATGTGCATAAAATTTGGGACCACAGGGATACCTGTGTTTCTGCTTCCCTTTGGTGCATCGGGGGTGTACACAATTCGCCTCGATAACTACTCCAAGCCCCCCAGATCTTCCCCCACTTTTCCGGACAACCCCTGGCCACACACACTGCTCTTTCCCTGAACATACACCAATCTAGGTCCTCGGCCCACTTAGTAATCCGGGGTGGCCGGCTGGCTCCCCATAACAGAGCAATATTTCGCTTCGCCACCATATTCGCCAACGTCACCCACTGTTTCAGATACCCATTCAAATCTGTGGGCTCCCATATGTTAAGTATACATCTCCGGGCTTCCGGTCGTATCTCCTCCCCCAGTACTTCTTTAATCTCATCGTGTTTCTTAACCCAGTAGGTTTGTATCTCCTCACAGTGCCATAGGATATGCATGAAAGTGCCGGGCTCACCACAACCTCTTCTACACTCTCCGCACGCCCCATATGGACTAGTCTAGGCTCCGTGATATAGGACCTATGTAAGATCTTAAGCTGTACCAATCGGAGCCTCATCTGAACTGCAACCACTGCAACCCAGTCCTCGTCGTCTAATTCCAGCCCATCTGCCCCCCACACTATTCTAAGACTTCCCAACGAGTCATCCATGTTATTTACAAGCTTCCAATATATTGAGGAGATAGTCCTTTCTGGGATGTGACCATCTAGCACTCAGTCCTCAGGAGGAGCCTCTGGAAGCTCCCAGTCTCTGGGTATGTGGGCAAGAAGAGCGTGTCTAATCTGTCGATATCGAAAGTGTTTGTTATCATTTAAACTGTATTGGTGTTTTAAAGTTTCAAATGCCTGCACATTGCCCCTCCCTCACACATCCTTAATATGGCTGATTCCAATGAGGTCCCACTTGTCAAACCCTTTAGACTTCCACAAACTCCCAAGCTTCTCCGAGCTGAACAGGGGGGTGGCCAACGTCAATCTTCACTCCCACCCCAAACTTCTGGTAGCAGCGTGCCAAACATGCACAGCGTGTGCTGTTGGGCCCGCCAGCGTGAACCTCCCAGGTATAGCATACAAGGCTTTAATAATATCACCACCCGGCGCCTGGCCACGATCCATAGCATAGCCTGGGTCCCCAGGGGGCCCATAAACTATGTGATTCACAGCCGCAAGGTGTGAGGCCTAATATTATTTCCTCAAATCCGGGAGACCAATGCCCCCATCTTACCACGGGAGGGTTAACTTGACAAAAGCTATGCGGGGTCTGCCATTCCAGATGAGCTGCTGTTGAAGTGACTCAATCTCCTTAAAATAGACATGCTGAAAGTTAAACAAGAGAGGGAGGTGAAAACAAAGGGAAAGGAGTTGGTGGGAAAATTGGGGATAGAGGCACAAAACAGTTAAGGTGACAGTAACAAAGAAAGTATGAAGAAGAGAGACGGAAAAGTGGGAGAAAGGATGTGAAGCGAGATTTGGGAAGGAGAAGAGAGGCAGCGACAGGACTGAGGATGAGAGGAACATCAAAGCGGCCACGAAAGTGAAAGTGATCACGATCAAGTGAGGCCAGTGATGTGCTTAATGAGCATGACGAGGAAAGCCATATGGCTCCTCTGCTCGGAAGCGCGCGCCTGCGCACATGCACTCAAGCTGCAGGCCGGCCATGGAAGCATTTTTTGAAGCCCTTACTAAAAGTCTCGCCAGGCCAACGGATGCTCTGGATCAGGCGAAACCTAAAAACTGAAAAATGCCCTGTAATCGATGGAAGGACATCGGTGACAAAGTAGAGAACAAGAGCAAAGTAATTGTAGGCAAGGTGGGTGGCAGCAAGCACATAAATGCACCAGAAGATAGTGTGAACTTTTTTTGTCCTGAAAATAAATGAATTGCGCTATTGGTAATCAAATGCTAACTAATGTATTGGGCTTCATACTCCATCTTGTTTGTTACATTTACTATAAATAATCCAAACCACATGGATATACATGTATTTTTGTGTCTCAGTAAAATGATGCTGAATACAGTTTGACAGGTAAGATGACCAGGGTCGGATTGGTAAAGCGGGCAATGGGCCGGAATCCGACTTCCAGCTGTGGGGCTGCTTTTTTGGGTAGGTGTGGTGGCCGATATGGGCTGTGTAAGATGTCACCAGTGGCCCATTGGGGGCCTGAGCGGCTTTTCCAGAGGCAGATGGACCTCTATTACCTCCCTTTTACCAACGGGGCGAAGGTGTCAGTCCTGGTCTCTTACTGGGTCAGCCCATTAATGTACACAGATTGAGCAGTGGCAGGGGGCCTGAGCAGAAGTGGCCTCACTTATATTCAGGTGTAATTCACCAGTGTGACTAATCCGTAAACACAGAGTCCTGGCAACATCTGCTTTTTTTTTTACTTAGAGAAGTTAAGAAAACACGCCTCTTTTATAGAAACCCCTTCTCATTCTTTTTATACCACCTAAACCACTGAAGCAGTGTTTTGAAAAAAGATGCAATCTGCAAATGTGGGTCAATTTTTTAGCCCAATCCAACCCTGATTAGATGACGACCTTCGTGAGAATATTAAAATGCTGTTTCAGCACAGCTGTGCGTGTTAATGGTTCTACTTGTAATAGTAGAATCACAAATAATGTATCAAGTTGTGTACACATACAGCTAGTGTCTGTGAAAAGTTCCAAGTTGTAGAATTATGAGAGACTTTTAAATGTACTGCCTTGCAGCTGTTTCACTGCGCTTAATTCTATTTACTCTATATTGTGGAAACTGTGTACAACTGCCCTGAATGTAAGAAATCCTTTGTTCAGAACCTGATACAAATGTGCCTTTTTAGAAGTGTGGTAGGCCTTTTCTCATTGACCTTGGAGGCACGTCTGTGCGGGATTGCTCTCCCATTATATACTTCGTATTTTCCTATACGGAATTTTCATAGGTTCTTTGTTCAATTCTGTACTTTAACTGAGATTTGCACTCTGATTTATAGTTTGATTAATTTGACTATTGACTACATTACTCGTTTTCTATATAACTAAAATCTGAAAATAAACCTTTAAAGGCGTAGCTAGAGCTTGTGGCGCCCGGGGCTATCCCTCAGATTGCCGCCCCTGGGGAGGGGGCTGGGGAAAAAGGACTGAGAGTCACGAAGTATCACCGCTAATAGTTACCTCGATCATGCAAGTTACATGCACATACATGACACGGTCCAAGGCTACACAGTTAAATACACCGGTGACCGGCAGTACAAGGGAGAACACACAGACTGCCACCATACTAACACTTACGTTTGTGACATTTAATTGCAGCTCTCTCCAGTACCTGTACCGCCACATATGCAGTGCAATTCTTAAATCAAATATTGTAGCGTGAAGAACAAACTGATGACTTAATGTTCACTATAAGACAACACATCTTTGCTAACATGGATTTGTATGACTTAGATGCATTTCTCAGAATATGTATCTACACATTGCAAAATGCTCTGACATCATCCTGAATATTTCTTTGTAAATATGTATGTTTACTATTTGGAATCATTTCTCACATTTTTTTGTAAAAAAATAACTGTAGAGTACTTTAACGTTGTCTGTGTGTGATATAAAATTTCAAATAAAGAAATAAAAACTTAGAAATGACCAGCATTCGCAGGGTTCTATACTTTATGGAATGTTCTCCGACACCCCACTGTACAACCGGCGGCCATGTCTACGTTTCTGCAGTTGCAGAGCAATGCCTGCAATGTTCAGCTCATGGTTTGTGCACGTGGAGTGGCACAGCTGGCACCGGAAGTACAGGTAACAACAGCAGGCCGGACATAAAGGAAATGAATTAAATGAAATGAAATGTCAACTTATAAAGCGCGATTGTTGCCCTGGGGCGTCCAAGCACTAGCGAACAATAATGAAGTTGCCTAAAAAGAAGAAAAAGAATTAAAAAGGAGCATTGAACAAAAAAAGTCTTCAGCTGTTTACGAAAGGTGGAGAGGTTTGAATTGGACCTGAGTTGAAACGGGAGTGAATTCCACAGCTTGGCGGCGTTGTAAGTGAACATCCTGCCGCCAGCTCTTACCTTTTTTATTCTGGGGACTATAGCCATACATGCCTGGCTAGAACGGAGAGTTCTGCTGGGTTGATACTGTGTTGCTAAGTCCCGAATAATAGCCGGTCCTGTGTCCCAGAAAGCTTGGTGGAATATACACATCGCCTTAAAGGCGATTCTTTGTCGTACTGGAAGCCAGTGCAGACTGATCAGACCAGGTTTGGCTGACAGCCTGCGCGGCAACTGGAGCACGGTACGAGCCGCACAGTTTTGCACAATCTGAAGCTTGCGCAGTGTATATTCCGGGGCGCCAAGATAGAGGACGTTGTTAGAGTCCAAGCGGGACTGAATCAGACCCTGAATGGCCACTTGCTTTGCCTCCACCGGCAGAAGAGAAAGAACTTTCTTCAACATCCTTAGGAGGCCAAAGCAAGTAGACGCGAGTTTTGTGGCCTGGGTGTTAAAAGAAAGAGTCTTGTCCAGCCAAACCCCAAGGCTTTTTATATTGTCCTTGGGTATTGGGGGGGCACCAAGACATGATGGCCACAAGGGGTTGACAAAAGTAGGGTTAGTGGGACCCAGGAGCATCAGCTCTGTTTTGTTCCCATTAAGCTTGAGAGGAGAGGAAGTCATCCATCCCTTTACCTCCTCTAAGCATATTGCCAGACCACCTGGGGATGGCGAGCCCGGCTCCTGTGCCAGGGAGACCACTAGCTGAGTGTCGTCCGCATAGGAGATGATCTTAATGCCAAACGGACGAACAACCTCAGCCAGTGGTCTCATATAGATGTTAAAAAGCGCAGGGCTTAGAGAGGAACCCTGCGGGACTCCACACATCAGTGGCCTGCTTGAGGATATCGAGTCTCCATCAAAAATTTGGAAAGACCTATCACTCAAAAAGGATTTGAACCATAGCCATGCTCCGCCAACTATTCCGACACTCGACAGACGTCTCAGCAAGATGTCATGGCTGATCGTGTCGAATGCCGCGCTTAGATCAAGGAGGATCACTGCCACTGACCCTCCCTGATCCAAGATCTTTCTGGTTGCCTCGGTGACTGCCAGCAGGTCGGTATCTGTCCCATGCCTGGGTCTAAAGCCCGTCTGGGTGGCATCTAAGAGCTGGTTATTCTCGAGGAAATGCCCCAGATGGATATTGATGTGCCTCTCGAGAATTTTGCTTACCCAGGGGAGCAGAGAGATAGGACGATAACTACTGAAGTCACCGGGGTCCAAATTGTTTTTTTTTAGCAGAGCACGCACCATGGCCCGCTTCCAGGCAGGCGGCACGATACAGGAAGTAATGGAGGCATTTAGGAGGTTCTGAATGGTCGGCAAGATAACCTGAGGTGCCAGCATCATGACTTCTGGGGGTGCTGGATCACATGGAGATCCAGATTTTACTTTGCTGGCTATGGAAGCTAGAGATTCAGGGTCAAGTGGCGGGAAGTGATCTAGCGTGATGAAGGATTGGGATGACATATCCCCCAAGATTGTCAGGTCCTGGGCTATGGGCTGTAATGCTATAGAGGGGAAGGAAGAGTAGATTTGAGTGACTTTCTGGTGGAAGAATTCTGCCAAGTTATTGCAGTGGGCTGTGGATTTGTCCAAGTGCGTGATGGGGGAAGGAAGTTTGGTCAGCTTCTTCACTATTTGGAAGATCTCCTTGGGCTTGGACTTAGCTTGTATAATTTTATCAGCAAAGTATATAGATTGGGCAGATCTGACCTCAGATGTATAGGTTTTAATTGCCTCTCTATATTGGGCTGTATCGTTCAGTGAGTAGCCTAAACGCCACCGTCTTTCCATTTTCCTACAATGGCGTTTCTTATCCCTAAGGAGCTCGGAGTACCAGGGGGCAGTCTTTTGAGAACATTTCAATGTGATTTTGCTAAGAGGAACAGTGGCATCGATAGACTGTGCAATCCAGTCTTCAAATTCCTGATTGGCTACACATGGATCCTCATTATAGGAGGGCTGGCCCATCCCAAGTCTACTGGTCAAAGATTCAACTGGTAGTTTGGCCCAACTTCTAGCCCTCCTTACGATGGGTCTAGAAGGGGCTGCCTTGGGTATAGTCCCGGTGAAAGGCACCAGTAGATGGTCAGTCCATGGGAGGGGGATTGGCAATCCCACCGCAATCTCTGTACAGTTACTGAACACAGGGTCCAGCAAGTGACATTTAATGTGGGTGGGAGCCTTTACTCGTTGGACTAGCTGTAATGCTGCTAGATCATCTATAAGTGACATAGCTGTATGGTCCAGGGCGACACCAAAATGAAAATTAAGGTCCCCTAGCAGAGTAAAGTTAGAGGCGATTCTGGCTCGTTCAGCTAGGATGGTCGGAAGGTGACTGTGGAACTGTTTGGGGGGTCCCGGGGGGCGATATACAACGGTGCCTGAAAAGCAGTTGTTAGGGGAAAATTCTAGACTGAAAGCTAGACTCTCGCAACGAAGCATAGCTGCCAAGGTTTCAGATTGCTAAGTGTGACATTTTTATAATGTCAGAGTAATTATGAGTGACATTTCAACAACTATGAGTGACACTTTTTTCGCAAGGAAAATCAAGCAATAAAAACAACGGAAACATAAATATCAGAAATTACACCCATTTGAGCAAAGAGAACTGTAAGAAGATTTTAAAACGGCAGCAAAGTACTGGAAATGGAAGGATATACGCACAGCTTAGAGGTCACAAACCCTCTGCAGACTGTAATTTATCTCAAAAAGACACATTGAGCAATTTGATAAAAAAATTAATTCACTGATAATAGCAGGGTGTGCGGCGCCGCCCGTTATTTATTAACAACCTGAGGTTGAAGCTACGTTGCATTGCAAGTCTAAGTATTTACCATTGAGACACAATTAAGCATTGGGGTGCATGCAACGCCTCAGGAGAAAAGATTGAGAGGGCTCGGCCACCACCCCAGTACTTCACTGTCTTTCAATTTGCTAAACTCGGCCCTAGTGTATATCCGGACTAATTGACATTGGATCCAGGGGGCTTGTATTACTTGTTTTGCTCCACACATAGGAGGTGCTATACTTTTTCTGCTTCGATTTAAACTGATGAATTCTGTCATATCTAAGCCAGCCTTCCTTCTTATGAACTGGGAGTTTTTGATAACCTAGCTGGAGCTCCTATTAGCATGAAGGATTGACTGGGAACTGTGGACCAAGGGCCCTTAAAGTGTCATCCCGAATCAATCCATTCCTCAAGATCCCCACCGGGCACCGGGACAGGGTTGAATAGTTCGAGACTGGCTCCCGAGTCCCAGGATGTCGCGCAGTTCAGAAACCTTTGAAATGCCGCCTGCTCGATGCATAGCTGCCAAGGTTTCAGATTGCTTATGTGTGACATTTTCATAATTTCGGTGTACTTATGAGTGACATTCAATGATTATGAGTGACACTTTCTTGTAAGCAAAATTCAAGCAAGGAAGATGAGGGAAACATATAAATATCAAAAATTACACACATTTTTCCGGCGTACATATTTCCATATGTACGCCGATGACACACAACTTTACCTAAAGCTACAATCCCCGGAAGATATTAAACTACTGAATTCCACACTTAGCAACACTCAATCCTGGTTGGCCGTTAATCACCTCAAACTAAATGCGCTGAAAACTGAGTTCCTACTCATCTCACCCCCGGCGAAAACTTCCACCACCCAAACGTGGCTCAATAACCTAACAGCACTCAATGTCCAACCTACTATCGTGGACTCAGCGAAATCCCTAGGCATCACAGTTGACGCCAAGCTCAACATGCAACAGCACGTTAGCATAGCCACAAAAAGGGGCTAATTTCCAAATTAACACACTGAGGAAACTCAAACCCTTCCTCCCTGCCAAAGACTTCCAAACTGCTGTGCAAGCTTTAGTCATCCCTCGCATAGACTACGGAATTGTGGCCCTCAGCGGACTCCCGCTATCCACAACAGCACCCCTAAGAGCCTCCCTGAACGCTGCCGCGAGACTCATTACTGGCTCAAGAAAACATTCGCATATTTCCCCAGACTTAAAATCTCTAAAATGGCTGCCTTTTGAAGCCAGAATACAGCTAAAAATTGCAATAATGACACACTCGGCCGTGCACCACAAAGCACCCAACTACTTCGCGCAAAAGTTGTCTATATCAGGAGGGTCGAGATCCAATCGTAGTACAAAAAATCTACTTCTGAAACCTAGTAGATTCCAGAAAGAAAAAACATACAAGCGCTCCTTCTCAGGAATGGCACCCAGGATCTGGAATGCGCTCCCTCCGGAAACGAGGCTTATCTCCTCCACTGCACTCTTCAAGAAAGAGGTGAAGAGAATCCTTCTGGCCAAGATCTCCTGAACCTTACAGAGACTGGAACTGAGTCTCTGCATCGCGATGTATCACTGATCACCCTACCCTTTGGCACTATCCTCCTACCTAGGGGGTCACTACTACGCTACTCTCTTTCTAACGACCAATATATGCTACTCTTTGCTGTATTTATATTACTTGTTTACCTGACTGTATTTTGATAGGTTTTGATATGTTTCTGTACATTATTGTTCTCTTCTATGTTTAGTGACTACTATATTGCTCCCATTATCTTGTTCATTCCTGTTGCACTTGCCCCTGTCTCTGTGAAGCACTCTGATATCTGTAAGGATCTTGTTCGCGCTATATAAAACTTTGGATAAATAAATAAATAAATAAATTTGAGCAACTCTGCAGAGCACCAGCAATGGAAGGCCACTAACCCACATGAGAAACAGACTGCGATCCTCGGGGGGAGCGGAGCGAAGCAGTCTCCCCCCGTGGATTTTCGCCCGAGTGGACAGACCCAGAGCGATGACGCGATAGAGCAGGGCAGCGCACGCATAGTTAGCTGCGTAGGTGTTAGGCAGGAGAGGCGCCATTTTAGGTTCCAGTCTTAGGAGCGTTTAGGCGAGGCTGGGGCATTTTAGGCAAAAGTGAATATAACAGTTTTTTGTTTAACATTGCCGCTTAACGCTTTGGCTATGGTGACGAAGGAGGCACTGCAGGAGGCGCTCCGCGTCATAGCGGCAGCGGGAAGAAGCGATCTATTAGCGGTCGGAGTCGACGGTGCAGCAGAGCCCCCTCACAGGCCACCGAGGAGACAGGCGGCGAATGGTGTGAGGAGGGCCGTTGAGGCGTGCAGGCAGCCGGCGGCAGTGCAAAAAAGGCACAAGGAGAGCGCGCTCGGCCAGAGGTGCACGTCAGTCTGTGTGCACGCTCTGCAATTGGCTCTGTGGAGGGGCCAGTCTTCACGCTCCCTCTCCCCAGCATTGCTGCGAGGGTCTGGCTGTGTCGTCAGGCGGCTGGGTGAGTTGGCTACGCCCCCGGGTTCGAGGGAGGGGTTAGCAGAGGGCGGGCCCGGCTCAGGTTCCCTGTGTCAAGTAGGTGGAAGGGGCAGGTCAGCAAGAGCAGCCCCAGAGCGGCAGACACGGCCCAGACCAGTGCCTTTATTCAGTGTGCCTCAAGGTTTAGAGGGCAATACAGTAAAAGGGGTGGATAAGCGCCTGCCCACTACATCAGCCCCAGAGGCACGGCAGTTACAGTCTCAGCCTTTAGTTGATTATTCCGGTGGCAGTGAAAAGGAATTAGGGGTTATGCCACATCAAGAAGAGTCTTCAACAATACAATATAGCACACAATGGACTACTATACGAAATCTTGTTCCTGCCCAGCCGGACAGGAAGTTTATTTTATCAACCAATGTCAATTTTGGCACAATATTTACAAACAATTAGTATGACACAAGCCTGTGCCGTACTTAGAAGAGGAAAAAATAGAGAAAAAAGGTGAAAGGGGTGTCTTCAGGCAAGGAAAAAGAGCAAAACAGGGCACTTTAGAATTGGAAAGGAAATAATGACAGTGTCGCCTGGAGTGAAACAAACAATCTCAAATTATGAATTTCTACATGTATGTACACTCATAGGTGTCGACATTTCGATCCCTTCGCTCAATTAATTAATTGGGATCATCATCAGGATTTAATAAATAGGGTTGCCTGAATATAACAAAGCCTGTTGTGAAGATAAGAAAAACAAGCACAAAGAGAAATCTTTAGAGAAATTTTAAGAAAAACATTTTTTAAGAGAGCAGTAGACGCATGCCTTAAAAATAGCTATTTACAACTGCGATCGCAAATTGTGACATGTACTAGGTGAATGTGCCTTTGTGAAGCAAGCAATCAGGTTCATAATTTACATTTGCGTTTTAGCATTTCATTTGCATACTGTTCCTCGGAATCGCAGTGATTCAAGTGCAGAAAGTTTTTGCATCACGAGTGACTGTGGGGATTGTGCAATGGTGTGTATAGTGAATATGGGAACCTTAAGGCTCAGTGAATTGGTGTTAGAGCCAGGGCACATGCACGTTTGGTTTTGTTATGAAATTGGGCATTAGAGGCACTATTGGGTATTTCAGCACATACCTCTGTATTTAGACGAGGTTTTGAATGAGGCGTCAGCCTACTAGGGGCGCCTAGGGGCAATAGCATCCAGGGGTTCAATACCCTGTCCTGGTCGAGGGTTTTTAATTATATCCCATCTCGATTTTGAGCCGGGCTGTGGAAAGAATTATTCATTTTAGTACCCGTGGCAAGGGTTGAGACAATGGTCGGGTCAGATGGTCAAGATACCTACCCATAGTGGGCTGGTTACGAAACGTGATGGTTTCCAGCAGAATCTGGGGGCGAGATGACTCAGCAATAGAGGATGCTGATTTTACCGTGCTGAAATAAATTATTAAAGGATTTAGGTCTTTATCAACAGATTGGCCTGGGGAATCTCATGAGGCCATGGCGAGGGGCATTTTTACCTTGTAATTAGTTCATGGAGCGTGCCATAAGGGGCTCGGTGGCCACAGGTGAAGGATCAGTAACCCTGCACTTCACACACAAACAATGTCGTCAATGCTGCAATATAAGTAAAGAGCGTGATTTGCAAAGGCGTCCAAAACGGAAAGTTCGGTCAGAGTCAGGCCACATCACCCGACGAGGAGCCACTTACCGATTAAGGATGAACCTCGCTCTTGGTCGGGGTGCCCAGTCCCAATGCCGGTTACCGCTGGTGTTCGCGGGCTCGTTTAACCCGGCACAGTGTTCCGGTCACGTGGATGTGACTACGGGCGCCATCTTGGAGTGGTGTTCCCGTCATGCCTTGCTGTAGAAAATGAAGGGGTACTAGTGCGCTAACATGGGCGCCATTTTGAAGTGTCCCGGAGTGGGGACAACCTTTACAAATTATAATTCCACCATGATCTAGAGTGCAAAATCGGGAGACTTGAATAGCGCCTATTGCTTGGCACTGGAATTGCTGGGTGAGGAGCCTAGAGTCAAGCGAGTTTGGGGACTACTACCGAAGTAGTCCAACTATAAACAACTGCATGGGTGACGGGTGAGGTGAAATGATTACATGCATAACAGTGAAACATTTGTGATATATCTTTTTATGTTCATTAAAAACTAGAAAAACCAATAGATGGGAGTACTGAGTCTTTTTTGGTTTAAAATTCCATAATTCAGTGTTTTCTATTCACAAAAGAGTGGTCCAGTCCTCACTCCTATTCAGTCCAGTGTGGATGGTGTTGAACTGTATAATAGATTTCAATTCTTCACGATTCAGAATCTGTTGCAGATTGCCGCCTCTTTGGGGTAATTTTACTGATTTCAAGACTGTCCATCTCAAATCATCAGCCGTGTGTTTCATGGATGAGAAATGTTCCACTAGTGGGGCATTGAGAGTTCCACATCTTATGCGGCTTCGATGTTGGCTTATGCGTGTCTTCACCTTCTGTGTGGTTTGTCCCACGTACATTTTTGGACAAGGGCATAAGACCGCATAAATTACATTGTGGCTGTTACAGTTTGTTACGGTTTTCATTTCATTTGTGACATTATTGTGAGTGAAAGTGCGCCCCTCCAGTGTCAAATCACAAACAATACATTGACCGCACTTAGCATGCCCTGTCACAGGTGGCAAGCCCCAGTTAGACTCAATCGTGTTAGTTATAGGTTTTGTAGGTAGGGCCGCCCTAACAAGATGGTCTTTTATATTTCTACTTTTTTTGAACGCAAACAGTGGCTTTTCAAAATTTAGCTGGCCTGCGTTCAGAACTGACCAATGCTGAAGGATTGTCTTGCGAATTTGATTTGAAACTGGGGAAAAAGTGGTTACACACGCAATTCTATCAGATCTCTCTCTACTTTTTGGTTCGAGTAAGACGTCTCGGGGGCAGTACCAAGCTCTTTTAGCAGCATTCCTGACTAGTCTTTTTGGGTATCCCCGCGCTTTAAGTTTAGATGACAGAACATCCGCCTCTCTGAAGTAGTCCAGTTTTGATGAGCAGTTGCGTCTTATCCGGAGGAATTGCGAGTAGGGGAGAGAGTCTTTAAGGGCTTTGGGATGATTACTATCATACCTCAACAGCGTGTTGCGTTCGGTTGGTTTCCTGTACAATCGGGTTAGTAGTTCACCTTCCTCATGGTAAATTGTCAAGTCGAGGAAAGGGATCTCTGTTTTATGATGGGAGAGGGTGAACTGTAGATCATCGCAATTATTATTTAGCCAGTGTAAGAAGGACTCTAAGGTCTTTTCATCCAGATTCCAAATTAGAAAAATATCGTCTATGTATCGCCGCCAGATGGCGATCCCAGAGCGGAATGGATTGAAATCCGATAGGATTGTGCCTGTCTCGAGTGCGTCCATAAACAGAATTGCCAGGTGGGGGGCAAAAATAGCCCCCATAGATGTACCCTTTATCTGCTGGTAGAATACCCCATCAAAGACAAAAAAGTTTTTCGTGAGACACAATTCCAATAGCTGGAGTATGAATAGTGTCGGTACTCTATGAGGTCTGGGCCTGGAGTCTAGGATTTTTCGAATGACCTGTAGAGCCGCTCCTTGGGGGATATTAGTATAGAGCGACTCTACGTCCAGGGTACAGAGTGTCTGAGAATCAGGGTCAAAAGGGTAATGCTCTACCAGGTTAATCATTTCCATGCTGTCACGGACATAACAGCTGGTGGATGGCACAAAATCTTTGATGTGAAAATCCACATAAGAACCTAATGGTTCCAAAATGGAGCCACATGCAGACACTATCGGTCTTCCTGGGGGCTTTTCAACGTCTTTATGCACCTTAGGTAGGGTGTAGATCACAGGCAAGCGTGGACATTTAACATTCAAGAAGTTACACTCCTTTTTACTGAGGTAACCTTCATCTTTGGCATCTGAGGTTAGCTTTTTGATTTGCGCTTGAATGTCACTAGTTGGATTCCGCCCTAGCCTTTGATAGTGTTCTCTGTTATTTAGTTGCCGATTAATCTCATCTTTATACGAGTCAATGTTCTGCAGTACAATTCCTCCGCCCTTATCGGCGCTTTTGATAATCAGATCGGCATTAGACTTAAGTGTGCTTATTGCTTCTTTCTCACTCCTAGGGATGTTGTATGGGATAAATAGTTTTTTCTTTTGCAATGACTCTAGATCTTTGATAATCATTTTTTCAAAAGTTACTATTTCGGATGGGACCATGCTGGCAGATGGCAGAAAGGTGGAAGGAGGGCTAAAGGGTGTATTGCGGTTTGATTGAGGTGGAGGGTGCAACTGAAAGAAGGCCTTCAGACGAATAAGTCTAAAGAATCTAAGTAATTCGGTTTGCAATTCCATAAAATTTGGACGAATAGTGGGGACAAAGGATAGTCCCTTTTTCAAAAGTTCTAGCTCTGAATGTTGTAGTATATGGTCGGACAGGTTAAAGATTGGAATTACCTCAGGAGCATTTTGTGGCGAGGGGGCTACCATTGGTAAAAGTTGATGCGGGTTTTCCGCTCCCCTGGGGCGTTGAACCATCTGCGTGGTTTTTTCACACTTCCTCTCTGAGGAGTTCCTGATTGGCCCCTGGATAAAAAATTCCCTTGCGGTGCTCCTCCACCTCTTCTTGAATTACTCCCTCCTTCACCAGGGTCTGAGTGATCAGATGAATCTTCCGAAGTATCGGAAAACCCCACTATGTTTTGCCGTTTGTTGAAACGGCCGCACGGTCTGTTGTGGGGATTGAAATTAGGTCTGTTAGTATAGAAATCTTTATTCAGATAAGGATAGGTATTCTCAGCACTGTAGTTCTTAATATCTTTCTTAACTTTGTTCGCTTTTTTGTTTTGTTCTATGTAATTAAACTCCGCTACTGCCTTCTCGACTTGTTCGAGCAGTTTCTTGCATTCAGGTGTGGGGTCTGAGTCATTAATCTGCTTCAGGAGGTCACTAATTTCAACCTCCAGTGTTTTTAATGTCTCAGAGGCAATATCAATGCCCAGTGCTAGCCATTGCCTGGAACATGTAGTCCCAATGTAGCTAAAATTTGTCGTGTACTTGGGATTATCCGTAAATATGCCTGGAATGTTCCGCACCTGTAATCCTACTGGTATGACATCTGATTTGAGATAATCTGTAAGCATAAGTACCATTAGTTGGAGCCTGACCTGTTTCTTCTTTAGTTTTTCTAGTTGCTCAGGTAAACTGGAAGCCGCACCCGGGGGGGCATCCGGAGTCTCTGATAGTAATGATGGTAGTGAACATAAATGTTTGATGTGATCTACAGTATACAACGGGGCATGGTCTGACATCTCCTAAGAAAATAGGAAGAATATAGAGGGGGAGATAAGGACAGATTCAGAATCTGTAAGTACTCTAGCACTAGGGTGGCCACCCTCAAGGATGAGGTATTTCGAGTTTAGGGAAAAACCCTGCAATCTAGTGATTGCGCTCAAGTATTTTTGACAAACAAGGGAAACCCAGCGGGTAGCCAAGAACCATGGGTATGACTATGTTATAGAAACAAAGGTTCCTAGCTTATTTAAATCTTCAACAATACAATATAGCACACAATGGACTACTATACGAAATCTTGTTCCTGCCCAGCCGGACAGGAAGTTTATTTTATCAACCAATGTCAATTTTGGCACAATATTTACAAACAATTAGTATGACACAAGCCTGTGCCGTACTTAGAAGAGGAAAAAATAGAGAAAAAAGGTGAAAGGGGTGTCTTCAGGCAAGGAAAAAGAGCAAAACAGGGCACTTTAGAATTGGAAAGGAAATAATGACAGTGTCGCCTGGAGTGAAACAAACAATCTCAAATTATGTTATGTTATGTTATGTTAATAACATTTATTAGGCGCAACAGCTGCCCCAGCAAAGGGGCGTCCTGGCGCCAGATCATGTACACAACACAACAGATCAGGGCTGAAAAAAGGGAAGATCAGACAACAGGGGAAAACAAATGGGTTTTAATGGCCCGTCTAAAAAGAGTCAGACTATTAAGGGCACGAATGTGCACCGGAAGAGAATTCCACAGATCAGCCGCCAGAACACGAAAGGAACGTCCTCCCATCCTGCTCAGCCTGAACCTAGGCTTACTCACCAAATGGAGTGATTCAGATCTGAGGGACCGCGTGGGGACGTAAGAAGAGATGAGGCCCACCAAGGCGGGGGGGAAGAAAGCTTCAGAATCTTGAATGTCAGACAGAGAGCCTTGAATTTGATTCTCTGTCTGACCGGAAGCCAGTGAAGAGAGGTCAGAACAGTCGAAACCGAACACCGTCTAGGAATGCCGACAATGGCCCGTGCAGCAGCATTCTGCACCCTCTGCAGCCTAGTAGCCTCCGCCTGGTTGACTCCTAGCAGCAAGGCGCTCCCGTAGTCAATCCGGGAAAGGATGGAGGCCTGAACCACCAGTTGACGAGTGGGGGGGTCGAAGAATTTGAGGACAGGTCTCAGTCCTCGCAGAATACCATAACAGGTAGCTGCTGTCTTCTTCGTGTGGCTGGTAAAAGATAGATTAGAATCCAGCCAGACCCCCAGATTTTTAACTTCGGCCGCTGGAAGGGGGGTCACCCCTAGTTCGGAAGGCCACCACTGATCTCCCCAGAGGTCCGCCTGCTTCCCTACCACCAGGACCTCGGTCTTCTTGGCATTAAGCTGTAGGCAGTTGTTACGCATCCAGCTAGCCACAGCTATAAGTCCTGCCCGGAATCTGAGCGCAGTCACCTCAGGGTCCCCACTGAGTGTCACCGCCAGCTGCGTGTCGTCGGCATACGATGTCATGGTAAGGCCAAATTGCCTGACGACAGCAGCCAGCGGCTTCACATACAGGTTGAATAAGGTGGGGCTAAGAGCAGAGCCCTGAGGGACTCCCAGTTCCAAAGGATGAAGCGAGGACTGGCCAGGTGGTATAGCTACCTTGAAAGACCGGTCCGAGAGGAAGGAGCGGAACCACTGAAGGGCCTTCCCCACAATGCCCACTTCCTCCAATCGCCGCAACAGAATGTCATGAGACACCGTGTCGAACGCGGCGCTCAGATCTAACAATAAGAGCGCCGCAGTCTGCCCCGCATCCAGCACCGACCGCAAATGCTCGATCATAAAGAGCAAAGCAGTTTCAGTGCTGTGTTGAGCACGAAACCCATTTTGGCTCTCGTCAAGAATGTTATTGCGAGAGAGGTGAGCAGACAGAATAGAATTCACGTGCGCCTCAGTGACCTTGGCGGTCCAAGGTAAGAGGGAGATGGGCCGATAGTTCTCCGGGAGCAAGGGGTCAGAGTTGGTTTTCTTCAAAATAGGGCTGACCACAGCTTGCTTCCAGGATGACGGCACCATGCCCTCACTGAGGGAGAGATTGATCAAGTCCAAAATGGGCTCCCGACAGAGAGGCGGGAGGCGGGAGGCGGGCGAAGAGCTCCGGCTTCAGAGGGTCTAAGGGGGAGCCCGATTTAATTTTGAGGCTCAGCGTGTTAAATACCCCGTTAGACATGGCCGGCAAGGTGGACAGAGTTTCGGACACCGAGACCTTCACATCATTCAGAGTATCCCCGGGATCAGATGGAATAAAAGCACGGTAGATTTTCTGCACCTTCTCTACGAAAAAGTCTGCCAGGTTTTCGCAGTGCGAGTCCGTGCATATTACTTGCGAGGTGGCCCGTTTCCCCATCAAGTCTTTAAGTACTTTAAAGATTAACTTAGAGGGGTTAGGGCTATTGGAAAACTCAGCTGCATAATATGCGGCCCGGGTTTGACAAATAGCTCTATGGTAGATCTTAAGCTGAACAAAGTACAGTGATTTTAACATGGGATCAAAAGATTTTCTCCAAGCCCTCTCTGCTTGCCGGCAAGTTCTCTTGAGCTCGGCAAGAGTCTCATTATACCAAGGGCTCCTATTTTTAGCATGACATTTTGCCCAACGCAAAGGTATAAGAGAATCGAGGGCAGTAAGGACCCAATTGCAGAACTGTTCATATCCCTGTTCTGCATTCTGCAGTTTGCCTAGCGGTTGCGCCTCCAAAATCCTGACAAACTCCTCTAGCTTAAGTTTGCGCCAATTGCGCTTTAGAGTCTGTTTGTCAACAGGTTTAAGTTGAGGATTGTCAAGGGGACATATCACTTTAACCAGCAGATGGTCAGTCCAACCCATCACCTTCGGGTCAGCTGATGTAGCCCGAACTAAGGTGGTAAAAAAGGGGTCGAGTATATGTCCTCCTAGATGGGTGGGAGAGGAGACCAGTTGGTTTAGCTGCATCGCTTCCAAGTCCGCCAGCAAAGAGCTGATGGAAGAGGAAGACGTTTGGTCAAAATGAATATTTAAGTCCCCCACTATATTGAAGTTGGCACAAGAGGGAGCATGCGAACTGACCACGTCCACAAGGGCGGCTTTAAAAGCAATGTCATTCCCGGGTGGGCGATAGATAAGTACGCCGCTGAGAGTAAATTGATGACTCGCCTTTACCTTGAACAAGGCGCTTTCACACCTAGGCAGATCCAGAGCCTTCCACTCAGTTGGGAAACAAGATTTGATCGCCATGGCTATACCGCCTCCCCTAGTCGAGCGGTTCAGAACAAACACCGTATAGGTGGATGGAAATGCCAGGTTTATAATGGCAGTGTCGGTGTCCTGAAGCCAAGTTTCCGTCAGGAAGATGATATCTGGAAGGTCCGTGTCAATCATGTCCCGTAGTGCCTGATGGTGCTTGACCAACGATCTTACATTCAAGCTCCATATATTAAGTACTTGGCCAGTACGGTCCGTAGGTGTACTATGGGCAGTCCTATCAACTGGGCGCACCCCAGTGGGTGAGGCCAGAGAAAAGGAGCCGCAGGCGCAAACAAAGGGCCCCGACAGAGGGGATAGAGGGACATGGTTACACACCTGAGTACTGTCTTTTATAGACAGAAGAGTTGCGCGATCATACCTGAGCGTCACCATGCTAATGAGGAAGATGTTACAGAAGGAAGCCAGAGTCCATGTCCCGCTGCCGCTACCTCGACGCGGACGAGCGCAGACGGGCACGACTCTGGCACGACTCCGGCAAGCGACGGCGTCCCACTGCGCGTTCCCGCTGCGCGGGAGAGGGCGGCTTTAAATAGGCGCCTCCCAGCACACCTCGAGCGTCGGGACGCTCCAAAATGGCGCCCGCGCTACAAACACTCACCCCAAACAAAGATGGCGCCCAAGATTCCAGCCCCGGGGACCCGGACCCGCCGAATGGCGGTGCGATTTCCTGATTTAAATGTGAGTATGGGGGCAGCCCAGTCACAGGGATAGAGTTAAAATCAGGGGAAAATGAAAATTATCAAAACCCAGATACAAAAATAGGGAAGTTTAAAATTGGCAAAATTGTCAGCTCGCTAGCAGCGCGACCTGCGCTAGTGTAGCGATGATCAAGACCGAGCACAGCACGAGTGCGCCTTAAATAGGCGCCTCCCAGCACACCTCGAGCGTCGGGACGCTCCAAAATGGCGCCCGCGCTACAAACACTCACCCCAAACAAAGATGGCGCCCAAGATTCCAGCCCCGGGGACCCGGACCCGCCGAATGGCGGTGCGATTTCCTGATTTAAATGTGAGTATGGGGGCAGCCCAGTCACAGGGATAGAGTTAAAATCAGGGGAAAATGAAAATTATCAAAACCCAGATACAAAAATAAGGAAGTTTAAAATTGGCAAAATTGTCAGCTCGCTAGCAGCGCGACCTGCGCTAGTGTAGCGATGATTATGAATTTCTACATGTATGTACACTCATAGGTGTCGACGTTTCGATCCCTTCGCTCAATTAATTAATTGGGATCATCATCAGGACTTAATAAATAGGGTTGCCTGAATATAACAAAGCCTGTTGTGAAGATAAGAAAAACAAGCACAAAGAGAAATCTTTAGAGAAATTTTAAGAAAAACATTTTTTAAGAGAGCAGTAGACGCATGCCTTAAAAATAGCTATTTACAACTGCGATCGCAAATTGTGACATGTACTAGGTGAATGTGCCTTTGTGAAGCAAGCAATCAGGTTCATAATTTACATTTGCGTTTTAGCATTTTATTTGCATACTGTTCCTCGGAATCGCAGTGATTCAAGTGCAGAAAGTTTTTGCATCACGAGTGACTGTGGGGATTGTGCAATGGTGTGTATAGTGAATATGGGAACCTTAAGGCTCAGTGAATTGGTGTTAGAGCCAGGGCACATGCACGTTTGGTTTTGTTATGAAATTGGGCATTAGAGGCACTATTGGGTATTTCAGCACATACCTCTGTATTTAGACGAGGTTTTGAATGAGGCGTCAGCCTACTAGGGGCGCCTAGGGGCAATAGCATCCAGTGGTTCAATACCCTGTCCTGGTCGAGGGTTTTTAATTATATCCCATCTCGATTTTGAGCCGGGCTGTGGAAAGAATTATTCATTTTAGTACCCGTGGCAAGGGTTGAGACAATGGTCGGGTCAGATGGTCAAGATACCTACCCATAGTGGGCTGGTTACGAAACGTGATGGTTTCCAGCAGAATCTGGGGGCGAGATGACTCAGCAATAGAGGATGCTGATTTTACCGTGCTGAAATAAATTATTAAAGGATTTAGGTCTTTATCAACAGATTGGCCTGGGGAATCTCATGAGGCCATGGCGAGGGGCATTTTTACCTTGTAATTAGTTCATGGAGCGTGCCATAAGGGGCTCGGTGGCCACAGGTGAAGGATCAGTAACCCTGCACTTCACACACGAACAATGTCGTCAATGTTGCAATATAAGTAAAGAGCGTGATTTGCAAAGGCGTCCAAAACGGAAAGTTTGGTCAGAGTCAGGCCACATCACCCGACGAGGAGCCACTTACCGATTAAGGATGAACCTCGCTCTTGGTCGGGGTGCCCAGTCCCAATGCCGGTTACCGCTGGTGTTCGCGGGCTCGTTTAACCCGGCACAGTGTTCCGGTCACGTGGATGTGACTACGGGCGCCATCTTGGAGTGGTGTTCCCGTCATGCCTTGCTGTAGAAAATGAAGGGGTACTAGTGCGCTAACATGGGCGCCATTTTGAAGTGTCCCGGAGTGGGGACAACCTTTACAAATTATAATTCCACCATGATCTAGAGTGCAAAATCGGGAGACTTGAATAGCGCCTATTGCTTGGCACTGGAATTGCTGGGTGAGGAGCCTAGAGTCAAGCGAGTTTGGGGACTACTACCGAAGTAGTCCAACTATAAACAACTGCATGGGTGACGGGTGAGGTGAAATGATTACATGCATAACAGTGAAACATTTGTGATATATCTTTTTCTGTTCATTAAAAACTAGAAAAACCAATAGATGGGAGTACTGAGTCTTTTTTGGTTTAAAATTCCATAATTCAGTGTTTTCTATTCACAAAAGAGTGGTCCAGTCCTCACTCCTGTTCAGTCCAGTGTGGATGGTGTTGAACTGTATAATAGATTTCAATTCTTCACGATTCAGAATCTGTTGCAGATTGCCGCCTCTTTGGGGTAATTTTACTGATTTCAAGACTGTCCATCTCAAATCATCAGCCGTGTGTTTCATGGATGAGAAATGTTCCACTAGTGGGGCATTGAGAGTTCCACATCTTATGCGGCTTCGATGTTGGCTTATGCGTGTCTTCACCTTCTGTGTGGTTTGTCCCACGTACATTACGTAGGGTAAGCCGCGTTGGTGGGGGGCATGGGATGTCGTTTCACAGGTTGCTGGTAAAAAGGTCCAGGAGCAGGATGTTTCGGTGCACGGCCAAGTGGCGATATCACAGTCAGGTGAGAAGGGTGGAAAGACAGTATTAGGCACGAAGGCAAGGAAGACAGATCATCTGTGCCAGGCAGGTTAACGTATATGGGCATGTCAATGCCGCTGGGCACACATTTGTCACAAAATACAAAACAAAAGATATGGCAGCATGATTATGTAGACGTCTTTCGCTTGCTGCATCGAGATGTGCAAGCAAGAGAGGGGTCAAAGGAGGAGGAGATGGAACTGGCAAGCCGCCCTAGAGTGCCTAGAAATATAGATAATTGGTCATCGGCCTTTTTAATTTTTGCTAGCATTTACTGCGAGCAATATCCGGAGAGGGCAGTTTCACTTTTCAAATACATGGATGTGGTACGGAAGGCACACATGCATTTTGGTGGGTTTTCCTGGCTGAACTACGACGAAGAGTTCAGGGCCAGGATGAGTATGAATCCTGATAAACCATGGGGGGACATAGATACGGAATTATGGTTGCAATGGATGGCATCCTCTCAACTTACAGAAACTACACATACAGCTAGTGGCTTGCCGGTAGCGCACCGGCCCTTTCCAGGGCGTGCCGCCCAGGGAGGGGCGGGGTCGGTTGCAAGGGGACATCCAAGCGGCATGGGCTCATGTTGGAACTACAACAGAGGTTTTTGTAACAGGCCATACTATAGGTTTAAACATGAATGTTCCCAGTGCGGAGGTAGACACATGCTCTTTCAGTGCCTTACACCGACACCAGACACAGTTGAACATAAACCACAAGACTAAGGCCAGGCAGCAAAAGGGAGGGGAGCTCCACTCCCTCCTATACCAAAAGGCTTTTACCCCAATTAAATGGGAATTGTTTGTCCCTTGGTTAGACAGGTACCCGGACAGGGAGGCGGCTGCCAAACTTTATTTGGGGTTTAGGGATGGATTCAGAATTGGTTACCAGGGCCCCAGATGCAGGCGCTGGGCAGAGAATTTAAGGTCTGGAAAGGACTTCCCGGAGGTAGTGCGAAAGAAACTGGAAGAGGAAGTGCATTTAGGTAGAGTGGCAGGCCCTTTTGAGGAGATGCCTTTTGTTCATTTTATGGTGTCACCATTAGGGGTTATTCCTAAGAAGTCTTCAGGCGAATTTCGCATGATACAGCACCTTTCATGGCCAGAGGGTAGGTCAATCAATGATTTAATTGCAGACGAGGACACGGCGGTCTCTTACACCACAGTTCATGAGGCTTTGAAAATGGTAAAAAGTTTAGGAGAAAATGCTGTGTTAGCCAAATGCGACATTCAGTCTGCGTTTCGTTTGATCCCCATTCACCCCATAGATTTTGAGCTCCTGGGCATGCAGTTGAATGGCTATTTTTATTTTGACAAAGTTTTACCAATGGGGTGTGCAGTATCCTGTGCCCTCTTTGAGTTATTCAGTTCATTTTTACAGTGGGTTTTTCAACAAGGGTTTAGTGAAGGCAAGGTGTGTCATTACCTTGATGATTTTTTATTCATGGGACAAACGCAGTCTAGACATTGTGAGAGAGCTTTACAATTTTTTCAGAACATGGCCAAAACATTCGGTGTGCCTTTGGCACAAGACAAGACGGAGGGACCAAGTACACAGTTTACGTTTCTGGGAATAGAAATAGACACTGTGGTGATGGTGGCAAGACTTCCTAAGAAAAATTGGAAGAGATTAAGTCATGCGTTCAAGAGGCGCTATAGGCAGACAAATTACAACTGAGGCAAGTGCAAAAGCTATTAGGATATTTGAATTTTGCGTGGAGAGTGGTGAGGGCAGGCAGGACTTTCTGCAGGTTGTTAGGCATGGCCATGTCGGGAGCAACTCTGCCGCACCATAGAATCAGGCTAACCTGAAGTATTAAGGAGGACTTGGTTATTGTTTCTGGAGGAGTTTAATGGCGTGTCTCTCTTTTCATTGCAGAGGGCATGAAATGGCAGGTGCAACTTTATTCAGATGCGTCAGGATTGAATGGATTTGGTATTTTTTGGGACGGGCGCTGGTGCGGGGAGGTGTGGCCAGAGGTGTGTAAGTCACAGGGCCTTAATATAGCTTTTCCCCCTTTTGGTAGCTTTGCAGGTATGGGGTCAGGAGCTTAGTAACAGAACGATCCTTTTTCACGTCGACAACATGTCAGTAGTTCACTTGCTAAATAGGCAGAAAGCAAGAGACAGAAGAGTGCTAGGTCTTTTGAGGGCTTTCATGTTGTTGAGTCTGCGTCTGAACATAGTTTTCAGGGCAACACACATACCAGGTATCAATAACACAATCGCTGATGCACTCTCGTTCCCAGTGGGATAGATTTCGTGCGCTGGCTCCGGGAGCAGCAGTCAAGAAAACACCGGTGCCTCACAGCGTCTGGGCCCTAGGGGACTGAGGATCCTACAGCTGGTGGAAAATTCAATAGCGTCATCCACCCAACGGAGTTATATGCTGGCATGGCATGAATTTCTAAGTTATGTTAAGACTTTCGACATTGTAAAAAGAGAAGAGATGTGTATCCCACTAATACTTGACTTTGGTTTAACATTAATTGATAAAGGGTTTTCACATAACACCATAGCAGGAAAGTTAGCGGGGATTTCTTTCTACGGTCAATTATATTGGGGACTGGATCCGAATAACAACGTATTGGTGAAAAAAGTTTTGAAAGGTTTGCAGAGGGAGAAGGCTGCAATTCCACACACAAGAGCACCAATAACTTTTGATTTGCTACAGCAATTGCTGTGGTTGTTACCTGAGTCTTGTTACAATTCTCTTTTTCCTGAGTGGCGGAATAGGGGGGAGGTCAAGATCTAGAGCGGACTTGATCGTCCTTCATGAGAGGGTGGTGGGAGGTAAAGGATGGGGGAAAAGAAAAGAAAAGATTGAAAGTGAAAGATTTTGAAACATGGGGTGAATTCAAGAAAACGAAGTTATATTGGTTTTTGGAATAATACAGTTATAAACAAAGAAGTGCAAAAATAAATGTTATGGTTTTGGTACAAAATGCAAATTCTACAGTTCTGAAGATAAGTGTTAAATTACAAGTGTTTGTAGGTTTATGGATATTTATGAAATTGCCTGATCTAATGAATAAAGTGGCCTTTTATGCTACCAGTGATGTTTGTCTCATTGCATGGGTCTAGATTATTTTGGGCGATGCGATCCTCGGGGGGGGGAGCGGAGCGAAGCAGTCTCCCCCGTGGATTTTCGCCCGAGTGGACAGACCCAGAGCGATGACGCGATAGAGCAGGGCAGCGCGCGCATAGTTAGCTGCGAGGCGTTAGGCAGGGGAGAGGCGCCATTTTAGGTTCCAGTCTTAGGAGGTAGGAGCGTTTAGGCGAGGCCCGCCCACCCACCCCTTTGGAAAGAAGATATTAAATAAATTTGTTTATTATATTAATAAGCTATTGTTTGATTAAGCAGGGATGTTATATCTGCAATATGCCACTGTAGGTGAGGCAATTGATTTATATCCTATATCTTGGCATGGTGCAATAGGGGGAGGTCAAGATCTAGAGCGGACTTGATCGTCCTTCATGAGAGAGGGTGGTGGGAGGTACAGGATGGGGGAAAAGAAAAGAAAAGATGGAAAGTGAAAGATTTTGAAACATGGGGTGAATTCAAGAATACGAAGTTATATTGGTTTTTGGAATAATACAGTTATAAACAAAGAAGTGCAAAAATAAATGTTATGGTTTTGGTACAAAATGCAAATTCTACGGTTCTGAAGATAAGTGTTAAATTACAAGTGTTTGTAGGTTTATGGATATTTATGAAATTGCCTGATCTAATGAATAAAGTGGCCTTTTATGCTGCCAGTGATGTTTGTCTCATTGCATGGGTCTAGATTATTTTGGGCCATGAGCTTATTAGCCCGCTGCCGGCACCAGCCTAAGGTAATTAATCTATGAGCTACAGGCTCAGGTTGTAAACTAAATATGCTCAACAATATTATTTGTAAAACCACAATGTACACACAGACCGGAGTCTGCTACAATTAAATTTTGCATGCATTTGAGGTGCTAAACCTGACCTTTTAGTGTGTCACCGTAATCACTTAGAGTTCAGAGCCAGTGCAGCGGAACCGTCCGTGCGTGCAACGTGCCACTAGTGCCGCGCCGCCTTGCCGCCTCAAAAACAGTGCCACCTGGGGCGGTCCGCCCCCTTCACCTCCCCTCCCCCTAGCTATGTCATTCTTATAGGAGTAAACATGTTCTACGAGTCTAAATGTAAATTGTCATTTAGAATGTTTTACAAACAGGTTCAGCGAGGAGCACAGTAATCCCTTAAGGGGTGAACACTGCTCCCAGTTTATCAGAAGTGCAAGGTGGAGCGAGACCTCCACAGCGAACCCTCACATGCGAAAAATGAGTTGAAGGGTGGCACAGCTTCAGTATAGATTACACACACAGATATTTATTTTTACCAGTATCTGAAGACCCATCGCGCCCATCTAGTCCTTGCAGTTCCCTGTCTCCTGCAGCACCGTGGGGGCTGTGTAGTCTCCAGATCTTAATTATGATGTTACCCTGCACCTGTTCTGCTTTTACCACCCTGTTCACATTGGCGGCAGTTCCATGTGTTACTTCGGATCCCCCGTCCCTCCACCACATGACCTACATTGTAAAATATTTCACCTTCTATAGAACCGCAGACGTCGGAGTGCGCTCCCATGTTATATGTTCCTGTTATAGTCACCCCGCCCTACTCAACAAAATGGTAAAGGGTAATGACAGACATTAGAAGATACTGGCGCCATGAACACAAAAGGTCCAAAAAATAAATAAACACAATGCAAGCACAACATGCTGAGTGAATTAGGAACGAGCAATGAAATATTGTCAAACAAAACTATTCTATCCGTTACAATGTGGCATGTGTGACAAAAACACACGTAGAGGCGGCCAGTGTTTATGCAAGGGCATGTCAATGCAAAGAAGTGAGATCCCAAAATGCAGCATTACCTTTAACGAGGACCTGCCTCCCCATAACTGTAATATCTAAGCTCACAAAAGAGCACACAGTGATAGAACTTTGGCCAAACATTCATGCGCACTTAGGGAGTGAAAACCACTCCTCCCCTCCCTGGTTCGTCAGCAGACCAGCCCCGCCTGGCAAAGCTACCGGGCCCGCAACAGGAACAAATAAAATGATAATAACTTTCAGTTATTATCATTTTATTTTTCGCTACACTGCTGAAAATCAGTGGGGCAACAATCCTCCGCCTTAGCGGAGGAGCCGCTACTGCTCTTGAGCCCAAAGGTCCTTGCGCCTGCTCGCTGCACACGCTCAGTACAATATAGGGGCTGTCTGAGCACGGCCAGAGTGGTCTGAGGCTCCCGCTCACCACTGACCATATCTACTGACTGACTACCCTGTGCCACTTCACCCGCCCCCAATCCAGCGTACATTCCAACATCTCTCGAAGCCCTCCCACTCCCCTTATAAGCAGTGCTTTACAGAAAATATAAAAGTGCGGGCGGGGACTCATTCTTTAGAGTACCTGTTCCCTGCTGAGAAGTCCCGGTTCTCCCCCATTACATTGCACATGTGCTAATAAGTGCAGGGACCCAGTACCGGACAGAACCTGCCCATTTAAAGCACTGCTTATAAGAGAAACAACAGTCACCACAACCCCTACCCTGGCGCACAGGAAGGGGCAGCATCCTTGGGCGGGGCCCGGTGTACTTACAGCAGTGCCGGCCTGGCTCTGGGGACTTCCCGGGTCCCGGAAGCGGCTCCTGGGCGGTCTCAGGCGTGTATTCAGGTCCCTGGGGGCCCCTTCCCTGCCTCATGGTCCGAGGGTGAGATATGTTGAGTCTCGTCTGATCCCTTCACGGCTCCGCGCTGCTCTGGCAGAGGAGGGAGAAGCTCACAGAATAACCTGAACACGACACAGCAATGAAAGTGAAACTGAAAGAAGAAATGCGCTGCGCAGGAGGGCGTCACCCAGGTGAGTGTAAAGGTTTGATCGGCAAAAAAACAAGCATTTCTATCTGATCGATCGGTGGGGAGAAGCGGTCGAAGTCTTTCATATCGTGCCCCCTCCCCCTTATCAGTGCAACAAACGGACATCGTGAAAAACTCTAATTTGACCCCTAGCATGTTAATCGCACCACATGTAATACTTGAAACAAGAATGTCGCACAATGATGAAAAAACAGTTAATCGTTTTTGATGACTGTTTCAGTGTAATACTACATAATGTATTACATTATTTCTTAATGAAGTGCGCTAAAATGCAGGTGCTTCTACTTTTACAAGTAATAACAGTGACTAACTATGACATGAAAGTGTTTGCCCAAGATCACGCAACTTGGCCTCCGCTAAAATGTGTAATTTCCGCCCAGGCTTCCAGGCACAGACTCTAATTCAGTCACAGAAGTTTTTTCTTCCTGTGTCCAGTTTTACGGGTCTTTACACAAATACACTTTATATAATGACACTTCATTGAAAAATGTTTAGCAAAATATTCAAATCCGATATTAAACTTGACCAGCACTAAATAATAAGATTTGTTACTCACAAGTCGAAGAAACAGTGTATGCTGTGCTGGCCACATCCGTCACACAGTCAGTGGCAACACGCGCAGGAACAGGAAGTCCTGACTTCTGCGGTTAGACTCCAGTAAGTTTGGAGTAGGAACCACAGCCAGCACTGACAAAGAGGCAAGCCAGCCACTGAAAGCTCGAGCCTGACTCAGCTCGAGGTCCTTGGACCCTCGAGCCCAACCGAACCGACTTTTGAAGTGGCTTGTGCCAGCCGCCCACCTTATGCACCACCGAGCAAAGCCTTGGATGTAAAGTGGACAGGCGAAAGAGAAACTCAACTAGTAGCTGAATTGCACGAAGTACAACCAGAAAACCTGTCAGCAATCCCAGCTTTCCTGCTCGATCAAACTGTGTGATCTTTGGCAATTATCTCTTTTCCCCACTTTTTAGGATCGAGCCTGTGAGAGCTTGTGCTAGAGCAGGCGTCTCGCTTGGGAGACACTGTTATATACATAATAACAAGCATTTACAATGCAATGGTTTTGCCTTTGTTAAAGTTAGAGCTATTGGCATTGCTCTTGACACTCTGAAGCTCCACTCTGAAGCTCCACTCTGAAGCTCCACTCTGCACTCTGAAGCTCCACTCTGAAGCTCCACTCTGCACTCTGAAGCTGCACTCTGAAGCTCCACTCTGCACTCTGAAGCTGCACTCTGAAGCTGCACTCTGAAGCTGCACTCTGAAGCTCCACTCTGAAGCTCCACTCTGAAGCTCCACTCTGAAGCTCCACTCTGAAGCTCCACTCTGAAGCTCCACTCTGAAGCTCCACTCTGCACTCTGAAGCTCCACTCTGCACTCTGAATCTGCACTCTGAAGCTCCACTCTGCACTCTGAAGCTCCACTCTGCACTCTGAAGCTCCACTCTGCACTCTGAAGCTCCACTCTGCACTCTGAAGCTCCACTCTGCACTCTGAAGCTCCACTCTGAAGCTCCACTCTGCACTCTGAAGCTCCACTCTGAAGCTCCACTCTGCACTCTGAAGCTCCACTCTGAAGCTCCACTCTGCACTCTGAAGCTCCACTCTGAAGCTCCACTCTGCACTCTGAAGCTCCACTCTGCACTCTGAAGCTCCACTCTGCACTCTGAAGCTCCACTCTGAAGCTCCACTCTGCACTCTGAAGCTCCACTCTGAAGCTCCACTCTGCACTCTGAAGCTCCACTCAGAAGCTCCACTCTGCACTCTGAAGCTCCACTCTGAAGCTCCACTCTGAAGCTCCACTCTGAAGCTCCACTCTGAAGCTCCACTCTGAAGCTCCACTCTGAAGCTCCACTCTGAAGCGCCACTCTGAAGCGCCACTCTGCAGCTCCACTCTGCAGCTCCACTCTGCAGCTCCACTCTGAATCTGCAGCTCCACTCTGAATCTGCAGCTCCACTCTGAATCTGCAGCTCCACTCTGAATCTGCAGCTCCACTCTGAATCTGCAGCTCCACTCTGAAGCTCCACTCTGCACTCTGAAGCTCCACTCTGAAGCTCCACTCTGAAGCTCCACTCTGAAGCTCCACTCTGAAGCTCCACTCTGAAGCTCCACTCTGAAGCTCCACTCTGCACTCTGAAGCTCCACTCTGCACTCTGAAGCTCCACTCTGCACTCTGAAGCTCCACTCTGAAGCTCCACTCTGAAGCTCCACTCTGAAGCTCCACTCTGAAGCTCCACTCTGAAGCTCCACTCTGAAGCTCCACTCTGCACTCTGAAGCTCCACTCTGAAGCTCCACTCTGAAGCTCCACTCTGCACTCTGAAGCTCCACTCTGCACTCTGAAGCTCCACTCTGCACTCTGAAGCTCCACTCTGCACTCTGAAGCTCCACTCTGAAGCTCCACTCTGCACTCTGAAGCTCCACTCTGAAGCTCCACTCTGCACTCTGAAGCTCCACTCTGAAGCTCCACTCTGCACTCTGAAGCTCCACTCTGAAGCTACACTCTGCACTCTGAAGCTCCACTCAGAAGCTCCACTCTGCACTCTGAAGCTCCACTCTGAAGCTCCACTCTGAAGCTCCACTCTGAAGCTCCACTCTGAAGCTCCACTCTGAAGCTCCACTCTGAAGCGCCACTCTGAAGCGCCACTCTGCAGCTCCACTCTGCAGCTCCACTCTGAATCTGCAGCTCCACTCTGAATCTGCAGCTCCACTCTGAATCTGCAGCTCCACTCTGAATCTGCAGCTCCACTCTGAATCTGCAGCTCCACTCTGAAGCTCCACTCTGCACTCTGAAGCTCCACTCTGAAGCTCCACTCTGAAGCTCCACTCTGAAGCTCCACTCTGAAGCTCCACTCTGAAGCTCCACTCTGAAGCTCCACTCTGCACTCTGAAGCTCCACTCTGCACTCTGAAGCTCCACTCTGCACTCTGAAGCTCCACTCTGCAGCTCCACTCTGAAGCTCCACTCTGAAGCTCCA
The DNA here is from genome assembly GCF_964261635.1 of Lissotriton helveticus. Taxonomy (NCBI): domain Eukaryota; kingdom Metazoa; phylum Chordata; class Amphibia; order Caudata; family Salamandridae; genus Lissotriton; species Lissotriton helveticus. The sequence goes on along the minus strand of NC_136068.1, from coordinate 1,834,833,637 downwards.
CTCTGAAGCTCCACTCTGCACTCTGAAGCTCCACTCTGAAGCTCCACTCTGCACTCTGAAGCTCCACTCTGAAGCTCCACTCTGAAGCTCCACTCTGCACTCTGAAGCTCCACTCTGCACTCAGAAGCTCCACTCTGCACTCTGAAGCTCCACTCTGCACTCTGAAGCTCCACTCTGAAGCTCCACTCTGCACTCTGAAGCTCCACTCTGAAGCTCCACTCTGCACTCTGAAGCTCCACTCTGAAGCTCCACTCTGCACTCTGAAGCTCCACTCTGAAGCTCCACTCTGCACTCTGAAGCTCCACTCTGAAGCTCCACTCTGAAGCTCCACTCTCCACTCTGAAGCTCCACTCTGAAGCTCCACTCTGAAGCTCCACTCTGAAGCGCCACTCTGAAGCTCCACTCTGCAGCTCCACTCTGAATCTGCAGCTCCACTCTGAATCTGCAGCTCCACTCTGAATCTGCAGCTCCACTCTGAATCTGCAGCTCCACTCTGAATCTGCAGCTCCACTCTGAAGCTCCACTCTGAAGCTCCACTCTGAAGCTCCACTCTGCACTCTGAAGCTCCACTCTGCACTCTGAAGCTCCACTCTGAAGCTCCACTCTGCACTCTGAAGCTCCACTCTGAAGCTCCACTCTGAAGCTCCACTCTGAAGCTCCACTCTGCACTCTGAAGCTCCACTCTGCACTCTGAAGCTCCACTCTGCACTCTGAAGCTCCACTCTGCACTCTGAAGCTCCACTCTGAAGCTCCACTCTGCACTCTGAAGCTCCACTCTGAAGCTCCACTCTGCACTCTGAAGCTCCACTCTGAAGCTCCACTCTGCACTCTGAAGCTCCACTCTGAAGCTCCACTCTGCACTCTGAAGCTGCACTCTGAAGCTCCACTCTGCACTCTGAAGCTGCACTCTGAAGCTCCACTCTGCACTCTGAAGCTCCACTCTGCACTCTGAAGCTCCACTCTGCACTCTGAAGCTCCACTCTGCACTCTGAAGCTCCACTCTGAAGCTCCACTAGGCACTCTGAAGCTCCACTCTGAAGCTCCACTCTGCACTCTGAAGCTCCACTCTGAAGCTCCACTCTCCACTCTGAAGCTCCACTCTGAAGCTCCACTCTCCACTCTGAAGCTCCACTCTGAAGCTCCACTCTCCACTCTGAAGCTCCACTCTGAAGCTCCACTCTGAAGCTCCACTCTGAAGCTCCACTCTGAAGCGCCACTCTGAAGCTCCACTCTGCAGCTCCACTCTGAATCTGCAGCTCCACTCTGAATCTGCAGCTCCACTCTGAATCTGCAGCTCCACTCTGAAGCTCCACTCTGAAGCTCCACTCTGAAGCTCCACTCTGAAGCTCCACTCTGAAGCTCCACTCTGAAGCTCCACTCTGAAGCTGCACTCTGAAGCTCCACTCTGCACTCTGAAGCTCCACTCTGCACTCTGAAGCTCCACTCTGCACTCTGAAGCTCCACTCTGCACTCTGAAGCTCCACTCTGAAGCTCCACTCTGCACTCTGAAGCTCCACTCTGAAGCTCCACTCTGCACTCTGAAGCTCCACTCTGCACTCTGAAGCTCCACTCTGAAGCTCCACTCTGAAGCTCCACTCTGAAGCTCCACTCTGAAGCTCCACTCTGCACTCTGAAGCTCCACTCTGCACTCTGAAGCTCCACTCTGCACTCTGAAGCTCCACTCTGAAGCTCCACTCTGCACTCTGAAGCTCCACTCTGAAGCTCCACTCTGCACTCTGAAGCTCCACTCTGAAGCTCCACTCTGCACTCTGAAGCTGCACTCTGAAGCTCCACTCTGCACTCTGAAGCTCCACTCTGCACTCTGAAGCTGCACTCTGAAGCTCCACTCTGCACTCTGAAGCTGCACTCTGAAGCTCCACTCTGCACTCTGAAGCTCCACTCTGAAGCTCCACTCTGAAGCTCCACTCTGCACTCTGAAGCTCCACTCTGAAGCTCCACTCTGCACTCTGAAGCTCCACTCTGAAGCTCCACTCTGAAGCTCCACTCTGAAGCTCCACTCTGAAGCTCCACTCTGAAGCTCCACTCTGAAGCTCCACTCTGCAGCTCCACTCTGCAGCTCCACTCTGAATCTGCAGCTCCACTCTGCACTCTGAAGCTCCACTCTGCACTCTGAAGCTCCACTCTGAAGCTCCACTCTGCACTCTGAAGCTCCACTCTGAAGCTCCACTCTGCACTCTGAAGCTCCACTCTGAAGCTCCACTCTCCACTCTGAAGCTCCACTCTCCACTCTGAAGCTCCACTCTGAAGCTCCACTCTGAAGCTCCACTCTGAAGCTCCACTCTGCACTCTGAAGCTCCACTCTGCACTCTGAAGCTCCACTCTGCACTCTGAAGCTCCACTCTGCACTCTGAAGCTCCACTCTGAAGCTCCACTCTGCACTCTGAAGCTCCACTCTGAAGCTCCACTCTGCACTCTGAAGCTCCACTCTGAAGCTCCACTCTGCACTCTGAAGCTCCACTCTGAAGCTCCACTCTGCACTCTGAAGCTCCACTCTGCACTCTGAAGCTCCACTCTGCACTCTGAAGCTCCACTCTGCACTCTGAAGCTCCACTCTGCACTCTGAAGCTCCACTCTGAAGCTCCACTCTGCACTCTGAAGCTCCACTCTGCACTCTGAAGCTCCACTCTGAAGCTCCACTCTGCACTCTGAAGCTCCACTCTGCACTCTGAAGCTCCACTCTGCACTCTGAAGCTCCACTCTGCACTCTGAAGCTCCACTCTGCACTCTGAAGCTCCACTCTGCACTGTGCTCCTGAAAGGACAGTTCTGGGACACCATGACGCACCACTACCCTTCGGTGTCAGTGTGTGACCAAGAAACGCAGGGATCCGTGATACACATGTGGGGGTGCATGTGTGCGTGCATACATGTGTATGTAACAGAAAGCGGTGTCGATCGTGTCGTGACAGAGTTGGTTCATGACAATCGTCTCGCGGTGGCTGTTCTAGTCTGACGGTGACCTTGGACGTGGTTTGTTTCTCTCGTCCGCTCATGCAATCCTGGGCCGGACAAGAGAACATTCAGACCTGTCACCGGTGGCTCTTGGGCGGCCGGGGACCCGTCTCTAGAGCTCAGGATGGGGGGCTGGGGACGGGAGGGGTGGGGGCCTGAGCGCTCTGCGCTCTCCGTCAGCCGCGGCCCACTCAGTACACGGGGCTCTGGCAATCTCCGTCACAGACTGCCTAGGACTGCCTAGGAGTGTACGGGGCTCTGGCAATCTCCGCCACAGAGTTCCCAGGAGTACACGGTGCTCCGGCGATCTATGCCACTGTGCATTAGAGCTGGTGTGTCTAGTAGTACATGGGGCTCTGGCGATCTCCGTCACGGACTGCCTATACGTGCACGGTACTCTGGCAATCTCCGCCACAGAATTAGGGAGGGGGAGCAAGGGAGGTGCCGGCAATGCCGGAACAGAATCGGGGGCGTTCCCGGCGTCGCGTGACGTCGGCAAAAGCCAAAGAATGTCGGGAACGCCCCCGTGTCTGGTCCGGCATTGACGGACAGGCCCCTCGTCCAATGGCAAGGCTCCATTTACGGAGCCAGCCAATGAATGAGGAGGGCCGACCCAAAGCACACTACAATTCTCATCAGGTTTTCGCCTGCGCGAAAAAGATGCGCATAGTAGTACATGGGGCTCTGGCGATCTCCGTCACGGACTGCCTATACGTGCACGGTACTCTGGCAATCTCCGCCACAGAATTAGGGAGGGGGAGCAAGGGAGGTGCCGGCAATGCCGGAACAGAATCGGGGGCGTTCCCGGCGTCGCGTGACGTCGGCAAAAGCCAAAGAATGTCGGGAACGCCCCCGTGTCTGGTCCGGCATTGACGGACAGGCCCCTCGTCCAATGGCAAGGCTCCATTTACGGAGCCAGCCAATGAATGAGGAGGGCCGACCCAAAGCACACTACAATTCTCATCAGGTTTTCGCCTGCGCGAAAAAGATGCGCAGAGCGCATCTTTTTGGCGAGGCAAAACCTAAAAAGGACTCGGAGCCCGCCTCTTGCCTACCATTTGATGGCTTACCTGGCACTCTTCTTTACAACCTCATAATTCATCAAGTCAGGCCTAAGATCATTTCAATTCTTCTCTGTGGAGCAAGGAACACGCACTGATTAATTCAAGGATATCACTGCACTCAGCTGCTCCTGACGCGATTGAAGAACTATTTTGTTCTTTTTAACTTCCAGTGCCTCCCCTGCAAACAGAAGCCATGTGATTTGCAAAACGTGTCCAGAAGGACAAACAAAATTGCAAAGATTTATTTTCTATAGTCAAATTCCTTTTATTTTGCCGAGTCTTATTTTCTCACTTTGCACTCATGTTTTGTTTTTGCTCATGGGCGCTTCACAAAAGGTTAGGATTATCTCATGCAAAGAGATATTGTTACTTTCTTATGTGTAATTTCTAAAATTATGCTTTAACACATCATGCAGTACACTCCAATACACCTCACTCCTTTCAGCCCCAGTCCAATCTACCCCACCTCACCCCACAATCTGACCCACTCAATCCAAACCACCCAGAACAATCAAATTCACCCACTCCAATCCGAACCACTCACCCCGTCCAGTCCAATCCAATCCACCACACTACAATACTCCCAACCGACCCGCTCCAATCTGCCCCACTCCAATCCAAAACAATCTGCCCTACTCCAATCATCCACACTCCAATCTGCCCCACTCCACTCCAAAACAATCTGCCCCTCTTCAATCTGCCCCATTCCACTCTAAAACAATCTACCCCACTGCAATTTGAAGCAATCCAATCTGCCCGTTCCAAACCAAGTCTGTCCTACTCCAAACTGCCCCACTCCAATTCAAAACAATCTGCTCCATTCAATCTGAAGCAATCTACACTATTCCAATCTACCCCACTCCAATCCTAAACAATCTGCCTCACTCCACGTTGCCCCACTACATCCCAATTCACCTCCCCTCACTCCAGTCCACCCACTCCAATCCAATCCACCTCACCCACCCCATGCCACACCAATCCAATCCAGCCCAATCCAAACTACCCCACTCCAATCCAATCCATCACACCCCTGTCCAGTCCACCCGATCCACCTCTCCTCCAATTCACCCCACCCCACTTCAATCCAAAACAATCTGCCCACTCCAATCCAAAACAATCTGCTCCACTCCAATCTATCTCATTCCAGTCTGCTCCACTCAAGTCTGCCCCACTCCAATCCAAAACAATCAGTTCAGTTCATAATCTTTTATTCGGTTACCACTTATTTGCAACCATAAAAAGTACAGAATTTTAAAACAGTAAATTAAAAGAAAAATACAATTTATGATAAGTAAACAAACTTGCTACAGAATTTAAAACTATAAAGCTATAAAAATTTAAAAGAAAGAAAGGTTAAATAAAAAAATTTCAAAAAAAGACTTACGCAAGCATTAAAGAGAAAATTTCTTAACAGTCGTACGCTTGGCGTATCTTAATGCTTGCTTTTAAAAAGAAGGCTATGCACTTTGCAACATATACTGAGTCCAAGAGCTGTAAAAAGTGAAAAGCAGGATAGCAGGACCTGTAACCAGTTAAACGAAGAAGTGGGAGAATCCAAGATTTTCGTGGTGATTTGTAATATTTACAAGAGAAAATAATGTGAATTGTTGATTGAGTGGATAATCCTCACAAGGGCAGTTCGTGAGGATACTCGACCAGTTTTGAATTTTTGGAAAGGAAACTAGACGAAAAAAGGAATTAAAACGAAATCTTGTCAAAAGATATTTCTCATAATTAGACAAATAATAATTTAATTAAGGTTGTATACCTTTAACCGGTTGAATTGCACAAATTTGAGAGTTCGATGGTTTTGCAATCTCCGTTAGATTGCGCAATTCTCTCAGGTGGTCCAAACATATCTTTTTTAGCTCTTTTCTAGAAATGTCCTCCACACTAGGTGGATCAATGAAGTAAGAGCTACGCCCAAGATCGTTAAAGAAATTCCCCACATAAACTAGCCATGGGATCCTGCGCCAGTTGGTTAAAGCCATGCAGTCTGTAATCAGGGAACGCGTTAGGTGACACTCAGGTTTAGTCCATATACATTGCCATAGAAGAATTGGTTGAGAACGTATGGTATCAATGATATATTCCATGCCAAGCTCATTATGTGAGGCATAGTTCGGAGCACTTTGTGGAAGAGCCAGCAAGTATTTGACAAACCCATTCTCTATTATTTGGATAGAGTCTATTGGACCATAGCCCCATACGCCTGCTCCATATGTGGCCACGCTGTGGCATTTTGCGTAATAAATTTTCTAAAGTTCGGGGGGTGCAGGTTTGCCTAGCCTTCTCGAAAAGGAGACCAGGGCCGATGTTGCTCGCTGGAAAAGAAGTTTTCTACTGACCGTGGCCTGTCGCCAGCTTAAAGAGTCGTCCACCAGAATGCCTAGGTATGGATAGACAGAAGTTTTTTCCAGTCTTCTTTTTTCCACCAGGATTGGTTTAGAATTCTTAACCTTAGGACCAATGTGCATGGTAAATGTCTTTTTTATGTTGATTTTGAGACCAAGAGAACCCATAAAGGAGCAATATTTATTAAGTTGTTTTTGAAGTTGATTCAGTGTTCGAGCTATAATGACCGAGTCATCTGCATATAGCAGTGTTGGTATAGGGCACGATTAATCTGGGGTAGATCCTGGCTCCCTTCCAGCATAGCCTGCTCAAGTCCATTGGTATAAAGATTGAACAGGAAGGGAGCCAGTACACAACCCTGTCTTACCCCCCTTCCTATGTGAAAAGAAGGAGAGAGCTCTCCGTTAACTCCAAATCTGACACGTGCCGTGGCGTCAGAGTAGAGTTCACGGAGGAAGGCTATAAGGGCTGGGTCCACCCCAAGGTCACTAAGAATAGCCCAAAGTTTGGAATGCTGGACACAGTCAAATGCTGCACTGAGATCGACGTACACAAGAAAGATGTTACCTCCTTTTGCACCCACATACTTTCCAATCAAGAGGGCAAGATTCAAGGCCTGCTCCACAGTACCAAGACCCTTCTGGAAACCGTATTGCAGGTCGGTCATGATGTTATTATCTTGGGCCCATGATTGTAATCGGTCCAGAGCTACCCGACCTGCAACTTTGCCTATGGCGTCCAGAAGGGAAATAGGCCTGTAGCAGGCAGGATCATTGCGATCACCCTTTTTAAAGATGGGAAGCAGGATGGACGTTGACCAAGACTCTATTAGCCCTATTGATAATGCTGCGGCCAAGACCTGGGTAAGAAGTGGTGACCAAAGTTCAAAGTTGTGGAGCAAAAAGTCCAGCGGAACACCGTCAGGTCCGGGGGCTTTTCCGGGTTTCGACGCCTTGAGTGCTTTAGTAACCTCTTCGTGATTAAATTGGATGTTGATCGGGTAGCTATTCTTCCCCGACTTATTGCCTCCAATATGTTCTTCCCCTAAAGTGTCCATGTCGGAATTCCCAAAGATTTTAGAGAAGTGAAGGACCCATTCGGCTGCCGTAACTGCAACGTCTAGATGCTGTCCCTTTGTTGTATCGGCCAAAAAGGGGGATCTAATAACTTGCCAGAAGAGGGCACTATCTTTGCTTTGACAGCTGTCATGCAACTGTGCCCAAAGAGTTTCCTTAATTTCTCTCCTGCGTTCCACTCTGGCTTTATTATAAAGTTTTCTTAAATTGGAAATTTCCAAAATATCCCTCGTGGGTCTGTGAAGGGCTTCCTTTAGGTTCGAGAGGGCCTTGCGACAGTCTGCATTAAACCATCTCTCAGAGGCAGACTTATTGTTCCTATGCTTGCCAGAAAACTCTTGTCCAATTACCTTCAAAATATTTTGGAAGCTAACCATGATTATTTGGGGAGAGGAGTCGGTTGATAGACAGTCAAGTACCCAAGGTCTAGTTTTTGCAAGAACTCTCTCCGTGATTACAACTGGTTCTACTTTAGCCCATTTAACCGTGTAACCGTTCAGTTTGTTCATGGTTAGTGAGTTTTGTCTTAGATGGCTTGTGGTGATGGGGTGCAATTTGCCCTTTTTTGGCTTTACTCTTACACTAATGGGGAAATGGTCACTACTAACTTCCGTCCCAGTAGAGAAATTGGCCACTTGCCCCTTTAGGCTCTGGGAGGTCATAATATAATCATTAATGGTTGAGGACCCCCTGCCATGGAACGTTGGTGAGAAATCTATTTGGGGTTCTACTAAATTATTTACAAAGTCAAGCTCTAGGGAAAATAAGGACTCATTTAATTTGTTACCACAGGTGGAATGACCAAAATGGAACAAAGAACTACCGTGTTCGTCCTGCAGTCCACAGTTTCCATTTTTGGAATTAGTGCATAGTGGGAGGTTAAAATCACCGCCCCAGATTATATATACTGGGGATGTCTGTAATTCATTTTGCAGGGATTCTAAAAAAGTGGTAATTTCGGTTAGCGTTTTTATACAGTCCATTGTGTCTGAATTGTTATAATAATTAATCAAGATGTAGGTACTGTTTTTGTTAAAATTTACTTGCAGAATTTGATAACTCGGGTGTTCTTTTAATTTACATAGGGATGTGGGAGACAGAGTATTAGCAACATAAACTGTCAGTCCTCCCTTTGGTCTACCCATAGCTCCCTTAGTTGCTGGGATATGAAAAGTTTTATATCCCATTAGGTGGTTTGGTGTAACTGACCATGTTTCCTGGAGACAAACTATCTGATGTTACCGTACCGTATCAAGCCATGGTTGCAATGACATCTTAGCACGCAGACCTGCGACGTTCCAATATAAAATTGAGAAGCTCAGATCTGCAATGTTTGGATAGTCATTTGGCTGAGATGGTGGTTGAGAATCAGGGGATTGCAAAAGCGAGCACACTGGTAGGATCACAGTGTTTTTTTTTAGCATTATCCTGATTTCTAATCTGATGTGAGTTTATAACGTTAACTCCAGTAGGAGTCTCCAAAGGACTAATCTTTATTGTGTTTAGGATGGAATGGGGAGATTCTAAGGTGGGACCTGTCTTATTAGTATTTATTATAGACGGAATTAGTTCTGGAAGGACTTGAGAGTTAGACAGATTTAATTTTAAATCGAGACTTTCCGGGGGACCGGGAGTTTTAGGGGCCTGGGTCATACTCGTTGTAATCGCTAACGGTCAATCTACCATTTCCAGACAATCATATCTATTACTGGTTGGAAAACCCTGCCAACCATCCGTTGAAAAGTGGGGCCTACCAGAATGCCAGAACTGAGTCTGCCAATCTCTACTCCTATTTCTATTTCTATAACTGTAGCCCACTTGGTTCCAGTGCCCTTCCCGTGGGATTTGCCAATTTGAAGTAGGAAAATATTGACGTGTATTCACTGGGGGGTAGAAAAAGGAAAGATGACGGGCGTCAATTCCGCCCTTTTTTCCCAGTGTTGGCCAGGAGCAGATGTAGTCGACAGTAGTTGGATCATCACAATTTACTATGATGCAGTCGCCCTGAATTGATTTACGTTCATCCCATATCCAGGTTACTCTACGAACTGTGGAGATCCTGCCAGAATGGCAGGACTCTAAGGGTCTGTTTAAGCTTAGCCACTGCAGGACCTTATTTTTAAGTGACCAAGCGGATTCGTTGGTGCCCTCAGTTAGTTCAGGTACTCCTGTAAGGATAACCGTGTAGGGGGATGCCTCGGGTGGGAGGTGTACTGGGCGCCTTGGTCGCCCTCCCTTTTTAGCTGTCACCGAGGATTTTGTTCCCACCGTTTTAGGAGATGAAAATACCTGTCTGTTATTAGTGGGTTGGATTGCATTTTTCACAGGCCCTGGAGGGACTTGGGGCGGGACAGTGGACATTGTAGTCGTCGTTGATATACCTGCCACTGGATTTAACTGCTGTTGGACTAAGGGGGTAATGTGCTTTGATTTCATAAGGGATGAAGTAGCCACTGCGGGCTGTAAACTTCCGGCACCCGGTTGTACCAATTGGGGAGTATTTATCGGGTAGTTAGGTTTCCCTTTCCCTTGTTTGGGTGGATGTAAACTAGACACGCTAGGTGGAATACGTGTTAGAATTGCTAGCTGAGTTTCAAGATGCCTCATACTAGTTTCCAGAGGTTTTAGGAATTGGGTGAAGAGCTCTCTGATAGTAGTTAGTATTTGCGCGGTGGAATTACAGACTATACAGGAGCCCCCCAACTGGGTCTTTTTAGATGAATTATCAGAAGAATTCTCCGCAGTAATAATAGGCACTGGGGAGTTGTTAGCATTTGATGTGATTGAGCTTGGTTGTGTAAATTGAGTGAACTGTGTGAACTGCCCCCCCCGGACTCCAAAGGGGTATCGAGCTCTACTACGTTACCACGTGACTTACTATATCCCCGTTTCGAATTGGCACCTTCTCTGACCCCACGGAGCTGTTTATCTAGAGTTGTTTCCAATGTTCCCAGAGTTTGACATAACTCAAGGTCTGGGGTGTTTTCTAAGTCTACTGACGAAAAGGAGTCGGATTCAGATTGGGTTGCGGACAGATCCACAGAACATGGCACTGTGTGGATAACTGCAGCCGTAGCAAATGGTGTCGGTATACAAGTGGTAGGGGCTATACAAGTGATAGGGACTTGTTGGATAGGAGAGGCTGCTGTGGCCAAAGGGCCTATCGAGGAGCGTTTCGCATTAGCGAGATCCAAGGAAACTCTGCGCTCCAGAATGGAAATACTCTGATCGATGACCTCATTTGTTCGTAAAATAAATTGGTCTATTGGTCCAGTAAGCTGGGCTACACTTAGTGCAGATTTAGTTTTACTTTTGGATCCTCGGGTCATATTGCTCAGGTCAAAAGAACAGGACAGACAGCAACAACAGCGAACAAAGTTTTATGGCAAAAATCAAAGGGGATGGCCCGAACCGAACCGATCCCTACCGGTCACTAACGGGCAACAACGGGCCCGCCCTTGGCCCGGGCTTTGCCTGGGCGCTCCCGCGCGCTCCCGCGACGCGGGTGATGACGGCGATTTAAAGCGCCTCCTGGCGCGTGCCTGCCGTGTCCGCCACTAAGCCCTCTGGGAAAGGTAGTCCCCTGCTCGGCGGCCGCTTGGTTGAAATCGTGGCGGCGGGGGGGACTACAGGGCAGGACCAGCGGCAACAAAGCAAGGTTGTGGGGAAAGTCTCAGGCAGCAGGCAGCAGGGGGTTTAACAGCGGAGCACCCGCTCCAACGCTGTATGAATGCAGATGCGGAACACCCGCTCCACCGGCGATGACGGCGATTTAAAGCGCCTCCTGGCGCGTGCCTGCCGTGTCCGCCACTAAGCCCTCTGGGAAAGGTAGTCCCCCGCTCGGCGGCCGCTTGGTTGAAATCGCGGCGGCGGGGGGACTACAGGGCAGGACCAGCGGCAACAAAGCAAGGTTGTGAGGAAAGTCGCAGGCAGCAGGGGGTTTAACAGCGGAGCACCCGCTCCAACGCTGTATGAATGCAGATGCGGAACAATCTTCCCCACTCCAATCTACCTCATTATAATCCAAAACAATCCACCCCACTCCAATCCGCCAACTCCAATCCACCCCACCCCACCCCATTCCAATCCACCTCACCTCACTTCACCTCAACACAAACCAATCCACCTCACCCCAATCCAGTCTACTCCACTCCAATCCAATCCAACCCACCCCAATCTAATCCTCCCAATCCAGCCAAATCCAATCCACCCTACTCCAATCCGCCCCACTCCAATCCACCTCACTCCAATCCACCCCACCCCACTCCATTCCAATCCATCTAATCTCAACTCACCCCAAACCAATCCACCTCACCCCAATACAGTCTACTCCAATCCACCCCACCCCAATCCAATCCTCCCAATCCATCCACATCCAATCTACCCCACTGCAATCTACCCCACACCAATCTACCCCACACCAATCTTCCCCACCCCAATCCAATCCACCACAACCCAATCTACCGCACTCCAATCCAATTCACCCCACCCCAATGCAATACACCACAATCCAATCCACCCCACTCAATCCAGTCCACCTCACTCCAATCAAGTCCACCCCACTGCAATCCCATCTACTCCACTCCATTCCACCCATCCCACACCAATCCAATTCATCCCATTCCATTTCACCCCACTCCATTCCACCCCACCCACTCCTGCCCACCCTACCCCACTCCAATCCAATCCACTCCACTCCAGTCCAGCACACCACAATCCACTTTAATTCACCCCTCCCTAATCCACCCGTCCAATTCACCCCACCCGATTTCAGTCCAACCCACTTCATTCCTCCCCACTGCAGTCCAATCCACCCCACTCTACTCCAATCCTCCCAATTCTACCTCAATACAATCCACCCTATCCCAGTTAAGTCAAACCCATCCAGCCTACCACGCTCCAATCCACCCCACACCAGTCCAATATACCCCTCTCCTACTCTAATCCAGTCCACCCCAATCCAATCCAATCCATTCCAGTCCACCCCAAACCAATCTAATCCACCCCACTCCAAGCCACCGAAATCCAATTCACCTCACCCCTTTCAATCTACCCCACCCTAATCCACCCCATCCTGTCCATCCACACCAATCAACCCCTCTCTACTCAATCCAACCAATCTACCCTGATCCAATCAACCCCAATCTATTCTAGTCCAATCCACCCCACTATGTCAATCTAATCAAACCCACTCCACCGCATTCCACCTTACTCCACTACACTCTATGCCACTACACTCTACAACATTGCACTCTGACACTGCACTCTACCACACTCTCTTGCCACTGAACTCTTCTCCCCTCTATTCAACTCCAAGACACTCTAATCTAACAAATCCAGTCTACAACACTCTATTCCTCCACTCCACTCTATGACACTCCAAGCCACTAACTTTTATCTATGCTGAACAGCAGCCACAGCGGTGTACAACATGGCAGAATTTAATTTCCAAAGCCAACAGCACTTGTATAGGCGAGACCTATTGGCTTTGCCAGTGCTTGTTCTTCATTGTGCCATATTAGAGCACCTTCCAAGGTGCAAGTTCACGATTAGCACTGTGCAACAACCTCTCTTGTGTTGGAGTTAAAAGTCTATAATGTTGTTCCACCTATATTAATAATCTAGGGCACATGCAGGGTACAGCTGACAACTGACTTGCCTCTTAGTTCACTAGTAGCGGGAGACATCAATATTTATGAATTCATGTATAAAAACTATCACTTTTAAAAATACCTGTCTGTGAATTGATATATTGTGATGTACTAAGGTGAACCACTTCTGCGTTTTAGAGAAATACAGTGTACATTTTTTTTAAAAGCATTTATCATATGATTACATGTTGTGTGTTGCATGATTTACATGCCAAATATGTTTAAAGCATGGGTCCTTAGAGCCAAGCCAGACATTTGGCTCAGCTCTCAATGGTAATTTGTTGCCTCCTTAGAGACCGTCGCAAACAAGTTTGATTCTCCCAGGGGATACGGGCTGGTATCTCCCGCTCAGGAGCATAGATTAGTTAGTAGGATTCAGAAGGTGTGAATCTCAAATTCCTGATAAATAGCAGTGTGCGAAATTTGCATAAATTGCTCCCGTGTAATTGCGCAATATTTCAGAAAAATTGCACACATTTACATAAAACCCAAATCCATTATTTAGTGCTACATTTTGGCAAAAGGCGTCTGTGTGAATTTTGAAACAAGAACTGTAAACAACAGCTGCTCGCTTTCTGTTGTTCCTGTACATTCAGTGTATATTTTTACAATGAATGGCACACCTTTTTATACCAATATATTTTTTATTGCAGTATATTTTTACTCTGAATGACGCATCTATACACAAAGTGACATAATATTGGAGAATTCACTTAACAAGAGTAATGTAAAATTACGCTAATTATGCAGGTGTATTTTTAATTCTTCCTATAGGCGTAACAATTACCCCCCCCCCTCCCAGACCCCGTAGTGCGAGGGGGCCCCCGATCTCCAGGGGGCCCCCCTTTGGGCACTGTGCATGGCCAGACATGAGAGGTCCTGTCTGGGTCTGGAGCGTGGCCCAGCAATGCCAAGTATCACGGGTTGGCCTAGCACATTTTAAGACATGTCCCCACATCACCGAAATAAAAATGATTATCACCCATATTGTTCGCCTCTCCATTTATCAAAAAACATTGGTGTCATTTTGGCGTAGTTCGGCACTCGTCTGTTTACTCATTACAAGGTGTCCCAGGAATTATGAGCCTGGGCCTAGAGGCAAGGTAGCAATGGTTGCTATAGAAATCGCCTCTGGGCCCCGATTGCTACAATTTTATTTCTTGCACTCATTTAGTTACATTTCGTCAGGACCCCTGGGCCCATGTGCTGCTGTGATAGAATCGCGCTCTCTACAGCCACCCACCCCTACCCTTCCACTTCCCCATTGCTACAACTTCAGAATTAGACTAGGTGAAATTTTAATTATGCCGGTGAAATGTGCTCTGCGAAACTTGAATTACTCAATGTCACAAATTTTCACCTGCAGGAAACTCGTTCTTGCAAATAAAAAAAATGTACTCAGACTTTTTCTGCTCACACCAGTGCTTTGGTATGGCATGTCACTTTTTATACACAGTACTTCCTTGCACGAAAACTAGACACTGACAAACTACATATCCATCTCAAAGCTTCATTTTGTAAAACAATACAAAAAACACAATTGCGTACAACCCTTTGGAGAATGAGGCACCTCGTCCTCCTACCCCTACAGAGAAGAGAACTCCCCTTGTACTCATCGGTTTCACACACTGACAAGACTTTTCAGAGAATGGATGATCGCAACAGAGTGAAAGTGAGTTAAAGTACTTTCAGCAAAGTGCGAGTGTGTGTGTGTGTGTGTGTGTGTGCGCAAGTGTGAAGTAATTGTGAGAATGAGGGCGTGAATTTGTACGTGTAAAAGAGCGAGGGCCAGAATTTGAATGTGAACGAGTGTAAATGAGACTGAGCTACTGAATGACTGAGAATGAATGAATGAGGTAGCATGAGGGGGAAAGATGTGTCAATCACATTATGCATGAGGGAGCAGCATGTAAACATAACTGAGTGCACGTCAATTCTAAACTGTGAGTGCGAGCTTGAATGATTAGAAGTTATTGCATTAGGAGTGCAAAAGTGTGTAATGTGGTGTGGTGGGCAGGCCTGGCGCTAGGCATGGGCAGCATGGGCAGCTGCCCAGGGCCTCGCGCTCAGGTGAAAGGCAGGGGGCCCCCCCTGCTTCACTATGAAATGAAACACCTTCACAGATTGCCCACCTGCTCCAACAGGGCCCCCTCCCCACACAATTACAATACACATGTGAGATGTCTGGAGTTGACCATTGATGAAAAGCAGCGAGACTCCCAAGACTTTCGATGCCGCTTGATGCAAACCACCTCTAATTCACCCTAAGATTAGCGATCAAAATAACGAGGCAGGCTCTGGGAACTGGAAGGCGAAGAACAGGTTTATTTCTCCAGAGGAGAACACATCACATCAGACACCGGGGCTATCGTCAGGAGGTGGTCTAACTGCATCTCTGTGGCATGGCCTTTTATATGCTTTTTCGTCAGTTTATTACATGGTCAAACATTCCTGGCATCAGTTTATTGCATAGTCAAACATCCTTGGAATCCCCGCCTCAAGCTAGTTCCCACACAAACCCAGCAGCAATCTTCCCTCCACCCAGATCTAACATATGATCGCTATCTCGCAGCTGGACATTCCGACAGGATCTAAAACATGTGGGATCGGTCAGATCTAAGGAGTCGTGTCACTGATTAAATTCCGGCCCCTTTGTAGGTGAAGCAAGTTCTGTCGTATGTGGGTAATAAACTATGTCCACAGGGGTCGGTTAGTGCCTGGGACCGGATTGAGTGGCCAGGTGCAGGGAAGGAGGTTATCAAAGGGGGCTTGCCTGTGCGTGGAGGATGAAAGGATGAGCGGGTTGGGTGCGAGAAGTGACTCCGGGGCATTGTCATGCTGACAAGGTTTTACGACCCTGGTACATGTGTTCAGGCTTAGTCAGAGCACGGGGGGATGATAGCGAGGTCGGGGTAACTCACAGCTGACCAACAGAGTATGAAATGGCCGCGATGTCTAAAATGGTTGCTGCTTACGCGCACGTAAAGGCCTTCGCTAAGCAAGATGGCACCGGCAATGTTCATATTTATCGTTTTATTTTCTACAGTCCTCCCTTTGAACATAGTCCAGCCAGCTTGCTAGTCTATCTCAATGGCCATAATGTCCTGTATCTCTCTATCGTTTATTACTCTCATCTTCGTGAGCTCAGTGTCCATAGTCTTAGGGTGCAAGGAGTTCAGGCAAATAGAACATAAAAGTGGTATACAATGTTTCCTCAAACAACAACCACATATTATTAATATTGGAACCAAGAGGATCATCATTATTTTCCAGCCCCATTCTTTCAAAATGCCCCAAAACTAGCTTCCAAGTGTCCAAGTCTCTGACTCCTGATGGATTTCTGACGCCAGCCTGTGGAGGTGTTTAATTGCCTTGAAAACAGAGGGTGAGTTGTCAGGGACATAAGTACAGCAACTGGCTCCGATGATACGGCATGCTCTTCCACGATCCGCTAGTACCACGTCTAGAACAATGCGGTTCTTTAAAGCCACCAGGCGGACCGCCTGAAGCTCAGCTGTGTTGGTGAGGATGCCAGCAGTGACGTTCAAGGCTGTTTCAACTGCTTGAGTTTGGTGCCGGATGACTTGGCTGTTTGCCATCGGACCCCATAGCGGGACGAGTCCTTTTGCCACGTCGAGGAACTGTGATGTGGCAGAGTATGCTTGTTCTGTGTCTTTGGAACGCCTTTCTCTGTGGTGGTCTGCAGGTGCTGTGTAGGTTAGAGGCAGAACAAAAGCGATGTAGCACGTGCCCTCCCAGCCTTTTGGGAGCCAGGTGTAGGCTTTGGTACCACAGATGAAGTACATGTTGGGTTATGCAACAAATAAAGGGTGGTCGGCAGTGTTCAGAGTCTTCGTTATTTGGCAAGAGCTGTGACCCACGATCTTAGTCCCATGGCCTCCGATGCAGACAAGGCCTGAGACGTTCACCACCGATAGTGCCACTGTCAGAGTTGCGGCAGTTCGTTTCTTTAGATAGGAAAAGGTAAGTCTGGCGGGGTTGTTGTACACTTGCATTTCAAATCGTTCTTTGGCGGGAATGTTCATTGGAAAGGTTGCATTCGAAGTCAGATGGCAGAAGGGAGCGGATGTTCTTCCCGTTTTGACGGCTGGAATGCCAGAAACCGGTCCTCGGAAGCTTGTTTCCGGTCCAGGGAAGGCATGGCTTGGCAGTTCGGGCTGGACTGTTCCCATGATGCACAGGGTCAGACTGATTTGCATATAGCCATGTCTGAACTGGGGTGGCAGAGTGGGCTAAAGAACAGTGATGGATCAAACCCAGATCTTTTGACTGGGTGTGAGTGTTTGATTGGTACTGATGCTCCGTCCATCACGACCCCCTTTTGTACCGCTTTTGGCCGCCATAAGTGAGGCAGGGTATGCTCAGACGTGAGTCCCTTGCTCACTTTGCCACTGGATTCAAGCAAGCCGGGCTGAAGACGGCTGGAATGCCAGAAACCGGTCCTCCGAAGCTTGTTTCCGGTCCAGGGAAGGCATGGCTTGGCAGTGCGGGCTGGACTGTTCCCATGAGGCACAGGGTCAGACTGATTTGCATATAGCCATGTCTGAACTGGGGTGGCAGAGTGGACTAAAGAACGGTGATGGATCAAACCCAGATCTTTTGACTGGGTGTGAGTGTTTGATTGGTACTGATGCTCCGTTCATCACAACCCCCTTTTGTACCGCTTTTGGCCGCCATAAGTGTGGCAGGGTATGCTCAGACGTGAGTCCCTTGCTCACTTTGCCACTGGATTCAAGCAAGCCGGGCTGAAGACGGCTGGAATGCCAGAAACCGGTCCTCGGAAGCTTGTTTCCGGTCCAGGGAAGGCATGGCTTGGCAGTTCGGGATGGACTGTTCCCATGAGGCACAGGGTCAGACTGATTTGCATATAGCCATGTCTTAACTGGGGTGGCAGAGTGGGCTAAAGAACGGTGATGGATCAAACCCAGATCTCTTGACTGGGTGTGAGTGTTTGATTGGTACTGATGCTCCGTCCATCACGACCCCCTTTTGTACCGTTCTTCCCGTTTTGTTCAGCCAGAACTCGTAAAATTGTTTGATATTTCCCATCGGATGTGGCATTGTCTTTGTAGCTCTCTTGCAGGAGCATTAACCAGGCAAGGCAAGATCCATGAACAGAAAAGGGTGAAGGGATGAAACGAATGGAATGTTCAGTGGCATGAGGTAGCAACCCACAGATCCAACAGTTCGTGGCATTTGCGGCAAGATTGTGCTGGTGCAATAATTGTACGAAATAATTATTCCAGAATTCTTTGCGTCGTTCTCGGACGCGTGGTGACAGTGACACCAGATAGTGTTCTTTCTTGGTGGTGGGTTGCATGGTGGGTGACATTGTCCTGTAAGCAGGAGCACTCTCTTCAACGATCCAGACTGTGACCATCAGCAAGAGGCAGTTGAGAGATGCTGCCACGAGGGTTATTGTCTTTGTACTGTGCAATTTGGCAAGTTTGGAGTTGTCGCTGTGGTTCTTCGGTCGTCCGGGTTCTTCCATCACCTTCAAGAGGCTCAACTACTGGCAGGACCACATACTTTCGTCTAGCGTTTCTTCTGGTAGCATTTGTAGTGTTAGCTACCGTTCTGAGACTTTTGACTCAGTTAGTGACCTGCTTGTCGGAGCACTCTCCTTTCATCGATCTCAAATTGTACCCTTTCTTGGATGGTACCGTGGGGTCGGGAAACTCTGCCAGTTCAAGTGTCTCTGACTGTGGGTAGCAACTCAGGGCTGGTCAGTCTTTTGTCAGGAGCTCTTCTTGGCTGTTCACTTCTTCGGGGGCCGTCAGTGCCAGAGATATCTTCTTACAGTGGTGCACATGAAGCCAGTTTCTTTTTCCTCCCACTCAAAGGGCAGTTCGGGTGGTGATCAAGACTTGCCAGGGGCCCGTCCACCTGGGTTCCAGACTCTTCGACCTCTGAAAATTTCACGTCAGCACGAAGTCCCCAGGCTTGATATCCTGTCCTGGGCCCCTGGATACGTCTGGTATGGCTTGCTGCACCTGTTGATGGATAAGTGTTAGTCCGTTCGTTAATTTGTACAAATAGTCGGACATTAGTATGTCCGGGACATCATTAATGGAGGTTGGCTTTGATGCCACCCAAATGTTCATAGGCCTGCCGAAGACTACTTCGTAAGAGGTCAGTCGGTGTTTGGTTGGGGTGGAGCGCATTGACAGCAATGCCAGTGTGAGGGCGTCGGGCCATTTCAACCCAGTTGTGGTGACTATTTTTGCTAGCTTCAGTTTTAGTGTGGCGTTGCGTCTTTCTACCAGGCCCGCTGACTGGGGGTGGAAAACGGCGTGGAACTTTTGCTTTACCCCCAACCCTTTCAGTATATTTTGTATTACTTCTGCTACGAAGTGGGGGCCATTGTCGCTCCATAAAATTCTACAAAGGCCATATCGGGGGAAGAACTCCTTCAGTAATACCTTCGCAGTAGCTAAGGCGGTGTTGTCACGGGTGGGGTAGGCCTCCACCCATTTGCTAAAGGCACATGATCGCTAGAACGTATTTTAGACCATGGCACCTCTCAAGCTGGATGTAATTCATCTGGAGGACTTCGAAGGGGTGATCAGGGACTCCAAACCCTCCTCGTGGTACTACGGTCCCTTTCCCTGGATTGTGTTGCAGGCATACTATGCATTGCTGTACTAGGCGTTTTGCTGATTCTGCTATCTTGCTGTTATGCCATACTCTGGTGATCAGTTCGGTCTTGGGGGCAGATCCTATGTGTGCTGGTAAATGTGCCATGGTCAATATGGGGATCAGATAGGCATTAGGTAGCAGCCATTTGTTTCCGTCTTTTGTCCTCCAGCAGCCTTCCTCGTCTTTCAGTCCCACCCGAGCCCATTCAGTCAGTTCGTCCTGTGTGCCTGTCGTTTGTATGTCCCTTACAGTCGTTCTAGTGTCAGTCCATTGTTATGCTTGTGACCTGGTCACGTACATTCGTGTCGTGGTTCTGTCCTGGGCTGTGGTTCGGGCAGTAATGTCGGCTAATGCGTTTCCCTGTCCAATGAGGTCGGTCACTTTCTTATGTGCCTGGCATTTAATCACTGCTAGCTGCTTGGGAGGAGGACTGCTTCTGTCAATGCGGAGACTAGATCTCCATGTAGGATGGATGTGCCGTGTGAAGTCAGAAACCCTCTTTCTCTCCACAGGATGGTGAACCACCCCGAAGGGGTACTGGCTGTCGGTGTATATGTTTACTGTCGTACCAGCTGCTAAAATACATGCTCGTGTGAGGGCAATGAGCTCTGCTGCTTGGGCGGATTGTTGGGCAATGCGAGCTGTCTCTAGGATGGTTCGGGCTGTGGTGACGTCATATGCAGCTGAGGTGGTGCCATCGGGAAGTTTGATGATCGAGCCGTCTACCCATAGTTCCCCATCTGGCTCTGGAAAGGCAGTGTCTCGGAGATATACTCTACTCTTTGTCTGTTCGTCAGTGAGGGTTACACAGTCGTGCAGTGAAGTCACACCAGGGTAATTTTCGGGTAGGGGTAGCAATGTGGCTGGATTGAGAGTGGTGCATCGCTTCAGAGCGATGTGTGGTGCTAGCAGGGTCAACTCGTAACCTGTCAGTCGTGCGCTAGTCAAGTGTAGGGTTTTGGTCTGGTTCAGTAGCGTGTCGACAGCATGGGGTACTAACACAGTGATTGGATTAGAGGGCACTATTCCTTCGCATTGGCGTATGGATACTGCTGCAGCTGCCACAGCGCGCAAGGACGCTGGCAACGCTCTAGCTACTGGGTCGAGGGTGGCAGAGAAATATGCACAAGGGCGATGTTTGTGACCAATTGATTGTGCTAAGACGGACAATGCACATCCCTCCCTTTCATGTGTGTAGAGGAAGAATGGTTTGGAGTAGTCCAGGGTTCCTAGAACAGGTGCTGAACAAAGGGCATCTCGCAATTCTTTGAATGCTGCCTGGCATTCGGGTGTCCAGGGGAAAGGTGATGGGGTGTCTTTGGCTTGGAGGGAGAGAAGGGGTTTGACAATGAGGCTAAAGTTCGGTAACCACTGTCGGCAGAAGGAGGTGAGGCCTATCAGAGAGCGGACTTGCTTCTGATTCTTGGGAACGGGAGTGTCTAGAATTGCCTGGATCCTGTCGGGTGTTATTTTCCACCCTTCTTTCGATAAGAGGTGACCTAAATATGTTAACTGTGGTTTGCAGAACTGCAATTTCTTTCGAGAAACTTTGTGGCCACTTTCTGCAAGGAAGTGTAGGAGTTGAATGGTGGCTGTGACGGCTAGTGGAGTGGTGTCTGCCTCTAGAAGGATATCGTCTACATACTGTATCAACACCACCCCGTCTGGTAATTGAACGGCATCTAACTGTCTTTTGAGCGCCTGGCTATAGATGCTCGGGCTCTCGGTGTACCCCTGGGGTGCTCGACAAAATCTATATGAGCGGGATCTTAGAGTGAATCCGAAAAGATAGAGGCTGTCTTGGTGAATGGGTATGGAGAAGATGGCATTCTTGAGATCGATAACGGTGAAAGTGGTAGCAGTTGATGGAATTAGGGTCAGGATGGTGGTGATGTCAAAAACTACTGGGTACTGTCGTACTACTATTTTGTTTATCTCCCGCAGGTCGATGATGAAGCTGTAGGCTTTTCCATCTCCCTCTCCCTGTCTCTTTATGATCTGTAAAATAGGACTATTACAAACATTGCTCACTACCTCTTCTACTACTCCTGCCTCAATTAGTGACTGTATGATTTCGGTCAAGGCTTTCTCGCCCTCTGGCAATATCTTATACTGGGGTATTTTCGGTAAGGTTGCGTCTTGTCGTATTGTCACGTGTACTGGGTCAATCATCATTTGTCCTACGTCTGAATCAACCCTAGCCCACAGATGCGAGGGTAAAGTGTCTAGTAGGGATGTGTCTGTCTCATAAATGGGATACATGTGTTGGGATGGATTATCTCTCGGGTGTTGGTGATTGTCATATAAGATGGCTCGTACTCCGGCCGGCGAACATCTGATAGTCGCATGGAAATGCTTCAGTAGATCGAGACCCATAATGGCATCTGGAGTGTTGGAGGAGAGAAGGAACGTTGTGTCGATAACATTGTTTTCAAGTTTGAAGGGGATCGGCCTGGACAAAGGGTTGGTGGAGGGCGTACCGTCAAATCCTATTGAGGTTATATGTGAGCCAGACAAGCGTGCCCTTGGAATCAGTCGTTTGGATAGCGCACTACGTGTTGCTCCTGTGTCTACCAAAAATGGCGACTCTGTGCCCAGGACCTTTGCGGTAACATAAGGGCCTTGCTGATCAACATAGAGCTCGGCTGGACCCCTCCCTTGCCCCTGGCTGTCCTATGCACAGTCATACATGTTGTCGTAATCTGTCTGTTGACACTGGTTCTGTCTAGGGCGGTCAAATGCGTTCACTCTTCCTGGCCTTCCTTCGCTAGCTTCACTTGCGTACCCTCTCCCACGTCCTCTTCCTCTCTGTTCATTTGTTATTTCCCTTATCCCTCTGCCCCTACTAGCTCCTGATAAGGATGGGCATTGGGATTTCCAGTGTCCGTATTCTTTGCAAAATGCGCATTGATACTGTCCTAAGTCCTGGCGTCGTACATATGGTGTCAATGAGTCATTTCTAGGAGGCTGTACTCAAGGGACATTCTGTTGATATCCTCCTTTATATTGTTCCCGTCCTGTATTCACCCCTTGGAGTTGGGCTATCATTACTCTTTCCTTCAAGTCCTTCTTTTTCTTTTCTGTGGCTCTGTCATTCTCGTTTTTCTGATGTTCATATTACTGGGCCATTTGGAGAATAGCCCCTGGCTTAGAGGCTGCCCAACTACTTTCGCTAGTTTGTAATTTCTCTGATACCTCCGGCAGCCGTCCTTTGACGTAATTTTGCACGAAGAAGTGGTGTCCGGTCGCAGTGGACATGTCCTGTCCACTGTAATCGGAGAACACTGTTTCGAATCTCGAGAAATACTCGGAGACATCCTCTTGTTATTTCTGGCAGCACGCTGTTACTATAGACCAGTCTATCTTTTTCTCCGGTATCCGTGTTTTTACCTTCTGCACTATTTTACCAGAGAGGTCCAATATAGCTTTAACTGGTTTTTGGCCAGGATTCCGCTTTTTATCTAATGTGCTGAGTTGTTCCTAGGTGTGACCGAGCAATTCTGTGTGGTCTATCCTCCTAATCTGCTTCCACACATCGGCTGGCAAACATAACCCGAAGAACAAGTCAATGTCGGCAAGTGTCATTATTGTGGAGCCCAGAGCAATACCTAGTTCTGTGTAAAAGGCAGTGGGATTCTTTCGCAAATCTGGAAGAGATTTACGGAACGTCAGGATGTCCTGTCTGTCCCATGGCTGATACACCCAATTGTAGACCACCCTCCCTTTAGCGTCCTGATGGTTTATGTCGTCATTAGTCCCTTGTCCCCCAGGGGGGACCCAATACGGAGCGGCTTCCTTTATCGGCATCATGTTATCTAGCTTCTCTATTGGGGGTGTTACTGGCTTCTATGCTCTGTCTGTATCTTTCCGCCCTTGTTCTACGAGGTGGCGGAATACTTCTAACGTGGACAAAAAGAGTTCTGCTACATCGTTGTTGTTTCCGTCTCCTATGTTGACTTTTCTATAAAGAGCCACTAGCCTCCCGGGCCCTACATCCTGATATTTCTCTTCATAGGCAGTAAGTGTGTAGTAGCAGAAGCGCACAATGAAGAATCGTTTGTGGCTCTCGACATAAGAATTGCATATGTCAGTCACATACTCTTCCATTTCTCTTCTCTCACGAGGGTTTTGACTATCTTGTCAATGTTTGCCCGCTCGTGTGTACTTAATCGTGGAACCCTGGGCAATCCTTTTTCTACTGATCCTATTTCTACGAATGCGTTTGTTGATGAGGAACTTGGTGCAAGTGGCTCGACTGGAGCGGAAACGGTTGTGGCGTCTCCGTTGGTACCTTGCTGTTCTTGGTGCTGTACTACGGGATGAGTAGGGGCATAAGGATGTGGCATGTAGATAATCGGGGGACCCAACAAGAGGTCATAATTTATTCTCTGTTTAGCCGGTAACTCGGGGTAAAGAGTTGAAGGCGTTCTAACAGGGCACTGGCCTGATATTTTCGATTCTTGTTCATTTCTATCAATCTCTCTTTCTTTTATATCTTCCTCTAACGTTTTACAAGCTTGGTGAGCAGCTTTTCGCATCTCTTTATCTAATCTAGCTTCGTTTTTTCTCTTTCGTTGGGTTGCTTCTTTCTGCCACAGACCAAAGTTGTTAAGCATGGCTGGCGTAGCTTTCTTTTTGTGGAGCGTAATTTCTAAGATTTCTATTTTAGCGAGATCAAAAGATCCCGTCAGTGGCCACTGATTTACCCAGTCCTTTCTAGTGTATTTGTGCCATAGTTTGCTATAAGCAACGATGGCTACTCCATATTTAACATACATGTCCTTGTTAGGGGTGCCTTCCGGCGGTGCTGGATGACTGACCTCTAACAAACGGTCCGGTCCAAAACAATCAAACAATTTTGAGAAGACAGGCATGACGTGCAAGCGGTCAATATAAATATCTCAATAGGTCGTGGACAAAGGTCCGCACTACCTTCCCTTCGCTGCCTGCAAAGAGGGAATATTCCTATTCTACGTTGTTTGCAAGCAGGGAATGTCTCAATTACTACCAATAACTTCAAAGAGCGGAATACTAGTATTCGAGCAAACAATTTCAATACAATCTGACAATCAGTTTTGTCGTATATCACGACCTTACCCGGACCGTTATGGACAGTTTCTTCATCGTCCCCTTCCATCGCCCGTTTTTACTCTTACTCCAAAAATGCGGCGTTCCTGTAAGGTCCCAGTCAGAACCGCAGGTCACTCGAGAGAGGTCCGTTCGGAACCGGTGAAGTTCAGTTGATCGGCAGCCAGGCGAGGGTCTCTTTCAGGCAGGTGCACTCCAATCGTTTAGATGTTCACTCCGTCGTTAGGACCTCTCTCACCGGACCCACGTGTCCTGATCCCAACATTTGTGCGCCAATTGATGAAAAGCAGCGAGACTCCCAAGACTTTCGATGCCGCTTGGTGCAAACCACCTCTAATTCACCCTAAGATAAGCGATCAAAATAACGAGGCAGGCGCTGGGAACTGGAAGGCGAAGAACAGGTTTATTTCTCCAGAGGAGAACATATCACATCAGACACCGGGGCTATCGTCAGGAGGTGCTCTAAC
This sequence comes from Lissotriton helveticus, assembly GCF_964261635.1. Taxonomy (NCBI): domain Eukaryota; kingdom Metazoa; phylum Chordata; class Amphibia; order Caudata; family Salamandridae; genus Lissotriton; species Lissotriton helveticus. The sequence continues at coordinate 1,834,808,304 of NC_136068.1, read as the reverse complement.
TGCATCTCTGTGGCATGGCCTTTTATATGCTTTTTCGTCAGTTTATTACATGGTCAAACATTCCTGGCATCAGTTTATTGCATAGTCAAACATCATTGGAATCCCCGCCTCAAGCTAGTTCCCACACAAACCCAGCAGCAATCTTCCCTCCACCCAGATCTAACGGATGATCGCTATCTCGCAGCTGGACATTTCGACAGGATCTAAAACATGTGGGATCGGTCAGATCTAAGGGGTCGTGTCACTGATTAAATTCCGGCCCCTTTGTTGTTGAAGCAAGTTCTGTCATATGTGGGTAATAAACTTTGTCCACAGGGGTCGGTTAGTGCCTGGGACCGGATTGAGTGGCCAGGTGCAGGGAAGGAGGTTATCAAAGGGGGCTTGCCCGAGCGTGGAGGATGAAAGGATTAGCGGGTTTGGTGCGAGAAGTGACTCCGGGGCATTGTCATGCTGACAAGGTTTTACGACCCTGGTACATGTGTTCAGGCTTAGTCAGAGCGCGGGGGGATGATAGCGAGGTCGGGGTGACTCACAGGTGACCAGCAGAGTATGAAATGGCCACGATGTCTAAAATGGTTGCTGCTTACGCGCACGTAAAGGCCTTCACTAAGCAAGATGGCGCCGGCAATGTTCATATTTGTCGTTTTATTTTCTACACCGCGTGGTGGCATTCCTGGGGGCGCAGGGGAGGGGGAGGGACAAACAGAGTGAGGAAGGCACAGCAGCCAGACCAGCAATTATGGCTCACAGTGTCAGGGGTGGGCAGCACCTCTGTTAAGTACCGGTGATGCCCGCATTATGTTGCTAGGTGACAGAAGGCCCCTTTGTTTACAGGACCAACCAGACACAGGTAAGGAGAGGTGGGTGAGGGGAGGAGGGAGCAGCCAAATAAACTGGTGCTAGGGTAGTGTTTTAAGAAATGCCTTGTTACTGCTTCGAAGGCCCAGGGGAGAGGGCCCCCTTTCCCTGGGACTCGAAGCTCTAGAGAAAGCTGCAAGGTCAAGGTGTGTGGGCCCCCTTCCCTGGGCCTTGTAGCCATTACTCCCTCTTTATTTTCTTTTCTTTATTTGTTCCCCTGTGAAATGAATCCATAAAAGAAAAACTTTTTTGCTGGAAGGGTCATCTTTTTTGTGACAATTTTCACTTCCAAAGTGCAGCCTTGGGATGGAAGAAATAAAAGGTTCAAAATGTAAAAAAATAACTAAAGCAAGACAGAGTGGGTTGAAAAAAGGCCAGATTAATTTTATTCACACCCAAAGAAAATTGGTGCCACTGCACAGAGTTTGCCAATGAAGTGCTACTTTTGTTTTATTGTCTTTCTCTGAACAGCATTGTTTTCCCTGGGTGGGGAAGTGCACCATTTCTGGATGTACTGCAATACCTTCTTGATGGGCGGACTGGAAAATAAAATGCACACTACTGCGGTGTATTTACGAATGTGGTCTTTTTTTTTATTTTATAACTCTGTTTATTAATACACACAATAAGAAATCATAAATCACAAACAAAAAGTACACTGGGTTGCATCTCACACGTATTACATATATATGTGACCTCCTAATCAAAGAAATACTTCAGTAATAATAACATACGGGTTTCAGGGGTTCTCCGACATTTCTGGTTCATCCAGTTCAACAGGAGGAGCGTATAAGTCCCCCATATATGCATTCTAGGACCCCCAGATCTTGCCTCATTTCTTGGGTCTTCCCCTGGCCACATACACCGCCCGCTCCCTAATCATGCACCAATCCAAGTCTTCCATCCATTTCCCAACAGTTGGCGGCTGATTCGCTCCCCACAGCTGTGCAATATTACGCTTGGCAATCCCGCACGCCAATGTGGCCCACATCTTTCCATGGGACGAGAGATCGGTTAGGTCCCAAACATTCAGGAGACACCGCCGTGCCTCTAACTCAAAGCTCACTCCCCACACCTCGCGTACCTTGGCATGAATAGCAGACCAATACTCCCGAATAAGAGGACAGTCCCACAACATATGAAAGAACGTTCACACCTCGCCACAACCTCTCTTGCACGCATCACTCGCAGCCAAGCCTATTCCCACCATCCGTGGGCCAGTCACATAGCAGCGGTGGAGAATCTTTAATTGAACCAGACGGAGCCTCATTTGAATTGCAACGACCCTCGGAGAGGCCACAGCCTTCCTCCAGTTCTCGTCATCTAGTATCAGCCCATCAGCTGTCCACTGGTCCCTAAGTACCACCAGGGGACCCTCTGTGTGATTAACTAGTTTTTTATAAATCAAGGAGATCGTCTTCGTGGGAAGAAGACCATCCAATACTCAGTCCTCCAACGGGGAAGCCTCTGGGAGCGTCGTGTCCCGAGGAACACCGCAAGCAGCGCATGCCTAATCTGGAGGTAACAAAACCTCTCACTCCCTTGCAATTGATACCGTTCCTGAAGGGTTTCAAACGGAAGGATACCGTCCTTGAATGTGGTCTTTTTAAACCATATTGCTTTCGTTTTGTAAGGCTATAAGCAAAGGGCATTGAAGCAGGTCCGTTCCGGCTCTGTAGTCATGGCCATAACATTTCATGCAAAAGCACTCATTGATTTCTGAATAATAAGTGCAAAAGCGTTAAGGTAACCATGTTGTTCCTGCTTACATTTCACATGCTTTAATTAATCTTACATTCCTTATGAGTGTTTGCTTTTTCCAGAATGTTGTCACTTTTTTTTAGGCAGCATATTGCTCTTGTCTAGTGCGTAATTTGAATTGAGTCGCCTCCAGGTGTTTGTAGCAGGCGCAATTGGGTTGTAGTTGAAGGCTGTGCAAGTTTCTCACAGTGGGGTAGTATGGTGTTCAGTGGGGGAGAAGATGTGGCACTATGGTCAGAGCTGCCGAATTTGGTACTGGGGAACCAGGTTCAGCCTTCATGACCAGTCCACCAGACCACTCTACTGAGAGAGCACATTTCCATGCTAGACTTAGAAGGCCTGATGTCTTAGCACTAGCAGGTGAACCCTAGCAGTGGCAAGCCCTATTGAAGCTCACCACAAGTCTTTTGGGCAGGCCTACGAAGCAGCACACCCTAGAGCAACAGTGACTCTGTCATTGAGGTTGTCATTGAGGTCACAGGACCCTTGAGCAGGGAGGCTCTAGGATGGTGCAATCAGTGAGATCGCACTGGGCGCTGACTTTGGGTCATGTTTGGGAGTATATTATGTTTATAAAAGCACTGCTGCCTCCTTCCTGGCCTCCAGGAAATTTCAGCAACAATAAAAATGTCATGAAACTCCGGTGATTAATGTTCCTCCTGGAGAGAGATGGAGGTTTGTCAAGTGGAAGTTTTGACTTGTGGAAAGGTAGTGCAGAGGGTTAATGTGCTTGCTGCAAAGAACATGTACCGTGCAGATCACTAAGTCCACCCACATAATGTAAATAGGCCAGTGGGTTACTGCTTTTGTCGGAGAGATCCTATTGTTACTTGCACTTTATAACTCAAAATCCTAGCATAGAACAATGAGCTATTAACTGTCAACTAAGAGCTGCATGCCAACTGCAAGGTATAAATTACATCGTTATGGTTTTTTCCCCAGTCTTTGATTAACATAATGTTGCGGTGCCTGCCATGTTGTGTTTTGAAACGCAGGGGGGTACTATAGGTACCCCCCATGTGCACCTCCCACCCCCCTTCACCCTGGGGGCCCGCGACGGGCCCCCAAAGCAAAGACCGTATGCCTTTCCACGGCGGCAATGCCGCCGTGGAAAGGCATAGGTCCGCCGCCATCGTAATATAGTTGGCGGTGTCTCGCAGACACCGCCACAATATGTAAGCACTTTTTTCCGCCGGTCGCAAAGGCGACCGGCGGAAAAGCGGCGGACGGTCTTGCCGTCGCCGCGGACTCCCCCGCCATCCTAATGTGGCTGGGGGTCATTCTTTGAGAATGGCAGACGGATTGTCCCAGCCGGCCTGGCAGAGGCAATCCGTCCGCCAGCGGGGGTAATCCGTCCGCCATCCTAATCAGCCCCTAAATTTCTTTACTTCTTTTCCTCTTTGCTCTTTATTACTCGTGTTTCTACTTTTTCTTCTCAAATTTCCCTATTATTCTCTTATTGAATCCTGTAAATCTTCTCAGTTCATTCTCCTGTTATAAATTATAATTATTATCTGTATGCTCTTTTTATTCTAATTACTTCTACAACTCTTCTTTAATTATTTAATCAATTAATTAGTTGCTCTCTATTCTTTACATCAACTCTTTCATTCAAACTAATACCTTTTCATTTTCAATGCTTATATGGCTGTGAATACATCCTCCTCTCCCCGACCCTTGCGCATAATTTCATGGAACGTTAATGGCCTTACACATTTTATAAAACGTAAAAAAGTTCTCTCCTATCTTAAAACTAAAAGAACTGATGTAGCTGTCTTGCAGGAGACTCATCTTAATGCTTTGGAATCTTCCAAGTTGCAACGGGAATGGGTGGGAAAGGTCATTCACTGCGGACTGTCTGCGCAGCCTCTCTCCGCCAAGAATCAACCACGTAAATGTGGTGTTGCTATTCTTTTGCACAAATCCCTACCTTTCTCAGTCATCAAAACTTGGACTGATCCTGAGGGTAGATACGTCTTTGCTAAATTGAAAATTGGAAGGAAAATCTTCTGTGTTAGCTCAGTTTATGCCCCAATAGGTGCTAAGCGTTCTTCCTTTCTTAACCTAAATCATCTACTTATTGAAATCGGTGCATCCAGCTATATTATTGGTGGTGACTGGAATTTAGCTTGTGATGCAATTCTAGATAAAACTGATCCCTTAGACAGATGGAATGCTGCCGACAGACATAGCATTATTGGGGAATATCACAGTGGACCATGGATTAGTAGATCATTGGCGTCTCTGTCACCATTCAGGTCAATAATATACATTTCTCTCTTTGGCTCATGGCTCACAATCAAGGATAGATTATTTTCTTGTCTCCCATCCTGTAGTTACACTTATTACTGAATCCCATATCTTGGAACCCGCCATTTCAGACCCCTCTCCCATTCTCATTGCCCTAGAACTCCGTCTAACTTTTACAGGTCGAAAACCATGGCGCATGAATATCCAAAAGTACCATTTACCTCAGGGCAAATCTCAGTTACGCTCCCATTTTACGGAATATGTAAACAACAATAAATCTTCAGTTTCTTCTTCAAGAACTATTTGGGCAGCTGCAAAGGCAACTATCCGCGGTCAATTGATAAGAGACGCAGCTTTGGCAACAAAGTAGCACCTTTACGCCGTACTGAATTTGAGGCTCAAATCATCTCTTTAACTCGTCTATATTCCTCCCAATCCACCGTAAGTAATCACAAAACTTTGGAATTAGCTCAAATGGAACTCAATAACTTATATACCTCCAAAGCAGAATATGCCCTTCAATGTTTTAAAGGGAGACATTAAGAGCAAGGCGAGAAAGCAGACCAATGCTTCGGCACAACTTAAACAACGTTAGGCCTCCATGGCCATCCCAGCAATACATTCTGAATCATGTGAAATTTTCACTAAACCGCAGGAAATAGCCAATACTTTTGCTTCCTCCTATAAGGAACTTTATACTCCGAAAATACAGCAACTGACGACATTCTATCCACTTATCTTAAAAATATTGATCTTCCGTGTCTTCCAGATGAGGATAGTTAGTTACTTTGCGGTGATCTTACTAGAGAGGAGATTGCTGCAGTCCTTTCCAAGTTGCCGTATCATAAATCTCCAGGTGAAGATGGTTTTCCTGCAGAATACTACAAGTGGTCTGGAGAGGAAACAATTGACGTTCTTCATTCTGCTTTTCATGAAGCTATCCAGTCTTCTTCTCTTGGTCTTATTTCGAAAAAGGCATTAATTGCGGTTATTCCCAAACCAGGCAAGGATCCACCAGTCTGCGGTAGCTATCGACCTATCTCCTTAATAAATGGAGATGTCAAGATATTGGCAAGTATCTTAGCGGCGAGGCTTAGAAAAGTCATCCCTTCTCTGGTACATCATTCGCAGGTTGGTTTTGTCCCGGGTCGATCATCCAGAAATCATCTTAGAACATTAGCCCATACCCTATGGTCTGCTAGAGATTTGATGGAGGATGCCGTCGCTCTTTCTCTAGATGCAGAGAAAGCGTTCGACCAAATTGACTGCATTTATTTGTTTGCCACTATGAGGCATTTTGGTTTAGGTGACAAGTTTATCTCTATGGTTTGCTTACTATATGACAATCCAACAGCTCAGGTTAATTGTGGAGGTTTTCTTTCTGATCCTTTTTCAATTCAAAGAGGTACCCGTCAAGGGTTGCCCATTGTCTTCCCCTCTTATTCTTACTAGCGATGAAACCTCTTGTTTCGTTTATTCGTCACTCGCCCTGGATTCAGGGTATACCAGTACCGGGAGGAGTATCCAAATTATACTTATACGCTGATGATATCCTTCTTACGATTAAAGATCTTCCTCGTTCCTTACCAAATTTGCTTAAAATCATTAAACAGTTCTCTGTGATTTCTGGTGATAAAGTGAACTGGGACAAAAGTGAAGCTCTACCACTCTCTCCTTGTACCACAGAGGCTTCTATTGATGGCTATCCTTTTTGCTGGAAATCATCTCAATTAAAATATCTTGGAATTCTGATCAATCGTGGATTGGAGAGAATGGTTTCAGATAACATCTCCCCTCTCATAGCACAAATGGAAGTTGATTTTGCCAAATGGTCTCTTTTGAGTTTCTCCATGTGGGGAATAATACAGGCATTGAGAAAGGTTACTTTGCCCTGATTTACTTATGTCTTGGGAATGCTCCCAATTATTAAAATATTATACCTTTAGCCACACTTCGTCGCATAGATTCTCGCATTCGATCCTTTGTCTGGGGAAATATGCAACCTCGTTTGTCTGCTGCTAAATTAATAGCACACTGCTCACATGGTGGTCTAAGTCTACCATCGATAGAGCACTACTCGCTAGCTTTACACCTTTCACAGCTGTCTTACTTGCTCCCCGGTGCAACTGACTCTCCTCAATGGGTTACAATAGAACACTTAATACTTGAATGTGAGGATGGTCTTAATTCTTTATACAATGTTCGTATACCTAGGACTACTCCTGCACATCCTGTGCTCAAGGCCACATATCAAACATGGGAAAAATTATAGGGGGTTAACTCTAGTCCGTAAGGCTGAGCCTGGAAATCAAAAAACAACAAGGGGGTGCCAGTACTGAACGGAATTGATTTCTAAATTACTTAAAAAACATCCTAATCACGAGAAAAACTCCATGAGAGGGAAATGACTACTTAATAGTTTTTTATTTTAAGTATTTTTTGAAAAAAACAAATTTCACATTTTTAATACATGATGAACACAATTTTAGCTTCTTTCAACAAGACAAAAATATGAAAATAATATGAAAATGCAGTCAACACACATCCACTCATTCATTCAGTTCCACAGACATATCTCATATAACCAGATTCAAGTCACATGAACGAAAATATCCAAAAGCTACTAGCAAGAGAAGGGCCACTATCTACAAATTGTTATATACAGTGAATCACTTTTTCTATATATTTACAATGTACATTCCTGCGATTCAAATCATTTTAGTAAAGTTTATTTACAATAACCACGGAAAAGGTAATGTACAGATTTTGGACCACCAGGTTAGGCTATTTGAATGCCTGGATAGTCTAGTAGATCAAAGTGGCAGGGCCTACGCGTTTCGAATCCTGAGACAGTTGGTACGGATTCTCCTCAGGGCCTAATGTAGAACTCTGAAAAAATGCAAGAAAAGAGAAAGAAAAAGAAGGATGCATCAGCACAATAAATAGTTTCAATTGTCATCGCGTTTTAAACAAATTTAAAAAAAAACACTACTGGGCACATCAGGAGCACCGCGTTGCAATAGCACAACAAGTCAACACACGGGCTTACCAATATCTTCTCATTACTATGTGGATGAAAAATTTATCGTGCGCTGGAGGGAACAAGGGAGCCCAAAAGGTCCTGTTCCTTATTGCTGGAACACAAAGAAAAACTAGTTTATACCTTGCACATTGTACATTATGAGTGGCTAAACTCGCTATATTGGAGGGGCTATCGACTTACTTATTTGTCAGCAAGGGGGCCGTTTATAGCGAAAAGGTGATACTCATTACTGGCAAGAGTTGCTGGAGGTTACCTAAAGGAATATATGATTTGCTTTAGAACCGTTTACTCGCGTGGTGCACAAGACACAGAATAATATGACTTGCGGGGGGTTTACTATACGAAATTGTAACGCTAAAGAATATACAAGTAGCCGTTTAACACATCCATACATGAGGGGTTTAGAGCACCAGAGGAACCAACCAATGTATAGTGATCTTACCGGGAAGGAATGATTTTCATGCTTTGCCTCGTTTGAGTGGCGCAGTATAACCTGCTCGAAGAGAAATAAGGGATGGCGTCAGAACCGCTAATTAGTTTTACCAATGCAAAAGTTGCTAGGAGAGCCAGTTAGGAGAGGCAATGCTCTTACCGGGCGATGTGGAACTAGTTCGACGCCCAAGCACTGCGTAAGCGGGGAGGCGGACCGACGTATTTGATCTCGGTATCGCCGCGTTTCGAAGAAGCTGCCTAATTAAAACAATAAAAGTCCATATTTATAATCTAAGCCACTAGTACAATGATGAGGTCAGTTTTCTCAAAGGTGCAAAGGGATAAGCTTACTTCGTCAGACTCCTGCTTACAATCCCGGCGGCGTTCTCCTACGCACTGCTCTTTCACGCATGCGTGAAACACCTTACTCCGTGGAAGTTCCTTTTTAACGGGGATTGGTGGAGCTAGTGCACCAATCCACAGAGACCTTTTTGATGCTAAGTCTGACGTCGCGGAAGGGGGAGGAGCTACCGCTACACTGTTTTATACGTGAAACCTAAAGCTAACTTCGCGTTGCCCTTTGATGCAAACAGTTGGTTAACGGCCTTAAGCCAATATTTATGACAGTCAAGGTTAACTAGATTAATGCCAGCGCACGCACACCAGAAATGGGTAGGTGAGCAGAATATGAGGCAGCACAAACATGGGTACACCGCGTCTTATGTTAAAGTCTGTAGATCTCACTGAGTTCATTAAGACCTGATGTTGCGGTGTCAAATTTGACTATTAGAAAAGCCTCTCTTTTAGATAACTTGAGGTCCCAATCACCGCCTCGTGGGTCTTTTTCCACCCTAGATATCACCGTCCATCTTAGATCGTTAATATCATGATTCATCCTAGACCAATGGTTGACCAGAGGAGCATTTTCCACGTTTTTCTTTAGTCTGGATTTGTGCTGAGAAACACGCTGGCGTACTTCTTGGTTCGTTTTGCCTATATATAGGCGGTTACAGGGACATAGTATTCCATATACTACAAATTTTGTTTTGCAGTTGCTGAAGGCGTTGTGTTTCCAAAAGATTCCATTATGTTGGAACAACGCCCCTTCCATTGTAGAATTACAGCATAGGCAAGTCCCACATTTATGGTGTCCAATTATAGGAGGCATTCCCAACATCGTACGTAAATTAGGCTGAGGCTCAGACGGCATTGCAGCACGTACGATGTGGTTAGCCACACTGTTCTCCTTCTTAAATGCGAATAGGGGGCGTTCTTTTAAATTTTCATCTAGATTTTTCACTAGATGCCAATTGTGCCCAATTACACGTTTAAGCTGGTTGGCATTGGGGCAAAATGTGGTCACACATACCTGCCGCTTGAGATCTGGTTTGATTTTCCTTTCCAGTAACGTCTCCCTTGGGGTCCATCTGGCCCTCTTCATACAATTTTTCACAAGTTTTTTGGGGTATCCTCGGTCACATAATTTGGACACCAGATTATTTGCATGATGCTGGTAATCATCAGGATGCGTGCAGTTTCTACGGACACGTAGAAACTGTCCATAAGGGAGATTCTCTTTAAGACTTCTGGGATGGTTACTGTCAAACAAAAGGGCCTTATTGCGGTCAGTGGGTTTGACGTACAGAGTGGTCGCTAAAGCGTCTGCCTTTGGGAATACTTCAACATCCAGAAATGGAATTTGGGTAAATGACTGTGTCATACTAAACTTGATGTCCGATTTCCTTGAATTCAACCATTGGTGGAATTGGGACAAGCTGTCATTGTCTCCTGTCCAAACCATAAAGACATCGTCTATGAAACGAAGCCAAACGCCAATGTTGTGACGGAATGGGTTGTTGTCATGTATATACGTGTTTTCATACATGGACATAAAGAGTACTGCCAATTCTGGTGCAAAAGGGCAGCCCATCGCCACCCCTTTGACTTGATAGTAGAATTCCTTATCAAAGCAAAAATAGTTTTTTCTTAGTGCAAATGATGCTAAGGTGACTAGGAATTCTGTAGGTACTCTCATGGGTCTAGGTCTAGAATCTAGAAAAAAGGTGAGCACAGCCAGCACGTCGACGTTTTCCTCAAAGAATTCATGAGTAAGGTGTTGTCATACCTGCAGGACACCACGGATTTTATTAAAAAACTGGAGGCGGTACACTTTCACGAGGGGACTGACATATTGGTTACCCTTGATGTGACCTCTTTATATACTCAAATTCCCCAAGACGAAGCACTGGCTGTGCTCACCTTTTTTCTAGATTCTAGACCTAGACCCATGAGAGTACCTACAGAATTCCTAGTCACCTTAGCATCATTTGCACTAAGAAAAAACTATTTTTGCTTTGATAAGGAATTCTACTATCAAGTCAAAGGGGTGGCGATGGGCTGCCCTTTTGCACCAGAATTGGCAGTACTCTTTATGTCCATGTATGAAAACACGTATATACATGACAACAACCCATTCCGTCACAACATTGGCGTTTGGCTTCGTTTCATAGACGATGTCTTTATGGTTTGGACAGGAGACAATGACAGCTTGTCCCAATTCCACCAATGGTTGAATTCAAGGACATCGGACATCAAGTTTAGTATGACACAGTCATTTACCCAAATTCCATTTCTGGATGTTGAAGTATTCCCAAAGGCAGGCGCTTTAGCGACCACTCTGTACGTCAAACCCACTGACCGCAATAAGGCCCTTTTGTTTGACAGTAACCATCCCAGAAGTCTTAAAGAGAATCTCCCTTATGGACAGTTTCTACGTGTCCGTAGAAACTGCACGCATCCTGATGATTACCAGCATCATGCAAATAATCTGGTGTCCAAATTATGTGACCGAGGATACCCCAAAAAACTTGTGAAAAATTGTATGAAGAGGACCAGATGGACCCCAAGGGAGACGTTACTGGAAAGGAAAATCAAACCAGATCTCAAGCGGCAGGTATGTGTGACCACATTTTGCCCCAATGCCAACCAGCTTAAACGTGTAATTGGGCACAATTGGCATCTAGTGAAAAATCTAGATGAAAATTTAAAAGAACGCCCCCTATTCGCATTTAAGAAGGAGAACAGTGTGGCTAACCACATCGTACGTGCTGCAATGCCGTCTGAGCCTCAGCCTAATTTACGTACGATGTTGGGAATGCCTCCTATAATTGGACACCATAAATGTGAGACTTGCCTATGCTGTAATTCTACAATGGAAGGGGCGTTGTTCCAACATAATGGAATCTTTTGGAAACACAACGCCTTCAGCAACTGCAAAACAAAATTTGTAGTATATGGAATACTATGTCCCTGTAACCGCCTATATATAGGCAAAACGAACCAAGAAGTACGCCAGCGTGTTTCTCAGCACAAATCCAGACTAAAGAAAAACGTGGAAAATGCTCCTCTGGTCAACCATTGGTCTAGGATGAATCATGATATTAACGATCTAAGATGGACGGTGATATCTAGGGTGGAAAAAGACCCACGAGGCGGTGATTGGGACCTCAAGTTATCTAAAAGAGAGGCTTTTCTAATAGTCAAATTTGACACCGCAACATCAGGTCTTAATGAACTCAGTGAGATCTACAGACTTTAACATAAGACGCGGTGTACCCATGTTTGTGCTGCCTCATATTCTGCTCACCTACCCATTTCTGGTGTGCGTGCGCTGGCATTAATCTAGTTAACCTTGACTGTCATAAATATTGGCTTAAGGCCGTTAACCAACTGTTTGCATCAAAGGGCAACGCGAAGTTAGCTTTAGGTTTCACGTATAAAACAGTGTAGCGGTAGCTCCTCCCCCTTCCGCAACGTCAGACTTAGCATCAAAAAGGTCTCTGTGGATTGGTGCACTAGCTCCACCAATCCCCGTTAAAAAGGAACTTCCACGGAGTAAGGTGTTTCACGCATGCGTGAAAGAGCAGTGCGTAGGAGAACGCCGCCGGGATTGTAAGCAGGAGTCTGACGAAGTAAGCTTATCCCTTCGCACCTTTGAGAAAACTGACCTCATCATTGTACTAGTGGCTTAGATTATAAATATGGACTTTTATTGTTTTAATTAGGCAGCTTCTTCGAAACGCGGCGATACCGAGATCAAATACGTCGGTCCGCCTCCCCGCTTACGCAGTGCTTGGGCGTCGAACTAGTTCCACATCGCCCGGTAAGAGCATTGCCTCTCCTAACTGGCTCTCCTAGTAACTTTTGCATTGGTAAAACTAATTAGCGGTTCTGACGCCATCCCTTATTTCTCTTCGAGCAGGTTATACTGCGCCACTCAAACGAGGCAAAGCATGAAAATCATTCCTTCCCGGTAAGATCACTATACATTGGTTGGTTCCTCTGGTGCTCTAAACCCCTCATGTATGGATGTGTTAAACGGCTACTTGTATATTCTTTAGCGTTACAATTTCGTATAGTAAACCCCCCGCAAGTCATATTATTCTGTGTCTTGTGCACCACGCGAGTAAACGGTTCTAAAGCAAATCATATATTCCTTTAGGTAACCTCCAGCAACTCTTGCCAGTAATGAGTATCACCTTTTCGCTATAAACGGCCCCCTTGCTGACAAATAAGTAAGTCGATAGCCCCTCCAATATAGCGAGTTTAGCCACTCATAATGCACAATGTGCAAGGTATAAACTAGTTTTTCTTTGTGTTCCAGCAGTAAGGAACAGGACCTTTTGGGCTCCCTTGTTCCCTCCAGCGCAGGATAAATTTTTCATCCACATAGTAATGAGAAGATATTGGTAAGCCCGTGTGTTGACTTGTTGTGCTATTGCAACGCGGTGCTCCTGATGTGCCCAGTAGTGGTTTTTTTAAAATTTGTTTAAAACGCGATGACAATTGAAACTATTTATTGTGCTGATGCATCCTTCTTTTTCTTTCTCTTTTCTTGCATTTTTTCAGAGTTCTACATTAGGCCCTGAGGAGAATCCGTACCAACTGTCTCAGGATTCGAAACGCGTAGGCCCTGCCACTTTGATCTACTAGACTATCCAGGCATTCAAATAGCCTAACCTGGTGGTCCAAAATCTGTACATTACCTTTTCCGTGGTTATTGTAAATAAACTTTACTAAAATGATTTGAATCGCAGGAATGTACATTGTAAATATATAGAAAAAGTGATTCACTGTATATAACAATTTGTAGATAGTGGCCCTTCTCTTGCTAGTAGCTTTTGGATATTTTCGTTCATGTGACTTGAATCTGGTTATATGAGATATGTCTGTGGAACTGAATGAATGAGTGGATGTGTGTTGACTGCATTTTCATATTATTTTCATATTTTTGTCTTGTTGAAAGAAGCTAAAATTGTGTTCATCATGTATTAAAAATGTGAAATTTGTTTTTTTCAAAAAATACTTAAAATAAAAAACTATTAAGTAGTCATTTCCCTCTCATGGAGTTTTTCTCGTGATTAGGATGTTTTTTAAGTAATTTAGAAATCAATTCCGTTCAGTACTGGCACCCCCTTGTTGTTTTTTGACATATCAAACATGGCAACGTGCACATCGTCTACTTCGAATTGCCCATTGTTTACATTCTAAAGCTCCCATCTGAAAGAATGAAAGCATTCATATTGGACAAGCACTCTCCTGGCCTGAATGGAGCTCAAGAGGAATCTTAATCTTAGATCAACTTATAGTAGGTTGCGAACTGAAAACTTTTGAGATTCTCTGTGAAGAATTTGATCTTCCTTTACATCAGGCTTCGAGATATTTACAACTTCAACATTCTCCGAAGAGATGTCTTGGCCTTCCCCCTTGCACACTGCAAACTTCGCCAATTTTGACTTTTCTTTGCACTTGGGGCCGACATAAAGGTGTCATGTCAGGTTTCTATAGATCTCTGATTAACCATTTATATACGCAGCCACTTCTTGCTACTCTCCGTGATAAATAGCAGAAACGGCTTCATATCACCATAGACGAAGATACCTGGCCAGACATATTGGAAGCCCTGGATAAGGGCACTCGTGATGCATGAATGAAGTTCTGTGTTTTTAAAACTTTACATGATTGGCATTGGACTCCCTTAAAGTTGCAACGAGCTGGATTATTATCACATTCTAGGTGTTGGAGATGCTCTGAAGCTAATTGTGACTTACAGCATATCATTTTTGAATGTCCTTTTATAAAACTATTTTGGCAGAAAATAGCAGCTACACTACTAGAAACTATTCCTCATTCACTCCCTTTCACACCTGCCACTATTTTGCTACATGACTTTAGAAGTTTTCCTACTATTTCACGAACTCAGAGTCGACTCTTACACATTACACTTTCTACTGCTAAACTACGTGTTATAAGACTGTGGCAATCACCTAGCCCTCCCTCCAAAGAGGACTGGAGGGTTGCGATGATACAGACAGCATCCTATTAACAGATAATTTATAGGATGCAAGACCAAGAACAAATATTCCATCAGGTGTGGACCCCCTTTCTTCACAATTCCTGAAATTCTAATTCTCTTTTCTTTCCCTCCCTATTTATAGCTTTATCCCTTCTCCTTTTTCCTTTTCTTTTTCCTCCTTTTTTCCTCTTCTGTATTATATTACAGATGTATATTATTTGTCACATACTGATTTATATTTACTATATTGTTTTGTATCCTATGAAATTGCCTATCTTTGATCTCTAATAAAAATAATTATGACAAAAAGAAAAGAAAGAAGAAAAGTTTTTGGTTCCTTTTTTAAGGGCCGGCAGTGGTCCCTGGGACCCCACAAGGTTACAAGCTTGCAGACTCTATCCGGAGAAGGCTCCATAAGGCCAGATACCTTCTATAGCAAGTTCTGTTGAACCAGATTTGAGGCTGTGGAGAAGTACAGAGTGTTGTAAAAATGTTCTCTAGCCCTTTTACTACGTGTCTTAGGTGGATGATTTTCTCAAGTTTGTCCCATTATTCAGGAGGTCTTATGTTCCAAAACGTTTCTAAGTCCATGGTTTAGGAGGAGTCCATTTAGACACAGCCAAGGGCTCTGGGCCCTCAGCAACAGCACTTGCCCACTCCAGAACAGGTCCAGTTGGAAACGCGCAGCTGGGGTCTTCAGGAAAAGGCCTCTTACAGTTTGTTATGTCCCTTTAGCCTCACCAGAGGTCAGCCAACTGAACTTTGCAGTCCACTTCTTTGTCCTGGGTACAAGTGGGAGCAGATCCAATGCTTCAGGTCTCCTCACAGTTGTTAAGCAGCAGGCACCTGCCTTGGGGCCTGGTTAGTCAAAACATTGTGGTGATCACGCAACAAGAGGCACTTTCTCACAGTGATGTTTTGTGTACATGCTCGTGCCGGGGTCCTGCCTAAGGGCACTGTTGGAGTGTGGTGAAATGTTCATCCTCAGAGGTCCAGTTCACCTATAAGAAGGTGGACTGATAGCATTATATTTGGTTTGGTTTATCTGTACAACATTGGATGTAAAAAGTAGTCCCGGGCTAATGTGTTTTGTTGAGGGTTGGGCTGTCTTGTGCGGGTGCAGCCTACATAATGTGCTTATGAGAGGGCAGCATTTATCCATCTTGATGATGTTGGTACTAATGTGGGCATGTTATGGTTCCAGTAGGTGAATCTTATGTGTTCTGCTTGTTTAGCATGATATGTGACGAATTCATAATATACAAGTGCTTTTGCGGGTGGTAGTATGTGGGTCAATCAATCAATCAATCAAAGCATTTATATAGCGCACTACTCACCCGGAGGGTCTCAAGGCTCTGGGGGGAGGGGGTCCGTTACTGCTCGAACAGCCAGGTCTTGAGCTGCTTCATGAAGGCGAGGTGGTCTTGGGTCAGGCGGAGGTGGGTCGGAAGGGAGTTCCAAGTCTTGGCGGCCAGGTAGGATAAGGACCTTCCTCCTGTGGTGGCTCTTCGGATGCGGGGGACGGCGGCGAGGGCGTGGCTGGTCGATCGAAGCTGGCGTTTGGGAGCGTAGAAGTTGAGGCGGCTGTTGAGGTATCCTGGGCCTTGGTTGTGTAGGGCTTTGTGTGCGTGGGTGAGGAGCCGGAAGGTGATTCTCTTGTTGACCGGGAGCCAGTGCAGGTCTCTCAGGTGTCCGGAGATGTGGCTGCGGCGGGGGATGTCCAGGATGAGTCGTGCTGAGGTGTTCTGGATACGCTGGAGTCTCTTCTGGAGTTTGGCGGTGGTTCCGGCGTAAAGGGAGTTGCCGTAGTCCAGACGGCTGGTGACGAGGGCCTGGGTGACCGTCTTCCTGGTCTCGGTGGGGATCCATCGGAAGATCTTACGTAGCATGCGCAGGATGTTGAAGCACGACGAGGAGACGGCGTTGACTTGTCTGGTCATGGAGAGGGAGGAGTCCAGGATGAAGCCCAGGTTGCGTGCGTGGTCTGTGGGTTTGGGTGCGCTGCCCAGGGCGGTGGGCCACCAGGAGTCGTCCCAGGCGGAGGGTGATGATCCCAGGATGAGGACTTCCGTCTTGTCCGAGTTCAGTTTCAGGCGGCTGTTCGACATCCATTTGGCTACGTCTGTCATCCCTTCGTGCAGGTTGGCTCTGGCGGTGGCGGGGTCGTTGGTGAGGGAGAGGATCAGCTGGGTGTCGTCGGCGTAGGAGATGATGTTGAGGTTGTGCTGGCGTGCGATGACTGCGAGGGGGCTCATGTAGACGTTGAAGAGTGTTGGGCTGAGCGAGGAGCCTTGAGGAACGCCGCAGATGACTTCGGTGGCCTCCGATCTGAACGGGGGGAGGCGGACTCTCTGTGTCCTTCCGGCGAGGAAGGAGATGATCCACTCCAGTGCCTTCTCCTGGATTCCGACGTTGCTGAGGCGCTGTACTAGGGTACGGTGGCAGACAGTGTCGAAGGCCGCGGAGAGGTCCAGGAGGATGAGGGCCGCTGTTTCTCCATTGTCGAGCAGGGCTCGGATGTCATCAGTAGCTGCGATCAGTTCGGTCTCGGTGCTGTGGTTGGCCCGGAAGCCAGACTGCGAGAGGTTGAGGAAGGCGGCCAGTTGCTTGTTGACGGTCTTCTCGATGACTTTTGCCGGAAATGGGAGCAGCGAGATGGGGCGGTAGTTCTTGAGGTCGGTGGGGTCGGCTGATGGTTTCTTAAGTAGAGCGCTGAGTTCGGCGTGCTTCCAGCTCTCCGGGAAAGTGGCGGTGTCGAAGGAGGTGTTGATGATGTTCCGCAGGTGGGGTGCGATGACAGCGTCGGCCTTGTTGAAGACTTGGTGAGGGCAGGGGTCTGTCGGAGATCCGGAGTGGATGGAGTTCATCGTGCGGATGGTGTCTTCGGTGCTGATCGGGGTCCAGGCGCGGAGGGTGGTGGTGAGGGGCAGTGGTTCGGTCGTGGCGTGCGTCGGTTGAGTGCTGAAGCTGTTGTGTATGTCCGCGATCTTGTTGTGGAAGTAGGAGGCGAGGGAGTTGCAGAGGTCTTGCGAAGGGGTGATGTCGTTGTTTCCGGCGTTGGGGTTGGAGGGCTCTTTCACGATGTTGAAGAGTTCCTTGCTGTTGTGTGCGTTGTTGTCCAGTCGTTCCTTGAATGCGGTTTTCTTGGTGGCGTGGATCAGTTGGTGGTGTTTTCGGGTGGCGAGCTTGAGGGCAGTCATGTTGTCCGGTGTTGGGTCTCTGCGCCAGGTTTTCTCGAGTGCTCTGCAGTTCTTCTTGGAGCTCTTGAGTTCGTCGTTAAACCATGGGGCTTTCTTGCTGCCGGGTCTGCTCGGCGGGATCTTCAGAGGGGCGAGGTCGTCTGCGCAGTCGCTGATCTATTTCATGAGGTTGGTGGCCGCTTGGCTGGGGTTCGTTGTGCTGGTGGGAGGGTTCTTGCTCAGGGAAGTAGCGAGCTGGTCTGCAGTGATCTTGTTCCAGCTTCTGCGGGGAACCTGTTGCTGGTGATGGTGGAACGTGGTCCTTCTGAAGCTGAAGTGGACGCAGCTGTGGTCCGTCCAGTGGAGTCCCGTGGTGTGGCTGAAGGCGATGTCCTTGCTGGAAGAGAAGACCGGGTCGAGTGTGTGTCCGCCGTAGTGGGTGGGGGTGGTCACCAGTTGCTTGAGTCCGAGGTTGGCGAGGTTGTCTAGCAGGGTGGTGGTGTTGCGGTCGTTGTTGTTCTCCAGGTGGAAGTTGAGGTCCCCGAGGAGGATGTAGTCGGCGGAGGGGAGGGCGTGTGGGCTGATGAAGTCGGCGATGTCTTCGCTGAATTGTGTGCGTGGTCCTGGGGGTCTGTAGATGAGGGTGCCTCTGAGGGTGGTCTTGGGGTTGACGTGGATCTGGAAGTGCAGGTGTTCGGTGGGTGCGAGGGTGTCGTCGGTGTCGGTCGTGATGGGTGTTTGCTCTTCTTTGAAACTGGCTAAGCCAGATTAGTGTACACTGCATTATGTTGGTGTGGAGCCAGTACTTCTTGAGAGGTATTGAAATTGTATTGTCTCATACTCGTATATATATAAAGCTTGCTACCCTAACAAGGGGTTGTAGTGCTTAGATGTAGAGAGATCTCATCAGCCAGATTTGAACATATTAATATAAAATTATTGGCATAAGCATATAAGTGCAGATGATGTGCGATGTTCTGCCTACAATGATCTCCTAGTTGTTGAGTTTCCCTTTGAGAGAAAGCCATATATACGAGGATCATTATAGTTTGTGAAATCTTCAGATTGTGATCCAGCTGAAGAATAAGTGGTATTTGTGGGAAAGTGTATGGAAATGTTTTGCAGTGGTTTTGAAAAATGCCTTTTGCGCTACCCTAATGGAAAGGAGGCTTTAGCCTTAGCTTGACCAACCCACAGCGGATACAAAAATGTAATGCAACCAACAGAAACCTCCCTAGCAATAATTAAGCTCCAGGTACCCATATATGCATATAAAATATTATTGGTACTGATAAACTGAGCATATCCAAAGGGATCCTTGGTGACCAAGGTGCATTGACTACAGTATTGAGGGAGCGCAAACCAAGTGCCCAAAACAAGAAGACATGAACTACATCCAGAAAGAAGTATACAATTACACTCATTTGCAGATCACAAAGCATATCACTTGTTCTCCTTCAAGGAATAATGCACCTCTCTGGAATGTGAGTGAAGTCAACCTATGTGATCAGACAGAATAATCGTGTAAAACCATCATATTTCTTTTTAACTGTCATGATACATTTATTTTCCAGGCTCAACAACTGTTTATTGATTTTAACTCAACTGATAGCCACTTCCCACTTGGGAAGGCATGTTGACAATAGCTTGAACAGTTATGTCATGTGTAAAAGAAGGACACTTCCACCACAAAGAGATATAGGCTAAATGTACTACCTCCTTCTTTCCAAAGATCACTCCTTTTCACTTCGGGCAAACCATCACCCTTCTGATGTTCTTTTCAATCTCACCACTCAGGAGGAGGGTGAGAGATTCCGTCGGCTGGATCCTATAAGGGCTCTCAGCTTCTACATTCATCGTACCAGAGAACACCAAGTGAACAATCAGCTCTCTATTGGAATTACTAGTGCAAAGAAAGATAAAGCAGTGCAGAAAAGGACGATCTCTTGCTGCATCATGCTTTGCATTAAGATCTGCTACGCATTAGCAAAAACCAGCCTCCTGAAGGCTTGCAAGCCTATTCCTCCAGAGCCAAGGGTGCTACCGCTGCATCGGCAAGCAGGGTGTCTGTCCTGGATATATGCCGGGAAGCTACATGGGAGTCACTCCATACATTCACAATGTACTACTGTTAGACGAATACTTTGCCTTTCAGTCCAGCAGCACTTTTTAATTTGAGCCAGTTGACAGACCCTGTTCCTGGGAGGTATTTCTTTGGTATCCATTCTAAAGGTAAGGAATTTGCAATTAGAAGTCTCTATCAGAAGAACAAGTTACTTACCTTCAATAATGCTCTTTTCTAGTAGCGACTCTATCAATCTAGAGATTCCTCACACAATCTCCCACCATCTGCATCCTGTGAACTGGACTCTTTTCATACAAAAAAAAGCCCTAAATTTGAAATCTGCGCACTGGTCACAGCTAATCTTACTTAGGCTCTGCATCTGCGGACAGATCAGAAAGCAACTGATGTCAGCGAGCATTGGAGCTGCCTTTGTAGGGCCATGCATGTCACTCACGGTGTGGAGGGACATCAACACGGATTCACTAGCACTACCTGCTGTCACTCAGAGGTATGCTTAAGATTTTCCAGATGCAGACTGACTCCTTGGGGAATATTCAGAGGCCGCTGCAGTTAGATAGAGTCTCTATGAGAAAGAGTGTTACTGAAGGTAAGTAACTTGTTCCTTTGGAAAGGAGACCCAAAGTAACTGGGTGGAATTAGACTGAACTCATTTTTTGAGTGCTCATATGTATTTGAATTTTATAAAGTCCCAAATGCTGCAGTACATTTGTTGGAGGAATCTTTAAAATTCAGCTGTGTTTTGTCATACAGATGACAAGTAATGCTGAATTTATTCAAAATGGAGCAAAGGGGTTTTACGTGGTGGTTATGGTGCAGGGGCTCTCTGACTGAGATGGGTTGACATCTATTTAGAATATTTCTCTATATACTAAGGCATACCTCCCTCCAGGGTGTAGAGAAATATGCCAGGGGTCATTGTTTCAAATAAAGAGGAGAGATCAAGAACCAAAGCAGATGATTTTCACTGTAAAACATCTACCCTCTGTTGGCAATTTCACTGCTTCTGCGAATTCTATCATCTTTTCAGTGATTGGAAGTTGGATGTTGGGTTGGTAGTTGACTTCAAGTTGACTTTCTTGAGCAGTAGGCGGATCTGTCCTGTTTGAAGTGCCCAGGGTGTTTCCTCATGGGAGGAAGGCATTTCTCTGAGTAGGAATTTCAGGATGGCTCACTAAAAATGTTTAAGCTTTACCAGTTATTGCTTTCAGAGCAGTGATGATGGTACTGAGGTCATCAATACAAGGAATCGAGAGTGAGCTTCATTTAGATATGTGGGGCAATGGAATTAGTGGCATGGTGGTACTGTGTTTGGTGATCTCAATAAGTTGTATGATATTGTTCATATTTTCTTTGAATAATCTTTCCATTGTGTTTCATCTGTCTGTGGAGTTGGTATGGGTAGGCTTGGCAAGGGTTTGATGCCTATAAAGAGGTCTTAGAAGATGGCATTGATGTTGATATATATCCTAAGAGTGATGCAGCATTTGATGTTCAAGACTTCTTGTGTTTACCAGTGGTTTTGTCTTTCTGGAGCACCATTTCCATGGCATATATATGTCAATGTTGGCTTTGCTTAAGTTGGTAAAAGAGCCCAGGAATGTGATGGTGTAGTGAATGGTGGCAGTTCTGCGTACAGTGTGAGAAGCAGCCCTGTCTTTGATTCTGCTTACTTACATGCTGAGCTGTTTGTGAATTTTGCCCTCAACAGAAGCATAGCAAGTGATCACATGCCCTTTAATAGTGATTTTAAGAGAAGCTTAACAATGGCCTACAACAAAGTACCTGAACTGGATAACTGTGGAGAAGTAACGCATACGTTTAGAGAAAGATGGAAACTGGGGTTTTATGAACATATTCATGTTTCATGCAGCAACATATAAAATGAGGCACTTAGTCACTAATCCAAGCCTCTCAAATTTGATTATAGTGAAGACAGTTAAAAAGAACCATCTAGAATATCAATTATAGGGATCCTAGTTTATTAGTGGAGAAGTGTGGCTCAGGGGTTAGAGGCGGCAGACCCGGAAGCTGAGATCGGTCCTGGACCAGGGTTCAATTCCCTGCCGGGTCTTGGGCTCAAAAATTCCACGGACTCGATAATTCTCGTTCTGGTGCCTACTCGACTCACGGGTTTACACTCTGCGACTCTGGGCAATAGTTTGCTTAATCTCCACTACGGCCCCTCGCGGCGGGATGCCTGGCTTTCACCTTGTGGATACCCTTCTGGGGTTATCTCACAGGGGAATACCAGGACGGGTTCCCAAGGCAAGTGCCTTGATGCCTTCGGGTGATACGTGCGCTATATAAATCGCAATACATTTACATTTACATTTTGATTTCAGACATTTAATTTGGACTGCTAACCCAAGTTGTAACTAACCCCTGACTCTATGTGCTAATGTAGGTGGACACCACTCCACTTCACAGAAGGCTCTGTACCAACACTGAATAAAAGCAAAAAGTCCCTGCTGGAACACATAGTTTAATGGCGGACCAGCTCTGAAACTTAAGTAGTGATCATTGGAGAACCCTTCAATTATACAACACCTTTCCTCTTTCAGATCACATTAGGCTCAAAACCTACCCCTGCAAAGAGAACTGAAATGAATTGTGGTTCAACCAGAAGGTCTCATTGGGACACTAAGGGCCTGAGGTAGATGCAAGCAGCTATGTGTCAAATGTAACAGAGTGCCCTGTCCTCCAGACCTGTGGTCTATTCACCTCATATAGAGATGGGGGATCTTATGTTTTCCATCGATAGCTCTATTGATTAAATACTTCCTCCGATGTACAGCGGAGGCAGGACATTACACTGTTTGCCTTATTTAGGATGTAACTCATCTACTGCATCCCATCCTCTCCTCATCTGTGATCCTGGTCTATTTGCTAAATTAATTTTTTCATCTTTGAGTATTAAATGTGAAACGTACAAAGCAGACTAAAGCCTGTCTTTTCACTAATGTCACACAGCACAATTACCACATTGGGTACTACAGTTACACTGCTGCTTTCATGAGTACAGGTTAATATGCTCTACGAATAGCTATTGGAATATTTGCATTCATAAAATTCCAGAAGTGGAGTATGATGGCTTTGTGAACTTCTATTCAGCCAACATCTGATGCATTTCGTTCTGTCCATGGCATATGTCCTGATGGGAAGGAGGACCTGACAGAGTCTCAAGGGTGAGAGGGCAGATGCTAAAGTCAAGGAAAAGAGCATCTGCTCATTCCTTATGACCCTAAATGAAATTACAATGAGAGGTAGACCTAGACTACCTGCTGTGAGGCATCAGAGCAAAGGCAGTATCAGAGCCAGACTACCAGAGCTGAGTGGAAGGATAATCACCATACTAAGTAGATAAGAACTCCTTTATTTCCACTGGAGACAAAAAGGGAGGAGAGGTCACTACATTTCCAATTGTCTTTCAATTGAAAATTACACTTCGATGATATTAATAGGTTATAACGGGTAATTACTAAGTTAGCAGAAAATAATTTTACAGTATTTCTCTAGGGCCCCCCATCTCTTATCTACTTTTTTCTTGAAAACATTCGGTGAAAAACCTGAATGTGTCCCTTTCAAAGGTTTAAAGAGACTCCAATCATATGTACAGATTCCTGTGTAGATGTGTCAGCTTCAGTAATGTAACTCAATGGGGGCGTGGTTTAAGCCCGCGGAGGATGGCGGCTTTTCCTTGAGTCTCCCGGGAGGCAGAGCGGGAAGCGGACCGGCGCGACTCTATTTCCCCGCTACACAGCTTCTCACTTGCAGGTGATGCTGCAGGAGGATCTTCTGCGTCTGGCAGCCTGATTCAGAGGCTCCGCGGACGACTTTTGGACCGTTTTCCGGACATGTGAGTCTTTCACACAGCAGCTACGGTAACGGCCGCCATTTCGTGACACCGCTGACGGAGTGTCGCTCCTAGCGTTTTTTCACTTTTTATCTCAAGTGCGGCCGCTTCCATCCAACTTGCTGCTCATGCCTCTTGCGTTATTATAGCGCTCGTTCCAGGTGCTGCATTAATAAATCCCAGAAGCCTTTCATGTCAACCTCATTTGTTGCAGTTCTCCTCATACATAATCTGCCGCCATTTTGCTCAAAGTGCTATTGAAGTGGCTGTATTCGGTGGTGCGCACTTTCTCTTTCTAAAGCGCTGAACCATATTGTGGAAAAGTAAATCTTGCCATGTTCTGTGTCCCTACGTATCATCCATCATATGTTATGTGTGCATGACCAATATGCATCTGTTATTCCCCATGTCTGATTAATGACGCAATTACAGTTGTGTCCACCTCTAGTATGCCAGTTTCCAGTCCTCGTGATTACTACGAATATCAGGCCTATGTAAAGCTACGTTGCCACGTTTCTCAGTGTGCACGTTATTCCATTATAAAGTCCCCGTTTCCAGGCCTCAACAGGGCCCGGACACTAGATTCAGCTCCTGTCTCCTGAAGCCTTGCTGAGGAGCGATCCAGCCCCCACCTGTATCCTCGACCTTTCACTTACTTCCTGCCTCGCAGTGCCCGGTGCAGCTTGGCTCTGCCTCTGAGTCTGCCAAGACTATGTTGTGATTCCAGCTATCAGTTCAGTCCTCCTTCTCTGCATTCCTAAGCTACTGAACTGCATCAATAGTTTCCGTCACTGTCTAGCCTATGCGGCTCCATGTTAAGAGAAATACTGTATTTAATGGTCATTTAGTATTCTTCATCACGCACTACATGTAGAATAATGCATGGTCCAGTCTTAGAGTCAGTTAGCTTTTCCCCTCATGACTTCTAGTTTATATCAACATGTTCCCTAAACATCAGATACCAGATAGGGTTTAGGTACATGTCGCTCCGACCCTCCAGACTTTAGTCTCTGCTCCTAGCACAGAGTTCATAGCCCCCAGCTTCTCCTCGTAACACGTCATTGCCAGTTTGCGCACCACCATCAGGTTAGAGGTCCCGGCTCCTTAGGTAGCCCCCTCCTATGTTTCCGCCCCATTCATGACATATTCTGTTACGTCTGCACCACATGTCTATGTACACGCCCAGTTACACCTTCTTTTTACTCTTATCTTTCGCGACTGCTACGCGTCACGCCTTCTGCTCCACCCACTGCTACGCCTACTGCAATGTAATGCTATGTGTTTGCGTTATGTATATATGCTCACGTATTGTTATTAAAAGGTTATCCTTCCCAGCGCGCTCATCCCAGATCCAGCCCCAGCAGCTGCTGGGCCCCTGTCGCCCTACTAGGCCCTGTCATCCTATTCCTATGCAGGTTGTCCTGTTCCTGTCCTTATGCTGTAATAAACCTGCAAAACTCCTACTACCTCGAATCTTGACTCTTATTTATTGAGCTATCTGTTATGATATATGTCTAGTCAAAAATAGGGTATTATTTATTTATTTACCACATAATGGCGCCCGAATAGGGACTTGCCCTTTCCCCACGCGTCGGTGAAGCCACGCCGACCCCCTGACCCTCTGCAGCCGTGACGGAACCATACCGTGCACCGGCAGATATTTCTGCTTCAAGTATCCCTCAGGCCCACGGAGGAGACGGAGGAGGCGGTCCAGCATCCAAACGAGACGGTGGAGGAACGCGGCGAGTCCCGACCAGAGCCCAAGCCAAGAGTCCAAGGTCCGAGGTATCCGGAGGCCCACCCGTAACTGAAGTCCGAAGTTCGTCGCCCGTCGTCGTAGCAGTCCAGTCCAGTCCGAGGCTTTCCGTTCTTGCTGCCCGGTGAGTACCATTACTGGGGTAGTATCTAGACAGGGTCAATCTAAATTGACTCTGGTCCGTGGGTTGGTGGTACCCAGACTCACAAACGAAGTGTTCACCTAGGTGGATACGGGTCTTGATGCGTCCCTTTATGGGACCGGTATGTTCCGTACTGTTTCAGCAGTGCATCCAGTAACTCTAGTCTGTTCCGTTCTCGAGAAATTCTTGTGTTTCTGTTCTCAGTATTCCAGGTAATATTCCGTCCGAACTGTTATGTTATGATGTTGTTCAATGTATTTCCAATGTCGTGGTATGCCTGAATTGTTCTCCCAATTGTTATTGTTCCTCGTGTATTGTATTGTGTTCCGATTCAAGTTTACAATGTCTCTCTTTTCGAGATTACGTCAGCTAAAAACTAGAAAAGGTTTGTTAGAAGAAGCAGTTCCTGTTCCGCCGAGGGACAGTCCAGGTCATTTTATGTATCAGAAACATGGCATAAGCGCCATATTGTATCTAGATTTATGGGTAGAGTATACCAAACAGTTAGAAGAAAAGTATAGATGGCCCGTATCGGGTACATGGGATGCCGAATGCATCATGCGAGTAGAAGAAGCATTATGGAAAAAGAAAGCCAGACAGTCACAGAAAGATGCCATCGAGTTATGGCGTAAAGAATCTCATAAAAGAACTGAAAAGGAAATCAGAAAGACAGAACTAAGTAGAGAATCCTTAGAACGAGCACAAGAAAAAGAATTAATCGAGATAGGTGAACAAGTCAAAGCCGAACAGTCAGACAGACAGAGGCATGCCCTTATTAAGGGTATGTATCCTCTCCTTGCCGAGGGCTTGCCAAAAGCGACCCCAGAGGCATCCAGTAATTTCCCGCCACCATTAGTCCCGACCAAGCTACGTCACAAACAGACCGCAGCTGATATTTTTATTTCGTCCTATTTGGACGATACAGTCCCAGAATATGCAAATCCTGTTCGCGCTCCGCCAGTCCCTGTAAATCAGGCACTTCCCGCTCCTCCAGACACCGGAGTACCTGTTACGGTACCCCCGGTCCAGCCCGCCATACCAGTTCAGCCCGTATTTCAATTTCCTGCCACACTAGTACGAAGAGGATCAGTAGACGATTCTAGTCTAGGGGCCGCAGGAGGAGGTCCTCCTCAAACCCCGCCGCCACACAAGCGTTTAACGTTAGCCGAATTACATGCACAAGCGTCACAGCGTACGCCTAGACATCAGACTGTAGCAGAAATAAGAAAATCCCTTGCCGAATGCTGCTATGATCCAGTCCCAGGCGAGGATAATATGGTTTTATATTCATTCCGCGTAAGAAAGGTGGCCGAGTATCTAGTCACCTTACCGAATATGAAAGAAGATCTAGACAGAATATATCGTTTCATCCGTACAGGGGATGATCCAGAAAGTATTTGCGAGGCCATGTCTCAAAGGAAAGCCGAGATCCAGCTCATGATATTAAAATTTCTGATAAATTGTCTAATAAGAGAACAAGATTACCCGTCTAAAGATCCTGCCGAAATGAAAATCCTGACAAGGTGGAGTGATAATATAGCCGAGGGTAAGCACAAGACCGTCGGTGCTATGGAGAGTATGTACAAGAAAATCCGTAGGGAAATAATAAAGATACACGAACAACGTAAAGCAGCACAAGTAAGCGAGAAAGAAAGTATCTCTGATACTGAAGAGGTAGAGGACGAGAATCCCGCCAGAATAGCGTATGTAGGAAAATCTAGATTTCCAGACCGCCATTTACGCCTAGAACACAAGTCTATTTTTCATCATCCAGCACCAGAACAAGGTTCTCTAGAACAAGTATTCCAAGCTACCGATCACATTCTGAAATCACGAATCGGTTATAGTGAGTTAAGTACCATGCATGAACAGGAACTAGCCCGATCAGCAGTCCGATGGATTACTGATTCTACCACTTTTCCAGACGAAATAGTGGCACAAATGTTTCTGAAAATGCCCCCAGCCGAGCAACGACTGGTGGGTATGTATATGATTCAGCACCTCATTACTTTGTATGAGGGTCAACACTCTGATCCAGGTCCGTTACATGATGTCCTGAACGAGTTACTCCAGTATAGATGGAAAGGTCTAGGTACCGATTTAATTAGTGTCATTCTAGAACAGCGTCACAAATATAGAACGTTTCTGAACCCGCATTTTGTTCATGCCTCACCCCCAGAAAGTAAATCATTCTACATAGACAGACAGAATCCGTTACGAGAAGTCCACCCAGTTAAAGGAACGGGTGGCGAAATGCAGCGAGTGTTTGTATACACTCCAATAACAAAGATGGAACTCCTCGAGATGAAGAAATTAATTCCCTGTCATGACAAAGATCCAGCAGGGTTCCATAGAGAATTAAAAGACATGCTCCGTATGGGAGAATACACTTACCCAGATATCATTAAAATGTTAAAGGTCCTGTTGCCCGCAGGGGTGTATGAAAAGCTAAAGGAAAAAGAATGGGAGGTGGGAGAGAAAAAGATCGATTGGGCAGTTCTAGAAGCTGAAGACAAGGCACGAGTACCAGGTACCGGTCTTGGAGATAAATGTAAAGAATTACCAGAATTATTAATACAAGTTTTACCTAGATTATTAACAACTAGAAAAGAAGACTGGGATGCAATCTCAGCCTGTAAACAGAAACAAGATGAAGATATTAGTGATTTTTATTCTAGATTTGAAAAATGTTTCAGTATCAACAGTGGTCTCAAGACAAGTAGTGAGTCATACCCTCACCTTTTCGTTACTAAATTAGTCGAGAATTCAAGTCCATCAATTAAAAACCGAGTTCTGAAAGTCGAAAGCACCTGGCAAGCAAATACTCCGTCCCAGATGCTCCAGATGCTCCAGTACCACCAGAATAGAATCAGAGAAGAGCAAGAACACGAAAGAAAACGTATGAAAGACACGAAAATGAAAGTACTAGTTGCACAATCTGTTCCTCAAGACAGTCAGAAGAGGGGTCCGAATCAAGCCAGTCATCCTGCAGCTCCCGTTAAAGGGAACTGCAATTATTGTAAACAGCCAGGTCATTTTATAAACGAGTGTGCAGTTCTGAAACACAACATAGCTACTGGTAAGACTAAAGAAAGACCACGTCCGCCTAGACAAGAACAAGTTTCACAGACTCCTCAGTCACAGAATACACCACAGACAGTTACAGCACCGCAGCCTATTGCTGCAACACAGCATGTTACATCGCAGATGTACTAGTATGCACAGTCTGAGTATCCAGAGTACCAGCCATATTCATGAAACAGCCTAGAGAGGGAGGTAGGCTTGCCTCTCATCGAGATACCTGTAGATCAAGAAGGTCCCTATGTTCACAGTCAAGTATTAGGGAAAGATAGAAAGTTTTTGATTGATACAGGGGCAAGTAGGACCACAATTAGTCATGCCGAGGTTCCAGGGGCTCCGCTCTCAGGCTCAAGAAATGTTTCCCTTGGATTTTCAGGAAAGCCGATCGTTAATGAGATTTCAAAGCCAGTCACTCTAGAAGTAGGTCCATTGTCCCGTACTACTGATCTATTACTTACTAAGTCATGTCCAGAAAACCTATTAGGCATTAGGACACTGAAAGAGTTAGGTGCAGTTATTTGCTGCTCCCCAGAGGGAATACGTCTGTTCCTACGTGACTTTAAGGGTCACTATGTATTACGAGATTTTGATTCAAGACTGTCTAAAGTTCCGCAGAATTTATGGGCGCAAGGTCCAACTGATGTAGGTTACATGCAAATCACACCCCATCGTGTGACTCTCAAGCCAGGTGTAGTGTTACCCCGAATCAGGCAGTATAGATTGCCACCTGAGGCTGTAGCAGCCTTATCCAAAATTATAGACGAGCTCATGGCTCAAGGAGTAGTTGTAGAAACTGACTCCAATGTATGTAATTCTCCGATCATTCCAGTCATGAAACGTACTGATCCAAATGCACCCCCTGTATATCGATTAGTGATTGATTTACGGGAGCTTAACAAATGTATTATTCCGCAGTACCCAGTTGTCCCAGACATCTCTTCCCTATTAACAGCCATTGATTCCGAAGCCACGTTCTTCACTGTCATAGACCTCAAGAACGCATTTTTTAGTGTTCCTATTCATCCAGACAGCCAGTTTCTTTTCGGATTTTGTTTAAATGGAAGGAGCTATATGTTTACACGAGCTCCTCAAGGTTTCACAGAAAGCCCTAGTATTTACAGCCAAGCACTTAAGAGACAACTTGACAACATTCATATGCCAACTGACACTGCCCTGCTCCAGTATGTCGATGATCTACTGATCACAGCCCGTTCTGAACGTGACTGCGAGCGAGCGTCACTGACGGTTCTGTATTTCCTAGCCGAGATGGGGCACAAGGTGTCCCCTTCGAAGCTTCAATTCTGTGTCCAGTAAGTGGTATACTTAGGACACTTACTGTCCAAGAGGGGTAGGCAGTTGACACCAGACCGTATCCAGTTGATAGCGAGTCTTCCCCAGCCCAGAACCCAGAAGGAGGTACGTGCCTTTATCGGCCTTACTTCTTATTGCCGACAATGGATTCCTCAGTATGCATTTCTAGCCAAGCCACTGATACAGTTAACGACACAGGAGGCAGCCGTATCGACTGTTCTCCCTTGGACATCTGAACATACACTTAGTTTCAACGAGTTAAAGAAAGCCCTATGCCAAGCTCCAGTTCTAGCGACACCGAACTACAGTAAGCCCTTTACACTTTTCGTTACTGAACGTGAAGGTACAGCATTATCTGTTCTTACACAAGATCAAGCAGGACAATACAAGCCCTGTGCTTACTTTTCTAGCACACTAGATCCGGTCGCCCAGGCTTTGCCTGCGTGCCTCAAGTCAGTTGCAGCCACAGCACTAGCTATCAGACAAAGTGATTCCATAGTTTTAGGACACTCTCTGACAGTACAAGTTCCACATTCCGTGGAAGTTCTTTTAAATCGAACACAAACTCAGCACTTGACAATTGCACGTTTAACAGGTTATGAATTGACACTGTTTCAGCCACACATAGAAATCAGACGCTGCAACATCCTGAATCCTGCTACACTGTTACCATCAGTTAATTCAAATCTAGCCACACATGACTGTGTGGAAGTAGTCAACATTACGACAAAGCCAAGACAAGACCTGACAGACATTCCGTTACCAGATCCTGACCTGACACTTTATGTGGATGGTTCATGTATGAGAACTAGTACAGGAGAACTAGTCGCCGCGTATGCAGTGACTACTGACACCGAAGTTATTGAAACACACCGTATTGATACCCTGTCCGCTCAAGCAGCAGAGCTAGTTGCTCTGACACAAGCCTGCATACACGCCAAGAACCTGAAAGTTAATGTTTACACAGATTCACGCTACGCATTTGGAGTCGTACACGACTTCGGAGTGCTCTGGCAGGAGAGAGGTTTCATGACTTCTCATGGAACCAAGATTCAGCATGGTCTCCTCATTCAAGCTCTGTTAGATGCCATACATTTACCGACATCTATCGCTATCATGAAGTGCAAAGCACATACGAAAGTTACTGACATTATTTCCCAAGGTAATGATCTAGCAGATCGCACAGCCAAGCTTACAGCCCAGACTCCAGACATTCCAGTTAACAAGACACATACTCCAGATCCGATTACATGTATGACAGTTAAGGACCCTGCACAAGATGTCATAGATATCCAGTCACATGCTACTCCCGATGAAATCAAGAAATGGTCCGAACAAGGAGGGGTCCAGACAGATCAAGGATGGTTAACAAAGGGTAGAGCCACATGGTTTCTCCCCGACTCTATGGTTCAAGTCATCATTAATACCGCACATAGTCCAGCACATTTAGGAGAAAAAGCTATGTTAGACAGTATCCAGAACATTTGGTTCAACAAGCATTTACGAGCTGCAGCCAAGCAGAAAGTCCGTACCTGTATGATATGTTGTCAGTTTAATCCAGGTAAAAGTGTCCCGGTGGAACAAGGTGGATTCCAGCCTCCTGACCACCCTTTTGAAGTCCTCCAGATGGATTATATTCAGATGGAGCGATGTCGAGGTTTCAAGTATGTCCTTGTAGTAGTATGCGCTTTGTCCAGGTGGACAGAAGCATATCCAGTCCCAGATTACACAGCCGCGACCACTGCCAAGCAGTTGGTTCGTGAATTTTTCCCTCGATATGGACTCCCTAGAGTCGTATATTCTGATAACGGTCAGCCATTCTCCTCAGAATTAATGAAGCACGTTTCCCTGCTGTTAGGGTACCAGTGGAAGTTTCATTGTGTACGCCATCCTGAAGCAGCCGGTCTCGTTGAGAGACATAATCAGACTCTGAAAATCCGAATTGCTAAAATATGTAAAGACAAGGGTGTGGACTGGCTAGTAGCTCTGCCAGTTGCTTTGTTTTATATGCGCATGGTCGCACATTCCAGATCAGGTCTGTCCCCGTATGAGGTCGTATTCGGCCGCCCCCCTAACATGTGGGGTACTCCTAGACCCCGAAGTATTACTGATGTTTCATGTAATATGCTGACAGATTACCTAGCTTCCTTGATGTCTGCCCTCAACTCATGTCGTTCACAGGTTGCCGCCGCATTTCCAGACAACACCGAGGTGGCACCGCACGAAATCGTTCCAGGTTCGATGGTGATGGTCCGAAACTTTGACAGATCAAGTCCGCTGGAGCCTCGATGGAAAGAGCCCCGTCAGGTCCTCCTCACCACCCGTACAGCCGTGAAGTTGGAAGGACGCAAGGGATGGATACACCTTTCTCATGTTAAACTTTTTAACGGACTGAAACCCGCCTTAAAGAACATTTCCCAGGATATCAAGACCTGCCAAAATATTGTTTTAAAGGACTGTCCCGCAAAAGACATTGCTACAACCCCTCCCCTGTTAGAGAAAACTCCGCAGCAGGAGTATAAGCAAAAACTCCGGTCTAGTAAAATAAGTCAGTCAGTTTGATTGTCTAAGTCCTCCCCTAGGTGAAACGGTTAGACTGTTTCTGACATGTATAAAATAGACCCCCATAGTGAGAGAGTTAGTCAAAACTCAATTCAATGTATCGTTTTTCTAAGTTTCATATTATTCATCAGCATAATGATTTCCTGCACCAGTTACGCATTTTTCCTGTATTTTCCAGTTCCTCATGTAAATAAGTCTGCTAATGCTACAGTAGAGCACACGTTTAGTGATCTGCCCCCTCATGAACTCTCTTACCGCCTCGCTATGCGTAATAACTCATTTATCCGTATGTTACATTACTCACACCAGACCAGCAATGCCACTAATTGTTGGGTGTGTGGTCGACTCCCCCCTTTCCAGACACCGACAGGAGTTCTGCCACTCTTTCCTTATCCTTTTTCACATAATGGTTCGTGTGGAGCATGGTCCACGTTAACGTCATCCTTAACAGATATGTCTTTTCTTAACAGTACATGTTTCCCAGACAAACAAGGTTTCCCCCACAGAACAGGTTTAGATCTAGAGAATGAAGTGTACAATTTAGGTAACTATTCTTCGAATTTCATGGTCCTGAATGTTCAGTCTGATACTACTCCAGACTCACCTGCTATTTCAGTACTACCAGTTAAAGGCGAATTATGTGTCCGAAATAAGGGTTCCGTACATGTAGGACATAGTGATTGTACTACTATTATCCAGTATAGTGACAGTGGGAAATCTATTTTTAAAGCTTCACGTCATTCTTATTTTGTTTGTGATCAAACCGCATATGTTCGTTTGCCCCTCGATTGGGAGGGAACCTGTTACATTGCCTTCCTACTGCCACCTGTTTTTCTAGCCCCACCTGATTATCATAGAAACACACATCTAGTACATACTAGACACAAGAGAAATCTCCCGATTGTCGATTATACTGAAACTGCTGCAGAGCAATTCATTGATATTGATAAAGGTGTGTTCCCTTATTTAGGTACAGTTGTAAATAGTAAGCTAATCCGTAGGTTAACAAGAACCCTTGAAGCAGTAGTAGATGAGACTGCCTCCGCTCTAGGTAACTTAACTGAAGAGCAATCCTTTATGAGAATTGTCGTGCTCCAGAATCGTCTCGTCCTTGACGTCATACTGGCCGATAGGGGCGGGGCCTGTAGAGTCATCGGATCTAGTTGCTGCATTTTCATTCCAAATAACGCGCCGTCTGTTTATTCAGCTATAACCAGACTCCATAAAATTGCCCATCTGTTACACCAAGATCCAGGCACCTGGACATGGTCCGGTTGGTTCTGGAATATAATTTCTGCCTGGGGATGGAAAGTCCTGTCCTTTCTAGGTATCGCAGTAGCGATCATATTCAGCTGCTGCCTCTGTATACAATGTGGCCCTGCGATTTGCGGCATTTGTGCTACCTCTTGTATTCCTAGTCCCAAGCCCCGTTCTAAATCCCGTTCCAAGACAATTCGAGACGAGCAAATGGTACTGTATGAAATGATAGATGGTATCATGAATATTGATGTTTCCTGATGGAAACGTAGTGACAAGGAGGGAATGTGGAAAAGTAAATCTTGCCATGTTCTGTGTCCCTACGTATCATCCATCATATGTTATGTGTGCATGACCAATATGCATCTGTTATTCCCCATGTCTGATTAATGACGCAATTACAGTTGTGTCCACCTCTAGTATGCCAGTTTCCAGTCCTCGTGATTACTACGAATATCAGGCCTATGTAAAGCTACGTTGCCACGTTTCTCAGTGTGCACGTTATTCCATTATAAAGTCCCCGTTTCCAGGCCTCAACAGGGCCCGGACACTAGATTCAGCTCCTGTCTCCTGAAGCCTTGCTGAGGAGCGATCCAGCCCCCACCTGTATCCTCGACCTTTCACTTACTTCCTGCCTCGCAGTGCCCGGTGCAGCTTGGCTCTGCCTCTGAGTCTGCCAAGACTATGTTGTGATTCCAGCTATCAGTTCAGTCCTCCTTCTCTGCATTCCTAAGCTACTGAACTGCATCAATAGTTTCCGTCACTGTCTAGCCTATGCGGCTCCATGTTAAGAGAAATACTGTATTTAATGGTCATTTAGTATTCTTCATCACGCACTACATGTAGAATAATGCATGGTCCAGTCTTAGAGTCAGTTAGCTTTTCCCCTCATGACTTCTAGTTTATATCAACATGTTCCCTAAACATCAGATACCAGATAGGGTTTAGGTACATGTCGCTCCGACCCTCCAGACTTTAGTCTCTGCTCCTAGCACAGAGTTCATAGCCCCCAGCTTCTCCTCGTAACACGTCATTGCCAGTTTGCGCACCACCATCAGGTTAGAGGTCCCGGCTCCTTAGGTAGCCCCCTCCTATGTTTCCGCCCCATTCATGACATATTCTGTTACGTCTGCACCACATGTCTATGTACACGCCCAGTTACACCTTCTTTTTACTCTTATCTTTCGCGACTGCTACGCGTCACGCCTTCTGCTCCACCCACTGCTACGCCTACTGCAATGTAATGCTATGTGTTTGCGTTATGTATATATGCTCACGTATTGTTATTAAAAGGTTATCCTTCCCAGCGCGCTCATCCCAGATCCAGCCCCAGCAGCTGCTGGGCCCCTGTCGCCCTACTAGGCCCTGTCATCCTATTCCTATGCAGGTTGTCCTGTTCCTGTCCTTATGCTGTAATAAACCTGCAAAACTCCTACTACCTCGAATCTTGACTCTTATTTATTGAGCTATCTGTTATGATATATGTCTAGTCAAAAATAGGGTATTATTTATTTATTTACCACAATATTCTACATAACTTTACCTGGCGCAATATACATATATGGAACTTTTTGATGACTGGCATGAGTTTTCAACGTTCTCTCACCCATTTTTGAGTCATTATTTCTTTACTTCCCATCACTAACGACTCTATATTACCAAGTGCCTCTATCTCTGCTCCTAAAACATGTTGTTGTAGCTTCTTCATCACCAACTGCCTTAAGCTTATTCCAAGGACTGGCAGCTTTTTTCTCACTGCATAACTGACTTCTTGCATGCTTTTATTTTTCGAAGTGTATTCTCTATGCATTGTTATACTAAATAATCGGGATTTTTCCCATTTCAATGGTCTCATTAATGACAAGGTTTTCTACACGTTTTTTTTATAAAGTCTACCATGTTCATTTGTACTATGTATCCTATTGGATGTATCCTCTCATGGTGATTTACAACTGTTATTTCTCTATATTGCATATATTTACCACGCTATTCTCACACTCTGTGGATTCTTTGTTCTGATATTTGCCTCCTTAGGTATCAAAATGTTTAATTGCTTTTACTGTATTTGCTCCTATTATTCTATCGCGCATATCTGACATATTTTTAATGTGTTGGACAACTCACCATTTCTGCTTTTGAATTCACTAACTCTGTAATGGTGACACCTATGCTTTAGCTTTGTCAAATGACTTAGACTATTTGGTCTACTCCATGCTCATGATATCCTTCAGGTTAGACATATATATTTAACCACAGGTCTTTTGTAATACTACTTGCATTACGGTGACATTTTTTGTGTTTTTAGATATTCTATGGGTAGACTCTCAAAGATCCTCCATACACCTTCCCCTTCTACGAAGTCTTTTTTGACCCATACTGGTTCTCGATATCAGTGTTTATCGATGGAGGACACATTGGACACTTCTTCCTCTAAGGCCTCCTCTATCACATCTTCTTCGTCAAAGTCCAGTACCACTAAAGGCCCTGCTAAAAGACTCAAAAAGGATCCTCCTTCACCCTTAAAGCAATCTACTTCGACCACAATGGATCTTTTACTAGATGAAATTAGGGCCTTAAAACCTTTTATTGAAGACACAAAATCCACCCTTCAAATGCTTTCAGATAAATGGTCCACGGTAGATAATCGAGTCACCGCCTTGGAACAAAATATGGCTTCACTTGAATCGTCTGTTTCCAAGGTTAATCCCCTGTGTGCACAAGTTTCGGTCCTACATAAGCAGATTGAAAATGTGGAAAATAGAAATAGAAGAAACAATCTGCGCATTTATGGTTTGGCAGAAAATTCAGAAGGTTCGGACCCCATTGCTTTTTTCAAATCCTTTCCACCAAAATTACTTCATCTGCCAGACTACCATTCTTAGCATACAAAGAGCACATCGTCTAGGCTCATTGCCTGGAGGAATCGCCTCTTCGACTGCAAGGAAACCAAGAGGTGTTATCTTGTACTTCCTTGAATATACTGACCTCCTCTTGATTTTGTCTGCTGCAAGATCCATGAAACATATCACTTGGTCAGGAAATCCTCTTTATTTCTCTCAAGATTATGCCAAGTCTACAGCGGATCGTCGCAAGGAATTTTTGTCTCTTCGACTACAACTGCGCTCAATGGGAGCACGCTTTGGGCTTTTTCATCCTTGCCTTTTCAAAGTGACTCTCAATAATAAGACTACCACTTATGAAGACCCGTTGAAGTTGAAAAGTTTTCTGTACTCTCATAATGTTGATACAATGGAATTCTCATCTGCATCTTCTTCTAGATATAATGTTTTTGCTTCCTCAGGTTTACATTCAATGGTTATAATTCCTCTTTCATGTTCTTCTGCATTATGTTTTGATTTACTCATATTTTGCATTAATATTTTTCAGCTCGAACTTACCTTTTTGTCCTTTTCTACCCTCACAGATGTCCATCCTGCGTATCATCCCCCCTTTCCTGATGTTTTTGGAGTCCATGGGTTTCGTTCTCCCCTCTCGTTCTCCCCCTGACTTTTGGATCCGTCATTGTTCTATGTGGCTTCCACCCTCCCACCCTCTTCAAGTTCTGGGCGTTTAGTAAGTTATTTTTTCTGATTGTTTTGCATTATTTTCTTCCACTTTCTTCTTTCTCTTCTCAAGTTGTATCCCTCTTTACTATACTTGTTTTCTTGCTCTTCTCTTTATTCTCTTTTTTCTCTCCTTTACTCTTCTTATCTTATTTTTCATTTTTCCAAATGTCATACAGCTGGCATTTACTGCATCTCAGTTTTTGTTCTTCATGGAGAAACTTTGTTTGGTTTTTGATGTATACACATAACTTTTGTATAAACCTTAATAGTTCTTGTTCTTCATATTTATACCTTAACTGGCTTTTCATGCATTTTTATGGTTTTTTCTTATGCCTTTAAAATTGTCTCTTGGAATATTAGAGGTTTACACTCGCCAATTAAGAGACAGAGAGTGTTAACACATCTTGCCAAACTCAACGCAGATATTGCCTGTATACAAGAATCTCACCTATCGGCTGAGGAATCTGCTAAATTGAAAAGGGGTTGGGTGGGTGAGGTTTTCTTTTCCCCAGGAGATGGAAAGCGTAATGGTGTTCTGATTTTATTTCGTAAATCCCTTTCTATCAAACTAATAACGAACCGCACAGATCACTTGGGTAGATGGGTTCTGGTGAAATTTAATTTAGATGATGTTCCCATTTCCCTTATGAATATTTATGCTCCTGCGACTGGTGATGCCTCATTTTGGACCTCCTTAGCTCCGCATATTATACAACATTATGCTGATAACTTCATTCTTGCTGGTGATTGCAATGAAGTACTCGACCCATTCTTGGATAGACACTCCTCTAGCGCTTACATCCCTCACAAATCACACAAATCCTTCACACAACTTATTAACCAATACAAACTCATTGATGCATAGAGACTCTGTAACCCCACTTTGCGAGAATATTCTTTCTTCTCACCGCCACACCAAACCCAATCGCGATTAGATTATTTTTTCATCTCACATCACCTTTCCCAATCCCTAATCGCTTCCGATATTGGTTCAATTTTAATTTCCGATCATGCGCCAGTCACTATTGATTTGGATGTACTACCAAAACCTACTTCTACTAGGAAAAGGTGTTTTAATTATTCTCTTCTTCTTGACTCAAACTTCGTCCCTTCCTTTACATCATTCTTTCATGAATATTTCTTATTGAACCAAACTGATGATATTCAATTTCCTGTAGTATGGGATGCTTTCAAGGCATCGGCTAGAGACTTTATTATTAGCTGTGTATCTCGCAAGC
Source organism: Lissotriton helveticus (assembly GCF_964261635.1). NCBI lineage: Eukaryota > Metazoa > Chordata > Amphibia > Caudata > Salamandridae > Lissotriton > Lissotriton helveticus. Next base: position 1,834,769,574 of record NC_136068.1, on the reverse strand, counting down.
GGAAAAAAGCTCAACATGATACTAAGGACCTTTTAGCTAAAATCAAATGATTAGAACACTCATATTACACTTCCAAGTCAAGGGAATGCTTATCTGAACTCATCGCTACTAAACTCCAATTCAATAAAGATTCACAAATAACGCTTCAAATTTTTTATTACAATCCAGCACTAAATTTTATGGTGGACAAGATAAGGCTGGGACATTACTGGCCAATTATTTGAAAGTTAAGCAAAATAAAGTTAATATAGAATCCATTTATGGTAGAGACGGATTACTGAAACATAAGGATGATGAGATCTTACAGGAGTTTCTTCACTTTTACGAGACTTTGTATTCATCTGAACCAGTTTCCTCTGAGCAATCCATCTCCCAATTTTTGTCTAAAATTCGACCACCTTTTGTTACTTCTCCAGATCTTTCCTCATTGGAAGCAGACTTAACACAAAAAGAACTTCTTCGGGCACTAAATACTTGGAACATGGGAAAACTCCGGGCCCAGATGGTTTTACGGTTGAATTCTTTTCTTACTTCTCAAAATTACTCGTACCCAAATTGCATACTCTTCTTTCCATTTTTCTTAAGTCTGGTTCTGCTTCTGGTACATTTTCTGATGCTCTTATTTGCATTCTCCCCAAACCAGGTAAAGACACACAGTACTGTAAAAATTATCGTCCTATTTCTTTGGTCAACATCGACTACAAGATTTTTTCGAAAGCGTTAGCCTTACGTTTAGAATCATATTTACCTGATCTCCTGGGGAAGGAACAGTCCGGTTTTGTTAAAGGTAGATTGCTAGCTGATAATACTAGATTGTTTTTTGATATCCTCTCAAAGACTTCGCACTCTTCTCACCCTCTTGCAGCCATAGCTTTAGACGCTGAAAAAGCTTTCGATAGGGTTGAGTGATTATATCTTTTTCGAACTTTGAAGTGGTTCGGTTTTGCGCCGAAAATTTCTACCCTGATCTCACTCCTGTATTCTCATCCCAGAGCGCCCATTTCGGCGAATGGTGGCTTATCCTCTTACTTCTCCCTTAATCGAGGAGTTAGACAAGGTTGCCCTCTTTCACCTTTTTTGTTCAATCTTGTCCTTGAACCTTTTTTGTTGAGGATTCGCCAAAATGATGATATCACAGTCCACAATTAAAATGGCGGCTTATGCCGATGATGTATTATTATTTCTATCCCAACCCACCTCATCCCATCCAGCGTTCTTAGATGAAGTTAATTCTTTCGCGCACGTTTCTGGCTACAAATTAAATAAAGATAAATGCGAAATTTTACCCCTTACTAAATTTACTTACAAAAATTATTTTACTGACTCGGGTTTCACATGGAGCCCCAATTGTATTAAATATTTAGGTCTTCATTTCACTCCTTCCCTCTCGGGTACAGTCACTCGTTGTATGGAAGATTGTATACAAAAATTGACTGCCCTCACTACAAAATGGAATCCTTTGTATCTATCCTGGTGGGGTAGATTAGATACAATTAAGATGATGCTCTCTCCCATAGTCCTATTTACGATTTCTAATATCCCATTTTCTATTCCATTGAAACATTTTAAGAAAATTAATTCCATTCTGTCCACCTTTTTGTGGGGACATAAAAAATCTCGTATGTCCTTAGCCAAATTGATTCGTCCTAAGACAGAGGGGGGAGTACATTTTCCAAACTTTTCCCTTTGCCATAAATCCTTTTTATTAAATCAAGCGTCAAAATGGATTTCAGATTCCCCATTATCATCTCCTCTTTGGTTGGCCCTAGAACATTCTTTTATATCTCCTTTTTCGTTTAAGGAGTATCTTTTGTTTTCTCGCAAACCACAATCCATATCCACCCCATTCTTAAATATACTTCTAAAATTCTCCCAATCCTTCCTATCTCATCTTTTTTCGAACAGCCCATTTGGCACAACACTTCTATTTTAACCAATAACAAACTGATTTTTTGGAAATCTTGGAGATCACATGGCCTCATTTGGGCTCACCAATTATTCCATCACAATCAGATTATTTCATTTTCATCAGCTGCTTCTTCTTTTCATTTACCTTCCACTTTTCACACCAAATATTTGTTACTAACGTCTGCCCTACAATCTGCTTATGATGCATATCTTAACCCTTCTCCCTCTCCATGTCATGCACCCTCTAACATGTCTTCATTACACTCTCTACTTCTTAAAGATACCAAGGCCTCCAAAATGTATGCACTCCTTCAAACTCCAATTTCTCCTTGTACCAAATCCAAAACAGAAGAAGCTTGGGAAGAAGATTTATATGTTTCCTGGCCCATTGAACTGTGGGATAAAATATGGCTAAAGATTCGCAAATCTTCCAGAGCTGCTAACACAACTCAGACACTATTTTTTATTTACAACCGACTTTTGTTACCACCGCTCATTCTCAGTAAAAGATATCCGGACACCACTGACACATGTTGGTCGTGTTCTTCACCAGGTGCGGATCTCCTCCACATGCTTTTCATATGCCCCCTAGTCCACAGTTTTTGGGTGAAAGTATGGTCTCAAATTAACAAGATTTTTTCCTCCACTCACTCCTTTTCTATTTCTCACATCTTCCTGGGCAGCGCTTCTCCTATCTGGGATCATTGCACTTTCAGTATAAGAATAATTGATTTATTGTTAGCAGTGGCCTTCCAACAAATTACTAGATTTTGGAAAGATTCTACCAAAATCTCATATCAGGCTTGGTGGTACACTGTGTGCTATAATCATAGATTAGACACGACATTTGTTTATCCAATGATTTTGGCCACGAAAAGAAGAGATTTGTGGGGTCCAGTCACATCATTTTTTGATGCGAGTGTTGGATGTTCTCTGTCTCTATCTCCCTTGCAACAAGAAGTTACTAAACCTCCATGACTTCCTTAAAATTGTTATATCTGCGTTTCTTATTATACACTTTTTATTTATATTGTATATTCTTCAATATACCTCATTGTTATAGAATTCATTACTTGCTGGTTATACTTAGTCATTTTCTTTCCTTTTTGTTGTGTTTTTGGATATCTTTACCTTTATTGTCAACTTCATTTGTTTTGCTGTAACATTTTCATTGACTTTTTTTATCCTATTTGCTTCAATAAAACTTCTTCTGAACTTAAAAGTAATGTAACTCAATGATCCCTCATCGGATGAATCCAGCCAAGGTATGACTCGTCTGTTCATAAAGGTCTGGTTGCAGTTCCAGTCTCTGCTGTGTGCTGCACGGCAGAGGGAGAGACTGCTGCATTGAATTGAGGAGTGCACAACATTGAACTCTTAAGTGCATACTAAGAAGTACATTTGGTTGTGTTTTCACTAGTGTGATGATACCCTGTGAATAATTTTAGGGTCAAAACTGTGACACAAGAATCCCTTGGTCTACATTCTAGATTATATGTAGGCGACGACTGTAATTTGTTAACAGACTTTGGCAGTGATATTGAGACCAGGGTTCCCATTGGATGAGGTGTTGTTTTTTTTCTGTATATAGTCAATATCTGCACCTTGTTCACACACTGCGCTGTCTACACTTGTGTCACTAATAAAATAACATATGTTGTTTATTATGCACCAATGTGATAATATAAATTTATAAAGAACGGCCTTTCTCTTGTGCTTTAAAGATTGATTAAACAAATTAATTAATTTGGGATATCAATGATGTATACATATCTATTTCCATGCAAAAGAGTCCCCCTACACCAGTGTTTTCAAAATATATAGACTCAGGCCCTGGGGGCATACCAGGTAGGATTGTTCTGGAATATACTTTTATTGGAGTGGCATCTTGACTGGCAGCTACCAGGAGCCTAACACCCACATGCTAATGCAATAGAGGAAACAAAGACACTCATCTGCTTATCGCTTCACAAGTGCTTAAGAGAAACAATCATTTGAAAGAAGGTTTTTTGACTTTGTTCAAGCCCTATATGTAAGAGATGTGCACGCACTTTAAGAATGTCTGATGTATCTGTATGAGTTATTACTTTAATAACAATTTAAAGAGCACTTATTCATTTTTTATTTAATTTATTTTACAGTGGTGCTCATTCAAATGTAGGGCTACAACGTGCTTTATGTCGCACACACATATTATGTAGACAATGAAGCAAAGAACTGTGTAAAGCACTGTACAGTGAATGTTACATAAGAGAACAAGAGTTACAAGCTACAGGAGTCCCATATCATCCATACTGGGAGGCAATAAGAGATAAGAGTGCTTGGTCAGGAAACACAAAAAGTCAGGATTTCAAATGTAACGTGGTTGGGCTTGTCTATAAGACTTTATTGTTAGTTCAAAAACTAACCTTATTTGTTAACCTTAAAAATGAAAGAGTGAGAAAAAACAAGGAGACTCTAAACCTATGCTTTAAAGTGTGCTTCCAGCTCCTTGGTGCCGATTCATAGCTCACTGTGCAATATTAGAAGTATTGTAATTTAGGAACTGCAGGTATCAAAAGGATATCTGTCATAAAAGCAGTAACCATCTGAGCTATCTACTTAAAATACAACTCTGATATCTGCATGTTTTCTGAAGGCACATGAACCCTCTAAGCTACTTTATGATGAGTCAAATCTGTGAATAAATATAACACGGATCTCTCCAGCAAGTGCACCAGAGTTCTCTTATCATTATTACCATTCCCTGAAAATTGCTAGGCACACAAAGATCTCTGCAGCAGGTGCCTTAACCTCCATATAAAATACAGCCAGTGACCAGACCGGTATGCCGGAACAGATTTCTTGTTAGGTTTGTCCTTGTTACCAATTTCTTTGCAACAATGTTTAAAAATAAATGTATAAGTTGATTGTCAGACTCTGTTTTTCATGACTCTGCCTCTCATGACTCTACCTCTCATGACTCTACCTCCTTCCTGCTGACGCACCTAGTACCCAATGTATGCGGTCATTTCATTACTGTATACAATGCACTTGCCCTTTGTGAGTGTGTCTTTTCCTTCTCGGCCATCCAACAAAGTAAAAACAAAGCCAATCGGTCTGGTGTTGGCTTCTAGCTTTTTGGCTTGTCAGTGCTTACATTTACATTTTTTTTAAATACGTTTTGTGTTTTTGGTCTTAATAAAATAAAATTGTGGGTAGTGTTCGACCCTATCCAATGTTAATACAAATACACACAAAACACCACAACATTTCTTTTGGTCTAAAACAGAAGACATTGCCATCGTAGCTCCTGGCACTGAAGGGTTCTAGTTTGTGTGAAGATGTGTTCCCTGTGAACGAGCAGGATGCCATCACTCACAGTGAAGGTATCCAATAGCTGAATTGGGTTGAAACCCTGTCCCTGATGCATGCTGTAGTGGGCCGAAGAACAATGTAATGTCACAACAGACCAATGGATGATGTGGGCACACACATTCACCAATCAATGAATGGGTACTGATAGTGATAAAAGATGCACTTTCAGCTAACAGTTGTGGGCTGGCTGAAGGTGTCACAACTTATAAACTTAGCAACACCTATGTTGTTTGTGTACCATTGAGTTGCCTTTAATGAAGAGTAGTGCCCATCATTCTGGGGTTTATAAATTTGACATTTGATGGAATACCATAAATTATCCAAGAAAAAATTACAGTTTGGACTTTGTTAGATGCATGCAGCAATCACTCAGGTGTAAGGAAAGAAAAAAAGTTTGAAACAAAATACAAATGTGACACAGTATTTCGGCATCTGCCACATTGAGGAAGCTTGACCCAAGAAACACAGAAGAAGTTGAACAGACAGTTGTTTAGTCCAAGCCTTTTAAGATGTTGACTCCAGGGCACCTAAAGCTCAGCAGGGTCATGGATTCACACTGTGTCATGAGCAGACCAGGAAGGACCTAACAACATGGCACTCTTGTGGAAAGGAAATGTTGTCAGAGATGTCGGCTAGTGTAAAGTACCCGGATGAGGATAAATCCAATGAAGAAACCAAGCGATGAGGTAACGTTGCAGAAGTTTATTCAGGCACCACAGCAATACACGGGAGTGCATCTGTATCCAAGGAAGCATGAACTGTAAATCCGAAGGTTCACAGTTGGTATGCTTCGTTCAGAGACAGAAACACGAGTGATGCACTTTCAAACATAAACTTGTTTGGAAGTGCACACGATAAGTATACACAGCATGCGAATACAGAATTAAGAATGAATGACAATTAAAATAGACAGTTAAAATAGGCATAAAAGAAATACTGTACATAAGAAAACAAAGTCAACATATGGTAATGCAGCTCATTACATCATCTCCCTTCCATAAAAGAAAAGGAGAATCCTGTGAAGAAAAACTCGTTAAATTAAGACATATAAAAATCTTTAAATCTTACAGGAATAGAACAATTACGCTGCAATCTGTGAGAACCTGAAAAAGAAGATGTAGAATGTGAAGTGCTAGCTTGAGCCTCTTGGACATTGTTTGCAATATCAGAGAGAGAGCACCTAATGGAAAATATGAACAATCAGAATCATTCTCAAAAATGTTACACTTGGTAGTGAGAATCTTGGAAGCTTGAACAGTAGTCAATTTTACTAAAACCCTCTTCTTCCGACACCCTTTTTTATTCCCTTTGCTGCAGGGGTAATTCCACCACGATGCGGGGGGGGGGGTTAAGCACGGCGCCGTGGTGCTCATGACGAGACCAGCTCATAGTGAATCGCGGAGGAGCTGTGCTCATGATGAGCTGGTCTCATCACAACTCCGCCCACTGATTAATTTCCCGCACAGGCGGGGAATCAATCGCGCGTGGGTGGAGCCTAGCTCGTCATGACTCACCTCTGTGACTTATGACGAGCTTGGGTCGGCATGAGCACTGAAGATGTTAACAAGAAACAGTGAACCATTAGATGTTTTTAACGCCTGAACAGGGAAAGAAAATCTAGAGGCACCTTTTTTTAACTCTGTTTGGATTTTTAATTAAGACCCAATCACCGATTTGAAAATCTTGTGAGGTAAGTGAAAATGTAGAGTCAAAATGTTTCTTTTGGACTTTTTGTTGTGTTAAAACATTTTTTTTTGTCATGTTTACCTTGGCAAGCTAGACATAGATCATCATCTTGCTTTAGAGTCTTGATCCAGTTCGGAGAAAAACACCCATTAGGATCTCTATCTTGAGAAGTTTGAATGGTGAAATACCTGTGGTGGAGTGTGGGGTGATAATATATGACCAAATCTTTTTTCTAAGGAAAGGTTCAACTGAAAAATTGCAGGTAAGAGCAGATTGTATACCTTCCTTAATAAACCTGTTCATTCTTTCTATGAGACCATTTGAGGAAGGAGAATATAAAGCAACTTTGAGATGCTTTATGTCATGTGCACTTTGAAACTCTTGCATTAAAGAGGAAAAAAAGTGTGATGCGTTATCAGTAACAATTTCTCCTGGTAAACCCTCGGATTGACAAACTCTGCTCAGAAAATTAATAACAGATGAAGTATTAGGTCATTCACAAAATTCAAAATCAACCCATTTGGAAAAGTAATCAATAAGGACAATGATACATTGTTTATCTTAGGGTAATAAATAAAAAGGCCCAGAAAAATTCATGGCAAGCTTAAACCAAGCATCTTCTGGAACATTTACGCAATGAAGAGGAAGTTTAGTAGTCTTCCAGTGTTTATCACACAACTATCAATCCATTGATTAACTTCTCTATCTAAAGCAGGCCACCAGAAATGTTCTTTCAATTTCCTGGAGCTGGCACCTACACCTAAGTGTCCTTCATGTGCTTTTTGAAAAATATTATAACGGAGTGTGGTAGGAGGAACACATTGATGACCTCGCATAATAATGTCATTGACAATGGAGAGTTCATCCAAAACGTGAGCATAAGATTTGAGTGAGGCAGGAAGAGAACGCTCCTCAGGCCAACCAGAAACAATCATGTTCCTGACAGCCTGAAGAGTGAGATCATCTCTAGATGCCTTAATCCAATCCATGTATGTGAAAGGAGTGAAAAATGATTCCTCAATTGAAGCAACAACACATTCAAAATTATCAAATCTTGAGTCAGAGAGACTATCTTCCAAAGGTAATCTTGAGAGACAATCAGCTCTGACATTGTGTCCCCCCGAAATATGTTGTATAGTAAAATTAAACTAATGTAATCTTGATAAGATGCGAATAAGTCTGGCAAATGCTTTGCCAGTGTGTTTGCGTAAGTGTAAAATAGGTTTGTGATCACTATAGAAATTAAAATGAGTACCCAAGATAAAACTTTTAAATGTTTCAACAGCCCAGGAACATGCCAGAGCTTCTCTTTCTATTGTGCTGTAATGACTTTCCGCACTAGTGAGGGATCTGGACGCAAAACCTATGGTGAGTTCATACACACCACTCCATTGGGAAAGTACAGCACCTAAACCATATTGACTAGCATCCACAGAAATTGAGTGTATGAGGTCTGGAGTGAAAGATGACAAAGCAGGAGCCTCTATAATCACTTTTTTGACAAGATCAAAAGCATCATTAATTTCTTGAGACCACACAAATTTACAATTCTTTTTTAAAAGAACACGTAATGGTTGTATAAGTTGAGCATATCCTTGACTAAATCTGGAATAATATTCAGTCATTCCTAGAAAAGATTTCAAAGAGTCTTGTTCTTGGGTATATCAACGTGCGAGATGGCATGCGTTAAAGAAAATTTTGGTTTGATGCCATTGGGTGAGATGAAATGTCCTAAGTAATCAACTTCACTTACAAAAACTTTGCATTTGTCTCTGCCTAAAGTAATACCACCTTCTTTAAATCTGGAGAGAACTTCTTTTAAAGTTTGAATATGTTAATTCTTATTTTTTGAGTAAATAAGAACATCATCTTGATATGCTTGTACAAAATTAATATTTTTTAACAAATAATCCATAAACTTCTGAAAAACACTGGCCACTGAAGTTAATCCAAATGGCATTCTATGGTATTTAAATGCTCCAAAGGGTGTAATGAAGGTAGTGGGATTAGTGGATTGTGAAGAAAGAGGAATCTGATGATAAGCACTACGAAGGTCTAATAAAGTGAAACATTTTGAACCACTAATGCCAGTTAACAATTCTTAAATCTTTGGAAGAGGGTGACAGTCAATACTGATGTTTTTGTTGAGAGAACGAAGGTCAGCACACAGACGAATGCTAGAATCCTTTTTTTCTCACAATTACAATTAGACTGACCCATTGGGAGGAGTCAGTAGGTTAAATAATTCCTTCAGAGACCATGTTATCAAGTAATTTTTTAAGATCATCTCTGACACTTAATGGAATGGATCCTAGCTTAAGTGAAACAGGTATTGCATTGGGTTAAAGTTTGATCAAATGCTGAAAATTGTTAATTTTGCCTATGGAGGTACAAAAAACTTCTGGAAATTCCGAAATAATATCTTGAATTAAAGGATAAAAGTTCTCAGAAACCATGGAAATTGAAACTTTGTTGCGTTGCCCTGGATTTTGTGAACCAGGAACTAATTTTAAACCCATTTTTGCAAGATCTTGCCACCCAACAATATTATTTCCTTTGATAGCAACATACATTTTAGTATTAATATATTGGCCTAGACAAGTACTATTTTCACGAAAGAAACCTAACATGTCTATGTCTTTGTCACCATATGCTTTGGGAATTATGTCTAAACATTGTAAAGTGAAGGAAGAAGACCAATGTTTTTTAAAAACAATGTCAGAAATGATGGTGACAGGTGCACCTGCATCTGCCATCATACTCAGGTTAAGATCACCAATTAAAACTTCACATGTGGGATCTTCAGCACGTTCAGGGTTAGATGACTGTTTATTTGAATCAATGGCTAAAGTAATTATTTGTGGAAGACTTTGAGCCATTAAGTCTACAGAATTGATGTTGAGACTTTGTAAGAAGATATCAAGAGGAGTGATATCAATATCAGGAGATTCATGTGATATAATAGAGCTAACTTGAACTACTTGCTTGCTCCTACAAACAGATTGAAAGTGTCCAATCTTATGACAATGTGTACATTTTCTGCCACGAGCAGAACAAATGGGGCTATTTCCAAGACGGGTTTTGGAACCACACCTATAACAAACAATGTTAGTTCTTCTTTGAAATAGTCGAGTAAACTTGTTTTTAAGAGCAACAGCATTAATAACAGAATCATTTTGTACTAAATTAACAGGAGAAACAATTTAATTTGAAATACATTTTGATGAGATGATAGCTCTTTCAACGCTTTTAGCCATATCAATAATTACTAATAGTGTGGGATCTCTACAACTTAAAATGCGCTCTTGTATTTGGAAACAACTGTATACAAATTGATCTCTAATGTACATATCAAGTGAAGCACCAAAATTACATTCCTCTGCCAAGTTCCTCCTAAAAAAAATATACAATTTTATAGTTTCATTTGGATATTGCTTCCTCTTCATAAAATTAAATCTTTCCATCATTGCACCACGCTGTTCGAAAAACCTCGTATTGAGTCTCTGAATAGCATTTGTGTAGACGTTCCAACCATCACCATTACAAGGAGGTGGAATAGAGGGAGGAAGGTTATCAAAATCTTGACGGCCAGCGATACCTAAATGAATATATAGTATTGCTAATTTCCGTTTTGGGGAATATTCATCAGCATCAATAGCAATAATGTAACTTTCAAAGCTGGTAAACCAATTTTTTCATGCCTCTTTTGGTTTGCCAGGTAGAGGAAGAAAATGATTTAAATAAACAATTTGTTGATTTGAATCCATGACTGTCAATTTGACAAATTCAAAGTAATATTTCTCCTTTAAAATGTTCTCTTCTTTCTTTATATGAATATATGCGTAAAATAATGAATGTAATTCAGTGAAAATTAAAATATTCCTGAAGAAGAGTACTTAAGGATAACAAAATACTGGGTGTATAATTTTAAAATGAGAAAGTATTATAAAATCCTCTCTTATTATTTAAAGTCAGCAAAATCTCTTTGAATTATAAAGTTACCTATTTTTTTTTTTTTTTAATCTGTGTAAAAAGTGACGTTGAAAACAAATCCGGTGAATCTGTTAACAGGAATAAAAGTGAAATTCCAATCAGTAAAGATCGTCTGCCTGAGCGTGAGAAAACGATCTTCAAAAGTATGCACCAAAATGGCTGCCACGTTGCGTGGATATGTAATCACGTTTGAAGCTAACGTCGATTCCAATGACGAGCTGTAAGAGGATACGTCGGTTACAATGACGTGTTGAGTGCGAAGAAATCTGGAATCCTTTAAAAATATTAAGATATTGACATGGATGTTGGACAAACATCGGAAAAAGCAGAGCATAGAAGATGAAAGCTACTGAAAGATGTATGAAGGATACACAACAGCTTATCAAATCTACTGTTTTTCGTGTGCTCACCAATGTAGTAAAACTAAAGAAAAGCACAAAAATGGTGGAATTGCAGCTGAAGAAATCGTCACCAAATGTAAAGTGCACGGACGAGGATAAATCCAATGAAGAAACCAAGCGATGAGGTAACATGGCAGAAGTTTATTCAGGCACTGCAGCAATACACGGGAGTGCACCTGTATCCAACGAAGCATGAACTGTAAATCCGAAGGTTCACAGTTGGTTTGCTTTGTTGAGAGACAGAAACACGAGCGATGCACTTTAAAACATAAACTTGTTTGGAAGTCGCACGCTAAGCATACACAGCATGCGAATACAGAATTAAGAACGAATGACAATTAGAATAGGCATAAAAGAAATACTGTACATTAGAAAACAACGTCAACATATGGTAATGCAACTCTTTAAAGCTAGCTAGAAGTGATGCACACTCACAGCCTTTTCACCTTGGACAGCTAGCCGAAAAACAACTCTTCTTGCTTTAAATGACTGCTGGTAAAACACCATTATAGAGCCATGTATTTCAAAGGCATATTCCATCGGTTCACAAACCAGTAGGAGAATAGTTATGAAAAGATTCCAAACTTATTTGGGGCCCAGTAAACCATAGGAGTACACTTCCAAGGACCTCAGAACCTCTGAGGATGTCAGGCAGAGGTAAAACTCAAAGTACTGATTTTAATTTTTAAGGATTGTTTTTATTACACGATACTGGCAGACAACAAAGCCTGTCAGGATTTCAGACATTAAACCAAAAATGAATCTTGCTGTGCAAATCGTCTACCATTAGGTCTTGTGAAGGGTTTAAATTGACATCAACATCATTGCTTAAAAGGTTCATATGCAAAATTTCAGTAGCAAAGTATGTTCCTGAAGACAATAAGATAGTTCTGGTCTGAAAAGACGCTCCACTCAGACCAGTGAGTCTGTGGGGTTTCTCTAGCCTGGCTGTTCAATGCAATAGGGCTGGAGAAACCTAGCTGGCCAGACACATATGCGCACTTAGAAGTGCACATAGCACTTCTCCTCCCAGTCCCAAGCACTGGCCGCGTCCCTCCCTGAAAACGCTGGATCAGAGCCAGCAAATGAAAAATAAAACAATGTAGATAATTGTTTTACTTTTCACCCGCTGGCTCAGAGCCAGTGGAGCGACGCTCCTCCACCATTGCAGATGAGTCGCCCTTGTATGAGCACAGTGGAGGAGCAAAGGCAGTGGATGGCACATGGGTGTGCCTCCCAGTAATAATAAAAAAAAGTAATTCACTGCAGTACAAACACAAGCGCCCAGAGTGTTTTGAAGTTTGTCCTGTTGTGAAATGTTTGCAGATCGAAGTATGTGGAATGTGTATAGCACAAACCTAGACAAAGGGCAATGGAGTACTGTACAGAGTCAACAACAAGCTTAAAGTCAATGAGTGATAAGGTAGTTGGCTGGTTTCTGGAACGTTAATGCATTTTGACTGTTAATGCATAGCATTCTTTAAAAAGGTGTACATTCACCTCTTTTCTAAATTGCAAAAGCATTGGGGTGGTCCTGATGGATATGGAGATATTGTTCCAGAAACTGTCTGTTTAGATGGAGAAGCCTAAAATGAGCTTGTCTCCAAGATACGTGAGGCTGCTGGTGTTGGTTGTGGTGATGGCTTTGTAGGTGATGCAGCTAGTTTTGAAGGAGGTGCATCCTGGCAAGAGGAGCAAAAGAAGTTTGATCAGGATAGCGGTGACAGGATCATATTTCTTTAGGCCATGAATGAGATCTAATGTGGCATGTAGGGTGCTTTAAAAGTGTTGTATGTTGGAATAACACATGCCTTTACCACGCATGCTGTTACTCAGCCTTTACCACCAAATGAGTCTTTACCACGCATTCCTATACCATGCATATCTTTACATCAATCAATCAATCAATCAATCACAGCATTTACATAGCGCACTACTCACCCGGCGGGTCTCAAGGCGCTGGGGGGGGGTCTGCTACTGCTCGAACAGCCAGGTCTTGAGCTGCTTCCTGAAGGCGAGGTGGTCCTGGGTCAGGCGGAGGTGGGTCGGAAGGGAGTTCCACGTCTTGGCGGCCAGGTGGGAGAAAAACCTTCCTCCTGTGGTGGCTCTTCGGATGCGGGGGACGGCGGCGAGGGCGCGGTTGGTCGATCGAAGCTGGCGTTTGGGAACGTAGAAGTTGAGGCGGCTGTTGAGGTATTCTGGGCCTTGGTTGTGTAGGGCTTTGTGTGCGTGGGTGAGGAGCCGGAAGGTGATTCTCTTGTTGACCGGGAGCCAGTGCAGGTCTCTCAGGTGCCCGGAGATGTGGCTGCGGCGGGGGATGTCCAGGATGAGTCGTGCTGAGGTGTTCTGGATCCGCTGGAGTCTCTTCTGGAGTTTGGCGGTGGTTCCGGCGTAGAGGGAGTTGCCATAGTCCAGACGGCTGGTGACGAGGGCCTGGGTGACCGTCTTCCTGGTCTCGGTGGGGATCCATCGGAAGATCTTACGTAGCATGCGCAGGATGTTGAAGCACGACGAGGAGACGGCGTTGACTTGTCTGGTCATGGAGAGGGAGGAGTCCAGGATGAAGCCCAGGTTGCGTGCGTGGTCTGTGGGTTTGGGTGCGCTGCCCAGGGCGGGGGGCCACCAGGAGTCGTCCCAGGCGGAGGGTGAAGATCCCAGGATGAGGACTTCCGTCTTGTCCGAGTTCAGTTTCAGGCGGCTGTTCATCATCCACTTGGCAACGTCTGTCATCCCTTCGTGTAGGTTGGCTCTGGCGGTGGCGGGGTCGTTGGTGAGGGAGAGGATCAGCTGGGTGTCGTCGGCGTAGGAGATGATGTTGAGGTTGTGCTGGCGTGCGATGGTTGCGAGGGGGCTCATGTAGACGTTGAAGAGTGTTGGGCTGAGCGAGGAGCCCTGAGGGACGCCGCAGATGACTTGGGTGGCCTCCGATCTGAACGGGGGGAGGCGGACTCTCTGTGTCCTTCCGGCGAGGAAGGAGATGATCCACTCCAGTGCCTTCTCCTGGATTCCGACGTTGCTGAGGCGCTGTACTAGGGTACGGTGGCAGACAGTGTCGAAGGCCGCGGATAGGTCCAGGAGGATGAGGGCCGCTGTTTCCCCGTTGTCGAGCAGGGCTCGGATGTCATCGGTAGCTGCGAGCAGGGCGGTCTCGGTGCTGTGGTTGGCCCGGAAGCCAGACTGCGAGAGGTCGAGGGAGCCGTTCGTCTCGAGGAAGGCGGCCAGTTGCTTGTTGACGGTCTTCTCGATGACTTTCGCCGGAAATGGGAGCAGCGAGATGGGGCGGTAGTTCTTGAGGTCGGTGGGGTCGGCTGATGGCTTTTTAAGTATGCCTTAGAGGAAGGTCTGGACTTTGGAGTGGTAGAATTTACTATTTTAACTCCAGTCTGCATACAGTAGGGAGAGTGTTGGACTTTAAAGTTTAACACAGCTTTCCTCAATTGCATGTTGTAGTTACGACAATCATGGTAAAGGAATGCGTGGGAAATATGCATTTGTTGTAACAGCTACCTTTTAACTGCAGCCCATGGTTCGGCCATCGCGGTAAAGGCTGTTTACTTTTGTTTGAGCACTTTCACAATGGTCATGATGAGATTTAGATAGGGAGGTAAGGGGTCAGTTAGTGATTAGATGAGATTACTATGTTGGTAATAATGCAGCCATTTCAGTTGTGTTTTTATTTTTTTTTAGCGAACCCCTGTGTAGTAAATTATTGTAAATAATTCAAATAATCCAAGTAAAGATGGTACTGGTTTAATGATAACAGCACAGTACTTTCTTCTTCAAGTCCCAGCAGAAATCTGCCAGTACAAACACATTTACAAGTAAATAGTTCTAAATGGAATCTTCAGTCAGGTGCATGTGCACAGAACTAAAGAACAGTAGATTAAAAGAGAAACACTTTAAGAAAATCTTAAAAGAGAAATAATATAGATGAATATGAATATAAAATGTAACACCCAGAAGAAGAGCCGAATGGCTTGAAATACATTGGGTTATTTAATAAGTTCACACTTTGGAAGTATGGTTTACTAACATGTCGCTGTAAAAGCCTGGATTGGCAACAGAGACACGTGAAACTAGTGAATAAAGCATTCAAAGGCAAGGTTGTTGTCTCCGTGATGATTTACAAAGCAAGATAAAAATGTGAAATAAATGGAGTAATACAAAGAGAAGTTTGAAAAAATGACATAAATGAAAACAATGGATTACAGTTGGTTAAATGGAGGTATAATCCCCTACTTTACAGTGCGACAGTGGGCCACGCAAATGGCGCACCCTGTGTTTTTTGACTTTTCATAAGCAGTGAATTCCTAATGCTAGCCAATGAGAGGAGTAGGCCTCACAGTAGTGAAAAATGAAATAGGCTGTTTGTCACTACTAGGACATGTAAAACATAAAGGTACATCCACTGCCTTTTACTTATGCAGTACCCTGCCCAAAGGGATAGCTAGGGCCTATTTTAGGGGTGACCAATATGTAGTAAAAGGGGAGTTTACGCTTGGTAACTAGTTTTAAATGCCATGTCAATTTGACAGTAAATTGCGCACTGAGATAGTCTAGAATGTCTACTTCTGTGTGTGGGGCAATGAGTGCTGCAGCCCCACTAGACACATTTAATTTACAGGCCCTGGGTATATGGTATATCACTTTGTAAGGGACTTATAAGTAAATTAAATATGCCAACCAGGTGTAAACCAATTATGCCAAGTTTTAAAAAAGAGAGAAAATGCACATTAGCACTGATTAGTAGTGGTAAAGAGCCCAGAGTCCTAAAGCCAACAAAAAGAGGTCAGAACAATGGGAGGAAGAAGGCAAAAAGTTTGGGGACAACCCTGCAAAACAAAATCAGGTCCAACAATTCTGTTATCAGTGAATAGAGCCCCAAGTTGCTCCATGTAGAGGTTGATGATGACAGGGGACAGTATGGATCCCTGTGGGACTCTGCTGGTGTTAGTGATCTTTTGGGACCTGGAGGTATCCTCTTGAATAGTTGGAAAGGTATGAGGTGAACTTCAGGATGGATATGGGAGTGAATGAGATGGTCAACTGTATCGAAGGCAGCTTAGAGGCCCAGCAATGTGAGAGGGCAGGGGTCATCTTCATCTATAGTCAACAAGTCTATGATGTGTAAGGTAGTGGTCTCTGTGCTGCACAATGTACCATGATCTGAAAACCCGACTGGTAGTCATGCAGAAGATGGTTAGCATTAATGAGATCTTGGAGTTGAACATAGACTGCTTTTTCAGTGATTTTGCAGACGAATGGTAGGTAGTGACTGGCAGGTGTTTGGCAGGGTCACCAGGGTCTGGTGTAGGCTTGCTTAGGAGTGGGAGGATATGGCTTGCCTTGAGATCCCCTGTAAAGGTTCCCAGTGTAAGGGAGGGATTGACAGTGGTGAGAAAGGGAGCAAGAGCATCTCAAAAGATAGCTTTGTTGAAGGTTGAGGGTAAGACATCATCTTTATAAGAAGTAGGTTTTGAGCAAGTGGAGAATTTTGCCGAGATATGTAAGAGACTGGGCTTTTAAAGGTGACATTTTCTGGATTCTGCAGAAAGCAGTGTTAGTTCAAGATGTAGCAGGCTTGGAGTTGTTAACGTGCTTTCAAATCTTCTGTATCTTTGCACTGCAGAAGAAGTTGATGGCATTACACATTCCTCTGGAGTGAGAAGCAGGTAGGTTTACCAGGGGGTTGATTTGGGGGTTGATTGTCTTGAATTGTGTTCCGCTTCTGTTGATGGCTTCACTGAAGATGTTGCTATAGTATTTATCTTTAGCTAATATGAAGGGCTGTGTGAATATTATGCAGAGGGACTTAAGTATCATGAGGACAATAGGAGTTCTGTTTTTTTCATTTACTTTCATGTGTGTGGATGTTTCTTTTATTGTCAGCAAGGTCGTTTGATCTTGCTGAAGGTTTGGGAAGCACATGCATGTTTTTACATATTTCGTTTTGGTGGGGGGAGCTTGGGAGATCCCCTCTTTTGTGAATGGTTCATCCAATGGATGTTATAGCCTGTTTGAAGAAGGGTGCCCATGATGTGCAAATATGCAGGGGTGAATGATGTTTCTGTGTTGAAGAGGGCAATAATCTTGTGGTTGGTGATGAGGTCTGCGAATACTGCGGAGTGAGCATTAAAGAGCAACATTTGAAATGCATGTTCTGTAGTTTGTGGGTATGTGGCAGTTGAATGTATACAAGGTTTTGGTGTGAATTCTAAGAGATAGTTTGGTTTGGGTAGGGCTGGGGTGATTGTGGGGATTGGCAGTAATGGGTGTTGAGTGAGACACATGATTATGTCTTGCCTTGTATGCTTTAATGGAGCCAGGGTTCTGGCCCAAGTCCCTTCCTAAAAGCCCCAAACTGCCAATGCCCTTGTCTGTGTCCATAAATTGCTGAGGATGAGCGGGCAATAGGATGCCCTGACAAGTTGACTGAATTCCTGTGCATACGAATGGTGAGAAATTAGGTGACGTCAGTTCCAGTGCAGATGAATGATGGGAAATGAAATCCTCTAGCCTGGGTTCTTCTTTTAAAGATGGTTTTGGCACGAAAAAAAGTTATACATATTTGGCAAAACAATACTCAACTCTTCTCAAAAGCACCTAAAATAGATTATCCCAGTAAAACATTAGGGTTTGGCAGGAGGCTTGACCAACATTAAAACTTTTGCCTACTGTGGTACTTTGTCATATTCCATGTCCCAAAATACCTCTCTACAGCGTTTATGAAGACTATACTAGTTCTAAAGTGCACAGCTGTCAAAAGACATTCTGTCGTTACTGCAGACTCAACAAGATAATGAAGCAGCACGACCAAAAATAAACATGTTTTAGCCTTGTTTTTTTTAAAGAGGATTCATCAGAGTAGGTCTGAATGAAAAGTGGGAGAGTTTTCCACATTTTCGGTGCTAAGTAGTGAAAGGATTGGATTGGCCACCCAGACAAACCTTGAGCAGCAACTGATTGCAATATCTCAAGGTTCTGGATGGACCATAATGATGAATTATCCTTCTAAAATAAACCTCAATCATTTAGAAGTGCTAGGCTTATGATCCGGGAGCCAATGAAGCATCCTAAGCTGTGAAGTGATAAAGTTCAGTTTAGGAATTTTCAGGACAGGTGAGCCGCAGCATTCTGAACAAGCTGAAGACACTGTACAAGTGTCAAGGGCAAGGTAGAGAAAATTGCATCATCAAGGTGTGAAGTAATAAGAGCATGTATAATAATTTTTCTGGTACATTTGGGAACCAAGTTAAAAAATGTATACACGTTTCTTAGTATCAAGAAACAGGTGCCAGAGACGACCTTCCCCTTGGGGGCAAAAGAGAGTCTATTATCAAATCTGACTCCAAAGTTCCTGGCCTGCATCAGCATTGAAGGGCGGATACCCAGTGCCAGAGCAGAGTAATAACAATCTATTCATAAACACCTACTGAATTGGTAATTGCAGCAGCGAGACAAGATGGTCGTCTGGTAGCTCTGCTCCCGAGGTGCCGAAGAACCTTGCAAACCAAGGAACGGCTTTCCAGAACTTCATTTACCTCCAAACATCTGAAATTGTGTTGGAAGTGTCTGGGAGCAGTTAAGTTTTTAGACCTTGACCTGGTCTTAAAACTGAGTTTTGTGTTTTCGCTACCACTCCCATCATATGGTTAGACGTGCCTGCCATTTTGTGAAGCCCCCGGCCTGTTCTTTCTTCTCAGTGATCATCTGAGGCAGTTTTCACACGATAAATATTGGGCAACATAGACTGATTAAAAGATATAATAATTACCTGGACAACTTCTGCAAAGGACATTAAAAGCATTAAGTCTCACCATTTGAAGGACACGGAAAATAGCGCATAGGCTCGTACCTACATAGAAAATGTGATCTTACTGCTTCTGTGCTACCATTTTTACATGTAACTGGCTTCTCCTCAGTCTGCCTCTTATAAGTGAACCACTTCACTTGTAAAACTTAACCACCTTAAAAGCCTTCCTCATATTTGTTTCTAACATGGGATAATATCTTTAAGCTCTTTGGTTTCTTTTTGTCAGATTTGCGCTGAAATACTATCCCAATTTGTCCTCGCCTTTTCAGCACCTTCCTGATACAGAACTTTACCACATCATCTGGTCATTTTAAAACTAGACGGTCAAGTCGACTTACCTGATAGGGCCCTGTCTTGTTGTAAGTCAACCTTTCCATCTACTACATTAGATGCTGCACATTAATCCAAAGCTTTTGTCTCTTCTACTCCTAATCCTAATGGTCATAAGGAACCTGATGGAAATGCAAATAAGATGGCTAAGAAAAATCCTACAGCCCCCTACTAAATAACCACTCCCCTTAACAATGGAAGAAATGATGGATGAACTTAAGCCTATGAAACCTTTTTTGGTCGAGACAAGGGCAGCTGTTCAGAGCATTGAGGACAAATGGTCTCTTCTCTATTCTAGGCTAAGTTGAACAACGACAAGTGACACTCAGGACGTAGCAAACAAAGTGGAATACTTGACTAAGGAAGTCACTCAACTTAAAAAACAGACAGAAGATTTAGAAAACAGCAACAGATGCAACAACCTGCGCATCTATGGCATAGCTGAAGGTTCTGAGGGGCCCAGCATGATTACATTTCTAAGGCATCATATTCCGAAGATTGTAGGCCTACAATCATCCGTTGAACATAACATCCAAAGGGCACATCAAAATGGTTCCTCCCTAGCTTCCAATTACAACAAACCAATTGCCCTTTTTCAAAAATACTCTCATCTAATGGAAATAGTAAAATGGACTGAACAACATAAGCAAATGCTATGGTCCAACACAAGATCTACTTCAGGCAAGATGTATCCAGAGAAACAGCCATTTGAAGGAAATAATTTTTAGACGTACAACCAAATCTAAGATCCATGAATGTTTAATATGGCCTTATCTATCCTTGTTACTACAGACCACATACAAAGACAAAACAACTACTTTTGATAACTTAGCGGATCTAAGACAGTGTATACACATTCACAATGAAGAAAATATTAAACTCAGTTAAACTTGATACTGTTTCTATGGAATTCTTAATCTCTACTTTACATTTTGCAGATCCCCAGTTACCAACAGACTAATGGATCACAATGTGTGTCCTCCAATGTTTTCCTGTTCTAGTGTTCACGCTCTGTCATCGGTACAGTGTTAATTTCTATGTTTGGTAAGTCCGAACATCATTTGTTTTTTCTGGAGTTCTTTATTCATTCTTTATCACTTTTCCTTCCTCAGGCATTTAATTCATTCTATTCCTCTGAGGTTTACTTCAGGTTTTGCCCTTTTCTCTCATCCCCCTCCTTTCCATTAATAATACCTTATTTTCTTTCTCGGACACCCATGACTAAAGTCCTCCAGGCTTTTTGTCATCTATTTATTACTTTCAACACTTTGGACCTCTCATCACCCTACTCTCCTCTCGCTCCTATAATTCATTCACTTCTTGCATTTTCTACTCTCCATCTCTCTTTTTTTTCTACATCTTAATGCAACTTTTATATCACTGTACAGCCATGTGTTGTAACATTTCCACTAGCTCTCACCCCACCAACCTCTCTACCTCTCATTAGTCTAGAATATAGGTTTAAGTCTTGTTGTCTAATTGTCTTTGTACAAATTTCAAATTAATAATTTTTGGATTCTTTCCTCAAACATTAATGGCCTATGCAATCCAGTTAAGAAACAGAGGGTGCTAAATCACCTCTCAAAACTGAATTACTTATTGCTTTCTTACAGCAAACACACCTTAAAGAACAGTATGTTGCTTGTTTACGTAGGTACTGCATTGGGCAGGGTTTTTGTTCCCCTTCTGTTGATAACAAAAATGGTATAAGTATCCAGGTTCACAAATCCTTACATATTCACCTGTTGAATGAAGTAAAAGATGATGTAGGAAGACTGATCTTACTGACTATTAAGATTAATGACACCCAGTCTTCTATTTGTAATGTATATGGCGCTACAAGAGTTGAGCCACAATTGTGAGATCATTTTTCGCCCCTATTATCATCATGTCCATCAGATAATCTTATAGTGGGAGGATTCTGTATCCAATGAATTGACCCTTTCTTAGACCCTGTTCTTAGACCAGACACATCAACACCAAAATCCCCAAAGCATTCTAGAAGTCAATAATATCCAGGGGATTAGTTGATGTTGGGAGAACTTCCGATCCTGATGTGTTGGAATATACTTTTGTTCCCGGTTCACCACTCACATTCACAATAGACTATCTATTTCTTACACAGAAAATTCTCTAGATAATGTCAAATGCAGAGAATGTTTCTATCCTTATTTCTGACCAAGCCCCAGTCATAGTTGACTTGGACACCCCTACTGATACACCTCATCCCAATAGGCGGAGATTCAATAATGTCCAATTACAAGACAAACAATCTATTGAGCAATTTGCAGTTTTTTAAAATTAATTATTTATGGTTAATCGTCTTTCTGACACCGGGATGAACTTTATTTGGGATGCTTTTAAAGCGACAGCTAGGGGTTTCATTATAGATTACATTGCAATCAAAAAGAAAAAAGCCCTTAAAAAATCCTCGCAAGACAGATTAAATCCTTTGAACACAAATATTTTTGCTCCAGTAAAACAGAGAACCTGTCCAAATTCATACAATCTAAAATACAATATAAAAAGCAATGTTGGGATAGTTCCTGTGGCACTTTACTGAAAATTGATGCTAAATTGTTTGGTAGCCACAACAAAGCTGGTAGATTACTGGCCAATTATCTGAAAATTAAGAAGCAAAAATCAAAGATAACTGTTATAACAGATAACAACTATGTTATACACACTACTGATTCCAATATATTGAAATGTTTCATAGAGTATTAAACTAAACTATACACTCCAGATTCTTCACCTACCTCCAGAGAGTTAGATGTTTTTATTCAATCAATCCCTAAACCAGTTGATTAAATGGTAGCTCTTTCCTCTTTAGATACAGCTATATCTGAGATGGAGATCAAAACAGCGATCACCAAACTTCCAAAGGATAATTCTCCTTGCACCATTGGTTTCTTGGTTCATTTCTACTCTCAATTTGCACACCTTTAATTCCAAACTTCTTACTCTGAATTAACTACCTTCTAACTGAAAAACAAATGCAAGATACTTTTTCTCATACTATGTAGTGTCAGCTTTCAAAAACAGGCAAGGATCTATCTATCTGTAGAAATTATAGACCTGTTTCCCTCATTAACACCAATTGTAAGATTTTTGCTACTCGCCCTACGTCTAAACCAAGTCATCCCTGACCTAATCAGTAAACAACAATCAGGATTTGTGCAGTGATGGTACATCTCATTCAAATGGTCTCCAAATCCATTGCTCCTTTATCTGCCATAGCTTCAATCCTCACGTACTTAACTATATTTGTCTATCATACTCTGCAACCTCTACTTCTATTTTCGTTAACAGCAAACAGGCACAGTATTTCCCTCTGCTTAGAGGCAACGGCAGGGTTGCCCATTATCTCCCCATTTATTTTAGTTCTATAGAACCCTTCTTGGAAAATATCCGCAGGTCGGTTTTCAACACAAACCTCTATTAAGGTTAAATTGATGGCATATGCGGATAATATTTTGCTATTCATATCCAATCCGCAAACTATGATATCTGAATTACTTTGTTTATTAAATGAATATTCAGGTGTATCAGGATTTAAACTTAATACAGAAGAATCAGAGGTTATGCCATTAAACAAATATTTTCTTCATGACATGTTTAAAGACATTGGCTTTGGGGGGAATTCCACAAGTATCCAATGTTTGAGCATCTTATATTGTAATACCATTAAAAAAAACTATTAAAACTAATCTCAATGAGGTCAGATCTAAAATGTGAACTATGTCTAACAGCTGGTCCCCCCTATTTTTGTCGTGGTTGGGAAGGCTAGCTACAAACTAAAATGATGATGCTGCCAGTAATTCATTTCTATTTGTCCATGCTACCAGTCACTTTTCCACTTGCATTCTTTAAATCTATCAATAGTTTATTCATATATTTTTTATGGAACAAGCAAAAGCCACGTATTTCGTTAGTCAAACTCTAACATCTAACAAAAATGGAGGGATTAACTTTCCAAATCTCAAGCAATATCACTCTGTTCTTACTCTCAAGCAAATCTGGACCGCCCTCTCGGCCACCTTTCTATGACTCAAGAACTGTTTGGAGTCAATTGGAATGCACACAAATCACACCTTTTTCAATTTGGATCCAATTTCTCAGCTCCCTAAGTTCTTCTTTTGACAAATACTCATTTTATTTCCATTGCTATAATTTTACTCACCATCTCTAATTCCCCCTCAGAAAGTTTTGCACAAACCCCTATATGGTAAAATTAGCACATAAAATTGAATAACCAAGTTCTTTCATGGAAAGAAGGAAAGAATGGATACATAAAGCGGGTATAATCATACCTCATACATTTCTTGATGGGGCACTTTTTAAATTCAATGACATTCAACATAAATATGGCATACATTCTTATTATGCCGCTCAACAACACCTAAAAACTATTTTTCTTCAACTTTTCTTTTAATTCTTACGTCCACATTCCAAATCTCTTCTTCCCTTATTGATTTTTCCTCACAAGTAAAATCATCCTTCATTTACAAAACTCTAAATATTTATTCTGTTAACAGACCAAAGTCAACTGTTGAACTACAAAGGGAAGCTGACGTCTCCCTCCACACTTGGACATCAATATGGGCTAAGATTCATAATAACATCCTGTTCTGCCAGTACAACCCAAAAAATATTTTTACAATAGATTGTAGATTTTATAGGTTAGTGGAACTTACTTTGTCATCATCATAGAATGGATAGAATAAATGCCAATACACTCCACCTAATGATTAAAAGAGTCATGTTATGGCTGCAGCTTACATCCTATTTATACAGACAATTTGTTCACCCCACTACCACCAATACCACTTTCAAACCCCAATGATGTTCTTACAGATTACTAAGTTGCTACATGTATTTTAATATGGTTGCTTGTCTCTGCATTGGTTAAAGAGTTTTTCAAATATGTTTCTTTTCTCTCTCTCCCTCCGTACCTCTTCTCTTCTCTTCTTCTTTTTCTTTTTATTCTTAAAACGTATTAAAATGCTATTTTTTTTTGTTTACAGCTTATAATTCCTGCACTTTGTACTTTATACAATGTACTTGTAATTTCACTATGTTTTGCTACACATTTCAAATTCAATTTCCCAGTCTGAGTCAATTTTACAGTGCTTGGCTTACTTATAGCATATCTTTCTTACTGTAATGTTTTTGGATTCTCTTCAATAAATAATGATTAAACATAAACAAAAACACCTACTGATTTTAGCATATGCTTTCACATCAGACCTACTGCCTTTATTGTAACTTTTCATACTTAACAGAACAGGTCTACAGCACCATTTCAAAAGAAACTAAGAATAGGGAAATGGCAAGCCCAGACATATGCAGTAGGCTGCCAGTCAGACTCTGGAATGCTTGACCAGGCTCAGAGTGAGGACCTGACAGCCATTTACTTGTAGCATTGATTTATAAAACTGATACACTACTTCTTAAAGTATTGCAAATTAGAGAAGTGGGGCCACAATGCCCTAATAGACAAGTCACCACTGGCCAATACTAAATTTCACCCATTCATTTCTCTCAGTTGCAACAAACATTTAAAATTCACAGTCATCAAACTGATGAGTCAAGATCTGCTTGTTCCAATTGTTAGATTGCTAATCGAAAATATTGTATCACACTAGCTATTAACTTACTTAAGATAAGTAAGTTGTACAGCTTTATTTTGCTAGGTATACTCTGTATTTCAGTGCTAAGGATTTTATATCTCAATGATCAATTCCAGAAATCAGTCAGCCCAAGGTAAACACACACAAAGTGGAACATAGTTTCATCATTGAACTTCAATAAACAGTAATTACAAGACCTTTCACGCTATTTCACCCATGAAGCAGCTACATGAGGAATCAACATTTGGCTGATGCAAATTAATTTCACCCAAGACGAGCTAACATTAAACACTGTATTACAACTTGGGTCAGAGGCTTTGTCTTTTGACATCGCTACCCAAAGCAGCTGGTGGAAAATGAATCCAGAGGATTGCAGTTTGACTCAAGGGCCCATGCCTCCATTTTTCTTTTCCGATTAGCCAAGCATCTTGGCTTTTTCAGCGGGTTTATCCCCAGACTTTTTTGCTTTTTGGCCTCTTGTCTTTGACCCTGTTGTCATTGGTTTTAGGACTTTCGGCACTTTACCACTGCTATTCAGTGCAAAAGTGCATTTGCTCTCCATGTAAATTCTGTTTATGGATTGGTGTTTCCATGATTGGCTTATTTGATTTACTACTACAGCCTTAGTACAGTGCATTATGTTATATGTTATGTTGTGTCATATGGGGTTTTATAGTGGACACAAGATAAGGAAGTGGAGTTTAGTATGCTTGAACTCAGGATTTAAAAATGCACCTTTTAGTAAAGATTATTTTTATATTGTGCGTTTGAAAATACCACTAGTAGAAAGGAGGTATTTACTTGCGGAGCCATCCTATGTGTCTCTGCTGGTTTATGTATTGAATGTCTGGTTTTGGAGTGACAGGGGCTGGGGATGAGCATTCACTGTTGACAGCCACTGGGAGGGGGTTGAGGTGTTTCCTGCCTTTCCTGCGTCACTTAGAGCTGGGCTAAGTAGACCTGGGCTGCATTTAGAGAAGTGGGAGGAGTTTCACTAGCTCCTGCTTAGGCCCTTTCTCCCGTGCAAAATGCTGCCTCCACCTCCTGCCAGGAAGCTGGGCCAGAGAGGACAGAACTGGTTTGTATTAAGCTGGGAGACTTTTGTCACAGGAGAACAAAGGAAAATGTGGTGTAAATATTGGGGCCCAGATCCCAGAACTTTAGATAACTGCTAAACTAAGGAACCTGCTTGGAAGAAGAGCTGGAAGAGCTGCCGGAAAGAGTACTGCCCCTTTGCTGTGTGGTTCGCAGGATTGGCCGGCAGTTGCTGCTTTTGTCATGGACAGAGAAAGGACTGGGCTGTTCTTTCTGCATCGGAGTACCACCAAGGGCTTGATGTAGAGCTTGTTTCCTGTAGGAAGTCTCAGGGAAATCAAAGACTTCAACATATTCTGCGTACCGGCTTCTGGAACTGAAGAGAAAGGTAACCCAATGCGGTCAATGACTCCGGTGCTGGCCACAGAGGGCACCGCCACACTTAGCACTGCAACCCTGGTCTCACTGAAGACACCGTCCAACGCCATCATTGAGCTGCTGCTTACACTGTGACCTGTGGGCACTACACTTCGCACCGCTTCACATCACTGCCTTTGTGTCCCCAATGATGCCACAATGCCGTCGCCACTGCCTGCACCGTGACCTGTGGACTCTGTTCGTGGAGAACACGGAGCACAGTCCCTATTTGCACCGCAGCCCTGGTCTCACCGCCGCAACCGCTCCAAGCTGACATTGATACCACTGCTTGCACTTTGGTTCGAGGGCACCACTCATAGAACACTTGATGCGCCACACCACAGCCATGGCCCACCGATGCCAGCACCATCGACTCCAGATCGTCAAACAACGTGGCTGCCTGCACCCCGACCTGTGGGCCCCACACAACGTATTACCCCATCTCGCACCCACCTTGGGTCTACTGATGACAATGCTTCAGCAACCTGAGGAGCACCACATCACTTTGTACTGCAGCCCTTGTCTCATCAATGCCGCTAGACAAACGTCACCGAGCCACTGCCTGCACCACGACCTGAGGGCACCGCATGCGGCACTTCACACCGCAGCCCCGACGCCTGCCGACTCTGGAGCTCCTGATGTCAAACTCACGCAGTTCGATCTACAATGCCTGTGACTTCAAGGGCCCGACGGCTCCTGCACTGACCTCCGGAACCGACGCTTGCCGACTCCGGCTCTTCAAAGCTCAACGAGAGGTCACAGATGCCCTGCATTTCAAAAGGTACTATTTTGCAGGTCTTCCCTACACCGTAGCTGGCCTGCTCACAACGCCGTGATAGCCCTGGATGGAGCTATTGACTTCTAGGAACTGTATATGAAGTCTATTTTTGCTTTATTGGATATGTGGATTACTGTATGTTGGATATTTATCGTTTTGGTCTTGTTTTACACAGATAAATGTTGGATATTTTTCAAAAACTGGTGTGGTGTCCTTTTGTAGTGTTTTCACTGTATTATTGTATGTTATGTGAAAATGCTTTTCACATTGCCTCTGAGAAAAGCCTGACTGCTCGTGTCAAGCTACCAAAGTGATGAGCAGGATTTATTTTAGACGTGTAATTCCTTATTCTGACTAGAGTGGTGGATTCTGTCTGGTTTAGGGGCAAACCCTAGCCAACCAGAAAACTCATTTCTAACAGTAGTGCACTTTACTAGGGACATTTGGGTAAATTAAATATGCCTATTGTTTTGAGCCAATGCCACCATGTTTACAGGAGAGAGCATTTTGTACTAGAAACCCCTCAGTAACTAGATAGAAAAAAAACTAATAATGGGCCAAGCAAACACGAATAGATGAAAAAACATTGATTTATTAATTATATCAAATAATACTGTAAATGTAATTCAAACCCTCCATTACTTTTTTATAGGGTTTAGTAACAGTGTAGTTTCAATAAAATCGCCAAACAACTTATCAATCATACCTACAAGCAAGGAGACATACCAACAATACAATATATGTAAATCAAAAAATAGACAGAAAAACTGGATCACAATTTAAAAATCTGCACAAAGTATACAAACAATAGTCTCTAAATAAAGCACAAGTAGGGACAAATCAATCATATACAATGCAAAAGCTGTGGCTTAAATATTTGATTCTTTGATCCAAGTCTAAAGTCATAGTCATACAGTCATAAAGAGAGCATATGCACTTTAGCGCTGGTTAGCAGTGGTAAAATCCTCAGAGTCATCAAGGCAATAAAAACGAGTCCAGAAAAAGAGGAGGAGGAAGGCAAAAGGTTTGGCGTGACCGTGCAGAGAGGGTCATTTTCTGACATACAATAATTCACATTGTTATTAAAGTGTAGATTTACTTACAAGTCATGCAACACCGCAAGAAACTTGCTGTGTTGCGTGACCGGGAGAGATCAGGAATGCATCATATCTACTAACCCATAGAACACCTTGCAACTTGCACTGTCCCTAACACCACATTTACTAAGCCACATAGAGCTATGCAAGGTATGGCATAAAAGGCAATGCAAGGGCTTTGTAAATCTGGGCCTAAATTTCTCTCTTGAGTAAGATTCAACTACATAAAATGTCCTTCACAAATTTGAGTGGTTGTGGCTTTATCATAAAAATTTACATATTTGAATCTGCTACTCAAATAAAGCTGTTCCTCCAGAAGTCACTAGACATCTCTCACAATTCAAATGCAAAAGCTTTATTATTCTTACACAAAGCTGCAGTTCCACTAGTCATAACTAGGTGTCCCTCACAAGGTAAATGCAAAACCATTGTAGTCTATTGTGAAGGTGCAAATCCCCAAGTCGTTACTTGGTATCTCTCACAAGTTAAATGCAAAAGTATTGAAATTCTTACATCAACCACTATGTGTCCCTCAACAGTGGAATGGAAGTTAATTGAAATATTTTCATGAAGATGGAGTTCTACTTAATGTAAATAGAGGTCGAGCTCTAGTCAGAAGCAACTGCTTCAAGTGACCTGCACCAAGCTGAGGGGATGTGGATTAGTATATAAATTTGCATACACACTTTAGCTATTTTAAACAGTTGTGCTTGTTATCTATTGAATAAATTATTTGCCAGAGCTGATTCATAATAATGAGTCCAAATTGCAGATTTAAATACATCTATTGATTTTTCTTTTGTTTTTAAGTTTGAGATCACACCACACTATTTATAGGACTTCCATTCACTGGTAAATACAACATAACTTAATAGTTTATTTTGGTTGTTTATGGTTTGATGACAGGAAAATCTCAAATGCTTATTTTGAAACTCTTCCTGTTGGTGCAAGTGGTGTTAGTTGCAGCTTTGTGAAGCTTACGCTAAGGGAGAGTGATGTTGATACAACTTTGTTGCCACTGCCTCTAGAGGTGAGTGGTGTTACTGCAGCCATCTAAAGCTTCCTCAGTTCAGCCTTTTGAAGCTCCTTCTAGGGGAGAACGTCACCAAATTGAGCAGGTGTCTCTTTCATATATACATTTGCATACCAAATGTTGTCATTTGAAGCAATTTTGCTTGTTTTTCATAGGATTTATTGTTTGACAAAGCTGGTTCATAATAATGAGCTCAAAGTACTGTTTTGAACACATTTGTTGATTTGGTTTTTACGTTTATGATCACACCCTATTATTTATAGGAACATTTATTCACTGGTAAGTACAAAACAATTAAATTGTTAATTTTGGGCGCTTATGTTTAAGTGGCAGGAAAGCCTCACATGCTCCATGCAGGAATTAACTATTATTTCTATACTCTTTATTTAGGGGGAAGTGGTGTTAGTGTAGCGTCATTGACAGTTCCTGTAGGGGTGAATGGTGTTACTGCATCCATGTAAAGCTTCCTTACTGCAGCTTTTTTGAAGCAACCTCTAGCAGGGAATGGCAAGAGTCAAATGGTTGAAATGTCAATCACTATGCTGCACGGGTGACTTCAACCGAATAATTTGCATATACACTCCTCTTTAATGACTTGTGCTAATTTCCAGTAGATAAACAAATATAAAAGATGGTTTATATTGAGGATCACACATTTCATTAACAATAAATGTCTTGAGAATTATGCATACTTTAAAAAAGGCACACACAATCAACCCCACAGCCGTGAACTATTAACAAAAGAAATGCAGCAAGTCCAGCAGCACGACGTGTGCCTTCAGAATCTCTAATATAGATTAGTGTGTTGTGTAGTTTGTGGTAAATAAATAATTAATTACCTGATCTATTTTTGACTATAATCAATAAACGGTTAGCTCAATAAATAAGAGTCAAGATACGAGGTAGCTAGAGTATATAGGCTTTAATCAAGCATAAAGGACTGGAACAGGACAGCCTGCATGGGAATGGGATGGCAGGGCCCGGCAGCTGCCGGGGCAGGATCTGGGAATGGCTAGCAAACTTTAATAACAGTGCACAATATTTATAGTTAAACAAAATACATTACAGTCAATACAGTAGGCGTAGCAGTAGGCGGAGTTTGTAGCAGTCGCGAAAGATAAGGCATAAAGTGGGTGTAACAAGAGGCGTATACAGGGCGGATACATAGACATGTGATGCAAACGTAACAGAATATGTCATAAACGGGGCGGAAACATGGAGGGGGCTACCTGAGCAGCTGGGACCTCTAACCTAGTGGTGCGCGCAAACTGGCAATGACGTGTTACTAGGGAGAACTGGGGGGCTATGACTTCTGCGCTAGAAGAGGAGACGAAAGTCTGGAGTGTCAGAGCGACATGTACCTAAAGCCTATCTAGTATCTGGTGTTTAGAGAACATGTTGATAGAATCCAAAAGTTATCAGGGTAAAGGCTAACAGACATTAAGACTGGTGCATACATAATCCTACATGTAGTGCGTGTGCGGGGAATATTCTATAATACTAATACAGTATTTCTCTTACATGGAGACATAAAGGCTAGACCATGACGGAAACTATTGATGCGATTCAGTAGCTTAGGAATGCAGAGAAGGAGGGCTGGACTGATAACTAGAAACATAACATACTCTTGGCAGACAGGAGGCAGAGGCAGGCCGAGCCGGGCACTGTGAGGCATGAAAGTAAGCTAAGGGTCAGGGATACAGGTGGGGGCTGTATCGCTCCTCGGAGAGGGTTCAGGAAACAGGAGCTGAATCTGAGTCCGGGCCCTTTTGAGGCCTAGAAACGGGAACTTTTCAATGAATTAACGTGCACACTGTAAAACGTGGCAACGTAACTTTACATAGGCCTGATATTCGTTGTATTCACGAGAACTGGAAACTGGCATACTAGAGATGGACACAACTGTAATTGCGTCTTTAATCGATCAAAGGGGAATACATGCATATCGATCATGCACATATGACATAACATGGGGAACACGTAGGCACATACAACATGGCAAAATTTACTATTCCACATTCCCTCCTTGTGCCCTACGTTTCCATCAGGAAACATCTATATTCATGATACCATCTATCATTTCATACAGCATCATTTGCTCGTCTCGAATTGTCTTGGAACGGGACTTAGGACTAGGAATACAAGAGGTAGCACAAATGCCGCAAATCGCAGGGCCACATTGTATACAGAGGCAGCAACTGAATATGATCATTACTGCAATACCTAGAAATGACAATACTTTCCATCCCCAGGCAGATAGGATACTCCAGAGCCAACCGGACCATGTCCAGGTGCCTGGATTCTGGTGTAACTGATGGGCAATTTTATGAAGTCTGGTTATAGCCGAATAAACAGACGGCGCGTTATTAGGAATGAAAATGCAGCAACTAGATCCGATGACTCTACATGCTCCTCCTCTATCGGCCAGTATGACGTCAAGAACGAGACGATTTTGGAGCACGACAAATCTCATAGCAGATTGCTCTTCGGTTAAGTTACCTAGAGCAGAAGTAGTCTCATTCACTACTGCTTCAAGAGTTCTGGTTAGTCTACGTATTAACTTACTATTCTGGACAGGTCCTATAAAGAAGAAGAAACCTTTATTGAAATCTGTATACTGTTCTAGAGCAGTTTCAGTTTGATCGACAATTGGGGACTCAATCTCCCTTCTATGTCTGACGTGTACTAGATGTGTGTTTCTGTGATAATCAGATGGGGCTAGAAAAACTGGTGGCAGTAGGAAGGCAATGTAACATGTTCCATCCCAATCGAGGGGCAGACGAACATATGCGGTCTGACCACAAACAAAATAAGAATGACGTGAAGCTTTGAAAATAGATTTCCCACTGTCACTATACTCGACAGTAGTAGTACAATCACTATGTCCTACATGTGCGGAACCATTATTTCTGACACATAATTCGCCTTTGATTGGTAGTACTGAAATAGCAGGTAAGTCTGGAGTAGTATCAGACTGAACATTCAGGACCATAAAATTCGAAGAATAATTACCTAAATTATAAACTTCATTTTCTAGATCTAACCCTGTTCTATGGGAGAGACCTTGCTTGTCTGGAAAACATGTTCTATTCAGAAGGGACATATCATTTGAGGATGACGTTAACATGGACCATGCTCCACACGAACCATTATGTGAAAACGGATAAGGAAAGAGTGGCAGAACTCCCTTCGGTGTCTGGAAAGGGGGGAGTCGACCACACACCCAACAATTGGTAGCATTGCTGGTCTGGTGTGAATAATGTAGCATTCTAATGAATGTGTTATTACGCATAGCAAGACGATAGGATAACTCGTGAGGAGGCAGATCACTAAATATGTGCTCTACTGTAGCATTAGAAAACTTATTTACATGAGAAATTGGAAAACATAAATGCAATGCATAACTTGTGCAGGTAACCATCAAACTTAGAAACAATAGAAAACTTAGAAAAACGATACATCGGATAGAGTTTTGACTAACTCTCTCACTATGGGGGTCTATCTCATACATGTCAGATACCTGTCTAACCGTTTCACCCGAGGGGGACTTAGACAATTAAACTGGCTGACTTATTTTACTAGACCGGAGCTTTAACTTATACTCCTGTTGCGGAGTTTTCTCTAACAGAGGAACTTTCAATTCGGGATTGAGATTAATGTCTGATTTTAGGCAGTCTTTCGAAATGGAACAGTCCTTGGAAATGTTCTTGGCAAAAGTTTTATCACGGAGTCCAAGAAATTTCTTGACATGCGACAGATGGACCCAACCCTTGCGGCCCTCCAACTTCACGGCCGTACGGGTGGTCAGAAGGACTAGTTTCGGTTCTTTCCAACGAGGCTCCAGCGGACTTGAACGATCAAAATTCCGTATAAGTACCAGATCCCCTGGAAGGACCTCGTGCGGTTTCACTTCAGTATTGTCTGGAAATGCAGCGGCAACCTGTGAACGACAAGAGTGTAGGGCAGACATCAAGGAAGCTAGGTAATCTGTCAACATATTACTGGAAACATCTGTAATACTGCGGGGTCTAGGTGTACCCCACATATTTGGGGGGCGGCCGAATACGACCTCATAAGGGGACAGACCTGATCTGGAGTGTGCGACCATGCGCATAAAGAATAAAGCAACTGGCAGGGCAACTAGCCAGTCTACACCTTTCTCTTGACATATCTTGGCAATACGGATTTTCAGGGTCGCATTATGTCTCTCTACGAGACCGGCTGCTTCAGGATGGCGCACACGATGGAACTTCCACTGGTACCCTAACAAAAGGGAAACATGCTTCATGAGCTCAGATGAGAATGGCTGGCCGTTATCAGAATACACGACCCTAGGGAGTCCATAACGGGGGAAGAATTCACGAACCAACTGCTTGGCAGTGGTCGCTGCTGTGTAATCTGGAACTGGATATGCTTCTGTCCACCTGGACAAAGCGCATACAACTACAAGAACATACTTGAAACCTCGACATCGCTCCATCTGAATATAATCCATCTGGAGGACTTCAAAAGGGTGGTCAGGGGGCTGGAATCCACCTTGTTCCACCGGGACACTTTTACCTGGATTGAATTGACAACATATCATACAAGTACGAACTTTCTGCTTGGCTGCAGCTCGTAAGTGCTTGTTAAACCAAAGGTTCTGAATACTGTCTAACATGGCTTTTTCTCCTAGATGTGCTGGACTATGTGCGGTATTAATAATGACTTGAACCATAGAGTCGGGGAGAAACCATGTGGCTTTTCCCTTCGTCAACCATCCCTGATCTGTCTGGACCCCTCCTTGTTCGGACCATTTCTTGATTTCTTCGGGAGTAGCATGTAACTGTATGTCTATGACATCTTGTGTAGGGTCCTTAACTGTCATACAAGTAGTCTGTTCTGGAGTGAATGTCCGTGTCGTGTTAACTGGAATGTCTGGTGTCTGAGCTGTAAGCTTGGCTGTTCAATCTGCTAGATCATTACCTTGGGAAATGATATCAGTAACTTCGTATGTGCTTTGCACTTCATGATAGCGATAGCTGTCGGTAAATGTATTGCATCTAACAGAGCTTGAATGAGGAGACCATGCTGAATCTTGGTTCCATGAGAAGTCATGAAACCTCTCTCCTGCCAGAGCACTCCGAAGTCGTGTACAACTCCGAATGCGTAACGTGAATCCGTATAAATGTTTACTTTCAGGTTCTTGGCACGTATGCAGGCTTGGGTCAGAGCAACTAGTTCTGCTGCCTGAGCAGACAGGGTGTCAATACGGTGTGTTTCAATAACTTCAGTGTCAGTAGTCACTGCATACGCGGCTACTAGTTCTCCTGTACTAGTTCTCATACATGAACCATCCACATAAAGTGTCAGGTCGGGATCAGGTAATGCAATGTCTGTCAGGTCTTGTCTTGGCTTGGTCATAGTGTTAATGACTTCCACACAGTCATGTGTGGCAGGATTTGAAGTAACTGACGGTAACAGAGTAGCAGGATTTAAAACGTTGCAGCGTCTGATTTCTATGTGTGGCTGGAACAGTGTCAGTTCATAACCTGTTAAACGTGCAATGGTCAAGTGCTGAGTCTGTGTTCGGTTTAAAAGAACTTCCACGGAGTGTGGAACTTGTACTGTCAGGGAGTGACCTAATACTATAGAATCACTTTGTCTGATTGCTAGAGCTGTGGCTGCAACTGACTTGAGGCACGCAGGCAAAGCCTGGGCTACTGGATCTAATGTGCTCGAAAAATAAGCACAAGGCTTGTATTGTCCTGCTTGATCTTGTGTAAGAACAGATAATGCAGTACCATCACGTTCTGTGACAAAAAGTGTAAAAGGCTTACTGTAGTTCGGTGTAGCTAGAACAGGTGCTTGGCATAAAGCTTTCTTTAACTCATTAAAAACAAGTGTATGTTCAGATGTCCAAGGGAGGACAGTCGATACGGCTGCCTCCTGTGTCGTTAACTGTATCAGTGGCTTTGCTAGAAATGCATACTGAGGAATCCATTGTCTGCAGTAAGAAGTGAGGCCAATAAAGGCACGTACCTCCTTCTGTGTCTTGGGCTGTGGAAGACTCGCTATTAACTGGATACGGTCTGGTGTCAACTGCCTACCCCACTTGGACAGTAAGTGGCCTAAGTAGATCACTTGCTGGACACAGAACTGGAGCTTCGAAGGGGACACCTTGTGCCCCATCTCGGCTAGGAAATACAGAACTGTAAGTGACGCTCGCTCGCAATCACGTTCAGAACGGGCTGTGATCAGTAGATCATTTACATACTGAAGCAGGGCAGTGTCAGTTGGCATGTGAATATTGTCTAGTTGTCTTTTAAGTGCTTGACTGTAAATACTAGGACTTTCTGTGAAACCTTGAGGAGCTCGTGTGAATTTATAGCTCCTTCCATTTAAACAAAAACCAAAAAGGTACTGGCTGTCTGGATGAATGGGAACACTGAAAAATGCATTCTTGGGGTCTATCACAGTAAAAAATACAGCTTCAGAATCAATAGCTGTCAATAGAGATGAAATATCTGGGACTACTCGATACTGGGGTATGATACATTTATTAAGTTCTCGAAGGTCAATCACTAATCGATATACTGGAGGTGCATTTGGATCAGTACGTTTCATGACTGGAATGATAGGAGAATTACATACATTGGAGTCAGTTTCTACAACCACTCCTTGAGCAATGAGCTCGTCAATAATTTTGGATAAGGCTGCTACAGCCTCAGGTGGCAATCTGTACTGTCTGATTCGTGGCAGGACTATACCTTGCTTGAGGGTCACACGATGGGGTGTGATTTGCATAAAACCTACATCAGTTGGACCTTGCGCCCATAAATGCTGCGGTACATTTGACAATCTTGGATCAAAATCTCGTAATACATAGTGACCTTTAAAATCCCTTAAAAACAAGCGTATTCCTTCTGGGGAACAGCAAATAACTGCACCTAATTCTTTCAGTGTTTTAATACCTAACAGATTTTCTGGACATGACTTTGTAAGTAACAAATCAGTAGTTCGGGACAATGGACCAACTTCTAGAGTAACTGGCTTTGATATCTCGTTTACAATAGGCTTTCCTGAAAATCCAAGGGAAACATTTCTAGAGCCTGAGAGCGGAGCCCCTGGAACCTCGTCATGACTGATAGTAGTCCTACTTGCCCCTGTATCAATCAGAAACTTTCTGTCTTTCCCCAATACTTGACTATGTACATAGGGACCCTCTTGATCTACAGGTATCTCGATGAGAGGCAAGCCTACCTCCCTCTCTAGGCTGTTTCATGAATATGGTTGATACTCTGGATACTCTGTCTGGGCATACTGGTACATCTGCTGTGTAACATGCTGTGTTGCAGCAATAGGCTGCGGTGCTGGAACTGTCTGTTGTGCATTCTGTGGTGGCTGAGAAGTCTGTGAAACTTGTTCTTGTCTAGGAGGACGTGGTCTTTCTTTAGTCTTACCAGTGGCTATGTTGTGTTTCAGAACTGCACACTCGTTTATAAAATGACCTGGCTGTTTACAATAATTGCATGTCCCTTTAACGGGAGCTGCAGGATGACTGGCTTGATTCGGACCCCTCTTCTGACTGTCTTGTGGAACAGATTGTGCAACTAGTACTTTCATTTTTGTATCTTTCATACGTCTCCTTTCGTGTTCTTGCTCTTCCCTGATTCTATTCTGGTGATACTGGAGCATCTGGAGCATCTGTGACGGGGTACTAGCTTGCCAAGTACTTTCGACTTTCAAAACTCGATTTTTAACTTGTGGGCTTGAATTCTCGACTAGTTTAGTAACAAAAAGATGAGGGTATGACTCGCTACCTGTCTTCAAACCACTGTTGATAATGAAACATTTTTCGAATCTAGAATGAAAATCACTAGTATCTTCATCTTGTTTCTGTTTGCATGCTGAGATTGCATCCCAATCTTCCTTTTTCGTGGCTAATAATCTTGGCAAAACTTGAATCAATAACTCGGGTAATTCTTTACATTTCTCTCCAAGACCGGTACCTGGTACTCGTATCTTATCTTCAGCTTCTAGAGCTGTCCAATCAATCTTTTTCTCTCCCACCTCCCATTCTTTTTCCTTGAGTTTCTCATATACCCCTGCGGGCAACAGGACCTTTAGCATTTTAATAATATCTGGATACGTGTATTCTCCCATACGGAGCATGTCTTTTAATTCTCGATGGAACCCTGCTGGATCTTTGTCGTGACAGGGAATTAATTTCTTCATCTCTAAGAGTTCCATCTTTGTAACTGGAGTGTAAACAAATACTCGTTGCATTTCACCATCCGGTGTCCTAACTGGATGTACTTCTCGTAACGGATTCTGTCTATCTATGTAAAATGGTTTACTTTCTGGAGGTGAGACGTGAACAAAATGCGGATTCAGAAACGTTCTATATTTGTGGCGTTGTTCTAGAATGACGCTAATTAAATCAGTACCTAAACCTTTCCATTTATACTGGAGTAACTCGTTCAAAACGTCATGTAACGGACCTGGATCAGAATGCTGACCCTCATATAATGTAATGAGGTGCTGGATCATATACATACCCACCAGTCGCTGCTCGGCTGGGGGCAGTTTCAGAAACATTTGAGCCACTATTTCGTCTGGAAAAGTGGTAGAATCAGTAATCCATCGGACTGCTGATCGGGCTAGTTCTTGTTCATGCATGGTACTGAGTTCACTATAACCGATACGTGATTTCAGAATGTGATCGGTAGCTTGAAATACTTGTTCTAGAGAACCTTGTTCTGGTGCTGGAAGATGAAAGACTTTCTTGTGTTCTAGGCCGGTCTGAAAATCTAGATTTACCTACATACGCTATCCTGGCGGTATTCTCGTCTTCTACTTCTTCAGTATCAGTGATATCTTCTTTCTCGGACACTTGCGCTGCTTTACGATTGTCGTGTAACCTTATTATTTCCTTACGTATTTTCTTGTACATACTTTCTATACTACTGAGTGTCTTGTGTCTACCCTCGGCTATATTATCACTCCACCTTGTCAGAACTTTCATTTCGGTTGGATCTTTAGTCGGACAATCTTGTTCCCTTACTAAACAATTGATTAGAAACTTTAATAGCATGAGCTGGGTCTCGGCTTTCCTTAGAGACACAATTTCGCCAATACTTTCTGGATCTTCTCCTGTACGGATGAAACGATACATTCTGTCTAGATCTTCTTTCATATTCGGTAGAGTGTCCAAGTACTCGGTCACCCGTCTTATACGCAAGGAATATATGACCATATTATCGTCGCCTGGGACTGGATCATAACGGCATTCGGTAAGAGCTCGTCTGATATCTGCGACGGACTGATATTTGGGCGTACGCTGTAACGCACGTTCATGTAACTCGACTAACGTTATACGTTTGTTTGGCGGCGGGGTACCAGGAGGACCTCCTCCCGCGGCCCCTAAACTGGAATCGTCGACTGATACCCTTCGTGCTGGCAGAGTGACCGATGTAGCAGGAATCTGTACTATGGGCTGGACCGGGGGTACCGTAACAGGTGCTGTAACAGGTGCCCCGGTGGCTGGAAGAACAGGAATCACATTATTTACAGGAGCTGGCGGAGCAGGATTCGCATATTCTGGGACTGTGTCGTCCAAATAGGACGAGAGAAAAATATCAGCTGCGGTCGGTTTGTGACGTAGCTTAATCGGAACTAATGGCGGCGGAAAATTACATGGTGCTTCCGGGGTTGCTTTTGGCAAGCCCTCGGCAAGAAGAGGATACATACCCTTAATGAGGGCATTTCTCTGTCTGTCCGAATGTTCGGCTTTAACTCGTTCACCTACTTTGATTAATTCCCTTTCTTGGGCTCTTTCTGAGGATTCTCTACTTAATTCTGACTTTCTGATTTCTTTCTCTGTTCTTTTATGCGATTCTTTGCGCCATAACTCGATGGCATCTTTCTGGGACTGTCTGGCTTTCTTTTTCCATAATGCTTCTTCTACTCGCATGATGCACTCGGCATCCCACGTACCTGATACGGGCCATCTATACTTTTCCTCTAATTGTTTGGTGTACTCCACCCATAAATCTAGATATAATATGGCACTTATGCCATGCTTTTGATACATGAAATGACCTGGACTGTCCCTAGGCGGGACAGGAACTGCTTCTTCGAGCAGACCTTTTCTAGTTTTTAACTGACGTAACTTGGAGAACAGAGGCATGACTAGACTGGAGTCTAGAAACAATACAATACACAATGAACACAATAATTAAAAACAAATCATTCATACCACGACATTGAAAACACATGGAATAACATTTAAAAATAACGGTTCGGACAGAATACTACCTGAAATACTGAAATACTGAAAACAGAACAGAACACATGACTTTCTCGAGAACAGAACTTTACTAGAGCAGAAACTAGAATAACTGGATGCACTGCTAAAACAGTACGAAACTTACCGGTCCCATAAAGAGACACGTCAGGACCCGCATCCACCTAAGTGGACACTTCGTGTTGGATCTGTGTACCCAAACCCACGGACCAGAGACAAATCAATTGACCCTGTCTAGATACTACCCCAGCAACGGTACTCACCGGGCAGCAAGAACGGAAGGCCTCGGACTGGACTGGACTGCTACGACGACGGACGGACGTACTTCGGACTTCAGTTACAGGTGGGCCTCCGGATACCTCGGACCTTGGACTCTCGGCTTGGGCTCTGGTCGGGACTCGCCGCGTTCCTCCACCGCCTCGTCTGGACGCTGGACCGCAACCTCCGTTTCCTCCGTGGGCCTGAGGGATACTTGAAGCAGAAATATCTGCACGTGCACGGTATGGTTCCGTCACGGCTGCAGAGGATCAGGGGGCCTGCGTGGCTTCTCCGGCGCGTGGGGAAAGGGCAAGTCCCTATTCGGGCGCCATTATGTGGTAAATAAATAATTAATTACCTGATCTATTTTTGACTATAATCAATAAATGGTTAGCTCAATAAATAAGAGTCAAGATACGAGGTAGCTAGAGTATATAGGCTTTAATCAAGCATAAAGGACTGGAACAGGACAGCCTGCATGGGAATGGGATGGCAGGGCCCGGCAGCTGCCGGGGCAGGATCTGGGAATGGCTAGCAAACTTTAATAACAGTGCACAATATTTATAGTTAAACAAAATACATTACAGTCAATACAGTAGGCATAGCAGTAGGCGGAGTTTGTAGCAGTCGCGAAAGATAAGGCATAAAGTGGGTGTAACAAGAGGCGTATACAGGGCGGATACATAGACATGTGATGCAAACGTAACAGAATATGTCATAAACGGGGCGGAAACATGGAGGAGGCTACCTGAGCAGCTGGGACCTCTAACCTAGTGGTGCGCGCAAACTGGCAATGACGTGTTACTAGGGAGAACTGGGGGGCTATGACTTCTGCGCTAGAAGAGGAGACGAAAGTCTGGAGTGTCAGAGCGACATGTACCTAAAGCCTATCTAGTATCTGGTGTTTAGAGAACATGTTGATAGAATCCAAAAGTTATCAGGGTAAAGGCTAACAGACATTAAGACTGGTGCATACATAATCCTACATGTAGTGCGTGTGCGGGGAATATTCTATAATACTAATACAGTATTTCTCTTACATGGAGACATAAAGGCTAGACCATGACGGAAACTATTGATGCGATTCAGTAGCTTAGGAATGCAGAGAAGGAGGGCTGGACTGATAACTAGAAACATAACATACTCTTGGCAGACTGGAGGCAGAGACAGGCCGAGCCGGGCACTGTGAGGCATGAAAGTAAGCTAAGAGTCAGGGATACACGTGGGGGCTGTATCGCTCCTCGGAGAGGGTTCAGGAAACAGGAGCTGAATCTGAGTCCGGGCCCTTTTGAGGCCTAGAAACGGGAACTTTTCAATGAATTAACGTGCACACTGTAAAACGTGGCAACGTAACTTTACATAGGCCTGATATTCGTTGTATTCACGAGAACTGGAAACTGGCATACTAGAGATGGACACAACTGTAATTGCGTCTTTAATCGATCAAAGGGGAATACATGCATATCGATCATGCACATATGACATAACATGGGGAACACGTAGGCACATACAACATGGCAAAATTTACTTTTCCACAAGTTCCTACAAATCTATATAGGATCTCTGCATTTAGACAACATAAACTAAGGATTGGTGTCCAGACTGATTCCAGACACCCCCAAAGGATATGTTAGTCTGTAGACCAGCTAGCTCACAGTGCCACAGTAAGCCCCACAAACTTACCAAGGGTCGAATAGTTTCTGTCAACTATCAAACATGACAACCCTGACCCTCAGGGATCATGGAAACAATACAGTACTTTTTGCTCAGTCACTCATGCTCACTTGTTCTCAGAGAGATATACAGAATAAACAGAGGGGACATTTTTAATAAGCATTTATCGTACCAGCATCATTCTGGTATAAAATATGTGTGCTGCACAACCATTAGACAGAAACAGATTGTACGGTTATAAGCACCAACAGGGCAAATAAAAGGTAGAATTCAGCCATGGTGCTTAAACAGTCAATATATGCAGGAATATAGATACATGGCAGTAATCATGAGTATTCATAAAATGCAAACCCTAACTAAATGTTCCAAAATGTACATAGCATGTATGTTGGTATATAGCCAAGAATCCCTCTAGAAAAGAGTGAACCCCATTACCTGATGGGAGAGAATAAAGGACCCCATCTTGGTCTCAAGTTAGACACCCTGCTAGGGATGTCAGACCACTGCGTGCTGGAGTATCTGCAGGCAGGGACTTCAGCGTCTCGTGTCAGCATGGAAGTTTTTCTCCTCTTGTTTATAAAGCTTCCTAAACGCGATTGTTTTCCTTGCGTGACATCCACGTTCTGCTGCAGTTTTTCATATTACAAGGCAGGGATGTTTTAAGGAATTAGTAGGAGATAATCTATCTAATAAAGGATCAAATATAACATTAAAATCACCTCCCACAGTTAAAGGAACTTTACCCAACTTTAGAACCTCAGTGGTAGGATTAGACCAAAAAACAGAGTCATCTGCAGTAGGATCATAAACATGTAGTAAAAATATGACTGAATCGTGAACTTTAATTTTAACTATTATAAATCTCCCGTCAGCATCTGAAGTTTTACTCAAAACTTGGCAATGTAATGTTTTTTGCAAAAAGAATAGCCACCCCATTTTTATTACCATTTGCAGGAGAGGTGAGAATTGTATCAACCCACTTTTTCTTCATATAATCTAAGATTTTGACTTCTATATGAATCTCCTGTATAAAACAAATATCTGCTTTGCAACTACTTAAATAATCAAAAAAATGTGTACGTTTAACTGGATGACGTAAACATTCAACATTTAATAACACTACTTTAATATTATGAACATTAGCCATAATGGAAGAGAAAGAGAAAAAAGGCCTAGAAGAGGAAAGCAATAAATAAGAAAAGAATGGAAAAGAATAGTAGCTCCATAACAAGCAAGAAGGAGGGAAGAAATAAAACATGCAAAAAACGACAAACAATACATTAATATCAAGAGTGAAACGTACACACAGTCTACAAGCATGACCGGAACCATTGGAGCCCAATGCAAGAATAAATCATCAATTTGTCAGAAAATACATAACTGGCAGTACTAAACTAGCAGAGTCATGAGTATCCATTAACACCTTGAGTGCTCAGGACGAGGTCAGCTCGTCATGAGCCACGGTGCTCCGGTGCTCATGACGAGCTGAGCTCGTCATGACCGCGCCTGTTAAATGGAACGCTGGCACGCTGGGCTAATTCCCCTGCTGCGCTTAGCGTTCCATTGGAACGGGCGTCGCCATGACGAGCTCAGCTCGTCATGAGCACCGGAGCGCCGTGGCTCATGACGAACTGACCTCGTCATGAGCACCGGGTTGCTGTGCACGCCACCTGCCCCCCAGCACAGCGGGGGAAACAGCCCCACACGGAAGGGGTTAAGTGCTGACATTGATTTTCCTAAAACTGTCTTAATTCTTCAGGACGGTGAAAGGATTTTGAGAAATTATCTTTTCAAATACGCATTGTGGAAGGATCAAAAAGACCATATTTGAAACCAAGACTTCTTAGTTGAGGACAAAGAGCAGTGAATTCCTTGCGAATTGAAATAGTCTCCTTGGCAAAATCTTAATGTATAAATATTTTATTCCGATTGACCATCATGGAAGGTATTTCTCGTGCTGCTTTCCTGATCAAAACCAAATGGTGATGACGAAGAACTTTAAATATCATTTGTCGAAGTTTTGTGTGCTGAGGGTTTCGATGGGAAGGAATCCTGTGTGCCTTATCAATTTCAGATTTTTCTGGAAATTTGATTTTTAAGAGGCCAGGAATCAGATTTTCCAAATATAATCTGCAGTTAACACCCTCACCTCTTCTGTTAAATTGAAAATATGTAGTTTATATTGTCTGTTGCGATTTCCCAAATTTGAGTAGAGTTGAGTTGAGTAGACATAGGTGATATTTTCGCCACCAGTGGTTTAAAAGCGTCAATTCTAACCTTATTATCTTGTATTTTAATTGAATTATCAGAGATTTCTATTGATAAGCTAGCCATTTTTTTGAGTACGCTTTTAATCTTTGAGGTTGTATCTGTATTGGCACAAAGTGCCTGAATTTCATCCAGAATTAAAGATAAGGAAGGTTCAGTTGACTCTACCACCTTAGATTTAATTGGTGGAGGTGAAACCTGCTGTCTCCTTTTGTTATGAAGAGAATTTTTACTATCCATTTTCTCGCATAAAGAATTAAATTTGTGAAGAAATATAAAGATAATGAGAAAATAGAGTGTTATTTGGAAAAATATCCTTTAAAAGGACTGGTGCAGCAGCTACAATGATCTGCGGGAGTGGCTAGGCCCAAGCCAGGCCCTTTCTTGAGTGTTCACTTTGCCCCCTGACAGACAAGCCTGGCAGTACCTGAAGACAGAGCTGGGTGCAGGAGCCTGAAGATGAGAAGCACTTCTTCCGCTGTCCAGAAACGTGGGAAACAGCTCCTCATCACAGGTACAGGTTTCAATTACACAGCGACCTCATTATAAGCAAAATCTGACACGATTTCGTCGTTTTTATGTAAAAACGGGTGAAAACATGCTGGAGCTCACCGGGAGGTGGCCATTTTGTATTGCGTGCTTGTGCGTTTCTGATTCCTTCATCTTTTAACCTTTCTGCAGCATTTGCAGCTCATAGTTCACAAGTTCAAAGATATGTGGGCTTACTGGGGGAGTCTCCGCACTCAGGTGGAATCTCTGCAGTGACATTGCGGAGATTCCGCCCAGATTGTGGAGACTTCCCCATCACTGCGGGGCCTCAGGCACAAGTGTGGACGCCCTTTGTGAATCAAGCCCCATAAGAGCAACACTGTCTCAGCGTACTCGAAGTTTGGAGCTTGTTCACAAAACAAACCAGGGTTGCTTCGCCCCCACAGAGGTATTGAGCATATAATGCTATCATCCCTCAAAATGGGATCACTTTTATACATTTTCTTCCCATAGACCTAAGAAAGAGTCACAT
The DNA here is from genome assembly GCF_964261635.1 of Lissotriton helveticus. Lineage (NCBI taxonomy): Eukaryota > Metazoa > Chordata > Amphibia > Caudata > Salamandridae > Lissotriton > Lissotriton helveticus. Next base: position 1,834,724,584 of record NC_136068.1, on the reverse strand, counting down.
GACCCAAGAGAAGTTACAGGAGCTGGAGCAGTTGCTCTAATTCTCATGAGAAGGCCTTGAAACTGAGATAGAAGAGAGAGGCCTCTCTGCTGAGCCAACAAGAATCTAACTTTCTGGCTTGCAAGTGCCAAGGTTAAAGGGGATGAGGACCCTCGCAGACAAGGAGGTCTGTGCATCTTGGTACATTATAGGAGTGCACTGTAAATGCAGTTTCAAAACAGCATGGCTGATGAAAAGCATTGTCTGAAAATGTAATAATATTCATACGTGTAGAAGGGCATGCAGGATTTTCACTATTAAACCATCACATTCATAAATGAAACCACCCTCGACTATGTGACAGCACTCTTGCAAGAAGGCATCTTGCACTACATTCATCTGCTATTGATCAATAATCTTGCCTCTATGTCTTCCAATAGTTGCAGTTGATAAATATTTGCAAACCTTGACTTTTATTTCCTTGCAGTCATGGTTTTAATTCATTTTAGGAAGTCTCTAAACACCAGCACTTATTAGTCCTTAGTACTCGCAATGAGAAAGTATCTCATTACTTTTGACCAGGTGCAGTGGGGTCTCTCATGTTTCATTAATGCGCCTGTCCAAGTTGGCAGAATGATGATGGTCCTACCTGCCGCATACAGTGGTTGGCAGGGATCTGACGAGGATAGGCTGTGACCTTCTGCAAGCCAGGACTTCATGGGACCATGGATCTGTGCTCCTGTGGTTTCACAAGAGGGATGCAGCTGCTTACACTTTCACTAAAATCATATCAAAAGAGGCAATAATGCAAAAAGTATTCATTATTTCTAAAATGCAAACAAAATGAATAGAGGAAATCAATCACTGCACTAGTGATGTATAATATACATCCTGTCTTGTTCTCCTGTTGAACAGTACAGTACAAACATAAGGGCACTTTCTGTCCCTGCTATAGAATATAATCAACAAAACTATCCATAGTTGATTCTAGAGAAGGAATCCTGCAACATATGGAAAATGTGTGTATCATCAAGTCACGTATATAAGGTAAGAATACATTTATATTTCTCAAATACACATCTTTATACCATGGAGTTATGTATGTTATCAAGGTACATACAGTAGTAGTTGATATTGTGCACTCAATATTGTTGTAGAACACCATTGCCATATGGATATTTAGTTTTAGCTTAAAACATTTAAGTGATGTGGTTCTGATTTCTCTATTGGAAATTTTTCGTGCTCTTCTGTGCTTCCGGACTATAGCAGTAGAGTTCCGTAGTAGTTTTTATAAAACAGATGAGCAGGCTTGATCTGACCTGTATCTCTCCTTTAGGGAGTATGATGGAAGCAATTCAAGCTTCACCTCCAAGTGCTTCCTCCATCGCAAGTGTGACAAGTGATGGGTGACGCAACCGTCACCAACATTGAATCTGACAGATGGTGGTAAGAGAACAGGGAAAGGTACTGACTGAAATGGTATCAGAACGAACACTACAACATAACGGGTGTAAATTTGCATAAAGCACCTAGAAGTGACTCTGAATAAGAAACTACCTCGAATAGGAGTATCTGCACGATATAGATGGCAGTGAAACTGAGAGATGTAATGAAGAAACAACATCGCTTCCAATTTAAAGTAAGTCACCCACTAACCTGATTTGATACGATTAAATTGGTGTTAGAAGTGAGTAATAAAAATATAGGGCGAAAACTTATAGTACCCCTTTAACTTTTAAAAATACCATAAGTGTATACAGTGGTCTACCTTCGTGAAGAAGAAAAGAGCAATAAAAAACATATATATTCACATTAAAAGTAAGATTTGTTAGACCTTGCCAGTATATATATAGAATTCAGAATGAGTGTAGAAAACCCAAACAACATGATTTATTATTAACTGTATATATTTATTTTTAGGTTTGTCAGTTTTAACATTGATCTGTCCTGAGGAAGGTGTTCATAATATCAGAACAACACACCGATACGCGTCGACATAAAGACCTCATTTTAATAATTGTTTGTTTGTAGATTTGTATGAGTTCTATACAATTTTTTATATATTATTATTATTTGTATTATTGTGAATATTAGTTTAATTCGGATTAGACTGAGTAGGAGTTGTCCCTACAGTCTATTTTTAACAAACCTGTTTTTAATATTAATAAAAATAAATCATTAAATGCAAATTTGAGTATTGATGGTATACTAACAGAGTGTAGCTACTAAAAACTGTTTTCTAAAAATTGTTTAACAAGGTCTCGAACGTAAATTCACTGAAGAACACAGAAAGGAAGTTTGTCTGATTACTTGTATTACCCAGTCCTTTCTGGTTTCATGGGAAACTCTCTTTTTTGAAAGACTGACTGAAATGGGACATACCGCTCAGTGTTCTGAGAGAGAAGCCCCGCTTCCTTGTACTGGTTCTATTAAGCCATAGCTAATCTTTTAATTTAACTATCAAAATGTCATTTTTTTTTTACATTTGCTACATAAACCATCTTCTCTTTGTCCTCTGCATATCTACTCTTCTGAAGAAAATCCTTTTCACTCAGACAAAGTGAAAGGTAGACGGTTTCGGAACTTTACAATCTGTTGTGTGTCTGTGAAATAGACAGCTGACTTTGTCCCCTGTCCCTGGTTCCAGATAACTTTTAAAATCACTTTTAATGTGATGACGTCCAGAAGGAGTGCAGATATCATATTTTATTACTCGCAACAGTATTTTACTGCCCCCTCCCCTCCCTCGATAACAGCAGGCTTTCTATGCAATCTGTCCTTAATAGCGGGTCAGGGTCCGAATTGTAATTCAATGTTGTATAATTGTCCATTAGAGGAGTTTTTAATGACTTTTGGTTGAAAAATACAGGACATTCAGCTGCTAATTACAGCTTTTCAACCTAAAGTGGCAGATGTTTTATGCAAGTAACTTTGTGTTGGAGTGGATGGTTTCTGAAACATTGCAAAGAATAACTGTAAGCCATAAAAAGACTGAGGGCATGACTGAGAGTTGGGAGAGATCAGAAGATCCTGCGATTCCTGAAAGAAGTCATGAATCCGCATGGTGGAGGACAATAAACTAGTGGGTTCTCCTCGCGATTTTGCATTTCCTTCAGAAATCCTGGGATTTTCCATGATACCTGTTGTGTCTGGGAGTGTGTCTCGAGCCAGATCATTTCTGTCTCGGGATCTGGCTCGAGTACAGCTTGCGTCTATGGTTTGTATTTGTTATTCCTTGAACATGGATTTGCTGAGCCATTTAGAATTAGGTGGTTGGTTGGGCATTGCTAATGGGAAGAGCTGTCTAGTGGCTGTCGTCCGCTATTTGCATTAACCGGGTTATGCTTAATAAAGAAGATAACTTACTTTTGGAATACGATCTCTTCTTTACATCAATACCCATCTCGAAACCAGTCTCTGCTTTACTCACACCGTGAGCTCTGGTCTTCCTACATTCTGAAACATCCAGATATAATAGGGAGCATTCGGTACTCAAGGCTCCTCATGCTTTGGGAATGATACATGAAGGAGATCTTTTGAGAGGTCTGGGTGTACAGTTACACCAGGTATCACTTAAAACGTTAATATTGCAGATATGAAAATTGCAATCGCTTGATCTCTCTCAGTTGTTGTTCTGTGGCTTGTGGGCAACTCTTCACAATCTGACACCTTCTGCCCGATGGCTGGTGGTTTCCTGGTTCCTGTGCAGAGCTCAAGCAGCAATGACCCGGCCAACCAGCTCAGAGAGCTGGCATTCAGGCCTCATCCTGTCTGCACTGAAGACCAGTTTCAGAAGTTCAGCAATGGAGGACCAGGAGGGATACACAGCTCTGCAACTCAAGGGGAGAAAACCAGAGGACGAGGAGGGATACACAGCTCTGCAGTTCATTGGAAGGAGGAAACCAGAAGATAGACGCGAAGATGTACTGAGAGGTCAGAAGTCCCTTTATTGTTGCTACATTTCTTTCTCTCCTTACCATATGTATGAATCTTGAACGTAACTGGTACACTCTGGGTCATTTCTTTCACTCCGAGGGCCACACTCGGGGTCTCAATGGATACGTTTATTGTGGGATTTATCTAACAACATTTAGTTACAGAAAACTTGTTAGAACCGTAGAACAAACTCCAAAATTAATGTTCTTCGTAAATCCACCCCCCCTTGCTCACGCAAGGGAAATGAAAGGTTAGTTTCAATGCTTGTTGAAGCCCCTCTGGCTGCCTGTGTCTTGCACCTTATTATTGCCAGTTATCAGAGGTGTGATTGCTGATTTCAGGGTTGTTCTGTAGTTTTCCAGTTAACTGATAGTCACCCTTGGATGTCCTCTTGCAGTCTGGAGGGCAATGTCTGCCTGTACTTCACTGATCATCGTTATCACAGGGAGGATAATATTGCTGGTGCTTTGCCACTCTCTATTAATGTAACTATAATAGTCCTTACATACAACGTTTTTTATACAAAGATTGCACCTGAAATGAACAAAGACACAAGTTATTTAACATATGCCCTACACACTGAAGAAGAGCCACTAGCAACTTGACAATTATACATGTGACAAGGATAATTAAACTCTTTAATATGAGTTTGTGATTGGGGTTGCATCTCTTTTTTGATGCAAAATCTCTTATGGTATTTACAATGCCACACAAATCCTTATTTATGTGGCTTTGCATGACTATGTAGAAAACAAAGAAAAAAAGGAAATCAGAGTATCACAGCCTTGCGTTACTTTGCTTAGAGGAGGTGTAACATGGATGGAGCATGGGCGTTCCCATGCATCAACCTATGTCTTTTGATGCAAGCTCACATTTACTAAAGTCAGTAAATATGGGTTTTCACCAGAATGGTGCTCATACTTGAAGCTGCTGTAAAGAGGAGAAATATCTTTATTTCTCTACATTACTTCCTCTTTGCTTGTGTGCTGCATTCCTAATCTCACTTGATCTCCCTGCGCCTAAAACATATGACACACATTCTGGTTCTCTTTTAAAGTGCTTTCATGTCCTCAGAAAAAAACATTTATTGTAGGTTTAGGTCAATAATAAAACGAATAATGTTCTTGTATATATCACAGAAGGTAAATGTAATTGTTTCTTCGCGGCTAATATTAGATTTTAAATAGGTTCTAATTACTAGCTCAATAATACTAAATTTAACACCTCAAAAGAATGTAAGTGGGCCGTGCAGGGTGTCAAATGTAGGTGCTGTGACAATAAATGGTGTAAAATGACACCACAATGCAGGTTACTACCACTTGCCATTTTCTTATCATAGACCAAAATTCATCTTTACACACAAGTTATTATTTCTAATTAATATTTCTAAGTACTGCATCTAATAGTCATTGTACTCTGGCTGGTTTAGAATATTTCCACATATTTCTCTGCTTCAGACCTTCACGATAGCTCGCCGACCTTCTACTGGTATTCCACCACCAAATGACGACTCATAATAATTTGAGAAAAGAAACCTACAAATAAAGTGGCATAGTGAGGACAATGCCTATGCAAAATTATATCATGCTATTTCATTCCAGAATGAGCAATCCTATTGGCCTCTGGTGGGATATGGTACAATTTCACACAAGCGGCCAGCCGACTTGTTTATCCCATGTGATGGGTAGGAACCTTATATTAAAGTTCTGTACAAGTCCGTAATCATCGGTAACTATACACCGCATCAAGTCGATGGAATATTTCTGGATATAACAAAGGTAGAAGTATCTAAACTAATAAAAAGTTTGCACTCGTCCAAAGCAGCCGGACCAGATGGTATCTCAATAGATCTGTGTACGTTAAATATAAACTGTTCTTGCAAGTAACCAAGGAGGTAATTAGGATGGCGGTTGGACTGAAGTCAGTCCGCCATCCTGGTGTAAACCCGGACCGTCCAGCATGCATGCGGCGTTCCCGCACACCCGATTAGGATGTGACTGCCACGATGGAGGTCAGATCTTGATTTTTAACATTGCGGTGGGTGGCACCAGCTGCAATGCTAAAACAGCATGTTGTGCATTACACAACAGTGCTGTGAAATGTAGGGAGGTACCATGGGTACCCCCCCAAGTGCACCCTCACCTCCCCCCAACATAAGGGGGGGGGCTCACAATGGGCCCCAGTCACCAATCCGCACCAGCCATTCCATGGCAGCATCGCTGCCATGGAAAGGCCTACAATGGCCAGTATCCTGATTTGGTGGATGGTGCCTGGTAGGCACTGCCACCATTCAGGGCTGCCTGATCCGTCCACAAGGCAATCTGTTAGATTGCTTTTGGAGGACCAGTGAGAGACGGTCTTTGCGTCCGCCGCGGTCCGAGCGAGATTCCCTCTGCCATCGTAATGTGGCGGGGGGGAAATCACTGTACAGAAGGACCGCCACCGCATGGCTGGCAGTGATGGGCCTTCCAAAATCGTAATCGGGCCCAAGTTAGGGAAAAGTCCATCTTCCTGGAAAGGAGAGATTGCGCATCTGATATACAAGCGAGGGCCAAAATTGGACCCGAACAGCTATAGATTAATAGCATTATTAAATTTCTCAGGGAAACTGTTTGCTAAACATCTTCAAAATAAAGTAAGGCTCTGGGCAAAGGAAAAATTATTAATACCGAAAACACCGACAGGATTGCGCTAGAATGTTCAATAATTGATAACATTATAACATTGGCTGCACTTGGAAAGAAGCACGTATGAAGAAAACAACTTCATATGCCTGTTTCATGATTATTCCACAGCATTTGATAAGATCAATCGTCAAAGACTGTAGAATAGCTTATAACAAAGGAAATTGACCTGAACCTATTAAACTTTATTATCGAATTGCTTTCAGGAACATGGCTACGGGTAAAGCTAACACTTGATAATACGCTATTACCTAAATTCTGCACTGCAAATGGCCTTAGGTAAGGTTGTGTCCTCGCTCCGTTACTATTCTCCCTCTATATTACTGATATGGATATGTCATTAAAGTCTGACCAGGGTATTCCACCAAAGTTAGAAAGTACAAAAATAACATATCTGACATTTGCAGATGATCTAGTGATCCTATCCCATTACATTACACAACAGTGCTGTGAAATGTAGGGAGGTACCATGGGTACCCTCCCAGCATCAATTAAAACAATCACACAATTACAATACAAAGAAAGGGCTGATAGCCAATATGTCAAACAAAAATTGCGACATTTGGGCAGTCATTAACCCCTTCCATGCTGGGCAGATTCCGCCGCTGTGCGGTAAACAAAAGAACAGGGCGGGGTATGTGTGTGCGCAACATATGTGCACACATCAATTTCAATTTTAGACTGCTCTAAAGAATATAAGAATGGGGGCAGATGGTTCAACAACAAGTGAAGTAATAGACTGAGCTGAAGAAGATCATAATCTATTGGCAAACGTTCGAACAACACATGTAAATCACTGTAGAAGATGGAACGCATATTGCATTTATTACTAGGAGGAGTATGTATTGAATCTGCTTGCTGTAAACTGGAGGAATTTAATTTGCACATTAGTAGCTTATTAAGAAAAGGTAATAGACTGAACTAAATACAATGGTAGTTCAGTTGTAGATGGTCGAACAATGTATGCATATCTTTGCATAAGTAAGGCTCAAGCATAATTTATACTCTGAAGTGTCTGGCCTGGATTTTATTGTTGTAAGTTTAACATGTAAAATTTTAACTGCTGAGTCTTTTATATTATTGTTACATTCATTTTTTAAATGATATATGCCATAAAGTCATATTTTTATTGTAATCAATGGATTAATAAAACTAATTATATTTACTACTACTCAAAATAAGACTCTTCTTCGAGCCTTGATAAAGTTCTTTGGACGAAACACGAGTTGGTTGTTCTTTGATGTGAAATTGATGTGGGTTGAATCAAGCCATCATCATCAAAAGAAAAGCACTACAACTCCATATATGTTTATGAACTTTTATACTGAATGTTTGTGAATGGTTCTTTTCAATCACTCCTATTGCATCTGTGGGTAGCAGGATGCATCAATGAACGACCGCCATTTAACTCCTCGAAGATAAAGACAAAATGATGTGCTTACAAAAAAATCTGTCGTTCTCTTTTCCCACACCCACTCTTTGTTGTTGTGTGCCTCTGATCCTATTTAGTATCACTGAATATGACTGAAAAGTGTTTGTCTGTGTTTAGCATGTCACTTAAAACACCGGCTCTTATTTATCACAGTCTCCCACATGGTGGCGCTGTTTGTGCATTTTCTGAAAATACCTCATTAAGAACTACTTAATATACTTAAAACTATATAAAAGATGTGGGTCCAGGCCCTATTTACAGGGTAAGGTGACATGGAATAGCATTCGGCAGCGCTGGCAGACAGTGGGTAATGACCACCACAGTGGCTTTCCGTGAATTATTTCAGGCTCTTGCTGTTACATTTTTACAAATTGAGAACTGGGATTAGGGAAACAAAGCAAGCAGAGACTAAGGGCTGTAGACAGTAGAATGACCGAAACAGGCATAATATAATCACAAATCCTTGGGCAATGGGAAAAACAGAAGAGCAGAAGACTAGGGGTCATATTTAAGACTTTTATGGTGCAAGGCAGCAAATCACCTTTTTGCACTGCATTGCGTCACTGGGAAAGGGCAGGAGTGTGCTGTATGTATCCAATACGGAGCTTTCCTGTCCTTTCCCCTTGCCATGACCCCGTTTTCGTAGCTTAGCGACAACTCAGGCACCATTGGTGCAAGGATGCCTGTGTTGTAGGCAGGATTGTTTTACTGCAGGAAAGCACACCTTCCTGCACAAAAAACATCCTGAGAGGGTATTTTCCTCTTTCTGCGTGTGCTGCAGAATGAAGCACCATTGGAAAGAGTAAAAATCTAGGAAAAATAAAGATATTTCTTCCCGTTACGCCACTCCTGGGAGGCATATCTTTTCAGCGCATTCCCAAGTTTACCTGTTCTTGTAAACCTGGGAATGCATTAAAATCCATGGCTGTCATGTGGGACCCATGGAAATGCCTCCCTGGTGCAGAACAATGCAACCCAGCCATTTGTGCTGCGTTACAATACTCAAGATTCATTAAGTCACACAGGAAAGCGCAAGGTGACCTTGAGTGGGTTCATAAATCTCATTTTTTATTTGTGTCGCTCTTGCACCAAATTGTGTGATGCAAGAGCGACGCATTTCACAGCACTACGTGGGAGACACCACACGGGGACTGCCACATAATTCTGTGAAATGTAAGGGGGGTACCATTGGTACACCCCAAGGGCACCCTCACCTCCCCACAACACAAGGGGGCCAGCAACAGGCCCCGGTCATTAATCCCCACCAGCCATGGAAAGGCCTGCAACATCAAGCATCCTAACTTGGTGGTCGATGCCTGTTAGGCACCGCCACCATTTAGGGCTATCGGATCCGTCCACCAGGCAATCTGTTTAATTGCTTTGCGTGATCCCGTGGCAGACTGTCTTTGCGTCAGCCATGATCCGAGTGCTATTCCCTACGCCATCGTAATGTGTCGGGGAATCGCCAGCCCCAACCACATGGCTGGTGGTGAAGGGCCTTCCGCAATCGCAATCGACCCCTATGTGTCCTGCAACAGAGACCGCTCATACCACCCCTTCTTCACTGTCCTCTGGAGTGTCTACACTTCATGGGGGTGCTGTCTACCCACCCCCTTCCATGTTGTATCTGCCATTGCTGAGCAGGGAATATTGTCCCCCTTCTGTTCATACTGTCCGATCAGAAAGGGGTTAACAGCTGGAGCACTCCCTGCACCCCTTACAGATTTCCAGGAATCTGCAACTCCCCAAAAAACCTTCCTACCTGGAAGGGAAGGCAGTTCAGCTTTGTCATGTAATTTTCATCTCCCTTAAAGTCATTGTTGGCATAAAAGCACATTTCTGTGGCCAGGCCCCGACTCCCTTCTGCTGCTGTTCAGTTTCTCATCCCCAGCCTCGCCACAGGAAGCTGCATAGGTTGATGTGGCTGATGGCTGGTTCTATGTTTGTCCTCCTGATACATTAGGGGTGGTTTGAGTACTGTTCCTGATCACAACATGTTCATAGAAGAGTGGAGGCGCGTGCCTGAGGGAGATGGAGGCAGGGAAAGATCGGATTAAGAAACGAGGCCTGGGACGTGGCATGAGGGGTATTGTTTACTTATTCAGGTGCAGCTTTGCATAGTGCGATCCAGGCAAGGGGGTGTTAAAAGGGTGTATGAGTACTTACTAGGTGATGCAGAACGACTTTTACATAACAAGTTACCAAAACGGACAATTAAAAAAAAGGTAAAGTATAATATAATAGTGGAGTCTATGCAGCGTGGAACAATATTGGGTCTAACTACAGAGTAAATTAAAATACATCAAAAACGACTTCCTGATTCACAAATCGTAAGCCTTGTTAGATACCAAAATTCGAAATGACAGAATGGCAGTTAAAGGGGCAGATGTCTGGGCAGTGCGTCACAGCTGAAAGGGACTTCAGAAAGGAAGGCTTTTAAGAGGTCTTTGAAACATTACAGAGAGAATCAGTCCAGACTGAGCGAAGGACGGAGTTGAAGATCTAGAGAGTACTTCACAGATACTCTGTGTGTGTGTTTGCAGTTTTTTCGGTAACGGATTGAACGTTTTGTACAAAACAATACAACTTATATCACTTTTATCTCCAACAGGGGGTCAACAAAGAATGTGAAATGGTGTAATAAGGTGCAATTGTCCACTGCCTGAACTCAACCTTGGTGCAACATTCAGGGTCTCATAAGGAAGAGTAAGAGATATCTTGGGTATCTGTAGGAAGGGTCTTGAATTCATGAATCTCGTATAAAATTAAGAATTGAGGGGCATATTAGCAAGAACCTCGTTAACATTATCGCCATTTTAGCAGCAGGAAACTGCCGCTAAAACGGCGATAATGGGCTTCATAATATGCGTTATTGAATTCCTATAGAATCCCAGGTTATATGTGCAGGACATCTAACCTGGGCTTCTATTGGAATTCTATAACGCATATTAGCAAGCCCATTATCGCCGTTTTAGCTGCAGTTTCCTGCCGCTAAAACGGTGATAATTTTAACAAGTTTCTTGCTAATATGCCCCTTTATTCCTGCATTAAACTTAGCATCAGTGATACAGAACTCCATCCACTGATGAAGTCTTAGCTGGAATTCAGCATTTGTAGCTGCTCTCTGTTAATGTCAGCATGTAGCTCACATGGTCATTTAGCCGTACTCAGTCTGAGAGGATTTCAGTGCGAGTGATGTGGTTTAACATGTTCAACACGGATGACAAGTCCAGGAGGATGAGATAAAAAGAGACACCATGACCCAGAACATGTGAAGCATCATCAGCTCTTTGGAGCACAGCAGTCTCTGTGCTAAAGCCAGTTTTAAAGCCAGATTGAGGTCATCAAAGGGTGTCATTACAGGAAATGCTGGAGCTGGGCGGCCTCACAGCTTTCAAGGACACTTGATAGGGAAGATACCCTAAAGAGAAGGCAGAACTAGTGCAGGTCTTCAGGGTCATCTACAGGATGTTTTAGCAGCTGCAATACCTGACGCTCAGGGTCATCATCCTGAGACAAGGAGGAACTGAACTAATGAGTCCAGCAAGGTACCTGGTTAACCCCTTGGCTCTCAGGGTTGTTTCCCCCGCTGTGCTGGGGGCGGGGAGGCGCCTACAGCGCCCCCATGCTCTTGAAGAGGTCAGCTCGTCATGAGCCACAGTGCTCGTGTGCTCATGACGAGCTAAGCTCGTCATGACCACACCCGTTTGTGTGGAACGCTCGCACAGCAGGGGAATTAGCCCAGCGTGCGAGCGTTTTGTGGCTCATGACGAGCTGACTTCGTCATGAGCATAGGAGGGGTTAAGGTTGATACCCCTAGGCAGTGGGGCAGATAGAGGAACAGCCAAGTGAGGGCAATGCCTTAGCATGGCAAGAAGGTTGAGTAAAAGGCGTGGTTAAGTTAAAAGGACACACCCGCATGCACCTTATGGCTTCATCAACAAAAGATCTCTGCTAAAGAGCCCCTTCGCAGGTGCCCGTCAGGCATTGCAGCGCCGGCCCGACGAGGAGCAGGCCCAATGATGAAGCATGACATCCCTCGAGGTTTGTGAGGGCACTTTATCACAGACTTGAACACTCCCACCTACACTTAGGACCTGCACACTAGTTTCCTATATTAGTTAAAAGGGCAACATGTCTGTTTCTGTAGTGAGTGAACCTCCAGAACAGAGAGGATACTGTGAAGAAGTAGGAAACCATAGGAGAAGGAGGAACAAGTCTAGTGCCCCTCCAAAGTAAATCCTCCCTCACAGAAAGTTCGTCCTTTACATTCCAAAATTTCTTAGCATTCTCATTTAAGTTGTTAAGACAAGGCCAACCTACAAGAACTAAATTACACATTTCTTGCAAGTCAGCATCCTTACTCATGGCATCCCTCCAATCAGTTTCCGGAACAACACTTTCAACAATCTCGCACACTTTAAACTCATCCACCTCCCATGAATCTTCAGAGTCCAAAGCAGTTTGTGAATCGTGCTCAGGTATCAACCTGGAAAGGCAGTCAGCAACTTTGTTATTGACACCAGGTATATACTTCACTTCAAACTCAAAATCCTGAAGAGCAATTACCCATTTACAAATACGAGAAGAAATAGCATCAAGACTTTTTTTACAAAAGACATCCTTCAAAGGCTTGTGATCCGTATGGACCGTGAAAGGATTGCCCCATAGAATTTTTGTTTACTTCTTGATAGCCCAAAAGATGCACAAGGCCTCCTTCTCGATCACTGAATAAAGCAATTCTGGACCAACAAGAGCCCTGGAAAGAAACAAGATGGTAACTTCTTTGCCATACCTCATTTGTTTGAGAACAGCACCCAGGCCCCAAGAACTTGCATCAGTAACTAGTATGGAGTTAAAAGAAATATCAAAACTTTGCAGCGAGGGAGCCAAGTTAAGATCCCGCTTCACACCCTCATACTCATTTTGGCACTGTTGTGACCACGTACATTTTACTCCCTTTTTTAAAAGAGATCTCATGTTAAATGTTTTGCATGCAAAACGCGGTATACATTTATTATAATATTCTGCCATGCCTAAGAACGTAACCAGCTCTTCTCTAGTCCCTGGTGTGGCAAGATCACCTATAGTTTTGATCAACTTATCTTTTGGTTTGACTCCACCAGCTGTCAAACAGTGGCCCAGATAGTCAATTTCCGTGAGGTTAAATCTACACTTGTTTTCTCTAAGTGTCAAACCTCTCTCAGCAAAATGCTCAATACAGACATAACCTTAAAATTGTGTTCTTTTTGAGATGATCCAGGAACCAGTACATCGTCCTGTATATTTTAACGCCATCGATGCCCCTTAGGACATCCTCCATGACCCTTTGAAATACAGAGGACGCAGAAATCAAACCAAAGGGTAAACGTGTGAATTTGTAGGTACCGAAAGGAGTTATGAAGGATGTAAAATTCATGGACTTCTCATCAATCCTGACTTGATGATAGGCTGCCCTAAGATCCAGGGTAGAAAACACACACGCATCACCAAGTTTAGTTAACATCGTGTTGATGTTGGGCAGAGGGTACCTATCAGCTACAACCTCCCTATTGAGAGCTGGAACGTTCACACAAAAACAAATTTCACCTGAAGCCTTACGTGCCAAAACTACTGGAGCCAACCATTCACTTGCTTCAGTCTCGACAATAATACCCTCTTTTTTAAGTTTCTCCAATTCTGAGTGCATGGGTTCCTGCATAGCTAAAGGTACATTACGTACTTTGCATGCAATAGGAATTGCATCTGGTTTCAAAGTAATGTTGTGAACATAGCCTGAAAGACAACCCAGCTTATCACTAAAAACTTGTTTGAATTCAGCACGCCAATCAAGATGAGATTCACCAGACGACACTGAGTTCAAAATATTGGGATCAAAAAGTGATTATTTGTTTGATGAAAGAGAAGTTGGCAAACTACCTTCTGTGTTATGGGAATTTAAATCAGATCTAATGTCTCTCAGGACAATACAGGGATTCCCACCTGGAACCAAAGAAACACCCAAATCAGCTTGGTGGAACCAACTGAGAATGCTATCTCCCCTGCAAGAGATGTAGATTTTACCCGCAGTAAGTCTTCCTTTGTAGTCAATTTCACCATTAAAATAACCAAAAAGTTTAATTGGTTGACCCCCACAAGCTAACGGTCTTATATCAGGCTTAAACACTTTCACATTACCAACAAGATTCTTGTCGAAGAAAGCTTTAGGTATCAGGGTAATTTTTTCCCCGGAGTCAAAAAGCATTTTAACCACACAATTATTAATGGAAACATTATCCACAGCCCCTTTACGTTTTTTATCACCTGACAAAGAAATTTCCCCACAATGTAACGTGTCAGAATCAAAATCTGAATCCTTTTCGAGCGATACCTCTTTAACACATCTATTCTTCTTATTAACTTGTGACCTGCAAGCCTTCGTAAAGTGTCCGACCTTGCCACAATTTAGACATTTTGAGGACAAAGCCGGACATGACTTGTCATTGGCAAGGTGATCAGAGGCATTACAACGAAAACATTTGATTCCAGCACCACTTGTGGGTTTGAAAAAGTTGGAAGAAGAAGCAGTGGGATTGAACTGTTTCTTAGTAAACTTAGATGTTGGTTTATCAACCGATTTTATTGTTAGTAACATAAAGCACTTTTTCTTCAGGGATAGCTTTCTCTTTCTTGAAAACTTCCACACAGACAAGTGAATGTTCCAACCTCTTGGCTATGGTGATTACTTCATTCAAATCCGGATCATCCTTTTGCCAGAGTTTGTCCAAGAGGATTGCGTGCAGGGAATGCGAGGGTGATCCACAAAAGCTACGTTAGAGCTTATTAAAGAATTAAAAGTGAATCCTGGATTTCGCTTAAGCCAGAAAGCAACAGCTGCTTTTAAAACAGTTTGTAGCGCAAAATACCTTGTAGTCCCGAAGGGTTTGTGTTGGGATCTTTGAATCTCAAATCTCCATCAAACCTGATGGTGATGAAACTGGAGCAGTAGGTTATATGTTGAAGCTTCACCAGTCCTCGTCGCCAGTGTGAAGAAGTAGGAAACCATACAGTGCAGGATAAGTTGCTTTATTAAGATCAAAGCAATATAAGATCCCATCCACAGCAGACATTGGCATCAACTGCCTCAGCAAAGGATTACATCAGAAACATTCTAGAGTGTGCATGTGCACTTAACATTCTACAACTTAACATTCTACAACCCACATTACATTGAAGAGAAGGATACCACAGATACACAAGTCAGAAGATGCCCAAATCACTGAAATATTATGTTAAAATCTGCATAAATATTGCTATATTCCTGCAGGAAAAGTTATGTTATGTTATGTTATGTTATAACAATTTGTTATGCGCACAGCGACTCCAGCGAAGGAGCATCCCGACCTGCATAGAAATCCTCCAAAATGTGTTGAAACAACAATGAAAATGTATATAAATGATTCTCAATTAATGTAAAAAGTAAAAATAATGAAGCAAAGTACATAAAATGGCACCCATATTTATTTCCATCATGCTTTGAAAGCAAGATAACCGAAACATGTAACCCTCACAATCATCTGTCCACAGTCCCTGTGATCCAGGGTCTGCCCTCGTTCTCACACCTTTTCTGGGGTTTTGACAACATTTCGAGTTTTCAATATTATAATAAGAGAATATAATTGCAGTGAATATTGTGATGTAGGAAATATCGTCAACAGGAATATTGCATGTTAGAATACTGTTTTGTAGGTATTCTTTAATATTATTCTTACATATATATTGTTCTAAAAAATATTGTTATGAATGGCATTTTTAATGAATAATTTGTTATTCTTTAAGTCTATTGTTACATCTATACTAATATAATAAAGCGAAAAGCCCAAGCGTTTGAGGCAGGTAATCTCAGGGACCACAGCACCAATCACAACACCCAATACAGCAGATGGACATAGGCTATACAGCTGGCCACCATATACATTCGAAGGGTAAAAGAACCTTAGGGGCAAAGTAGTCTCTTGTGGGTGTGGGCATTCTGCTCGGGGCGTTGTGCTGGTGGCGTGTGCGTTGTGGTGGGGGCGTGGCCATACAGCGATGGGCGTGGCATTCACTACGTGTTAGTACTTCCTTGTGGCCGTGTGTGATGTGCTGGGGCGGAAATCAGGTAAAACAAGTGTTTTCAGGGATCCGTTGTGGGCATGTGGGGGCGTGGCCAACGCTACGTCTTAGTACTTCCTGGTTGTTAGATCTGGGGGTCTCTAGTTGGCAGAGGTAGGTACCACTGTCCAAATAGGGACCCTTGCTTCTAGTCAGGGCAAGGAGATAACCCTCTGAGATAACCCCTGCTCACCCTCTAGGTAGCTTGGCACGAGCAGTCTAGGCTAACCAGAGGCAATGCGTAAAGTATTTGTACCAACACTCACAGTAACACAGTGAAAACACCACAAACTGACTCCACAACAGTTTAGAAAAATAAAGGTATTTTTAATCTAAACTACACAAGACCAAAACGACAAAAATCCAACATACACAGTTCAAGAATATGGTTTCAAAAAGAGTTCCTAAGGTTGCGTTAAAGTTCTTCAAGTTGCGGTAAAATAAACCACAGATGCGTGAAAAGTTCACAGTTGCGTCACGTTTACTCACAGTACCTTTAGTTGCAACAAAGTTCCAAAAGCAGAAGCTGGTGCGGTGGAAAACAAGCGATGCGTTGCTCCTGAGACCCTGGGGAGGCGATGCGACAGCCCCGCTGCATCAGCGGGCGTGTTGCGACGAATCCGGTCTGTATGGGGAGGAAGGCCACTTGTATGGATTCCGGTGCGTAGGTTCCGTAGGAAGTCTGTTCTCGCAAAGGCACGATGCGACGATCTCGTAGGGGCTGCGACGATCTCCGGGGCGACGATGCGCGGTCCAGCGGGGATCCTCTCTCTCGCAGCTCCTCGATGCGTTGATTCTGCGACGACACTCGCAGCGACGTGATGTGACCCGCAAGCAAGCGGTGCAGCGATCTTACCCAGCGACGACAGGCTCTGCGACGATACTCGCAGCGATGTTCAATTCTCCCGCACCGGTCTGGTGCGTCCCGCAAACGAAGGATGCGACGGCTCTGGCAGCGGCGTCAGGCGCTGCGACGATCTCAACCTCCGTAGCGGCGGGAAACTTCTCGCACTGTCGGGGATGCGCTCTGCAAGCTAGCGATGCAACACTTTTCAAGTTCAAAAGTCACTCAAGCTCTGTTTCAAGCTTCCCAGCTCACGTACAACTTCCAGAGGCCCCACAACTGGATCAAGCACTCTAGGAAGGACAGAACTCTCTCAGCAGAGTTCAGGGAAGCTGGGGGTGAAGTCCTTTTGTTCCTGGGACTTCAAAACAGGGAGCCAGCTCTTCTCAGGCCCTTGGAGATTCCTTCAAGCAAGGGGACACAGCACAAAGCAAAGTCCTTCCCCTCTCCTTGGCAGCAAAGCAACAGGTCAGTCCAGCAGAGCAACAGCAGGACAATCTTCCTTCTTCAGTTTCAGCTTTCTCCTTGGCAGAGGTTCCTTCTTGATTTCCAGGATGATCTAATTTTCTGTTGTCAGGGGTCCTGTACTTATACCCCTAAAGTCTTTGTTCTCTTGGTGCATGTGGGCCCTGAGCCCGGTCTGAACCAGTTCTGGGTGGATCCTGAGCACTTTGTTTTGCTGGCTGCATCTTTCCTTTCAGAGTGAGGGCAGGGTCCTCAGCCGCCCAGCAGGGGGGTGGAGCCAGCATTGTGGAAGGCAGGCACAGCCCTATTCAGCCCAGGTGCTAACTCCTCCCACCACTCCAGTTGCAACTGCAGTCATTCAGCCTAGTGCTGACTCATCCATCCTGCTGGGGAATTCCCCAGCCCCTGTCACTCACAAACCAGACAGTCAATACACAAACAGGCCCAGGCACACAGAAGGGTTAGACAAGAGAACAGCAACTTTCTAAAAGTGCTGTTCTCAAACACAGGATCTAAAAACAATCTTTCCTAAAAGATGTGTTATTAAATTCTGAGTTCAGGGATACTAGATACTTATGTCCTATCTTGTTCCTATGAGAAGAAATGCTGTTAACCACTGTAGCCAGCATCCCCATGTTAATCTATGGAGCAAGATAGCCTTACAATAGTGAAAAACGAAAATGGCTGTAATTCACTACCAGAACATGTTACCTGCACCAGTACATGCTCTACCTTTCACATACACTGCACCCTGCCCAGGGGGTACCTTGGGCCTTCCATAGGGGTGGCTGATGTGCACAAAAAGGGAAGGGTTAGGCCTGGTCAGTGGGGACACTGACCAGGAGGACATGGCAGTTCTAAACTGCCCATAGGCACTGCAGTGGCAGGCCTGAGACACCATTTTAGAGCTACTCCTGTGGGTGGCACAATCAGTGCTACAGGCCCACTAGTAGCATTTGTCATCACTAGCCCTGGCACACCCAGTGCACTTTACTAGGGACTTCATAGTGATACAAATATGCCAAACATGTATATTCAATCAGAATAATAATTTACACAGGGAGCACTTACACTCTGGTACTGATCAGCAGTGGCAGAGTGTCCAAAGCATCTAAACCAGCAAAAACGAATCCAGCACAACATCAAAAATACAGGAGGTAGAGGCAAAAAGATAGGGGGAAACCACGCCAAAGATGCCAGGTCTAACACTGGTGGTCGTGTGCGTTGTGCTGGGGGCAGAAATCTGGGGGTGGAAATCAGGTAAAACAAGCGTTTGCATTGTGCTGGGGGCGGAAATCAGGTAAAACAAGCGTTTACAGGGCTCCGTTGTGGGCATGTAGGGGCGTGGCCATACAGCAATCGGCGCGGCATTCAACGGGCATGCGGCAAAAAAGGGGCGCGGAAATCCTGCAAAACAAGCGTTCACAGGACTCCGTTGTGGGCGTGTGTATACCCGTACAACGTCGGGACGAGCTGCTAGTCTTTTATATATGTGAATGTAAAAAGAGTTCAGCTTGATATTTTCTATTTTCTATTGCTTTCAAAATTTAAAAAATCTAAACATATTTTGTAATTAAAATATATAATGCATTGTTATGTCTTAGTAGTTGAATGTCAATTTATAGGGGGAAAGGGTGAGGAGAATTTTAAAAAATGTTCGCTTTTTCTGTACCGTATTTTTCTTTAAAAAAAAAAGCCTTTTTCTTTTAAATATTTATTCTTACATTTTGTAGGTGTGATTATATAAATTGTCATGTTATGTTATATGTTACATGTTTTAATGTTTTAGCACGGGTAGAGATATTAGTTTTAAATATTTTTTAAATATTAGATTTTTATTGTTTTTTATTTCTATAGATTTGTATATAATTCATACATATTTTTTTTATTTTGCATATAGTAGATTACATATTAGTCACTTAATTTAGTTGTTAATCAATTTTAAAAAATGAAGAAGACTTTCCTTAATTGTACTCTTCCCATGCACTTAAGGCCGTAAGAGACTGCGGACAGCATTGGATATGGTGGCTTTATAGAGCATTCCAGCAAGAGATTGACCAATCCTGGCGGCTCTGAGAACTGCATGTGAAGCTGACCTCACCAGATCCTTTTATGACACTGAATGGGCCACCATACTGGAATACCCCATAAAGGATCTCAGCTTAAGGGCTCATTTCCAGTTTGTTCAATTTAATGTTTTGAATAGGGCATACCTTACCCCGGCCCATATTAAGAAAATGTTCCTAATGGCAGCCAATCTCCAAAGTGGGAGCTTGTTTCTGAAAAATAAATTCTAAATATCTCTTATGTTCAATGAGATTTCTCCCATTTATGAGAGGGACATTTCTGCATAATCCTACCTTGGTCATACATCACTAGCATAGGATACCCAGGTATGAAAAATTAACATTACCCAAGCCCTTGGGGAGAGGATGTAGCCTTACGGCTAGAGCAGTCAACATCAACGCTGGGGAACCAGGTTCGAGTCTCGACAACGACGCTCAACATTCTGTGATTCTGGGCAAATCACTTAATGTCCCCATGCCTAACCAAAACAAAACAACAAGAATTAATGTGCCTTGTGTAACGAAACTGGTGCTAGGTAAAGCGCTCTGATACCCAATATCTTTGTGTCTAGTTCGCGATATATAAAACACAAAATAATTTTGGGGGAAAAGCACTGTTCAGATGCCAGTAGCCCTGTGAGAGATGGGCACAACTAAGATTGGCTCACAGAGGAGTAAACTGATAATCTGCATTCACAACCCTCCCCACCTGGGACCAATGATGCTGGTGGAGTGTGACATCTGATGGTTCGCAGTGGGTGTCACTCCTCCATCAATATCCCAATGGGCTCCCTACTCAGGAGGGTTGTCGGACTAGTGAATAACCCAAATTAATAAGTATATTGAAAGAGAAGCAATCTTGTCATGAATCTCCAAAATTAGCCTAAGATATCTTTCTGAATCCAAAATCTACTCCATGGGATGAAGCCCAGAGGAGAAGAATATTTTTAAAAGGTTTGGTTGATTGCACCCAAGATGCTCAAGTAGAACTCCCGTCTCTCTTCATCACAGCTCTTGCCTACAGAGGAAACCTCTAACGAGGCATTTTCCTCTCCCCTAGGCCATTTGGGTTGTGATGTCTTGCCGCCAATGGACAGATGGTGCCCCTATTGTTTGCGGCTGTTTGGCGTCGTGTGTCTGGGTAGGCAGACTGGGTGAGAACCGGTGCAGGGTGCACACTACTTTTTGCCAGTCTGTGGCACGAGAGGTCTACCTTGTAGTTGACATTGGGTTTGTTTCAAATAGGTTTTTTGGGGGGGTGAGCTGGGAGAGGTAGCAGGCTTTGTGTAAGGGTGAAGGTTGTATCCTCATTGTCACATCTGGAGGCCGACAGCCCCGAAACGTCATGAGATGGAGGTTGATAAAGTTTAAACCTTTTTTCCTGTGGTAGAAATGTGTGCAGGTCATACAGCTACTTGAATGTTTTAGCTCAGGTCTAGGAGAGGTGATGTTGAAAGGACAGTTTTATTTGTACTACACAATTATAGAAAGAAAAGTTGCAATAATAACTTGAGAATGCCTGTGCTTAATTTGAGCCGGTGAATGCAGGTGAGGACCACCGTCGCTCGTGTTTAGGCCCTGAGGAGGGTGACGAGGCTTCCCCGATTTGCCCGGACAGTCCTTGTTTTTCACGAGCTGTCCCAGCAAATTTCAAGAAATTGTAGAGAGGGTCACCTGAAAACGCTGGGAGGTATCTTTTCAAGTTTTGCAAAGTAGTGATACTTAGCTGCTGTAATAAGAAGTCAATTTAATTAAAAGGCATGCTACTGGCTTTAAAAATATCATTTTATGTAACTTCTTACTGCCTCTTCTAAGTCTTCTGTAACTCTCTGCTAAGGAGCACGGTCATTCTGTGCACTGGGTTCAAGTAACATTGTAGCCCTTCTTCTATTTTTGGGAAATGTCCTCGCCCTGGGACTTACTTTTCCTCATCAGACTATGACCCGAAACAAGAACAAAAGAGAGAACTTCAGAAAAGCAGGAAAAAGGAGAAGGACACAGACGGGAAAAGAGTGACAAACGGAGAAAGCATGAATGAAAATGAACCTTCGAAGAGTGAGGTAAAAAGGCAGGAGTTGAACGGATGAGGAGGAAAGATACTTTTTTTTGTATATTTATATAGCGCGAACTCGACCTGAAGGTATTTGAGCGCTTTACATGAGCACCGGTTACTTACACAGTCAGGCACGGGGAGATTAAGGTGCAGATGTATCCAGATTCAATTTTGCGATTTCTAAATAGCGATTTTTAAGGAATCGCTATTTAGAAATCGCAAAATGGAGTGTATGTAGAAAATCGCTATTTTTTTGCGATTTCTTAGTCTTCCTTATTTGCGCAATTAAGGAATAATATCCCATGCATTCCTATTCCTATTCCTATTGCGATTCGCAATTTGCTAATCGCAAATTAAGAATAATTTCAAGGGTGCAGGGGTGTCTCAAAGACACCCTGCTGCACCTCTAAAATCTACATGTGTGCGCATATTCCTTAAATGCTTAAGCAAAATAAGGAATCGCAATTTTTTGCGATTCCTTATTTTGCGATTTTTTCTTACATGTCAAAACATACAAAAAGACCGTTTGCGATTCGCCCCTAAGTGACTTGCCCAAAACCACAGGATGTGGACGCGACCCTGAGGCTCCAACCCTGGTTTCCAGGAACAAAGCCGAGAGCCCTAGCCGACGGACCACATCCTCTCCCCACACGTGATGGAATCAAAACAAGTCAGAACTGGTATTCGGTGGCATGCTTGTGAATAAAAAAAAAAAAAGTCCCCGGCACTTATTATTTTACAAATTGTACACTGACAAAGTTTACATGTGGGTTGACAGCAGATGGGACACTCTCAGAACATGTTTAGCCACATCACATCATTTATTATTTTCTCCATTGTGTTAGGAACTGATATGAATTCTTTATGAGTACCTGCGCGAAAGTGGCAGGTACAGAACTTTAGCCAACGTTAGCAAAACCACAACAAAGAGTGAAAAGCGCCCCGTCTGTCCTCTCCTACACATACTGTCTAGCGCGGAGAGCTGCCCACGCGACGGCCTCAGTTCCATTTTGAATCTTTGTGTCTAACACAGCTCGCATCCTTCGAGTTACTTTTTTTTTTTTTTTTTTTATATATTTTTTTATTATTGGCAAATTCGAATCATAAAACATAAATATACAGGATAAGCGACATGAAATAATGTGGTATATATGGATAACAAGGTACATACACAGATATCTATAAACAAAGCTCTACCACAGGGAAAGATATAACTATTAAGAGAAAGAGTACTGAAAAGAGACAGAAAAAAGAATCAGAATCGATCAGGGGCCCTGTATCTGGTTTCCCCTTTCTTCATTATACCACCTAGTAATAGGTTCCCAAATCTGTGTTCCGATTGCTCTCATTTTTCTACCTCTTGTGGCGTATATTGAGATTTCTTGTTTATAGATAGCTATAAAACGGCTAAGCCACATATTAAAGGTAGGGGGCTCTGTATCTTTCCACCTAGCTGCTAGAATTATCCGTAACACGGCGTATCCCAGAAATAGTACCGCCTGTTCTTCTCTATTGTGTTTCAAAGAGTCATCATGGCCCAATAGGAGCAATGTTATAGAATCATGTATTCGGTGCCCAAAAATTTGGGTCCAAAATTCCAACATCATAGTTTTAATTGTAACCAATGTAGGGCATTCAGCAAACATGTGTAGGAGATTTGCGAGTGGTTGTTTGCATCTGGGACAGTTATCATCAATCCTAAGCCCCCATGCAAACAATTTAGCTGGCGTATAATATAAATTATAGATGATTCTATAATATTGAGCCTTTAAGTTAGAGGCTATAAAATATCTTGTTGAGAGGGCTAATGAGAGATCTAGATCTACATTTGGATTTGCCAATTTTAAGGCCCAAGATTGTTCCGTGCGCTCTAAATCATCAGGGGTATTGGCCAAAAGTAACTGATATAGGACCCCGATTCTGGTAGATTTTTTCCCTATAATGTCAAATAAAGGGATATTATCTGGTAGAATTTTTGGTTTGGTATTATAGATACTAGCTGATATTTGATAAAATTTTAGAAAATCGTTCGCGGGGACATTATATCTCGTTTGAAAGAGCTCAAAAGAAAGTGGGAGATTATTACCAAAGAAATCTCCGATTGTTTTAATACCTAGGAGCTCCCACCTCTGGGATCTACTATCATTAGGGATATTAGGAAAAATTTTACATTGCCATAAAGGTGTATATTTTGTATATGTAGGAAGCCCTAGATGTTTGCCAATAGCTTTCCAGACTGAAAGAGCATCTAAAACAGTCTTTAATTTAATTTTTTTGTAATAAGATGCTTCAACCTGCCTTAGAAAAAGTCCCTTATGTTTTTTGCCTAGACTGAGCGCATATATTGATGGTATATAAGGAATTACAAAGGTTGGGCCTCCTGGTTTAGCGGTCAAAAGAGGATCCATATATTGCAATAATGATGCCCAAAAATATAATCTTAAATTTGGTAGGGCTAAGCCGCCTCTACTTTGAGGGAGTGCTAAAAGGGGAAGGGCCCGCCTTATTTTTCCGTAACTCCACATAAACTTTGCTATGAGAGAATCTATAGTCTTTATAAAGTGCTCTGCCGGTAACAGGGGGATTGCTCTAAACAAATATAGAACACGCGGGAATACGTTCATTTTAACGTAATTGGCCCTACCTATAATAGAGAGGTGTAGACTATCTACCCTTCTTAGATCGCTTTTAATTTTATCAATTAGGGGAGAATAGTTAATATTGCTGATGTTACTTATCTCTGCCGAAAGCACTACACCTAAATAAGTGGCCTGTTTAACCCTGAGAGTGCTTTCATAATGAGTGTTACTAGTGGCTAATACCATAGTCTTATCTCTATTCAAGGAGTACCCTGAGTACTTCCCAAACGCTTGGGTAATTGTCTCAATTTCATAGACTGCTTCAAACGGTTTAGTGGTTATTACGGCAATGTCATCCGCATATGCCATAACTTTGGTGGAAAAGGACCCTGTAAGTACTGGATATATGGAAGTTGAGGTTAGTAGATTTGAATAAGGGGATCTATATAAAGTGCAAATAGGACCGGGGAGCATGGGCAGCCCTGCCTTGTACCTCTCTGAATCATAATGACATCCGACTCATTTCCTGCTATACAGATTTTTGCCGTGGGGTTGGTATAAATGGCTTTAATGGCATTGATAAAAGTATTTCCGAAATTTTTACTTTCCAGGATGTTCCAGAGAAACTGCCATAATACTCGATCGAATGCCTTTTCGGCATCGAGGAAGATCATCGACATCTCGCCCCCCGTGGCGCCCATGATGTCAAGTAGGGTTATGGCTCTACGAGTATGGTCTGTAGTGCCTTTGCCGGGTATAAAACCGTGTTGCCACGGGGATACAAGCCGTTCGATGACCCCACTCATACGATTTGCAAATATTTTAGCGTACAGCTTTGAGTCGGAGTTGATCAGGGATATAGGCCTATATGAGGAAGGCAGGTGGGGTGGTTTACCCTTCTTATGGAAAATTATTATATTGGTTTGTTTCCAAGACTCAGGGGGAATTGTGTGGTATTGGACTCCAAGAAACAAATTAAACAAAAAGGGAGTTATCTGATTTCCAAGGATTTTATATAAATCCAATGGAATTTTATCCGGTCCGGCCGCCTTACCATTGGCCATCTCAGCTAATGCAATTTCCACCTCAGTGAACGTAATCTCTCTGTCCAGATAAATCTTATTTTCTTCATCGATATTTTTATGATTAATATGGTCTGGGAGCCAATTATTTAAGAATGTTGTAATTTCATTATCAGGATGTGAAATATCACTACTATAGAGTTTTTGATAATATTTTTGAAATACTTTTACAATGTCTTTGGGGGTAGTATACTCATTTCCTTCAAATTCTATCTTTTTAATATTACTCAATGATTGCTTTTGTCGTGTGCGTAGTGCTAACTGCTTCCCCACATTTTCCCCTGATTCGTATAGTCTATCCTTATTGGCCTGATAGGTTTCCGCGGCTTTTTGAATTAACGTACTATTAATCTCATTTTTTAAGATCATTATTTTATTTAAGATTTTCCCAGGATCTAAGGTAGGAGCATCCTTCGAGTTACAGGGAAGGTGGCTACAAGTATTTATTTTTTTATTATTTATTTATGCATTTTTATATAGCGCGGACTTTACCCGAATGTGTCAGAGCGCTTCACAATAGGAACAGAACTGATACATGAGAACATTACAAGTGAACAAAATACAAAAGCAAACGTTACATTAAATGAAGCAAAAATGACAATTGTGAGCCAACAAAATACAAGAGGTAGCAAACGGTGCATTACAAAAGTGACAATTGTGAACCAACAAAATAAAAGAGGTAGCAAACGGTGCATTACAGTAGGAAAAAGTGACGTGTGCAGGTTACAAAAGCGTACAACGTAAACATAGAGGTATAATACTGCAATATATGGAGGACACTCAAGCACAAGAACAAACGTTACGTAGGCACTGGTAGCACTTGTGCAGATATCGAAAATAAACAAATGTAAGAGGTAGAAAACAGTGTGTTACTAGAGAAATTGACGGGTGCATGTTACACACGAGTACCAAACACAGGTAGAAAGATAATACTGCACTAAATGGCAGACTCTCAGACCACAAGAGCACACTGGGAAGACACTTCCATAGTCATGTAAAGTAGATTATTCTATAATGGAAGGGCTTCCTTCAGATAATAGAGAGGGCATGGATTACATTTGGAAGTGTCTTTGAAGGAGGAGAACTTTGAGGTTATTTTTGAAGGCCTGGGAGGAGGTGGTGGTCCGGAGCAGCGGCGGAAGGGAGTTCCAGATTCTCACCGTGTTGCCTGAAAAGGATTGAGCCATCGTTCTTTCCTTCTCGAAACTGGGAGGTTCAAGCAGAAGATTTTCCACATTTCGTGATGGTCTCGAGCCTCCAGAGAGTTTCAGTTTATTCACCAGGTGGTGAGGAGTGGAGGAGTGCAAGGCTTTGTGGGTGATACAAGCAGTCTTGTAGATAGCTCTAGCCTCAATTGGAAGCCAGCGGAGGGTGGATAACATCGGTGTGATGTGGTCGCTTCTTTTGGCCCCATAAATGAAATGAGCTGCTGAATGGCGAACAGATTTAAGGGGGACAGGTGGGATTTGGGGAGGCCAGTAAGAAGAGAATTGCAGTAGTCAAGTCTGGAGAGGACCAGCGATTACACTAGGGTTATAAGGTCCTGCTCCGGGAAGAAGCGACGGATTCCCAAAAGAAGGCGCAGATGGTATCGAGCCGACATAGCAATGGAATTGATGTGGGGGGTTAGATTGAGTTTTTTGTCGAGAATGACACCCAGGGATTTTGCGCTGTCGGCAATGATGGGTTTAGTGTTAAGTAGATTCAACTGATCAATCCATGATTGCACCGGGGGATGAGAGATTGGAGAGGAGAAGAGGAGGAATTCTGTTTTGGAGGGATTCAAAATAAGTTGATGAGTAAACATCCCGTTATGAATGGAGTCGAGAGTAGAGCTTAGGATAGAGAGATCGTGAGTGGAGACAACCTTGAGGTAGATTTGAGTGTCGTCAGCATAAAGATGATAGTGGATCCTGGATTTACTTAGGAGATTTCCTAGTGGTTCTCAATAGAGATTGAACAATGTGGGTGCAAGTATAGAGCCTTGAGGAACACCTTGACCTACCGCCACAGGAGATGAAAGACTGTTCGCTATTTTGATCATTTGGGATCTGTCAGAGAGGAAGGAGGCAAACCATTTAAGCACAGTGCCCTCCATGCCCATTCTCTGTTTAAGAATGTTGAGGAGGGTGTTGTGATTGACAGTGTCAAAGGCTGCAGAAAGGTCAAGGAGAATTAGAAGACAGGACCCCCCCCGAGTCGAGGATCCTCAGCGCGTCATCAACTATTTGCAATAGGGCTGTTTCAGTGCTGCAGTTTTGAATGAAGCCAGACTGGAAATTGTCAAGAAGCTCATTGTCCTTGATATGACGAGAGATTTGTACGCTACACATCTTTCTGTAATCTTCGCAAGAAAGGGTAAGTTAGTGATGGGGTGGAAGTTGTTGAGGTCTGACGCATCAGCAGTTGGTTTTTTAAGAAGCGGGGTGACCTACCCAGTTTTGAAGGAGACAGGAAGGGAGCCTTGATAGAGGGAGAGGTTGACCAAAGTGGTCCAGTAGGTGAAGGTAAGGGTATAAAAGTCAATGGCAATGGCACTGGGGATGGGGTCCAGATGATGGTTGGAGGGCTTTGTTTCGCGGATGCACTTGAGAAGGGCATCTTCAGATATGGGGTCAAAGTTTTGCCAAATGGCTAAGGATTTGGACTCCTCTGGAGGGGTAGGATGAGCGACCTGATCCACAAGTGATTTCACTTTTTCGTCGAAGAATATAGCGAAATCCGCTGCTCTCTTTGCAGAATCCTCCAACTTGGAGGATGGGGGAGAGCAGTCAGGAATCTTGGTGAGATCGAATAGTTTTTTGGGTCTGTTTTTGGCTGAGTCGAGGAGGGTTTTGAAGTGCGCCGCTTTCCCAAGGAAGATGTGTTTGTGGTACTTGGATCTTGCGGAGCGAAGCGTGGCCAAGTTATCGGTAGAGGGCAATTGCCTCCATTATTTCTCTAGGGATCTTAGTTGCTTCCTTTCTTCATAGAGGGATTTGTTGAACCAAGGTGCTGAAGGGGTGGGCCTTAACCTTTTGCTTTTGAGTGGAGCGACATTATTAATTTCATCTGCAAGAACTGTGAGGCATTGGGAGGTGAGATCGTCAACATCTAGGTTCGGGTCTAGCCTTGGAAGTGATAACAAAGCTGATTCACAGAGGGGACCAACATCAATGTTTTTAACATCACGGAACCAGGAGATAGCCCTCTTGGGTTGGCCAAGTATTATCGAGTGTGATAATTGAATAGAGAATGGGATGAGGAGGTGGTCAGACCAGTCTACATGAATAGGGGTAGTGATGGAAAGCATGCCTGCTTTAGAAATAACAAGGTCCAAGATTGAGCCCTTAGAGTGTGTTGATTCTGAGCAGTGTTGGATGAGATCATTTTCAGAGAGGAAAGTGGCCATGGAGATTGCGGAAGAGTCTTGCGGAGAGCCCCAGTGGAGGTTGAAGTCACCCACGAAGGTCTGATTGTCACTTTGCGAGTATTGGTCTCTGATAAAGTCAGTGAGTTCCTCCAAAAACGAAGGGCCACTACGAGGCGGGCGGTAAATGACATGGAATCTAAGGGGTGAACGGTGGTGCACTTGTAACTCAAGAGAAAGGCATTCAAAGGTGTGGAAGGAGCTGATAGGAGAGGCATTAAGTTGAAGGGAGTTTCTAAAGATGACTGCAACACCTCCCCCCGTGCTGTCAGTTCTGTCATTTCTAAGTATAGAATACCCTGAAGGTCATAGGAGATCAAACATAGAATGTGAGGTATCTTTGAACCAGGTCTCTGTGAGGAAGAGCATGTCAATATTGTGGTGGGTGATGGTATCTGACATTTCAAGTTTGTGTTTTACTGCAGATCTGCAGTTGTGGAGCAGACAGCGCAGCTCTGTCAGGACTGTTTTGGTGACGGGGGCACTTGGGCTCTGGAGGGTGATCGGGATGTTGTGCTTATGTGGGGGTGCTCGGGAGGGTTCAGGTGGATGCTTGGTTCTGACAGAGGAGATGGTTGGAATAGTGTAGATAGTAGGGTTGCTAGTATATGCAGATTGAGGAAGGGCGGCGTTCAAATGCTTGTGCGAGTTAACAAAGTTTGCAGACGACTGATTGAGCTTGGCGAAATTGAGGAGAGGGGGCGAGGTGCATCTCGTGGGAAGTTGGGAAGGAGAGGGGGTGCAAGAAAAGGTGGAAATCTTAGAGCTTAGAAGTGAAATTGAAGCTGTAAGCTGGGAGATGGAGGTGATAAGGGAACCTAGCTTATTTTCCAGCGAGAGTAATGTAGAGCACGGAAGGTTGGGTGGATTGATGGAAACAGGGGGGGTGGAATTGATGGTGGACGGCAGGGAGAGGTGGGGGGACAGGAGGTGAGTTGGGGTGTAGTGTTCAAAAGTGGGGACAGGTGGAGGTTGAGAGCGGGAGTTAATGAATCGGAGGATAGGGGAGCGTTGTCTTTGTTGGTGTTACAGGAAGG
Organism: Lissotriton helveticus; assembly: GCF_964261635.1. NCBI lineage: Eukaryota > Metazoa > Chordata > Amphibia > Caudata > Salamandridae > Lissotriton > Lissotriton helveticus. Next base: position 1,834,694,885 of record NC_136068.1, on the reverse strand, counting down.
AGAGGAATTAGGGATAACTTTAGGGGGAGAAGGGTGCGGAACACATCGGTAAGTAAGAAGGAGAGGGGAGGACTGTGTGGAGTCATGGGAATGAAGGAGGTTTGGGAGGAAAAGAGGAGAGGTGGTTGTGGGGGGCATGTCAGGTAGGGGAGGAGGCTGTGAGGGAACGGGCATCTGGCGGAGTGGAGGGAGTTGAGAGAAAGGTAAGTTGGGGAAAGGAAGTGGTACTGTTGGAGCCGAGGGAGGGAAATGGGCAGGGTTACCAGGGGGGGAAAGGGAGTAGCATAGCATTGCTGGAGGAGTGGGAGGGAGGAGAGAGATGCAGTGGGATTGTGGAGAAAACCGGGTGAATAACGAGGGGGGGAGGTGGACAGGAGGTATGGAAGAAGGGATAAGGGGAGCGTAGGGAAAGTTCACTGGGGGAGAAGGTTGGAGGAGAGGTGGACTTAAAAAGGGGGGTGACTGGAAGGAAAATGGAGGAGGAGAAGAGATTGGAGTACCGGGATGATACAGATTGGACGAGGAGCGCATTAGCTAGCGGTGAGGCTGAAGTGAAGTGGGAGGGGCATACTGTGAGGGGGGAGGAATAGGAGAGGAGGTCACAGGGGAGGGGGCTGGAAGTGGGCAACCTGTGATTCTTGAGAGTGCAGCCAATTGGAGTGAAGGGGGGTCAGGGGAGGAGAGAGGGAGTAATGGGTGCAGCTAGTAGGAGAGTCGGGGGAAACCCCGGTCGCAGAGGAGGGGAGTAGGGAGGGGAAGAGGTGGTCAAAAAGCGAGAGACAGGTGTCATTGCCTTGGATCATGACCGTACCGTTGTTATAGAGTGAGATAGTGAGGTAACCATTGAAGCGCGCAGAGGGGGACATTTTTAGCTTTTTCCCATGAGGGATAGAGGAGGGGGAGGTGACGTTAAGGGACTTGTATAAGCTGGTGGACCATGAGGGGGTGTCGGGAGTGAAGAAAATGAAAGTATAGTGCACCACCTCCTGGTTTGTGGCGAGATTGCACGTTCTTCAGTGGCGCACTGCTAAAAGAGGACCTCAGGGCCTCTCCTGCTTCCTATCCGGCAGGATTGGTGTCAGTAATTCCCAGTCTCAATGCAAGGGATGAGGGTACGAGCGAGGCGTGGGGGTCATTTCACACGTTCTCGTCTGTACAATTTGGTAACCCCGCCGTCACTGGCAGAAAAGAGGGCTGTAAATATAAAGGTCCAATTGTGTGGTCCGGTGCCCTGTGTTTAAAATGAGTGGGATTGTCAAAATTGAAAGGTTCTAAAAAGTTTGTTGGGGGGTGCTTATTTGACATTTTATGCCATTGTGATTGGTTTGCTTATGTTAAACATACATGGGCAGTAATGTTATTATAAAAGGCACTCTTTTGTGTGTGGCTGTGCTTCTTGTGAAAGAACAGAATGCTGTCACTCACAGTGAAGTTATCCAATAGCAGGAGTGGGCTGACCCATTGACCCATCCTGTGTACTGCAATAGGCTGAAGAAAAATGTGAATGACACAACATCAGACCAGTGGATGAAGAGGGAGGTCTAAAGCCCCAATGAGTATATTATATATAATTTTAGTAAATAAAAAAGGTCTTAGGCAGCACCAGACCTAACAAGCCCAGTAGCAATCGCGCAATAATCACAACCCACTACTTGTTGTTATAGCATAAAAGGCCACTTTATTAAGACAGTTGAATTTTCATCACTTTTAAAACAAACAACTTTGTAAACAACTTTACATCATTATATACCTTAAATTATCTCACAAAAACCCCAACCTTTGAGAAAAATACCCCCAAACAACTCAATCAAATCTTCTAGAATAAACCCCATGTAATTGGAACTCTCATCTTTTCTCTTCCCCTCCCCTGCGTTCTGTCCTCTGGGGGATGGGTAAGCCTGCTCCAGCCAATCCACCCCCCAAAAAGCACCTACATTTAGGGAAATGTGGGGAAATGTATTACCTGTCGTAGAGAGGCTAGAATGCTTTTTTTTTTTAAACAAAAAGAGGTTGGGTGGGTGGGTTAACCAAGTTCTTTATGCACCCCTGGGCTCTGATGCGGCAAGTGTCTTCCCGCCAAAAGCACTTACATATCAAACCTTCCTAAGTCCCGCCCCCTCCTCTACCTACATCTATCATGTCACATGGCCCGTTCCTTTGCGCAAAACAACCCAGGGGGAGACCGGCTCGTGCCGTGCTCCTCCTCGGTCCCCATCGTGCAATAATCACAACCCACTACTTCTTCTTAGAGCAAAAAAGGTCAGTTTATTAAGACATTTGAATTTTCATCATTTTTAAAACAAGCAACTTTGTAAATAACTTGAAATCATAAATACCTTAAATCATTTCACAAAACCCCCAACCTTTGATAAAAAATACCCCCAAACAACTCAATCAAATCTTCTAGAAAAAACCCCATGTACTTGCAAACCCCATCTTTTCTCTTCCCCTCCCCTGCATTCTGCCCCCCCCCCTTCCAGGGATGGATAAGCCTGCTCCAGACTTTCCAACCCCCAAAAAGCGCACCCAGGAAAACCGCTGCGTTTTCCTGGCCCCACCTTACAGATACCAAATATTTAAACATAGCTCCTGCCCAGTCTAGGTGACGTTCAAAATATATGCTTGCATAAATGATGAACGCTGACGTCTAATTTTCAATATTTTTGGGAACCCTAGGCCGTCTGGCAAGCTCCCACTCTTCTTCCTTAGATCCCTCCTTTGCCTGGATGTCCCTGTCCAATAATTTAAAAACATCTAAGAACTCATGCCTCCAAATTCTATTTCTCGTTTTGTCAGAAAGGTGGGACTCCAAAGGCATCCCAATACCCATATAAGGAAGTTTCTTATGAATATTGTGATCTTCTTCCTCTTACTCTTTACCAGAATTAATTACCTCAACCACCTTCTTTGACTGAATACAAGAGGTTCCGTCTACTAGATCACTACCAGTAGCTTTGTTCTGCATGCCAAAATTCTGCATGACATCCCCAAGTTGAGTGATCAAGTCAGTAGTCAAGATCCCCTCCCCAACACCAATAGTATGTGTGCTGTGTTCCCTATGGTCAGATTGCGTCCACAAGGCCCACCACTGCGCCTTACCTGACAGTAAATGAGATGAATGTTTTTGAAAATCCTTGGGATCGTCCCGCGGATGAGGGCCACTTAGCCGATCTTGATCCATTGCTCGGTCCGCTCGGTCCGCTCTTGACTTCTGCTATACACTAAGCACATTTGTTGCCTCCGACAAACCCCTCGGAACCCCGCTCCTGTGTGGCTGAACTGGCAAGGGATCAGCACAGATCCCCTCCCTCAACTCTCCCTCCTCCAATTCATTGATGTCATCCCCTTAATGCAATTGGTCATCATACATATCTAAACCAACATTACTCACTCCTGGCGTTTACCCATCACCCACACCCCCATCATACGACCGCCAGTTAGGCAGTGACATCACCTGCAAATGTCCGACGGACGGAGGAAAATCTGCTCTTGATCCGCCTTGTGCTTCAGGCCGACCCAGAAAAGCTGCATCGTGCTCTGCTGGCCAACCTCTGGAACCTCCTGACTCTGTCATGGTTGAAGACACCTTGGTTTTCAAGCCGCACTTGCTTGAATAGGGCGCTATGTCCTGCCCCCCTTCCTCCCTCCGTAGTGAATTGACACCCGAAGCTGCTGGGGTGGCCACCTCTGAATGTTCCACCCATACCCACTGACCAGACCAGAGCCTTGATGTGTAATTTTGATGAAATGATCTGTATTATGTGCACCCCTGCTGGCTCCAGTCAGTCACAATAAAAGCCTATGTAAGCCACTCCCTGAGTTAGAAAGGATACTGCGAGTGATGTCCAGACAATCCCTGCATGGTACCCTCTTGTGGATGATGATCTCCTAAGTTCTCCACTCATGGAAACTCTAAATAAGACTCAAAGGGCCAGATGTAGGAGCCATTTACCGACCGGTAACGGCCGATTTCGGCTGTTACCGACCGGTAAATGGGTTTTCGGTATGTAGGGGCACTTTTTTACAGAATCTGTAAATTTACCGATTCGGTAAATTTACCGATTCTGTAAAATTGTAAATCTCAGATGTAGGTGGGACTCTTCAGAGTCCCAAAGGCCCTACAAATTCAGTATTTTAACACCCAATCCAATTGGGTGTTAAAATACCGAATTCAGGTGTGCATGCACATGTGTGCATGCACACCTATGCCATGTGACAGACAGACATGCCCTTAGGGCATTTCTGTGTGCCACATGGCGCACATGTCAATTTGTGGGGGGCCAGAGGGTGTTAAAGTGACACCCCCTGCACCCTTGCTAAAATCGGTATTTACCGATTCTGTAATTACAGAATCGGTATTTCCCATTGATTCCTATGGGCTTCACAGCCCATAGGAATCAATAGGAAATACCGATTCTGTAATTACAGAATCGGTAAATACCGAATATTACCGATTCGGTAATTCCACATCTGGAATTACCTACATCTCCCCCCCCCCTCTATTTTACCACTTCTTAAATACCGAATCGGTAAAATTCGGTATTTAAGAAGTGGTAAAATAGATTTACCTACATCTAGCCCTAAGTATCTGCTCCCCCCTCAGCCGACCTACACCCACAACTCTCATCTCTCATCTTAGGTTTAGGCTCTTGGATTGGCTACTGATCATGGATCTGGACGAATCTGTGGCAGATGTGGGATTCACAAACCAATTAGATTTCATACTTAGTTTGTGCAGTATTGCCTGAGATACAGACATGCAACCACCCACTTCAATGCCCACCCATGGCCATCCAATAGCCAAAATGATCCTTTAATAACAGTACACCAGTCTCTTATAACCTAGAACTTATTCAGTGGTTTACCTCTAGACTACAAAACGCAACCGAATGCAATGCCACAAACTACCTTGACTTCTGTCAACCAGTATGTCCAGAAATGTCAGGTGCACCTGCAAAGTGGTCTCGGACACCCAGTTTCTTGTAATACATTCTAGAAATGCATGTCACATGCACAACACTAACCTTCCCTTAGGTATTTTATATCTGCTGAAAATAAGAACTAAGTACAATGAATACTTGGCAAGCACCTCAGAACATCTGCTATAAGCAGGTATAACCAGTCATTGACTTACCCATCTCTTAGAGGTGTACGGTCAGAAGGTCAGAGGACTTGGTAAAGGGGTGCCTTTAGCTTTTCTGCCTCTGGTGGATGATGGCATCAGAAATCTAGACACGATGGCAATGCTTCTTGTGTCTTTTGTGAACTCACTTCTGGTCTCTGCTATGTACACACAAGGATTGTGTCCTCTAGAAAAGGCAATCAGAGTTCATCCTGAGGATGACTCAGCAAACAATTCTACAAATATCTGACTGATTTTTCACCCAACCTGGGTCCAAGATTGTGTGACTAGTAAATTTAAACTAGGAACATTTTACTGTCTGAATATTCCTTATCTGCGTTTTGCATTGCAGCACCTATAATATAAATGATTTACTTAGCCTATCACACCAAAGGAAAAGCGGGTCACTTGTGTCTTCCAACCAAATTGGCCTTCATTTGAGAGCAGAGCTAACTGCTGGGCGGATTCTGATACCGCAGGTGGTGTTTCTTTCCTTGGTGCTGTACTCCTTCTGTGCACCGGTCCCACAGACTAGAAAGGAGGACAGCGCAGTAACACCACAAGCTTCCCACGGTTCTAGCTGCACAGCATCTGGAGTGTCTTTATACAGATGTTACAAGGTATTTCCACGAGACTTATGCTCCTGATTCGGGTGCGAAACCCCATTTGTGCTTGAGTCGGTGTGACTAACCAACTAGGCACTGAGGGCAAGGTACTGTGTCTGGCGTAAAACCTGCTAAAAATGGGATAGATCAGATGGACCATTTGGTACACTCCAACTGAAAGTATGTGTGGACTCTTCCATGGTCACTGGAAAAGACTGTGGACCCTTACTTAGTAGAGAAGCTGGGACACGATACCCAGGTCCTGCAGCAGATGGATTACCACATGCAGTGCTTGAAGTTACAGGGTGTTGAATAAAGACGTTGGGTTTACCAAAAGCACTTACTGAGAATGACACACACAATGAGTTGTGTGGTTCGTGCACCAGGCAAAGGGAGCGAAATGACAAAGCAACACTAAAGTAAGATTCATGAAGACACGCAAGGTCACCTTGCGTGGCCCTGCGTGGAATGATATATCCAGAGTAATGCAACACATCGCAATTCGCTGCCTTGCATTATTCAGCCCCAGGGAGGTGTTCCGCGGGTGGAGCGTGTGGTGTTCCCACTTATCCACCCATGGATTTTGGCGAATTCCCAGTGTTATATCTACACAACAAGGTATTGGGGAGTATCCTCGTACTTGAAGGATTTGAGAGGTTTCTCAATCGGAGTTCGTCCTCCCGGGTAGAATAACAATCACAAAAAATACCCCAATTGGCCAACTTGTGGTCAGTGGTGCAAGTGAGCTAACTCTAAACGAGAAGCAATGAAAAAAGAAAGTAGGGGGGAAAAAAGGAATGAGGTAGGGGGGCTCTCTAGTGAAAGGTTGTACCTAACTCAACCAGGACCGGAAGGATACTGTGGGTGGTTTTGACTTTGAGATCTCGCCCCGCTCCTCAAACCTAGCCTGGTCCCGGCCCTCGGACCAGACTAGGTATCCTTCCAGTCCTGTGTGATACTCCCAGCCTCCCCAAATTGGATGGAGGATTACAGATAGCAGAATCATTGTCTGTCACACACCAACGAGGAGCAGCTACTCTGACCTCGCTTCACGGATAGGATAGGGACTCCCCTTCCTATTATTTCTCACAGAGGGGGTAACTCCTTGCCCTGAAGAAAGTCCAGGACCTTTATGGCCACCCAGGACTGAAACATGTCGGCACCAGGGTCTTAGGACCATAACACTCCTACGGACCCGTTTTTTAAGATTTTTTAGTAACCCAGACAGACCCAAGAATAAAGGAGGTTTTTTAATCTTTAACCCCCCTGATCTTCATTTATCTAAAGAGCTCCCAACACTGGTTGAACCCACCCGACTTTTAGGAGTCGGGGTGACCTGATGATGAAGCATGACACCACTAGGGTGTGTGAGGGTAATTAAACAAAAAGTGTTTCTCCCCCACATTCATGGTTGAGTTAGGTACAACCTTTCACTAGAGAGGCCCCCCTACCTCATTCCTTTTTTTCCCACTTCTTTCTTTTTTCATTGCTTCTGGTTTAGAGTTAGCTCACTTGCACCACTGACCACAAGTTGGTCCATTGGGGTATTTTTTTCTGATTGGCATTCCCAGTGTTACCAACACTAGTAACCCTGGGAATGCGCCAAAATGGTACGCTTACCCATGGGAGATGCAAAGAGGGGAAATATCTTTATTTATCCTCATTGTTTCCTCCTCAGTGTGCTGCATACTGCAGATAACTTAGAAAGAGGAACATTGTTTTTTTGTGCAGGAAGGTGCCCCATCTTGCACAAAAAAGTGCCCCTACCTGCACAAAAAGGTGCCTCTACCTGCACAAAAACAATTCTACCTACAACCCAAATACCCTTGCATCATGGCGCAATGGGTACCTGCATTGGCGCCAGGCAGTCAAAAGGGACACTAGCGCAAGGAAAGGACAAGAATGCAATGTGTAATTAAAATACAGCGCATGACTGCTCTTTCACGCAGTACAGCACAGCAAGGTGGCTTGCTTCATGCGCTGTGTGAACGTATGATAAATGTGCCCCATCATTTTTTCACCACTGACTAGTTTTGAGAGATATTTGAGATTAGTGCAGACTTTAGCCTTCGTGGCAGGTGTTACAAACTGTTGATTGAGTCAACATCTCCGTATAATCCTGTGCAGCTCCTGAAAAAGCAAGACCCTGAACAAGGAGGCTGGCTTTTAGGAAAGAAATTGTTCAGGTTTTTATTTTGTTTTACATCTAAGAAATACAAGACCCTTGGCAAATGTAAGAGACATTTGACAATAGTGCAGAATATAGCATTTGCGACCAGCTGGGAGTATATGGGCAAACAGTAATGCAAGTGTGGCAAAGTGATGAGTGATCCAACATCTCTGATTGAAGCTGGAGCTCTTCAGATCTTCATTACCTGAAAATGTAACCAGTTGAAATTGTGCACAATCGTGGATGATTCATGGAACGTTTTTTCTTTGCCTTTTACAGCAGATTCCCAAGTTCCCCGTTTCCAGAGATCAGCCCTATGGATATTTGTCGCGCTGGCGCTCCTGCTAGTCCTGGCTCTTGTAGGATGTGGTGTTTGGGGTAAGTGGGTCATTAAAATATGACACAAAGTAGGTATTTATTAATGAAAAAATTAGCAATAGAATAATTGTTTCAAGAATCTCGAATAAATCAGATTACTTGTCTTCAAACCAACCTACCATAAACGTCAATATGTTCTCCAAATATATGTTCTCCTAATATTGTGCAAATTCCAGCCTATGCCGTCACACTTTCATGATCACATGGATGGATGGAATGCTTGAATGAATCTCAACTGCTGATAATTATTCGGTGGCGCATCCCACGCCATCGTTATTGTGCACCCCATGCTACTTCAGTGTAGACTCAGTCATATACAAATCAGTCTGATTCTGCTCCAATGTTTCAAGTTAAAGGACGCAGAGTGATGGTTTTTCTGGTTCTCGGTGGCAGTACGCAAAATGACCGGGTGAAGAGGTGGTCGCAAGCTGGAACATCATTTAGGAGTCGCCAGGGGTCTCAGCAGCGACCTCTGGCTTGCCCCTTGTCACCCCTGGCACTTCCTTTGTGACCCCTGGCCTCAGAAGTGGTCAGATCAGTTGCATGAACTCAAGCACAGCTCCTTCTTATGGACTTCAGTTGGTGCTCCACTTTCCTTGTTTTCTGTCAATATTTTCTTTCCCGAATAGTGAATATTTTATTATTCACTATTAGTGTGATAAAGAATGGATTACAATTAGCTGGGATATGACCCACCTGGCAGCTGAGGTAAGTAAAAAATGCCTTAAAATTTATGTTGTGTGCATGCTTGCGGGTGAGAGTGTGTTTTGTGTGATCGAGTGTGTGAATGTGTGTGTATGTGTAAGCATGCGTAAGTGAATGAAAGCAAAGGCTACATGGCATTTGATGTCACTTCCACTACACCTGGCATTTTGGTTAGTTGACTTACATGCTCTCAAGTTTCCAATATCTCACAGATATTCTTTGGTCTTGGGGTGAATGGGGCCCCCTTGAAGGCTGGGGGGCCCTGAAGGCTTGGGGGCCACCTGCGCAGCGTGGGGTCTGTGGTGCGCCCTGTCGGTTCTCAAAGCAGAGACATATCACTCTCAGGGACTGTGGTGGTCAGCTGCAAGTAGATGGGGAAGATACAGATGGACTCTTGCCTGCTTCCGCTCTCTCTCATTGGTTCAGCAAGCATTGCATCTCTCTCTAGTGGTTTCCTTCTCACCTGCCTGTCTCTCGCTTCAGTCTTCAGGTTGCATCAGAAGAACGGGGTCCTGATGGCCACTCTGAAGCAGAGAGGTGAATGGAACGCCAGCGTCTCATGTGGTACGTTCAGCTAAAGTTTCAACACCTTCGTATACCCTATATAATAAAAGCAAAACAGTGACTTATGAACTAGCATTACACAGCTGCATGCAAACTGCATGATATAGGTTTGTACTCTATAGGGCTTATTTACAAGACCCTTTCACCACTATTGCGTCAATTTTAACATGGTAAAGGTGACGCAAAAGTGGCCCAAGGGGCTTGTAAATCTGCCCCTATATTTTTCCCCAGTCTTTCATTATCCTAATGTTGCTGACATGAGTTAGTTTGAGTAGAAATACATTCGTATTAGCAAAGCCAACCCCATTGGCACTTTTAAACACCGATTTAATGTATGTGAGAGAAGGGAGCAATGGAGAGAGGAGGGGCACCATGGAGGGGGGGGGGCTGTAGTGAGGGCATCCATGGAGAAGCAGGTCACTGGGGGCGACAACAAAGACTGTCGCACCTGGTGCCGGACCTGCTTCCTTCCCAGAGGTGCAGGGCTGGTGGTAAACACCTGGGTGCAGAAGGCGCTGCCCTGAGAGGTTGAACAAAGGTTGCAGTGCATGAGACCCCTGCCATGGGAAAATGTCAGAGTGAACAAGACGGTAGAGTGGATGCTGGTGATGGTGAATCAGCCTGGGCAACACCCCACTGAGAGAGAGAGGGAACTGGGATGAAGGCATGAGATAGACTGACCATCACACGCTGAAAAGAGAGGGTTCAGGCATGACATCAGCAGGGGGCAGACACAAGCCATGAGCAGAGAAAAGGCAGCACAGCAATCTCTATTGGACCTTCTGGTTCTCTCAACCTTTCTATGGGTCTGACTGCGGGGCCCGGGAGCAGGACTCACATTTCACACTTCTAGGCGCTGGTTTTCTGCATGGAAATATATTGATCTAAATTAAATAAAGAATGACAGTAAACTTTTTTTCACGCCAGGTGAACTTTCATTTGCGTTCTTCTGGAGGGTGAGAATTGTTGCCCTTTTATGTTATACGGGTACACACCTGCTCCCGCAATTGTGTCCCTTTAAAGTACCGTAGATAGTAATTTACAGTACTATGTGTATCAACATCGTACGGATGAGAGGCCCGATTAGGACCTGGCAGTAGCCGGTCAGCACTGAGCAGATAAGCCTCAAATCGGTTTAAAGGCGGAGACACTGGACTAGGTGATGCTATTAATCTTTTATAATCAATCATTGAAATCCTCCTGACCCTTTCATTCCATTGCTTCATCCAGCCGGAGCTCATCCTGCGCCGTCTTGTCCTCTGCACTGGCAGCAGCATGGACGGAAGTGCTACTACTTCCCAGAAATAAGAGATGAGAAGAACTGGAGCGCGAGCCACGAAGACTGCTCCTCCAGGGGCTCCCGCCTGGTGGTGATAGAGGACAAGGCTGAGCTGGTAAGGCATCAGTGATACCGGAGCAGGCAGGGCTGGTAAGGTATCAGTGACACAGGAGCAGGCAGAGCGTGTAAGGCATCAGTGGCACAGGAGCAGGCAGAGCTGGTAAGACATCAGTGATACAGGAGCAGGCAGAGCTGGTAAGGCATCAGTGATACAGGAGCAGGCAGAGCTGGTAAGGCATCAGTGATACAGGAGCAGGCAGAGCTGGTAAGGCATCAGTGATACAGGAGCAGGCAGAGCTGGTAAGACATCAGTGATACAGGAGCAGGCAGAGCTGGTAAGGCATCAGTGATAATGGAGCAGGCAGAGCTGATAAGGCATCAGTGATACAGTAGCAGGTAGAGCTGGTAAGGCATCAGTGATACAGGAGCAGGCAGAGCTGATAAGGCATCAGTGATACAGTAGCAAGGAGGGCTGGTTAGGCATCAGTGATACAGGACAAAGGAGAACTAGAAAGGCATCCATAACACAGGAACAGGATATTTCCTTTATAGTGCTTTAGCTCTACAGTAGAGCTAATGTGCTATAAAATAAATAAAACAAAATAGTGGTATTTGCACAGTTATTTATGTAAATGTAAATGTCGGAATTTGTAAAGAGCACAGCTACCTCCACCGGAGTTGTCCCGGCGCTGTCCGTATACCGCTTAGGAACCCTTCCTGGCAAATGTCCACTCCTGGGCACCCCCCCAGGTGCAGCCAGGCATCCCAGCGCTTTTGGGGCCGTTGTGGGGACCAAGCAAGCTATTGCCCAGAGTTGCAGCGTGGGACCCATGATCAGAACAGGCACTGAGGCGAGAATATCCAGTCAGGGGAATTAATGAGCCGGAGACAGGCCGAGGCGGGAATCGAACCCTGGTCCCTGGCCAGAGCTCTGCATCAAGGTCTGCCTGCTCTAACCATTGAGCCACACTTCTCCACCCACCCATGTGATGTAAAACCCTCTGACACCCTGCATTGGGACAAGTAGTGCCAATACTCATCCCAATGCAGGTTGTCAGAGCGCTTTACTTCATATGTAGAGATTATACATTGTCAATAAATCATATGTGTATGCATCAATATAAAGGATGCGTTACATGAGACAGTGAGGGTTACAAGGTGTGGGAGACACATGCCCTTCCTACCTCACTGTGCTATATTAGAAGGATTACAATTTATGAACTGCAAGTGACAAAAGGATCTCTGTCTCAAAAGCAGTAATCCACTTACCCATTTACATAAAATAAGAATATGTCATCTGTGTGTCACATAATGTGCTTTGCAGGAGACATATTAACCCTCTATGCTACTTTGATTATAAAAACAGGATTAGGCAAAATACAGATCTCTCCAGAAAATATGTTATCTTCCAGAGTTATTTTACCGTTATTACTATTCCCTGAGATTTAGCTAGCATACAAAGATCTCTGCAGCAGGTGTCTTACCCCCATAAGATATTTTAAAATTGCAACCAATTATGCAGAACAGATTTACTGCCACATTTCTCCTTGTTGCCAATTTCTTTCTACCAGGGTTTAAAAAAATAAATGTATAAGTGGAGGCCCAGATTTTGTGTCTTGGTTGAGGCAATGTTTTGGCACAACCCCAATGCAAAATCTAATCTGCTAAATATTGTATTGTGCTCAAATGGACTCATGATAGACCCGCTAAACATATGTGAGGTCTTAAGATCTGATGTCACTTCCTATTAGGTCATGGGTTGTGAGACCACTTACTGTGATGCTACATGCAATGTCACACGCCGTGATGTCACTTACTTTGATGTCACTTGCAGTGATGTCACTTCCTGTGATGTCACGCTCAGTGATATCACACTCATTGTGCCTATCTTGGTGAGTCACCCACTTCTTTTTAGGACTTGAGGCCTGTGATAAGGCATCAGTGATACAAGACAAAACAGAGCTGGTAAGGCATCAGTGATACAGAAGCAGGCAGAGCCAACAGGTCACAGTGATACAGGAACAGGCAGAACTGGTAAGGCACCAGTGACAGAGGAGCAGGCAGAGCTGGGAAGGCATTAGTGATATAGGAGCAGGCAGAATCATCAGTACTACAGGAGCAGTCAGAGCCCGTATGACATTAGTTATTCAGGTAAATTTGAACCTGATAAAGCAATGTTGATAGAGGACCAGGGCCAGGTAGGACTAGCAAGATGCAAGTGATGTAAGACAAGGCCTGATTGAGAGCTGATATGGTATAGGTGCTACAGGACCAGGTAGAATTATAATGCGTTTCTGCAATTGGGTAGTGAGGTTTATATTGCGCAAATCTGATGGATAGATATTTTTTATATGATTAGATATCAGAAAGTTGCTCCAAGGAAATCCAAGACAGCCACCACCCTATGTTGCTAATTCGCAATTGCTGGCAATTGCTAAAGCCTATAGTCCTATCAGTATTCCTGAGCATTCACAGTGTCTGTTATATCTCAATAAAGTTTTCAATCATGTATTCAAAGAAAATTGTTCAAATAGAATCCGAATCCTGTCCGTTGTTTTTATTTTCGTATTCTTCAATTTCCAAACGAAGACTTGTTCACGACACAGGTCCAAGTTCACATAATACAGAGAGCTGTATTATGTGAACTTGGACCTGTGTCGTGAACAAGTCTTCGTTTGGAAATTGAAGAATACGAAAATAAAAACAACGGACAGGATTCGGATTCTATTTGAACAATTTTCTTTGAATACATGATTGAAAACTTTATTGAGATATAACAGACACTGTGAATGCTCAGGAATACTGATAGGACTATAGTCTTTAGCAATTGCCAGCAATTGCGAATTAGCAACATAGGGTGGTGGCTGTCTTGGATTTCCTTGGAGCAACTTTCTGATATCTAATCATATAAAAAAATATCTATCCATCAGATAGGAATATCAGGAATACTGATAGAACTATAGAATTATAATGCAGCAATGATACAGGAGTAGGTACATCTAGTAAGGCAATAATAGGTGATAACTAGAAAGAGTTAATACTTCATCAGTGATTTAGGGCCAGCGCTGGGAAAACATCAGCAATTGAGGATCAGGCAGAGCTGGTAAGGTATTCGTGATACAGGAGTAGGATCTATGTCTAGGTAGTGATAATAAGGCAACAATGAAAGTACCAAGAACAACTGGTAAATATAAAAGCAGGCTGAGATTAAACATGCTAAGTCCCTGCCAAATGTTGTGCTGGTCTATTAAACTGTGCCAAAGTAAAAGAAAACATTTGCCTCCTCCCCTTTAGATGGATTTGATAGCTGCTATCCCTGCACTGGGTATCACTTGCTAACTACTTGTTAGCATTCACACAGATTGAGCTGACAGCACTAAAGGTATAATAAAAATAAAATGTTGCTAACCCCCTTTTTAGGTATTCCCCTCCCTTTCCGATAGGGACAAAACGTGGCATACCAATAGAAAATGAATCCTTCCCGGCTTCTGCCACATTTTGTGCAGATTCTTTTCACAGTGCCCAACGTATTAGCAAATGAAGTCTTTCCTTGACCTCATTTTTAACCACTCCCCCCCCGCTTTATGGATATGCAAAATTCTGATAATATCAGTAGTCATATGTACGTACTAATGATCTGATTCAGGCTTTCTCAGAGGATACTCCATCTGTCAGGGAGGCATAGGACATGTATCTCTGCCAGTCATCAAATCTAAAGATGACGGCAGTCATCTGGTCATCTGTTTCTTGAATTGAACTGGTGCCACAGCAGTTCCCTTCCACATGCAAAACATCTGGTCGAAGGAAATCATTGTTTTCGACGGCTGTTCACCAAACTTTGAAACTGGGAATTTTTTCTGCTGGTGACAGACAGAAACAAGCATTGGAAATGCAATAGGTCTCGGATTTATTTGAGTTAGAGCTAATGGCATTGTAAATGGCAATGTCTTTTAGCCATGTGTTATGGAGTGTATGCATGTGGTGTGTAATGGAATTATGTGGTTTGGATTGGAATTGTTCACCCTGCACGCTCACACACTGTTCACACTGCACGCTCACACATTCACCACTCTGCACTCACCACTCTGCACTCACCACTCTGCACTCACCACTCTGCACTCACCACTCTGCACTCACTACTCTGCACTCACTACTCTGCACTCACCACTCACTACTCTGCACTCAAAACTCACTACTCTGCACTCACCACTCTGCACTCACCACTCTGCACTCACTACTCTGCACTCACTACTCTGCACTCACTACTCTGCACTCACTACTCTGCATTCACCACTCACTACTCTGCACTCACTACTCTGCACTCACCACTCTGCACTCACCACTCACTACTCTGCACTCACCACTCACTACTCTGCACTCACCACTCTGCACTCACCACTCTGCACTCACCACTCTGCACTCACCACTCTGCACTCACTACTCTGCACTCACTACTCTGCACTCACTACTCTGCACTCACTACTCTGCACTCACTACTCACTACTCTGCACGCACTACTCACTACTCTGCACTCACTACTCTGCACTCACTACTCTGCACTCACCACTCTGCACTCACCACTCACTACTCTGCACTCACCACTCACTACTCTGCACTCACCACTCTGCACTCACCACTCTGCACTCACCACTCTGCACTCACTACTCTGCACTCACTACTCTGCACTCACTACTCTGCACTCACTACTCTGCACTCACTACTCTGCACTCACTACTCACTACTCTGCACTTACAACTCTGCACTCACTACTCACTACTCTGCACTCACTACTCACTACTCTGGACTCACTACTCTGCACTCACTACTCTGCACTCACTACTCTGCACTCACTACTCACTACTCTGCACTCACTACTCTGCACTCACTACTCACTACTCTGCACTCACTACTCACTACTCTGCACTCACTATTCTGCACTCAATACTCACTACTCACCACTCACTACTCTGCACTCACTACTCTGCACTCACTACTCACTACTCTGCACTCACTACTCACTACTCTGCACTCACTACTCACTACTCTGCACTCACTACTCACTACTCTGCACTCACTACTCACTACTCTGCACTCACTACTCTGCACTCACTACTCTGCACGCACTCACTACTCACTACTCTGCATGCACTACTCACTACTCTGCACTCAGTACTCTGCACTCACTACTCTGCACTCACTACTCTGAACTCACTACTCAATACTCTGTACTCACTACTCTGCACTCACTACTCTGCACTCACTACTCTGCACTCACTACTCTGCACACACTACTCACTACTCTGCACTCACTACTCTGCACTCACTACTCTGCACTCACTACTCACTACTCTGCACTCACTACTCTGCACTCACTACTCTGCACTCACTACTCACTACTATGCACTCACTACTCACTACTCTGCACTCACTACTCTGCACTCGCTACTCACTACTCTGCACTCGCTCTCACTACTCTGCACTCACTACTCACTACTCTGCACTCACTACTCACTACTCTGCACTCACTACTCTGCACTCACTACTCTGCACTCACTCACTACTAACTACTCTGCACGCACTACTCTGCACGCACTACTCACTACTCTGCACTCACTACTCTGCACTCACTACTCTGCACTCACTACTCTGCACGCACTACTCACTACTTTGCACTCACTACTCACTACTCTGCACTCACTACTCTGCACTCACTACTCACTACTCTGCACTCTGCACTCACTACTCTGCACTCACTACTCTGCACTCACTACTCTGCACTCACTACTCACTACTCTGCACGCACTACTCACTACTCTGCATGCACTACTCACTACTCTGCACTCACTACTCTGCACTCACTACTCTGCACTCACTACTCACTACTCTGCACTCACTACTCACTACTCTGCACTCACTACTCTGCACTCACTACTCACTACTCTGCACTCACTACTCACTACTCTGCACTCACTACTCACTACTCTGCACTCACTACTCTGCACTCACTACTCTGCACTCACTACTCTGCACTCACTACTCACTACTCTGCACTCACCACTCTGCACTCACCACTCTGCACTCACTACTCACTACTCTGCACTCACTACTCTGCACTCACTACTCTGCACTCACTACTCACTAATCTGCACTCACTACTCTGCACTCACTACTCTGCACTCACTACTCACTACTCTGCACTCGCTACTCACTACTCTGCACTCACTACTCTGCACTCACTACTCTGCACTCACTACTCTGCACGCACTCACTACTCACTACTCTGCACTACTCACTACTCTGCACTCAGTACTCTGCACTCAGTACTCTGCACTCACTACTCTGCACTCACTACTCACTACTCTGCACTCACTACTCACTACTCTGCACTCACTACTCTGCACTCACTACTCTTCACTCACTACTCACTACTCTGCACTCACCACTCTGCACTCACCAATCTGCACTCACTACTCACTACTCTGCACTCACTACTCTGTACTCACCACTCTGTACTCACTACTCTGCACTCACTACTCTGCACTCACCACTCTGCACTCACCACTCACTACTCTGCACTCACTACTCTGCACTCACCACTCTGCACTCACCACTCACTACTCTGCACTCACTACTCACTACTCTGCACTCACTACTCTGCACTCACTACTCTGCACTCACCACTCTGCACTCACCACTCTGCACTCACCACTCTGCACTCACTACTCACTACTCTGCACTCACTACTCTGCACTCACTACTCTGCACTCACTACTCACTACTCTGCACTCACTACTCACTACTCTGCACTCACTACTCACTACTCTGCACTCACTACTCTGCACTCACTACTCACTACTCTGCACTCACTACTCACTACTCTGCACTCACTACTCTGCACTCACTACTCACTACTCTGCACTCACTACTCTGCACTCACTACTCTGCACTCACTACTCACTACTCTGCACTCACTACTCACTACTCTGCACTCACTACTCTGCACTCACTACTCACTACTCTGCACTCACTACTCTGCACTCACTACTCTGCACTCACTACTCACTACTCTGCACTCACTACTCTGCACTCACTACTCACTACTCTGCACTCACTACTCTGCACTCACTACTCTGCACTCACTACTCACTACTCTGCACTCACTACTCTGCACTCACTACTCTGCACTCACTACTCACTACTCTGCACTCACTACTCACTACTCTGCACTCACTACTCTGCACTCGCTACTCACTACTCTGCACTCGCCACTCACTACTCTGCACTCACTACTCACTACTCTGCACTCACTACTCACTACTCTGCACTCACTACTCTGCATTCACTACTCTGCACTCACTCACTACTCACTACTCTGCACGCACTACTCTGCACTCACTACTCTGCACTCACTACTCTGCACGCACTACTCACTACTTTGCACTCACTACTCACTACTCTGCACTCACTACTCACTACTCTGCACTCACTACTCTGCACTCACTACTCTGCACTCACTACTCACTACTCTGCACTCACTACTCACTACTCTGCACTCACTACTCTGCACTCACTACTCACTACTCTGCACTCACTACTCACTACTCTGCACTCACTACTCACTACTCTGCACTCACTACTCTGCACTCACTACTCTGCACTCACTACTCTGCACTCACTACTCACTACTCTGCACTCTGCACTCACTACTCTGCACTCACTACTCTGCACTCACTACTCTGCACTCACTACTCACTACTCTGCACGCACTACTCACTACTCTGCATGCACTACTCACTACTCTGCACTCACTACTCTGCACTCACTACTCTGCACTCACTACTCACTACTCTGCACTCACTACTCACTACTCTGCACTCACTACTCTGCACTCACTACTCACTACTCTGCACTCACTACTCACTACTCTGCACTCACTACTCACTACTCTGCACTCACTACTCTGCACTCACTACTCTGCACTCACTACTCTGCACTCACTACTCACTACTCTGCACTCACCACTCTGCACTCACCACTCTGCACTCACTACTCACTACTCTGCACTCACTACTCTGCACTCACTACTCTGCACTCACTACTCACTAATCTGCACTCACTACTCTGCACTCACTACTCTGCACTCACTACTCACTACTCTGCACTCGCTACTCACTACTCCGCACTCACTACTCTGCACTCACTACTCTGCACTCACTACTCTGCACGCACTCACTACTCACTATTCTGCATGCACTACTCACTACTCTGCACTCAGTACTCTGCACTCAGTACTCTGCACTCACTACTCTGCACTCACTACTCACTACTCTGCACTCACTACTCACTACTCTGCACTCACTACTCTGCACTCACTACTCTGCACTCACTACTCTTCACTCACTACTCACTACTCTGCACTCACCACTCTGCACTCACCAATCTGCACTCACTACTCACTACTCTGCACTCACTACTCTGCACTCACCACTCTGTACTCACTACTCTGCACTCACTACTCTGCACTCACCACTCTGCACTCACCACTCACTACTCTGCACTCACTACTCTGCACTCACCACTCTGCACTCACCACTCACTACTCTGCACTCACTACTCACTACTCTGCACTCACTACTCACTACTCTGCACTCACTACTCTGCACTCACCACTCTGCACTCACCACTCTGCACTCACCACTCTGCACTCACTACTCACTACTCTGCACTCACTACTCTGCACTCACTACTCTGCACTCACTACTCACTACTCTGCACTCACTACTCACTACTCTGCACTCACTACTCACTACTCTGCACTCACTACTCTGCACTCACTACTCACTACTCTGCACTCACTACTCACTACTCTGCACTCACTACTCTGCACTCACTACTCACTACTCTGCACTCACTACTCTGCACTCACTACTCACTACTCTGCACTCACTACTCACTACTCTGCACTCACTACTCACTACTCTGCACTCAATACTCTGCACTCACTACTCTGCACTCACTACTCTGCACTCACTACTCACTACTCTGCACTCACTACTCACTACTCTGCACTCGCTACTTACTACTCTGCACTCGCTACTCACTACTCTGCACTCACTGCTCACTACTGTGCACTCACTACTGTGCACTCACTACTCTGCACTCACTACTCTGCACTCACTACTCTGCACTCACTACTCTGCATGCACTCAATACTCACTACTCTGCACGCACTACTCACTACTCTGCACTCACTACTCTGCACTCACTACTCTGCACTTACTACTCACTACTCTGCACTCACTACTCTGCACTCACTACTCACTAATCTGCACTCACTACTCACTACTCTGCACTCACTACTCTGCACTCACTACTCTGCACTCACTACTCACTACTCTGCACTCACTACTCTGCACTCACTACTCTGCACTCACTACTCACTACTCTGCACTCACTACTCACTACTCTGCACTCACTACTCTGCACTCACTACTCTGCACTCACTACTCTGCACTCTGCACTCACCACTCTGCACTCACTTCTCTGCACTCACTACTCTGCACTCACTACTCTGCACTCACTACTCACTACTCTGCATTCACTACTCAATACTCTGCACTCACTACTCTGCATTCACTACTCTGCACTCACTACTCTGCACTCACTACACTGCACTCACTACTCTGCACTCACTACTCACTACTCTGCACTCACTACTCTACACTCACTACTCTGCACTCACTACTCACTACTCTGCACTCTCTACTCACTACTCTGCACTCACTACTCACTACTCTGCACTCACTACTCTGCACTCACTACTCACTACTCTGCACTCACTACTCACTACTCTGCACTCACTACTCACTACTCTGCACTTACTACTCAATACTCTGCACTCACTACTCTACACTCACTACTCTGCACTCACTACTCACTACTCTGCACTCACTACTCTGCACTCACTACTCTGCACTCACTACTCTGCACTCACTACTCACTACTCTGCACTCACTACACTGACTACTCTGCACTCACTACTCACTACTCTGCACTCACTACTCACTACTCTGCACTCACTACTCTGCACTCACTACTCACTACTCTGCACTCACTACTCACTACTCTGCACTCACTACTCACTACTCTGCACTCACTACTCACTAATCTGCACTCACTACTCTGCACTCACTACTCTGCACTCACTACTCTGCACTCACTACTCTGCACACACTCACTACTCACTACTCTGCACGCACTACTCACTACTCTGCACGCACTACTCACTACTCTGCACTCACTACTCTGCACTCACTACTCTGCACTCACTACTCTGCACTCACTACTCACTACTTTGCACTCACTACTCACTACTCTGCACTCACTACTTTGCACTCACTACTCACTACTCTGCACTCTGCACTCACTACTCTGCACTCACTACTCTGCACTCACTACTCTGCACTCACTACTCACTACTCTGCACGCACTACTCACTACTCTGCACGCACTACTCACTACTCTGCACTCACTACTCTGCACTCACTACTCACTACTCTGCACTCACTACTCTGCACTCACTACTCTGCACTCACTACTCTGCACTCACTACTCACTACTCTGCACTCACCACTCTGCACTCACCACTCCGCACTCACTACTCACTACTCTGCACTCACTACTCTGCACTCACTACTCTGCACTCACTACTCTGCACTCACTACTCACTACTCTGCACTCACTACTCTGCACTCACTACTCTGCACTCACCACTCTGCACTCACCACTCCGCACTCACTACTCACTACTCTGCACTCACTACTCTGCACTCACTACTCTGCACTCACTACTCACTACTCTGCACTCACTACTCTGCACTCACTACTCTGCACTCACTACTCACTACTCTGCACTCACCACTCTGCACTCACCACTCCGCACTCACTACTCACTACTCTGCACTCACTACTCTGCACTCACTACTCACTACTCTGCACTCACTACTCTGTACTCACTACTCTGCACTCACTACTCACTACTCTGCACTCGCTACTCACTACTCTGCACTCACTACTCTGCACTCACTACTCACTACTCTGCACTCACTACTCTGCACTCACTACTCTGCACTCACTACTCTGCACGCACTCACTACTCACTACTCTGCACGCACTACTCACTACTCTGCACTCACTACTCTGCACTCACTACTCTGCACTCACTACTCACTACTCTGCACTCACTACTATGCACTCACTACTCTGCACTCACTACTCTGCACTCACTACTCACTACTCTGCACTCACCACTCTGCACTCACCACTCTGCACTCACTACTCACTACTCTGCACTCACTACTCTGCACTCACCACTCCGCACTCACTACTCTGCACTCACTACTCTGCACTCACCACTCTGCACTCACCACTCTGCACTCACCACTCTGCACTCACCACTCACTATTCTGCACTCACCACTCTGCACTCACCACTCACTACTCTGCACTCACTACTCTGCACTCACTACTCACTACTCTGCACTCACTACTCACTACTCTGCACTCACTACTCTGCACTCACCACTCTGCACTCACCACTCTGCACTCACCACTCACTACTCTGCACTCACTACTCTGCACTCACTACTCACTACTCTGCAGTCACTACCCACTACTCTACACTCACCACTCTGCACTCACCACTCTGCACTCACCACTCTGCACTCACCACTCTGCACTCACTACTCACTACTCTGCACTCACCACTCTGCACTCATCACTCTGCACTCACTACTCTGCACTCACCACTCTGCACTCGCTACTCTGCACTCACCACTCTGCACTCACCACTCACTACTCTGCACTCACTACTCTGCACTCACTACTCTGCACTCACTACTCACTACTCTGCACTCACTACTCACTACTCTGCACGCACTACTCACTACTCTGCACTCACTACTCTGCACTCACTACTCACTACTCTGCACTCACTACTCACTACTCTGCACTCACTACTCTGCACTCACTACTCTGCACTCACTACTCACTACTCTGCACTCACCACTCTGCACTCACCACTCCGCACTCACTACTCACTACTCTGCACTCACTACTCTGCACTCACTACTCTGCACTCACTACTCTGCACTCACTACTCTGCACTCACTACTCACTACTCTGCACTCACTACTCTGCACTCACTACTCTGCACTCACCACTCTGCACTCACCACTCCGCACTCACTACTCACTACTCTGCACTCACTACTCTGCACTCACTACTCTGCACTCACTACTCACTACTCTGCACTCACTACTCTGCACTCACTACTCTGCACTCACTACTCACTACTCTGCACTCACCACTCTGCACTCACCACTCCGCACTCACTACTCTGCACTCACTACTCTGCACTCACTACTCACTACTCTGCACTCACTACTCTGCACTCACTACTCTGCACTCACTACTCACTACTCTGCACTCACCACTCTGCACTCACCACTCCGCACTCACTACTCACTACTCTGCACTCACTACTCTGCACTCACTACTCACTACTCTGCACTCACTACTCTGCACTCACTACTCACTACTCTGCACGCACTACTCACTACTCTGCACGCACTACTCACTACTCTGCACTCACTACTCTGCACTCACTACTCACTACTCTGCACTCACTACTCACTACTCTGCACTCACTACTCTGCACTCACTACTCTGCACTCACTACTCACTACTCTGCACTCACCACTCTGCACTCACCACTCCGCACTCACTACTCACTACTCTGCACTCACTACTCTGCACTCACTACTCTGCACTCACTACTCTGCACTCACTACTCACTACTCTGCACTCACTACTCTGCACTCACTACTCTGCACTCACCACTCTGCACTCACCACTCCGCACTCACTACTCACTACTCTGCACTCACTACTCTGCACTCACTACTCTGCACTCACTACTCACTACTCTGCACTCACTACTCTGCACTCACTACTCTGCACTCACTACTCACTACTCTGCACTCACCACTCTGCACTCACCACTCCGCACTCACTACTCACTACTCTGCACTCACTACTCTGCACTCACTACTCACTACTCTGCACTCACTACTCTGTACTCACTACTCTGCACTCACTACTCACTACTCTGCACTCGCTACTCACTACTCTGCACTCACTACTCTGCACTCACTACTCACTACTCTGCACTCACTACTCTGCACTCACTACTCTGCACTCACTACTCTGCACGCACTCACTACTCACTACTCTGCACGCACTACTCACTACTCTGCACTCACTACTCTGCACTCACTACTCTGCACTCACTACTCACTACTCTGCACTCACTACTATGCACTCACTACTCTGCACTCACTACTCTGCACTCACTACTCACTACTCTTCACTCACCACTCTGCACTCACCACTCTGCACTCACTACTCACTACTCTGCACTCACTACTCTGCACTCACCACTCCGCACTCACTACTCTGCACTCACTACTCTGCACTCACCACTCTGCACTCACCACTCTGCACTCACCACTCTGCACTCACCACTCACTATTCTGCACTCACCACTCTGCACTCACCACTCACTACTCTGCACTCACTACTCTGCACTCACTACTCACTACTCTGCACTCACTACTCACTACTCTGCACTCACTACTCTGCACTCACCACTCTGCACTCACCACTCTGCACTCACCACTCACTACTCTGCACTCACTACTCTGCACTCACTACTCACTACTCTGCAGTCACTACCCACTACTCTACACTCACCACTCTGCACTCACCACTCTGCACTCACCACTCTGCACTCACCACTCTGCACTCACTACTCACTACTCTGCACTCACCACTCTGCACTCATCACTCTGCACTCACTACTCTGCACTCACCACTCTGCACTCGCTACTCTGCACTCACCACTCTGCACTCACCACTCACTACTCTGCACTCACTACTCTGCACTCACTACTCTGCACTCACTACTCACTACTCTGCACTCACTACTCACTACTCTGCACGCACTACTCACTACTCTGCACTCACTACTCTGCACTCACTACTCACTACTCTGCACTCACTACTCACTACTCTGCACTCACTACTCTGCACTCACTACTCTGCACTCACTACTCACTACTCTGCACTCACCACTCTGCACTCACCACTCCGCACTCACTACTCACTACTCTGCACTCACTACTCTGCACTCACTACTCTGCACTCACTACTCTGCACTCACTACTCACTACTCTGCACTCACTACTCTGCACTCACTACTCTGCACTCACCACTCTGCACTCACCACTCCGCACTCACTACTCACTACTCTGCACTCACTACTCTGCACTCACTACTCTGCACTCACTACTCACTACTCTGCACTCACTACTCTGCACTCACTACTCTGCACTCACTACTCACTACTCTGCACTCACCACTCTGCACTCACCACTCCGCACTCACTACTCACTACTCTGCACTCACTACTCTGCACTCACTACTCACTACTCTGCACTCACTACTCTGTACTCACTACTCTGCACTCACTACTCACTACTCTGCACTCGCTACTCACTACTCTGCACTCACTACTCTGCACTCACTACTCACTACTCTGCACTCACTACTCTGCACTCACTACTCTGCACTCACTACTCTGCACGCACTCACTACTCACTACTCTGCACGCACTACTCACTACTCTGCACTCACTACTCTGCACTCACTACTCTGCACTCACTACTCACTACTCTGCACTCACTACTATGCACTCACTACTCTGCACTCACTACTCTGCACTCACTACTCACTACTCTGCACTCACCACTCTGCACTCACCACTCTGCACTCACTACTCACTACTCTGCACTCACTACGCTGCACTCACCACTCCGCACTCACTACTCTGCACTCACTACTCTGCACTCACCACTCTGCACTCACCACTCTGCACTCACCACTCTGCACTCACCACTCACTACTCTGCACTCACCACTCTGCACTCACCACTCACTACTCTGCACTCACTACTCTGCACTCACTACTCACTACTCTGCACTCACTACTCACTACTCTGCACTCACTACTCTGCACTCACCACTCTGCACTCACCACTCTGCACTCACCACTCACTACTCTGCACTCACTACTCTGCACTCACTACTCACTACTCTGCAGTCACTACCCACTACTCTACACTCACCACTCTGCACTCACCACTCTGCACTCACCACTCTGCACTCACCACTCTGCACTCACTACTCACTACTCTGCACTCACCACTCTGCACTCATCACTCTGCACTCACTACTCTGCACTCACCACTCTGCACTCGCTACTCTGCACTCACCACTCTGCACTCACCACTCACTACTCTGCACTCACTACTCTGCACTCACTACTCTGCACTCACTACTCACTACTCTGCACTCACTACTCTGCACTCACTACTCTGCACTCACTACTCTGCACTCTGCACTCACCACTCTGCACTCACCACTCTGCACTCACCACTCTGCACTCACCACTCTGCACTCACCACTCACTACTCACCACTCACTACTCACCACTCTGCACTCACTACTCACTACTCTGAAAGCAGGCAAGGCTACTGATTAATTTTACACTGGTCACGGTTAACATTCTTTTCTAGAAGAGAATAGACACGTTTATCTTGCGCGCCTTGGTGTCCAATAAAAAATAGGTGATCAGTAACGTGCACGCTCAGAGAGCAGACTGTACTGAATGTTCTGTGTACATTAGCAGAATCCTTCAAAGCACATCTGACATCATTCTTTGCTCCCGCCATTCCGGTACTTTACACTGCAAACACTCCCGCAAGTCCATGCAATAAGAGGACATAACATTCTGAACAAGCACCTACCTCTCAGTGCCTTCACTGCGTTGCAAAAACTTCTCGATGCCGGCCAGGAAGAGAGCAGTGATCGGCGTGCGGCGGGGACGCTGGCGCCGTGAGCGTGCGCGCGACTGAATCCGCGCGTGGCCAGCACTTGTCGCACCTCTCCCATTGAGAATGCCGGGCGCGTGCCCAGCTCTTGTCTCCTTTTGTCGGCTTTGGAGACTGAAACGATTGCAATATATCTCTGCCGAGAACGCGCGTCGCGCGTCTCTAGGCCGAGACCTAAAAAGGACTTTACACCATCCACCCTATATAAGACAGGTGATGTAACGTCCTTCTCCTGACTGCCAAACGACCATTGGACCATCAGAGGAAGCTTTTTATCAACGGAGCCAATGGTGTTCTGTTCACAGAAAGCTTAGGTCCTGCCCTTCTCCAAATAAGAGTGGCAGACCAGGAGCTTGGCAGATAGGATACTCCTTTATGTCTGCAACAGAGTGCCCAGGCTGCCAAACTCCAAATCAGGCTCCAAGTGGCTGATAAATGGATTATTGTCAAATGGTGCCAAAGTTATAAGAAAATTGACAAACTCACTAATAGCTTTTCAAATAACAAGATATAAAAATTGTTTAATCTTTTTAAGCCCACAGTGCACTTTTTCCTCCACATGTCTATTGTTCCAAAACTCATGAACGGATTTAGAGCAAATCTAAAAAAGCAAACTTTCTGAGTAAATGTAATCCTTTATGTCAATTTGGTATGAAACCTTTCAGCAGTTTTTGCTTTATCTTTAAAACATTTCTATGTATGCTAAAATAGAAAATGAAAATAACATTTCACTGCCCCCCTTAACTTTTTTACTATGGACGAATCTTCATGAAACTTGGCATCAGCTCACTGTGTAAGTGATTTTCTAAGTTTCGTGCAAATCCATATACATGTTCTATGCTATGGGCAAAACAAAATATGCATTTTTAATAAAACACTTTCTCAAATATAACTGCACAGGGGCTACTACCCTCAATTGAAAGCCTTTGGCATTGGCTTTCCCTGTGATAGTCGATGTAAGAAAGTGGGTTATTATTTGGGAAGGATGTGAGTCCATCTCAAGCAATAGGTTTACAACCTTTCATCTACTGGGAACCAAGTACCACGAAGTAGCGCTTGACTCTCCAGGGTAGCAAATTAGAACTTTTCAAGGCCTACTCAGGTTAAGTGGTGTGGTCTAGCATCCCAGACTGCAGGTGAGCAACAAACAACACCCAGTAAATCATTGTCCAGCCAGTGCTTTTACTTATACTAGGAAACGAATGACCATGAACATAGTGCTTAAAACTACATATTCATGTACAAACATTTACAAGTAGGAAAGTGGAAGACCCTGTGATGACACTTTCCTAACAGTCCACCCTCCTGGAAAGTGCTGAACCCTAAGACCATTCTACACCCCATATATACTAGACTCAGAAGCCTGTCAGTCTCCTGGAGAGGCGGAGCCGAGCATGGACGATCTAGCTGCCAAGTCGACCCCTCATGTGCCTAGCGATCCCAGGGGAAAGGCTGATCTTATTCCCATAAAAGTGGTAAACAATTCTGTAAATAAGGAGCCTAAACCCAAGGAGAAGGATAAAGCCAAAACTAGTAATCATAATTTGGTAACACCTATCCCTCATACAGCGCCAGGCATCCCATGCTGGGTTGATAATATGGTCACGGACCTTAAGCATGATCTTGAAGCTACAATAGCGGCCCTTATTAAACCCTTGATTTCTAAACTTGATAGGTTAACATCGCTCATTAATACCAAATGGCCCAATAAAATTAATGAGCTTGGGCCTGTTCAGCAACAGGGGTATAGAGAACCGCCATCTAATTCCCAACAGCCAGCCAGGGTCACTAAGCCCATAACTGATAAAGCGAAAATCCTTTCACCTCCCAAGGACCAAGCTGCATCATACTCTCCCCACCTAGGGATTAATCCTGCTCAACCGCCACTTATTTCCAATGCAAAAGCGGTGAGCAACTCTTCATCTGTGCAGCAACTAGCCGCTGGTACTAAATCTAACACCTCCCAAACTACGGTTTCCAATAGTAAACCCACGAATACTCTAGCCTCTGACCCCACAAACAACTCTGATGCCCCTAAACCAAGGCAGCCTCGTTTCAAGTCTATTAACCTGCCACCAGAAGTTTCTCCTTTTGTGGTTGTGTTAACTGCTGTCCCCCCTTTGAAGGAAGGAGCTAAAGAGACTTATGTGGAGTTGAGAAATAAATGTGCTCAGTGGCTCCAAATTCATAAACCCTTGCCTAGTAGTATGAGTGGGGAGATTCTAACTGTACGGAGAGGTGATTGGGTGGGTAGGAGTAAGAAAACAATACCAGGGGATGTAATTACTGTTAATTTTAGGGATGTGGGGGCTGCGACCTTCATTTGTAAATCACCTAATAGTGGTCCTGCCACCCAGATCAAACCACTCCCCTTATCTCACTTCCTTCCCCACTTGACAAAACCCAATTTCCATCGGCCAGCTAATTCAACTAATCAAGGGCTTGCACGTCCCCCTCAATATGTCCCTAACCACGGGCGACAGCCGTTTCCACCCTTCGTCCCGTACCATGCTGGTCCCCAGTGGCAGCAACCTTTCCCCTCTGTACCGCCCTTTTTCCATTCTACTGAGCAGTGGCAGCAACTTCCCCAGCAACCATCTATTGCCAATCATTATTGGCAACAGCCATGGCAGGACCCGTCTCCATCCTCGTCCCTTAACCCCTCCTATACACAGTTTGCCCATCCCAATAGGTACTGTGTATTGGATGAGGTTGATTGACTCCCTTCTGAGGGAGGCCTAGTCACTAATCTCCCTCATGCAAATGATGTAAATGAGGGAAAAAAGGATGCATCGTTGGGTACATTTCTCCCCACAAACCTAGAGGTGTCATCACCTATATCAGTTAGGGACAGTGTAGATTTATCTAACCCTCGATGTATTGCGGTTCCTGCCGGAAATCCAGCGCATGGCGAGTTAAAAATCCTCAGCTGGAACCTTGCTGGGATTTCAAGGAAGCTGGGCCTCCCGGAGTGGAATGCCCTGGTTGATGCCCACAATATCTGCATTTTTCAAGAGACATGGGCTACCGAGCCACTGCATAGGGTGGGGTTTGTCACTCTCTTTGTACCAGCAGTAAAAACCAGGGTGGGGAAGGGACGGCCATCGGGGGGGCTTATTATCTGGATAAGTATCCTGCTTAATTGCAGAATAACTACTAAGAAGGCAGGATCTCCGGATATTCTCGGTGTCTCCCTATTGGGTCTACGGGGAAGTATAGCCGTTGACCTCTACAATGTTTATATTAGGGGAACAAAAAATGGGTGTATTTCACCCACAATGAAGGAGCTTGAGGTTCAGCTGGGAGAGCAGAGTGGTTGTGGACATATCCTAATAGCAGGGGATTTTAATTGTACATATGAACCACTCCCCTTAGAAGGAATTCCAGATTTAGGAGAAGAGGACAGCAGATGGGGTATCCCTATTCTCTCTATTCCACCCATTAAGCGCTGGACTCGCAGTGCAATCCATCTCAATGCATTTACTCTGGAGTTTGGATTAAGAGCTGTTAATGGTCGCACTCGATCCGATCTCCAGGGTGCGCCCACTTTCAACAGGGTTGGCCAATGCACTCGGATTGACTATATCCTGCTGGATAGGGCCCTCTGGAGTTTTGTTAACGATATGGTTATTACCAATACCGTAGAGAGCGACCATAACCCACTCTCCCTATCCCTAAAAAATCCTTGGAACATTGAAGCACTGCCAGTCTCTCTTGGCCGCCCACTGGGGATTACTGTCGCTACTTGTGGCAGGCGTCTAAAGTGGAGTAAGTTTATGTGCAATACCGATAAACTATCCACAATAGACGAAGTGGTTAAGGGCATGCAAGCTGAAATTGGTTCTATTAATCTGACCATAGCAGCAGACAAGGTCACCGCTGTTTTTGAAGCTGCTATAAAAACTATTGGGGACCTCTTTTGGGTACAATTGCCAGTAGGGAAACAGAAACCCAAACCAAAAGGCTCACATGATTGGTATTCGGCAAATTGCAGGAAGGCCAAATCACGCCTAATAGAGGCAGTTAAAGGGAAGTCTCTCCCTCTAATCCAAACTGCCAGAAGAGACCATAAAAAAGCTTTACTGGTAGCAAAAAGGGAGTGGGAGGATAACTATTGGCTAACCCTTAAGGAAGCCAGCATGAAAAAAGACTCTAAATCCTTCTGGGACACCATACGGGCGCGAAACAGACCGGATATTGATCTCGTAACCTGCAATATTCCGGGTCATGTATGGGAGGTTCATTTTTCCAAACTGTATTCCTGTCATGACGATATGGATGGAAGAGGGTCTGTTCATTCCTCTCTTCATGATGATTACTCCCTTTTCCCTGGCGATCCCGATTTTACACTGAAGGAAGTAGAGTACGCTATTAACTCCATCATCCCACAAAAAGCTGCAGGACCAGATGGCATCCCTGGGGATCTGCTAAAAACTGATGGTGCTAATTGGGGCAAATTAATCCACTCCCTTCTCCTTGCCATCTGTAGGGGTGCCCCCATTCCTGTCTCTTGGAAGGGGGCAGAGGTGGTTCCCATCCACAAGAAAGGCCCTAGGGATGATCCGTCCAATTATAGGCCGATTAGCTTACTGGATGTAAGCCAAAAAGTTGTCGGTAAAGTCATTCTACTCAGGATACTCAACTGGGTGGATGAAAACAAAATACTTACCGATTTTCAGGCCGGCTTTAGAGTAGGCACTGGAACGATAGAGCAGGCCTTTAGGCTTATGATGATCCACTGGAAGGTGGTAGTGATAGGCAAGGGCAGTCTTTATCTCGCATTCATCGATTTAAAGACTGCCTTTGACCTCGTTCCCAGGGACTCGCTATGGAGGGTTCTGGCCAACATGGGGCTCCCACAGTACTTATTGTCCCTATTAGTTAGGCTCCACCAAGACAGCTTTGCCCAAATCAGGTGGGGTTCCGGAGGGGAGAAAACAGGCTGTATTCCGGTCGAGAGAGGGGTCCGCCAGGGATGTGTTCTGGCTCCCACCCTTTTCTCCTTGTATATTAATGGGGTGGTGGAGCACTTACTTAAATTTCCATCTGACGAACCATCCCTGGGGGGGGTACGTATACCGACCCTCCTCTTCGCGGACGACACGCTCCTAATCTCCAAAACCCCTATGGGACTACAGAAACTCTTGGATAACTTCCAATCCTTTTGTACCGACCGAGGCTTGGTCATAAACACCAATAAAACAAAATACCTCGTCCTTAATCCCCTTAAACAGAAAGTGCGCCCCCCTACTTTAAACACCGAATCCCTGGAAAGGGTGAAAGAATTTGATTATTTAGGGATACGCATTTCTGACAAAATGGATTGGACTCCCCATATAGATAAGATGCTGCTGAATCATAAAAGGATCACAGGTGCCCTATTAAGGGAGCAACGTTCCAGTTCGTTCAAACCAATAGGAACAGTCCTAGAGATCTATGCCGCCAAAGGTGTCAGCTCTGCGCTTTATGGAGCTGAACTTTGGGGCTTTGCATCTTCTGAATCACTACAAAAATCTGAGAATAAATTCTGTAGGCAAATTATGTCGCTACCTCAAAGTACCCCCCTTTTGCCCTTATTTATGGACCTCGGCTGTACTCAGATCGGCGAAATTGCGAAATTTCGCCCTCTCCTATTATGGGCCCGGATTTGGCGGGTAGAGGAACTTAGTGCCTATGCGAGAATCTTGGAAGAAATAATGGAGTCACCACACTGGGCCAGAGTCAAATGGTTAACTGATATGAAAAATCTATTGTCAAATTTGGGCCTATTGGACTTTTGGTCCAGCAGAACCTCTCCTCCAAAACAAGTTCTTAAAAACCTCTTTCGGGATTGGGCTTGCTCCCAAAGGCACTCTAGTCCATCCATTGGCAGACTCACAGAGGATTTTTTGATGTTTAAAGACTGTCCCAGGCGAGAACCCTATCTAGACACAATCGGGAAACCCTTTGCCCGGTCTTTGTATTTTAAATTCAGAACGGGTACTCTTCCACTGAACACTTTTACCAAAACATGGAAATCCTGTACAGACAAAACTGACCTGTGTCCATCTTGTTCAGCCCACCCAGAGACATTGGCTCATTTTTTATTTGTCTGTAAGGAATATGCCAATCCAAGAAGGGTGTGGCTGAAGCACTTGTGTCGGCAACTTGGAACTAGGAGCCATGCTGAGGCAACCAGGATACTTGTTTCGGACAGTTATGTACCCTATGCTTGTGCCCTAGCAAAATTTCTATTTTGGGCTTGGGCTATTCGAGCCAGAAAGCTTAAATACTCTGTTTAATTTTTTCTTAAACTATATTTATTCTAGTAAATGCTGTATTTCATGTTATCAACTGGATATGTATCATTAATTTTATCATTACTTTTAAACTGCTTTTATGATAATGACATTTTATCGAAATAAAGCTTTTTGACTTTGACTTTGACTTTGACTAGACTCAATAGAAGGAGGTGTTTTTATTAAATGAAAGACATTCTTGCTTTGTCAGGTTCTCACCACATCAATACAAGCAGAAACATTTTATAACAACCGAATACAACCCCATTTAAACTGATAGAGACGATACAACCTTACAATAACACCAGTAGGTAGTAGTTAGGACTCAGGGGCATAATTACAAGGGCGTTTTTTCAGACATTCCGTTGGCGTGATGCCCTGTTCCATATTTACAAGCCAGTGCTAAACCACTTTGCGTGGCTTAATGGCATCTTGTAAATATGGCCCTCCTTGCTGCAGTTTTCTGGGGCAAAGGTGCGTGCAATTGGTGTTTCTGGGGGCGTTCCTATGCAACAGCGCCAAAAACTAACACCTTTCAAAAGGAGGCGTTGGAGTGGCGAAACGAAGATAATTCATTATATTCCTCCTTTTTAGGTCGAGGACCGTCGCACTGCGAAGCAGTGGAAGGAGTCCGAAGAGTTTATGTTTTTAGGTTAGGGGGGCTTGAACCCACCCTCTCCTCCCGTGGCTGGCTTCCTAAACGGAGGCCAGCCATTGGAGGAGAGGGGCGTCACTCCTTTCAAGCCACGTCTCTTTCGGATTCGGGGGCGTGTTTTTTGCGTTCTTTCGCCCTGTGACGTCATCTGTCACTCAGAACGCAAAAAGCACGCCCCTGATTCCGAAATTTTCGGAGCTTTGGGGCCGCCATTTTGCTGCTTGGTAAAACCAGGAGAGCAGCGTCGGACATGCGGTAGCTATCGCTTGTCTTGCCTCTGCCACCCTGTTTGTGCCGTTTTTCTTGCCTCTGTGCCCACAGCCCTCCTCCGTCCCGCTCTCGTCCCCCCTTCTCTCCGCCCGCATCTCTCTTTCGTCCCGCTCTCGCCCCCCCTTCCCTCCGATGTTTGCAGGAGTCAGTGGGGGTTGGGACCGGGGGCGTCTGCGACAGCAGGCCCGGCAGCACACGCTACAGCTGGATGGGGGGGGAGGTGTCAGTGCACATTTACAGCCTGCACACTCGAGAAACTCAATATGGCACAGGGCAGTGCCCATCCGGAGAATCTGCCCGGATGCATATCTTGTCAGACCCATCATTGCATGATCTCGTATCAGTGAGGGGTGGGGTGCATAGCGCCTGCACAAGGCCGAGTCTTCCAGGTTAGAGCGTTGGGCGTATCTGCAGCAGCTCTGTGCATTACACGTTGAGAGCGGCAGCACAATACCGAGCATTACATGTTGTGTGTGGGGGGTGGGGGGGTTGCATATCTGCAGCAGTAGGGCCGAACGTTGTGGATACATCTTCAGAAGCCGGTCCAGCACAACATGTTTGGATGTGGGGGTGGTTTAGGGTGCATAACTGCATGGCCATTCTGAGCACTACATGTGCAGGAGCATACCGAGCATTACATGTTTGGATGTCAGTGTGGGTGGTGCATAACTGCAGGAGTGTTCCAAACATTGTATGTTTTACTGCAGAAGAGAGAAATTAGCCCGGGGGTGGGGGGGTGGCTGTGTAACCCCGGCCCTCAACATCTGTCTTGGCATGAGATAAGACGGGGGCGGCGGCTGTGTCAGCCCGGGCCTCAACATCTGTCTTGGCGGGAGATGAGGCGGTGGGGGTGTCCACTTGTGTACCGACCGTCCAACAAAATACGGGGGTGGGTCGCACCAGGAGTGCTTCAGCAACCGTGCTGCGGTGCCACCCTGAGCTGTGAGACCTGTGCACATCCGTCGTAGCAGGCCGACTGGACACCCAGGGTCAGAGAGCGGCCGTGCCCTTAGCAGAGCGCCCAGCACAGTGCGTCGATGACGGAAGCGGATGTGCGTGCATGTCCTCAGCGGTACCCCCAGGAGCAGGTCCGGCCAGCATTGGAGGGGGATACCGGAAGCTGCACGCGGAGCTGAATTTGGATGGGGCTTACGTCAGCGGCAGGCCCTGCATGCATAGGCAAGCTGAGTTGTGAGGGTGGGGAAGGGGGGCACTTCTGCCTATCTGCCCATGCACAATTTTGCAGAATGCGTGCTGGTCTGCTGACATAGGCTCAGCCTCGTACTTCCTGGTGGGGCGTGTACTTCTGGAAATACTGGTCTAACTATATGTAAGAGTAGCGCATTATTGCAACCAGGGACATCTTAAGGATTTCGGGGACCCTGGGCCAAAGTCATTTTATGGGCCCCTGTTCGGGACAATTTTGAAATTCAGCTCTTTCATGTCCACAGCATTTAAAATAATCTGTTTGAGAATTATTCAGTGTCATCAGGGCAAGACTCCCCGCAGAACAGAGCTAGCTTTATCTGGGGTCCCCCTGAATGACTGGGGCCCTAGGTCAGAGTCCACTTTGCCCATGCCTTAAACGACTATGATTGCAGCAGACCTAGCAGTGCACGCAGAAAGCAGCGAGGTGGATGAGAGTTGCTATGGGCATTTGAAACGGTCTGTGTAGCTTTGCATGGAGGAGCTATGGGAGGGAAGTGCTGCAGTGACAGCATACGTGCAGCCCGGATGTGAGAAGATAGGTCGCTAGTGCCTATGTGCAGTAGTAGGCCATGCTGTGTATGGGAGTAAGAGGGGGGCCCTGCACATCTGCTTGCTTGCTCATATATACACACATAGTGTCAGTTGCCACTGTGCAATTAGTCAGGTTAGTTTCTATAGGAAGAGTTTTTTCTGTTTTTCTAATAACTTAGCCACCCTTTCACAAATGTGCACAAAAAAAGTTCACCCACCTCTGGCACTTTAATGGAAAGTTTCATGCTAAACCGTCAAGTGGGAGCCGGGGTGAGGGGGGATTAAAAAAAGTGTTATTTCCCATGCTGATTTCAATAGGAAACTTCACTCTTTGGTACAGAAAAAATGGCTGATCCCGATTTGACACAATGTTAGACCTTTACTTAGTGTGCTTTTTGAGATTTTGTGAAAATCTTTTCTGCTGTTTTTGAGAATTCTTTTTGTCCAGATATGCTCGGAATTGTCTAATTTAAAGGGGAAAAGTCAGCCTGATTGGCCGACCACAACAGGAATATTTTGTTGTGGCAGGACTCGGACATTGTTCCTGCGTCATAAAAAAAAATAAGGGGCCAGATTGAGCACAGCATTAACCCACAAGGGCTTGGGGGGGGGGGGAGCCCACGGGGAACCCCTTTAATTGACTTGCTGCAACAAGGACTACATGAACGAATGAAGGATTTGAAAATCGCTTAGCTGCCCTTAGGCTTCCCAGCGCTGTGCAGCCAAGTACGGAGTTTGGGCAAGTTAAACCTTACAGATATTGCATGAACAGCCATGTTTAGGTCGAGGACCGTCGCACTGCGAAGCAGTGGGAGGAGTCCAAAGAGTTTATGTTTTAGGTTAGGGGGGCTTGAACCCGCCCCTCTCCTCCATTGGCTGGCTTCCTAAACGGAGGCCAGCCATTGGAGGAGAGGGGCATCACTCCTTTCAAGCCCCTTCTCTTTCGGATTCGGGGCGTGTTTTTTGCGTTCTTTTGCCCTGTGACGTCATCTGTCATTCAGAACGCAAAAAACACGCCCCGATTCCGAAATTTTCGGAGCTTTGCGTCCGCCATTTTGGTGCTCGGTAAAACCAGGAGAGCAGCGTCGGACATGAGGTAACTATCCCTTGTCTTGCCTCTGCCACCCTGTTTGTGCCGTTTTTCTTGCCTCTATGCCCACATCCCTCCTCTGTCCCGCTCTCGCCCCCCCTTCTCTCCGCCCGCAGCTCTCTTTCGTCCCGCTCTCGCCCCCCCTTCCCTCCGCCCGCAGCTCTCCTTCGTCCCGCTCTCGACCCCTCCTTCCCTCCGTCCGCAGCTCTACTTCGTCCCGCTCGCCCCTTCCCTCCGCCCGCAGCTCTCCTTCGTCCCGCTCTCGCCCCCCCATTCCCTCCGTCCGCAGCTCTCCTTCGTCCCAGTAATTCTTGCCTTTGAACCCCAACATCGTCACAATGCTCACTTATAGTTAGTTAAATTGCTGAGTGGCCGGTTTCTGGGATGAAAGTAGCAGAGGTGTGCTTTCCGGGCCTTGTGCAGCACACGTTTCCTGTGAGCACGTGTGGGTGACTTGCCCTCCACTCACCCCCGGACGCTCACTGCTGATTCAACAAGACCCGAACGGTTGAAGCAGGGATCCTGGTTTGTGGTATTCTGCAGCTGCTCTTGACCGCTTACCTCATGCCTGCTTTGCCCATCTGGAAAACTGACAAAACCGCACAACTGCCATGGGAAAAATGCATATGTTTACTAAAATTGTTAAAAGCTCCACAGGTAGTTTGTGGCACTTTACAGCTTTTCGTACGACAGTGTAAAAGCTGCAACCATATTACTGTGTAACAGGCCACGATTCATGACTTTCGATGGCTTTCCTGCCAGTGTGATATGCTAATGTTTGTTCTGTACCACAGGTTAATTTTGTAGAATGGTGTCTTTTCCTTTGCCTCGATCACCACACGATCCACAGGCTATTCACCTTTTACTCAGGATAAAAGCCATAGAAACAAGCCATTTCAGCTGCCTGTTTTTTCGCCCCGCGCAGTACAGCATCGAAAGTATTTAGTACATAAAGAGTGTAAAGAATGAACTGCTCTGACCTGGCGAGGTTATTTCCATAATTGCTTGATTGCAGCCCCGTAGCGTTGTGTCGCGCTGGCCTGTAATCAGTAAATTATGTAGAATGCAGCAAATTATATAATAATAATAATAATAATATAAGGCATTTATAAAGCGCAATGGTTACGCCATCTCGGCGTGTCCCCGCGCTGGGTGAGATAAAGAGGGGCAGAACTCCTCACAGAGCCATTACATGCTGCAGGAGAATAGGTGAGTTTTCAGCATCTTTCTGCTGAACTTGATCTCAGAGCTTTCCAGCCTGAGTTTTTGAGGAAGCTTATTCCAGTACTGAGCGCCCCGGAATCTAAAAGAGCGGCCTCCATCCTAGCCTTCTTGACCTTGGGGATTACCACAAGTCTGGTGCCAATAGATCTCAAACCTTTGTGGCACATAACTGATGACCAGGTCACTCAGATAGGATGGGCTAGCGTTATTGAGAATGCGATAGCAGGTGCATAGAGTCTTGAACATCACCCTTTGCCTCACGGGTAGCCAGTGCAATGCTGTGAGGGCTATTTTTGAAGCCGCCTTCCTAGGCTGATTAAGAACCAACTGCGCAGCTGCATTCTGCAGCACCTGTAGTCAACCGAGACTCTTTTCCGTAGCACCAAGATAGAGAATATTGGCATAGTCGAGGCGTGAATTTATAATCGCATGAACCATAGTCTTACGTGCCTCTAACGGAAGAAGATCCAAAGTTTTGCGCAGGGACTTCAGCACTCCAAAACACTTGCCAGTTACCCTTCTTATATGTCCTTCATAGGAGAGGGCCGGGTCAACCTACACCCCCAGGTTTTTCGCCTCGTTACATGGTACAGGGGTTGAACCCAAACTCGAGGGCCACCACTCCATATGATTAGCGTCCCGAATTAGACAGTATCTTCGGAAGCCAGTTGCTGGGCAGGGCCTGCAACCTAGAAGTGGGGATGGCCTTGGAGCAGCTTCTCCTCTTTCATTTCTCCGCAGGCTTTAATCATTTGCAGAACTCCTTGGTGTGTGTTTGCTGTCTCTTTGTGTGCAGTACTCTGGAGAGGGTTAATGATGGCCTGCTATACAAGCCTTCAGTTTCACTCTTTGAAATTCCATGAAATCGAAGTTGCTTGTTAAGTCATTTAATGTATTCATTTTGCGGGCATGTTGTACTGTTATACACAGTCACTGTAATTGGCTTTTTCCACGTAATTTTGGATCTACTGCAATTGAAACATAATCTGCCTTCTGGTTACTGTTATACACAGGGTCACTGTAATTAGCTTTTTTCCACGTAATTTTGGATCTACTGCAATTAAAACATAATCTACCTTCTGGTGCGTAATTTGCAGATCATAACCAAAAACTTTGTTTCTTACTCACAGATTTAAAGTTACTATAAAAAAAGAAAAGTGCCACACATGATGCTGCCAGTGTCATGTCACATAATTTAGTTCATCCTGCCACACAAGGTGGTCGGTCCTCCGTTGCCATACATTTCTTGTGGCCTAAATTTCAGCTATGATTCATCCATTTTTTTCTCGAACTGTTTCCCTCACATTCCTCTCACCCTCATTATTCGAACAGCAATCATATGAAAAAAACAGTCACACACATACACACCAAAACTCAGAGAGAGAGAGAGAGCTAAAGAGACTCTCTCTCTCTCATAACTCCACAAATCTTGATCTGTTTGATACTGTGCACCTTCCCTGACAAGCCAATAACAAGTTTGGCTAGCAGAAGTGTCAATCAGGAACACACTTATAAAACTGTTATTCTTCTGTTTGAGTAATATTGTCTACTACGGGACATGTGCTTCTGTCCTAATAGCTTGGCAACTCCAGTTTACAGTAATTACGGACAGTGTTGTGCACACAAGCTTTTGTGATTTTCCATGTATGCTGTTTCAAGGCTTGTGGTTTTGGCATGAAGATGGGGATGGTTTATTGTTGAACACAGTGACCAGGTTGTTGGCAGCCGGCGCTTGTGTGTCAAAGTGATCATTCTGAGATAGATAGTGTGTGATTTGTGGTTTATCCACTTGTGTGCTCGGATTGATGATCTAAAGCAAGAACATGTTGGACCGCTTTTATGAATCTTGAGGTTCTGGGCGGATGAGGTAGCCTTAGTTGTAGTACTTAGCATTGGTGCAGTTGGATATCTGGGTAGGTTCGCTGTCGGGAAGGCAGGTTGAGTTCCATGAGATCAAGAAGTAGATCTTCGGCCAGATATTAGGCCTTTCACAGAGCCACAGCGGGAGATCTCTGGACAAGCGAACCTCTGCAGGCAGCTGCCCCCTGGCTGTGCTTGCTCCCCTGCCCCCTGGCTGTGCTTGGTCCCCTGTCGCCTGGCTGTGCTTGCTTCCCTGCCCCCTGGCTGTGCTTGCTTCCCTGCCCCTGGCTGTGCTTGCTTCCCTGCCCCCTGGCTGTGCTTGCTTCCCTGCCCCCTGGCTGTGCTTGCTCCCCTGCCCCCTGGCTGTGCGTTCTCCCCTGGCTGTGCTTGCTTCCCTGCCCCTGGCTGTGCTTGCTTCCCTGCCCCCTCGCTGTGCTTGCTTCCCTGCCCCTTCGCTGTGCTTGCTCTCCTGTGTGTGTATGTGGCTCTGGGTGTGTGTGGCTCTGTGTGTGTGTGTGGCTCTGTGTGTGTGTGTGTGGCTGTGTGTGTGTGTGTGTGGCTCTGTGTGTGTCTGTGGCTCTGTGTGGGTGGCTCTGTATGTGTGTCTCTGTGTGGGTGTAAATGCAATAGGTCATGCATTTGCGAGCTATTAAGCTATTGGCATTGTAAATGACAATGCCATGTATTTAACGATTAAGCTATTGGCAATGTAAATGACAATGCCATTTATTTATGATTTAAAAAAAAAAATGTCATGAGCAATGCCAATAGCTCTACCTTTAATAATGCCTAGACCATTGTATTGTAAATGCTTGTTTTGCTAAGGCTGACAGTTTAACAACGGTCTCCCGGAGGGCAGGTAGCTATGGGATTCCTCATAGCCAAAGGAGTTGATTGCACACCATTGGAGGTCAGAGACAAGGATTAAAAGTTGGTGTATAAATTCGAAGGATATTCAGAGAAGCATGATAAGGTCTGGGAGGGGGGGGCAAAGTTACTTAGCAGACACTGATATGTGGTTTTGCTATAAAATAGCTGAGAAATTGACATTAGAGGATACTAACAGAGTACATGTTGTCTTTTGTTTTGTCAATATTTTGCGTCCAAAATAATGAAACACCTGAGTTGGGATGGTAAGCTATTCACAAAACACTTCCCTTTTGTGAATACAAAACAAGGTGTGTTGGAGAGTAGGCAGCACACCTCTGGACCGCTGCCAACTCTCAAACACACATTAAAAGACAGGATAACTTGGTTTTTCAAATGCAGTCCATTTCCTCCAAGAGAAACAGGCTGCTTGTTAACACATGTTTATTTTATTTAAAGGCGACCACAGACCTGGTAGTCTGCTGGCCCCAGCAGGTGACCTTCCCTGTGATGGCCACCAATCAGAGTGAGTCATATTTGTTATGTATCTCATTAACATTCATGACATAGTTCGGATTACGACCCACTCCAAACCACCTAATTAGTATATAGGTCGACTGATAAAATTCAATACTGTTAGCAAATTGTTTCCATTTCTTTTTTGCACCCAGTATTTAATACATTTGACCCTAAGTATGGTCTGGGAAGTGTAGTCTTTTGTTGCTTAGTGTAACTAATACACTTTTTTTTACAAGCATTTGAATAATGAAAGCCAAGGACTGGATACGCATTGTTCTGTATTTTTAGATTTGAGAAAAATATTCTTGGGAGGAAGAGGACAACTACACTTTAAAAAAACATACAAAACATCTAATGCAAGTTCGAAGTTATTAGACGTTTCCTGAACCTCTGTCTAATGTTCGCACAGTTGCTAAGCATGGACGTATCCATGTGGTAAACAGTGTTGCGTGGTGTGTACCATAACTTTCATGAAATTCCTACTGTAGAAAAGTGGAATTCGGTTTATAACAGAACTATCATTGTGTTTCTTGTGCCCAGGATTACCTTACATCCAAACTAACCAACTATGTTTGGATTGGACTTTTCTGCACACCCGCAGGGCGGCGCTGGACCTGGGTAAATGGATCCACCTTGAATGAAAATGTGTAAGTCTGCCAATCCTATTTTCAACATTTCTGTGGAATTTCATATTTTACAATTGTTCATTTAGTATGCAACAATTGTATGTTACCCAAAAATCCAAACAGTTCCCAACATTCATGCATAATTATTTCTAGTCTTTCACATTAAAATTTTCATCTCCACTCACACTCTATTTGGTGATTGAAGTATTCATCAATCAGTCGAATAGGGTGTCAATGTTATAATGTTATACCCCATTGTTAATTCATATCAAATTCATAGATGTTACTGAAAAAATACCCCAATAGTGGGTGGGAGACTGTTCTATCCCTGTACCTTGATTTTAACTGTTTTTTAGAGGTGTGTGTACCGACAGTGAAGGGCCTTGTAGTAATTAAATGTATTTCAAGCGAGTGGTGCTGTCACTGCGTCTCTCACTCTTGTGATCACTGAACCCCAGGATGACTTGCAATGTCCAGTTGTCCTCATTTATCCAAGATGAGGTCTCGAGGTCTACAAACCTTTCAGACAGAGTTAGTTTCACTTTCTGAGACAGTGCATTCTGTGATCTGGGCAGGGCTGGGGAGGGCACAGAGTTCACGAGGCCTCGTCCAGTCTCCCTGCAGCCTGTTTCAGACACAGATGTCCCTCGAGTGACTGTGGCACTACAGACCGACTCCCAGATCCACAGCTTTCATCCGTGAGCAGGGGTGCCACCCGGCTGTTTCTTTACTAAACTGGCCTAAACCTTCACGGCTGTGCCAGTACAACAATTGCAATAAGCAGGGTAGGGACTGGCATTTTTCTCTTTTGAAATATAAAATTAAAACAATAAACACAACATGAGGAAATCACATAAAATGTGTTTGACAGCTGTCTAAATTAACTCTAAATAATCATTAATACAAACAGTATGTAATTTACCTTGTTATGTATGTTATGTATATTGGGAATTGTATGCAAATAACTTTCCACTTGGCCCTTTCAGAGGAGCAAAACAAACAAATGGCTGGTATTTTGTTTCCCTAATTATAAAGACCCTGTCATACATCTTCCAAAGAGCCTCCTGCTAACTGTAGGTTTTTATTTCGTTTGTCCGAGCCCACAAAAACGACTGCCAGTGTCCGCCCCC
This sequence comes from Lissotriton helveticus, assembly GCF_964261635.1. NCBI lineage: Eukaryota > Metazoa > Chordata > Amphibia > Caudata > Salamandridae > Lissotriton > Lissotriton helveticus. The sequence continues at coordinate 1,834,651,737 of NC_136068.1, read as the reverse complement.
TGAATTCACCACCACCAACTCGGTACTGATTCCACATTTATTTCATTAAATTTTTAAATCAGGAGGTAGCTCCTTGCGAAACCCTTCTTTCCGGTATGAGTTTTTAACCTCTCAAGTTAGCCTGGTTTCTGCTTAAGGTCTTTGATGCCTCCCTCCATAGCCCATGTTAACCCTTATGGCGCCCTCAATTGTAATCTATCTGTTGTGCAAGAGGAGACAGGTGTGCTACCCTGAGAAGAGAATCACTTCACCCTCCAAACACTAGAGGTAAGTACATCCGCAGCTCAACCAGAGGAAAGAACGTTATGAATTGACCAACTGGGGATCTGCAGGCCCAGTGAAGGGGAAAGCTTCCCCAACTTTAGATACCTTCTCACACATGAAGGTAGCAGCCTCTTCTTATGAGCCTCATTCACTAGAGCATTTCTAAAATTTCTAGTTTGCCTGGATAACTGTAAGTGCATCTTATGTCGCCGACAGCCGCCGCCTCACGATAATGTATCTTTGTTTGCAGGCTTCCGGTCACCACTGTCACAGGCTATGCTGGCGCGGATTGGCGCGGGAGCTTCAGACGCGGGTCCATTGAATCCAACCCCTGCGCCAATGGATTACACTGGATCTGCCAGAAGGAAGCGCGTGTCTCCTGCTCCGCGCTGTAAACCAGCAATGACCCACTTTAGTTAGCAGCAACGAACTACTGTCTTCTTAAACAAAGTCGTGCTAAAATGTTAGCTTCTCTTCTGTGGCCTCCTGTGAAATCTAAAAAGTCTGTGAAGTAACTGTAGATGGAATAAAAAGTTGTTTATTTTATCAAACGTGATTTTTCTGAAACCTGTTTAAACACACCTGTCTAACACCGCCTACTTGACCAGGCGTTAAGGGCGTGGCTTTGCAGCGGCTTCAATGAAGTAGGGTGTAGTCAAAGAATTGGCTTCAATATCTGTGTGTTTTCTTTAGGTTGGCATTTTGTCTGCCAACATTAAAACTAGCTGCATGGTTGGTGAAGACACTCGTCATCAAACACAAACACTCTGACACACTTCTCCATGCAGTCGCAACATGAGTAAGTGTGAGCTTTCTAATTACAGATGCCTGGTTGTTTGAATAGTGTCGACTCCAGGGGGTATTTCAAAACCAGCCTAGAAGATACCACAATGAAGACAGTTTACTCCTTTTACCCTATACCACAACTGGAACTAGTTCCTCTTACCTGGCATTAACTTGTAAACAATCCTTTAGGTATGGTAATCATACCTTGAAAAGAAATCCAATATTAGGTTTTTCACAACACTAAATCAGGTACTAGTTTGCTACTGTGTTAGTCGAAGACTTAAACAAGCATTTGCAATGCAATAGGTCTCGCATTAGGGAAGTATGAGCTGTTGGTATTGTAAATGACAATTTTTTTAAATATGTGTTGGCTTTGAAAATATATAAATTAATAGCATTGTTATTCACAAAGCCAATAGCTTACACTTTCCTAATGCGAGTCCCATTGTAGTGTAGTTCCTATATTCCCAATAGGCTCTGTGCATTGGAATAGTATATCCTGTAGTTTAGAGGTAGGACTGAGGTCGACTAGGTCTCTACCGAACATACTAGACTTAATTGTGTATGTGCCAGCTAGCTCAGAGGTCACTAGAAAGTTTCTCGGATGAACAAGAAGAGATTAGTTTCTGACAACCGCTTAAAACATGACAACTTTGTTCCCCAAGAATAAGAAATATATCTCTAGAGTCGCGGAAACAATAGATAGTTATTTCACTCAGTCAATCGTGCATGCTTCGTTTCACCAGAGGTGCACAGAAATAGAGAGACGGGCGTTTTCAATAAAAGGTATTTATTGAACAGTCTTCTTTCTCAAGCATAAGAAATGAACTGCTACAATCGTAATACTTGTTGTAAAGTACAATGCTTACAGTACGAAGAGTATTATAAAATAATACTGTAAAAGCATGATATGGTTTCTAAGCCATATAGTACATAAAATACATACATTGATAAATAATGACTAAAAGTACTCAACTGGTGCTTCTAAAATACGCCGACCCCGGTGTACCTAACCTAGGTCTAGTACAAGGGAAGAAGTAAGTGAGGTGTAGCTTAGTTTCAGTATTCTTTGCCATGAATCTAATCCAAGAATTCTTTTAGGGTCTAATCAGCTCCGTATCTTGGTTTTAGAATGTAGAAGGTCTGGTATATCTCTCTCAGGACTCTATTTCCCAGCAATCCACAAGGGTAGCCTGGAAACACCGGAGCTGGATTTCTCGGCTGGAGAAAGTACAGCGTCTCTCAGTGCGTCAGCTGGAGGGTCAGCTTCCTTCGGCACTTGCTGCAGTAGGGCGCGTCAGGTAAGTAGATAGTCGAACTGCTCCAAACCACCGTGTGTTTGTTTGGACAAGTGTGGGCATATTTATACCTTGAAGGTTCCGAGTTTGACGTAAGATTGGACATAATAACGTCATTAGAAACTTAATTCTCTAAAAAGTCTATGAGTTCTTGGATAAATGAATATTCTTGCAGGGGGAAGTCCCTGACTGCTGAAGGTGGGTTTTTCCAAGAAATCGTTGTAGATTTTCGGAACTAGAGGAAGTAGCCAAGCCGTATTAGGACTACTTGAGCTATGTCTTAATATGGTTATGATTTCTATGCCTAAATAAGGATACAGTACTTTACACCTATATAAGGGCATGAATCGTGAAAATTACACTAGGGTCCTAAATGCTATACAACACTATTGGCTATGGCAATGCTTGTTGGTAGCAAGCAAGGACAGTGATGTTGTGGTGCTGAGTGATGATGTGGTTTGGCTGAGTGATGTGGTGGTGTATCTGAAAGAGACACGTTAGTGATAGATTCCTTACCTTAGAATATCTCCAGGCGTCAGACTGGATCCGGAAATTTTTGCGTAGCAATACCCCTCCGCGCCGGCAGGCGTCGTCCGCGGCTCCGCGTCCGTCGTCGTTAGCGCCGGAATGACGTCGGAGTACTTAAACGCCGCCCTCGCGCGCGGACATCAGTTCTTCTTTTTTCCGCGCCAGCTAGCGCAGATCCTGAGAAGCTCTACCCCCTTAGTCATTTTTTGACTAAACTTTTTGATCTCTTTGATCATTTTTCTACTCGAGTCTTCGACTCCTACGCTGCCGGTAGGGATGCCCAGGTTCAAACCCTGCTCCAAGTGAAGCCGACTGATGTCGGTTACCGACCCCCATCGCCGGTGTCTTCAATGTTTAGGCCTTGACCACGACGTCCGCACCTGCTCCGACTGATGGGCCCTGACGTCTAAGGCTAGGCGGGAGCAGTCCCGCAAGCGACTGGAGCTCCGGCAGTCGGCCCCGCGCCGTTCCAGGTCCTGGTACCACAGGAGGTCGAGGGACCGGTCGCGGGTTCAGAGCCCTCGTATCTCCGAGAGTCGGCATCGGTCTTCAGGATCCAGGTCCTCAGGTAAGAGGCATGAGAGGTCGGAGAGACGTCATCGTTCCTCCGACCCACCACTACGCGGCCGGGGGTTCGGGTGACACCACCCACGCCGCTCCGACGGAGTCGCGGGTGTCGCCACCTGCCCCACACCTTTCGGTCCCTGGGCACGGTGCGACGCAAGAGGAAGTCGAGCGGTACCTCATGGCCATGAGGTCCCTCCCTCCTCCGCTGGGTCTCGTGGCGCCTATGGGCCCAACGGTCCCGGCTGGAGGGCCTAGCAGGTCGGGTGCTTCGGCTCCGACGCCATCGGGTGCTTTGGCCCCAGCTCCGCCTGCGAATTCGGTCCCGGCGCCGCAGGCCCCCACTGGATCCGGTTCCGGATCTGGGTCGTCGCCGGTCGACTTCACGACCTCACCGGCGCCGGCCCTGCGGGTGTCGCCCCCGGCGCCACCTACTGGCGCTGTCCCCGATCATACCCTCGATTCGGTTCTGGCGCCGGAGCGGCGCCGCTGGGCGCCACTCTCGACGTCTTATAAAGATTTCTATTTCCACGAACCGGCCCCATCTGTTGACCCTGAATTGCAGGAGATGGGTGACGAGGGTGTTTGGGAGGGGTCTGTGGACCCTCTGGCACAGGAGTGCCCGTCTCAACAGGACTGGACATATGAGCTTGGGGAGAGCAGTGAAATTGACACTTCGCCTGACACTGGATTTGTCTCCCCTCTCACCGTGGCTACGGAGGAGGGGGCTGCCTACATTGTAGTGTTGATGCGGGTGGGTAAGGCCTTGGGCCTGACGCTCCCCGTCGCAGCCGTGAGGACTAACCTCCTCACTGTGGTCCTTAAACCACAAGCATGCTCCAATGAGCCTCTTCTGCCGTTTAATGAGGCCTTGTGTGACGTTCTTGTGGGCACTTGGTCCAAGCGTGACACAGGTCAGCCTGTGGATAGGAACGTGGCCAGACGCTACCGCCCGGCCCCGGGCGACCCTTGCTTTTTGTCCACCCATCCCACCCCCGAGAGCCTGGTCATCCAGGCCTCCACTTCCCAGACCACATTCCCGACGGCTCCGCCCGATCGGGAATCCAAGAGGTATGAACAATTCGGAAAGAAAGTGTTCTCGTCCCTGAGCTTGGGACTGCGGTCAGTCAATACCGCATGCCTCTTGGGCCGCTACACCCACACCCTGTGGGACACGGTCGCGGACATGCTGCCACAATGTCCAGAGGAGGCCTGGGCTAAACTCGCCCAAGCCCTTTCGGAGGGTCGAGATGCAGCGCGCTATTCCATCCGGTGTGGGCTGGCTATCACGGACTCACTGGGCAGAGCGATGGCAACGACGGTGGCGGTTCGACGCTACGCCTGGTTGAGGTCCGCCAACTTTTCGGCCAATGTCCAGGCCACACTCCTGGACATGCCGCTTGATGGCCGTCGCCTATTTGGCGACAAGTCAGACCATGCGCTTGAGCGTTTTAAGGACTCCAGGACTACAGTCACATCCTTGGGCCTCTCGGCCCCACGCCAGCAAACGGGTGCCTTTCGCTCCTTTCGTGGCCAAGGAAGGGGCGCTCCAACACGTGCTGCCAACCACGCACCGCAGACTGCTAACAGCGCGGTGGCGGCCGTGTAAACCGCCGTGGCGGCGGTCGGGGACAATGACGAGGCCAGTCCACACCTTCTCCTGCAGCACCTCCCTCAAAACCCTCCTAGTCCGTGCTTTCAGGCCCATGTGACACCAGTGGGGGGCAGGGTTCGCCATCACCTCTTCCACTGGCGCATTGTCACGTTGGACAGGTGGGTGCTGCAAATCGTCCGAAGGGGCTACTCCCTCACCTTCGAGACGACCCCTCCAGGCATGCCACCGCAATTCAACCGCATGTCGGGGGATCACTTGCAACTTCTGCAAGAGGAAGTTACGGCCCTTCGAGCGCGTTCCTGGGCCAGAAGTAGGGTGTGGTTGTTACTCCCACTACATTCTGGTACCCAAGAAGGGCAAAGGGGGCCTACGCCCTATCTTGGACCTACAGAATGTCAACGGCTTCCTCTGGAAGGAGAAGTTCAAGATGCTGACTTTGGCTCAGGTCTTAGCTGCCCTGGCCCCTGGAGACTGGATGGTAGCGTTGGACTTGCAGGACGCTTATTTTCACATCCCCGTCCTGCCGGCCCACCGGCGTTACCTGCGGTTCACGGTAGGCCACAAGCACTTTCAGTTTACCGTACTCCCCTTTGGCCTTACCAGCGCCCCACGGGTGTTCACGAAAGTGATTGCGGTGGTCGCAGCTCATCTGCGCAGGTTAAGGGTGTCAGTCTTCCCCTACCTCGACGACTGGTTGTTGAAGGCGGGCTCGCCCCAGACAGTCGTCAGCCACCTCCTGACTACGGCTGATCTCCTGCACCTGCTGGGGTTCTCCATCAATGTGCCGAAGTCACACCTGTGTCCCTCTCAGAAGCTCCTCTTCATCGGAGCGGTTCTAGACTCGGCGCAGTTTCGGGTTTATCCTTCCGAACAGCGGGTTCGGAATATTCAGGCTCTGATTCCGATCTTTTAGCCTTTATCCCGAGTCTCGGTCAGGTTGATGCTGCGGCTTCTGGGGCTGATGGCCTCCTGCATCCTTCTGGTGCATCACGCCCGGTGGCGGATGCGGGCTCTGCAGTGGGACCTGAAGTTTCAGTGGGCCCAGCATCAGGGCAACTTGTCCGACTATGTCTTGATCTCAGAGGTCACTGCAAGATCCCTACCCCAACCAGAGCACGTAGTTGTGTCGGACGCGTCCCTCCAGGGCTGGGGGGGGCCACACGGGAGAGGCGGAGATCAGAGGCCTCTGGTCTCCGGCAGAGTCCCAACTCCACATCAACCTTCTGGAGGTGCGGGCGATCCGACTTGCACTGAAGGCATTCCTCCCCTCTGTCAGGGGGAGTGTAGTGCAGGTGTTCACGGACCACACCACCACCATGTGGTACTGCAACAAACAGGGTGGGGTGGGGTCGTGGACCCTATGCCAGCAGACTCTGCGCCTCTGGTAGTGGCTGGAACATCAGGGCGTGACCCTGGTGGTTCAACACCTGGCAGGTTCTCTGAACGCCAGGGCGGACAAACTCAGCCGTCGGTGCATGATGGATCACGAATGGCGTCTGAAATCGGAAGTGGCACAAGGTCTCTTTCAGCAGTGGGGAGAGCCTTGGTTAGATCTATTCGCCACAGAAGAGAACGCACAATGTCATCAGTTTTGCGCGTTGGAATTTCCAAGGCGGCACTCTCTCGGAGACGCTTTTCGTCGCGAGTGGAGTTGCGGTCTATTGTGCGCCTTTCCGCCTATACCACTTCTGCCCAGAGTGCTGAAGAAGATCAGGCGCGACCGGGCCCAGGTTATCCTTGTGGCTCCGGACTGGGCATGAAGATATTGGTATCAGGAGCTACTCAGAATGTCTGTCGATCCCCTGATTTGTCTGCCTCTTCAGGAGAACCTTCTGTCGCAGCAGCAGGGGACAGTCCTCCACCCGAACGTGTCCAGTCTCCACCTACAAGCTTGGAGATTGAGCGGCGACAGTTGAGGCCATTTGACTTGCCTCCTGAAGTCTGTAATGTCATTCTGGCAGCCAGGCGTCACTCCACAAAGTCGGTATACGCCTGCAGGTGGAACAGATTTGTGGCATGGTGCACAGCAAAGGCTGTGGATCCACTCTCTGCCCCCCTTTCTGAGGTTCTCCTCTTCCTTCTTTCTCTTGCCCAGCAGGGCTCTGCTCTGGGCACTATCAAGGGCTACCTTTTGCCCTTTCCGCCTTCTTAGGCTACCTGATCAGCCATCTTTGTTCAAGTCCCCAATTGAAAATAGGTTTTTGAAGGGCATCACACACGTTTCCTCCTGTTCCTTTCGTGATGCCCCAGTGGGACTTGAACCTTGTACTTACTTACCTAATGTGTGCTCCCTTTGAGCCGCTCCATAACTGTCCTCTCCGTCTTCTTACTTTGAAGACTGCTTTCCTGGTTGCCATCACCTCTGCCAGGAGAGGGAGTGAGCTCCAGGCTCTTTCTTCCACACCTCCTTTCCTCTCTGTCCATCCAGACAAGGTTATGTTGCAGACGAGACCGTCTTTCCTGCCCAAGGTTGTCACGGCCTTCGACATCGGGCAGTCCATCACCTTGCCCACCTTCTTTCCGCCTCTGCATCCCTCGAAAGAGGAAGAGAGGCTCCACCGTCCGGACCCAAAACGTGCGCTCTCTTACTATCTGGATCGCACACGCCAGTTCCAGGTGGATGACCAACTCTTTGTTGGTTACGTGGGTGCCAAGAAGGGACGGGCGGTGCACAAGCAGACCATCTCTCGGTGGATCATCTTGTGCATCCAGGCATGTTACTCCTTGGCTAAGAAGGAACCCCCTGTTGGGTTGAGGGCTCATTCCACTCGGGCCACGGCGACTACGACTGCCCTGGGCCGAGGAGTGCCCTTGCAGGACATTTGTCAGGCAGCTACGTGGGCCTCGCTGCACACGTTTGCGAGACACTACTGCCTGGACAGCCAAGTCTGGAGGGATGGCTTCTTTGGTCGTCCCGTCCTCCAGGACTTTCTGGTGTGATAATTGGTTCGCAGACCCACCACCGGGGTTGGTATTGCTGGCGTATCTATTCTAAGGTAAGGAATCTATCACTAACGTGTCTCTTTCAGATGCACAAGTTACTACGTGTGTAATGATATATCTGTAAGAGACATTAGTTAGTGATAGATTCCTTACCGACCCACCCATCCTCCCTGTTCTGCGAACCGATATCTAGGGTTAAGGTCATCCCCTTTCAGGGCCCTAGTATCATGGCACCAGTGTTGGTTCTATCATGGCTCTGCGTATCTGGCGCGGAAAAGCGTTGTATCAGAACTGACGTCAGCGCGCGAGGGCGGCGTCTAAGTACTCCGACGACGTCATTCCAGCGCTAACGACGCCGACGACGGACACTGAGCCGCGGAGGGCGCCTGCCGGCGCGCAGGGGTATTGCTACGCAAAAATTTCCAGTCTGACGCCTGGGGATATTCTAAGGTAAGGAATCTATCACTAACTAATGTCTCTTACAGATATATCGTTACACAAGTAGTAACTTGTGCATTAGAGTGATGTGGTGGTGTCCCAGAGTGATGTGGTGGTGTTCCATTGTGATGTGGTGGTGTCCCAGAGTGATGTGGTGGTGTCCCCGAGTGATGTGGTGGTGTCCCTGAGTGATGTGGTGGTGTCCCTGAGTGATGTGGTGGTGCCCCTGAGTGGTGCCCCTGAGTGATGTGGTGGGGCCCCTGAGTGATGTGGTGGTGTCCCCGAGTGATGTGGTGGTGCCCCCGAGGGATGTGGTGGTGTTCCCTAGTGATGTGGTGGTGTCCCTGACGGATGTGGTGGTGTCCCTGAGTGATGTGGTGGTGTCCCCGAGTGATGTGGTGGTGTCCCTGAGTGATGTGGTGGTGTCACTGAGTGATGTGGTGGTGTCCCAGAGTGATGTGGTGGTATCCCTGAGCAATGTGGTGGTGTCCCTAAGTGATGTGGTGGTGCCCCTGAGTGATGTGGTGGTGTCCCTGAGTGTTGTGGTGGTGTTCCTGAGTGATGTGGTGGTGTTCCTGAGTGATGTGGTGGTGTCCCTGAGTGATGTGGTGGTGCCCCTGAGTGGCGCCCCTGAGTGATGTGGTGGTGTCCCTGAGTGGTGCCCCTGAGTGATGTGGTGGTGTCCCTGAGTGATGTGGTGGTATACCTGAGTGATGTGGTGTGTGAGGGTGAGGGTGTGTGGGCGTGTGAGGGGGTGAGGGTGTGTGAGGGTGAGGGTGTGTGAGGGTGAGGAGGTGTGAGGGTGAGGGTCCGAAGTAAATGGTGGCAAGGCAGACATCATAAGACAGAGAGAAGAGACTGTGTTGGTCAGTTTCAGAATCAGGAGGGGCAGAGTCAGCACAGTCTGCGAGGGATCGACATGTCTAGAGGCAAAGCACAGCGGATGTAGCATTGTAGCTAGCAAGTTGAGTGTTTTCAAGCTGAGTGTCCCTAGAGAGATGGCAACACAGCAACAGCATTTGAGGTGCAAGGCTACTGTAAACAAGCACAGTAGGCTTTCACTTTCGTCCAGAAACAAGCTCTCGGCATTGCTGTGTCGGGAGGGGGTGGGCGGGGGAGAAGCAGCCTTTGAAGTCTGATGCCGAGGCACAGACAAATGGTGGTGTGTTATGTGGCTGGCTCTGTGCACGTGCATAGATCACATGAACAGTATGCGATACGCAACCGTTTTGGTAGACTGTTCTTTTCCAGTTACTATAATCTCGCTGGAGCAATGCGCAAGCGCATTGGCTCAGGCGAGAACTAAAAAAGCACTGGCAAAGCCAATAGGTCTCAACAGTAAAAAGGTCGAACTGCTGGGTGTGCCACGCTTGTTTGCACTGGCGTGACTTAGTGTCAATAGGCCACCAATGAATCACGACGGAAAAGGGGATTACAAAATATCAGCAAGTGTGGAACAACACAGGCGCCTCTTGCTAAATGCACACAAACGTGTTTTCATCAGCAACCATCATTGTATGGCCATGTCCATCAATGAAAAGCAATTAAAAATGTCTACCAATGTGTACGTATTGTGCGTATGTATAGCAATGCATGAGTGAGACCTTTTCTTTCTCTGCCGCAGTCCTTATTTTCGAGTGTACTGCGCTGAGTAGAAGATTTTGGGCAAGATGTCCGAATAATAGTAATAGCGATTACCAAATAGCAATTCTTTGCAAATACCTGTTTGGTATTTGCTATTACTAATGTACAAAGGGGTTATTTAGCCCCTATTCCCTAAATAGTGCTTTGTAGTGGATTGCAATTAGACCCGCCTCATGAATATTAATAAGGTAGCAAAACCAAAGGGGATGATGGACGGAGTGTTGAACATGCAAGCACTCACCCCAGTCAACTGATCTGGGTTTAATCTATCATCATTCTTTAGCTCACTTTGGCAGTTCTGGCAGACTGTACCCATGAGGCACAGGTTCAGACAGATTTGCATTTGGCCATATCTGAACTGGAGTGGCGGAGTAAGCTAAAGAATGAAGATCGATTAAACCCAGATCAGTTGACTGGGGGTGAGTGCTTGCAATGTTCAACATCATCCCCTTTAGTTTTGCTTTGTTCGCCCAGAAGTTGGCAGGGTATGCCCAGACATGGGTCTATTGCACACTTTGCCAATAGATTCAAGCTAGCCTGGCTGATGACGACTGATTAGCCAGAAACCGGTCCCAGGATGCTTGTTTCCAGTCCGGGGAAGACATGGCTTGGCAGTTTGGGCTGGACTGTTCCCATGAGGCACAGGGTCAGACTGATTTGCATATGGCCATGTCTGACCTGGGGTGGCGGAGTGAGCTAAAGCATGATGATGAATTAAACCCAGGTCAGTTGACAGGGTGTGAGTGCTTGCAATGTTCAACACTCCGTCCATCATCCCCTTTGGTTTCGCTTCATTAATAAGGTAGGTCATAATTTGTGACCCACTATGATTGAATACCATCACTTCAAACGCAGCCCATTTCACTTCAAGGAAAATGGTCTATGTTTAACAAGAAAAAATTGAAACGTTTACGTTTCATTTTTAAGAGTAGACAGTGGTCCCGTGGACAACTGCTTGCAGTTTAAATATATTTTCTTCAACATCAAAGGCAAAGTGGTCTCTTGGGGACCCCTTATAATTTGCTAATTGGTTTCCATCAACTCTGAGTTGGTGGTAAAGAGCAAACAGCAGCTGCTCCTGCGCTAAGGCAGGGGAGTGTCACCCCACTGCTTTCAGCAGTGCAAAAAAAGGAAAAATAAAATGATAATTAAATAATTTTATTATCATTTTATTTTTCCCTGCTGAGGCAGTTTTGTGGGGCAGGGCTAGAGTGGGGTGAGTGGGGTAGGAGTGGTTCGGGCACTTTTTAAATGTGCATCACAGTTTGGCCAGCTATCTTGAGCTGGCCAGTTATGCAAACTTTGCATGTTCTCCACTAGGCTGTAATACAGCCTGGGTGGAGAACATGCACAGACTCAGAGTCCCCGCCTGAGCGCTCAGACCAAGTATGACGCTGCGGTCATGGTGACAGCAGCATTGTGATTGGCTTAGGGGAGCCTGTGTACTTTCTGATTCTGTCCCGAACTCGCAGTGAAGGGAAGCAGAGGAGAGACACAGCCGGCCAAAGAGGTACATGATTTTTTATTTCTATAGCCCACCAGCCTCCCCCGCCCGCAACCCTCCGAATCATGCCAGCCGCCACTGAGTGAAAATGTATTGCGACTGCATGTCGGCAATAAAACATTCATACATTGCAATGTGAATCGGTATTTTGAAGGGAGGCACTAAACACTACCCTTCCAAATACCGTTTCGTAAACCCATATTGCGATTCAGTAACAGGGTATTTTGGCTTTTGTACATTTGGAAATTCCTTTTTGCATTTGGAAATGGCTCAATTTGTGAATTGGGTCATTTATGACCTCAAAAAGTCTTAGTACATCTTGCCCCTTATGGTTATTTAGCAAATTACAAAATGCGGGCGACTCTACTTATCATTGAAGATTTAATATCGATCTGCACTTATGTTAAACCCACAATATTGTGAAGAACTATTACTGAAACATTTCATATTCCTTTTTATTCGTTTTAAATCCAACAACGTTTTCTCTTGTAGACCGTGATCATTGTTTTGTCATGAGGGAAAATCAGGAAAGTGACTACAAGAACGTAGAAATCATACAAAATGTTTATTTTATTCTGTGTCAAATCAAATATTAAATGCACCTTCATTGCATCCATAGCTGTTTATCAGGCAGCATGCACATCCTTAAAATTTCACATGGTGCTTGTAACAAAGGTACATCTATCTAACTAAGCATTCAAGGTGTCCTTCTCGGAAGGGATTTACCTCGGCTTTTACAAGCTCCGGGGCTTTCTTTGATTTCAAGAATATATGACTGTGTCATTTTGCAAGAGTATGTTGTAGAAGCTCTACAAATAGACCTTTCACAACGTGCAGAAATGCTGCTTGCTCAAATAATAACCCAAATGGCATCACCGTACACTGAAAATAGCATATGGGTTCAGGGAACACAGACACCACTTGAATTTTACCCAATTATCACGTCAATCATAGAAAGGAATACCTTATTTCCAAGCTTCCTATCGCTTCAAGCTTAATGCTCATGCTTTGCCAAACTGCATGTACTGTCTTGGTCTCTATATAATTTAACAGGGTTGTTCTAGTAATGTTTTACCCTTTATACGTCTTTAGCACTATACACATTAAAGTTGTATGCTTTTTTTCTTTAAGTGCCACTGTCTTCACTCCTTGAGATGACCTTGCAACTATGCGGATTCCAAACATGTCCTACCATCCAGCACACATTGCCCTCAATCCCCCCAACAGAACTGCATGACACCTTGTAATATCCGACTAGATCATGGGGCCATGCACTGCCCAGCTTTAGTGTGCCACCACCAGGAGGTGCCAAATAATACTTAAAGTCAATATGGTTTCTTTCCTCTTAGGGCCACATGCATCAAGCTAAAAACCGGTCGCAAACGGGCAGATTCTCAGAATCTGCCCCTTTGCGACCGGTATTTTTGCATTTGGGATGCATCATCCCAAATGCAAAAATCGCAATTTAAGGAATCTCTAAATTGAGATTCCTTAAATTGCGATTGCATTTAAGGAATCCCAAATTGAGATTCCTTAAATGCAATGCATCAAACTAAAAAAAAATAGCGATTTCGCTAATAGGAGTAGCAAATTACCATGAAGTTGAACTTCATGGTAATTTGCAAAAACTTTGAAAAATGCACTTTTGTGCATTTTTCAAAGTTTCATGTTGTGCGCACACATGCCCTAAGGCCATGTGTGTGTGCAACATATGTGCACAGATCAATTTCAGGGGTGCAACAGGGTGTCCTTTGGACACCCCTGCACTCTTGCAATTGCATTCTCAATTTACGATTCTCTAATTGAGAAGCGCAAATTGCGAATGTCTTCCCATTCATTCCTATGGGCCTCTAGGCCCATAGGAATGAATGGGGAGCTAATCCTTAATTGCGACGCGCAAATTTGTGAGTCGCAATTAAGGAATAATAAGAAATCGCAATTTTTTTATCGATTTCTTGATGCATAGCCTTTTGCTATTCCTTATTAGCGAATCCTTATTTTTCGCTAATAAGGAATCGCAAATGGCATTATTGATGCATGTGGGCCGTAGTGTATGGGGATTCCTCCTGCTGCAAAATGCAGTTTTACCTGGAGCCCTGCCGTGTACTTTCTTACTGTTAGAACTATATCAAAATTAGTGGCATCTATATTCTATTTACTTTTGCATACTTAATCAAGATGTTAGTTTTGTTCCATCAACTGCTCATACCTCATCAGCCTTTTGTCTAGTTCTTTAGGGAATATCTCTAAATAGGGTAGACAGTCTTATGCTTGCGGGGACATAGGCGATGCGCATCACTCCCTGTCAGACATGTGGACTGTCCACCAGGATCTGAATGACCCCTTTGGTCTTGTTCTCCTTTTAGCCCAAAATGAAACAATTTATCTCTCTTTGAACTAATCCAAAACAAAAACAACAAGACTCTGATGGACTTGGATGGACATTATTTTGGCTGCTCTAGCTTAAGCAGTATACATTTTAACGAATAGTACTTGAAGTTCCAGAAAGTCTACTAAAATAATGGATTACCAAAACAAATCTGTAGGACAGAAAACAACTCTACCTAAAATGGCTTTAATAAGTAACAACATCACCTGATTATAATAAATATTTTGTGATAAATATATCAGTCTTTGCTGCTAGAATGTAATGAAATTACTAAGGTGTCTTCAAAATCATTAGGAAAAGGAGTAAAGTAACTTCAATTCAAAATGTTTCAATTATACTATTGACTTTAATCACTTAAGCAGCAATTTCATTAATAAATGGGACTATATAAGACAACGTCATGTTGAGACTGCTAAAATGTCATACCTTCTGAAACCCAAGGGTGATAATTTTGCTTCCGCCTCCTTCTCATTCAAGCCCGTTATGGAAGAGCTAATTGGAAACATATTGATCCGTTTCAAAGTCTCTGTTTCCCTTACTGACTGCTCCAGTTTAGCGTTTTAGGGAAAGGGCCCTCATCTTTGATTCTCCTACAACAAATCGGATTAACAGGATTAATCGGAGAGGAGTTGGCTTAACGGCTAGGGCGCTTGACCTCGGACCTGGAGAACTGAGTTTGAGTCTCGGTAACGACACCAAAAACCTCCTGTGATTCTGGGCAAATCACTTAATCTCCCCGTACCTAAAATGAATGTGTGTCCTCATGTAACGTAACATATAACGTAACTGGTGCTATGTAAAGCGCTCTGATACCCGATTCGGTTTGGGTCTAGTTCGCGCTATATAAAACCTGCAAAAAAAAAAAAAACTGTTTCGTATCTAATCTTTATAATGGGGTTTAGTGGATCATCAACTGCAATGCCAGACAACTATTGCTATTAGGTCAAAGGTCCTAGGTTTTAAGATCTAAACATAGGACTCAACTTTTGGGATGATGACCTTAATACACTGAAAGATGGATAGAAATGCATTTTCAGAAGATAGGATGGCCCACATTCTTCTCGGACAAACCATTACTCATTTATAGGACTCAATAAGATATGCATGTATTCCTATCTCCAGTTCTACATATGATTCAACCAAAATAATTCAATAGTGACACCTTATAATCAGTTGTTTTCAATATACAGAAGTTGGTGTCAGAAAATGTTCTCCAATGTAACGGTATTAAGGTAGGGCTTATATTGCAGAGTAAGAGATTTAGATCTAATCTAACCACTCTTCAACTTCCAACCTTCAGCAACAAGAAGAATTTAGATGTCCTTCTTAATGCATATTTTCCACCATCTCTCAAATAGTGGTTGTAACCCTTGCTGGCTTCAACCAGCTCAGAAAATTGAGAGGTGTACATTTTTACTCAGCTCACAGAGCCTTGGTTGTGGGATGGCTGTCAATTTCTGCTTTAGCATTTACAACAATCTTTATGGTTTTTTGAAAACTTCCCAGATAAATAGGCAATTAAAGGTGCAAAGTGCAACTGTATAACTCATTGTAAAATTGAAGACATTGGTGTAGAGTACCTCAGCCAAAAAGGCCATTCACTTGATTCCTGTTCAAAACAATCTGGTTTGAGATAAGGTGCCTGAATATCCTGGCTCCTTTACACCTTATTGAGATAGGTCCTCATGAATGTCCAGGTAAAAATCCCAGTGAGACATAAGTTATCTTCTGAATGCACAGCTAGCGTAGACAAATAAGTTCCTTACCTTTGGTAATACTCTTTCTGCTGGATACTTCATTTGACCACAGATTCCTCATCTTTAGAATATTCCCCAGATTCCAGACTGGATCAAGGAAGTTCTCACAGCAGTGCTCCTGCACGCCACTAGGTGATGTCATGTGGCTATACATTGGGTTTTTTTCTCCTGAGAAGTGACGAGGCAGAGCCGCGTTTGAGCACCACCACTGTGCGTCAATGCTACTTTCTTTCATGAATCTTTCCATGCCATTGGACGAGTAGTGCAAAGTAACCGAAGATACTAATGAGAAGATCTGCAATTTGCGACCTATTTTTGGATGAACAGAAGAGATCACTGCACAAAACTGGAAGTTGGGAGGGCAGTGAGGAATCTTATGTTAGAAAGTTCAGTAAGTTACATAATCTTCTGATAAATACTTCTAATTGCAGATTTATCACTTTTATAATAGATATGTGTGCACTTATGCCTTCGTCGTTGCCTGAAAAATGTCAAGGACTGGCACTCTACTTTCCATTGCTGTGGTGGAAGCCTGGCTCTGGTAGAGTGAGCCCTTAGTACTTCCGGAAGCTGCTATATGGTGAAATGCATAGCAGTTCCTAGGGAAACAGAATATCCACCTAGACAGAGTCCTTTTCTGTACCACAGAGACCAATCCTAAACAGAGAGGCTGAGGCAATACACTATTGCACCTAACACTTTAGTGGGGTGGATTAACAATAGCGTGAAGGGGTGCACAAAACCGGAAGATCAGCCCACTTCAACTTCCATTCAGGAAAATTAAACTTTTACAAATTCAGATGGCCCAAAACCACAATTCTGTCAGTGTATGGCAGACTTCATTCATGAATTTATGACAACAATTTTCCGTGAAGTTAGTTTTACACTGAGTCATCTGGAATTAAACGTGGCCGTGTCATTTCATGCAACAAGTCCTGTGGCTGGATGGTTCCAACCCCGAGTCTAGAATTTCTACATGGGAAGATTGATAATTCTTGAATCTTCTGAGTCAGTAGGTTCGCAAATGAGGGAACGCGCCATAGGACTAGCTTCTCATTTGCGAACTTGCTGACTCACAAAATTCAAGTATTCTCAATCTTCACAAATTGAAAATGTATGCTAGAACCATACAGCCAGAAGAATTGTTACATGGGATGGCATGTCCACTTTTAATTCACGAGGAATCGGTAAAAAACTCACTCCAGGGAAAATCGGTGTACAATCAATTTCATGATAATTTTCTATTGTCTTTCTGAGAAGGATCAATATATAAAGCCCTGAAGAAGTACATAGTGATGAAACACGTTGGATACATTTGAAATGAAGAAGAGAATGTTTTATTAAAAATAATAAGAGAAGAAGAATGTGAATAAAGAAGGCTCTTCTAAACTAACTTGACAGAGTGTGTGGACTAATATAATAATAATAATAATAATATAATTATTTATTGTTTGATTACTTAAAATCTTACAATATAGCGAATACATGTACAAATAGTTTTAAAAACGTTAACAAAACAGAGTTTGTGGACTACATATAACATCTGTATTGAAATGTCATGAATGAAGTCTGCCATACACTGGCAGAATTGTGGTGCTGGCCATCTGAATTTGTAAATTTGTCCGTACCACCTCAACTTTCTTTGCCCCAGAGACCCCTAATCAATATGCTGATCATTCACCTGATGGTCTCTGGTGTGATTGATGTAGAAGTTTAACACTTTTGTGGGGTCAAGCCAATGTAATCTCACCTCAATTGGGAGGGTGATGGATCGACCAACATGAAAAGTGATCACAACTTTCAGCAAGAAGTCCATCCTGTTCCTCTGCACCAGTTTGAAGAAATGTTGAAGAGGTGGTTGCACTGAGAGAGCCTGGAATTCACTCATGCCCCAAGCTGAAGTGATCATGACTTTCTTTGAGGTAAGAAGATGCAAATAGCAGCTGTACATCAGTTCAAAATAAGTGCACATGAGGAATGGCAAGACCAAATTACGTTCCAACCATGGCATCACAAATGGTTTGGAAGGCAACATGTGGGTCAAACCTTTAAGTAAACTCATCACTACAGGTGATTTAAAATAGGGTGATTGTTCTGGTGAATGCAAAGGGGCCAAAAATCTATCATTAATAGTGCACATTGTAAGGCTATGATGAGCTAAAGAAAAAAACAAATAAAACATCTGACAGCTAGCTTTTCAAATGGGTCTGTCCTGCAGATGCTACACCAGAGGACACATTTGTCCCAGCCGCTGGTGTAAATAGACTTTGTGGCTGGGCGCCTGAAAGCCACAATGACATCCACAACAATGATGGGCAAATCAAACTCCTTTGACTGATGCCACTCAATCTCCACACGCAGAGCTGTGGATTGTGGAAGATTAGGTAGAGAACCCTACCCTGCTGCTGCGATAGAAGACCCTTCAAAAGTGGTGGCCTAATCTGAAGGCAGACTCACATGCTCTGAAGATCCAGGCACCACACTCTGCGGGCCCAATCGAGAGCCACTAGGATGAGTTAGTGGCAGTGGTCCCTGATTTTCTTCAGAAATCTGGACACGAGATGCAGAGGCGGGAAGGCATACATGAGTCCTAGGTTCCTCTCCAGTGTAAAAGCTTGTGCTAGAGAGAGCCTTCCAAGGCGCAGAGCCTCCTAGCACTAGACTCAGGGCTCTATGGTGTTGTCTGTGGTATTCTGTACCGGCCTCCCCTTGAAGGATAGTGGGAAGTTTTTTAACATTAGATGAATGGCTCACAACTCCAAGACTGATCTGGAAACCTGGTTCTATATCTGTCTATATCTGTCTTGGAGGTGTGAGCCATGTATCTGTTGTGAACAGCCTTCTTACTTCTAACTTCTTACTTCTTGGCTCATAACCTCTTACAGATGATCACCCAAAGCCAGCAGTGATGCATCCTTCATCACTTTCAGCTCTGAGTGGGGAAATGAGAGGTGTCTACTGTTGCTTAGGTTATGGTCAAAGAACCACCACTGCAGATCATTTGCAGTCTCCTATAAAACCTGGATAATATCCAACAGGCTTCCTTGGTGTTGGGCCCACTGAGACTTAAGGTCCTACTGCAAAGTGGACATTTGCCACCTGACAAAATTAACAATCAGGATGCATGAGGCCAACCGGTCAGGAAACCTCAAACCTGCCCTCACCAAGATCCAAGACCAAGGCTGAAACATCAGCATCATAGTCAGAAGATCCTGTACATGTAAAGGATGAATGGCTCCTGTAAACTAAATCTCTCAAAAGAAGTTAGGAGTGACTTCATTACTTGACTGAGAACCTCACTTTCTAGGGATGCTAGCTTTTTTTCGAGTTGGGCTATGACTGAATATGGCGAGCCTGTCTTCAATATCCAGTAGAGGTAAATGAAAACTGGAATCAGTTACCTCAAAACAAGGGTGCCATCACTTTCCTGAACAAATAAGGGGCATTGACAAGGCCAGAGGGGGCATGGCAAACTCAAAAGGTACTTGAACTATCCTGAACAGCAGGCAACTTCTGTGGAACTACAGAATGGGTACATGAATTTACGCGTCCTGCAGGTCCAAACCTACCATCCAATTGCTCTGTGAGAGGAAGTGGTATTTGGTAAGAAAGGAATGGAATCGCATAGCCTTGTTGAAATATTTGGAGGACCCATCTGTCTGATGTGATGGATTGCTACCCCAAGAGAAAGTATTGGCTCCTGGCTCCCATAGGGAATTTGTGAGCATCTAAGGGCTAAGTAAAATTGACAGGCTTCTAACTCCACAGGGCGAGAATGGCTGGCAAGATCGATGCCCCTGGTCACTTGTCTAATACATGTCCCTGGCCATGAGAGGGCTGAGGTGAGTGGAGCGGCAGCAGGAGTTCACATCACTGTCTGTATATCACCCATCTGGAGTAGCCTCAGAAGAGCCAAACCGTATGGGGAAATTGCCTGATAGTACCAAGAGACCCAAAGAATGCACAGTGACCCAACTTTCCCTGAAGCATTCTAAGGCAGAGTCAGCTTTTTCACTGAAATAGGCAGGATCCATCAAAAGACATATCCATAAGCAATGCCTGTACATCTCCTGATAAACCTGTGGACCACATCCATGCATGGCAACGAAGCACCACACTAGTTCCAACTGCTCAAGCAGCAATCTGTAGTATTCGAGCCTGCATGAATTATGAATTTAGCCATATCCTGACCAGCTTGATTGGTTTGTACAAAGGAGGCTTCCAGGACTCCTGGCAAGATCTCACTGGCTATGTCCTAGAGAGTGTGTGTATGTCGGCCTAATAGGCAAACCTTGTTGAATGATCTCAAGGCTAGTTTGGCCGAAGAGAATATTTGTCTTCCTAGCACTGTAATACTTTTTGACTCCCTGTCCAGGGGAATTGTGGGTGGATGAGTTAGGGTTCACCTTGCTGGTGGGAGTGTGGAAAATCGTATAAGGGAATCAGGGTCACCCAGGGCCGGTCTGCTGCTTCTGGCCAACTGCTTGTTCACCAGAAGGCCAGAGCAAGGATTAGACAATGTGCCCTCATGTTAAAAAGGTCACGGACAACTGATGAACAAAGATCCTTAAGTATTGCCCGGCGGTGTTGCCACTTGAACCCACAGAATATTAACCAATGAAGAGGCAGGCGCTGGAGACGGGAAGGCAGGAAACAAGGTTTATTCTCTCCGGAGGAGAACACATCAGTTCGGACAGCAAGTATCGTCACGAGGTGCTCTAACCGCATCTCTGAGGCCTGGCCTTTTATACACATTTTCATCATCTTTATTGCAGGCAACACATCTTTGTAATGCTTTGAAGTATGAAAGGACATCCTCCGAATCTCCCCTTCAGGCCCGTTCCCACACACATTTACAGTTGAAGTCCCCACCCCGGTTACAATAGGTGATGATTATCGCGCAGCTGGACATTCCGCCGACTCACGGAATGTGGGGGTTTGATCGGATCTCATAGGGCGGGGGCTTTGATCAACTCAGGGGTCCTTTGATGAGGGAAGCTTTCTACTGTATGGGGAGGGGCGAAAAACAGTATCGGCAGAGCTAGGTGTCGGCCTGGGAACGAGGAAGACAAACGGGCACACAGGAAAAGGGGGTTTTGTATCAAAGGGCCTGGGACCATGAAAGGAATGAAGGGAGGTGTCGCACTGGGAACAGGATGGGGCTCTGAGGCAGAGCTGCGCTGAAGAGGGGTTTATGACCCAAGGCATGCGAGAGCGGGGGGGGTTTGTCAGCGTGCGGGCTTTGCGAGGGCGAAGGGCTATGCTGGGGGCCAGTGGCGTGCGGAGGGTGGTTCTGATCGAGGCACCTAAAATGGCAGGTGCACACGACAAAAGTGTGGCATCCGGGGAAAAGGCAAGATGGCGCAGATAATGTTTATCAAACCGTACTAATTTTCCACAGTCCTCCCTTTAACATATCTGGCCAACTTGCCTATTCAATGTCAATCTTCATCAAATTCCTAACCTCGACATCATACAAAGCTCCCATGCGTTCGTTTCCAAAGTCCACAGTCTTAGGGCAAATACAGTTTGCACATAATGAACACAGGGGTGGCAGACATTGGATTCCTAAGCATAGACCACATATTACAACTACAGGAATCAGGATAATGGTGAACAGTCTCCAACCCCAGGTCTTAACAGTGTTCCAGAACCAACCACCAAGCGACCACTCTTCCTGATCCTGGTGGACTTCTGAAGAGAGTCTGTGAAGATGTTCGATGGCTTTGTACACTGAGGGCGAGTTGTTCGGTATGTATGTACAGCAACGGGACCCAATAATGCGGCATGCTCCACCACGGTCCGCAAGAACCACATCTAGGACAAGGCGGTTCTGGAGGGCCACCAAGCGGACCGCTTGGAGTTCGGCGGTGTTGTTAGCAAAAATACCAGCTGTGATGTTCATCGTTGTCTCAACTGCCTGAGTCAGATGTCGGATGGCACGGCTGTTTGCCATCGGGCCCCAAAGAGGAACAAGTCCCTTCATAGCATCGAGGAACTGCGCTCCAGTTGAGTCGGCCTGCTCAATGTCCTTGGCTCGTTTTTGTCTATGGTGATTCGCTGGGGCCACAGAAGTCGGAGGAAGGATGAAAGAGATGAAACAAGTGCCCCCCCAGCCTTTGGGGAGCCAGGCGTAGGCTTTTGTGCCACAGACGAAATACATGTTTGGGGACGACACAAAGGAAGGTGGATCCATGGAGTCCAAAGTTCTGGTAAAACGGCGAGCACTGCGACCCACCAGCTATGTCCCAAGTCCTTCTATGCACATGTGGCCAGTGACGTTGATGACCGACAGGGCTACA
Source organism: Lissotriton helveticus (assembly GCF_964261635.1). Classification (NCBI taxonomy): domain Eukaryota; kingdom Metazoa; phylum Chordata; class Amphibia; order Caudata; family Salamandridae; genus Lissotriton; species Lissotriton helveticus. The sequence continues at coordinate 1,834,629,705 of NC_136068.1, read as the reverse complement.
GTCAAGGTGGCAGCCGTTCGTTTCCGCAGGTAGGAGAAGGTGGGTCTGGTTGGATTGTTGAACACCTGCATTTCAATTCACTCTTTAGCAGGGATGTCCATTTGGATTGAGTCGTTGGAGGTCTGCGGGCAGAAGTGTGTCTTTGTTCTGTTTCGCCTGACCCCGTGGGAGAAATGAGTTACGGCTTTGCTGGAGGTGGCATTGTCCTTATAGCTTTCTTGCAGGAGGATTAGCCAAGCAAGGCAGGAGCCATGAACCGAGAAGGGTGAGGGGATGAATGGTATCGAGTGTCCAGTGGCGTGGGGTAGCAACCCACAGATCCAACAGTTGGTGGCATTGGTGGCGAGATTGTGCTGGTGAAGGAGTTGTACGAAAGAGTTGTTCCAAAACTCCTTTCGCCTCTCTCTGAGTTGAGGAGAGAGCGAAATCAGATAATGTTCCTTCATGGTGGTAGGCTGAGCAGTGGTCAGGAATGTTTCGTGAGCAGGCGCATTTTCTTCCACAATCCAGAGGGTGGTCATGAGGAGAAAGCAGAAAAGGATTGCGATGAAGAGTGCAATTGTCTTTGAGCTATGGAGTCTGTCTGTTCTTGGGTTTCTGTAGTGGGTATTTCCTGCTGCCTCCATCGTCTTCTTATTTGGCGCTTCCATCATCTTCTTATCTGGCGCTTCCATCATCTTCGTTTTCAAGGTGCTCGGTAGTGGGCAGAACCACAGACTTAGTTTAGCTTCTCTCCAGGTAACCCTTGGTTGCTTTGGGTCACCGTTCTGAGATTTAACTTAGTTCGTGGTCTGCTTAGCCGAAGCTCCCTCCTTTCGCCGCAGGAAATACCCTTCTCTGGATGGCACGGTGGGATCAGAGAATCTTGAAAGTTCAAGTGCTTCGGTATCAGGATAGCAGGTTAGCGACGGTCGGTCCTTGTTCAGGAGCTCTTCTTGGTTGTCGATGTTTTCTGTCGCGGCCAGGGTCGAGGAGACCTTCTTACAGTGGTGTGCGTGCAGCCAATGCCTTTTCCCCTCCACACGAAGAGCTGTCTGGGTGGTGATTAACACTTGCCAGGGGCCCGTCCACCGGGGTTCCAGACTCTTCGACCGCTGAAAGTTTCGGATCAGCACGAAATCCCCAGGTTGGATGGCGTGACCCGGACCCCTGGAAGCATCGGGGATGGCCTGCTGCACCTGCTGATGAATGACAGACAGAGTTTCAGTCAATTTATACAGATAATCAGACATTAGGACGTCCGGGACGTCATGAATGGAAGTTGGTTTCGGTGCTGACCAGACGCAGACCGAAAACAACTTCATAAGGTGTTAAGTGATGTTTGGTGGGGGTGGAACGCATCGATAGCAATGCCAGTGGGAGGGCGTCTGGCCACTTCAGACCTGTGGTAGCCACTATCTTGGCCAGTTTAAGCTTTAGTGTGGCATTGTGTCGTTCAACAAGTCCAGCAGACTGGGGGTGGAAGACTGCGTGGAACTTCTGTGTGATGCCCAACCCCTTTAAGATGAGTTGGATGACTTCGGCTATGAAGTGGGGGCCATTATCGCTCCATAAAATACGACAAAGGCCGTAACGGGGAAAAAACTCCTTTAACAGCACTTTTGCAGTGGCCATAGCAGTGTTGTCGCGGGTTGGGTATGCTTCCACCCATTTGCTAAATGCGCATACCACAACAAGTACATATTTCAGGCCTTGGCATCTGTCTAGCTGGATGTAGTCCATCTGCAGGACTTCGAACGGGTGATCTGGGACCCCGAATCCCCCCCGGGGTACTACAGTTCCTTTCCCGGGGTTGTGTTGCAGGCATATCAAGCACTGTTGGACCAGACGTTTGGCGGAGTCTGCGATTTTATCATTGTGCCAAACTCTGGAGACAAGTTCAATCATGGGGGCTGATCCTATGTGGGCAGGGGAGTGTGCCATAGTCAGTATGGGAATCAGGTACGAGTCAGGTAGCAACCATTTGTTCGTGTCTCTTGTCCGCCAGCAGCCTTCGTCATCTTTCAACCCCACCCGTGCCCATTCAGTCAGTTCGTGCTGTGTGCTAGCCATTTGTATGTCTCTAATAGTGTTCCTAGCGTCAGTCCATTTTTCCGCTTGTGACCTGGTCACGTACATATGTGTTGTCGTCCTGTTTTCAGCTGTCGTTCGGGCAGTGATGTCAGCTAGTGCATTTCCCTGTCCAATAATGTCTGTCACCTTTTTGTGTGCCTGGCATTTGATGACTGCAAGCTTCTTGGGGAGGAGGACAGCCTCGATCAAGGCGGAGACTAGATCCCCGTGCAAAATGGGGGTGCCGTGTGAGGTCAGGAAATCCCTTTCCCTCCAAAGGAGCCCAAAATGGTGAACCACCCCGAAGGCATATTGGCTGTCGGTGTAAATGTTCGTTGTGGTTCCTGCTGCCAGAATGCAGGCTCGTGTCAGGGCGATCAGTTCTGCTGCCTGGGCAGATCGTTGCGCGATGCGGGCTGTCTCGACTACAGTTCGAGCCGTGGTGACCGCATAGGCAGCGGAAGTGGTGCCGTCGGGGAGTTTGATGCAAGAACCGTCCACCCATAGCTCCCCGTCAGGGTCAGGGAAAGCCGTGTCTCTGAGGTCAACCCTACTTCTAGTCTGTTCGTCCGTAAGAGTCACGCAGTCATGTACAGGATGCACATTGGGATCGTCCTCTGGCAAGGGTAACAGAGTGGCCGGGTTCAGTGTGGTGCATCTTTTCAGGGTGATATGGGGTGCAAGCAAAGTCAGTTCGTATCCAGTCAGTCGTGCACTCGTTAGGTGTTGTGTCTTGGTCTGGTTCAGGAGGGTGTCAACTGCATGGGGTACCAGTACCGTGAGGGAATTCGATAGTACGATCCCCTCGCTCTGTCGGATAGAGATTGCAGCAGCAGCTACAGCTCGAAGGCAGGCAGGCAAGGCTCTGGCTACAGGGTCAAGAGTGGCAGAGAAGTAAGCGCACGGTCGTTGCTTTGGGCCAATGGCCTGGGTCAGGACAGATAAAGCGCACCCCTCCCTTTCGTGAGTGTAAAGGGAGAAGGGCTTTTTGTAATCGGGGGTACCTAAGACAGGGGCCGAACAAAGGGCATCTCGTAGTTCCGTGAAGGAGGTTTGACACTCAGGGGTCCAAGGGAGTGGGGAGGGGACATCTTTACCTAGCAGAGAAAGCAGCGGTTTCACAACGAGACTAAAGTTCGGTAACCACTGTCGGCAGAAAGAGGTGAGGCCTAGTAGGGAGCGAACCTGTTTCTGGGTCTTAGGGACAGGAGTTTCGAGAATGGTTTGGATTCGATCAGGAGTGAGTTTCCTTCCCTCTTTGGACAAAAGGTGGCCGAGGTAAGTGACCTGGGGCTGGCAGAATTGCAACTTCTTCTTGGAAACCTTGTGGCCATTTTCCGCAAGGAAGCGCAGGAGTTGAATGGTGGCTGTAACTGCCAGTGGAGTGGTGTCGGCCGCCAAGAGGATGTCATCGACATATTGCCCTAACACCACTCCATCGGGTAACTGGACTTGATCCAGTTGTCTCTTGAGGGCCTGGCTGTAGATGCTAGGGCTTTCTGTGTAGCCCTGGGGTGCTCGACAGAACCTATATGAGCGCGCTTTTAGGGTGAAGCCAAAGAGATATCGGCTGTCTGGGTGGATGGGGATGGAAAAGAATGCGTTTTTAAGGTCAATGACAGTGAAGGTGGTGGCAGTAGAAGGAATCAAGGTCAGAATGGTGGTGATGTCTGAGACCACAGGGTACTGGGGTACCACCACTTTGTTGATCTCTCGTAGGTCAATGATAAAACGGTATGCTTTCTCATCTCCCTCTCCCTGTTTCTTGATGATGGGCAAAATAGGGCTGTTGCAAACGTTGCTAACCACTTCCTCTACCACTCCTGCGTCTATCAGCGATTGGATAATCTTCACCAATGCCTTCTCGCCCTCGGGCGATATCCGATATTGTGGAAGTTTCGGGAGTGTTGCATCTGGTCGGACAGTAATGTGAACCGGGTCAATCAACATGCGCCCTACGTCCGAATCCGTCTTGGCCCACAGATACGGAGGCAGAGTGTCAAGCAGGGAGGTGTCAGCATCGGTGATGGAAAACATGCGTCGGGGAGGGCAATGTCTAAGCAGAACGGGGTTGTCGTAAAGGAAAACTCGAACTCCGTCTTGAGAACATCTGATTGTCGCTCGGAAGTGTTTCAATAAATCAAGTCCCATAATGGCGTCAGGGCTATTTGAGGAAAGCAAAAACGTGGTGTCAGTGGTGTTATTTTCTACGTCAAAGAGGATCGGGGCAGACAAAGGGTTAGTGGAGGGCGTTCCATCGAAACCTGTCGATGTTATAAGTGAGCCAGACAAGGGTGCCCTTGGAATCAGTCGTTTAGATAACGCACTACGTGTTGCGCCAGTGTCTACCAGAAATGGAGACTTTGTACCTAGGACCTTAGCAGTGACGTAAGGGCCTTGCTGGTCAACATAGAGCTCGACTGGATCCCTCCCTTGCCCTTGGCTGTCCTATGCAAAGTTGTGGGCGTCATCGTAGTCAGATTGCTGGTATTGGTTCTGTCTGGGTCGATCAAACGTATTTGGTCTACCTGATCTGTCGTTAGTCGTGTCATTTGGGGGCCCTCGCTGTTGTCCCTTACTTCTCGGTCCACTTGCTACGTCCTTGGGGTCTTTGTTCCTGATTATTTCCAGAAGAATTGGGCACTGGGATTTCCAATGGCCAGTTCCTTTGCAGAAAGCACACTGGTCCTCTCTAAGGTCTGTACGTCCACTGTGGGGAGTCAGAGTGCGGTCCTGGGGGAATGCAGCCTTAGGGGCGTTTGTCTGATAGTTTCCCCGGTATTGGTCTCGCCCTATAGTCACCCCTTGCAGTTGAGCCATCATCACCCTCTCTTTCAAGTCCTTCTTCTTTTTCTCAGTTGCCCTATCGTTTTCATTTTTCTGATGTTCATAATATTGGGCCATCTGGAGGATAGCCGTAGGTTTGGAGGCTGCCCAACTACTCTCGCTAGCCTGCAGTTTCTGGGAGACCTCCGATGACAGACCCTTAACATAATTCTGGACAAACAGATGGTGTCCGGTTGCAGTGGTCATGTCCTGGCCGCTGTAATCGGAGAACACCGTTTCAAACCGGGAGAAGTATTCCGATTCATCCTCCTGGGGTTTCTGGCGACAGGCCGTTACTATCGACCAGTCCACTTTCTTTTCTGGGATCAGGGTTTTTAATTTCTGTACGATTTTATCTGGAAGGTCTAGAATGGATTTCATAGGCTTTTGTCCAGGTCCTCGTTGTTTATCGATGGTATCGAGTTGTGACCAGTTATGTCCAAACAGCTCAAGGTGGTCGACTTTCCGGATTTGCTTCCACACATCAGCTGGTAGACATAACCCGAAAAACAAGTCGATGTCAGCCAGGGTCATGATCGTTGAACCTAGGGCTGTACCCAATTCAGTGTAGAAGGCCGTGGGGTTTTTACGTAGGTCAGGCAGAGATTTCCGGAATGTCAGAATCTCTTGCCGGTCCCACGGCTGGTAGACCCAGTTGTACACTACCCTTCCCTTTGCATCTGGGTGGTTTGCATCATCGTTAGTCCCTGCACCTCGTGGTGGAACCCAGTAAGGGGCAGCCTCTCGTATCGGCATCATGGTGCTAGATTGCTCAGTTTGTGGCTCGGTCACTACGGAGGTCGTGGGTTTAGTTCCCGATTCTCGTTCAGTGAGGTGGCGGAAAACCTCAAGCGTGCGCGTAAGGAGGTCCGTCACATCACACTCGCCCTCATCCCCGATATCGACCTTCCGGTACAGAGTCGTTAGGCTCTCGGGACCTTTGTCTCGATATCGGTCCTCGTATGCGTTCAAGACATGGTAACACAGACGTACGGTAAAATGTCGTCTGACTCCCGGTATATGATTTAAACATATCCGCGATGTACTCTTCACCTTCCTTCCTTTCTACCAGTGTCCTTGCTATCTTGTCGATCCCTGTTCGCTCATCTTTGCTTAGTCTGTTTGTTCTTGCAGAACCAGCCCTTCGGGTCTCGGGGTCGTCTAACGTTGTCGTTTGTGTAGTATTTAATACAAGGGGTTCGGCCGGTACAGAGGTCATGGGGGCCGAAGCTGTGGCGGTGCCCTCGTTCGTACCTGGGGGAGGTGGGTGCTGTGTTAAGGGTTGGGAGGGGGCATATGGAGGGGGCATGTAGATGATCGGAGGACCTAACAGCAGATCATCGTTGGCTCGTTGTTTCGAGGGTAAATCAGGGTAGAGCGTGGAGGACGTTCTAACCGGACACTGGCTTGATGTTTCCCTTTCTAGTTTCTGTTTGGCTTTCTCTCTTTCCTTTATCTCTCCTTCTAGTTTCTGAGCAGCTAGGTGGGCTGCCTTTCGCAGCTCTTTTCCCAACCTACTCTCGGTTTTCTTCTTACGTTGTTCAGTTTCTTTACGCCACATGCCGAAACTATCAAGCATAGTGGGCGTTGTCTTGTTTTTACCAAGGGCTGCTTCTAGCGCGTTTATTTTGTCACCATCAAAGGATCCTATCAGTGGCCACTGACTTTCTCGATCCTTTTTCGTATATTTATGCCACAGTTTGTTATAGGCTATAGCGATCAATCCATGCTTCATGAACATGTCCTTATTAGGGGTGCCTTCCAGTGGAGCCGGATGGTTCACCTCTAATAGGCGGTCCGGGCTAAACAGGCTACCAATCAGTGGGGAGAAGACAGACATGACGGAGCACAATGGGGACAAAAAGTCAGCACTGCCTATCTTATCACTGTGTGCAAAGACTAGACAGAATATTCCTATTCTACGTTGTTTGCAGGCAGTGAATACCTCATGAACCAATATCAAATAGTCGATGTTCGGTCAAAACAATTCAGTGGGGAGAATAAATGGGCCCGCAAAGGTCTGCGTTACCTACCCTTTCACTATCTGCAAAAAGGGGGAGGGGGGGGGCCCTTTCCTGTTTGCAGACAGAGAATCTCCAGAAGACAATCTGTGAACAATAGTTCAGTTTCAAGTAATTAATCAGTGGGGGAGAAAGATAGGCGCGGCGGTTGCATTACCTATCCTCCACTGCTTGCAAAGAGAGAGCCTGTTGTTTCTCCGTTTGCAGACAGTGGATCTCCAAATGAATTAAAAAAGAGTAATACTAGTATTTTCTAAACAATTCAAATAACCATTTCGCCATTCGTCGTGTTTACACGACCTTACCCGGACCGCATGGACAGTTTCTTGTCTTCTGAATCCAGCGCCCGATCGTCCTCTTTTCTTCGTAATCCTCGCGGCACTCCTGATGGTTCCCAGTCAGGACCGTAGATCACTCGAGAGAGGTCTGTTCGGAACCAGTGAAGTTCGGATGATCGGCTGTCAGACGAGGGTCTATCGGACAGGTGCACTTCCCGATTGTTGCAGTCGTTCACTCTGTCGTCAGGACCTCTCCCACTGGATCCACGAGTCGCTGATGGGCCCCACGTTTGGGACGCCAATTGTTAAAAAGGTCACGGACAACTGATGAACAAAGATCCTTAAGTATTGCCCGGCGGTGTTGCCACTTGAACCCACAGAATATTAACCAATGAAGAGGCAGGCGCTGGAGACGGGAAGGCAGGAAACAAGGTTTATTCTCTCCGGAGGAGAACACATCAGTTCGGACAGCAAGTATCGTCACGAGGTGCTCTAACCGCATCTCTGAGGCCTGGCCTTTTATACACATTTTCATCATCTTTATTGCAGGTAACACATCTTTGTACTGCTTTGAAGTATGAAAGGACATCCTCCGAATCTCCCCTTCAGGCCCGTTCCCACACACATTTACAGTTGAAGTCCCCACCCCGGTTACAATAGGTGATGATTATCGCGCAGCTGGACATTCCGCCGACTCACTGAATGTGGGGGTTTGATCGGATCTCATAGGGCGGGGGCTTTGATCAACTCAGGGGTCCTTTGATGAGGGAAGCTTTCTACTGTATGGGGAGGGGCGAAAAACAGTATCGGCAGAGCTAGGTGTCGGCCTGGGAACGAGGAAGACAAACGGGCACACAGGAAAAGGGGGTTTTGTATCAAAGGGCCTGGGACCATGAAAGGAATGAAGGGAGGTGTCGCACTGGGAACAGGATGGGGCTCTGAGGCAGAGCTGCGCTGAAGAGGGGTTTATGACCCAAGGCATGCGAGAGCGGGGGGGGGGGGTTTGTCAGCGTGCGGGCTTTGCGAGGGTGAAGGGCTATGCTGGGGGCCAGTGGCGTGCGGAGGGTGGTTCTGATCGAGGCACCTAAAATGGCGGGTGCACACGACAAAAGTGTGGCATCCGGGGAAAAGGCAAGATGGCGCAGATAATGTTTATCAAACCGTACTAATTTTCCACACTCAGAGTGTCAGTGAAGGCTTCGTTGAATGGATGTAAAGGCTCGAAGGAAGCAGACCCAGTTTGCAGGACTTCTATAAGGTTGTTTGTCTTTACTTCGGCAGGAGGCAGTTGTAGGTCCAAGACCTCAGCAACATGTTGAATCACAACAAAAAAGGAAACACTATTTTCCATTGGCCGCTCAAGGAGGGAAATCAGCCCTGTATCAGGGGAAGTGTCACACCCACTGGCCTCCTGTAAGAATGTATTTCAGAATGTAGGTGTAAATCATCCCGGTCTTCCCCATTGTCATCTCCAGGTGGAGGTAAACCCTGGCCGCTGTCCCCCGCATCCAACAAACGACCTCCGGTGGCAGATACTTCTCCTGCCTCGCAGCCAAGACCTGGAACACCCTCCCTACCTATGGCAGACCCAAGACCTACTCGCCTTCAGAAGACTCAAGACCTGGCTCTTCGAGCAGTAGCGGCACCCTCCTCTCCCCTTCTCCCTCAGCGCCTTGAGACCCTCACGGGTAAGTAGCGCACTTTACAAGTACTCTGATTCATTCATTGATTGATTGGTCAGAAAGAGACTCAATAATATAATATGGCCTATGAGGATGACTCATTGGAGGTGGTGGTATAGTGTCCAAATCAGGCTGCATGAGAACCAGGTGCCCTGGAGTGAAGATGGAATGACACCTCAGTCCGTATGAGATATTGTAGTTGGCACTGTATACCCCTCCAGGGCCAGTGATGTTAGGACCGACATCGATGAAAGAGGGACAGGCACAGATCCTGGAGCTGGAATAGAATTTGGAAGCCAAGGCAGGCCCTAGGGGCTGTGAAGGAGCATTCAACAGAACATTGGAGGAGGAGTACAATTGTGTGTAATAATGGTATTGAATATTTTATTGATACTGTTATCGGCAAGCAAGATTGCAAGAGCCCCAATTTGAGCTAAATAAGGGAAAAGATGGCTTCCTGGAATGGGGATGAGGCTAAATCCTACACCTACATGAGAAGATGCTTAGTTGAGAAATTTGGTTTGACCATAGAGCAATACAAGGTAACATTTAGGACATCCAGAAAGTGGACACACCGTCCTGGGTGGACTTTGTGGACCTCTCAGAAAAGGCGCTTGGAGGATGGATTGATGGTAATCAAGTAACTATATATGTGAGAACAAACCCATCTTGACTCATTGTGTTTAAGAGAAGGTACAGCAGTACCTAGTGGAATCTAAGCTGTTTAGTCGTAGAGACCAAGCCAGGTCAGCTGATGGGTGGGGTGAGAACCTGGGTCTCCCAGTCAGCACCAGGAGGAGTGATCAGAAGAATGGAGGACAGGTCCCCCCTCAAGGGAAAGGCCAGGTGAAAGAAGGTCAAGAACAGAATGAGTCCTCAAAAGACCTACAAAAACTTGAACAAGGAGGGGAGGGCATCAGCTACTCCAAATTCAAGGGGAGGCGTTATCAGGGAAAGAATAGTAGGTTCTTTGATCCCTCAACGGTGGGAAAGTGCTTTGTTTGTAATCAGCCAGAGCACAATAAAGGAGATTCTCTCTGTACAAAGAAGCCTCTGATTGGTGGGAAGTCCCCAGGGATTGATAGTGTAAGGGTAGGGGTAGAGAGTGCCTGAGAGATGTGTAGGGAAGGGACAGATGCAACCTTAGTGTCCTTGGTTGGGGTGGCTATTGCAACCCTGGCTGCCTAACCTCCAAGCATGGATAAGTAAAGGCAGAGGACTACCATCAATGGAACTGAGGTTGAGGCTCGGAGAGACATAGGGGCCAATGTGACTATGGCCGTGAACACACTGGTCGTTAAAGCACAGATCCTACCTGGTGAGTTTCAACAGGTGACCTATGCAGAGCAGGACTAAACACCATCCAATGTCTCTATGAAAGTGCCCCTTTTTGCATGGTTACCCTCTAACTTTTTGCCAGATACATGATGCCAACCTGACTAAGTGTTCCCTGGGTCCCTACCAATCAGGCTCCTAGGGCCTGTATTCTTTCCCAAAACATTACCTTTGTCTCCACAACTGGAACACCTCTGAGCCACATGTAAGTCCCTTCTAAAAGGCACCCCTGGGGGTTGCAGCATGTATTGTGCTACCCTTCGAGAACCCTAACCTTAACACCCACACACTGCCAACGCAGGCTGCATGTTTTAAAGCAGACCAAACTGAACAGTCGACAGGGCACACACCTCTGTGTGCCATGCCCCCACACTGCCTGTGGCATGGGTAAGTCACCCCTCTATCATTCCTTAAAGCATTAAAGGTATGGTGCACCATACCACAGGTGAGGGCATAGCTGCATGAGCAATATTCCCTTGCAGTGTCTGCGCCATTCACAGGCATTGTATCAGGGCCAGATTCACGAAGGGCCTCCCTCTGCACTCACGGCAGAGGCCCGCAGTCCTGGGAGAATCCTCCGGAGTTCAGAGACTCCCCCACTACGGTGGGTGCAGAGGCCCTTTGTGAATCAGGCCAACAGTGTGCTACCTGATCTTTACACACCGTCCCCCTCTGGCCTCTTCCTACCATGGAAGGGAAGATTGGATTCATACATTTCATGGTCTCTCTAAATTCAGTGTACCATGTGAACAGGATGAAGCTAGCAGGCAATATTCTGTCAATAAGCAATAGTGATGCAGGGCGGGTGGTGTTCAGGTGATATCTAACCTCTGGACTATAGAAATTCAAAGGCTAAAGCAGCCTACAGCTGGTTAAAAAGTATTTGTTTCTCCTCCTCCACCTTTCAGGCACTTGACAGCAGGCAGTGAGATGCTCCAGCCTGGAGTAAGATTAGCAGCTTCCCTCCCTGTGCGCCTTCCAAGACAGCCTAGAACCCTTGACACAAGGGCCAGTCAGTCCCTTCCCTGGTGAGGATGATGGATAAACAACCCGTAAAATGAAAGGAAATATCCCACAAGTGGGTGTCAAACCTACTTAATGCAGCACATGCCCCTCTCGCTGGAGTTTCAGTGGATTGTTAGTGCACTGCATCAGGTGTCAATCTGCTAGGGCCTGGAGCCCAGTAGCCATTATGTTTATTTTTTTATTTTTTGAGTCCTCATTACACCATGGCTACTGGACTCTGGGCCATTTGTAAACACCCTTGATCCGTCTGTGGTCCAAGCTGTTTCAAACTTGTACCTTCCACGGCACTGGTTTCTGTATGGGGGGGACCAGAACTCCCCCCGATCCATGGCTTGGTGTAATCATTGGACCAAATGTTGATGTTTATGACCAACCTGTAGCCTTATCTTGGTGCCCTAACCTGACCACTTCACAAATTCCTCCCAAATTTCTGTGGACCGTGGTTGGTTACATTTAATATCTAAATTACATGTCCATTTAACTACGCTTAACCAGGCTGTAGGATTTGGAGGCTTGGGGTCCAACCAATGTTTACAGATCTCTCGCCTGGCCAAGAGCAGCAAATAAAATACTACACCCCTTTGCTTACTGTTTAAAACATGTTGAGAGACATTATCCACCCCGAGAAGCACCAATCTTTCAGTAAAGACTGTTTTCTGCTAATATGGCCCTTATGGTAGCTTCAACAGTCTTCCAAAATTCTTTTATCTTTGGACACGTATAGAAGACGTGAACGTCATTGGCCCTTAAGTAATTGCATCTCTTGCAACTGGGAACAGGCTGTAGCACAAACTTGGCCAATCTTTGCGGGGTCCAATACAACCTGTGGATGACAAAAAAATTATGGTGTTTAAAATTAGCTGGTGTTACTGTGGCATAAAGTAGTTTCACAGAGTCTATCCACAGAGATTGTATGATGCCCTCTTGCAATATGTCTGACCAGATCTCAGAGAGGTCTTTCATTTTCTCTTCCTCTGCCCCCAAGAATTTTCCGTTCCATTTTGCCACTTCTTTGGCTTTCGGACTAGTGTCCTGGAGATGGGGCCTCGAAGTCCCAATTACCTCCAACTTCCTCTACAACAGTTAAAGACCATGAGGTGAGCTGCAAGTACTTAAAACTGGAGAGTCTGTTGTCTGTCCTGATGTTTAATACCTCCCAGGTAATCAATCCTCCCGTTATCAAATCTCCCCATTTCGTTATCCTCGCCTGCTCTAAATGCAAACTTAAAGCGTCTTCCAGGCATTTTGGCGTTCCCGGGGAATCCCAAATTTGGGAAAATTCTGAGAAGTAACCAATCTTTAGTGACTGTCTCACAGCCACAGACTTTAGGCTGATCTTAAAACCTTTAACCTTACTTTCTTAAAGAATGTTGTAGTTCCAAATTTATATAAAAAAGCTCCTGAGCCCACATCTTTGGTAATTTCTTTCAATATTAGGCCCCAGGTAGTATTAATGGGCTCTCCTGCCAACATACGAATATTTTTAAATTGGAAGACCATACAGTAAAGTCTGAGATCTGGCACTGCTAACCCCCCGCTTCTTGAGGCTACGTCTTAGTTTTTTTTCATGAGAGACAAACCCCCCTGGATGCCCAGATGAAACTCGATATTTTCCCTTGTATTTTATTGATTTCGTCCTTAGGGAAACTGAGTGGTATGCAGTTAAAGAGGTATGTTAGCTTTGGGAGAACAGACATTTTTACCAAGTTAACCATCCCATAAATGGACATGGGTAAGTTATTCCACCTGGCTAGTTGTCTGTCTACCTCCTTCATCACTTTCTTCAGATTACGGGAAAGAATCTCATCAATTTTATCTGCAATTACTATCCCCAAGTATTTCATATCTGAACAGACTCTACCACCCCACTCTTCCATGTTCCAACACATTACTTCTGTTTTTGATAAATTTACTAGATACCCAGAAAACACTCCGAATTCGGTTGTCAATTGTTATAGCTTGATTTGTGTTTGAGCTGGGTCAGAAGTGTAAATTATCAGATTGTCAGCATATAATGTAATTTTACTGTGCGAAGGAACCTGGTGTATTTGTTGTAATCTGATCATCTGTTTTTATAATGTGTGCCAAAGGTACAATATATATATTGAAGAGGAGAGGGGACAAGGTGCAACCGTGTCTCGTCCCTCTATGAATTTTGAAACTCCTTGTCAAGTAGCCATTTAGAAGAATTTTGGCCATGGGGTGCTCTTATAATTTTTGTATTGCCCTAATAAAGTCAGTGCTAAAACCCAGTATGGCTAAAGCGGCCCAGAGAAATGCCCAGCTGACACTATCAAAAGCCGTGGGGGCGTCTATATTGATAACCGCAACGGGATCGATCGAGCAACTTCTACGTCTATAATGCCTATTAATGACAGCGTAAGTTCTTGTATTGGTCTCTTTGGGGCAAAACCTTTCTGGCCTGCATGTATCAGCTGGGGCCACCTTGGCCAGTCTTCCATCCAAAATACCCGTATAAATGTTATGGTCCGCATGTAGTAAGGAGATTGGTCGATATGAATCGGCCCTCCTTGCGTCCTTAGCCGGTTTTAGAATCAAAGTGATTATGGTCTCTCTGCATGAATTCGGGATCAGCCCTTCTTCCTTGTAAGCAGAATTGAAGAGGGCCACCATTTCCGGTACTATCTCCTCAGCTATCAGCTTGTAGACCTCAACCGATACAGAGTCGGGGGCCTGCTGCCTTACCGTTCTTCATATGTTGAAGTTGTTCTCTTATTTCCCCTTCTGTAATGGGGGCATCAACCCTGTTCCTCCCGTCAGTTGTTAGGGCCTGGAGATCTACGTTATTTAGCCAACACTTTAAGGCCTCTTCATCTGAGCTCTCATGATTCCGCATATAATTCTGCAAAAAAGTTTAACCAAACTTTCCTGCATTTCCTCCTCTTTGTTCATAACATCCTCCTCGGGATTAATGACCAACTCCCCTATGTGGTTTCTCAGCCCTCGCCTTCCAAGCTAATAGTGCTCCAGCTTTTTCAACATACCCGAAATGTTGCATACGACCTGCGGCCCACCTTTCCCTACACTTTGTTTCTAATTTAATCTTATAGTTCAATCTGGCTTTCTCTAGCTTTTTTAACATCTCCACCCTGTACTGTGTATCCTGCTGCATCCTTCCTTCTAATGTCCCGATCTCCTCCTCCAACTTCCTTAACTCTGCCCGCACCACCTTGTTCTTAAAGGAGATCTGGCTTTGTAAGACCCCCCGAAGATAGGCCTTAAAAGTGTCCCAGGTGACACCAATTGGGGCAGAGTGGGCATTAATCTGAAAGAACTCTAAAGTTGCTTTTTTCAAGAGGACTGCCACATCTGAATCAGATAGGATGGATCTTTTCAAAGTCCATATTTTGTTATTCCTCATATTAACTTCCTTCAATGTAATACTGACCATAGCGTGGTCAGAGATATGTCCTTGGAGTATATAGACCTCTCTTATTTTCCCGGCCCACTCTCTATCTACCAGCAGGTAATCCAGTCATGAGAAATGATGATACTTCTTGCTATGAAAAGTGTAGCAATTGCAATTGATGCCTGCAGGAGTCGACCAAACCCAACTCATATAGCATATGCTTGAGGGCCTGTCTCGTCTTTGGCGCTTGGGCTTGGGCCCCTCTCCTACTCATGGATCTACTTAATATTGAATCTATAAGGGTGTTAAAATCACCCCTTATTATTATTGGAGGCATTGCCCCAACTAGCCTTAATTGCTGATCTACTATGTACTAGGGGTCGTCCATATTTGGACCGTAAAAACCGGCACAAACGAAATCAGAGCCCAAACATTTAAGAGTGGCCGTGACCCATCTACCTGAACTATCAGTATTAGATGAGGTCACCGCAACACCTGACCCTTTCCTAGTGATTATTGCAACTCTCTTGGAGTATTCTGCTTGGTCTGAAGCAACATAACTCCCTACCCATTTTGTTTTAGGTATAACCCTCTCACTCGCCGTTAGGTGGGTTTCTTGTATAATAATTACGTGGGCTTCGGATTCTTCTAAGTACCTCATTACCAGCCTCTGTCTATTTTTTTCTCTTAAGCCATTTAGGTTCCAGGTTGCAATTTGTACCTTATTGTCCCTTCCTGCAATTCGTCACCAGTTTTCTTGGATCCGAG
Source organism: Lissotriton helveticus (assembly GCF_964261635.1). NCBI lineage: Eukaryota > Metazoa > Chordata > Amphibia > Caudata > Salamandridae > Lissotriton > Lissotriton helveticus. The sequence continues at coordinate 1,834,614,347 of NC_136068.1, read as the reverse complement.
AATCTCTGATTCTCTATATTGAGAGTGGACCCCGATAATATATATCTAATGTGTCTAACGAGGACTGATTTTTTATTTTCTTCCACTGCTCCCCACCCTCTGCACCCTTTACCTCCCCCCATAGGAATCCTCCCCAAACTACCAGGCATAAAGCCTATTGCACCACCAGAGGAAGGGGACTTATCTGTAATTAAAGCCAAGCCTCCCCGCCCCACCTCTAGTGTATGTGACTATATATCTATATTATGTTTATTATATTTATGTATGTTTCTTTTTTTTCATAGATATATATATATATATATATGCAATTTTTGATTTCTCTTTTTTTTTACATTTTATTTCCGCTCTTTTGGCTCACCCTTGAATTAAGTTAAAAGACTTGTTTTCTCAGGAGCTCCCCCCTTTCCTATGGTATCTATCAGGCGGTCTGCTTCTTCTATGGACCGTAAGTTGCGCATTTGTTTGTTCCACATAACATGCAGCATTGCTAAGAATTTTAGGTGGGCCATAGTCCAAGATTGTTGAGCTCCCCCATTCTTTTGCCCAATTCCCAATGTTTCTGGTCCGTTGTGTTACATAAATCTGATCGCAGGGTAAACGTGAGGTTCTGGATTGTGTAGGGACCATTCATCAGTGCAGCCAGCAAAATGATTTCTTTAACGGAATATGAAAGAAAATGTATCAATATTTTCCTTGGCTTCTGCCACTGTGGATTCCTCTTGAATGGCTCCCTATGTACCCGGTGTATCTCTTGATCCAGGTTGATGTCTGGTCTGTCCTTAAGGGCCGTCTCAGTTAACAGTTTAATCACTAATGCTTTAAGGTTTGTCCCCTCCTCTGCTTCTGGAATACTTAAAATCCGCAGATTGTTTCTCCGAGAATGATTTTCTACTCTTTCCAGATCCTCCTGAGGCTAGAGTTTTCTTTAACCAATGCCTAACTCTTCCTTAAGATCAAGTATAATAGAGGCCAGTGGGACATCTGAGTTTTCCTGGAGAAACTGGGACACCACTGAAGGTTCAGATTGTACCAACAGACTTGAAGGGAATGAGAGATTTTTAGACTATACATTGGGGTCCCTTCCACCATTAGCCTGCTGCGGTCTCTCCTCAGTTGTTTCTTCATCTTGGAGGGTCAGGACACTGAACCTATTCTGCGTTGTAACTTGAAAGCGGGTCTCACCGTCTCCATGATTGTTTCCTATTTCTTGGCCCCTTTATACCTCCTTTCTTGAGCTAATTACGGGAATAATGGGGTTGACCTCCATTTCCTCCAGCTCTTTCGGTTGATTCAGGACCCCCCTCCCCGTCATATTCCCTCCAATGTCTCCTGATGCTATTACGTGTGTCAGCACTTTGTAATATGATTTAAGGGATGGGGTGACTTTGATTTACAAGGGGGAGATTTTTTTTCCCTACTGCGTGGGCTCTTCCCCTGATGTCTTATGGCTTTTCCTACTCTTGCAACCTTTGAGGGGGCTATACCAACGAAGATGTCCCCTGGGGCCGGCTTGGCTGGGGGTGGTTTAAAATTGTGACGTACCCCTGTTAATTTCTCCAAAGTACAGAGGGCCTGGGTGCAAAGAGTATATCTTGAAATCCTGTTCGGATTTGCACCGGAGATCTCACCTCTCTTCTCTGCAGGCATTACCCTTGCCTTCTCCATGAGGGGGAAATGCCGTTTTACAGGATCTTTGTACAAGCCTTTCCAGTTCTTGACATCTTTTTGGGGGCCCCCAATGCAGTGAAGTCGAATCGGACTCCCACTGCGGCAGCTCGGGGATACTGTATGTACCTCAAGGCAGCTTGTGTTGACTCTTCCCTTCTGTGCGCGGGCTGCTCGAAGTCTGCGGGCTGACCGACACGTCCCCGCAGGGGACCCTCAAAAGAGGGCGGCCCCCTTAGTGCCACAAGATGGCACACGGGGCAGCCTAGTGTTGCAAGACCCCTTTAGGGTCCCGCTCGTCACTTCCGGCCGGGGTGGGGGGGCGGGTGAGAAGTATAAATTCCTCCCCCGCCCACCTGGCAGCCTCTTTGTCCCCTCACCCTGACGCCGTTTCTGACGTGTCCGAATCCGCGCTTGGGCTGGAGCCGCCCTCGAAAATCCGCGGGTTGGCGTCATTCAGATCAAATCAATTCGGTAAGCAAAAAAAGAAATGTTTAGTTCTTCTTCGTAGCACTGCCTGCACTGTGCATCATATTAAGATTTACGATGGGAGAGGCGGCGGGGATGCTCAAAACCCCCATTGCGCGTACCTCCTTCCCTGGCAGTCGGCAACCGATTACCCCGCAGCCGCCATGTTCCTCCTCCTTGATCTTGAGGTATGTTCAGCCATTATGTTTTCTAGGTTTTTTCCTTTGTTGCATGATAGGACCCTCTTTAACTCTGGTTAGGCAGTGCTGTTGGTTAGGCAACTTTTGGGTGCTATTGACTCCTCTTAGAACATCAAGGCGCCCCTGCACACATCTACTTATCTAGCAGGGGCCCAACTGAACTGCACGCAGACACTTGCGGGGGCATATTTACACAAGAAGTGACGGAGCGCGTCGTTAGCCATGTTGGCTTAACGCCGCACTCCGCCACTTCTGAAACGCAGGGCTGCACCGTATTTTCGAAAATATGGTGCAGCCCTGTGTTTCCCCCTGCGCTGGTGCTATTTACAGCTGCCTAGCACCAACGCAGGCACCTCTGCACCATAGTGAAAGGGTGCTTGAATTGAGGGGACTGATTGTTTATGTGCAGGAAGGCACACCTTCCTGCACAAAACCAATCTTAAATGGCGATTTGTAACCTCTATATGTGGTGCTTTGTGCAGCACACATAGAAGTTGCACCTCGTAATTTTTGTTTAATGATAATTTATGTGCAGGACAGGACACCTTCCTGCACATAAACAATCAATAGCGTTTTGCGGTTTCTATGTGTGCTGCATCACGCAGCACACATTGAAACAGCAATAAAAAGGAGAAATAAAGTGTTTATCCTCATTTATCCAGGTTTTCCCCGGTCTTAATTTTGGCGCTGCCCCTTATTTATGCCACCCTTGTAAATATGGGGCAGCATCTGAATCAATGGGTGTTGCGGGGAACGCCTACCACAACACCCATTGCCCACCCCTTTCACGCTAAGTATAGTGTGAAAGGGTGCCTTGTTCACAAGGTGGCGTTAAGCCACATTAAGTGGCTTAATTCTGCCTTTTGAGTAAGGCAAAGTCCGTATCGCCACGGGAACGCCACTAAAAGTGATGCTACTGTGGAGATGTAAAAACACAGTTGATGGACAGAATGTAGAACAATGTCATACATTCACCCCAGTACAAGGATCTGGGCCTAAATCCATCGTTTTTTTGCACTCCACACCCCTGGTTATATGCAAATCAGCTCTGACCCTGTGCCTCATGGGAACAGTCCAGTCCGAACTACCAAGCCATGTCTTTCCCAGACCGGAATCAAGCTTCAGAGGACTGGTTTCTGGCTATCAGCCTTCATTCAGCCTGGATAGCTTGACTCCAGTGGTGTGGAGAGCCTGGGACTCACGTCTGAGCATACCCAGCCCACTCGGGGTGAAAATTTCAAAAAACACAGTTGATGGACAGAATGTAGAACAATGTCATACATTCACCCCAGTACAAGGATCTGTGGAGATGTAAGCTTGTAAACATGCCCCGTAGTTTAATAGCATTTGTTATATGGAGTTACAATGCCGTACAATGTCAATATTATTACTTTAGTAGGTATACCATTGTGTTTACCTGCTGTATGATCCTTCTTGACTCTCTGGATCTTCTTCTTTAGAACTGAAGGAACAAATAGGAAAAGCTACTTACTGTTCGCAAATGATAGCAAGTGGAATAAATTTCCTCATATCAAATGGTGCCGCCTATTTCCATTGATAACTAGGGGACAAAGCCTCGACCATTGAACAATGCCCATCGAATAAAAAATGAAACAAGGTAGTATTCTAGCTTGAACTGTAATATTATTTATATTCCCACTGCAGGAATTGCAGCAAACCCAGATGGAAAGCCTATAACATATGTAATAGCAGGTTAAGATCTCAAGTCGAATAATAATGACATTGGAGGAGTTTACTCAGACAGGCAGAGGCACACAGGGAACACTGGAATGTTGGAGCAAAGACCGTATACTAGCTATCGAGAATCCTATTAGCCCTGCACAGCACCATTGCTTTTAATGGAGCCCTCAATACCCAGTGTTCAAGGAAAGGCATTCATATACAAGTTGATTAGCGTAGATACACCTTCACTTGGTTCAAATAATAATTTCATGATATTTTCATCATAGATCAACAAAAAAAAAATGTTGATACTTATCTAACAAAAATGTTGGGTTGGATCAATAGGAGGTGTTCTCTGTGTAGTGCAGATCTATTAAGGGAAAGGAAAAAAATCAAAATTAAAAATGGAAAGCAATAACTTGGAATACAGAAAGGAAAAATCAGGAAAGCACTAGTAGTTAGTTGTAAGGGCAAGGAGACAGAATTATACAGGTAGGGGTGCACAGACTCAAAGATATATGTGTGAACATAGATATAGGGGAAGTTAGCAATATTTCTCTCTGGGGAAACAATGCATTTACAAATACATTTTTGCCCCTAACTCTAATGTTTGATCCCCATGTCATATTTTAGCTATGAGCCCCTAAGGCTGTTCCCAGACCATCTCTCCTACATATGCTTGGCTACATCTTTCAGCTTTTGCTTCATCTATGTAAATGTTATGTTCTCCATCAGAGCCCTTCCAGATTTAGTTGACTCTGGCATCTTATTCCTGACATTTATTGAAAAGGTTTAATTCTTCACAAACTTTCCACTTCTAGATTGCATTTCCCGAATGGGTGCTAATGTCCTGTATTGTCTGTAAGATATATTCCTATAAAATACTTCTGACTTTCTTCTGATTTTAAGAACTGAGAAAATACGTCACATTTTCCTTTTTTTTACCTGCATGTTGTAGCTGGAAAACCCCATGCTATTTACTATGGAAACTTTCCAGCAAAGTTAAACCTTATCACAATTAACTTAGCATAAACTAATAGTGGATTGAGGAGGACACACACTGCTTACTGGGGTACTGTTCTAATACTGGGAACCAGAAATACAAAGCCCTTGGTCACAAACCAGTAGCTGTTTTTGTACTGAGACTAGTCTGCTACCCATGTCTTATTTTGCGCTGCAGCAGGTGCCCTGATCCATCGCAAGAGCGAAAGTAAGTTTCGTAGGATCCACAGAACCCTACTCCATTAGTACTAGTGAGGTTGGATTCTACTGAGGTGGCTGTGAAAAGAGGGATGGATACCTGCGAGGGACAGCAGACCTTCATCCCTGCATTGAAAACCACAAAATTCCAACTTTGTTGTTTTGATTGCAGTCCTATCACTTACAGGAAGAGGGGATGCAGGCATAAATAAGCATTGTCAAAGTAAGTAGGCCTAGCCTCGGCAAGCTAGTGTGATGGCAATTCCTTTCTTTTAAATTTTATTGCAAGAATAGGCCAGAAAAAAAGGAAAAAAGAAAATATGCCATCACCTAACAAGTGGCAGCCTGATGCTTGCAATAAAAAGTTTAACATTTACTGATGCTGCTGTTTTACAAGTGGTATTCTTGTTTAGTTGGCCATGCATTTTACTATTATTATTTGTGAAAGAGACAAGAATAAAGGTGACCAAACCAGGCACTCAAGCTGCATGCAGCTAAAATTTTACAATGTCACTTAAACACTTTATTACATAAATGTTATAAAGTAGTACATGTAAAATACATATCCATTAATTAACATGAATACGGACAATAAATAAAAAAATTCACTTTGAACAAGTTTCGCAACTGGAGACAAATTAACTATTTTTAGGCATACATGAAATATGTGCACAGACTTTGTGCTGTCACTCAAAGTGAAGGAGTGAATGGATAAAGTTGACTGACCTATTGACCCAAGTTGTAGGCCGTGGTGGGAAGAACCAAAATGTCCACCAGATCCTCTATGTATGTATAGTGTATATTTTTTTGGGTAGGGGGCAACAGCCGGCCACATAGCTAATGCTTTCTCAAAGGCCAGACCATAATAATGGCATATGCAAGGTACATTGGGGCTAGGGGGGGGTCATGAAGTGGCCCTCTGGACAAAGATGTACTCCCTTAATACCCACAGCCCATATTAACAAAGAGAAGCAGGGCCTTCAGGTGTAACATCCACTTTGGGTACAAATCATTAAGAAGGAGGTGGCCACTTCACACCCCTTTTCCCAAAAATACATAACGAGTCACAAAGTGTTCATTGTGACATGCAAAGAAACTCGCGAATCGCAGTGAGCCCATGACGCATTGTGACGGACACGGTGTGCACCCACACAATCAATTAGTACATCAGGCCCTGAGTTGTCTTCTTTTCACTGTGTCAGGCGATAAGACACTGAATATTTTGCAAAACCCTGTGCTTGCCTCGCCTCTCCCATTTCCCACCAGTCAACAAAAGTCCTAAATCCTACATGTTTTCAGCCAAAAACAACAGTAAGCAATATTAGTATAGACTATCTGTCTCAGGGCTTTCATCCCATTGGTTATATGACAGAAATACAGTAACCAAGCATGAAATTAAATGAAAACTCGAATTATAAAGTTTTCGAATGCCCACATGCGTCTTGGTTCCGACTATGTCTTAGTCAAATCAGATGATTGGCTTAATGATGGGGGAATGTTCAGCACAGCTAATTATTGGCTAAACAACCAGGTTTTAAGGACTTTTCTTTTTTTTTTAAGTTCAAAATGATTTTATTGACATTTTTTGAGACAAAAGAAATAAACACGAACAGTACATAACAAAAAATTAAAGCAGATACGCGTAAATGATGAAAATAATAACAAGAGCTATGGTACCTAGGTAAATTTGCAGTAGAGAGAATCAGTAACAAATAATCGTATAAGAAGAGGACGGGAAAAAGGGGAGGAAGAGAGGGACGGGAGTAAACATATCATTGCATCGTAAAATCATACCATACAGAGTTACAAAGCAATTGAGTACATAAAATACAGAAATACAAAAAAGGTGATAATGAAAGTCAAAATAGTCCGTAATATACAAAGAAAACTAATTAACGATGTCATTTCATAACATATGAATCAATAGGTGACCAAAAAGAATGAAATGATTGTGAATTGTGATTAACACCTTTAAGGGATAGCTGAGCACCTTTCCTTGTAAAGGTAATCCATGACCACCAAGCATGGACCGAAAGAGAAGAAGCATCTTTCCAACAAAAAGTAATAGATTTTAACGCAGCTGTAACCAAAAAATTAAATAACTTAGCCTTTGACTCACAAAGAGGATGAGAAAGGGCAACCGATTTGCATATTAACAGTGTATATGTAATATCATCTTGCAAAGATAAAATATTCAAAATGATAGGCCAGACTTCCAACCAGAATTTCCCAATAATTGGACACTCAAATAACATATGGCGAAGTGAACCAGAACAAGAATTGAAGTGCCAACATAGATCAGATGGTAACAGTTTAGCATTATATAATCGCAATGGTGTCCATAGAGTGTTGAACAAAATATACGCATTAGTTTGATAGAGAGACACTGGGAGCCATCCAGATATGCTGTTGAGCCATATAGAAGACCAGGAGTCATCTGATAATGATATAGAAAGTTCATTATTCCAAAAAGAGGCAATTGAACCAACATTGGAGCCCTGAAAGCTGGCAATTTTTTTTATAAAAGATAGAGACAGCTTTGGAGGCTGATGTTACAGCTGTAAGGTAAATAAATAAATCATTGGTGGTAGATGAGGGGATACCATTTGGAAAGGAATCTAAAATTGAATTGCATAAGGATTGATATTTAGGGCAATCTGAAGCCGGGATTTTAAATTTTAATTGAAGTTGCTCAAAGGGAATAAAGGCAGTTCCATCAAAAACATCTTTGAGATATAAAACGCCTTTTGAAATCCATGAGGACCAGAAGTTAATGTTTCGGTTCAGTTTAAGTAAAGCACTGTGCCATAAAGACAGGTGGACTGTAGAAAGTAAGGGTAAGTCAAAATTAGAATCCAAATCATTAATGATTAATCTCGAAGATTTAATTATAGATGATCGATGAACAACCTTGGAACCAGAAGACATCGACATCAGAGAAGGGAGAGAAAAGGGTCGAACAATTGAGGATTCTAGTTCAAACCAAGTTGGAAGTCAGACTACCGGAGAATTAGTAAACCATAAGGAACTTTGTTTTAAAATAAAAGCTTTATGATACAGGTGAAAGTCTGGGAGTGCAAAACCAGCCTGAAACTTAGGGAGTTTTAATTTTCTGTAAGCAATACGAGGAACTTTGTTTGACCAAAGGAATTTAGATAGCAATTTGTCTACATCCTTATAGAATTTGAGGGGAAATTGAGTGGGAATCATAGTCAAGGAGTAAAAAAATTGGGGAGCAATATTCATTTTTATAGATTCCATTCTTCCCCACCAGGAGAGATGAAGGGAAGACCACTTGGATGTTTTATTTTTAATATACTCAACTATGAACTCGCTATTTAATGTTAAAGTAGCAGGCAACGATGATGCAAATAAAATTCCTAAGTATTTAAGCTTATTTTTTTGCCAAATAATGCCTGAGTTTGGTAACATATCCGGAGTACAAAAAGCATTTAAAGGAAAAAAATCAGTCTTACTTACATTCAATTTGTAACCAGAAACCATGGAGTATTTTGTAATAATGTCTAATAGGGAAGGAACAGAAGAAATAGGATTACTAATAAACAATAAAACATCATCAGTATATGCTAAAGTTTTAAACATAACATCATTGAGCACAATACCCTGTATAGTATCGCAGTGACGGATATAATTAAGAAAAGGTTCAATTCCCAACAAAAATAATAGTGGGGAAAGGGGACAACCCTGTCTAGTACCTCTAAAAAGGGAAAACTGAGAGGAAATGTGACCATTAATAAACAAACGAGCATTAGGAGCAAAATACAAGGCAGAAATCATATGAATAAAAGGGGCACCAAAGTTAAAGGACAATAAAGTTTTAAATAAAAACTGCCAATGAATTTTGTCAAATGCTTTTTCAGCATCAAGAGCCATAACTCCTGCAGGAGAAGAAAGAGAAGGGCTCTGCTCAATAATGTGTAACAATGTTCTGGTGTTGTTAGCAGAGAACCTATTTTTCATAAAACCAGATTGATCTGGGTGAATAATGGAGTGAAGGACAGGAGCTAATCTAGAGGCAAGGATTTTAGCATACAACTTACAATCTTGATTTATTAGGGAGATGGGACGGCAATTAGAGACCAGGGTAGGGTCTTTATCGGGTTTGGGTAGTACAATGATTAAAGCGTCCGCAAAGGAACCAGAAATGGTACCAGAGGAACTAAAATGGGAAAATATATTTAAAACAAAAGAAATTAGAGCATGGTCAGAAATATCAATATTACCTATCACAGGATTGGTGGCTGATGGAAGTAAAGAGGGGGAAATCAAAAAATAATCAATCCTCGAATGGGAGTTATGGGGATTAGAGAAAAATGAAAAACACTTATCAGTGGGGAAATGCAATCTCCAAATATCAGCCAATTTGGTTGTGTGAAGAAAAGATTTAAAGGCATGGAATACTTTAGGAGGACGGAATTTTGCAGAAGAAAGTCTATCTAACAAGGGATCAATAAATACATTAAAATCCCCTCCAACAATCAAAGGAGCCTGCCCCAACTTCAAAACTTCTGTAGTTATAGTAGAGCAAAAGAAAGGGTCATCAGCTGTAGGGCCATAAATATTAAGCAGATAGAATATCGAATCATGAAGTTTAACCTTAACTATAACATATCTACCTTCTGTATGTTAAATTAAATTAAATTATGTTATGTTAAATTAATTTCTAGAGCGCGACTAACACCATTAGGTTTCTTGGCGCTGTGCTGGAGGAACGGTGAAAAGGGTGTGAGCGGAATCTAAAGGTATGAGGTGGTGAAGAGGAAGGTTTTAAGGAGTGATCTGAAACTAGAATATGAGGGTGCAAGCCTAAGAGAGAGTGGGAGGGAGTTCCAGAGGGATGGGGCCAGAAGAGAGAACCTAAGGCCCCCGTATTTTTTCCTCTTGAACCTGGAACAGATAAAAGAGCCATTTGGGATGAACGTAGATTGCGGGACGGAGTGTAGAGATGAAGGAGGGAGGAGATAAAGGAAGGACCCTGCCCAGAGAGGGACTTGGAAATAATACAGCCTAGCTTAAATTTACAGCGGGCGGATACCGGCAGCCAATGAAGGCTCTTTAAGAGTGGGCGAACGTGCTGATCTTTCGGCTGGTGGTAGATCAAGCGAGCGGCTTGATTTTGGATCAGCTGGAGTCTTCTCAGTTGGTACTCGGGAATACCAGCATACAATGCGTTAGCATAATCAAGTCGGCTGATCACTAACGCCAGGAGCGCTAACGTGAGCGCTTCGGTGGTAAGTAGGCGGGAGATTTTTCGGAGTTTCCTGAGTTGGAAATGGCTGGCGGACACCACTGCGCTGATCTGGGGGGTCATGGAGAGATCATTGCTGATAATGACGCCCAGACTTTTAGCAGAGTTAACTGGAGAGGGAGGGCTTCCAAGACTGGCAGGCCAGATGGAAGGCTGCCAAGGGTTGGAGGCTCCCCCGACAAGAATCAGTTCAGTCTTGTCGGGGTTAAGCTTCAGGTGGTTTGAGCTCATCCAGTTACTGATGAAACAGGGTGTATTTTGAAAGATGGAGATAGAGTCCTCGGAAGAGTCGATGGTAAAAATCAACTGGATATCGTCCGCGTAGTTGAACGCGGTAACACTCAACCCGCGAAGGGCACGGAGTAGAGGGGCTAAGTACAAATTAAAAAGGAGAGGGGACAGTGAGGAACCCTGGGGGACACCACAGGTCAGCTCAACCTGGGTGGCAGAAAAGTGGGACAGCCTGACAGCTTGTTGTCGTTCCGTCAGGAAGGACTGAACCCAGTCCAGGGCGGTCCCACAGATACCGGCCTCTCTGACACGGTCGACCAGGATACCATGGTCGACCGCGTCGAAGGCGGCCGATAAATCCAGGAGGACAAGGGCTTGTCGAGTGTTAACATCAGCCCCTCTGCGCAGTTCGTCCATCACGGAGAGAATAACTGCCTCCGTGGAGTGCGCAGGTCTAAACCCTGCCTGCTTAGAGTCTATAACACATGAGTCCTCGATAAAGGAACTGAGTGTTTGAGTAACATGCGATTCCAAGACTTTACTGAGGAAGGGGAGGAGGGATATAGGGCGGTAATTACTCAAGATGGAGGGGTCTGCCGAGGGTTTTTTTAGGATGGCGACCACCTCGGCCTGTTTAAAAGAACAAGGAACTTCTCCTGTAGCCAAAGAGTTGTTTATGAGGGCCAGGGGGAGTTCAGGGCAGGAGGTGAAAGCTGCTCGAAGGGCCGAAGGAGGGCAGCAATCACGAGGGGAACCAGAAGAAATTTTATGCAGAAGTGAGGAAAAATTAACTGTCGAGATGGGGGGGATCAAGGTTAAAGTGTGAGGATTAAGATATTTAGGAGGCTCAATAATCAGGGGAGAGACAGACGGGGTTTGGGCAGCAATGCTAGATTTGATTTTAACTATTTTTTCTATGAAAAATTCGTTCAAGGAATCACACAGGTGTTGGGAGGGAAGGGGCCCTATTGTGAGTCTAGCTGGGTTGGATAGTTCCTCTACAATTGAAAATATGTCCTTTGATTTGTTTGCAGAATCCATGATTTTATTCGAGAAATAGGTGGATTTGGCCGAGGCTATGGCTGCTTTATATTTTTTGAGCAGAGAGGAAAATACCTCCTTAGTCTCGAGGGAGTACCTCCGGCGCCACCGCCGTTCTGCTTGATGGAGGCCTAATTTTAAAGCTCTCAGGTCCTCGGTGAACCACCTTTGAGCGCCATGACAGCGTCTAGCTATAACTAATTTTAAGGGAGCTACTACGTCGGCAGCAGAGATGAGCCAACGAGTGAGGTTTGATGTCTGGGCATCAATAGAGACAGATGGATCAGAGATGGGAGGGACTGAGGAACTAAGGATAGAGCTGAAAACATTTAGGTCTGACCTATTCCAGTTGCGAGCCAGGAAATTGGTTTCTCTGGGCTTGATGGTAGGCCTGGGTATCCCCAGCGTAAAAGTAATTAGAAAATGGTCTGACCAAAGGCATGGCAGGACAAGAAGGGCGGATATATCCAAGCAGGATGTCCAAACCTGGTCTAAGGTATGCCCTTTAATGTGCGTGGGCAACTGAATGTGCTGTGTGCAATTCAGACCTGACATGAGGTCTGAGAAGGCCAGTGAGCTAGGGGATTCAAGGGTGTCCGATGGCCAATAATTAAAGTCTCCAAGAACCAGAACGTTGGAGTTGTTGATGGTGAGCTGAGAGATGAGGTCACCAAACTGGGCAGGAAAGTTGGGCATAGGTTGAGGGGGGCGATAGACCAGAGCACATATAAGAGAAGACCCTGGCTGTTCCAATCTAAGTACCAAGCAGTCCGTCAAGGGGATGCTGGTAGTAGGCACTATGGAAAAACGAGTCGGGTGCTTAATGACAGCGGCGACCCCCCCTCCGGCCTTGCCAGAGGCACGGTTGGCTTGCAGTATATAGTATCCAGGGGGAATAGCAGCCAAGATATCGGGAGAAGAGTCATCTGTTAACCAGGTCTCGGTCAGGAATAAGATGTCCGGTTGTTCTGACTCCAACAGATAAAAAATATCTAATTGGTGACTGACCAAGGACCGGGTATTGAGGTAAGACACAGAGAGAGAAGGGTGAGGGGGTTTTGCTGATAAGTGGGTGCCGGGTCTAGGCTCCACAACCTGGGGCCTGGGAGTAGGACGGGGCGTTATTAATTCTGGAAAAGAATTACGGGTAGTGAGCAAACCAAGTGAAACCAACCTGGGAACGGACTCGGGTGGGGGAAGTGCAGGGTTGTGGCATAACATAAGAGAGGAGCGGGAATACGTAAGAAGAGGGACAGGGTAACGTGCCCCTAGCTCCGGTCGGCCGCGGACGGGCGCAGACGGGCTTAACTCAGGCGCAACTCCGGCGCGCCCGCTGCGCTTGTCCGCTGCGCTGACACATGGGGGCCGTTGAAATAGGAGGATGGCGAGGGGGGTGTGGCGAGGATCTATCTCGCAGCCAACCCGTTCCAAGATGGTGCCCGCGGCCGCTGGGGAGCCCGTGAGTCGGTCAACCCACAGCAGGCGGCCAGGCCTCCACGCGGGTGGCGGTCCGCTCAGGAAATGAGTGTCCCCGCTAGTAGTCAGCGGGAGAAGGTAAGGATGTTTAAAAATTCAGGTCGCTACTTGCAATCAGCAGGACCAGGGTCAAGTTAAAAAACTGTATCGGTAAACTTACTAAGAATCTGGCAATTCAGCCTTTTAGCAAAGAAAATTGCGACACCATTTTTCTTCCCTAGCGCAGGAGAGGACACAATATCATCTACCCACTTTTTTTTCATATAATGTAAAATGTTGTCATCAATATGCGTTTCTTGGAGAAAGCAAATGTCTGCTCTACAAGCACCCAGGTAATCTAAAATTTGAGTGCGTTTAACTGGATGTCTAAGACCCTTAACATTAAGGGAAACAATTTTAATATTATGAGGACTAGCCATCATGAATTAGAAGGAAACACAGAAAGAAAGATTGCAAGAAAGCGAATGGGAGAAACAGCCATGGATAAAGAGTAACTCTATGTAGGTAGCAAGAAAAGGAAGGACACAAAAGGAAGAGACAGGAAAGGAAGGAAAAAGAACAAACAAGATACAGAAATAAGAACATAGAGACGCACACCCGTTCCTCAAGCATGGCCAAGAACTGTTGGAGCCCATAAATGGATAGTCATTAAATGCCAGGGAAGATCAAACTACAAAATTCAAGTAACGGCATCCTGAGTTTCCATCGACGGTGAAGCTTGTTGTTCCAGGAATAGTCTTAAATCTTCAGGACGATGAAAAGATTTAGAGAAAGTGTCTTTCCAGACTCTCATCGTAGAAGGATCAAACAGACCATATTTGAAACCAAGGCTTCTCAGTTGTGGACGAAAAGAAGAAAATTCCTTGCGGATAGCAACCGTTTCCTTAGCAAAGTCTTGATGAATAAAGATTTTGGAGCCATTCACCAAGAGAGAAGGAATATCTCTAGCAGCTTTCCTAATAAGAACCAAATGATGGTGTCGCAAAACCTTAAAAATCATTTGCCTAGGTTTGGTGTGGCGAGGATTTCTATGCGATGGAATTCTATGTGCCTTGTCCACTTCAAACTTTTCGGAAAATTTAATATTTAGAAGACCAGGAAGCAAGGATTCTAGGTATAAGCGACAGTCAGATCCTTCAACCTCTTCAGGAAGATTGAAAATACGGAGATTGTATTGCCGATTATGGTTTTCCAAGTCCAGCAGCTGAGTATGCATTGGTACTATTTGCTGCATCAAAGGTGTAAAAGAATCCTATTTATTTTTGTTATCCTGAATTTTGATAGTATTATCAGACACTTTCATGGAGATGGAAGCCATATCTTTGCGAATATTTTTCATTTCAATTGCAATAGTGTCAGTGTTCAGTCGCAGCGCTTGAATTTCTTCAAAAATTAATTTGAGGGAAGGTTCAGAAGATTCAACAACCTTAGATTTATTTGGGGGAGGCGATACTTGCTGTTTCCTCTTATTATTGGCAGAATTCTTATTATCCATCTTGAGGTGAATAAAGAACCCAAAGCGTCAAATAAATGCAGGAAAAAGAAAAGCACCTCAAAATTTTAATATTAGGGAAAAAAGATGTAAAATTCCCAAAAGCTCTCCAAAAACAGCAGTGCAGTAGTTAACAGGGTCGTGGGCGTGGCTAGGCCCAAGCCAGGCCCTCTCCCTGTGAGCACCCCGCCCCCTGTGAGGAGGAAGCCGGCAGAGGCTGGGACCGAGGCAGGGAGAGGAACCAGAGGGCCAGCAGGAGCACTTCCCAACGAAGAAATCGCCCCAAAAAACGAGAAGGTAGGCAATACTTTCAGCTTACTAGCGCTGCGCTGTTATCGATGTTCCTGACAGGAATGCGTCGTATTTCGGCTGATTGGGCCGATTACTTCACCGAGCTCCGGTGGCGGCGGCCATCTTGCTCACGCGACCTTTAAGGACTTTTCTGAAATGAAGGAAAGAGTA
The DNA here is from genome assembly GCF_964261635.1 of Lissotriton helveticus. Classification (NCBI taxonomy): domain Eukaryota; kingdom Metazoa; phylum Chordata; class Amphibia; order Caudata; family Salamandridae; genus Lissotriton; species Lissotriton helveticus. Next base: position 1,834,599,160 of record NC_136068.1, on the reverse strand, counting down.
CTCCAATACTTGGCCGTACAGGTGACAAAACATCTACTTCCTCAGGAGGATTTTCTGAACTTGGGAACAACTACATTCTTGGCTGCAGATGAACGCAGTGGCCTGCAGGGGATACACCAAGAGAAGCTGCATTTTAAAAAAATGCAGAGCCTAAATTATGAAGTGCTTTAAAGGCAATGTACAGAGCCTTAAAAGCGATGAGCTTCTTTATGCGAACTGATGCAGCTCTGAGAGCACCAAAGATGCTGACTTATGTTTGGGAATGCCATATAACAGCCGCCTGACGCCTTTTGCAGTATCTGCAGTTTGTTAGGAAGCTTTAACTGCGACTTAGTATATAGCGCATTGCAGTTGTCCAATTTAGATAAGACTAGGGCCGTATTCATTGTCTTTTTGTTGTTTTTTGAGATGTAAGGAAATGTTCCTGCGCATTTTAAAAATGCAAAAAGCAGAAGAGGTTACTGAATTAATATGACTTTCAAATGTCAGCTTATTGTCAAAAACAATTCGTAGGTTTCTCGCTTTCTCAACTGGTATTGGCAATGCATCCAATTCCTGAGGACACCAACTGGGAGACCAGAAGGAGGTGTCCTTGCCCAACAAAAGCACCTCTTTTTTCCAGAATTCAATTTTAGGCAATTATTGTGCATCCAGTTGCTTAATTGCCACATACAATCATGAAACCTGGCTGCAGTCTTATAGGCATTGGTGGACAAAGCAACCACAATCTGGGTAGCATCAGGGTGCGATAACATTGAGGATGCAAACTAATTTAAAAGCCTAGCCAGTGGGGTGATATATAAATTAAAAAGAGTGGGGCAAAATGAGGATCCCTGTGGCACTCCACAAGGTCGTACCCATGGATCAAATACAAATTTGTCGAGAGCTACAAGTTATACCTGTTCAGACGACAGAAAATATTTCAAAAGAGATAAAGCTGTTCCCCTAATCCGTAAGGAGTGGAGATGGTCAATCAGAAGATCATGATTGACCGTGTCTAATGACTCCGAGAGGTCTAATAAAAAATCAATGCCGCATTTCCTCATTTGTCAAGAATGGACACTATGGGCCAGATGTAGGTATCCAAATACCGGTCGGGTAACGGCCGAAAATATCGATTTTCGGCCGTTACCGACCGGGATTTGGATACTGAGATGTAGGACATCTTAAAATACAGATTCGGTAATTTTACGTAAAATTACTGAATCTGTATTTTAAGATGCAGGTGGCACTGTAAACAGTGTCACTGGGCTTTAAGGTTTCGTTATTTACCACCAACTATTAGTTGGTGGTAAATAACAAATACCTGTGTATATGCAAATCTGTGCATGTACACCTGTGCCATGTAGCACACATACATGCCAGATGTAGGTATCCAAATACCGGCGGTAACGACCGAAAATACCGATTGCACACAAGCACTAATCAGGGGAGCAACAGGGTGTCAAAAGTGCCACCCTGCCACCCTTGAATTATTCGGTATTTACCGAATCTGTAATTACTGATTCGGTAATTGCCATTTATTCCTATGGGCCTTCAGGCCCATAAGAATGAATGGCAATTACCAAATCGGTAAATACCAAATCTTACAGTTTCGGTAAAAAATACAGAAAATTTACCTACATCAGATTTACCGATTCTAAAATATCGAATCGGTAAAATTCGTTATTTTAGAATCGGTAAAAATGATTTACCTACATCTAGCCCTATATCTTTAGCTAACATGATTTGGGAAGATTCCGTGCTATTTTCACTTCTAAAGCCGAACTGAGTAGAATCAAGCAGGTTGTTTGCGTTTATATAACAAGCCAACTCCAAATTCATGGCTTTCTCACCTATTTTGGCTGGAAAAGGCAAACAAGATATGGGCCAACAGCTGGTTGAATCTGCAGAATAGAGACTGTCCTTTTTTACAAATGGCAAAATAGAGGCTTTTTTTCCTGACCTTAGGAAAGTAACCTGAGGTGAACATTTAATTAAAGATATCTACTAATTGAGCTGAAATAATTTCTGGAACCTACTGGAGAATTTTTGGGAGACATGGGTCATTGGGGGAGCACGATTTCATGGCCTTAATTAAATTAAGCACCTGTTTTACTGTAAGAGGTGAGAAAGATGCAAGCATTTCAGAATTGGGAGGTAAAAGTGTTTTGTCAGGAAAACTGGAAGTCGGGAAAGATTTAGCTGTAAATGCATTGCAAACAGCTCCAACTTTGGCCTGAAAATACGAGTTGTTTAGCTACCTTAAAAGAACTCTTCAGTCGAGTTTTTGCAAGTCTCAACTTATGCGTCACTCTGAAGAGTCCGCCTCTCGAGGCTCCCTGTAGAGCAATCACTTAAAACCCTTCCTGTACGAAACGCTCGGTACACGAAGAGACGAACAAGGCCTGCAAGGGTAGAGTGCTTATGTAGCTTCCTGAAGCCCCTCCAGAGTTCAGACCGAAATAAGGATAGTACGCTTCACAGGCGATCATCTTGGGTGGGCAACACGCCCCCATCCGCACTCCTCCTCGCCCTCTTCCATACCCGAGAGCCACTCTGTTGTACTCACTGCGTCTGTGAACAGCGTCCTGACCTGACTGTTTCTAAGCGCTAGTCTCATTCCGTTTGCTGTAGCATACTACCTACGCCTTGTCTCCAGCAGCCTAGGCCTGCATGTGAGAAGGTGCCACGAGGCCCGCTAACAGACGCTTAGTTGAAGTGACTGACGCTGATCCGAGGACGCTCTGGCAAGCCTAATCTTTGCATTAAGAAACGGGAAAATATTGTCTGGCACCTTTAATTGGTCCCGCCCAGTCACGCAGTGCTTTGTGGGGCAGCGAGCCCCCGGTGGGAGCTCGTTGGTTAGGGGGGCGAAGGCACCTCCTCCCTCCACCCCACATCATCCCTGGCCTACCGCCTTTCTTCTCTGAAGCGCCTGTCACTTCACCGCTTCCTGCCTCTCGACAGCATCGTTATCTTGTCCAGCCTCTGAAAGCGCCTCTTTCATCTGTAGCGCTTCGGCAGTGTGGCAGCCTTCAGCAAACCTGTCTCTGCTTGGGACTGCACTATCTACCACCAGTGCTGCTGTGCAGGACGGAAGGGACTGGACACATGGGGGCCTGCGTCCCCTGTGCGCTGAATCCTGCGGGCTGCTGTGCAGGGCGGAAGTGACTGTGACGTCATACATGGGGCCTCTGTTCTGTGTGCGCTGACTCCCGCGGGCTGCTGTGCAGGGCGGAAGTAACTGTGACGTCACACATGGGGCCTCTGTCCTGTGTGCGGACTCCCGCGAGCTGCTGTGCAGGGCGGAAGTGACTGTGACGTCACATATGGGGGTCTGCGTCCTGTGTGCGCTGACTCCCGCGGGCTGCTGTGCAGGGCGGAAGTGACTGACGTCACACATAGGGCCTGCGTCCCCTGTGCAGGACGGAAGTGCCTGTGACGTCACACATAGGGCCTGCGTCCCTAGTGCAGGACGAAGGTGGCTGTGACGTCACACATAGGGCCTGCGTCCCCTGTGCGCTGACTCCCGTGGGCTGCTGTGCAGGACGGCAGTGACAGTGACGTCACACATGGGGCCTGTGTGCGCTAACTCCCGCGGGCTGCTGTGCTGGACAGAAGTGCCTGTGACGTCACATGTGGGGGTCTGCGTCCTGTGTGCGCTGACACCCGCGGGAAGCTGTGCAGGATGGAAGTGACTGTGACGTCACACTTAGGGCCAGCCTCCTGTGTGCACTGACGCCCGCGGGTCTTTCCATACACGAGGGAATTGGAGGGAGAGGCTGCCGCTCTCGCCGCCTCCCCAGGTTCTTTCTGGTGTTGTTATGGCTGACACACCGGGACAGGTCTCCCGAACTATTGCTTTGTTAGTCCGGGACAGTGAGGCTGGCGAGGAGAGCCATTTACAACAAAAAATGTCCCGCGGCAAGTCTGACGAGGCGGGCGCTCACCTCCCCCCGCCCCCTTGTCCAAGATGCCCCTGGCGACCACTTAGCAGAAAATCACTCAGATACATACATGGGGTGTCCCACAGAGTTAAACAATCTGACCGGGAACAAACAGCAAAACACATCTTTTTAAAACATGGACATTGGAGCTGGGTGTACACACAAGGCTATTGCGCACTTCCGGTATCATTGTGGCTGTGACCCAGAAGAATGGAAAATCTACTAGTCAGTGTGAGAGGTCTCTCGGGGTTTACCGTGCACAACGCTTCACTTTGTTGTTATCTCATTCCAAACAGTTTAAAGGCTGCGCCATTTTCTTCCAATCCGGTGGAAAAGATGAGTAAAAAAAAGATTAATGGAAATAAAATATTTACTACCATGCTAACGTGAATTTTCTTTCATTTCCGCGCCACAGGCAGCTGGGACTCCTTTTCGCCTGTAGGGTCACACTGCGTTACATTGTATTGCAATAGCAGAAAGCTCCTCTAAAATGTATATATTTTTTTTTAGATAGTGCAACCTGCAATGTTTTACTGCTACAGGGTACAATGCAGTACGGTTGTGCGTTGGGGCAAGAGGAGTGTAAGCAAACAGTGAGGAAGGCTTGTTGTAATACTATATGCTCTGTTAGGAATCGTGTCGTGAACTCCATACACCGATCTCACAAGCAGGAGTGTCTAGCTTCAGCGGGGATAGTTGGGGTGTTACACCCCCCTAATAACTAATATTTAATAATATTGGCTACAGGAGCTTTCAGTCGGGTATAGTAAGATGTATGTTCGATTTCACCTGGAATTTTTAAACACTTGCTCAAACAAAAAACACACATTGTTGTCTCATTTTGAAAGTTTTAAACATGGTTATTTTATTTAAAAAAAATACTTTGGGGCAAATTTACAAACCCCTTGTGCCCTTTGTCATTTTGAGTTTGTCTTGTAGCGCGACCAAGGATTTCTATGTGCCCTGATGAGCGAGTAAGAACCAGCTTGTGCAAGGTCCAATAGGCCATGGCCTCCAAGATAATGGAAGATGAGCTTACTTACACATTGCTGCATACCTTTTACCTAGAAGGGCAGGAGTGAAATAGGTCTGAAATTACTCAGGACTGAGGGTATTTTTTGAAGCAAAAGCACCACCATTGCTCTTTTCCAATTAGCAGCAACTATCCCTTGCTTTAAAGAGTTGTTACATAGATTTAGCAATAGTGTCGCCAAGGAATCCAATGTCTCCTTCCAGATTTTAGAGGGAAGTGATCAAGAGGCAAGACAGAAGAGATGGAATTACAATAGGATGGAAGGAAGTCAACTTTAGATGTTAAAAAGATGGAATGAGTCAAGTCAAGTCAAGTCAAATTATTTATATAGCGCGCTACATACCCAGAGGGTCTCAAGGCGCTTGAGGAAGGGTGGGGAATTACTTGTCGAATAACCAAGTTTTAAGTTGCTTTCTGAATGCTAGGTGGTTCTGAGTGAGGCGAAGGTGAATGGGGAGTGAGTTCCAGGTTTTAGCTGCCAGGTAGGAGAAGGATCTTCCTCCCATGGTGGTTTTGTTGATGCGGGGTACGGTAGCAAGGGCTTGGTTGGAGGAGCGTAGCTGGCGGGAGGGGGTGTAGAAGGAAAGTCGTGTGTTGAGGCATTCGGGTCCGAGTTCGTAAAGTGCTTTGTGTGCGTGGGTTAAAAGGCGGAATGCTATTCTCTTATTGACGGGGAGCCAGTGGAGGTTCTTCAGGTGACTAGAAATGTGGTCTTTACGCGGGATGTCTAGTATGAGTCTGGCTGAAGCGTTCTGGATGCGTTGGAGTTTTTTCTGAAGTTTTGCGGTGGTACCGGCGTATAGGGTGTTACCGTAGTCCAGGGGGCTCGTGACCAGTGCGTGGGTGACCGTTTTTCTAGTTTCGGTGGGGATCCAGCGAAATGTTTTTTTGAGCATCCGAAGAATGTTGAAGCACGATGATGAAACGGCGTTGACTTGTCTGTTCATCGAGAGTGTGGAGTCCAGGATGATGCCCAGGTTCCGTGCGTGGTCCGTCAGGATGGGTGCTTTTCCAAGGGCCTCTGGCCACCAAGAGTCATCCCAGGCGGAAGGGGAGGTGCCTAAGATAAGGACTTCTGTTTTGTCTGAGTTCAGTTTCAGACGGCTGTGTTTCATCCACTCGGCTACTTCTTGCATTCCTTCCTGTAGGTTGGTTTTGGCGGTGTGCGGGTCTTTGGTGAGTGAGAGGATCAGTTGAGTGTCATCAGCGTAGGAGATGATGTTGAGGTTGTGTTGGCGTGCGATGGTCGCGAGAGGGCTCATGTATACGTTGAAGAGAGTGGGGCTGAGTGAAGATCCTTGTGGCACGCCGCAAATGACTTCAGTGGCTTCTGACTTGAATGGTGGAAGTCGGACTCTCTGAGTTCTTCCGGTAAGGAACGAGGTGATCCAATCCAGTGCTTTTCCTTGGATTCCGATGTTTCTGAGGCGTTGTAGGAGGGTTTTGTGACAGACTGTGTCGAAGGCTGCGGAGAGGTCGAGGAGGATGAGGGCTACTGTGTCTCCATTGTCCAGTAGGGTTCGAATGTCGTCTGTTGCTGCGATGAGTGCGGTCTCAGTGCTGTGTTTTGCTCGGAAGCCGGACTGTGAGGAGTCGAGGGATTTGTTGGTTTCGAGGAAGGCGGCGAGCTGGCTGTTGACGGCTTTCTCGATGACTTTGGCCGGGAATGGTAGGAGCGAGATGGGGCGGTAGTTTTTGAGTTCGGTGGGGTCCGCTGTGGGTTTTTTCAGAAGGGCGCTGAGTTCAGCGTGTTTCCAGCTTTCCGGGAAGGTGGCAGAGTTGAGGGAGCAGTTGATGACGTCTCGGAGGTGTGGTGCTATGAAGGAGTCAGCTTTGTTGAAGATATGGTGAGGGCATGGGTCTGTGGGGGATCCTGAGTGGATGGAGTTCATCAGGCGGATGGTGTCCTCAGTGGAGATTGGGTTCCAATCAGTAAGGATGTTCAAGGGGGGGGAGGGTACGGCAGAAGGTTGGGTGGGTTGGTCTCCGTGTTGGTTGTCGAAGCTGTTGTGGATGTCTGCGATTTTGTTGTGGAAGAACGAGGCAAGGGAGTCGCAGAGGGTTTGAGAGGGAGTGATGTCGTTGGAGTTGGCTGAGGGGTTGGTAAATTCTTTGACAATGTTGAATAATTCCTTGCTGTTGTGGGCGTTGTTGTCTAGACGGTCTTTAAGTGCAGCTTTCTTGGCAGTCCGGATCAGTTGGTGGTGTGTGCGGGTGGCGTTTTTGAAGGCGTCCTTGGCGCTGGTGTTTGTGTCTTTTTTCCAGGCCATCTCAAGGGAGCGACAGAGTTTCTTGGATTTCTTAAGATCATCGGTGAACCAGGGAGCGTTTTTGCTGCCTAGTTTGATTTGACGTTTTTTCAAAGGTGCTAGGTTGTCGGCGCTATTGGTTAGCCATTGAGTGAGGTTAGTGGCTGCTTGGTTGGCGTTCGAAGGGTGGGCCGGGGGGTTTTGAAGAAGCGATGAGGAGATCTGGTCGATGGTGATTTTGTTCCAGTTTCTTCGCGAAGTGGGTTGAGGAAGGTTGTGGGTTGTGGTCTTTTTGTAGACAAAGTGAACACAGCTGTGGTCCGTCCAATGGAGAACTGTGGTGTGACTGAAGGAGATATGTTTGCTGGAGGTGAAGATGGGGTAGAGTGTGTGGCCTGCGTAGTGAGTGGGGGTGTTAACAAGTTGTTTGAGTCCGAGGTTGGCCAGATTGTCCAGAAGGGTGGTGGCGTTGCTGTCGTTGTTCTTTTCCAGGTGAAAATTGAGGTCTCCCAGTAGTATGTAGTCCTGTAATGAGGAAAAGGATGGACAAAAAAAATCTAATTTAGTTGCTAAACAGTCTTGACAAAAGAGTATATATAGGTAGGACTTAGTTGTCCCTTACCTCCTGCACTGGCGTAAATGCAAGCCCTATTGCATTGCAAATGTTTGTTTAATTAAATGCCAAGCACACGAGGGAACTGCATAAAATGCCAGGGTAGGACATTATGCTGTTAGACTGCATCCACACACACAACCGTGGCAGCTTACAAATCTCATTAGGGTATCTGGACACTTCTACCCTCACCTGTCGAAAGTGAGCAGCAGACGTGGCGGCCACCAGCAAAACGAGTCTGTTCTGGGAGTAAGAGCGACACCCCCTCGGGCAGAACTCACCGAGTAAACAAAACTCCTGCTCGAGGGGCCTTGGATTTGTATTTGGAATGACGCTAAATTCATAGTCTTGGAAAGAGGTGTGGCGCAGCGGCCAGGGCGTCTGACTCCGGACCACGGGGTTCACAGTTCGATCCCCAGTCCAGCACCATGTGACTCTGGGCACCATGTGACGTCTTCCCGACGGCCCGAGCGCCTTGACACCCTCAGGTAATTGTGCCCTTTACAAAATACTGGATTTCAAAATTTATTTCAAGTTGCAAAGGACTAGCCAAGAACAAAGCGCAACGACGCAGCAGGCTTGTAGTACACCACTGCACGTCCTTATACGCTATTTAAACTTTATTTTAGATGCCTCTCTAACATGTCCACTGTTGCATCGTGGTCTGCCTTGTTCTTGCCCATTACCAAGACGTCACCTTGAAAGTACTGAACTCCGTCCACTTCCTTGAACAGTTTGTGCATCAGTTTTTGGAATATAGCTGCCGCTGATGCTAGTCCAAACGGCATTCTGCGGAACTGGTAGCATCCGAACAGGGTTATGAATGATGTTAGTTTACGGCAGGTATGGTGTAGGGCTATTTGATGGTAGGCTGAGGTGAGATCAATGGTGGAGAACCATTTCACCCCCTTCGTTTTCGCCAACATTTCCTCTATTCTGGGTAGAGGAGATTTTTCCACTATTATGTTTTTGTTCAGTTTCTCAAGTCCACGCAAAGGCGTTTTCGCCAACATTTCCTCCCTTTCTGGGTAGAGGAGATTTTTCCACTATTATGTTTTTGTTCAATTCCCTCAAGTCCACGCACAGGCGGACCTTGCCATTTGGTTTCATCGATACGACTAACGGTGCCAACCACTCCGTGCTGTTTATTGGCTCTATGATGCCGACGTCTTCCAGTCTTTGTAATTCCACTTGTACCATTTCTCTAACGGCCAACGGGATGTTTCTCACTTTGTGGGACACGGGTTTTGTACCTGCCTTGAGATCAATCTTGTGTGTGAATTTAGTCAATTTGCCTACTTTTCCTCCGAACACTGTGGGGAAGTCTTCCTTCATTTTTGTGACATCTGTCAGTTGCTCAGGGCCGGTCATCAGCACTTGTGTGGTACCTCCCGGGTTTAACTGTATGCCTAAATCTCCTTGGTCGACCCATCTGAGAACCGAGGGCCCTTTCTCTTCCACGTATAACTTGCACTCTGCGCTCCGCTCCTTGAACTCAAATTTCAGGCATCGATACCCAACCATAGAGATGGGCTCTACTGTGAACGTGACTGGTCTAATGTCTGGAGGTTCCAGTTGATGTCCGATGTGGCTTGTGAATTGTTCATCCCACACTTTCCTTTTTATTATCGTATATGGGGATCCTGAGTCAGCCACCATCTTTGTTGGTACTACTCCTATCACTAGGTCACATTGAGGTTTCTTGGAGCGGTTGCAGTTGATTCCCAGTATGTGTTCATCTATGCACAATACACTGTCTTCTTCTTCTTCGCCTTCTCCCTCTACATCTGATTCTTGTGCTACGTACTTGACTGACGGTCTTTTCTGCTTGCAGCGACACACCTTCTCATAGTGCCCCACGATTCCACAGAACATGCATTTGGCGCGGAAAGTTGGGCATCGCTTGTCATAGGCCGCATGGGACGTGCTGTCGCACCTGTAGCACGTGTTTTTGCCGTCATTGCCAGGTTTCTTCATTGGTGCTGGTCTGAATGTCCCTTTAGCTTGTGTCCTCCTGTCTCCAGCTGCTGTCTTGCCTTTTTCCGGTGGTTCTGCTTCCGTGACCTTGTTAACCATGGGTCCGGTGGCTGTCTTCCTTTTTGCCGCCTCCGCGCACCTTTTAGAAAGCTCTGCTTTCTTTACCATGGCTATGACTTCCTTCAGGGTCGCGTTTCCAATTACACACAGCTTGTCTTGGATTGCTGAGTTTGTGGTGTGCATTACTATTTGGTCTTTGATAAATTCGTCGTGTAAGGTGCCGAATTTACAGGTGACTGCCAATTTCTTCAACGCTGCCACGCAGTCATCTATGGATTCCCCCACTGCTTGTTTCCTCTATTGAAAGTTGTACCTGTCTATGGACGTGCACACTGCTGGTCTATAATGGTTGTTTAGGTCTTCAATTGCATGTAGACATACGACATCATCAGCTGCTTGTCTTGGCATCCGGACTAGATTCTGGAACACTCTGATGCCTTTTGGACCTAAGTTGTGAAGCAATATCCTCTTTTGCTGGGAAATGCTTCTCCATTCTCGTCCTCTAGGGCCTCTGGGGAGTTCATGAAATATTCTCTCCAGTCCTCCCACTTCATTGAGGGATCTCCTGGTTTGGGCAGGAAGGGGATTGGTGTTGTGAGCGAGGATTGGGCGCACATATCTGCTCTTCTCTCCTGTAGCTCTTCTCCCCCCTTGGACTTCCTGGAGCACTCCTTCTCTGTACCCGTGTAGGGCTCTGCTGGGATGCAGCTTCGCCCCCTGTGTTGTGTCCTGCTTGCTCCACCAGGGCCCCAGGCCGTCAGGCTGTTCCTAGTGCGTGTGATGACCCGTGCTCTCCACACCCCGGGGTGTCTCTCCGCCCTGCTCCTCTTCCCTTTTTTTTTTTTCTTGCCCTTGCCTGCTCTTCCTAAGGCAGCTCCTCATGTGGTGGGGCTGTGGTGGTGACTGTGGGTTAACTCTCCTGCCGCGCTCTCCTTGCCCTTTGCCTGCTTGCTGTCCACGTGGCTGTGTTTGCTGGTGGGTTGCCTGTTGAACCGGGTAGCTGGGGGCCTTATGCGGTCCCTTTTTCGTGTCCTGACCTCGTCGCCATTTGTAATGTCGCAGTTATACACCAAATAACACCCGTGGAGGCCAATGTAATTGTTTGCAGGTTAGTACTTTATTTCTTTAAGGAGAGCGCCGGAATCGCGACTTTCCCGTTTGTGAGCTCTCCCACTATCCTCAGATCGCGGCCGCGCTCTATGTCGTTACGTAGCAACGCAACGACTAGAGCGCGACACTACACAAAGGTCCCCTGATGAGCTGCCCCGTTGTAAGACGCAGACGCTAATGGTGTGCGTGGGGGTGGCATTCGAAGAATGACCACCCCCGCGCTTCTTCGGGAAGTGGAATCGCCCGCTGGAAGATCGCGCTGTTGAGGCGCTCGGTTTAGAACGTGGCGACTTCAAACGCCACGTTCTGAATCTAGTGGCAGTTGGGGGTCCAGGCTCAGGTAGGCAGCAGCACGGTTGGTTTTGTGCCGTCTTTTCTGCCTTAGGGCTATTTTCTGGCTTGTGTTTTTCTGGGGGTTTTCTTGGCGGACTCTTCTGCTGCCGTGAGGGAGGCCCTCAGGGTTATGTACCAATAGGGGAGGGAGGATTTAGTGGCCCCTGGGGTTCTTGGTCAAGCGTGGACCGGTTTGTCACAGAAGAGGAGAGCTTCTGCTAATGGTGCGTCTGCGCTTGCTTGTACTTTGTTGGAGAGTTCCCCATAGACTGTCCCCTTCACATTTACCAGTGATTTAAATAAGGTTATGAAGGGAGACTCCACTCTCTTCTATAGTCATCAGTATGCTTCTTCTGGTGTGGGAAAGGGGAGGGGCAGAGCTCGCGCATGCTCAGTGAGGGGAAGATGTCAGAAAAACACCCTCTCTTAAAGGCATAGCTGATTTTGCAGAAGAAGTGGTTTTAGCTGATAATGTGGCGTTGGCGCCACCTAGTGGTGATTTACAGAAAGCTAATTTAGAAGTTATTCAGGATAATGTTTCATTGAATTTAGTCACGCAACGTGAAATACCTATTTTGGGGAAAAAGTTTCACTCGGTTGGAGCTGTGGTTTCTGGTTCTGGCGAGAGGCCTCTTTCCCCTGTTATTTCGCATGTGAGTAGTGAATCTTCATTATGTGGTATTTCCTTATCCATAGAAGGTGCTTCTGGGGTCAGTTAATGGTCAGTCTGAGTCTGGGTCGAATTTGGACAGTCGGGCTTTGCCTGTTACCCGGATGTCTAACCTGACCTTACCTGCCCCTGAGGCTGGCGTTGTTGATAAGGTTGCTTCACGGTCTAGTATGGGGCCTTATGTACAGGGTAAGTGGGTTTGGGTTAGTGAGGGGGTTAAGGATACCGCTGAGCCCTCCAGCCACACTGGAACTCCCTATGCCGACAAGCATGGGCGGTTTGCAGGCCAACAGCCATTCAATGCTGCAAAATGGCATCAGGTACAACGGGTCATCATTGAACAGGTTCCAAGCGTCCTGTTCACTCCTTCACAACAAGACAGAAGATCCTGGAGTGATTTCCCCAACGCCTCTGTCCGACCACAAAGCTTCTCATTTTAAAGAAGCAGTAAACTGGAGCACATTCGATGGCGATGGGGCGCAACCATCTTCCAGTGGGGCTCGCCAGAGGGTTCATGATACCGGGGACGATGATTTTTCCGATATAGAGGAGGGCGAACTGGTTGGGGATGAGGTCTTACCTTCTAACTTATTTCTTTCTAAATGGGGAGAATTGCTAACACGATTTCTCGAGCTCATTTATTACAGATGAAAGAATCTGAAAGAAATTGGAAGGACCTTGAGCGCTTCCCGAAAAGCAACCACAACGCCTTCAAGAAGAAGCCTTCTACACAGGATAAGCCTTCTCAAACAGGTGATTCACAGTTTAACCTTCCTATTACTTCAGTAAATGTAAAAAAACATAAGGCAGAAGAGGGTTCATCACGAGATAAGGCTCCAGAAGCCAAGATTTGTTGTCATTGTGAGTCACCTTCAAAATTTCAGTTAGTTACGTCTCCTCATGTTGTTAAAGAATAAAAAAACTTACCTGAACATGTCATAGTTTCTCAAGGGGAGAAGGAGGTTATGGATAAGTTAGAAGGCTTAAAAAGGCTTCCATATATGGGTTCATCAATGCCTTTAGGTTTTAATCTCGGCAAAAACACCAAGGAGAAAATGTGGAAAGGTGAGTTAGTGGATGTTTTTAAAATACTTCACAGGGAGATTCAGTCTAAAGAAGACTTAGCCCTTGATCTGGTAAGAAAGGCCGGCTCAGGTGAGGAGTTGGCAAAATGTGACATAAATCCACCTTTAGATTACTCCCGGTTCACCCCCAAGACTTTGAATTGTTAGGCTTTCACTTTCAGGGACACTTTTTTGTTGATAAAGCTCTGCCCATGGGTTGTGAAGTTTCTTGCCAGCTATTTGAAGACTTAACTAATTTCTGCAATGGATTTTTTCCTTGAGGTCAGGTGATATTCAAGTGTCCCATTATCTGGACGATGTCCTTTTTGTTGGCCTACAAGGGTCCCAACAATGTCAGGCAGCTCTCCTTTTCTTTTGAGTCCTTAGCAGGTGTGCCCCTGGCTAAAGAAAGGACAGAAGGGCCTGTAACATGTCTCACCTTTCTAGGTATTGAGATTGACTCAGTGAAAATGGAGGCTAGATTACCATTGCAGAAAGTGAAGGAGATTTTGGTCTTTTTAGAACATTCTCGGGTATCAAGGAAACTCACGCTTTTTGAAGTACAGCGATTATTAGGTGATCTGAACTTTGCTTGCGGCAGGAGGTAGGAAGGGTGACAAACTAAGGGGTTGGGGTCGACGGTCAAGGTGGGGAAATATTCATGGGGGATCAATTTGGGGAGAAATTCATGGGGGATCCATTTGGGGGGGAAAAGTCATGGGGGATCGATATGGTGGAACATTCATGGGGGATCGATATGTGGATATTTCATTGGGATCAATTAGGGGTGGCCGGGTGGGGTTACATTGGTTGTTTTACCATTTTATTGCATTATTGTAATGCTTTATTCGTTGCTGAAATGAAAGCGACCTTTTACCCCCATCGGCGTGTGATGTAATCTTTTGCCCGATGAGGGACTTGGGGGTGGCATTCGAAGACTGTCCACCCCCGGGCTTCTTCGGGCAGTGGAATCGCCCGCAGGGAGCTCACGCTGTTGAGGTGCCCAGTTTAGAACGCGGCGACTTCAAATGCCGCGGTCTGAATCTAGAGGCAGTTGGGGGTCCAGGTTCAGGTCCCTCCCTCCCTTTAGCAGGTTATTTGTCCAGGCTTGGGTTTTTTCCTTTTTCCAAGGTCTTCCTTCGTTCTTTTCCTCTCTCCCTTGGGCAGATTTGGATGGGATTGAGGCAGGCAGGAAGGGTTGGGGCAGGCAGAATATCTTAGGACAGAGGGAAAAACAGAGGGCTGGAGGTAGGAAGGGGGACAAACAAAGGGGTTGGGGTCGATGTTCATGGTGGGGAAATATTCATGGGAGATCAATTTGGTGGAAAATGTCATGGGGATTGATATGGGGATATTTCATGGGAATCAATTAGGGGTGGCGGGGTGGGGTTACATTGGTTGTTTTACCATTTGATTGCATTATTGTAATGCTTTATTCGTTGCTGAAATAAAAGTGACCTTTTACCCCCCATCGGCGTGTGATGTAATCTTTTGCCTGATTGGCTCGAACAGCGTGTAAATCACTTTCTACAGGCGATGGGAGGCAGTGAGCTGAGGCCTGCAGTGACCTGGTGATCGCCGGCCCCAACAGTGCTCAGAGCTGTAAACTAGCATTTGCAACGCAATAGGTCTTGCATTTATGCGAGGCATATTGCATTGCAAATGATTGGCATCATGACAATGGGAGAGCGTGTGGGGGAGAAGGCACAGACAATAGGGGGACTTTGAAGGCACAGACAATGGGAGGGAAGGTGGGCGGGGGGACTTTGAAGGCACAGACAACGGGGGGTGGACGGGGGGACTTTGAAGGCATGGAAAACAGGAGAGAGGGCAGGTGGGGGGACTTTGAAGGCACAGACATTGGGAGGGAGGGAGTGGGGGGAAAGGCACAGACAACGGGAGGGAGGGCGGGCTGACAGGAAGAAGTCACTAAAGCACGTTGAAGCAAAACCAGTGCGGCGCTCATGAAGGGCGCTGCACTGATAAAGAGCTAATAATACCTGCATTTCTCCCTGGAGACCAGAGCCAGTCCACGGCCGGGGCAGCTGCGAGGAGCAGGCATAGACAGTAGTGCCCTGTCCTCTCTGTCCCTCTGCCTGGCTCCGCTGCTCTGCTGGAGTGGAATCTGCTGACTGATTGGGAGGGAGGAGGTAGAGCTGAGACGAAGGAGTTGGGAAATACAGAACACTGAAAACGAAACTAGCGCTGCGCTCGTCAAACGGGTGCAGCTCTGATAAAGTATGTTTACAATTATGTAAAAGTATTTGCGATGCAATAAGTCTCGCATTTAAATGCGAGACCTATTGCATTTCAAAGATGTGGCCGCCACTGTCCAGAGAAAGCAATATAGAAAGTAGTGCTTACAGACATAAGAACAGGCACCATGTAACAACGGAAGTAAAAGGGCCAGTCGCCATTGGAGGTAACAAATGGAGACAAGGTGGTACCAAGGAGGGACTAAAAAGCCTATTTACCAATCCGAAGCCAGCATTTAAGAAGGACAATGTCACAAAGCAAATGACAAATATGGGCAGAGAGTGGACAAGGCTTCCACAGCATACCCTACTACAACATGCCTCGCAGAGAGAGCAGCGCATGCGTGCTGCCGCCAAGCTCGACCTAAAAAAGCGTCATTTGCCATTTACTGTCACAGGACGCCACTTTCTTACTGCGCTACAGAGAAAAACAGCTGAAAGAAAATACACGAAAACTGGCATTATGGTAAAAATTCACTCAAGAAAGTACATTTGCTTGGTTGATGTAAATATTTCCAGTAGTTTTAAGGTCCACTCTCACACCATCAATGTAAATAAGTGAAATTAGATGAGGGATCTTTTTCTTCTGTCTTCTAGCTTGTGTCCACACACTAAAGGTCTCTGATTGGCTAGCTAGCGTCACTTAAAAATATAGTTAAAAAACCTGTTATGATTAGAGAATAAAACTGAAAATACACTGAAATTCGCAAGTTGTATTTACTACCCCAATCCATAACATGCACACCAAATGCAATGCTCATGACCTCACTCTTGATGTGACAGGTGCAATTACAAATTATATTACAGATAAGAATACATATGACATTGCTCTTGAGACTATGAAAGAAATGACTATGAATGTAGCATTATTTAGATGTTTGGATATTTGTTATTTAAATAAAATTGTGATTTTAGGTGATGTTACTTATCTGTATATTGTGAGGTTGTGTGTTGAGAAGGCTTTCGATCAAGGTAAATAAATTGACTTCCTCTGGCTTCTTTGAAGACATTTGAATTTAAAGTTTTTTTAGCTCAGAAATTGCCAATTATATGTAAATATCCTTCTGCAAAGTAAACTGTCAACCAGAAACAGGCTTTTGATTCTGTTTGTACACACAATGGCACAAAACAGTACTGCCAGGATGCTATGTTTTTGTTGTCCCAAAATTATGAGCAGGCATGTTTTTCAAAAAAGTAAATGATTTTTCCATTAACAAAGACCTCAGAAATATGAAATAAAGCATTATATCATATTAAATTAATTGGCATTCTCCAGCATCACATTTGTTACTCCCTCTAATTCTGAATCTTGGGCGATTGAGTGTGCCGTATTTTTTGTGCGGGAATAAGGGAGGGCTAGAATGCCTGACTCCTGCTGGTGGTATTCCTGCATAAAAAATACAGTGATAACGAGTTTACTCTCCAGAATGGGGGAATACTGTGGGACTTTTTAACAAGCCCTTTGCACCGGCGATGAACCGGTGGCTCATCTTGCTGCCCCATATTTACGAGGACACTGAAAGCCACCTGGAAATACTGCCCCTTTACACGCAACACTTTGCGTGAAAGGGGCGTACCATGGGTGTTACTGTGGGTGTTCCCACATAACACCCATGGCTTTTGCCACATGGCTAGATTAACCAGAACTCATAAACCTGGAAATGCAGCAGAAAGCTACGTCTCCCCAGGGGAGGCGTAGGGAGGTGCTACGAGGAGAAATGTTTTCATTTCTTCGAATTTTTCCTTTTTCTATGAGTGCTACATTCGGCATACAGTAGCATAAAGTAGTATTCTTTTGTGATTATGTGCTACTCTCCTGTTCTGTGCAGCACTCCTCTAAACTCTGATGGTAGGGGGGTGCAGTGGGGTGCTCTGCAGTCTTGATCACTGTTGCGCTCTTCCACCATTCTGTGCAGCACACCTCCACATTCTTCTATAAACTTTGACTAAACAGAGACTCTAAACATCACTGGCCCAGGTCTGGAGTCTACTCAATCAGAGAGTCTGGCAATTTTCTTTCAGTTTCTGATCCTTCTGTTTAATTCATCTTCTTTATGCATTTTCCTTTCAACTTACTCTATTGTTTTCCTCCACACAGTTCTGCAAATCTCAGGTTTAATTAAACCGTCCAGAGATTCTGAACTCCTTTTCATTAAACCCCCCATATCTGCATAACACCTTTATTCCCATCTGGGATTTCAGTGCCCTGATCCATCATCACTAGACATTCTCAACTCTGATACTGTCTGATTATTACAACTGATTGGAGGGTAGTATCAAACCTGTACATTTCCTGCCTGCCTCACATATGTTCTTCATAGCAGCAGTGCTCTGACATAATCATAAATAAGGCCAGCCAAACACTGCACACCCAGCTGATAAATCATCTCACTTTAGTTCTTCTTGGAAGAGGTGCTCCCACATGTTCAATAATAAACCAATCCTAGCCCTCCACACCGGCTGATGAATCATCTCACATAAGTTCTTCATGGCAGCAGTGCTCTGACATATATTCAATAATAAACCACAGCTAGACCTGCACATCCAGCTGATCAATAATCTCACATTAGTTCTTCCTGGAAGCAGTGCTCTGACACATTCACAAATATGGCCAGCCTAACACTGCACATCCAGCTCATGAATCATCTCCCATTAGTTCTTCTTGGCAGCAATGTTTTGACATATTCATTAATAAACCAAACCTACCATTACATGTTACCATTTGATAGTCCATTTCTTTAGAGTATTCTTCACGGCTCATCCCATATTTAACGATTTCAGTATTTACTGTGGATGCCTTCAGTGGTCTGACCTTTACATCATACAACACTCTGCAGCTGCAAATTCCGCCACTCCAGCAGCGCCCAGACACATTCATCAATATTTTCAAAGTCTTTTCAGATTTTGAATAGATTTGCCTGACCGCATTTCCCACTTTTTTGGTTACACCTCTGCTTTGAAACATTTACAAACTACTCTGAGAAACATTATCTTTCAAAATGTACTTGTGCACTTGGCCACTCTTCACCAACATGACCTACCCATAGTCCGTTACAAATCAAAGGGGTAACCCCAGACACATCACTAGGACCTGGGTAAAGTACGGTACCCATATTCGGTCTGGACTGGGAGCCCAAAACATCCCTGGAAGATCAGCCCCCATACGGCGAATAGCGAGTGCGGTAAGCCTGACCACTACAAAGTGGGGCTTGGAGGGGTTGCCCCCAAGAAATGTCGGAAATAATGGCGCATTCAACAATATATTTGTCTTTATTTTCAATTGTATTCGTTTTTAAAGCATTGTAAGTGATGACCTTACAATGCACCACAATACGACAGTCTTTATTGGGGCTCGTCAATGATTTCCTCGCTATCACCCCTGGAAAGTTCCTCTCATCTCTCCATAGCTCCTCTCACACATGTGTGTCATCTGCTTTATAGCACCTTACATACCAGTTTAGAGTGTCGGAGCACACACACATAGAAAATCAATGGATCATACGTGTGTAAATCAGTGTATAGAAAATGTTCCATAAGACAAGGGGACTCCAAGACGTAGGATTCACACTATCCATACTGGTAGGCATTTTTTAAGAGTGCTTGGTCTGGAGAGCCACAAACTCAGGATTCAGAACTTAACACAGTGGTTAGGGTTGACTTTACTAATAGTCAAGTCAAGTCAATAATACTTTATTCGATTACAAAGTATAATCATAAAAGCACAGAATAAAAAACAATACAACTTTATTCCCAGGGAAAACTTTTTTAGCAACATCAGAAAAAAGAAAGACCTGGAAAAAACAGAAACTTCTACCATGTACCAAGCAGTTTGCATGCAGCTCTTTGATGGCATTTCATAGCTCACTGTGCTAGATTAAGATATTAACTTAGGAACTGCACATTGACAAAAGAATCTCTGTGACAAAAGCAGACACCTGCTGCGTTATCACATAAAATACTGTTCTTTGATGTGCATGGTACACATTCTTTGCAGCAGGCATATTAACCCTCTGATAGTCAAAGTTGCCACTCGACAAAACTTCCATCTCCCTCCTGCAGGTACATTAATCACCAAAGCTATCTTGACTTTTATTGTTGCCTCACAACTGCTGGATATACAAGGAGCTTTGCAGTGCTTTTAAAACTTCTGCCCTGCTACAAAACCAGCCCATACTGAAAAAAAGTCCCCCACCCTACCAACATCCCAGGGAAATGACCGTCTGGCCTCGCCCATATTCACTGCAGACAATCAGAGGGAGGAAGCTGCCAAATCAGAAACCTGTACTCAAAAATAGAAACTACACCTCATACTCTTCACTTTTTTCCTTCACAATCACGGATATCTTCTTAACTCTTGTTTTATATCATCTGCCATCACTGATCGCAATATATTCTTAGCGTAATGCATATTCAGAATCCATCTTAGTGGAGACAAACTAAGAAAGCAATAGAAAGGACAAATCTAATAATACTAGGAATGGAGTGGCATTTATTCATTAGAAACTCCTCACATGAAACTGGGGATAGTAAATCTAACACGTACAAAGTACAACAACTTCCCTAATATTGCCTATATTGCATGGGAATAGTAAATTAACCCTCCTAATGTTTGTAAGAGAGATTTTATATCATCTTTATTATTGTTGATTCATGTTATATGTTGTTTTTAGGTCTTGCCTAGCGACGCAGCGCTTGCGCTGCACGCATTGGCAAGATCTATTGTCGTCGACTTGGTTACGGAAGGGGGGCAGGACATGTGCACGCGCCCAGACGACAGGACAAGTGGACGTGTACGGCTGAAGACGTTAGCATAAAATACAGCTGGTGTGCGAGGACAGGAGATGTGCACGTGCATACAGCTCGGCTCAGCCTCAGCGTACTCCTGTTTCCACCTCCCTCGGGCCAAGCCTCGTTAGTCAGTGCGCGCACTCGCACAACGCCGACAGCTTGTTCTTTTTTGGATCCATTTCACAGGGGAGCAAATAAACAAAAGGAGGAAAGTGAAGGTAATACCTGTTTATCGTAAACACAGATTTGTATACTTCAAACAATTATATTAATGTAAAATGTAAGGTTGGGTCCTACCTTCTCGGATTTAAACTGGTGACTGCAGGCTGCACACGTATTGCTGCTTCCGGTAAAGTAATCTAAACAGCTTTAGTTGTTTCTTCCATGCTTCAAAGCCAGGGCTGCTGAAATGCATGTGCCCGGTTTTCTGTCAATTGTGGCAAATGTTTTTTTCCCAAAGCAGACAGTGCATACTGGGTCACCGATACTGCAGCTCGGCGTGTTCGTGTTTTCAAACTAGAAGCTGCCCGAGTCCGTAGTTATGGTGCAGTCTGTTAACAGCATTACTACGGTCTACACATCTGGTCAGAACATTGAGTTATGGTACAGAACTCCGGGCACTTTTTCTTAAAAGGAATATGTGGGTTTCAGAAACAAGAACCCTTGTGACTTAAGTTTCCTTCACCATAATGAACATTTAAGCAAAGATGTCACTGCCTGCACATTGGTGAATGTAAGGATTGATCACAAGCCACAGCGCACCCTAATTCCATCTAACAATACAGTGGTATTTCTCAACAAACGTTAGCAAAACTACAACAGAACTGGGTTACATGTACTTGGCAGATCTGTTGGCAGTTTCAGAAGTGTTCATCTATATGCCACAGTGTTTCGATGTATGTGAAATGTCACTCGTTTGGCAATATCAAGCTGGACCAACATGCATCTCTGCTGCAGAGGGTTCACATATTCCACAGCTCACACCTGCATCCTCCTTACAAAGATTCCTTCAACTTCAACCCCGGTTTCTAATTACCACACGACTAGATGTCATGATAAGTCTCTGACATTTTACTCACTCATGCAGAATCAGGCCAGGACCAAAGAGCACTTCTCCATCCAAAAACACATTTTTATTTACTACCACCTCAACCTAGATTTCTTCTCCCTTTTCTAATGCTACCCTCAAGAAAGGAATGCCACACTGAACCCAAAAAAAACTGCCTACCCTGATATTCCAATAATTCACTGAAGTGCAGATTCACCAGAATAAAAATCTGAAATATGTGCAGTTTCAAACTGATTACTGCCTGGAAGTGGAAGCAACATGAAGGGCGAAGGTGCGAGGTTGGGCAGGGGTGCAGAGGGGTAAGTGGGTGGGGGTTTATGGAGAAAAGCAAATGGGCGAGAGAAAAAGAGCAGCGTGGAGTCCGGTGGGGTGGGAGGGACAAATAGGCAAATAATCAACATGGAGCTTAGAGTGAGGGAAGCAACCTGGGGTGGGGGGTGAAAGGCATACGGAGGCAAGCGCTTAACAGATAGTGGGGGAAGCTCATGGGGAAGAGAGCAACACAGAGTGGGAAGGAAACGCACACTAGGGAGACAGCTAAAAAACACGCGCTCTCAAGGAGTGCTTAAGACAAAAGAAAACAAGAATTTGCAATGCAAAAGGTCTCGCACTTACGCTGGTTTAAGCAATTGGCATTGTAAATGACAATGCCTTTTATTTATACTTTGACAATGCCCTTTATTTATGTTTTGGTTTTCAAAGTATAAATAAAGGGCATTGTCATTTACAAAGTCAATAGCTCAAACTGCATAAATGCGAGACCTATTGTATTACAAATGCTTGTTTTAATATGTTGTATTTTAAATGTTTATATTATTTTTACGGTAATGTTTTACACATGTTTAAATATTTATTCTATTACTTTAATTAATTATGTGTTGGTATATATATTTGCAAAACAGGAAGCAAAGAACTCTAGATAGGTCCCTAGTTTAGGTCGAAAGCTGCTCCTGTATAGAGCACACTACAACACAAGCAACACTCTGAATCTGCCCATCTCAAATATCTGTTTTATTAGCAGAGTTGTTAAGCATAGGATTAGCATAGTGCCATCCAGGCCGACTAGAAAGGGACAAAACCTTTTGACATTTTTATAGCAAAGTATTTAACCATAGGATTGGCCCAGTGTCATCCATGATGAGCGGAAAAATGGCAAAAGTCTTTCACCACCCAGATTTACCAATATTTCACGCAACATTGCAAGACAACTGGCTGTGCTGAGTTGCATGAAAAGGAGAGAGAGAGCCAAAATGTGCCATATCGAATGAAATATGGTGCATTTCTTCTGTCTGCAGTCGCTGCTGTACTTGTGTTTTTATAGCATCAACGCACCTTGCACCAATGGTTCGAAGGGGCCTGCATTATTAGTAGGATTGTTTTGTGCAGAAAGGCAAACTTTCCTGCACAAAAAAAATCCTGAAAGACATTTTTCTCTTTGTATGTGTGCTGCTGAATGCAGCACACGTACAAAGAAGAATTAACAAGGAGAAATAAATATTTCTCCTTGTTGCTCCGAGGTCAGGAAAGCACACTATTTTGCCTCAATCCTAGGTCTGTAAATCTAGGTGGACATTCCACTGGAAGAACACCTCCCTGCTGTAAGGTAATACAAGGTAGTGAAATGCACTGCCTTGCATTACTCTGGATTTACTAAACCATGCAGAGCCAAACATGGTGGATTTGTGTGGCTTAGTAAATCCCACTTCAGGGAGTGCAGTACCTTGCGGGATGAAAGGACAACGTAAGCTTATAATAAACCTGTCCCTGAATCTGAAGCATCAGTGAGCCCACCTTCAAACTCCATCCAAAGACCAAGAGTCTGTAGCTCCCTCTTCTTTACTGTCAGAAGCATCTGATGTTGTACAGTGAGATCAATGCTAGCTTTTCAAGTCTGTAACTTGTTCACTAAGACATTTACTATTTGTGGTGGATTTGCTTTTTTGTACTTGTTTCATACCTTTATGGTACTCTTGTTTTGGATTGCTGCATAGGCCCATTAACATGTTTTATGTTACAAAGTTGTACACAGTGCATTATTTCACAATTCCTTGACCACTTTGTGCTTTAGATTCTTGGACAGGCTGCAGTAGGTAATTGTGGATTCAAGGTGTTGACGTGTGGGGGCTTCAAAAGAAATCTAAATCATTAGTTTTAGTTCTTGCTGCGAAGCAAGTATGTGGAGCTCTTATCAGTATTTTAGATGCTTCATTACATGGATTGATTTTATTTTTAATAAACAAAATATAATATAATTTGATTAATTTGGTCTAACCATCCTTCGGTTGGATGATGCCTAATTTTGTTACACTGAATTGGTAATTTAAGAGTAAAATATTTGAGGGTGTGGCTTGAAACAGATTAGCATTATGTCAGGAGCTTTTAGATAGGCAGGTCTGAATGCTGACATGAGCTCGAGACTCTACTCTGCAGAACCTGAAATAAACTTGGTGAGTGCAGCAAGGATTCTAGTGGGTGTGATATGGCTTCATCGTCCATTAACATGTGCCTTGGCATTAACCCACCATTACAGGATTCACCCACCTGAAACATTAATTCACTTTGTCCAGATTTCTAGGAGAAATATTGTAGGGTCGGTACTAAGTCAGCTTTTTTCTTGTTCCACGATTCAGAAATGCACCTTTCTTTGATAAATGATGTGTTTTGAAACTGGTTAGGAACATGGTATTTAAATCAAAGTTACATAAAAATTCAATTTAGAAACACCAGTAAACACATATAAAATGAGACACAGCTGATTTTGTCTTGCACCTAAATAATATTCAGTACAAATCATGCCCATACCAATGCATCTTGGGAATGAGTAGGGCATTTATCAGCATATTTGATTAAATATGTATGTGAAAAATACAGATAACTGGGAGAATATCGGTAACAACAATATTGTGTGGACAGAATATTGTGTCAAAAATATCGAGGACCAAAATTTTGAGAAAGTAAGAGTGTACCTGTACATACATATTCCCTCTTGTTTCATGGATGTCTGTCGTGCTTCCTGACCGCCAGTGGTGCAGGATAAAGGCATACCACGATCATCTCTTTTGACTTCAAAACCATTTTCCCCATATAAAGAGAAGTCCTGCACCCGATCCTGTAGTGACCTTATATTTATTCACAGACTGCTTTTTGTTTCAAATAGGATAAAACAGCAACACGTTTCGGCTGAAACTACAGCCTTTGTCAACCTCAAGGTAAAATGACTGTTTCCCAATGTATACATGTTCTTCACAGCTGACTGTAAAGATAAATGGATGGTTTTAATTGCACTTCATTGAAAGTGAGTGCCTTAAAAAACAGAAAACATGTTAAACATATGAAAAGAGTACGAAGAAAAACTACAAGAAAATGAGTATCTCTCCTATGCTTATGTGCTGGCCTCACCTGTGGAGAGCATTTAGAAATTAGGAAACAGTCATTTTACCTCAAGGTTGATAAAGGTTGCAGGTTCAGCGGAAATGCGTTCCTGTTTTACCCTATTTGAAACTTACCTTACTTTGCCCTCGATATTCTTGACCCAATATTTTGTCCTAAGTGTAGTAGAAAACGCACAACACGGTGGATAAAGTTTTCAACAAATTGTAGTGTGCCGATGGGGTATCACTCTCTGGGATAAAGGCCCCATCCCAGCCCTTCATACAAGATGTCTCAAGAAAATGTAGAGTAAGATCTAAGGCAAAGTAGAACAATAAGCCTATAAAGTAACTTCTTTTATAGGCAAAGTTTCATTTGGAGGCCAACCAGAAAAGAGAGAGAGAAAACAAGACTTGACATCCCGGAGGCAGGGAGCGGTTAGGCTCCTTTGGTGATCACAATTTGGTTTGTCAGCAATGCCACAGCTATAAACAGAAGCATTCATTTGTCCACTGAAACTAAAGGAGAACAAAGTTGATCCAAACTCATTGGCAAATACCAGCCACTGTCTTGTTGCAAGCTAATCTATAAACACACAAGTTTCAGGTGCCCAGGAATTACAAATAATTCTTGCAGTGTAGCCAAAGATCCCACATAAATGACCAGATGGGCTGTAAGCCACTAATTCGAGTTGACTCGGAAGCAGCAGGTTGTGAGCTACCCATGTCATACTGGACAGAATGGTTGAGTAAAGGAGCAATAGAAAAGGGAGGAAACATAATCAAGCTATAAGACCAATAATGACCCTCAATGGAGCAACCAAAACATTGGCATATGCTGATGATATTGCTGTAACAACAACTAATCCAGAGGAGGCTATAAAAGTAATTGAACAAAAGGCTGGGAATTGTGGAACAGTTTCCGGTTATACACTAAATTCAAATAAAACTCAAATTATAATTAATAACCAACTTAATTATTGTGATAATAGGGTAGTAACTAATGCAGTTTATTTAAGAGTTAATATCACCTCAAATCTCGACAACTTGGTTAAAATTAATCTTAATCCACTACTGAAACAAACGGATCAAGCTCTGAAGAAGCTGCATAATTTACAGCTAACCATTATTGGTAGATGTAATCTTATTAAAATGGTATTTTTTCCAAAATTTCGATACTTTTTTAGAACTATATGCCTAATGTTTGACCAACACATTTTTAAAGAAATTGATGGAATATTCTCTCGTTTTATTTGGGGATACAGTAGATTACGTAGAGCCATAAAATTCATCAATCTCCCTAAAGATAGGGGAGGACTTGCCCTTCCAAATTTTAAACTTTATTGGTGGGCGACTATTCTTAACTATAGTAGAGCACTCTTAACCCCAACCTCGTTATCAGAGGAAATGAGTGGGGTTCCGACTCCACAGGAACTTATTCTAGGTGAAGAGACGCGAAATAACCTTTGGCATTTGACATATGAATGCCACTTTAAAAAGGTTTGGTTTAAAACTTTAAAGGGTATCTATATTGCATGGGGTAATATACGTAGAATCCTTGGGATTGGTAGATTTTCGCACTATACAACTATATATCGAAATCGCAATCTCCCAGAGATCTTTTCCGATGCATGCATGGAACAGTGGGTTAGGCTCGGTATCACGACACTTGGTTCATTTTATAATTCAATTGGGTTTAGTACATTTGATCTGTTAAAAAAGAAATTTGGTTTGGATCATCGCGATTTTTTTAAATATCTACAAATTAGAGATTTTATATTAAAAAAGGGTGGTGGCAACTCCGGATTCCGGAAAATACAATTAATTGAAACGATTATACAAAATAATACAATTAAAATTGGGGAAATATATACTAATCTGATTACCATGTTGCCTGACGATTTAGATAAACATATCCACATTTGGCAGGATCTATAAGATATTCCAGAAACCTTTAATCAGATGGGTTTTGATCATTGTCAATCAATCTTAATCTCAACCAAACTACAGGCACAATACTACAAGACTTTTTTCCAACTCTATTATACGCCTAAAAAAATAGCTAAGTGGAGTACAGGCAAGGGGACTCAATGTCCTAGATGCTCATTACCGGAAGCTGATCTAATACACATGTTAGCCGCCTGTAAGGAACTCTTTATTATAAAACAGGAGATATCCACTTTTCTCTCTAAAATTTTTCAAAACAAGATAGAGATAACTATTGCCGAAATTGTATTAGGGGTAAGTGCTGATACACGACCGTTGCACACAAGGGGTTTGATATATGTGGCAATGGCAGTATTTAGAATTTGTCTTGCATCAGCTTGGCTTGTTTTATATCCACCTACATTCCAACAGTGGCAAACACGTTTATTGGCAACTTATAGTTTGGAAACTGCAATATATAAGCGAAAGGGCCGAAATAGGAAGAAGTTAGGGCTTGAAATTTGGAAACCCTTAGCACAATGGATTGAACATACGGGTTAAACAAGGATGTACAGGAAGTAATTGCCTTTTTTTTCTTTTTTTTTAGATCTGTGCAAACTATAATTTGTGTATAAATTATCTGCTTATTCTGACCTATGTTCATATTTATGCTTATATATTCATTTAATTACCATGCCTATGTTAGGGTGGGGTGGGGGCAGGGGGATGGGTTGTCTGTTTAATATAAAATATCAATAAAGATTGTTAAAAAAAAATGTATCAGAAAGCACTGAGTTTTTTTTACATACTACGCATTCACTAGAAATGAAAAATAAGATGAAATATTTCATTAGAGTTTATGCATCTTGTATTACAATAGAATTGCTGAAATTTAAGACGAATTAGAGTTTAAATGAGGTTTTGAAATGTTTGCAATAGTTTAATGGACTACTGTTCCAATAAACGAACATTTTGACTGACTGTATGACTGACTAATAGAACCATTGTTTTTGGCCTTGTGCTACAAATACAGAATAAGTAAGCCCCCACTTGCTCTATATACTTTTTTAAGACCAGTTTTTAAGTTCCCTTGCAAAAGTGGTATGGCAAACAAATTGTGTGGGTGCTGGACTCAGACTAGGTGGATGTGTTGTTTCCACCACAGCTGCCAAATACTGGAACTCACGGCCTTTACAAATTTACTTAGAGAACTGCAAAATGCCCTTCATTAAGGATTTGAAAACATGGATTTTCAATCTGTAATATGAGCAGTAATTGATCATGCTACATATCAAAATTGCAATGAGGGCTTCTTTATTTTGACTTGAACCACTTCTCTACGTGGATCATGACACGCATGTCCATCAATGGATGTCCACAGGGAATGGCAGCAGTGGCTCTTTTTACCAGCTTGGAAAGTCAGTCTCTGTTCCCAAGCATGAATAAAACTTTGGATTAATGCCTTGGTTGGTGCTTCATCATTCACTCCACTGTCACGATGCCTCAGGTTGACGTTGACAATAGAGTTGAATAGGAAACAAGCATTTTCAATGCAATAAGTCTTGCATTTGCCAGACTTTGAGCTATTTGTGTGGTAAAGGATAATGCTTTTTATTTATGTGTTTTGAAAACTTGCAAGCAGTGCCCAAACACTCACTATGAAGGTTTTTTTAGCACAAGTAAATTGCATTGTCATTTACAATGCCAATAGCTTAAACCATTGCAAATGCGAGTCCTATTGCATTGCAAATAGTTGTTTTTACTTGAGTTACCAGAACCTTCATTCCTTCATTTTCCGTGCTGTAGTAGCTCCCTTGTTGCAGATTTGTGACAAAGGATGGGGATTTGTTACACCGATTGAGTAACAATAAATATTGATTAGCAATAACTGTGGTCACAAAATGCCAGCTTACCAAACTTGTAACCAGAGGCATAGCTTTATTGTCTTACATGTGATAATGTGTGTAACACAGGGATGGCTCTGTTTATCAAACATTTAATGCCTCTGCGCCTGGGTGCTGTCCCTGTCCCGTCGCTCCGCCTAACAGCCTGCTTTGCCACTGCTCATGCCCACTGCTGGGCTGCACACATCGTAAATAAAAGAAAGTTCCCCTCAAACAGACATAAAACACTAAATCGGACGAAAACAGTAGTTAGGCGCTGCTGCTTCCGGACTAAACGGAAGCGAGCACTGCATCAGCAGCCACTGAAAAAACATCTAACAATAGCAATTACAAAGTTTAAACGTTTTAAAGTTGAACTAATGGCAAGCAGCAACAGAAATAAGCCGGCAGTAGGCGGAGTTTCACCTAACATACTAATTACTTAATGCCTCCTAGAGGCAGCGCATGCGTTGCCTATGCGAGACCTAAAAACTGCCTTAACCCCTAATGGATTACACTTAATCCCCAAGTGAACCACAGAGCCAACATCATTACAGCACACACCTATATAGGTTATCTCTCTAAAACCGATGACAGAGAAGGAATAACTCACCAGGTGTTGACATGCACTGTAGACAGACATCCTCATAGACCTAGGAAGCACAGCAGTGGGAGCATTCCAGCCAGCAGGAGTCTGTGGTACACTGTCAGTGAAGGATCTGAAAAGCTCATATACATCACGCTGAAGAGGGGAAACTGCTTAAAATGTGAAAGAAACAGCACAATACAGAACATGTAGGTTCAGGGGCAGTGCTTTTAACTAAAGAAGCACTTAATTATAACTTGGAACCACAAGGGAAAAAAACCATAATATTTAAAAATAGTACAGCTTGTGGAAAAAGAGAAAATAAGTAATTCAGCATCATACAAAAGGAACTGAGCAAACTATCCAGTTCTACTGCACCCTTGATTAAGAGGTGCATGAGTTACCCGTCACATCAGAATTATGAGTCCAGCCTGAACACTATGGGTCCTGTGTCAGTCACTAGGAGACTCTACCTGCTAAAGCCTAGTGGAGTCTCCAGGTGAAATATCAGATGCAAAAGGAGGAGAAGCAGAGGAACAAAATTACTTTTTACAAAGTAATTACAAATTTTTACAGTGACCCTCAGGGCTCTACTTGTAATCCTCGGGGAGACCACCCTCTGAGTTACCAATGTCCACAATATTACTCTCTCCCTGAATGTGTGTTGTCTATTGCGAGCCCTTCTTACTAAATACAAACAATATTTTTTCATTCAAAGCAATATCGAAACATTTAAAGTGCCAAGCTATTTCTACAGACATCATGGGGAATAGTGCACCTCTTTATTCTTGTAGGTGCATGCACTTGACTAGCATGGTGAGGGTGCAAGTGTGAACAGGATAAAGATAAAGCAGGGTTCAGAGTGTAATGAAGGATGATAGACACCCTATAGGCCACGGTTTCTGAACTAACCTGATTCTGTCACTCTTGAGCCTTTTGTCATAAGAGGTCTGGCCTACCCAGCCCTAAATTGACAGTCAGTAGCAGGAGTTAAAACAGTGAATACTCAGACACAGAAATCATAGTTTGTCATGTGTTTCTAAACTGTAGCCGTGTCATGGCTGCGGCATACAAATGCTAATCGGACACAGAATTAGAAAGCTTAGAAGTGGCATTTTTGGTACACTGAATGATCACCCTGGGTGATAAAACAATTATATTGACAGATCTTTGCATTAAATGCACAAAGCCATTACCTTGAATTCTCATGAACTCCACATGGCCACATTACTAGGACTGGGTTCGAAATAGGAAATCTGCCATGTTGAAGGCTTCATTGTGGAGGAAAACACAATGTTAATGTAATGTGTTTGTTCATCTGTTGGTTGGTCACTGGAGTGGTTGCTGATATAGCCACGTGCCCATCCTCGCCACATCTTCCACACTGAAATGCACTAGATTCGGAGAACTCATTTAGAGGCACAAAGCAGGGGATTGTCCACCGAACCTGACCCTTACCTGAACATGAGTTGAGGCAGTCATTTGGAATTCTACTGAGATCCATCCGCACCCAAGATATAATGGAAACCCACCAGCATGAGTATCCAGAATCCAAGAGGGAAGAAGATGGAAGAACCGGTACCCACAGTGTGAATGTCATCTTCAAGAGCATTTTGCAGCTGAGACCCCAGTCAGCAAGGTAAGACCCCCAGGAGCTTGGGTGATGGTCTCATTCAAGGCACACAAGATCTTTATAAATTCAAACCAGACTCTCAAGAATGGATCTACTGAAGGTACAGTCTAAATAGAGACGTCTAGAGGAGAACATCAGTATGAGTGGTGACCTGGATGCATCCTCACACTGCTCAATCATTCTGGCCAGCTCTGCAGGAGTGACTGCAGTTGTGCTGGCAGTGTTAGCCTTCAGGATCTTGATTTTTTCCCTGTGGAAGTTGAGGCCAAGTATTGCCGATATGGCTGTCAAATTGTCAGTCTTCTCCTGCATCTGCAGATGGTTATGGCAGAGTAGGGTCAGGGCGTCTGCAAAGTCTAGGTCATCGAGCTGCGTCCATGGTGTCTAGTGGATACCATTTCTCCTCCCTGCTGTGGGTGTCCTTATGATCCAGTCTATGGCCAGCAGGAAGAGAAAAGGTGAGAACAAACAACCCTGGCCAACTCTTTTACCCACTTGGAAGGCATCCATGAATTGTCATTCATGGACTACTTTGCAGGTCATTCCCTTGCAAGAGTTCATGATGATTCTTATAAATTTATCTGGGGCATCGTGGTGGTGGAGGAGTTTCTGATGGGGTCTCCCTGTCCACGCTAACAAATGCCTTCACACAGTCTTTGAAGTTGATATAGAGGGGGGAGTTCCATTCCATTGACTGCTCATGATGATTTGCAGTGTTGCAATCTGGTCTGGACAGGATCTATCTTTGCAGTCGCCAGCTTGCTGTTCTCATAGCTGTGTGTCAACTTGTTCCTTTATTCTGTCCAGGAGGAGTCTGTTGAATACTTTACCTGGGGTTGATAGAAGAGTTATCTGTGTGTAGTTTGTGCAGTTATTCAGGTCCCCTTTCTTGGAGATCTGGATGAGATATTCCTCCTTCCAGTCTGAGGCCACCTTTTCCTCTTCCCAGAATGGGCTAGAGCATATCTACTGATGTTTCAATGTATGCCTTCAGTGCCTCCGAAGGAATGTTGTCAGGTCCTACTGCCTTCCCATTTCCCAGAAGTTTGATAGCATGCCCTATTTTTTCCTTGGTTGGTCTGCTGCAGTCAGCTAGCAAGTCCTTGTCAGTTGGTTGTATGTCTGGTGGGAACTGCAGCATGGGTTCTTCGAAGTGCTCCACCCATCTTCAATGTTGATCTTCCTTACCTATGATTGTTCTTTCCCACTTTGTCTTTAACAGGTCTTTAGGGCTTGCTGTCTCT
This sequence comes from Lissotriton helveticus, assembly GCF_964261635.1. NCBI lineage: Eukaryota > Metazoa > Chordata > Amphibia > Caudata > Salamandridae > Lissotriton > Lissotriton helveticus. Next base: position 1,834,567,370 of record NC_136068.1, on the reverse strand, counting down.
GTCAGAAAGAATTTCCTTGTTATGTTGAGTTAGTTCAAGTTTCCTTGGCTTGCTGATTCCTGGGCTTCTGTGGCAAGACAATCGATGAATTGTCTCTTTTCTGCTCTTAAGCTTCTCTCTGCCTCCTTATTGGTTTTGGTTTTATTCGCCTTGAGCTTCTTCTGCTCCTATTTGACTGGTGTTGACTCCAGCTTTCTTTTCCTGTCCCTCTTGGATTTTGTGGTGAGTCTCAGTGTTGATCCATTCTTTATTCTGGTGTTTCGTGGGACACAGTACCTTCTGGCAGGTTAATGTCACAGTTTCTCTGATGTTCTCCCTCTGACTTTCTATTGGGTCTCTGTTGAGCTCTATTTCTTGCAGCACTTGAAACTTGTTACTTAGGGTGACTGTGTGTTCACTCAGTTTCTGTGCATCTTTGAGGAGGGTAGTGTTACATCACTAGCGATGGTTTGTCAGTTCCATCCATGCTTTCTTCAATTTTAGATTTTGCCTGGCCACAACAAGGTAATGGCTTGCCGCCACGCCTGCCCCTCTCATCTTTCTCACATCCTACAGGGTCCTCCAGAGCTTCTTGGTAATGCAGACATGCTCGATCTGGTTCACTGTTGAATGGTCTGGTGACACTCACATTGCCTTGTATGGGAATACACTTCGACCAATCACCAGACTGTTCAAGGCACAGGGATCTGCAAGCCTTTCACCATTCTCATTCATGTCACAAGGACATTGTTGCCCATGACTTCTTCATTACCAGTGTTTTCGCTTCCAAGCGTGGCATTGCGGTACCCCATCAGTATGGTGATGTATCTCTCGAGGCATTTCTCCAGAATGGACTGGAATCCGTAGTAAAACTGTTCTTTTTCTTCTTTGGTGTAATTTGTAGGTGCAAAGCAGTGGATAAGGTTGATCCTCTTTTTCTTTGTGCGGACATTCGCCGTGATGATTCTGTGGTGATCTTCCCATCCAGTCAGAGCTCTGTTGGCTGCTAGTGATAACATTAGTGCTGCTCCCCGAGTATGTGGGGTGTTCTCTTCCTTGTTTCCAGAATACAGCAGTGTTCGTCCTGGAACCAGTCTTTTCGGTCCAGACTGTGTCCATCTGGTCTCGCTGATGCCAAGCAGGGCAAGGTTGCATTTTCTCATCTTCACTATCACTTGGGCTATGTTGCCTGTCTCATACATGTTGCTCACAATCCATGTCCTGATAATGATGGTCTTGATCGAAAGCAGGTGGATCAGCTTTGTGGTTTCGCGGGATCTCTGGCTTTCACAACAAAGCATCATAGCTCTCCATGAAGGAGATTCTTCTCTCCCCAGGATATCTTTTGGTCTTTTGATTGATGTTTCTGTAGCCAGGTTTTTTTTACATGGTGGGGGTGTTAGCCACATGTATAACCCTCCTCATTTCGCAGTTGGGCGTGGGACCTGCCATGGTAGGGATGGATTGGCAATGGTGGCAAGTAAGATGTTGGTAAAATCATTCTTTTGTTTTGTTTGCTTTGTGATAAAAGCACTTTCCGGAGTGTCTGAAAATCAACGACTGCTCTCAAGCAAGTAATTTACCATGAATAAATGACAACCATAGTGATAAGAGAGGTACAAAGACACAGACAGTGATGCACCTTAAAAAAGACAAAACACATGCTCTTAGATGGTGAATTTTCTGATGGACCAAAAAACATGGATCTCAGTATAAGCAGTTCACTGATCAAGCACTTTATACAATAGAGCACAGGGACCATTAGAGTACAGTGACATATTTCAGAAGGCTTCCACTCTGTAAGTCTTTAACTCAGTTGAGCTTGTAGAATGTAAAGCAAGGTCAAGGGGTCTGCTGCATGTGCTCCCGTCACAGTTTGGTATCATGCTTGAAGACTGAATCCACGCCAAAGTTTCAGAATAACAAGCAAGTAAATTATTTTCATTTAGTTTCATTTTAGGTAAATATATCTTAAGTGGGAGTTCAGAATCTCTTGCATAAATCCAGCCTACTGGATATATAGTGAGAAGCATATTGCAGGTGTTAGCTCTTAATAAAGAATGAAAGAGTTCCAAATTAGTGAGTTTCAACAGCCCATTGATCAATGATTGCTATAAAAGTTTTACATTTCTGTGCATTGCTGGCTCCACATTTTTAAATGCCTCTGGTTTACGCTGTGGTTAATTTAACACAAAATATTGCACAATACAGCTTTACATAACATCACTCACACAAGAGCATCTCTAAGGGCTCCGGATCAGCCCTGAAAGGAGGAATTTATTATTAAAGAAGAAGCCACAAACTGAAGTGTTATTGAGCCATGCAATAGGAGAGAGCTAAGTTACAAGAACGTTAGATTTAGCAGGACAAGTTAATAGAGAAAGCAAAAATATGCATTAAGTTTATGAGCTTCAGCATTATCGTGGCATGCTGTAGAATCCTACGTACAGATGGTGCAGGAAGTTAATAAAAAATGTAAGGCCAGACGGGCAAGTGAATTAACAGGCGCAAGCGCTGCAAATTGCAGGGTCTGAGATTGCTAATTTACTTTTTCTTGGTGAATCTGATTTTTTTTTTTATTTTACAAATAGCAAAATGGTTTTAGAAAACCATGCCAAATCGCAATTTAGAACAGTGAGTTTTGGGGTTCCTTCCAGTATGGTAAGTATCAGTGGTTTGCAGCTGCAATTCTGGTCGCGAACCATTGATGTGATACGGACACCCAAGTTTTGCTGGTAACTAATTGGCAAACAGGAAGAGGTCCCGTTTGGACCCCTTTCACTTTGGGCATTAGAGTGGCAATTTGGGGTGGTGGAATAGGCAATGGTCTATTGCCAACGCTCAATGAAGCTTTCCAAAATGTTTAAAAAATAAAAACGTCGGCCCTGTTTCCCTAAAGGAAATTTAGCAGTTAAAAAAAAAAACTTTTCCATTTTGAAATGCAATCACTGGGATGGTAGTCTACTTTTCCGTGCAGGTCCCCAACCCTGTTATTGTAGCCAATAGCAGGGGGTCACAGATTGGGACCTGTCTAATGATTATCAACCAGGCAGTTTGTTCTGCGATACCCCGGAGATTCCCTATTTTGCAAACAGACATGTTTGTAACAAAACAATTGGCAGCATCAGAATTGAGTCACAAAAAATTGTTGCACACTTTACAACCACTTTTTGCGAATTCAATCCTAATCCATGTTGCTCTAAATTTGCTACTTTAGGGCTGCATCTAAGAAAGCCAGAAACTTGCAACGGTATAACTCACAAAACGTATTTCCATGTATGTCTGACTTACTTATAGACATTCATGGTAAGCCATGCCTAAGTTAGAAGTAAGTCACAGCTACTCACAGAAAACTCTTTGTTAATTGATTAGTAAGAGCTTCCTCCAGCTGTGTTGCTTGTTGTCCTCTAAGTGACTCGCGTTATCGCATCCTCTCCTGTTAAGGAGGACAGCAGTGGTTCAGTTTCAGGCTGACAACCTGTTGCCTTAAACGATGACGCTCTGGCAATCTGTGGCCACCCACTACTGCCACCATGTGTGACAGCTCTAAATCTGTGAAGAGAATGCTAAACAAAATTTAATTTGTGTGTATTACACTTCAAAGTGGCGAATGAGTCTAGTCCAAATCAATTGATTGCCGCTTCCACCAGGCAAAGAGGCAAAGGAAGCAGAGGAGAGGATGGGAAAACATGAAGGTTCATGTAATGACTTGAGTATACAATGTATGGGGTCTGATGATGAGACTGGAGTCTGCAGTTAAAGGGTCAGTTGTAGTCCGCCTTTGGTTCATGGGTCATCAAAAGGCAGTTTCCATATAATATGGTGACAGTGTGAAGTCATAAATTGCATGCTCACTTTATTGTTAGTGGCTAATTGTATAATTTTGTGAAACAAAGTTTGTGACCACATTCAATTGCCTCAGAAAAGGCAATCATGATAATAGCTTGAAAACCAAGTAGAACTTGGGGGAGCCAGTGGAGGTGCCCCATCAGCCACGGATCCGCCATCGCTCATGCATCGGGTGACAGCCCTGTTTAGACGCTCTTCCCAATGCATACCTTCTCTGCTCCAGCAAGCGATACATGGCAGACCGAGGCGGGGAAAATACATAATGGCCTCCAACTTGCAGGGAGTACAGTACCCGCGCATCATGACCATTGCTCTTTTTTAGTTCACAAAGGCCAAAAAGTGCACCATATTTGATTTGAAGGTCACAGGTTGAAATCCTAGAAGACTGCTTAGTGAGTTTGTGGTTGTTGCCGGATCCAGGCATAACCTTTATATAAAAATGTAAATTCCTGGTAAAGAGTTGAACAGCCACAGTAGATACATGCACGTAAGGTGCCAAGAATATGTTTGAATGACTGCTTGATCACTCAAACCTCATTCTTCTGAAAGTGGTAAAAGGCACAACATATAGTTAGGCAGTCGTTACTGATAAATACATGAAATTAATCACCAAAACAATTCAGTGTATGCTCTGCATTACACACATGGCCCTTATGATCTCATTTCCTGAAATTAAATTGCATTGTTGTTCATTTAGAAGAGATGTTATTTTCCATACACAACATGAAAACATGATTTAACACTTCTTCAGAAATATGTGGTATTTTTTTTTTTTTTATACAAATCGTGTTTTGAGTGTAAATCATCTGTCTGGTAAAAGAACTTGACAATGTATATTGGTTTCATCTCAGTTGACTTCTTGTGAATCAGGCAGTAGGTATTGCAGAAGGGGTGTGAGAGCACCCAGCTATGACCAGTCTCTCTGACATCTGTCCTCAGCCAGTCTACTTACCTACCCAGGATAAGATCGACAACAAATGATGGGATCAGGTCATTGATTGCAAGGAGTTTATTCAATGTGTTGGTGATTCCCAAATGAAAGTACAGGAAGGACTCCCAGATGTTAGGAGAAGGGAAAACACTGCATGTCTCACCCTAGAGTTGTACTCAATACAGTCACCCTCCCGCCCACCACAAAAAAGTCACCCACCCGCACAGCACAAGAAGAATACATTTTGATTATTCATTTAGAAAACATTATCTGGCACCTTAGTGGAAAGGAGGACATGTGTAAGATTAGTGGATGAGGGGAGGACAAAATATGATATAAGGGGTGGCTTAAAATGTTTATCAGATTCTCCCAGCTGAGACGCTGCATTTAAGTAAAGATTGGGAAGAATAAAGGCGCTTGCGACATACAGAACAGTAGAGCATTGATAGATACAACAGAAAAGAGCATGCGGTTATGGGAAGAAGCCACCTCAAAAAGAGTAACATTTAATAGAGATATTTAGATGTTATGGAAAGTTGCACTGGCTGCTTTACATAAAGAAAATGAGCTTCCAGCTTATGTTTTGCACAGAAGTATTAATTTTAATGTGCCATAATACAAGGAAAATGTAAAGTTCTGCTAGTCATTTTTAACAAGATCGCATAGTGGTTTACAGAAGATAGATACATGATTTTAAGTCTATTATCAGTATTTCTCAAAGCACTTAAAAGATGATGTTCAAATGCTACCATCTGAAAACATTGATTTCACATGTAGGTTTAGCATAAGGGATAGTACATATTAACATGAGCAAGGTTGCATTAAAGATCATTTTTACATAACAACACTTTAAAACACTCCATGGATATCAAAAACATCATATTGATTTTAAAGATATATATGATATTAGAGATGGTACATACTATAAGACAATGTTACATACTGGGAATAGCTCTAGTTGCATCTGTCCTATGAAGTATTCTCAAATGAATGCAAATAATTAACAAGCATTAATGTCCAATAATCCTAGAGCATTTGACCGAAAAGATAAGCACTCTGCTCGTGATGCTAACGTTTGCTCATCAAATCACATTGCTTTGAATGCATGCTGAGATCTCGGAACCTGGCCTTGTGCACTGTGCCAAGATTTTGCTTGGCTTGCATGGGAGGGAGCTCCTTTTTGGGTCCGAAACTGTGGAACTCTCTTCCTGAGCCCCCCAGAAGCTGCACTTTCTTACTTGCATTCTGTAAAGACCTGGCTTTTTCTTCTCTACTCGCGGAGTTTCTTTGATTTCCATCTGTGCCTCAACATAATCCCTCAGATGACGCTAACTGCAACTGACAGACTCTGCATCGGCTGCACAAAAGGCTAGTAAAGATAGCAGCAAAGCAAAGGAAGGTGGGTGAAGCATTCACCTGTGCGTACAGGGCTCACAGACAACCATGGGCATCCATCTATCATCTTCCCTCATAGTTACTTTGTAGACTGGTCCTCGATGACCCAGTCTGACTAGGGATTGCAGTATGACTTCACAAATCATCCGTGATAATCTAGAGATGCCATGTTTTTGTTACACATTTGTTCTGAAGTCAAGATTTGCTTTTTGCTCTCTACACTGCACTGTCATAATATTTGCCAAATAATATTTTTCAGATATTTAGCATTTTTTTAAACATTTCAAATACACTATGTGACCATTGTTATATTAAAATGACTTTCACTGATCCCTTATTTGTCCGGGTAAGAGATTTGAGTAGAGTTTAGGGAAAAAAGATGTTTAGAACTGATTCCAAAAATGAAATAAGGGGAAAATTCAGAAAAGATCACAAGCCACGAAATAAAAAAAATTAACGAGAATTAACCAATCATTTAGCTGTTTGCTTTATATCAGCAACAACTACACCACAATTATTTTTTTATTTTTTTATTTTTGGTATTTAATATAGCGTTGACCCAACTCTAAGTGACTGAGGTCTGTTCGCAGGATGAATATTTCGTAACATACACGTCCAGCCACCTTTGAACACAAAGCTCAGAATAGTGGTTGGGTGGTAACTTGAAGCTTCATCTGGGGGTGAATTTTTTTGTAATTGACTTGGCCTCACAACTTAAATAACAAAGGTAATGTCCACATCAGCCGAGAGTGCAGACTATATCTCCAGCAGGGTCGATATGTCATGTCGTGTAGAAGCATGGCATCTGTCAAGGGTAATTGCAGGTACTTTCCTAGACATGTCATTTTTCAGGAATTGATTCCTTCTCTAATGTCCACCATCTGAGAAGGGCCCTGTGGGACAAAAGTTTAGATGGATTTTGTGCCGTGGCAAAGGGCCTGATTTGGATCTTGGCGGATGGATTACTCGCTCACAACGGTAATAGATATTACGTCTGCCGAAATATAAAACCTAAAGGATATAATGGGATTTATATTTTGGCGGACGGGATATCTGTCACTGTTGCGACGGAATAACCCGTCCGCCGAGATCCAAATTAGGCCCCCCTTAGTACCGGTGGCTGTACAACACTCCTGACTTTGGCAGTGCAATGTGCACCAAAGAGGGCCATCAGTAATCAGCATTGTGTCATACTGAGATCAATGTATGCTGCTTCACGCTTCAGGCCATTGGAGTACCCAGCAGACTGTGATGATTTACATAGGTGGCTCCGATGGTGCGATTACAACTGCTGATGATGTACGTTGAAGTTAGTAAGGCAGGACAAAAAGTGTCAACGTTTTTCATTCCTGTTTTTTAAGAAGGACTGGAGGGCTCACTTTTAGGTGCCCGAAGTCCTACGGTAACAAGTGGGTGTTGACCATACCTGCCGTGTTCCGCACAGTGGCAGGTAAACCTCGCCTCAATATCATGAAGCCGAAGATGTCATCAAAACTCCAAGGACAGTCTATGATTTCCAAAAAGGGCAGAATGAAAGGGTTTTCCTCCTGCCAGAGCCCACACATATACAATCGGTAAAGGTTCAATGCGCCTGCATGTTATTGAATTTATAAGTTTCCTTATACCATCTCTGGTAGAGTAGTTTTGACCCCCAAAAGCATAAACAATCATACCAGCTTGTGGTATCTTCCATGAGCTCCCCACTCATGGGCAGGATGTACTAGTGAGAAGGGCGAAGAAGCAATGCAAGCAGGAGTGCAGAATATCTATTCCCAGACCAAGAAGAGAAAGGACATGCATTTTGTTTCCAAGTGAACATTTCCTTCTTGTAATATCCCAAAGCATCATGGGAACGAGCACAATGATGGCACCGGGGCAGAATAGCATTTCTCTGCTTCGCATTACCATGGTCCTCGAGTCCATGACATCTTGAAACCGGAAATAGGAACCAAATTCTCTGACCTCCCTGATGACCCAAGATGCAACCACGTACATATTGCCCATTGGTACAGCGCATTCGATGTTGCCTTTCACTTAAGCTTCTTTGACACCGAATGAGAGATTGTTGGTATCAAATTGTGGGTGCTTGAGAGAGTTTCTCTGGGGGAATCAGTTACAGAAGATGTGACGTTGTACATTGGCCAACCAAGGAAGAAGTTCTAGGCTCATCACAATCTACCTGTGCAAGAACTGAGAAATGAATAGTCCCTGGCTTTGACTGGCAACCATTTTGTCATGACATGTCCATCTTTCAGTGGGAATTCTGTTTGGTTTTTTGGTCCTGTTTTTATTGTTTCTCCTCTTACACTTGTACAGAAGGAAGCAGAATATATCCATCTTTTCTGACATGGTAGGTCCACAGCTTTCTCTTGTTTCAGAGTCCATGCATGCAATGAAATGCTGGTCCCTGCTCGCACCCTGGTTGTGACCTCTTGTTTCAGAGGAAGCTGAAAACATTATTCTAGATAAAAACCTTAGGGCTATGAAAAGAACACCACATACAAGTGCCTCCATGAGCCGTATAAAAGCAAAATTGTCCAAAGAAAATTTTTGGACAAAAGTATTTGCCCCTGCATTATGAAAATAATGTGTAGCGCTGGTGAAATTACAGGATTTTGACGCACGCCTGGCAAATATGTTTGTACACTGACAAGATGCAGGGCTCATTTGGTCTGGAAAAACCACTGTGCCTCACTCCACGACTTGCAGGCAAGTAGTGGCGGCTAAGAATCCACGTCCATTCAGGACTCACTATTTCTGCAGAGATCTAAATACACCAGTAGAGTTGGGAAATAAATCCATGTGATGTTGACAGCCATTGCTCAAACTTTACTTATTCTCCTCATGATCTGTTTCCCGTGAATACCGATTACGGTGCAAACTCCCAGTGGGCTCCCACACCGGGCTTCAAATTTTGCGGCAATGGCTATGACCTGCACAGGTTAAACATTGCAAAATTATTTTTGACAGAAACAAATTCTGGCCAAGATTTGCTATGATTTTGCTTCAGGTTCTGCACTTTTGTGGCACAGCCCTGACTCAAAATCCTTTCTGGTATGAACTGAGCCATACAAAGCAACTTTGCATGGTTTTGTAAATACTTTGATTACTTTTCATGAAGTAGGTGCTACGTGGGTGCAGCATGGGCGTTCCCATGCATCCTCTCATGTATTTTGGTGCCAAAATGGTGTTCCTACTATCATTATTTCGCCTTGTTACTACCTCTTTCCATGTGTGCTGCATTCTGCAGCACACATGGAAAGAGGAATAGGCCTCAAAGGGTTGTTTTAGTGCAGTAAGATGTCCCTTCCTCCACAAAAACTATCCTGTCCACAATGCAGGTACCCTTACATGCAACCTGGGCTTCATCCTGGACTCATCAGTCTCAGTGACCCAGCAAGTCAACGGCATCACCTCCTCCTGCTTCAACACCCTCCGCATGCTTCGCAAGATCTTCAGATGGATCCCCACCGGAACCAGAATGAGGGTCACACAGGCCCTCGTCAGCAGCAGACTGGACTACGGCAACGCCCCCTTACACAGGAACCATGACCAAACTCCAGAAAAAACTACAACTCATACAGAACTCCTCTGCACGCCTCATCCCTGACATCCCCCACCACACCCACATCACAGACCATGTGAGAGACCTGCATTGGTTCCTGGTTAACAAGAGAATCACCTTCAAGCTCCTCACCCATGCTCACAAAGCACTCCACAACACCGGACCAGCATACCTTAACAAACGGCTCACCTTCTACACCCCGAACCGCCAGCTTCGCTCCGCTGACCTCGCCCTCGCCACCGTTCCAAGCATCCACAGGACGAGCACCGGTGGCAGATCTTTTTCCTACCTCGCCGCCAAGTCATGGAACACACTCCCCACCCACCTAAGACAAACTCGGGACCTGCTGACCTTCATGAGATGTCTCAAGACCTTGCTGTTCGAGCAGTAGCTGCACCCCCCCCTCCAGCGCCTTGAGACCCTCACGGGTGATTAGTGCGCTCTACAAATGACTGATTGATGGATTGAAGTGTCAGGGTGCCTGTATTGGTGCTAGGCTACCCATAGCGCATCAGCAAAAGGAGAGAGCAGAAATGCTCCATATATTTGTAAATATGAAGCATTTCTTCTCTCTCCCTTTCACGCAACGCAACACAGCAGGTTACGCAGTAATGCCGCATTGCATGAAATAATATTAGAACACTGGAACGCTAAGAGCTATATTGCCGACAATGGAGTAGCTCTCGGCTTTTAATGGCTTTTAAAAACCCGGAGCTCCAACATTCCAATGTTTGTCTTCATGTTTCTCCCGTTATAATTTAGAGCATTCTGCCCCTAGTGGGTGGAATGTTTTAATAGCCTTATAGACCGCCTGCCTCGGTTTTACCGGTTGCTAAAGTACCTCTCTCTGGTTACAGTAGCACTTGCTTCAAATCTCCCAACATCAGCCCTCGTTCCCACCCACCCACCCACCTCCCTACCCAGCTAATACATCCCTGCTTCCCCATCTACCACGGCATTTTGTATGGATCTTTGATGGACACAAACATCTACAGTGGCTCTGAAAACCTCAATTTGCAATCCTTCTTGGCCCTTATCAGTCCAGTCAAGCCTTCAAATTGGACACCAAACTCAAGAGCCGATTTGGAAATAGCACAAAAGACAGTGGTGGTAAAAACACAGATTGTGCTGAGCTGGATACAACGGGGTCAGGCAGCTGCAGATGTAGGATTCCAGCCTTTGTCTTATGTCTTTTCTTGGTGTAGGTTGGCGCCTCCAACAAAGATAGATTTCATACGTTGCCCCAAGATATCACCAATGGTGCAGATCCACTTCCTATTCCCATAGCATCTTGCGTTCTTGGCTCCCTGGTGGTTCAGGTATGCGCAGTTGGAGTCTCCTGTGATGTCAAACCTGTTGAGGTAAGCGGTGAAGGGGAATGGGTGTTAATTCTTAGGGGGAATTGACTCCCAGATATTGCACCCAAGCACCCTTCAAGTACAAAGAAACGTGTGCAGTTTACAAATCCGTTTGGTGTGATACATTCTACTAATGGTATCACAGAATTGTATATCTTTGGTGAGTGTAAATAATAACATAAAAGGGTCGCTCATTGGGTAGAATAGGCTGTTCTCTGTCACTGCCGCCACTGATGGTTTAAAAGAAGTAGTATGCTAGGGTGATAGTCTAAATAATAGAATACATTTTTGGGATATTTGACTATTGGGTAGAGTGTGGAAATTTAGTATGAAAAAATGCATGACACAGGTCACTAGAAAAGTACAGACTGCAGTCAGGAGAGGTCTGTGGACTAAGAGTGTGGTGCTGTCCCCATCTCTGCTTTTGGAAGAAATCACTGCTAGGCAACAAATTGGCCGCACTCATTTCAGAACTCAGCCTGCAGGGCTCGTAGCAGTATTAAAAAACACAATGACACTTATTTTTCTGAAAACCCCACCCCACTGTATAACTATAATGAAATACTTGCTATATTCACCAATGTTGTGGAATTGTGGGGTCTGAGTCAGCACTGGACTCTTGCCCCCATTTCGTCTATTCTCTTTTAATCCCCGTAATTGCATCTCAGGTAACACTTTTCCTAAATAAATCTTTGTAGGAGGCAGAGTTTCCAACAAGTTTTAGGCAGGTCTTAGTTGTGCCATTAGCTAAGAAAGGAGTGGATGCTTCCACACTGTCCAACTATCGCCCCAATTAATTGAAGCCATATTTGGCTAAGGTACTGGAGTACAACTGACTCAATATTTAGAGAGTTAGAGTATTCTGGGTCCAGTCAAACAGGATTCAGGGCAAAGAATAGCACCAAAACTAACATACTTAAAGGTGATTGATAGCATCAGGTTATTAACAGGCCAAGGTGAATTAGCAGTACCAATACTATCAGCAGCCTTTGATACTGTGTCTCACCATTATCTACGTCTGCATTAAATTGGACTGCATTCAGCCACTCTGCATTGGTTCTATTTGTTCTTAAGTAATACATCGCAAGTGGTACAGCTTCCTCCCTTCAGATCTAGCACCAAATATTTGCACTTTGGAGTTCCTCAGGGCTTTTCCCTGAGCCCCACGCTATTCAATGTGTATCTGGCACCACTGGCTAGCAATATAAACAAGCATTGGCATAGCCAATAGGTCTCGCTTTTGAGACCTTATAAGTATTTAGTTATGCAGCAGAATATCCTTGGTGTAACAACACCAACCGTTATGGCTAAACACTTATAAGGTCCCAAATGCGAGACCAATTGGTTATGCCAATGCTTTTTTTTGTTGAAGTGAGAAGTCATATGCAGGCACCTACTGTTATGGAATGACTGCTGGCGATGTTGAAACATTCCGATGAGTACCAGAGATGCAAGTGTTTTAAAGAGTGGTAAAGAAAGGAAGCACTCTTGGATGAGATGGCTAAGAGCTTGATGTTTGGGTTGATTTGGGGACCTCATAGTGGCTACCTGTCTTAAGAATAGGGATAGATCAGGCAGGATGAGGACGTAATGGGGATGTGAACAAGTGTGGAAGCTGGACAGTGTGAGATCGAGTTGATTTTGGAGACTACTAACAGCTAAAACACTAATGAAGATGCTCGCATGGGTTACAGTGGTGTGGGCTAGAGGAGTAAAAATATGTGCAGGTGAAACTGGTGTGAGGTAGGAGTTTAAGGGAGGTGATTAGGTTTTAACAATAAACTTTGCAATCTTGACAGCTGACCCAAGGCTATATTTACGGCCTGTTCCTGCTTGCAGTCCTTATGACACCCAGAGTCAGATTTCTTCCCTCCTTGCAGAAGTGAGTGCAGTTTTGTCTTTAATGATAAAGAGTGGATAGCAGCTGGAGGAAGGCTGCAGATGAGGGGAGCAGGGGTCCTGGTATGTGTTGTATTAGTTGGAGTCAATGAGTGGAGCCAAGTCACAATGCATTTGCTGCATGGATTCTGTCTGGTGACTTTGTTTGGCTACAGCAGGTCACGGTCTGTGTTGCCGAGCCTTCTTGTTGAATATTAAAATTAGGAATGATGTTTTATCACTTTGAAAATCTGCATTACACTGTCAAACTTTGACTTCATTTTACTTATGCACATGAGGCCAGGCTTCGAGGAGGTAGGCGGTGAGAAGAAAAGCCAGCGAGCAGGGCAAGCGGTGAGGAAGGCTGTGAAGAAGGCAGCCTTTGAAGGAGCAGCATGAGGGGCATCAGGCTATGACAGAGAAGGGGGGGGGGGCTGCTGTGAGGAATGGGCCGTAACGGGGGCAGGGGCTGGGGTGCGGGCTAGGAGGTGTTAGGGCTATTCTGTAAAGAGTACAGCTGTCAGAGGTATGTCTTCTGTGGGCATGGCAGGTTCGGAGGGTGGCAGGCCAAGCCGGTTATGTAGGGGCTGCGAGGGTGACGGGCCGCGAACGGTGTGCTGCGTTTGAGGAGGAAAGACGGTAAAAAGAGGCCAGGCAACAAACAGGGGCAGTGAGGAGGAAAAGCAGTGAGGGACCTGGCTGAGAGGAGGTTGATAGGCAGTGAGTGGCTGGGAGGGAGGGTGGGTTGTGTGTGTGTGTGGGAGGGGGGCCAGGTTGTGTGTTGGGGGGTGTTGGTCGTGAGGAAAGGCTAGGCAGGGAAGGGGTTGCCACAGAGGAGGATAGCTGCGTGTCAGAGATTTTTTGCGATGTGTGTAGTGTGAGAGTCTGATCTCGGCTCACACTGAAATGAAGAGAGAGAGAGAGCAGAGAGCTAGGTGGTGGAGGAGCATGATTCACGAGCTGTAAGGCTTAATAAGCTATGAAATTAAGGCAGATGGCGGCTGCGCGTGTGCACAAACGCGTAACAGCAAGCTTGAGGCCAGCAAAAGCATGTGGTAGCACTTTGAAAACCCACTTACAAAATGTCTCACAGAGCAGCGCATGCGCTGCCTCAGGCGAGACCTAAAAAGGAGTATTAGAGATCATGATGTATGCTGATGACACACAACTGATTATCTCTATCAACGATAAGTACACCAAGATAAAGGCTAATCTATTTGAGTACTTTTCTGAGGTGTCAGAGTGCCAGCATATCCACTCTCTAAAACTAAATACTGATAAATCTGAGATTTTGTTGTTTGGTGGTGATGAAAAATTCTATAGTGATTTGTGGTGGCCAACAATGTTAGGCCTCACACTTAAACCTAAGAAAGTGGTTACAAATCTGTGCTTTCTTTTTGACAATGCCCTGTCCCTACAAGAACAAGCAACAATGGTTTGAGGGATTGTTTCCGACTGCTGTGTATCCTTCGGAAACTATACCGATGGATTTCAATAGCTTTGAGAAGGAACATAATCCTAGCTTTAATCAGGAGTATGATCGATAATGGAAATGCATTGTATTTAGGCATGGCTGAATATTTGTTTACACAGCTCCAGACTATTCAAAACATAGCTGCTAAACCTATTTGTAATAAAAGCAAAAAGAGCTCAGCATCGGCCTGCCTTGACCAGCTACATTGGCTTGTAAATGAGCCATTTTTAAGTTAACGTGCCATACGCACAGAGCATTTTAAGGACACAGCCCTACATTACTGTTGAACAAAGTCAATTTTCACAAACCTATCTGGAACCTCAGGTCAGTCAATAAGGCTTTGATATCTTGCAAAAGAATAAAAAAAATCCCTGATGGGTGGCCTTTTTAAAAACTTTTTAGCCCCACTCACTGGAACAAGCTCCCCAGGATCTAGGCACAGTGTCAGATTTGATGACATTCCATAAAAAACTGAAACCATGGCTATAGCCACTTTATGTCTATAATCAGAACCAGTATTGATAACAGTCTAGCGACAGGATATCCCTCTGAGGATGAGATGCGCGTTTTACAAATACCCAATACCAATACAAATGTTGCTTCAGTAATTTACTTTAAAACACATTTGCCATTCATTTTTTAACCACATTTTGTAAGAATAGTAAGCACTTCCGACATAAAAATTCCTTTAAATTCCGTACAGATTCACATTACAGTATAACATCTACCGTTTGAAAATACACTTTGAAATATTCTCCAGTTCTGACCATTTTCCAGCCAGTCCACACAATTTCCAAGTATTTTTTCAAATATCCGTTGGGTTGACCAATAACAGTAGTAGTCAAAGAGATGCATTGCATTCTCCAAAATGAGTGAGGGGGTGTCACCCTTATTCTATGAGCCCCCAATATTTTAGGCTGCTATTTATGGGAGCTATGAGCTTCACAACTATAAAAAGACAATAACAGGCATGGAAAAAAGAAATGCGTATTCTGTGAACATGCATACAAACCTTACCAAAAGAGGGTCCTAGGGAAACAGTATTTAAAGACCAGGCAGTATCCTATCCCCAATCCACAACTGAAAGAACAAAACGGGAACTACCGGTCTACAGCCAGGGGTACCGATGGACACAGCGGGGCCTCATACACTGAGCAGTTGCCAGGTGAGGTGAGGAGTACTCCCACATAAAGCTGGGAAATAAATTGCACCTCCTGTGATAATCACAGGGACTGGTAGGGTGTATCGTATCAATTATTCATTTTTTTATTATTTTTCTTTTTGCACAGTTCTTTAAATTGCAGTAGCGTAATTACCAATCGGTCCTGACGAAAGCCTGGTTAGGGACACTTGTATGGCTGAAACATGTAGACCTATTTCCCGATTGCTATAGATAGTTATTTTTTCAAACTATCAGCACCTGGTTTTAGTCTTGACACTAAGATAGCGCCTATTAAAGTTATTTGTGTCTTAGTAGTCAATTTTAACTTTTTTGCAAATTTTTTACACCTTTTGCACTGCAATCATCAGCACCACTGATTGAAATATAACTGTGGCCGGATCGATCACTGGTTATGAATGAAGTGCAGCTTTCCCCCTGGATAGGTGTGGGCTGTACAATTCATACAATGTACAACTATTCCCAGATGACGATGCTCCGCCACTGTGGTGGTGGGCTGATGGGATTAATTTCGACTCAGTGAGTGTGGGTTTGCATTGATCCAGATGTCACGATTTCCTAGTCTTTCTTTTGTCTCAACGTCTGTAGACCAGTAGTTCCCGCTTTGTTGTTTCTATTCTGTGAACATACCATGTGGCATAAGTGTACACATATGCCCACACATTAACAAATAGGCAGCATACAAAAGGAAATGTGCACAAAAAACAAGCATAATACCACCATATAGCAACCCACTTTATTTTTAAGTTGTATAATTTTGGAAAACGAGAGCAAAGCTGATTTGGAAGTGGCCACACACCTTGCGGGGGTTTTGTGACAACCTTCACGTAGGTCAGGGCTCCACCATTTGTGTGTACATCTGTAGACCTCTACAAACTCGGCTGTTCTGCGCAGATTTAGATTTTTTGCCTTCAGTTGCACCCATTTGTGGTTACTCCGACTGGTAATTTACTGCTCTAGCTCCAGTTCTAGGATACACCTGATATGGGGGAGGCGCAAGAGGGAACTGACAAGGAGCAGAAGTGAGGCTGAATACTACCGGGGCAGAGGAGACTCCGGAATAGAGACACAGAGTACAAAGGAGAGGACAGAGTGAGAGGGGGTCTGCAGAGCACGTGGACTGGGGGTAAAGAACAGGCTGTGGAGGAGAGGCTCGGGGGGGCGGAGAAAAGTAGCTATTGTGGGCAGGGGAGTAGACAAACAGGGGAGAAAGGGAGCTAGGGAGACTAGAGAAGAGAGGCACAGAGGGTGGGGAGTCAATGCCAAGAATAGAAGCACAGATTAGCTGTAATTTACATGTACAGGAAGGGCTGGCACTAGAGTAAGTAGGTATTTTTGTAAAGCGCGCAAAGTATCTTGCAGCTGGCAGAAACCTCCGAGAACAGATACCCAGATGTAAAGATTTAATTAGGAGAGGCGGCAGAGAGCCATGGGACATATTATCAAGACAGGAGATAAAATTGTCGCCGCTTTATCGGCAGAAAACTGCAGATAAAGCGGCGATAATGGGCTTGATATTATGCTCTATGGAATTCCAATCGAAGCCCATGTTAGATGTGAAGACATCTAACATGGGCTTCGATTGTTATGAAAGCGAGCACAGTAGTAACCCCTAAAATGCGGATGCATTATATTGTTGTATGCCCACTGGGATGATAGATGGTTCTTCTTCTGATCTCAAATCGAATATTTGTTACAAGATGAGTATTTTTGCAGCATCAAACCACTTGACAATAATATAGGTAACCAAAAGAGCATGAATAGCACAAGTTCATTGTTTCCCTTCTCTGACACATAGCCTAGAGAGTTTGAACCCCTGTAGCATGTGATGGGTATGATAATGGATCATTTTAACAGAAAGTATACATTTTGGTATCTCCTTTATTCCATATGTTTGTACTTACATGTATTTCTCCTGTGTTCCTAGGTGCATTGTTGTTTTTGCATTGATGTACTGCTTCATTGAAAAATAACAATGTTGGGTCGAAACAAGTCAATGGTTTATATTTCAGTGACATTAAAACTTCTGCATGCTATTATGAAGTGGGGTGCTGTCCTTTTCTTCCCTTGGAAGAAATTAAGCTGTGTTGAATATATATATATATATATATATATATATATATATATATATATATATATATATATATATATATATATATATATATATATATATATATATATCAACAAAGTGCCCAGAACTGATTCATCACCGTTAAGCGCAGTGAGCCTCATGGACTTGAAATGCCCGAGTAAAGCTGGAATCTACTATAGACAAAAAGAACGCTTTTAATAAGGAACATTTGGCGCTTGGTTGATGATTGAACTACGTGTCCCAGAGTACAGCAGGACATGTCATCGCACTCAGCGAGACTCACGAGGGGGCCATTATCCAATAAAAGCATCACCAGCCCTGAATCTAATTGTTACGCCATTTGTAGAAGCCAGCAGCCTTTGAGAAAGGGGGTTTAGGCAAGCACAAATTGTATGGCTTTATGGAGGCAATTTAACCACGAGTACCGGATGGTATGGCGAGCTGCTGAGTGCTCCCTCGAGCTTCTGGGCACTTTGTTGATTCATATGTATATATATTTTTATATATATATATATTAGAACCGTCTTTTGATTAACATTATGTTATTGAAAAGTACAGCATATGTAAATTAGGTTCATATATTACAATGGATTATTAACATTATGTTTTTTCAGATTTAAATATTTGAGCTGCCACCATATTGTTAATCTATGTTATTATATGTAATAACTGTACCCCACAGTCTGTTTTCCAGCTCTATCGTGTTCATACACAGCTGTTGTTAATTTTGGCACTGTTCACTTTAAATTTGGCGCCTATCCATGAGTAACGCGTCATGTGATCAAGGTCCAGGTCGGACCGAAACGCGTCATGGCGGCATTAGATGCAGGGCAATAACTTTAAATAAAATATAAAGCACATAAGTAATTGGGTCCGCGTGTCTATCCTGCTCCGTTGTGGCATTGGATTGTCGGTGGATAGAGTACTGCAGTGTTTCAGTGTCGAACTGCTTCGTCGACACTTGCGGAAAACCCCTCCTTCTTTCTGGGCGTTGCGGCATTCGAAGCAACTGGTCTCGTCTCGGCGGGACTTACTCATTTGGCTCTGGTGTGGAGCAAGCCGTACGGAAGCCCCTGGATACCGTGGAACTGCTCTGACCTAGGAGACTGGAATCGAGGTGGCCGGAGTGTGAATCCGAGCAACCGGAAGATATCTGGCAAGGTAGGAGACTACGGATAATCCAGCAAGGAGAGTGCATAGTGAAAAGCTCAGAACATTGTTGACAAAGCTTTTCACTGCTAGAGCGCTGTTATTGCCCGAACAAAAACTGCATCATGGCCGCGGAGGCGTTACGAAGCCGAGAGGTGGCTGCGGTCGATATATTTGATGACTCCCCGGCTGGGGTGTCATCAATGGAGGTGCAGCAGGCTGCTGTGCCCCAAGTGAACTCAGGCGCGAGAGATCTATTCAGACGCTTGGAGAAATTAATGCGTGCCGAGCAAGCGAAATGGTGGGAGGAGAAATCGCTTGCTCGTTATTTGGAAGTTGGCAGGGTCCCCAGGGGCTTAAGGTTAACTCTGGCCCCCAGCTATGAGGATCCGGACCCGGAAATGCTGGGAGAATGGGCGGACTGCAATCTAGACTCATCTGCCAGGCTGCTACGTATACTGGTCAAATATGCAGCCAAAGACAGGCTTAAACTACAGGCTAAAGTAGAGGAGTTAAATGCAGAAATTGCCCTGATTGAGGAAACTGAAAGTATAAAAAAGATGAGGAAAGAGATGATGATAAAACTACAGAAAGATGAGGATGCCATTAAAAAACGTAAAGCCTTCAAATTCATTAGAGACAAACTGGATTACCAGAATGGCAATGTGTTCACCTTTGCTCGGAAATATGAAGCAGTAAAAAATAAGGGCGGTGCGGCCAACTTTCGCAAAATCCAAGGCACTACGGGGGACAGTACACCTTCCCTAACCTCAACCTCCGAACAAAGTGTCACTGGCAGCGAAAATGAAAATGAAGAAGATAATGGCGGACCGTCAAATGTAGTAAAAGAAAAAGTTTTAATCGTGTCTCGCGCGGAGGAAATGAATGTCCTGTGCCAAGACAGGCGAGACACGCTAAGACCCCGGAAGAAACAGCCTCATCAAAAAGGCTTTCAAATGCCAAGCGGGGGGCAAGGAGGAGGTGCAACCGGAGGCGAAAACGCGAAAAAATCGCCCAAGAAAGCCAAGAGAGGCAGATGGAATCGGAAGTAACTCATGAAAACACTTCCAACACTGTGATCAACCTCTCGGATATCGTCCTCAGCAAAGCGGAATGCCAAATATTATCTCTAGGACTCTCTTTTAGTCCTGAAAGTAACTTCAATTATTCGGAAACACGCATGGACGTATTTCGTTTCATACGGAAACTGAAATTGCAAAAACATCATAAGCTTAAGGCGGATAAAGAAACGTCCACTGTCCCTACTTATGCAACTAGTCCGCCTCTGATCAATGCAGGTGATGTGGGCCTTTTCCTTGACCTTCGACAACTTCAAACTGAACAAAATGAGACAATTGGTCCACTAGGCTTGGAGGGAATGGACTTAGGCAGCACTATCAAAACACCATTTAAACCTAAATCCATTTTCCAACCGATAATGAGTCATGACAACATAGACAGATTTCACGAACTGGTTGCCTCGGACCTGAAAGATTTATACAGGGTGACTCACCACACTGCCACCACAATGACTATTAAACAACGGTGTTATATTGAACTAATGAAAAAATTGCAGAAAAATGAAGATCTTGTTATAAAACAATCTGACAAGGGGGACAACATTGTCCTGTGGCCGAGACACATGTATTTGGAGGAGGCATATGTTCAATTAAATGATACAACCTGCTATAAACGTAGTAACTTGCAATTTGTGAAATCTTCTTGGTTGGATTACTATGGTAAACTGGTGGCATGGAAGAGCAGTGGGCTTATCAGCAATGATGAACATCAATTCTTGCACAATAGTCACCCCGCTATACCTTCCATGTACTTCCTTCCTAAGGTACACAAGAACATTCTCAAACCCCCAGGCCGCCCAATAATTTCAGCTATTGGTAGCATAACAGAAAACACATCTAAATATGTAGATTATTTTCTACAAGAATGGGTTGTTAAATTACCATCTTATATCAGGGATACCTCGGACTTTTTAAGAAAGATCCAGGAAAGTAATTGGTCTGATGATTTGATTCTCATTACCATGGATGTCACGTCCCTCTACACCTCTATTTGCCACCGGGATGGGATCAAAGCGGTTGAACATTACCTTAATCGCAGACCCGCATGCTTTTTGTTACACAACAAAATGTTGATTGATATGATCAAAATGTGTTTGGAACATAATTACTTCACTTTTGAGAACACTGTCTTCCAGCAAATCAGGGGGGTAGCCATGGGGGCCTGCTTCTCCCCGAGCTATGCTTGTTTGCATATGGGCTTGTGGGAGGAGCAGGTCCTCAAACAACAACATGAAGAAACTCTGAATACACACGTCCCCCTGAGGCTTAGATACATAGATGACCTCTTCCTCTTGTGGAGGGGGCCAGAGGATCTGGCCAGGGAGTTCATTAAGAAATTGAACATCAATCAGCTGAACTTGGAGTTCACAGCACAAATGAGCAAAACATCAGTAATTTTCCTTGATGTTGAAGTTTACATATGTAACAATAAGATCTGCACCAGGCTCTTCGGCAATCCAACTGCTGGGAACTCATTATTGCATGCATCCAGCCACCATCCCCAGCATTTGATCAACAGCATCCCCTACGGGGAGATGTTGAGGATCAAACGCATTTGCAGCAATGGGGAGGAATGTAAACTAGCACAACAAAGCTGCAAGGAGAGGTTTCTCCAAAGGGGTTACAGCAACTCCATTATCGAGAGAGCCATTCACAAAACTGAGTCCTTGACCCGTGACACCATGCTGACCCTTAAAATCCCTACTGTACCCAGTGACGTTTCCAACAAAGTGAGAGTCATCGTCACTTACAGCAAACAACAAGGGGCCATTAGGAAGATATTAAGGAAACACTGGGATCTACTGCTAAAGGATCCGGTCATTGGGGGTGAATTAATTAAGAACAATCGCACTTCTCAAATGACCTTTCGTAAAGCTAGATCCATGGGCAACTGTCTGGTAAAAAGTAATTCTGAAATCAGGGAGCCTTCCAACTGGCTTTCAAAACAAAAGGGTTTCTACAAATGCTTTGTTTGCAAAGCATGCAAACATGCTAAAAACACTAAGGAATATACCACTCCGTTCCTGCCCCGGCCAGTCAAAATCAAACGACGTATTACATGTAAAACTGAATACGTTGTTTACGTTTTGGAATGCCCATGTGCACTCCGATACATCGGCAGTACAAAGTTACCCATACATATGAGGATTTTACAACACCTCAGGGCAATCACGAATAAAGATCAATCATATCCGGTTGCCAGGCACTTTGAAACCAAGCATGGAAGTGATAACACTCTTCTTTCCTACTTTGCCATTGACTGCATACTGCCGACACGCAAGGGTGGGGATAGAGAAAGTGCCTTACGCATGTTGGAAACTAAATATATCCTGGAACTGAACACCAAGTCTTCGATGGGCCTGAATGCCACGGAAGATTTACATACATGTATATGAATTAATTCCCTATATACACTATGGGGGTCATTAGGATCGCGGTTTTTCCGCATCCTCGGGGCCGGCGGAAGGCACCGCCGGCCCAGAGGATGCGGAAAAACCTCAGCGGACTGACCAAAGACCCACCGCCACATTAGGATGGCTGGTGGGTCCTGGTTTCCGTCCGCAGCTTTTCCGCCGCGGCTGGCTTACAACCGCGGCGGAAAAGCTCTAATATGGTGATGGTGTCTGTCAGACACCGTCCACCATATTAGGATGGCCTGTAAAGTATGCTTTTCCGCGGCGGGTTTTCCGCCGTGGAAAAACATACGGAACTTCACTGCGGGGGCCCGTTGCGGGCCCCCTAGGTGAAGGGGGGGTGGGGGGTGCACATGGGGGGTACCTATGGTACCCCCCTGCATTTGCATGCAGAAAGCGGCAGGCACCGCGCGGTGCCTGCCTCTTACTGCATGCAAATGCAATGCGTGCATTTTTAACATTGCGGCGGGTGCAGCTTGAAGCTCCACCCGCCGCAATGTTAAAAATAGAGGATGTGACCGCAACCCTTGCGGTCACATCCTAATTGCACAGGAGGGAACTCCGCATGCCATGCGGAGGTTCCCTCCTGCTCTGGGGTCGCGGACGGACGCAAGTCCGTCCGCGATCCTAATCGACCCCTATGTTTGGTTGGAGATTCCCAAGTAACCTATGACATATAGTCAATTGTTTGCAATATATACATGTGTTAATGTTTATCTGCTATTTGCCATCTTACACAATTTGGGAACGATTTGCCAAGCATTCAACACATTATCAAATGAATTGAGATGAAGCGCCTTTTCTTTTAATATGAATTTATGCATTTGTTTTTAACATCATATTTCACATACTCATAAACTTTTTTTACACTGGTATAGTTTGATCTTGGATCTATCCAGATCCAACACTGGGTTCACTATTTGTATTATATTCTTTACGTTATGCATTACACAATTCGTGCCATTGGCACTTATGTAGTTGATGCAATCGACCACTGAATCTTTGGATGCAGGTTGCCTATTTGCAGTGCTTGCCCACTTGGGCTTGATTCTTTTTCAACAACATACAGACTATATATGGAGTACGAGATTAACGTGGTTAAATTAAACCTTGTATAGCATTATTAGAACCGTCTTTTGATTAACATTATGTTATTGAAAAGTACAGCATATGTAAATTAGGTTCATATATTACAATGGATTATTAACATTATGTTTTTTCAGATTTAAATATTTGAGCTGCCACCATATTGTTAATCTATGTTATTATATGTAATAACTGTACCCCACAGTCTGTTTTCCAGCTCTATCGTGTTCATACACAGCTGTTGTTAATTTTGGCACTGTTCACTTTAAATTTGGCGCCTATCCATGAGTAACGCGTCATGTGATCAAGGTCCAGGTCGGACCGAAACGCGTCATGGCGGCATTAGATGCAGGGCAATAACTTTAAATAAAATATAAAGCACATAAGTAATTGGGTCCGCGTGTCTATCCTGATCCGTTGTGGCATTGGATTGTCGGTGGATAGAGTACTGCAATATATATATATATATATATATATATATATATATATATATATATATATATATATATATATATATGTTACCCATTAGTGGTCAATACTGGGTAGTTAAAGTTAGGTCCGTGTTTCCATAGAAAATTGCCTTTTTGTGTTGGTTTGGTAATAACGTTTGTGCCGTTTGACGAATCATCACGAAACATTCCCAAAAATTGGTAATTTTTATCTAGTCTCTTCATGGAAAACTTTGTGGTGATGCATCAAGCAGAGTCCAAGAAAAAGCAGGGGTTTCAAAATACATACTTTTTTGGAGCACACTATCGCAAATACTGCTTAACGGAATTACATCAAATTTTGGCAGGAGGCTCGATTACGGTCCAGAAAGCGTGCTTTTTGTGATTTAGTGTAACTTCATTCAGTAGTTTTAAAGAAATTAATTTACAAAAATATTGGTACAGCTGGACAGTTGGGTTTGGGGGACTTTTGCAAGACAGAACAGAAAACAACATTTATATACTTTCAAAATAATCATCACACCATGCATCTCAAAATAGTATGACACAATGGATCAGCTACCTTGTAAGTAGAGGAAATTATAGTTATATACTTTCAGTATGGCACGTTGCATCTTACTTTGCTTGGAAAGTGCTGTGGTAATGGTAAAAGGGGTACAGATGACAGGGAGCAGGAGGTTGCTGATTGCTCATATTGACTTGATTATAAGCTGAGAATATACATAGTAGGAGTCTGTATCCTTGAATTTTCCTTTAGCCTTGAGGGTTCTGCAAAGCATTAACATAGGACTCATCGGAACATCGACTCCATGTAGGGAGGCCTTTTCTGCACTTCAGATGGGGCAATAGATAATATATTAGAGTATCTTACCTGAATTTCCGCTTGGAAAATGTGGACCGCGTACAAGTTTTCTTTCTCGGCATTTCAAACCTAGTAACCACCCCAAGGCTTTGTATTCTGGACCTTCAAGGTCAACTTCAAGCTGGACTAATTTGGGCTATACTGATGATAACTAAGTGGATATTGCTAACACAATACAACAGTGGTTAAATAAAAGAAAGAAGAACTCACCAGTTGTTGAATTTCGTTCCATTAGACCATTTCCACTCCCCCATTGGTTCACGTGACAGACCAATCCAGTGATCATCTAAACCTTTGAAACGCATTATGAAATCCTGCCAATGAAAGGTAAATTATTTACATCTCACAAACCAGGAATTCCTGTTCTTGCTTCAAGGTTGCATTTTGACTCTTAGTACAGTTCTTCATCTAAAAACAATCTTTCCTAGAGATCCCTAAAAGTATAAACTTCAACAGTGGCACTAAACAGATACTGCACTTCAACAGTGGCACTAAACAGGAACCTTATGCTCAGAGATGCTAAGACTGTTGAACAAGCCCCACACTTGTTATGACACAGGTTAGTATTTACCTGTATACAATGATTTGAGGAAATGTCCAAACACAAAAAAGATATCAGAAATGTAAACCTTTTGGCAAGTTTAAAATGCCCTTTCTATCTTTGGAATTCATCATTGTAGACAATAACACCTTCCATTGGAACTTTTGCCTTTTTGTTTGAAAACCAATATGCCACAGATATTGTTTGTTATCAACAAGTTGCACATAGAAGTATTTCGACTTCTGAAAAAGAAAAATGACTTTAAAAAAGGGGGAAGTTTTGTACCCACCCATTTCCCCAAATTGATGAAGAGACTCTTGAAACGCCTTAACACTCACATATTGCTTAACGTGATTGGCACCTATGTAACCTGTGTCTAACTTTTGATGGATGTATGCTCTACTGCTCATGCTGACTAATGCTCTGTATTGTTGCTTGTTTGTTAATAAAAAAAGATATATAAAAAAAGGGGGAAATATTGAATTTTAATACTTCTTGTCTCAATAGGTTTCTAAGGGCCTGATCTAGAGTTTGATGAAAGGACTTTACTCCATCCAGCATTCAGCAGGATCTCAGCACACAAAATGTTGAGTTGTTTGCTGGCCTGGCAGACAACTGGGCTGATGGGCAAGAACCACCGACAACGCAGTTCCTGTCAATGTATGAAACGTTTGCTAAACAGTACCATGAGCCAGGACAGCCGGCTGTCAAATTTATCACTAGTTTTTTTGTGTTTCAAAAAACAGACTCCCAAAGCAGGTTTGTTTTGAAAAAAAAATAATAATGACCCCCGCACCATGGGATTTTTCTTCCATGGTATGGGGCAGTTTTTTTTTTTCCTGTCCCTCACTGCCAGGTTTTTCCTGGTGGTGACGGACAGGATAAAATAGGCATTACACTTTACACCCTAGATAGGGCTGACTGTGCAATGAACTTCCTGCAGTGATCCCGACTCTGTCGGGAATTTGAAGGAAGCATTTTGAAAATATTCAGAACAATATATTCAGACGGGATAAGGTAATGTGCCCCAATTAAAGTCCCAATTGTCAATAAGTGGCATAATCAAAAAAGCCTTCTTGAGATATGAGGTTGAAATTATAAAGGTTTATTAATTGAATAAAGTGCATTACAGTGTAGAAAGTATGATTAGTCTCAGAATCTGACACAATGCATTATAAATCAGACATGGGAAATTAGTGTAAGGCTCAGTCAAATGCAGCTAGATTTGACTTTAGTTCAAGCCTCTGAAAGAACATTAAAATAATTATTTGTCCTAAGCATGAGACACGCTTGCAAGGGTATAATGCTTTCTAAGAATCAAAGAGTCAAAGGCTCACCTCCATAATGGGCTCTTTTCATAAGAAAATACATAGTGAAAATCGAATAGTATTAAGTGAATAAAATGTTGCAAAGCTCAGCCAAGCAAAATACAGAATTCAGCGTAAGAATACCAAACACCGTCCCATAAAATATATTATTAGCTCTTGACCTAATGTCATCGGATGTGACAGTACAAATTGAGTTACACACATAACAATGTCAGAATCGCATAATGAATAGACTACTGAAACACAGTCAGGAAAGACCTTGAACAGTTACATTTGAAAGGAAAGTTTCCTCCATAGTTGACCGATAACAACATGTCAACCCAAAGCATCTCACTAGTGCACATTTTGCTATGTGTGAGGAGAGGAGAAATGAAAAAATGGACAGGCAGAAATTCAAGATGGAGTCAGACATAGCTTAGTCAGGCCTAGTTTAGGACTTGTTAGACCAATTTTAATAAAACATAAGTTTGTAAAGTGCAGTATTTTTGTTTTTAGTGCAACACATTTATGACACTTAGCAGACAATCTTTAATAGTCAAAATTATCTCTCACACTTGCCTTTTGGTTACTGTTCAGATGGGCTTTATACATGTTCATATAACACTAGCAAAGCATGGTCTGAAACAGGGCAAGTTGGTAATGGACTTTGAGACATTAATATAGTTAATAAGCAACTATTAACTTAATATCTTTATTTATATTGTCTGTAATGTGTTATCTTTTAAGCAAACCGCACCTCTACTATCACTTTTAGGATTTTTTGGAGGACTCCACCTTTGTCATATTTTCAGGATTTCGGTGGAAATTTAAATGCACTACTTGTGAAATATGATTTCGGTGTAGTAATAGCCACAGTTTACCGACAACTTGCATACCTTGATTGAGTTACATTGTGCACAGTTATATTTTATCAAACTTTAGCATTTGCATAGCGCTCGATACACTTGGCAATGCCTCTTATTGCTTTCAGAGCAACTCAAAGGTAAGCTGGTGAGAAAGTCCACGAGGTAAATGCAGCTTTTCCAATATTCTTTCTGTAAACTGAATGGCAGAGGGGAACATCCTTTTCAATGCGGATGTTACCCCGCAGTGCTTTTACGACGCATCCTTTACAACGCAAGTCGTAACCACGACTTGCGCTGGAGGGCGCTAAAGGATAAAGAATAGTATATTTACTATTCCAACACCTTCCCTACTATCCACGGGGACTGGTGTTAGAATAGTAAATTATACTATTCACTATCCGCGCCCAACAACGCAAGTCGTTGTAACGACTTGCGTTGTTAAAGACGCATTGTAATGGCACGCGTTGAAACGGTAACCGTTGTACCGTCATACATCCATGGCAGAGGTTTGATTCGAAGTCAGTGAGTCTTGCATGCTGACTGCATTGTGACATACAAAACATGTACCACTCAGAATTCTATTATAAATTGGTGTGTGTATGTGTTAGCCACCATACCAAAATCTATAATTTTTCAAAAAAATCAATCTTTTAGCTGTGGGATCTTATGGAGAAAGGTTTGTTCTAGGGGTTGACATAAAAGGTGTCTGTGCAAGGCTTAAACATTTCCAGTTTTCCCTACAATGAGAAGCATGTCCCTGATAAAATACTGTGGCGCATATTTAAGAGGCCCAGTGCATCGCTCTTGCAACACGCAACATGGCACGGGAGCGACATAAATGTAAAATGAGATTTATAAACACCAAAAAACAATGCCCTGCGTGGCTTCATAAATCTTGAGTAAATGAACACAGTGCAAAACTGCTGCGTCATGTTACTCTGCGCCAGGAAGATGTTTCCATGAGATGTTGCATGGGTGTTCCATTTAACATCCATGGATTTGGACACATTCCCAGATTTAACAGAACAGGTAAACTTGGGAATGCACCAAAAAGATAAGCCTACCCAAGAGAGGCATAACGAGGAGCAATATCTTTATTTCTCCTTGTTCTTTCCTTTGGCAGCACACAAAGAAAGAGGAAAAAAACTCTCAGTATTGATTTTGTGCAGGAAGGTCTCCCTTCCTGCACAAAAACAATCCTGCCTACAACACAGGAAGTCTTACACTATGGTGCAAGGGTGACTGTGTTGGCGCCAGCCTGCCAAAATGGTGCTAGCACAAGAAAAAAGGACAGGAATGAGCCATATTGGATAAATACAGTGCTTTCCCTATGACACAAGGCAGCAAAGCAAAGGGACTTACTGCCATGCCCTCGACCACAAAATTCATAAATATGTCCCTGCATTTTCAACACTAATAATACCACTTGACACATGTGGCACTCTGCTTAACAAGATCACAAAGCTCCCTCCAGACAGTCTACAGAGAGCTCTAAAAGTGGGACAGTCAGCTGATGAAGGGAGAGCCTATTGAGCACACAAATTCAATTCAGCTTCTTTACAGCACTTCTTTGGAAAAGTATAAAACATTCAGGACCTCATTAACAAGAAACTGACGAATCAATATAGATGTGTCAGTTTCCTTGCCTCAAATGTGTTTTGCATTTGTCAACCCGAGTGGGACGGGTATGCTCAGACGTGAGTCCCGTGCTCTCCATGCCACTGGAATCAAGCTATCCAGGCTGAAGAGGGCTGAAAGCCCGAAACCGGTCCTTGGATGCTTGTTTCCAGTCCCGGGAGGACCTGGCTTAGCAGTTCGGGCTGGACTGTTCCCATGGGGCACAGGGTCAAGACTGATTTGCATATAGCTGGGTTCAAACTGGAAAGGCATGGTGAGCAAAAAAACAATGGATTTAGGCCCAGATCTCTGTACTGGGGTGAATGTATGACATTGTTCTGCATTCTGTCCATCACCTGTTGTTTTGCATTTGTCACCCCGAGTGGGACGGGTATGCTCAGACGCGAGTCCCGTGCTCTCCATGCCACTGGAATCAAGCTATCCAGGCTGAAGAGGGCTGAAAGCCCGAAACCGGTCCTTGGATGCTTGTTTCCAGTCCAGGGAGGACCTGGCTTAGCAGTTTGGGCAGCCGCGGCCGTGGAGGGAGTTACGGTGGGGCAGGGAGGCGGGGAGGGGGAGGGGCAGGGTGGAGGGACCTAAAAACCGGCATATGGATAATTGCAGGTAAGTACACAATTTAATTATTAAAACGAATTTTGTAGCGAGCACTGCATCGCAAAATGCGATGCTGTGCGCGCTACGAATTTCGTTTTATTAATTAAATTATGTACTTACCTGCAATTATCCATATGCCGTTTTTTAGGTCCCTCCACCCTGCCCCTCCCTCTCCCCGCCTCCCTGCCCCACCGTAACTCCCTCCACGGCCCGCGGCTGAGTTTGGGCTGGACTGTTCCCATGGGGCACAGGGTCAAGACTGATTTGCATATAGCTAGGTTCAAACTGGAAAGGCATGGTGAGCAAAAAAACGATGGATTTAGGCCCAGATCTCTGTACTGGGGTGAATGTATGACATTGTTCTGCATTCTGTCCATCACCTGTTGTTTTTCAAATGTCCTTGCAGCACCATGGATGTGCTGTATTTACAATACAAGGCTCCATTGCGCAAGGATTAACAGATGGGTCAGAAATTCTGTAGCATCTGTTGGTGCAAAAGTGACGCATTGCTGTAGTTGGTCATAAAACTGATGCAACTGTAACATTGCGTCAGAACACATAAGCGAGTCTCATTGTAAAAGCCCTGCATCATTCCCTATGCCTGGTCTTAGCAGGGGTAAAGATTTTGACACAGCCAAGTCGTAGAGTGACACAGTGAAATGCTGTAAATTTCAAGGCGCCAGTTCTACATAGCTTTATGCATGGGAACGCCTAACCTGCATATTTATACCTGGCGCAGGTATAACGTGATGCAGGGCTCTACAAACTGATACATCGAGCTCAATGTGTCAGTTTGTATCTATAGAGCAGTGTTGCGCACTGAATGCGCCACCACTGCATAAAAAGGCAATGATGGAGCGCAATCTCCTCGTAAATAAGGCCCTCAGATACCTAATAGCAGCGCACAAAGTTACTCCACTGAGATCCCCACAGTAACAAGTACTAAATGTAAACTTTTCCGCAATCACTATGCTGCTCCAGATTCATGACAAACACAGCCACATACATAGCCAACAAAATCTTATCAGGCTGAGTTACACCTACCGTGACTACACTCGCATGAATGCCTACTATGGACTGCTTACTACTAACCTTGCGGGAAAAACAGAAATTGCCTACATCTAATGAACAGCCACTCCATGCAATTCTCTACATCCATATTCCTAAATAGGACATGCTGATCTAATGAAGTTATTGTAGTTTTTACATGCCATTAGTCTATAACTCTACGACAGAAGTATACCAGCATTCTTTTTATAATCAAGGATTTTAAACACGTTCAGCCAGATTTGCTATATTTCCAATTTGTATCGTAATGGCAAGGATTGCTTTTACGTATCAAGGTTTTTAGCTGGGGTTTTTCATTCCCGAAGGTGACAAGTTGGATTACTTTTTGTAGGACGAATTTTATATTTATGTACTTTTATGATGTCCTGTGTTTAAAATGAATAAAATAATTTTTGACTGATTGACTAATTAAGTTACTGTGTGAATTGTTCAGTTTCCTTGCTGTGTTGATGCACAGCAACCTGATCACAATTAGGCAATTGGAAATGCTTTGCAAGATAAGCAGATGACCTGCAAGGGCTGCGTTTTCCAGTTAAACTGTGGGATGCACTTTAGATGCCTACCATATCCAC
Organism: Lissotriton helveticus; assembly: GCF_964261635.1. Lineage (NCBI taxonomy): Eukaryota > Metazoa > Chordata > Amphibia > Caudata > Salamandridae > Lissotriton > Lissotriton helveticus. The sequence continues at coordinate 1,834,536,044 of NC_136068.1, read as the reverse complement.
AAACTTTTATTCAGTAGGTTTCATGCAGAACCTGCAGCTTTAGCCCTGCTGCCTCCACATTTATTCTCTCATTCAATCACCACCTTTGATCACGCCAAAGAGGGAAGAGCAGAGTCCTTGATGCTTGCTGACATCATCAATTTTGTATGTTTGAAAAGGATCTTGCAAAGGTCCCTCCCCAAAGCACAGGGCATCTGGTATCGCTCCACAGTAATAAAGAGCCTTTATTTTTAGGTCTCGCGACCTGCGTTGCACTGCAAAGCAGTGCTGCACAGCGCGAGGCATTTTGTAATCGAAAAACGGGGTTTTAGCACTGACCTAGCAATTGCACAAGCTCGTGCGTGTGCGATTCCTTTTGTGCTACCCCATTGGCCTTTGCGTGCGTCTTTTTATAAAAGACTGCACGCAATTGGCCAAAGGCGGGCGTGTTGCTCCGTCCATGGACTAATGGAGCGCGTAATAGACACCAATAGGCCGTCACGTGGTTTCGGGCAAGCACGTCTTCTGTGGCGCGTGCACACCACTCGCGGGATTGTTCATTATTTTTTTTTATCCATTTCACGGGGCAAAGCAAGTAAACACTGTCATCTTGTTCTTTCTGCATTTCCCCATCCTTTTCTCTATATCTTTCTCGTTGTGTGTATATATTTTGTAATTGTTCGACTGTTGCTCGCTACATTGCGCAGTCGCCCGACTGTGCCCACGCTCTTATCTTCCCTGGCGGGAGTGTCTATGTCGTCATTTCCCTTCCCCTTGATGGGCTTAACATGCACTTTAAATACGTTTTATTGGGAAATGATTAAGAGGAAATTCTTTTTAGTATAGTCATTATTTAGAGAAGCAATATTTATTCGTCAGAAATAATCTTGATTATACAATATTGCTGGGAAAGATAGTGTAAGGCGTTCTTTTCAAACAGAAAGGATGTTTTATATTAAAAATAGCGACGAATATGTTAGGTAAACAATAATAATAAAATCATAATAATAGTATATATAAAAAAATACCCTCATCGATAACAATAATAAAAGCTAGTGTTTGGTGACAAAGTATACAATTATCCCGTTTGGAAGGAATGTTTTACAGAAGGTAGAGTGCATAAAAAGCTCACCCCTGATGCGTGACATGCACCCGAGCTGTGAGGTGCTTGCCGCAGCCCTCTGTGCACACAACGTCCCCTGCTGACCACTGCGCGCAACCCAACCCGGACCCGTACATCCATAGGGTGCCCCCTTGTGACAGTCCGCCACATGTGGCGCTGTCTGAGATGTGCACAATCGTGTTAATTAAGTCAAATGACATTGAAAATTAATAATACCAACCTCTCCCTCTATTAGAGGTTTGCATGTTCTGAGCTACCCCCTCGCCACAAAATGTCTGAGGCTTAAGGGTTCTGACAACAAAAAACAACATCTCTCCCTCAGCACAACAAGAGGTGATCGTCCGACCTGCAGAACTCGCCACTTCGAAAGGGCAGGAACGCAAAAAGGGCATTCTTGGTCAACAAGCCATTTGTCCTTCAGAACTCAACTTCTTTTCTCCAAGGCTCTGTTAGCCACTGAGCAGTGAATTCAGCCCACTGTGGCGAGGAGTTAAACAGCCCTTCAGTATTGTTGCCGCAGCACAGCTACCGCTCTTTTATCAGAGGCTCCTCTCTGTCTCTCTGCACCGGACTAGCCACGCCCCTTCTCTTCACAGGGGGAGAATCAAAGGGCTAACAAACACTGTAGCATAAAAAGTAACATCAATAGGTTTCACCTATGCGATTAATAAGAAGGTGTTTTTTTAAAAGTTTTAGCTTGGTGAAAAGTTGTGGAATATAAGTTAAAAAAACTCCGTAAAAGTGTTATGACTTGTTTATTGATAAAGGCAATATATTGTTCAGTAATTGGCGGTAATATAATGTGCTCCTGTACTTTTAAGTGATGTTGGTGCTATATAAAATTGACACTAAAATAAAATTGTGAGAAGTAGGTTTAACAGCGGAGGCGATTAGTTTCCTGTGCGCTTGTATGAAGGGTAGTAATATAAAGAACTCCTGTACCTTCTGGTGACGTTGATGCCATATAAAAGCACCCTACAAATGAATTAAATAAATGAAAATATTACATAGCAGCGCTGTAACATGTTTTTTTTTATTTCATTAATTTTAATTTTTAAAAATAATTCTTTCTCATTGACTGAGGAATCGCAAAGGGTTCTGGTTTTATTGTAGGTTGCACTGCAGTTTGATACTGATTGCTTTTCCTATAGATTGTACTATTGATATTTTTTTTGCCAAGGAGGTTGGATGTTCTGCTCAATGTAGAATACTGAATGTGAAGGATAAATGCAATTAATGTACTGGTTAATGTTTTCTTGAACTGAAAGAAAATATAATACAAAGATTTAAACAAAAACATTATCTGCCTGCCTTGTTTGTAGCTGTTTTTATATGTATGAAGTAGTATGTCTCTGTGTGTGTGCACATCTGTCTACATATGTCAGTATGTCTATCTATGCATATATATGTCCATCTACGTGTAAAAGGTTGTGTGAATCTGTGTGTTTACATATGTGATGTTATGCACATTTTTATAGCGCACTATCACCCGAGAGGGTATCCTGGTACTGTTCTGTGTGCCTCTGTTAAAGTATCTACATGCCTATCTGCTTATCTCTTTTCGCAATGCACTTGTTTGTTTAGTTCTACATATTTATTTCTGTGTGTCCATCATAGGCACATTTTTAAACTCATTGTCATACCCATTTACAACCACCCAGAGCAGATTAACAAATTCTTCACACTGCCTTTTATGCAAGCACGTACATCAATCTCATGTAATGTTGTGTTTAACCCATTTACCGCGGTGAACATTCCGCCGTAGTGTGGGCGTTCTAAAGGATGGGCGGGGCTGCGTCGGCCAACATTCGTTCACAGCACCAGGGAGGGAGTGCTCTCGTTGGCCAGGGAGGGGGTGTCAGTGTCAGGGAGGGCTTGCAAAAACACACACCCCTACTGAGCGTAACTTGTAAAAATTAAACAAACGACCAGGAGAATGTAAAGAGGCAGAGCAAAGGAGGAAACACTGCAGGGAAACTGCTGTCGGTGAGAGACATTATAAATAGGGCTCCCAGTTTTATGGTATTTTCTTTTTGTACATTTCCGTCTGTATTTATCCATATTTATTCTTTGGACATTTTATTGGTATTTATCCATATTTACTTTATGTTTTGAGAATAAATTGAGTCATGAAATGGCAAATTCCACATTTATTTAACTGACAAACACACACTCATACTTTGATGCAGGTCACGTTTTAGCAAATGAAGCAGGCAAATATAACAAAACACTACTCTGACAGGTAAATATTAGCATAATACACAAATATATGTTAACATAAGCCTGTATTTAAGGGAATCTCTTCCTGTTTTTAAATCCGGATGGTGCCTATCTGCTTAGCAGTTGGTCTGGAATTCAGCAGGACAAGAAGGGAAGTTAATCACAAGAAGCACAATTCCCTGTATTTTCCGCTTTTAAAAATAAATAAGTGAGCTAAAGAACGATGATGGATTCAACCCAGATCTGTGACTGGGGGTGAGTGTCTGAAAAGTGTCAGCGCTCCGTCCATCATCTCCTTGTGTTTGCTTCGCTCGCCCTAAGTTGACAGGGTATGCCCAGAGTCCCTTGCTCACTTTGCCACTGGATTCAAGCTAGCCTGGCTGATGAAGGCTGTTAGCCTGAAACCGGTCCCAAGATGCTTGTTTCCGGTCCAGGGAAGACATGGCTTGGCAGTTCGGAGTGGACTGTTCCCATGAGGCACAGGATCAAGACTGAATAGCATATAGCTGTGTCCGAACTAGGGTGGCAAAGTGAAATAAAGAACGATGATGGATTTAACTCAAATCTGTGACTGATGGTGAGTGTTTGCAAAGTTTCAGCGCTCCATCCATCATCTTCTTGTGTTTGTTTTGTTCGCGCTAAGTTGGCAGGGGATGCCCAGACGTGGGTCCTTGCTCACTTTGCCACTGGATTCAAGGTAGTCTGGCTGATGAGGAATGTTAGCCTAAAACCGGTCCCAGCATGCTTGTTTTCGGTCCAGGGAAGACATGGCTTGGCAGTTCGGCCTGGACTGTTCCCATGAGGCACAGGGTCAAGACTGATTTGCATATAGCAGTGTCTGAACTGTGGTGGCGAAGTGAGCTAAAGAACGATGATGGATTCAACCCAGATCTGTGACAGGCTGAGTGTCTGAAAGGTTTCAGCGCTGCGTCCGTCATCTCTTTGTGTTTGTATTAAAAATAAATACAGCTCAGAAATATATTGTTTTCTGTTTGTATTTATCTTTAAAAATGAGTAAAAACGGAAAACTGGAAGCCTTGATTATAAAGAGTCATATGGCAGAACTCTGTGTATGCGCAGAACAAGAGGGAGGGAGATGTGAAATAAAGGAGGGGGTGAATGGAATAAAGAGAATGACGTTGAGGAGGGGATTGCTGAAAAATTAAAACAAGGGGGCAAATAAGTGTCACACAAGTTAGTGGCAATACTTCATTCATGCACCGCAAAGGGTATTCACCACCTTAGTGCACATACACTCCGCAGCCACTATTTAACATTACACTAAAATACAACATTGCTCGAAAAACATGCACGTCTGAAGAACACGACTGAAAGAAGTGAGCAGCATTAACTAGGCTAAAAAGCTTCCAGCGCTGGCTTGAACGCCCTGTGGGGCCGTCGGTAAAGTAGTCTTGTGCAGAGTTATAGGTCAAAAGGCATGTTTACCATATCATGGCTATCATGAGGGATGTCTCAGAGTTGCCATGAAGGTGAATAAAGTTAAATCCATGCAAGCCTCCTTTGCATGCACATCCAGTCGCTTCCACCTGAAACCTATAAAAGTTTGGGATGCTGAGTATCGCATTGCTACAGGGCATGGTCAAGAGCTTTTAGGGCCTTATTTACAAGCCCCCTGCACTGCTGGTATATCACTTTTTCCCATATTAAAAGTGACGCATTGGTGTCGCAAGGGACTTATAAATAAGCCCCTTAGTGTTTACTGCGTGGCTCATGCAATAATAAGCATGTTGCTTCTGCAAATCCATACAACATTTGACGAAGATAAAAATATATAATAAATAATTAAGTTATATAAATAGTCATATGTGGTCAGGCAAGGCTTTTTATCAAGCATTGGAGGATACATTATCGAAACATGCTGTATTTCAGCAAGGTCAACTTTTATAAAAAGAAATTGAGTACGTGTGCAGAAAAGCTTGCTACATGAGTGACCCACCGACACGCTGCTAAAATAAAACCACAATATCCCCACCTAAAAAACTACACATTCGCCAGTGCCTGAAGCATACATGTGCCAAAGGGCAGAAATATTTCAACTATTAATTACAATTTTGCAGCAGGCACAATAACAAATAAAAGTAACACAGCCGAGAGTGGTAAGAGGGCGGGAGTGCAGACGCAACATCTCAGTGAGTTGTAAACACTCACTTTTCATAGGCTACGAAGTGGGCGGTGCAATCTGGTCAAGGGGAGTGCAAGTCATTCCACTGAATCGGCGAGACAGCAGTTTACACATAAGTTTAATGCAGTGTTTAGTTTGTAAAATATAAAAATAAGAGCCAGGGCTCTCGTCCGCTTCACATTGCCCTCCTATGCTGCCAACGATAGTAACAACACAACTTCCAACCGCCACTCTCCTACAATTGTGAAAATTCGGACTATTTCAGTCCCCCAAAGCTATAAGAATGGCTAGGGTGGCAGGTAATAATCATTTTTAATGAATGTTACATTAATAATTACCTGTTGTTGTGGTCATCTCTAAATTACCTAGACAGCGCCACCTTGTGGCTGGCTGTCACAAGCGCCAGTGCTGACAATTACGTGCTGGTGCCAAGCACTGGAAACCACCGCTCAAATTAAGCACTGGTTTCATGTTCACGAATCGCAGCAAAAACCACCCTTCCAAACTGGCATCAGGCACCAGAAGAGAGCAAACGAAGACCGACTTGAAGGAATGAACTATACTAACATGGCCCAGGACTGTTCCACAGTCTGGTCCAGGTCTGGGTTTGAGGTTAGGCACAAGTGATAGATTTAACTCCCTAGCTTAATTTACATGTTGGGAGTCCCAAGCTCGAATCGGTTTTGATGGTGAAATCGGCAATTTTTGAATTTATAGGATGCGTTTGTCACATTATATGTTAGTACATTGCTGCTGAACTGTAAAGATAAATATATAATCCACCCTCAGTTACTAAGTACCTGAAATCGAGACACATATAAAGAAACAGGGGTTGCTATTTTGTAGAACAGAGGAAGCTTATCACAGGTGCGTCTGTCACGGGGGTGCGGGCGGGCACAAGTAAATACAAGCACTAGCAGATTCAACACATCTCAGTTTAAGGCACTGATTACTTGTAAATTAAATGGAAAGCGTGTCAGGATGATGTGGTTAAGCAATGCAGAGGGTTTCCTCCTCCCGTCCTCAAAAACATGCAGCCGACAACAAAGCTTAAATTGCGTGCTGCCATGGAGAGATGTTCCACAAAAAAGCTTTAAATTGCGTGCAGCCAATGGGAGACGTCCCACAAACAAGCATGCTTAAGCAGCCCTTAAGAAATTAGGTAAAGGGAGGAGGGCAAAAAAAAGTTTAAAAAAGTGGATGAGTAGCAGTACTTAGGCCATGGGCTACTGATAAGAAGAACAATAACAGGAAATTGATGCGACAACCAACATAAACAACAACCAATACAAACAGAGAAAAAGTAAAAGGCAAGCACACAAACAAATGAAAAGTAAGGGTGAGATAGAAGCCCCCTTAATATTTATATTACAAACTATAGATGTCACAAGCACAGTACAAAGACTGTGCAGGAGAAACCTAAAAATACACTGACATGATTGTTTTTTATTACTGGGCATTAGGCCTTACATTCCCTAAGTGAAGAAAGGGAGGGGCCAGAACAATGCAAGAGACAGAGCAGCTTCTGGTAAAAGAGGTGGAGCTGCACTATGGCAACGACAGTGAAGTTTGTAAACACTCATCGATGGTGAACTGAATTCACTGCTGGAGCGGCGATGCCAATGGTAATAGCCCTATAACCCTTTACTCGCGGGCAACAGTTGCTGTTAATTACCCTCCACTCATTATGGTTCTTTACCTGCGACTCAGGCACATAATTGCAGAGAGAGCAATTAAATGCTGTTACTCCCAACAGGTATGGGCAATAACATCTAGTTATTATATAAATATTATGAGAATGTTTATATTTTCTTGCCTGAGTTGTAACTGTAATGGTACTTCTTTATATTGATTTAGCCTCTCCTTATGTGGAATGCACTGTCTTGTTTATTTGTTAACCTGGTTGCTCCAGTTCCTTAATCTTTATGCTAATCACATACTTCCGCCCCCTCCCACAAAAGACCACAAACTCCAAAAAGGAATGTGAACCCTGAACCGCTGATCTGGATGAAAATCCTCTGTCTCTTTCTGCCCTTGTCCTCTCAACCTTTAGCCTCCACAATTTGTAACTTCCCAGAAATGTAAAATGTTGTCTCTGGGTCAAAGGTTAGCATGTTTTCTTTGTGTTTCAAAAACCTGGCAGGAGTCATACCCCCATCTTCGGGGTCCGGTCTGGAGGCTGCAATTAGGTTTCCGGCGGGTCGAGAGCACCGAGGGCGATGTGCCAGGTTCGCTCCGATCCCCTCCCGTGACCCATGGTGCCAATAGCGCCCATTTTGAAAGTGCTGTTATACTCCAAAATTTAAGGAGTTTTTTGGAATGAGTAACTTACTCTTCCCCCTTTTTTAAGCACTTTTTTCACCTTTTTAATTTTCACTTTCACGTCCCCAGGTTAGGGTGGGTGATTAGAGAGCCCATACCGCCGGGGTTTAGTCCTGACGAATGCCTTGGTAAACAACCACCCTTATGGCAGAAACATGTTGACTAAGTAAATCTATTTTGAGTATATTCTGTATTTAACCAACCATAATCCTTGGCAACTAAATCCAGACACTTAATACTCTTTGTGCCTTAGGGATCACTCATTAAATTTTGTTTTGGATACTCGTTTTAAGGCACTTTTAAATTAATTCACTGTAATCTAGAGCACGCCCTCCCCACACAACCCGCTCCGCAGTCTATCTGGCGTCGTAGCACACCAAAGAGGCACTCGGCCTCTTTGGTGGGGCCCGATGATGAAGCATGACACTGACTAGGTCGGTGTGTGAGGGCTTTCTTCATCACCCAAATTGGGTGTGCTAACCTTATTTCTGACTCCGTTTCGTGTGGTCCTTAAAAATCCCTGAAAGTTTGATCAGAGATTGTTCTGACCTCTCTCTCTTTTTGTTTATGTACGATTGGTTGGGGACTGAGAGAGTGTCTCCTCTCCCTTGCTCTCCCTTTGTTGATTGAGGAGTCATACTTCTACATGATACCCCTTTAAGGAAAGCTTCCATTTCAATCCTGAGGATACCTTCTTCAGACCCCTGTGTACCTCCAAATCAAATCAGCAAGTTCAATGAATGTTGATTCGCATCAAAATTTACAAAATTGAAAATAAACTACTGATAACTTGGAACTCTCTGTTAGCCCTTAGAGTTACAAAGGGACCACACCATTCCCAAACTCTTTCATAGTATTTAGCAAAAAGGGTGAGTGTGCAAACCCTTGCTTAAAAATCAAAAATCCGTCAACAAGCCTCACAGGCTATTTCAGATTATACATAAGAGCTTTCAATCAGTATGTGTGAAAGCTTTAGTTATCGCCTTCTGGTTTCCACCCACCAACATCCAATCAAAGAAACATCTTGAAGACAAGCTCACATAAATTAAAAATAAACCTTCTATTGGCTAGTCCATTTCGTCATCCCACGCTTCCCTTCAACTTTAACCCTATCACTGGGGATCTCACATTTCTCCTTAAAGGTTTCTAACCTTCCCGTGTCCGCACCGAAATGGTACCATCACTGCTAGGCCAAAACGTATGTAGTCAGCCTGTTCTTCACATAATAAATGTATCTCTCACATTGGCTGTGGTGAAAATGTAGTGTGGCTCACTGGTTAGAGGCTGCAGGGCTGAGAGCAGAAGTCAGCCCGGGAACAGGGTTCAATTCCCGACGCGGCAGAGTCGTGGACATTGGTCAGCGGACTCGATAATTCTCGCTTCGGTGCTTACTCTAGTCAGGGGTTCCACTCTGCAACTCTGGGCATTAGCTTGCCTAATCTCCACAACGGCCCCACCAATTCCGGGGATGCCTGGCTCCACCTTGGGGACTCCCAGCAAGGGACCATCCCACAGGGAAAGCCAGGAAGGGTTCCCCAGAGTTATACACGGCATGGCTCTGTCCTGGATGGAGAGCTTTCTTTCGGGTCGCTCTCAAGAAGTCAGATTGGGCTCCCATAAATCCATCGCCAGGGAGCTCACCAGGGGTGTGCCACAGGGCTCATGCCTAAGCCCCACATTATTCAATGTGTACGTGGCCCCCCTGGCTGACTTAGTGAGATCCTTTGGGTTTATACCGGTGTCCTACGCCGATGACACCCAACTTCTGTTCCCTTTTAAGACCTTCTCTTCTGCATTACAAAGAACTTTTGCAGAAGGGATGAGGGCAGTTTCTAAATGGATGGCCGAGAACTGCTTACAGTGCAACGTGGCTAAAACTGAGGTTGTACTCTATGGGGAAGCAGTAACATTATGGTCCAAAGAGTGGTGGCCTCTTGAACTGGGACCTGCCCCTATCCCTAAACAGACCATAAAAAATCTTGGTGTGTTATTCGATCAGTCATTGACATTCAAAGATCATGTCAACCAGGTTGCTGGTACTTGTTTCGGGGTTATTTCACTGCTGAGAAGGGTGTTTCCCTTTCTCCCGGATCACCACAGAAAGACCCTGGTCCAGGCTCTGGTCATCAGTAGACTGGACTACTGTAATGGCCTTCTTTTGTCATCTAATGAAGGCCATTTCAACAAACTACAAGTAGTCCAGAATACGGCCGCGAGGTTAGTCTTGAATGTTCCATCTAGGACTCCCTCCCGGCCACTACTGATGGAACTCCACTGGCTGCCAGTGCGACTTCGCACCAAATTTAAAATCTTGTGTACAATTCACAAATGCCTGATTGGGAAGGGCCCAAAATTTCTCACCACTGCCTTTCTTCCCTATGTTCCCGGCCGCTCACTACGTTCCAGCAATCTTCAGCTCCTTCAGGTTCCTAAAATTAAAAAGACCCGCCAAGGAGGCAAGGCCCTGGCATACGCAGGACCTGTTCTCTGGAACTCCCTCCCCCTTTCGTTAAAACACATCACTGATCACCTGTCTTTTCGAAAAATCCTGAAAACTCATCTTTTCTCCAGCGTTTAATCATTTCCCGCCATCCACTACCTACTAGTACTGTTCAGGCACAATACCTGGTTTCTTCTGTTTGGCAAAGCGCAGAGATACCCCTCCGGGGGTCTATTCAGGCACTATAGAAGCATATAAATAAATAAATAAAATAAATACAGCGCCTGGACGCCCCGTTGCTGGGGCAGCTGAGCGCTTTACAAGTATATTACATTTACATTTACATCCTCTCCTAATTCTAGAAAAATTCTTACGCAGCCTCTAATTTATTTCAGATGTTGCCCTATTGCTGGTTTATGCCAAAATTCCAGAAGCGGAGGTGATCTCTCAGTTTTATCGTGCTTGAAATCTACATATTTACAGTCTAAGAATCTGGAATTGATCATAACCATGCCAACTACTCTTCTACGGTGACCATAAGGGATGATGTCCTTCTCTTTGTTGGGGAGGGATCCATCTTTTATTTTATCTTTTCATAATGAGTCTCATTTGATATTGTTGTTCAAATATCCTCCTGCATCCCTTGGTACTTAATAATTGTGGTAGTCTCTAGGCACTCCTTCCTTTCCCTTATGTATCTTATCACCCATTGATTCCCACTTTCTCTGTTACTTTGCAACATTTACGTATTCATCCAGAGGTTCTAACGATAGAGCTTGGAAATAATTTCTGTTCTTCAGCGGTGTTCATCATTGAAGATGCCACTTCGTGTTAGTGAGGATTCAGCATCTTTTTTTGCAATCCGATCCGGAAGGAACCAGTACAGTTTTGTCATAAGCAACACAACAAATCCACTCTAGAACACAACTTTTGCCCGAACACTATCCACCATACAGTGCTATTTTATTGGATGACTACATGATTAGGATTGTGTACGGTATCCCTTGAGCCTTCTCTAAATTCATTCTTAGGTCGTTTACTAATTTTTACCTATTATCCTCAGCATTAGGTGGACATGGTTCATTGGACTATCTTAAAACATATATCCTGCCGAAACTTTGTGTTAACTGTGGGGTAGATGATACTTCTCTCCACTGTTTATTGGTTTCACTGTAGTTATTAAAACCAATTCATTAATGTACGGTTTAATGTACAACAAACAAGGTAACTGGAAAAACAATGTACCATGTTTATTATGTCAAAATATTTGGTTATTATGCCTCCTTATTTGAAATATCAAAGTTCCTTAATGTACTTGAGGACTCGGCGGAGAGAAGAAAAGCAGAAGCTGGACAGAACAAGCTACACGGAAGGCCACATTCACCGGATACAAACACCTGCAAAATCTCCCAAACTCTTGTCCTATGCTCTAACATTTTTTTAATATCCTTCCAAATTTGTCCCTAAACCATTTCTTAGGTACAACATAATTAGGAACTCTTAAACAATCTCCAAATTCCCATTTCTGCCAATTTAAATCTACCCCCTTGTGTTATCCATAAATTATACCCTAGAGGAGCTTAGTGTCTGGTAAACAAAAATCCCTTTTCCTAGATTCTTTATCTAACTACCAGCTTGAAGTTCAAAATAGATTGTCCTGATACGATATGATAAAGACATTTAGTATAGCACACAAACACTCGCAGAGGATATCTTGGTGCTGCACTACTTAAGAGAGGGGAGAGAATTCTAAAACAACCAAGTCTTCAGCCTCTTCTTGAAGGAAGTGAAGTATCAGCAGGAGCGGAGACTAAGGGGGAGTTTATTGTAATAATAGGGGGCTGTGTATAAAAACGTTCTACCCCCCTTTGTCTTGAGGTATGTATGTGAGGGATAACCAGAAGCGACTTATCCGAGGACCTTAGGAAGCTGGGGGGTTTTAATCGAGTAGACAGATATGCGGGGTGGGATTTGAGGAGTGCCTTGTGTGTCAGACTACGTAGTTGAAAAATGAAGAGCTTTCTACTCGTCAGCCAATGAAGCTTCTGAAATATCGAGGAGGAGGGCAAGTGAGAGGGAAGACTGCAGATTAACCCGGCGGCAGTGTTCTGAATCAACTGCAACTTGGACAGCAAGGTGTTGTTTACTGATGTCAGCAGAGCATTCCCGTAGTCCAGGCGGCTGGTAATATGAGCCTGGACAAGAGTTTTCCTAGCGCTGACAGGAAGCCAAGGGAAGGCTTTTTAAGAAGTTTCATGGTGGCAAAGCAGGTATCACAGGTGACATTAACTTGGTCTTTCATGGAAAGTGAATGATTTAACTTCACTCCAAGGTTTTTATCTAGCTGCTTAGGTTAAGGGCAAGGCAGAATTCACCAAAGCTCTGTCGCTTTACCAAATAGCATAGTTGACACTCATCCAAGTGGCGACTTCCCTCATGGAATTGCAAATTTGTTCATCACTTTGTCTGAGTCAGGGCCACCGGAAATAAGGAATTGAGTATGATCTGCATATGACTCAATCTCCAACCGTAGGCTCTCCTGGATTTCCAGTTACCTACCCAGCCAAGCTTCTTCAGTAACACAAGACTCAGGCCTCAGACCAAGCATCATCCCCACTCTGAAATATAATTTCCTTATTCAAATTCTTTCATCACGTCATCTGTTTGCCAATTAAATACAAATGTTACCTCTTTTCGGTCTTTCATCACACAACTCCAGAAACAAGTCATATTCTACTTCACTGCCATCCATAAATGGATGGCCTCAAGCTCTCCAAAGCATAGGCCATCCTAAACTGAGATCATCCAGTTCACCATTAAGAACACACCTATTTCATTCCATTATCACATTTCCCCCAGACAATTTCCTATCCAACATTTGAGCTGTGTGTTGTCTGCAACACGTGACTCTACGCAGTAATTACCTGACTTGCTACATTACCCCACATCCAACTATTCAACATATATTCATCATGTGGATATTAGTGAAACAACCTCTTACTGTTTATTCAAAACCTTCAAAAACATCTGTTATCTATCTACAAGGATCCTGCTGAAATTCACAAGATATGCTCTAACCTCATACAATCTTCATTTAAGACGGTTCGTAGTGCAAAAGAGGCAGTTTTGCAAAACGCTGTTCATGGTACCAAACCCCTCATAACCGTGTCATACTATTTCAGTCAATCCATATCCCCTTACGCTCTACATCAATCCTCTGCTAATTCAACTAGCACTATCTTCGCGTCCCTGTGTCTTATACACATTCAGCTCACTGGAACATCTTCACTGGCCTGTCACTCACCTCACAACCCTGAATCATGCTGGCTACTTTCACAGTGTCTGTTAAGGGCTCCTACTTCCAGCAGCAAGCTCAGTCATACAAAAGATTCTCTAAACCATTCCAGCAGAATAGCTAAACCCCTTTCTTGTCTTCTTACCCACTCCATTCCTTCCCTCTTCTATCAATGAAATGATGAAATGTTGGATAACTGAGGGGCATATTATCAACAAATAGTGGTATTTATCGCTAAGTAGGGTTAACGGCAATTTTTTTATCGCAGCGCATCACGGGATTTTATCGCTGGGATAACGTGCTATTAGCAATGTTTATCTCAAAAGTGATAACATTCCCGGCAATAGCGGCAAAATCCGTGAATATCGCTGAGAATACAGCGATATTAACGCATTATCACTAACAGGGTCTTAGCCATTATATCCACCTCCCATTGGATATAATGGCTAAGAACTGGTCTGAGCAGGTGTTCGTTTTTGGAGATATTTGCGCTTAGATATTTCCATCACTACGCCTGTGTTGGTAATAGTCGATAGCGATGTTAGCGACCGCTTTCAGTCGCTAGCAGGTTGGGTACGCCCACTTTGCATGTCATTAGCGATAAATATCGCTGACATGCAAAGCGGGCCCCAAACCGCTCGCTATCGCCTACAAGCTGTCGCTAACTGCTGTTAGCGACAGCTTGCCAATTGGGTGATAGTATTTTCGCCGGTTAGCGGCCGAAAACAGCTGCTAAAGCGGCGAAAATTGCCTAACACCCTCCTTGATAATATGCCCCGGAGTTATCCTTTTTCACCGTGATCTCTGCACAGCATTTGTTGCTAACATGCTCATTAAAGGAAGAAATACAAATGACTCCATGGAATGCATGTCCTGGTCAAGCGCAGGTTCCATCCTCCAGTTCTTCGTAGAGCAATGTATAGAAATGTCAGGGAATGTACAATTCTCAGGAGATTCCACACAGAAGATTTGTAGGGGCATGAGGAGAGAACACAACTATGTGTAATTATAGGGCGCATGTGTGAGAGAAATTGTGCAGGCAACTCATTGTGAGTAGAACTGTGGAGGTAATTAGTATTAAACTGATAGGCAAGGGGGAGTTCAAGATGAATCGAAATGTAAAAACAAAGCAAATGTTCATGACTTTAGGGTATTTCATTTACAAATAACTCCTAACCACATGTTTTCACCACCTAGAAAAAGAATGCTCTATGAAATCTTAACAGCGGAATGTACTATCATGGACCCATAGGTGGCTATAAAGTGTTCTTGCACCTCACTTGTCTACGTATCCTGTAGAACAGCGCCAAGTGCTCAGTAACTCAGCAGCCAGAGCATCTTCCAATGAAGGCTGCCTTGGGTTCCTCATACTTCTGGATGACCTTGAGTCTGTATTCTAAACTTAAAATTAACAACCAATGAACTGGAAAACTAAAGAGTACACTTCCCTGCATTTTATAGAATTGGGCTTCTGCTGGTCTGAGGATAGGATCCTCCTGCTGCCGCCCTCTTGGGGGATCAGAATCAACCTCCTTTCATCTATGGGCCGGTTGTCTGTGCCCAGGCCCCTGCACAATTTCTTGGGTCTCTAGGTGAAGTCTCAGCCATGTGTCTCATGAACAGAATTTGATTTGGATTTCTTAAATACTAAACTGGTTGTCAACACTTGCCTGTAAATGCAAAATATGCCTCTGTGTTTACCTTACCGCTCCTGAGGCGAAAAGCCGGGAGTTTTACAAACCGCATTTTATGTTTTTTTGTAATACTGTGATTTTAAAAAGTAAAACTTACTCGCTGCACAGGGAGCATTTCTCCGCATTTCATTCACACCACCGCCCAGCTGATAACAAGCTGTCGCAGGCGAGTGTCGAGCAAGTCTTGCCGCCATCCCGGGCTTTGCTGACACGCCCACCCGCGCCGGCCACGCCCCCCTATCTTGGCATTTAAACGCGCGCTGAATGAGAGCGCAGCGTTTACCTTACCGCTCCTGAGGCGAAAAGCCGAGAGTTTTACAAACCGCATTTTATGTTTTTGTGTAATACTGTGATTTTAAAAAGTAAAACTTACTCGCTGCAATGGGAGCATTTCTCCGCATTTCATTGACACCACCGCCCAGCTGATAACAAGCTGTCGCAGGCGAGTGTCGAGCAAGTCTTGCCGCCATCCCGGGCTTTGCTGACACGCCCACCCGCGCCGGCCACGCCCCCCTATCTTGGCATTTAAACGCGCGCTGAATGAGAGCGCAGCGTTTACCTTACCGCTCCTGAGGCGAAAAGCCGGGAGTTTTACAAACCGCATTTTATGTTTTTGTGTAATACTGTGATTTTAAAAAGTAAAACTTACTCGCTGCACAAGGAGCATTTCTCCGCATTTCATTGACACCACCGCCCAGCTGATAACAAGCTGTCGCAGGCGAGTGTCGAGCAAGTCTTGCCGCCATCCCGGGCTTTGCTTACACGCCCACCTGCGCCGGCCACACCCCCCTTTTCCCTTCTTTCTGCTTCCTCATAACATGGGTTCACACTGGAAGCGCAGCGGACGAGCGCAGCGGGCGCGACGAAAGCGCGCCGAAGGCACGCTTAAGGCAAGTTCGTCTGCGCTCGTCCGCGCCGAGACCACGCCTGAGACCAGCCACCCTGATATGGGTAAGTCATACGGGAACCCTACTACAAATATTCTCACTTACACTTCTGAACAACTGCGGAATTTGAACTGTTCAACAGAAGTGATGCACCCCTTACCCCACTTATTCTATACTGATCTTAATATAGGGCCTTACAAATGCCCTTGTTGCATCCCCCCTATGCATCCTTCTATCCCCATTCCTACAATTCTAGGATCCCTTATTAACGTCCGTTCAGTCTCTAAACACAAAACCGAAATTCTGGAATTTATCGAGTCACATCACATAGACCTCCTATTCCTCACTGAAACTTGGGGTGATGATTCTTCAGGCCCAGATTTTAAAGCTGCTATGCCCGAAAATTATTGCGTTTGTAAACTTGATAGGAAGAAACGTAAGGGTGGAGGAATAGCAATATTATACAAAAACCACCTTAAAATTCAATTCCACGACCTAGATGACAGCACCTGTGAAGCTGCTTCCTTCTCCATTACGATTTCTGATACTCAATCATGCTTTATCGCCCTCCGGGGTCCAGAGCGAAATTTCTTCAAAATATCAATAATTTAATTGAGCTCTCCGCAGGAGCAGCACATTTCAACATATTGGGCGATTTTAATTTTCATTTAGAGACCTTTTCCGATCCTGACACCTTGACTCTAATAAACGATCTAGCTGCTGTTGGCCTACAGCAAATTGTTACACAGCCTACCCACATAGCCGGTCATATTCTTGACGGGCTATTCACCAGTAATCCTTACTTAACCTTATCAAACGTGACTCCTCTTTCATGGACGGACCATTCAGCAGTCTGTTTTTCTTTAAAACTGACTTCTTTGCCATCACACCTCTCATCCCTCTCTCCTATTACGACAGGAAACTGGAAAAATGTCGAACCGGCCCATCTCTCAGCCTTGCTGCTTGACAGCATCACTATCACGGAACAGGACCCCTCTTTTGCCTCTGTTAACTTTTTGCACAGCCTTAACAAGGCTTGTCACATCTAAGCCCCCCCTAAAACCGGCCATCACACTAGACTTTCCCCCTCAGCCCCCTGGTTCACAGAATCACTTCGACTGCAACGTCAACAGTGCAGAAATCTTGAGAGACGCTGGCGCCGTCACTATAATGAATCAGCAAAAACCATCTATAAAAGTGCCCTCATGATATATAAAGATCTTATCACCAGGGAAAAATCACTCTATTATACATCTCAGATCACCCAGGCAAAAAACTCAGCCAAAGAACTATTCCAAGTAGTCACTCATCTCTCTAACCCACCTTCCCCTTGCTTCAATGGAACCCAATCCCTTTGCGACTCTCTCGCAACTTTCTTCAAGGAAAAAGTCCTTAATATTTTTTCAGCCTTTTCCCTTGCACCCCCTGCTACCTTAATCAATCCCTCTTGCAATAACGATATACCTTCCCTCTCGTTCTTTAAAGCTGTTACGGAAGAACAAGTTTATCGACTTGTTCTGAGTACAAAATCAGGATCACCTCTAGATCCTTGCCCCCCGGCCATTCTCAATCGCATTCCTGAAACCATCTCCCCTATCTTAACATCCATCTGTAATTCCATGTTCACAACCGGTGTCTACCCCTCAGTATGGAAAGAGGCTATTATCAAGCCGCTTCTAAAAAAAACCACTCTCGACCCCCTTCTCCCTGCCAGCTACCGTCCCATTGCTTGCCTTCCCTTTCCAGCCAAGATCTTCGAAAAGGTGATGAACCTGCAATTATCTAATTTCATAGAGGAAAATAACTTACTTGATGAGACCCAATTTGGTTTTAGACGTGGCCACGGAACAGAAACCACGTTACTTAAAGCAGCAGATGAAATCAGAACAACTTTGGACAAGGGAGGTTCTGCGGTATTGATATTATTAGATCTTTCCGCAGCTTTCGACACGGTCGATCATGTCACTCTGATCGACCGTGTCTCAGCTATAGAAGTCAAGAACAAAGCAAAAGATCTTTTGGCATCTTTCCTAGCTGACCGTCATCAAACAATCAAAATGACCAACTTTACCTCCCAAACCTTCACTCTCCCTTGTGGTGTCCCTCAGGGCTCCTCGCTGAGTCCGACACTTTTTAACATTTATGTTTCGGACTTAGCGAGAGTAATAAAATCTTATGGTATTGCCCTGACAACCTATGCTGACGACACCCAACTTGTGCTTTCAGTACACAACAACGGGACAGCAGTGGCTGCAAACTTTCAAATGGGAATGAAGGCCATAAGCTCCTGGATGTCATCTAATTGCCTCAAGCTAAACTCTGACAAAACAGAGGTGATGACATTCGGGAGGTTGGACCCTATTTGGTCCTCTCACTGGTGGCCATCAGAGCTAGGAGACCCACCTCAACCTGTCACCAAGGTTCGTAACCTTGGAGTCATATTTGATGATAAATTGACATTTCAGCATCACGTCAATTCAGTGGTCTCCTCATCTTTTTATGTTCTAAAAAGAATTTAAAAACTGCTCCCTTATCTTCCACCATCGGCCGGCAAAGCGTTGGTTAGTACATTGGTTTTCTCAAAAACCGATTACTGCAACGCTCTGGTATTGAATGCCCAGAAAAAAGTTATAAATCAACTTCAACTAATTCAGAACGCCTCGGCCAGAGTCCTTTTAAACATCCCCAAATCCAAATCCATCTCCTCGCACATTCGTCAATTACATTGGCTCCCGGTTAGGAGCCGAATAATGTTTAAGGCCCTGTGTATCACTTACAGGGCACTTAATGACAAGGGCCCACAGTTCCTTAGAACATCTTTCTGCCCGCTTGATCATCCAAGAACACTCCGCTTCTCGTCGGCATATATGCTGAGAGTCCCTCGAACAAAAAAGGTTACACGGGGTGACAGGTGTTTCACTATTTCTTCATCCAAACTCTGGAACACACTGCCCCTCGACATTAAAACTGCCCCAACCCAGTTTTGAAAAAAAAAAAACTGCCCCAACCCTCCTCAGTTTCAGGAAGAAACTGAAAACTTGGCTCTTCCCAGCTTAACTTATCACCTCAGCAATGGTTCGGTATCCTAGCGCCGAGACACCCACGGGTATTTGCGCGCTCTAAAAATGGCACAAACATAAACATAAACATAAACATATGATAGTGCTTTTTTAGGTCGAATATTCGAGACCGCTTGTATATACTTTAGTATATACTTATTATATACTTACATGTGTATGTACTTTATGGGCTATGGAAATCAGCCCTAGGACTTCTCTGCTTCCGCTTAGGGACTTCTTTTTTCTGTTCAACTGTCTTGATAGAAAACGACCAGCAGAGGTCAGTAAAATACCAGAATTGCTTTCTGCTAAGAGACTTTCTTTTTTAATTTTTCTGGCAACTGCCTCGATTTAACTTTCTTGATAGAAAACGACCAGCAGTAGAATACCAGAATCACTTTAGCATTCTCAGATTCCAGTCCATAGAAATTGTCTTCCACAAGCACCCGTCGACAATCATTTTTTTTTTAAATCTTGTATTTTCAGTGATATGTCCACCAAAGGCCCTGATTTTATATTAAAAACAGAGCTCTGCACTATACCGTTTCCCGTTTAAAGGCAATATTTCTCTCCATATGTTCCCATACCTGGTGTGTCACGCAGTTTGGTGCTTACTTTCCCTCCATGTAAAGAACAGTAGATGTTTCAGCACCCAGGCTAATGAGCTGCATAGCTAAATACATTTAAGGTCACAAAGGCGAGACCGATTGCATTGCAAATGCTTGTTTGTTATCCTGTCATTTGTATGTAGACTTAGATTGTAACACAGAGCACCAACTTTAAAAAGAATGCAATGTACGCACATTGGTAAAATTGAAAATATAATTTTTATTTCAGTCTTCTTACAATTAATGGATACACTCTGTACGGTAAATCTGCCGAGCAAGTATCAAACGACAAACAATACAGCAGCCATTTTCTACATGTAAGTATAATCCAGGGATCTGGTGAGTAGTTCTACGAAGAGTCATTTCACACTTTTCATCTGTAATGAACCGATTCCATCCAACGAATACTTGGGATCCGCAGCCCAGCGAGATACTCTGGAATCCATTGTTTGGGGTCAATAGTGAGCGTGGAAATGTGTGGACTGTAATAACCATCAGGCAGGGATGGCTGACACGGTTCATCATGTGGAAATGCCTTGGCCTGCTACTTCCTCAGCCATACACTCTACATACCAAAACATCTGGCCACTCGTGATAATTCTGGATGTTCACATGGGTCAGAACTATCAGATCCCAAATCCACTGTGCATCCAGTTCTTTCAACCACTCTTTAATAAACTCCGGCTGCAACACAACAACAGTGGGAGGTGAGATATTTTCAACAAGCTTTTTTGTCTGAAATATTCCCCACACTGAACCCCAAAATGGCCAAGTAGCCTCTTTATGCTATGCATGCCACTGGGTGCCACCTGCTGGTGAGTAAAGGATACTGCAAAATCTTTGATTAAAATCTGCCAAGAATTAATTTTGTGGACACACATAAAATGTCGGCACTTGTCTGTTACTGAACTCCAACAGTCATGTACTACGGGTACTTGCACCTAATTACTTCAATTAATCATCTGTGGTGCGTTGTGTGATAGCTTTAATCAAAGTGCACTTAAAAAGGAACTCTCCACAGATTATTAGAGAAAGTGAGCGCAGCGTGGGCATTAAAAGTCTTCCCCGACTTTGTAATGCGCATTCAATGCTGCATCAACCAATTCACATACCTTTTAAAGGAGGATGTCTTCCATCTAGACAAATTAAGGGTCATATTTACAAGGACGGCGTTAAAATTATTGCCGCTTTAGAGGCAGGAAACTGCTGCTAAAGCGGGGATAATCGGCTTGATAATAGGCTCTTGAGAATTCCAATAGAAGCCCAGGTTTACAAACATGGGCTTCTATTAGAATTCTCTGGAATTCTCAAGGGCATATTATCAAGCCCATTATCGCCGCTTTAGCAGCAGTTTCCTGCTTCCAAAGCGGCGATAATTTTAACGCCGTCCTTGTAAATATGCCCCTTAATTTGTGATGAGGTATTCCTCATTCAATACCTTTCACAATGAGTAGTGATCAAAACTATTATTTTCGGTATGTATGGACGTGGTATTTCAATAGCCAAAATGGGGAAGAATACTGTCAAAGACAAGCAGAACGTCAACGAGTGACAGGAGAGGTGGTTGGATGCATATGAATCTATTCTGGAGCTGCTGTGGTGGTCCAACAAGACTGAACCTTATGTGGAATGAGCAAAGGAAATCTGCTGAGGAAAAGGACAAGTCAGAGTTTGGTACCTCGGTTGGGTATCTGTTACACTGCAGTAGTTACTGCAGGGAAAGTAGCAGAATATTTAGCAATATAGATATTAGATACAATGTATACGTTTTCTATGGCATCCAGCGTCAAATATTGGTGCCCATGGAGTGATGCAACGTCACATAGCAGTATATCTGCGCGCAATACATTTATATACGACACACAAATATACAGAATCAGTTGCATAAGGTAAATCAGATATGGCTCCAGCTTTTTTGGACCATGAGATTGAATAGTGACCCACTTCAAGATCCCCGCCTCCCCCCAGCCAAGTGATGCTGCACTAAAACACCCACAATCATTGAAAAGCTCCTGCATGCACATTCAGGTCTCCTACAGAACAAGCATTCCTCTTAAATGAACTTGTTTCCTGGGCTCGTTGCTGTTCTGATGTGCAACGTTTTATGGTATTTGTAATTTGCACCACAACAAGCTTATTAGGTCGGGTCCTTGGATTAATCTCTGCTCTGATCGCCGCGATGGGGCAGCAGGTGTGCGAGTAAACGGTGTGGACTTAGGACCTCATTCGGAGTCTGAAAGTCCGAGGACCACCAGACTCTCGGGGGCGCAGCGGTGGCAGTCCAGCCACTGCCGGGCTGGCAGCCCGATCGCCCCATTATGACTTTGGTAGTCAGATCGCCATGGGACCACCGCAGTCGCCAGGGAAATGCTGTTCCTTGGGGGTGGCATGTCGGTCATGAGGCAGAAATTTGTTTGGCAAGACTGCCGCGGTCCCACCAAGCATATAACGAGTTTCCTCTCCGACGGCTGTGTTATGGAGGTTCCTCCTCCATGTAAACCATGGCAGAGATGAAACAAAAGGGCACTACATGCCCCCCTGTGCCACCTCCACTTGGGGATGCATGCAGGGGGCACATGGTGTGCCTCCTTGTGTGCATGTGCCTCGTTCTAAAACAGCATGGACTTCACAGTTCATGCCGTGCTGCAACGCGACGTGGCAGTACTGAGGTGGTGGCTTTCTGAAGCAGACATAGGCGCCTTTGAAAGGTACAGCTGCAGGGCCATTACGCCACCCGCCACACCACTTTAAACTCGTAATCTGGCGGGTAAGTAGCAGTGAGTATTGGAGGTCCGGGAGAACAGCGTTGCCACCTGCGCCAGGACCAACGAAACTTGTAATCAGGTCCTTTGTGGTTGATGTTCGTGGTGATGAACCACACAGCAGTAGCGCGAAAACACTGAGGTCAATAAAGTTGTGCCAAACAAGTTCCAGGGCTGCTTAGGAAAGATGTGGCTGTCAGTGGACACAATAATGTTCTCGAGCAATGTACCATGTTAATGCTAGTTCTTTAGAAACTATGCACTCATAGCAGCACGTTAAAATTCTTGGATAGACAGGAGTGGAAAATGGGAAGGACTGGAGTTGTCCCTACTCCACTTGCCAGCAGGAGGCACAGGACAGAACAAAGAGATGCTCATGAACATGTTTATGGACCTCTACTTAAGGAACCCCTTTATCCCTGCCTACTCCCACACATAAGATACTTTGGTTACCCCTGCAGCTTCCCCGGCCCACCTCTTCTCTGTTACTAATCATTCTTCCGTCCCACTCTATCCCACCTCTGATTTGTCCCTAACCCCCCTCATGCACTTCCCTGGTTACGTCACTAATAATCTGCTGGTCACATTATAATTACACTGCTTCACTAACCCTTCTTCTACTACACTACTTTCATAATCCCTCTTTTCCCTACCTTTGCTCAACTTTACTCTCAATTTGCCATTAGCCTCATGTCCTTCCTATGACCACCCTCTGAAATGCACCCAACCTGCTCACTGCCTCTTTTCCGTTTCTGGTCCCCTTTGACTTCATCTCTTCCTTAACCCTTCCATTGACCTGCCTCTGTTCAGCTACAGCCCTTGTTTAGTCTTCTTTAAGTGTTCTCATATTCCATGTCTTCAGACACCATTACATTTTCGTATTGCCCCTACTAAACCCCAAACACCCCTCCTGCATCTCCTAGTCTATTCTCACTTCTGCTATGCCCTTAGCACTGGTCACCTGTATGTATTTCACTTCCCTAGGCTTGCTGAGGTTAATCTTTAAACCCTGCTTCCTCTCTAAACTTTCTTCTGCTCCAAAATCTACCCTACAACATATAACTAGTTTGTTATCAATGACATAATTTCCATAACTTCATATATTTTTCACCTCAATCCTGTTTCTGCACCACCTTTACTCCTGCCCTGACTCAGGGGCACATATATCGACACCCCTTCATAGACCTTTCTCTGCTCCCCTTTACTACTACCAGTCCTTCTTCCTCTTGACCCTTTTCTAGTATGACCTTTTCCTACCCAATCTCACACCACTCTTAAACCATATACTTATACTAGTTGTGCTCCTACTTCGCCCCTAGCCCTGCCCAACTTCAAAACTTCTCTTGGCTCTACACCCCCTCAATCTTAGTTTTATTATTTGATTGCTCATCCTGAATCTGCACAGTAAGTATATTCACCTATGTGTAAATAATACCATTTCACAAGACTGCATATGAAAAAGAGAAGGGGGAGTAAAAGCTCGAGATATGAGCTATGAAGGTGCAGTGTGTGTGACCTTGTAACTAAAGACAATAAATGCCACCAATGTGTGTTAATGGGACACAGGCCTCTTCTGAGTCAGGTTGGTTTATTCTACACTACGTGAATGGGCTTACACGTTATTTTCTTTACCACACAGAGTATTGCGGAGGACGATGACCCAGGTACTTACTTATCAGTTGGTGAGTAGTTCCTCATAATAGCCGTTGCCTCAGATTTGTCTTGCTAATCAATAAGTGACCATGGACTTTACTCCTTGGTCACTACCATAGAGAATATTTATCAGTCCTTTTCATTTTGACGATGTGGTACACATCATTCACTAAGTGTATAAGATAGGAGTTATTATTTGTGAACATTGCTAGCTTTTGTCCATCACCATAAACACACCACTCATTACACATTTCTTTTATCGATGGTATATACTTTCCTCCTGTCCTGATGAAGACCTTATCCCAAATTATCTTTAAGTGGATTGAAACGTTGACACGTACATATTTTAATGCTTGATTTAATGCTATAGCAAATTGGCACAACACTGAGTCAACTGTTTGCCATTGTATATTTAATTTGTAGTACTGTATAACAAACTGTTGCTTGTTTTTCTTGACTATTTTTGTGTACTTGTCCACGTTCATTCACCTTTATGGACAGTGCACCATTATAGATCCGCATTAGGAACAAACGCATGCGATATGTGATGTCTTGTTTAAAAAAGTAGATGCAGTCTATTCATAATATTGGTATGTACTTGTTTTTCTCTACATTTGATATATACAACTACCTCCCCCATCAATTGGGTACATAAAGGACTATGTTTTAGTCTTTTGTTGAGTAACAATTTGTTGTCCAAGTGCTTTCAACAGAATGAACATATATTGCATATGACACGCCTAAGACAGGCTCTGACCGCATACAGTCTTCATGTAAGATGCTTCGTAGCAAAAAGAGACACTTTTGCAAATTGCCCTTTCTAGTAACAATACCACAAAGACCATGTTTCACTGTGTCAGTCAAACCATTTCTCCTTATGCTCTACATCGCCTCTCTGCTAATTCAACTAAAACTGTCTTCTTTCCCCTAAGCCACATGTCCCTTATGCGCATTCAGGTAATTTCTCTACTGGCTTCACCTCAATGGAATGTCATCACTGGCATGTCATTCACCTCAACACTCTGAAGTATGCTGACTACCTTTTTGGACTCTCTTAAGGACTGCCACTTCTAGCAGCTGTAATATACATGCTTTATCTGTATGTACACTGAGATTGGTAGTTAAATTGGGCAATTGTGGTGAAACATTTTATGAGCAGATATCTTGTGTTTGAAGACAACCTGAGTGCCCTTCATGTATATGCCATCACACATTCTCCTCTGCATAATGTAAGTTTATTACTAGTCCATACACTTGTCTCTGCCTTAACGCTGCAGTTTGGTTGTGGAAAACAGAGCACCCTCTTTCAAAAGAATGCAATGGCGACACATTGGTAAAATTAGATTTCTTATTATTTCAATCAGTTTTATAAACTTTTATGGACATACTCTTTTGGGTGACTGTGCGTAGAAGGCATCAATCGACAAACAATGCAACTGCCATTTTCTCCATATGAATATAATCCAGAGTATGGGGTAGTAGTTCCATGTTGAGTCATTTCACCTTTTTTATCGGTAATTAAGACGACTCAAAGTACTAAACAAGCATTTTCATCCATCAAATACATGGGATCCGTACCCATGTGAAACTCCCTGGAATCCATTGTCTGGAGCAAACATGGATTTATGTAGACTGCAATAACCATTGGGCAGAGTTATTGCCATAGTTTCTTACTTTCTCATGTGGAAATGCATAAGCCGTTTGCTTTGTCAGCTACCCACACTTCTCCACATATCAGCAAATCTGGCCACTTATGATAATTCTGGACTTTTAGAAGCATCAAGTCAACCATAACCACCAGATCTACTGTGCATCTGAACTGCTATTTCTTTCTACCACTCCTATGAAAGAGCAGCAAAGTGACAGTGGGATGTGAGAAATTTACCCTAAGCTTTTATCTCTGAAAGACTCGCAACACTGGATCCCAAGATGGCCGTCTAACCCTTTTATGCTATGCGTCACTCTAGTGCTACCTGCTGAAAATTGTATCAAGATTTAATTGTGTGGGTACACACACATATCTGCTCTTGACTGTCATAGAACCCCAGGAGTTATGTACTCACATAGGAAGGATACTTGCCCATATTACCTCCATTCTCTTCTGTAAATATGTGCAATTTTTGATACTGTGAATTACACCCACATGCATCATTGTAGGAATTTGCGATTCCTAAATTGCGAAAATTAAGGAATCGCAGTTTAGAAATCGCAAATTCCTATGCATCAAGAAATTACACATTTTTTTGTGATTTCTTAATTTTCTGTATTTGCGATTCCTTAATTGCGAATCGCAATTAAGGAATGGCATTACATTGATTCCTAGGTGCCTAGAGGCCCATAGGAATCAATGGGAAGGCATTTTCATTTTCATTTTGCGAATTCGCAATTAATGAATCACAAAATGAGAATGCAATTGCAAGGGTGCAGGGGGGGTCCAAAGGACCTCCCCCTGCACCCCTGAAATGTAACGTAAGTACATTTTACTCACACACATGTCCCAAGGGCATGTGTGTGTGTCAAATATAAGTTTCAAAAATGCACTTTTGAGCATTTTTGAAAATGTTCGCAAATTACTACGAAGGTATACTTCATGGTAATTTTTCCTTTCAAAATTGCGAATTCGCAAATTAAAAATAATCATGCATTGCTTTTAAGGAATCGCAAAATTTGCGATTTCTTAAATGCTATTGCAATTTAAGAAATCGCAAAAAATTGCGATTTCTTAAATTGCGAAAAAAAAAAAAATTGATGCATCCCAAAAAGTGATTTTGGAATCGCAAACGGCCGAATTGTGCGATTCGCACCGTTTGCGACTCCAAAATCGCTTGGTGCATGTGGGCATTAAAGCGTACTTAAAAACGAATCCTCCTCCTCAGAGATTGCACAAAGTGGGCGCAGCGTGCTCATTAAATGCTTCACCAGGAGTTCTATTGATGAAGTGGCGGGACAGATGTTCCCAAGCGAGATGCAGGGGAGCCTTCACACCAATGACTCTTCGCTTTGACTTCCAGCAAGACTGCACCACTTTGGCTAGGGCAGGTGTGGGATTAAATTAAAACATCTCTGCCAAGTATGAAGTGGACTGCCATCTTGTCATACATGGGTTTGCACATGGCTAACAGTTGCTAATGACTTGAGCCTAACTGAGTCAGGACAATGACTGTGCATTTCAACCCTGCGTCAAACAGTGTGCACACCCTTCAACAGAGGTTGCCAACTAATAAGACAAATTAAATTTGTGAAGAGATGTGCCTCTTTCAATATCTTTCACAAGGAAAAAACTATTATTTTCAATTTATATGAAAGTATAAACGTAAGGATGTGGTATTTCAATGGAGCAAACACAGTCAAAAGGCAGCGAGCCACAGTACGGTCAAAGACATGTATTAAGTTAACGACTCACGGAAGAGGTGGTTGGGCGCATATAAATCTATTCTGATGGTCCAATAAAACTAAACTTTATGTGAAATTAGCATAGGAAATATGTTGAGGAAAAGGACAATTCGGAGTTGGGTAAATGCTGTTACACTTAAGTATTTACTCCAGATAAGGTCGCAGAATATTCAACAATATAAATATTAGACACAATGTATCAATGTTCTTTGGTTTATGGAGGGAAATGTTCAATACGGGTGCTCTCAGAGCGTTTTAATGTCAAACACACAGCAGGATATCTGTGTGGGATACATTTATATACAATTAAACTCAATGGTAAATACTTACAAAATCAGTAGCATATTGGAAATCAGACCTGACTCCAGCTTTTGTGGACCATGAGATTCCACAGTGCAGTTCAAGTTGTGTTAAAAGTGGTCCTAGTCATGCTTAAGAAGGATGTGGCTGTCAGTGGACTTCCCTAACCTTTTAAGGTCGAGAATTCGAGATCTCTTGTATATACTTTAGTATAAACTTATATGTTTATGTATGTGTATGTACTTTGTGGGCTCTGGAGATCAGCCCTAGGACTTGTCTGCTTCCGCTTAGGGACTTTTTTTCTCTTCAACTGCCTCTATTTAACTGTCTTGATAGAAAACTACCAGCAGAGGTCAGTAAAATATCAGAATCACTTTAGCATTCTCTAGATTCCAGTTCATAGAAATTTTCTTTCACGAGTACCTGTAGACAATGATATTTTTTTTCAAATCTTGTATTTTCAGTGATATGACCATCAAAGGCCCTGATTTTATATTAAAAACAGTGCTGTGGACTATACCATTTCCAGCTGAAAGGCAATATTTCTCTCCATGTGTTCCCATACCTGGCGTGTCATGCAGTTTGGTGCTTACTTTCCCTCCATGTTAAAGAACAGTAGATGTTTCAGCACCCAGGCTAATGTGCTGCATAGCTAAATACATATAAGATCCCAAAGGCGAGGGCCGATTGCATTGCAAATGCTTGTTTATATTATGATATGTCCATAAACCTTCTTCTCATTTTTTTCGATCTTTGCCCTCCCCCACCTTTACTCTCCATTTGGCATTAATCTCTTGTCCTCCCTATAAGCCGGCACTGAAATACCCCTAACCTGCTCCCACCTCTGTTTCCATCCTAATTCCTTTGATTTCACCTCTACTTAACCCCTCCATTGACCCACCTCTGTCTTGGAACAGCTCCTTGAATATTCCGCTCATTCTCTATTTCTGCTCCTTTTGCATCTTCAGACACTCCTTCATTCAGCCTGCTGCGCAGCAACACCACTCTGGCATCCCCTCTGTTCCCACTTTAACCTTAACGCTGGTCCATTTTATCTCTGTCCCTTCCCTGGCCCCAATCCTCTCCTGCTTGGATCTACCTAGACCCTGCTTCTCCTTTTAACCTGCCACTTTCCTAAAACCTCTTTTGTTCCTGACTACACCCTATACCACAGAATTTTCTTCATTAACTACATGCCTTCCATAACCTCATCAATTCTCCAATCCAACCCTGTTTCTGCACCTCCTCCTTGCACCTCCTCCTTTACCATTCCCCTAACTTTGTGGCAGATACATCTACACCCCTTCAGAGCCCTCTTCCTGCTCCCCCTACTACACCTCATCTTCGGTACTACCATTCCTTTTTCTATGTGCCCACTTTTCTAGCCTGTCCCTTGTTCTTTTCCTATCGTGTCTCAGATCGCCCTTAACCACATTCTTACACCAGTTGTGATCTTAACTCTCCCCTCACCCCGCTTTAGCTTCCAAAGTCCCTTGGCTACATTTATTTGAGTTTCAATATTTGATATGTTGTCCTGAATTTGCACATTAAGTAATTGGATAGATCCATGTACTTGTGCAAATTATCTATTTTCACATGTCTGCATATTAAAAAGAGAAGGGGGAGGGGGATAAACTGCAAAACTATGGCCCCGCATTTCAATGTGCTTACCGGAATCTGTGAAGTATGCAGATTATCTAAGATGCTAATTGCACACAGTTAGAGCTTTGTAAGGAATGCACCCATTTCTCAATTGGACTTCTGGCCATGACTCCAAAGAATGCATTCTCCTGTATCTCAGAAATCTCCAAAACTGCTTCTCCAAGAAGGATTCCTGTTATTTGATACAGAGTTCGTCTAGACCCACTTGCTTACCATTGGTCTTTTGATGGCCATTTTTTCCTCGACTGAGAGGTAATGGGAGTTAGTCTATACATCTTTCAAATTCAATTAACAGTGCAACCCGTTTGGCTACACAATAAAGACCAGGAATCGGTAGCTAAGTTAAGGAAGGTTTATTACAAATTCAAAATCAAATTAAGATACACGATTCTTGACACCATGGTATAAAGATACAGAATAACTGGGAAACCCAACCACTTACAGACGTTTAGGCATACCAGTATTAAACACACAAGGAATTCAGTCACAGAAATACAAAAGAGCAAGACGAGTATCTGATGTTCAGAAAAAATTCTCAGCTTTTGTTGTCTATAATCACCCAACTTAAAGTCCAAGCTAAAAGGAAGGTTCTATACCTAATGAGTCTCAAAAATCAGGAATCTTCCTAAGGAAATTAGGGCTAAGCTAGGGATAATAAGTAGGGATGGTGTTAACCTCTCAGAAACTTCATCAAAAGTCTTCTAAGGGTCAGAGTACAAGTTTTAGCGCCACACTCAGTAAAGAATCAGGAAAACATATAGGTGTAAAACTCTCAAGGTCCAACTGAAAGTGTGGTAAGGGCCAGAAGGGATCTACTAGGAACCTGGAATATGCCTGAAACTCCAACGAAGTGAACACTAAGTTATAACACACAAGTCTTCCTGGGCAACACTCCTTGTATGCATCATCTTCAGAGGTTGTTCTTGTTCATGTCTTACATTGCAGACTGCAACATCAACGAGTTATCCCACACTGGACATGGGAACGGCATCTCCTTCTCACACACTAGGTAAATCGAGTTACTGCTGAATAGCCCTTTCAGGCTCTCTCCTCTATCTCTAGTACAGTAATGCATCTATTCTACAACTAACAATGCATGTGAATACCTGCAAGAAATGTCACATTAGCAGAAAACGGAAATTAGCATTAGTAAATTACAGGCCTAGTTAAAGCTTTAACTCAATGGAGCACAATTATTATGCGCGTGCAAATCTCAGATAATCAGGTGTCAGTACGGCTAAGAACTACATTTTATTCAAATATATGTTATGTTAATGCACACATTACATAAACGTTTCTATTGTTTTAAATGAAATCACATTCTACATATTTGAGGATGGTTTCCATTTAATTTCCTAATCAACAAATGCCATTTAAAGTATTAAAGCACGCATTATGAGAGTTGAATTTCATATTTGTAGTAAATACATTTGCTACGAAGTAAGGATGGTTTATTATTTTCTCGTTCCTACAGATAAACACACAGTTTAGGTAAATTCACTAATCCTATGGTGAATGCACTCTTTAATAATTATGTCATGTGCAAAACTTAAATTAATCCATTAAACCACACAAGAAACAAGTGCTAAGTGCACGTTCATGTCATGTATCTATTAAGTACTTCTGTCGCATTTGTGACGTATAAAGGACGGGTAATATTGCGCTGCACCACTAAAATGATAGACCACCCATAACACACAATGCAGTGGTTTGATTAGATATGTTTGTAATGCAATGTTTTGTAAGTGAGTGCTCCTTCAAAATGGCGCACATTTTGGCAAAACGTCCTCCAAAATATAGCCAGAGATGCAGGTCATGCATGCCCAACAAAACAGTTACTACAGTCTCCAACAATAGTTTCCAACCTGCTAAAATGCTTCCTTTATGTTGTGACAACAGTGCTCCGATTTTCAAGAACAATGTCTTTCCATTTAAAAAAAATCTTTTAGATCATTTTTAGATGCATTTAGACACATTTTATGCAAAGACTGTGCTGTGCATCATTCTGGTCCCAGTGGCTGCGTCAATTTTTTTCACTGTAATCTTCTGAACCTGGATTTCACCAGACATTCTCTTTGCGGTCCGGTGTCACTATAGCCATGTAGGTTACTCACCATACTTACCACACAATGCAGCTGTCTAGCAGAGTTTCATGGAAGAAAATAAAGTACACTTCACATTTCTCTTGTGATGTATGAGGGCACACATGGATCAAACACATCCGAGATCTATTAGTGCGCTTACAACAATTCTCCTACAATAACTTTCTTAAAAGTTCAAAAATCTCCAAAGGTGAGAAGCAAGCCTTATGGATGCACTGAACTATTCATTAACCGTATACTGTAAATAAACAAAGAGGGAGTGAGCTGCTATCCCAGAATGCACGCACTGCTTAAATCAAAGTGTCTGTGAAGATCCAACCAACTGCAAAAAAACACTAGAGAAAGGGAGTTCAAACATGCATGAGTAGTCAAAGACACTCACCGAAGAAATTTGTGGTGTATAGGAAATGCATACAGAGCAGTCCGAGGGCCCGATTCACAGAACTAACTTAAGACAAAATCTTAAACTCTACCATTTTGGTATTCACAGAAGGCACTTACTCATTTTGGTATTCACAGAAGGCACTTACTCATTTTGGTATTCACAGAAGGCACTTACTCATTTCGGTATGCGCAGAAGTTTGGAGTCCTAACTTTAGGACTCCTAAATGCCTTCTGTGAATACCGAAAGTCTTAAAAGTTGGATTTTTCTCAGTTTAGGAGTAGTAAAGTTAGGACTCCTAACTTTCGGCCTCCTAAATGCCTTCTGTGAATACCGAAAGTCTAAAAAATTTGATTTTTCTCAGTTTAGGAGTAGTAAAATTAGGACTTCCAACTTTAGGACTCCTAAACTGAGAAAAATCCTAACTTTAAGACTTTCGGTATTCACAGAAGGCATTTAGGAGTCCTAAAGTTAGAACTCCTAACTTCTGTGAATACCGAAATGAGTAAGTGCCTTCTGTGAATAACAAAATGGTAGTAAGTTTAGGAATTTGTCTTAAGTTACTTCTGTGAATTGGGCCCCCTGATCTTGCTCATAGAGTAGCTGTTTTACTTGGAGCCCTGCAGAGTCAACTCCCTACATGGCCAATGCAAAGAGCGAACGACGTACATGTTGAGAGAGCATAAGATGCATCGGTCGTGAGATGCATCTGTTTAAGGACCACAATACACATCTCAGTAGAGCAGAAGATGCACCTGTCCACAGTAGATACAATGAGGTTGTCCATAGAGCAGAGGTTGGACGTGTTCATACAGGAGCGACTGCACCTACTTTTATAGCAGAGGACGTACCTGCCCAAAGGGCTGAAGATGCACCTTTCCAATAAGCAAAAGAAGCATCTATCTAAAGAGCTCACGATATACCTGTTCGTAGAGCAGAAGAGACACATCTCCAAAGGGTAGAAGATATAACTATGACTCTTGCTGGCTAACTGATGTCACATGGAACCCCACCCCAGATGTAGGTTTATAAAACAAGCATTTTCAAAGCCAATCAGTCTCAGCAATTCAAGAGCTATTGGCTTTGTCAGTGGCAATATGTTTCAGCATTGCGTGGGCAGATGGTAAGAGTTCGCTTGGCAGATGCAGCACCCAAGCACGGCAGCTGATGCGCTGTTACTCCTTTGTGTAACCACTGGCATACATGAACAAGGCATTCCAATTTAAATTTACCAATTGACTGAGGTGCTGCTGCAAGGCAATGGAGATGATGTAGGAGATTGCTGATGTACTGGGTGCTGTATATTAAGCCACAAAACACTTACTATACAGATGCACTCCAGGGCCTAGAAGTGCAGTTGGTGGCATATGGAGCTTTACAATGACCATCCAGTGAATTGAAACAAGCCCTTCTTGAAGCCTTTTTCATTAGTAACCAGCGAGCCCGTTATGAAATGTTCCTGGTTTTTGTAACTATCTCAGGGGTGTGGAGGTGGGTGAGAATGAGTGAGGGCAGGGCAGATGAAACTAAGCGGTCTCATGACCTTGCATAGCAATGGACACCATGGAAGGTTTTGCTTATGTCTGTGCGCTGTACTGTAAACCACAAAACGCTCACTATACAGATGCACTCCAGCGCCTATGAGTGCAGTTGATGGCATGTGGCGCTTTACAATGACCATCCAGTGAATTGAAACAAGCCCTTCCCACAGCGTGTTTTATTAGAAGCCATCTAGCCCTTTATGATGTGTTCCTGTTTTTTGTAACTATCTCAGTGGCGGGGAGGGGGGTGCTAATGAGTGAGTGAACGGCAGCTGAAAAGAAGCTGTCAAGTTACCTGGCAAGGCAATGGAAACCATGGAGGGAACTGATGACGTTCTCGCTCTCTCCCCGTGAATGGTCTCCTGTTAAGTAAAAAACATGCTGTGGCGTGAAAAACCTGATAAGAAAATGATTTGATTTACAGGCCTGGTTCATTAGTCAGAGAATCACAGGGCAAGATGCCATGGTGCACAGGAGGGAGCAAGCGATAGTGGGAGGAGAATGATTGTGGGATAAGGAACGAGATAAGATAAGAACAAGCATTAAACATGCAATAGGTCTCACCTTTTATTAAGTTAAAGCCATTTGCTTTGCTGTACAATACCATTAGTACAGCAAATGGCTTTAACTTAATCAAAGGCGAGACCTATTGCATTTTCAATGCTTGTTTACTGAGCCAGCAGGGCCGGGCAGAAATCGGATTGACCGAGTCAGCGCCCTGGGTGGAAGAAACAATTGGCGTGGGTGGGGGTCCTGGAGGTGTGAGGAAGATGGGGGGGGGGGGTGTTGGGGGAAGGTGGTTGATGGGGAGCTAACAATTATGATGAAGTACCTTAAGGGTTAATCACAAAGTCTTTCCCGGCACCCAATGGAGAACAAGGAGGATGGACCAGTTGCTGTTTGCATAACATTACACCAGGTAGGTCCCTGTTGCGCCCCACGAATATCAGCGCCCTGCGCCCAGCTTCCTAAGGCTGGCCCGGCGAGTCAGTATTCTCTGGCTAAAACTTTTAGTTAAATGTTGAAAGCTGCTGAAAAGGGCTGTACTTCCCCTTTCAAAGTACAACCGTGCAGGACTCAGTGCCTGCATTTTAAGCTGTACACCAGGCGAGGAAGAGGTTTGTACCTAGCGCCCCTCACCCAAGCCGGCACCCCAACAAATCCAAGAGCAGTAAACTGCTGACGGCTAATTATTTCAACGTACAAACATCTGTAGGGATTGTGCACAGCTACTCTGTGTCCTACATGTCCTGTGTGACCTCCTGCAGCTGTGACCTCATGCTGTGTAGTCAGCAGCACTTTGCATGTGAATGGAAAACTGCGAGCTAAAATCTAGGAGTGGCTGACGGGGTCACATGACAGGTGCTAGGTTGTTATGCAGCGTGAGGAACTAATTATACATATCCCCGCTTACAGTAAACAAGAACGAACACGTTTTGCGCGGTCTTTTTTTTTGTTTTACATTCTATTCATCAGCAAGCGCACCGAAGAAACACAGATCTGAGCACTACACAGTAGCTACTTCTCTTCAGCACTACTACCGCATTTCTGCACAGAAAAAGTACTAAAAACTCCATGTGTGAACACGAGTGTAAGATGGGTAAGTGCTGGGAGCGGCTCCTCCATAAGTTTACAACACTGTGAAGAGGGAGCTAAAGGGAGAGAAGGTGAAGAAGCAGTACTAGGAAGAGGAGAGAGAATTGAGGAGGCATGAGAAAAAAGAGAAGAAAAGGGAAATGAGAGTAATGTAACATGATTAAGCATAGAATAGGACACAAGAAAGATGAGGGAGGCAAGAGCAAAACTGTAAAAGGAGCGAACAAGCACCAGGATTTGAGAAAGAAACAGGAAAAAGGCAACCAAAGGAAATGCGATGAGAAAAAAAGTTGCTTGAGACAGAAGTATTACGGAGATAGATGAAAACAAGCCCGGGAGTGGTGCGTGGGGCGCGCGCAGTCTGCTCTTTTTGGAAGCACAGCACTCGTGCTTGTGGCGCGCCCCTGCTTGCTCCCGAAAGCTGGATGCTGCAACAAGGACGAGTGAGTGCTTCCAAAAAGAGCAGAGCGACGGCTAAACGTCCTTCTATGCAGCGCATGCGCACTGCGTAGGTGAGACCTAATAAATGCTGAGTGGAGGAGAGCAATTTCACGATGGTCAGAGAAGCACAAGGCAGGCAGACACAGGTGCGGGAAAGATAAAGTGAAAGCGAGAGGAGGGTGTTTGGGGGACAGGATAAGAAGTGAGATAAGAACATAATTTACAAGCATGCTTACAGAAATTGTGCAGCGCTGGTAACAGTGAAATTAGGACCGCTACTGAGGTGGGCTCTTAAAACAAATAAACAAGCATTGGCATAGCCAATAGGTCTCGCCTTTGGGACCTTATAAGTGCTTAGCTATGCAGCATATAATCCTGGGCGGTGTGCCGCCAGAGATTGAATAGCTATACAATTACTAGTTTTGCCATTCACAAAGCCAGTTTAGAAAGTAGTATTTTCTTTGCAACACATCTGTATGCGTTTTTGCACATGTATGGGTTGGCTAGAATGCACAGGGTATCTGTATCATATTGGTTCTAATATAGTTACTGGTTAGACTGACAGCTTTTAGAAAGTTATCCAGGCAAAAATATGTTGTAAAATAATTTCTGTCACTGCCCAATATTACCAACAGGGACGTGATAATAACTCTTATTGATAAGAATATGAAGGGCTTTGCATCCCTGTAAGATATTAGCTACACGGGAGGAAGGGTCCCAGTGGCACATTGGCAACAATGTGGGTGGGTTCAGTGGCATACCAACACACATACTTGCAAGGGTAATTACTAGACCAATTATATAACCAGGGCAATCAATATAAAGGCCCCACTGAAGACAAATGTAATTACATATCAGCCTGATAACCTGCACAGGACACACTGCAACCGTGGCCTCAAGTGTCTTTACCTGGGAAGGATGACGCACAGTGATGACCTCCCAGAGACGCCTTCCAGCAAACATAAGGCTAGCACATATGCAAGGCATGCTGACATTTTTCACATCAACACAGCTGTACATTAACACATGCCATAGGATTGCTCTTCTCAGAAATGGCAAACAGTGGTATTCTAAGAATGAAGTGGGCGGTGATCAGCACATGGAGGAAGGGAGAGCAGGTGAAGGGGGGTGCACATCCGTGACACACACTTACAGACCTTCAGAACAGGTTACAAAGCCAACAGTTGGAATTGAGAAAGTACAACATAATGTGACCTTGGAGACTGAGGTCGTTTTTGCTGTGGGCGGCACGGGGAGGGCGGTATGACAAGGTGGGGAGGGCTTTGGTGGGCCACAGGGTAAAACGGGGTAAGGGTATTTTGCATGGGGTAAAGGAGACTCCAGTATGATGGTAGGTATGTTTCCTGAATAAATGTGCTTATTCATGTCCACAGTTACGGATCCCACAACCAGCCTCGGAGAGTCAGCAGGAACTGACTTAACCGATGCTGAAGCAACGCTAGCAAAGCTCTTACATATTTAAAAGCACCAGATTACTGTACATTTTATGCAATATGTGATAAAGCATATCAAAAAAAATAAAAAATAAACATACTAGCGCTCGACAATGCAAGTGTCACTCACGAGACCCCACTGCCTAGGTAGCACTTATGAATATCCCAGTACATCTTTCAGCGGGAAGACGGTGCCGTTTCGCCGCAGTAGAACAATAAATCATGAATATCCATACTTAATTTGTTGGTAAGGTCCTGTGAGCAGCCCTATCTTCCCTGCGTTCGCTTTACATGAGCACCAGTTATGTTACATCAACATATTTAGTACTTGTTAGGTACGGCAAGATTTAGAAAGTTGCCCACAACCACAGACAGCTGAGAAGCAGCACAGTGTGCAAGAAAAGCCAGTAGAGGGTAGGGCTGATGCACAGTCACTGACTTCAGCGCTGAAACAGAGCGCACCCTGGAGCCATTCCACAGTGTTTTCAATTGTTGTAGCAACTGTGCACCAGAGGGACACAAATATGTATGGCAAACTTTCCCCGTGGGGAGGGCTTCAAATTGTAAAAATAAAAGCACGTGTACAAATTAAAGCACTACATAAACGTTTGGGAATTTACATGAGCATCAGTTATGTTACAACAACATATTTATTAGTTGTTAGGTACGGCAAGATTTAGAAAGTTGCCCACAACCATAGGCAGTTGAGTTACAGCACAGTGTGAAAGACAAGCCAGTAGAGGGTAAGGCTGGGGCACAGTCACTGACTTCAGCGTTCAAGCACAGCTCGCCCTGAGGCCATTTTGTGGCGTTTTCATTTGGTATAGCAACTGTGCACCAGAGGGACACAAATATTTATGGCAAAACCTCCCCGTGAGGAGGGCTTCAAATTGTAAAAATAAAAAGTGGCTGTACAAATTAAAGCACTACATAAACGTTTGGGAACGCTTTATTTGAGCACCAGTTATGTTACAATGACATATTTATTACTTGTTAGTTACGGCAAGAGCCCACAACCACAGACTGCTGACTCAAGTAGACTGGGAAGCTGAAAGCACACGAGTGAGAAAAGGGGAGGCGACAGGAGGGAGAGACGGCATGAAAGTGAAAGCACTCGTGCATGTACAGCATCTACCTTGCAGCGCCATCTGTTTCCAATCAACAGGCGCAACGCAGGCACGATAATTGGAAATAGATGGCAAAGCTGCTCGCTCCCGTAAGGTGGATGCCGTACATGCATGAGTGCTCAGTGGAAACTGTGCAGTACCTTCACTAGTTTTCCCAAAAGTGTTGACCAATTACAAGAGGTCACTCCTATGCATCGTTTGAGCGCTGATTAAGCAAGACCTTAAAAGAAGTTCCTAAAATGGTCCTTAAATGGGGGGAGTGGATGGATAGTACTAATTGGTCCCTGCTCTCGGGGAGGGCTAAACACAGGAAGAGACATGATGCATGCATGCCATGGACAAATGGGAAGAAAGATTAGAAGAGCAACAATAGATCCAGAAAATGGGAAACCTATGGGCAGGTTAAAACCCACAAGGTATATACAACATGTCTCTCTCAAGACAGTGCATGCACGGTCTAGGGCTGAAACCTAAAAAAACCCTGTTATTCACAGCATCCCAACAATAGTTCTGTATGTTATCATGCCTCTAAGTGCTCTGACTTTGGAGAGAAACCTGTAGTCATAATAAGTGCCTGATCTTCATGGTCTTCCTTTTGCATGTATCCACAATAAACATCAGGTCCTAGATTAGTAAGCAAGGTGCAAGGACAGCACAAAGGCTTTAGTAACATTTACAAAGCCAAACAAGGGGGGAGATTTACACCACCTGTGTGGCTTTGAAAAGAAATGTGGTGCAAACCATCGGCTTGCACTGTGTTATGTTACAGTTCAAGTTGTGAAGAATTATATAGGTGGAATATGGGCAGACCCGTATATCCACCCATGAATTTGACACAATTCTGGATTTGCGAAGTGTTGTAAACCTGGGATTGTATCAAACCAGTATGCCTTCCAGAGCATGGTGCAACACAGAATAAAAAATTCTCCCCGCTATTTTTCTCTTTCTATGTGTGATGCTTTCATGTATTTTATTCACCAGTGCAGACATTAAGTTTCATTGTACATTTCTTTGTCTGGACAGTTTAAATACATGTGTTGGCCTACAAAGTATGCCTCTTAATTTACAAGTTTAATAAATCTGTTCTTTAAGACAACATGAGAGAAAATAATTACTCAATGTTGGTATGCAAATGACGCAATGCAATTTAGATTCTGATATTCCTACACCAAGAATAACTTATTTTCAACAACTTTTAAAATCCATCACCAATGACTAACTGCTCCTGAAAGCTGACTTTTGCTAGATACTGTCTGAAGTTGGGTAAAAAAGAAATAGGCAAAGGACCTTATACCTTTTTAGGTCTCGCCTACGACGAACGCGCTGAAAGCGCGTTCTCGCAAGCGAGAACTATAGTCGTCGTCTCAGCAGTCTGAGACCGACGAAGTGAGACAAGACCTGGCCGCGCGCAGCGTTTTCCCATAGGATAACGTTGTGCGCGCGGCCAGGTCTTGTCTCCACAGCTTAGCACGGCAGAGCGGATCGCGTCGCGCGCCTCTCTGGAATGCAGGGGGAGTCTGCAGAGAGGCGCGCGACGCTGATAAAAGCTTCACTGACGTGCTCTGTTTCTGGTCGCCCTAACCTTGAGCGGCCCCCTCCTTCCTGTTGCTGGTTGCCTATTGGAAGCATTTTTAACTTAACCTGCCGTTGGATTCTAGTGTTGTAGTCTATGTTCTGTTTTCCCAGGGCTGTGGTTGTTTTCTGGCTCTCGGCGGAGACTTTGCCAGCTACGATATGGGAAAACGTTCAGCGCCTCTGTTAATAGTGTTCCTGGCAAGGTGAGAAGATGGCAAACAATGCTTCTTTGAAGCTGCCTGCCCTGGGGGCAAAAGTAGAACAAGTGCATTGTTTCTTTCTAGTACGTATTTTCTCCGCGGAGGTTCTTTGTTTGGTATTTTTGAGGAGAAGGGTTGGGTGGGTGGGAAGGCCAGCGCCGGTGTTTGCATTCGATGCAGCGTCCTGTGAAGGAGCACTCACTCGGCAGGCAGTGCCAGGGGTGCTTTGGGTTGGCAGGCCAGGCGGTGTTGGGTTTCAGCCACGTGAGCGGCCCGAGCGCGGCAGAAGCGAAGGAGAGCGGGTCTGGGACTGTCGCCCTGTCCCAGACAGCTGCCTGCTTGCAGCGGGTTCATGACCCCGAGCCGAAGGACGCCACCTGACTGGACGGAGCGCTCGGCAGTGGCCGTCATGCAGGGATGGTAGAAGGTCATGCCGGGTAAGTGACCTCGGGTGTTATGGAAGGCGCTCTTCCTTCTCATTGGCTACAAGTAAAGTTTCCTGCTCGCTTTCTCCAGTCACAGCTTCGTGTTCTGCTCACGTTGTTTGTGGGATTTATTTAGAACCAAAATATGCTTCTGTGTAATATTATGCAAAAAAAAATGAAGTGAAAAGTAAAACACACCGGTGAAAGGTGAAACGGAGAACGTTGTTGTTTTTTTTTTAAATCTCCATGTGTAGTTAGAATAGGTCCGTCTCTTAACTCTTTCTGAAGGCTGGTGAATTCGAATCTAGTCCGAGTTCTTCTCTGTGGCGAATCCAATGGCGTAGCATGGATGCCGAAGGAAGCAAGCGAAATTCCCAACCCGTTTCCAGATATTGTACAGAAATACAGACATGTTTGGAGTGCAGAAGCCCCCATTACCCCCCTCCCCCAACCCCCCCCAACCCCCAGCTGCCTGGGTCCCGTTGCCACTGCACCTGCTGCACTGCTGAGAGCTAAGCCCCCGGGTGAGTACAGATTCTAGGAGCTTTTGCCTTGTCCCGCACATCTGCCTGCGTACAGCCGTCATGATCATGTTTATCATTTTAATATGTGTGCGTTTTTTAAAATGTATTTATTGTTGTTGT
Source organism: Lissotriton helveticus (assembly GCF_964261635.1). Taxonomy (NCBI): domain Eukaryota; kingdom Metazoa; phylum Chordata; class Amphibia; order Caudata; family Salamandridae; genus Lissotriton; species Lissotriton helveticus. Next base: position 1,834,495,017 of record NC_136068.1, on the reverse strand, counting down.
TTTTTTGTAACATAGTCGTGACATTACAGCTTTCTGAGGTAAGTCTCGTTGCATAAGAAAAGGCTTTTGTCCTCGATGTGAGTAACGGAGATCACCTCAAAGGTAGTAGAGAACATAACCGAGTAAATCTTGTAGCACGAGTGAACTCAAAACAAACCATGTATATGAAGTCATATGAAAGAGTCAGCAGTATAGAATGTAGATGTAAAGCCTTGCACCTCAGTAGTTTTCGTAATGTATTGGCAGGTCTTGCGTGACATGCTACTTAGTTGGTCAGGTGGCTCCGAGACTTAAACATTAAAGCTACTGATATCGGCTGTGACCTGTAGGTCACACTTTTGAATCTTGGAAGGCCACCTCAGCCTTCGAGCGTAAATCGAGTAATATTATATTGGATAATACTAACTCCGGATACTTACTCCGTATATGCCCTGATCTCAGGTTTCACAGTACTGGCGCTCTGTTAAAATGAAATTACCGCCTAGTAAAGTGACCTTAATACCATGCAATTAGGAGTTGAACTCCATGAAATGCGTGGAGTCAGTCTTTGTGGTTGTAAAACCACACGGAATTTGCTGTTATGGGATTTTACCTCCTACCTGTACCAGCAGCTCTCATCAAGTTGTAAATGTATGTATGACTTGTGAGTGCAGTGGGGGCGAGGAAGGTTTTTGGGGGACTAAGAAAGGGAAGGGGAAGCTTTTTTCTAGCAAGGGAGTATTGTATGACCAGTTTTCCCCACATGTAGTAAAATTGGATGTGGAAACACCAAACAAGTCCTAACCAGATTGATCGAACTGAATGCATAAAAACATGCATTCATTTCGATCCATGTAATTTGTAATGAGGGCCATAAACTGGAAAAAATGTGTGATATTAAGTGCTATATTGGAGAAAGTTATTGCTTTCTGTGTTTAAAAGTCTGCTGTCCAGGAGAGTGGCTTAATGAGTGTCTGTAGTTGTTCAGTGTCCTGCAATTCCGAATACAAGCCTCGCGCCCATGATTTAAAGACAGCTTTCCTTCTTGCACTGTTCTACATGTGACCAACAGCAGATCGTTTGCCTTGATTATTAGTCTCCAAGACAGTCGTGTAGTCAAATAAACGAATATGGTGAAAGAGCAACTCATATTCAGCACTATATGCATCTGTGAATGTTGCCGTAATATTGACATCACCAGTGTGCTACAGTGTGACCGTGAGTCTGTCTTGTGCAGAGTTGGATATGTAGAGTAAGGTTAACTCGCCACTTATTTGTCTGTCTTGTGGTTTGTTGTGTGTTTTGCTCGTCGTGTTGGGTGACTGGCCCTCAGTTTACCAAGACGCAGTGGCAGAGCTTCAAAGCCCCCCTCTCCCAAGGGATGGTGACATTGCTAGCAGTTTGCTAGCAATCTGAGCTAAAGCCCATCATGGTTTTGTTGGTTAGGGCACTCCGAGCCGCTGGGGCCATGCCCAACAAAAGGCGTCTCCGAAGCATCAATCTGTGAAACCATTCAACAACAAGTGGTTCAAATATGTTCTCTCAATGTTTCAAGCTTTATTACAAATGTCACAAAAATATGTCAATATTTCACTTCTGTTCTTGTCGTTACAATAAAATACACTAAACATAATCTTCACAAAAGTTATGTACAAAACTTTAAGCTATTGCCATTATAAATTACAATAACTTTTATTTAAGTATTAATTATTTAAAAAAATTAAAAGCCATCGTTATTTGTAATATCAATACATCGAAATCACGTAAATACAACACATATTGCAGTACAAATGCTATAGGTGTCACATTTGCGAAAGTTAAAACTATTGGCATTGTAAATGACAAAGCTATTAATTTCGCTGTTTTCAAAACCAACACATAAATAAAAAATTTGACGTTTACAATACCAATAGCTCAAACTTTCCTAATGCGAGACCTATTGCATTGCAAATGCTTGTTAAAAATGAGGCGCGGTACAGCTAAAACGGCCCTGAATGGCAATCCCCACAGAGTACTTCTGTGGAATGATAATCAGAAACAGCTCTGCAAACTTCCAGTAGGATGCGCAGGTTAACAGGTCAGGTAGACAGCTGCCAGGTGCTGTCTTGTGTGGCACCTCCAGTGAGACCTACAGCCTGATTCATCAACGGGCCGTTTTGCGTGGCCCTAATAGCGAATCATAGCGACTCGCTATTGAGGACACGCAAAACGGTATTCATGTAGGAATTGCTAAATAAATAGCGATTCCTACATGTTCTCTATTTGCGAGTAGCAAATTGCTACTCGCAAATAAGGAATAACTCCCCATTCATTCCTATGGGCCAAAAGGCCCATAGGAATGAATGGGGAGTATCCCTTATTTGCGATTATCAATTTGCTACTCGCAAATCAGATAGCGATTTTAAGGGTGCCAGGGGTGTCCAAAGGACACCCTGTAGCACCCCTAAAATGCACATTTGAACAGGTGTTGCGCACACACATGTCCAAAGGACATGTGTGTGTGTAACATGCAAAAGAAAAAAATGCACTAAAGTGCTTTTAACACTATTTACGCAATTTACCACCAAGTCAGACCTGGTGGTAAATTGAGACCAAATATTGCGATTTCGCTATTTCTATTTGGTTGATGAATTGCATTTAAGGAATCTCTATTAGAGATTCCTCAAATCCAATTCCTCGCAAATATGCGATTTCGCTAATAGTGATTTTTGCATTTGGGTTGATGAATACCAAATGCAAAAATCGCACTCGCAAAGGGCCAGATTCTCAGAATCTGGCCCTTTGCGAGCGCAAATCAGCTTGATGAATCAGGCTGCTAGTGCTTAGCCCGCAGAACTTTGCATGCTCATATTTTTGAGCCCACATTTACAATGTCAAAATCCAAATGCCTGCCCCACACAATGCTGTGGGGCAGGCCCTAAAATGACAGGGCAAGCCAGACATGTCGCCCATGACATGGAACTCTTTGAGAAACATGCTAGCTCTTTAACAGTAATGGTGGTGCACACACTAAAATATAAACATCTGCATAGCTCATTCATTCAATAGCTTTGTTCCTATCTCACGCATGCTCACTAGACACAGTGGTGGGAATATCTAGGAGTAAGGAGCTGTGTCTTTCTGACCGGGTCTCTCTGTTCACACAAGGAGCAAAAGGGGCGGGAGCTTTCTTAGCCTTTTGACCTTGAAGGAGATCAACAAATGTTTGACATACATTGGTTTTGGGCAGATGAAATTGCCGTGATATATTTTTCTGGGGAACCCACCGGCTCCATCTCAGGATGTTTATCGGTCACTCTCGCGTTGTAGCCAACAGCCCTCTACATAATCAAAGGCGCGAAGCTAGGAATGACTGATCGTGGTCCGCACAACCCGGACCGTTTGGTGTCTATGAGAAAACAGCAAAAAGCACAAAAATTGTTTCAGATAAAACATACAACGTACAGGTAGGACAGAGTGCCCATAGACCACTCACTAGCAAGCTGCAGCTGAAACTACCATTATGAGAAAATACAATACATAGCTGTCCTCTGGCTCGGGGACATTTTCATGCCGTTAGTCATTTTCAGCAAACAGTGGAGAATATGTACAAGGGAAGTGGCGGAGCATGTCGTTAGCCTCCATGGCTTAACAACATGCTCCGCCACTTCTGAAACGCAGGGCTGCACCATATTTACAAGAATATGGTGCAGCCCTGCGTTTCCCCCTGCGCTGGAGCTGGGTTTAGCAACTTAGCGCCAAGACAGGCACCCTTGCACCACAGTGCAAAGGTGTCTGTGTGCAGGGGAAAATTGTTTATGTGCAGGAAGGTCTGCCTTCCTGCACATAAATAACCTCGAAATGCTGTTTTGTAACTTCTGTGTGTGCTGCTCAATGCAGCACACACAGAAGTTGCAAAACGGCATTTTTTAAAAATGATTGTTTATGTGCGGGAAGGTCTGCCTTCCTGCACATAAATAACCTCGAAATGCTGTTTTGTAACTTCTGTGTGTGCTGCTCAATGCAGCACACACAGAAGTTGCAAAACGGCATTTTTAAAAAAATGATTGTTTATGTGCAGGAAGGTCTGCCTTCCTGCACATAAATAACCTCGAAATGCTGTTTTGTAACTTCTGTGTGTGCTGCTCAATGCAGCACACACAGAAGTTGCAAAACGGCATTTTAAAAAAATGATTGTTTATGTGCAGGAAGGTCTGCCTTCTTGCACATAAATAACCTCGAAATGCTGTTTTGTAACTTCTGTGTGTGCTGCTCAATGCAGCACACACAGAAGTTGCAAAACGGCATTTTTAAAAAATGATTGTTTATGTGCAGGAAGGTCTGCCTTCCTGCACATAAATAACCTCGAAATGCTGTTTTGTAACTTCTATGTGTGCTGCTCAATGCAGCACACACAGAAGTTGCAAAACGGCATTTTTAAAAAATGATTGTTTATGTGCAGGAAGGTCTGCCTTCCTGCACATAAATAACCTTGAAATGCTGTTTTGTAACTTCTGTGTGTGCTGCTCAATGCAGCACACACTGAAATTGCAAAACGGCATTTTTTTTAAATGATTGTTTATGTGCAGGAAGGTCTGCCTTCTTGCACATAAATAACCTCGAAATGCTGTTTTTTAACTTCTATGTGTGCTGCTCAATGCAGCACACACAGAAGTTGCAAAACGGCATTTTTTAAAAATGATTGTTTATGTGCAGGGAAGGGGACCTTCCTGCACATAAACAATCATTGGCCTTTTGCTGTTTTCGTGTGTGCTGCACAACGCAGCCCACATGAAAACAGCAAAAACAAGGAGAAATTAAACATTTCTCCTCACTTTTCCCAAATCTTAATTTTGACGCTGCCTCCTATTTACTTCCCCCTTGTAAATATGAGGCAGCGTCAGAATCAATGGGTGTTGGGGTGGAATGTAACACCCATTTTCCTCCCCTTTCACACTAAGAATAACATGAAGGGGTGCCTTGTAAATAAGGCGAATCCCTGATCCCCGCAGGAACATCAAAAAAGAGTGATGTTCCTGTGGCGATAGGAGCTTGTACATATGCCCCAGTGAGTTACAAGGCGGCCCATGCCTTGTAGATGCATGCTTACAATGACATTACAGGAGGTGCGAGTCTTCAAATGGAAAGTGCTGCAAGCTAACACTGCAGGATGGGAGGAAGGTTTTCCTCATGACATGGAACCAGTCAGCAACTATGCAAGCCAATATAGCACAAACACATGCTGTCACTCACACACAGCAACACAAATGCATTCATATACACAGACATTCACACACAGACAGAAAAGGTCCATGTATATAACCAACATGTAAAATAAAATGTTTGCAAAAAAACGATTTATTGTAAAAATACAAATATTGAAATAATAAATTTTTTATCAAATATAATTTTTTTCAGTGGCAAGGCCACCACAACAGCAGTGCCACAGTGAGACATTTCATTTTTAGTGTTGGCATTTTTAACGATAGAGCGACACACAGTGAATGTCTTCTTTAGTATTTCAGTGAAAATAGTATTATTATTCAAAAGAGCACCCGAAAACAGAATCGTAAGTCTGTACAAAACATTAAAATAAGTACAAAATGTCAATCTTAATAAACCCTCTACAAATAGTGCTGCCGCTCAACACCACACAGCACAACGCATAATTGAGACTGCCTACACACAGAACGTCATTACACACTTTTCATGGCCCTTGGTAATACACTGCTCCTTTCACCTAGAATGCCTTCAGCCTTAAGACTACAACCTAAGGTTAGTGCATGTGTGAATTACACACAGGTAATAGAGGTAGGTTGTGCACTGTGTATGTCATTCAGTTGGTCCATTCACTGCCTACACACTTCAGTTGTAGACCCGCCAAGACACTTCATCTTATGTCCAGAAACAAGCATCATCGCAAACTTCTACTTACTAGGCCCAGACACTCCCATGATATGGCTGGTACATTCATCATATGCTTAAGTACAGTCAATAATAGTCACTATTTCAAATAGAATCTTAGAAATCCTACTCTGTAATTAAGTGAGTGATGTTAGCATGCTCTTTCTGTGTACAGGAGTTAAAGAGTTACCTTTGGGGCACTGAAGTTACCATCAAGACCATGGCAAACGACTGGGGTTTATTTTAAGCAGACCAGGTTGACGCTTAGAAAGGTTGACGGTGAGGTTGACTAGGCTCAGCAAAAAGTTGTTGGAGTACAATTTTTCATATTGTACATATCCATTGATCAACCATCAAGATGGTTGATTTCTAGCCACGTATGGTTGTGAAGGATGAGTGAATTGTGGAAGTGGAGGATAACAAAATGGAGAGTATTATTGCTACAGGAGATTTTGAGACTCAAACTTGTATTTCAAAAAAGGTTTAGAAACAAGCATTGGCTGAGGATGGCATTTTGCAAAAGGTACTGAAGTGGGTCACTGATGCTTAGCCACATGAAAGGTGGTTGGTGGTGGATCTGCAGCAGTTTGCCACAGTTTCTCCTGAGTTATCTATTGAAATGGTGTTGCTATCCAGAATGGATTATGCTTGGTTCTGTTGAAGGGATTCATACCCCATGTGTTACAATCAGTCACTTCCGGCACTAACTCTTTCTGCAAACTAATTGTAAGTATCCTGTGTTTCTCCACAGGAGTCGTATTGGAAAATACTGCCTCCAGTTGAACAAAATTCTCGGCAAGCCAAAAAGGCATATCATCCTTATCCTGGGGGTGCTTGCCCATAACCGCATTAACCATGACAGGACTAAGTTTCATCCGCTCGGTCCAACTGGATGCGCCGCAACTCCAGGTGCCCCGCCCTGGATGTTGCGGGATATATATTGAACCAAGGCTCTTATAACCCCTACAGCAGAGGTATAAAGAGGCCTCAATTCAGCAACGGGAACCACCGCGGCTCGGGGGTGCAGGGTAAATCAAGCCAAAACAGGCCAAGAACCACCTGAGATGGACAAAGGACCTAACCGAACCACCGTTAAAGAGTAGGGAAAGGCTCCATTAAACCAAACGCAGTGCTGCCAAGCTGAAATCGGAATCTCCTGTGTCCTATATGGAGTGTTAATTAAGCAGAAAAAGATCCCTGGAGGTAAGTTATACTCATAATTCACTCTACACACCTTCACACCACTGCCTTAATATTGTCTAACATGGAAGAAAAAGATATTCAATATTACTTATCATTGGTAACAAGTTTGTGTTAGCAGTTGAGAAACCTACACTTAAAATCTTTGACCTACACGAAATTCAATTATGATCCCACAACTGGAAAGTGGTGTTTACGAAAAATGAATTAAAAGGAGTTTTACTCTCCACTATCACTTTAAAATATATTAACACAAATACAATGAATGCAAAATAAAACAATGAATAAAAAATCACAATTTATACAATGCTCAATCCTTTATGGCACACAGGAGTGCAAAACGACACATAAATGAATACGTAGACCCTAGACAAAACACAGTGACAATAATCTGTCAAAACATCCAAGTGATCCAAGAACCATACATGATCTATTTGGGACTATTTTGTAAGAAGTTATCTTTCTTATCTAATGTCCCTTTGTTTGTTGGATTCTCATTAAATATAGGCGTCGACACGTTTCGGTGGAAGAGTTGGCTTAATGTGCAAAAACCACCTTCTTCAGGACAAATACCAATACAGGGTCACTTTTCTTCATAAAATTTTAAATGTATCATAAAAAGATGTAGGTTGTGGTGTTCATAGGATTGAATGATACTTCTATCCAAAGGTTCTTATTGATATTGGGCCTCCAAATACTTTATTCACGACTATTATTCTTCCTCTTATTCAATCATCTGGTCCCTATTCATTTTTTACCAGTACCCAGGATTGATCCCATTACAAAAATGCGGTTATAGCAAGTTTTAATGTTTATAGTTGTAGAGGGTAAAATTTCACCATTTAGTGGGAGTATTATCCTACCCACATTGTACAAAACAGAAGCAAGAGGGTTACTGTATCCCCACTAGGGAGCAGTTACAAAAAGAGTCCTCCTCTCTTAACCATTTAATTTTCAAAAGATAAGACCTTGTTGGAACTATCCCTAGTCTGAACAAAATGTATACCCACCTTCTTTGATTAGGCTTTATTTTATCCAGGTAATCTTTAAACCCTATCACAGTCCTAGACCTGAGATAGGAGACTATTAGGTCACCAGATCACGCGCTCCCAGCAATGACATCCCTTAATAATGTGAAATAACGCTCCTTAGCTAAATCTGCCATATCAGGGCCCACCTGCCTGGGATTCTAAGGTTAGTCAGGCTCCTAGTTGGTTCCATATAATGCAGACCACAGACATGCCTCTTTACGGATACTGCTGCTCACCTCCTCTATGGCATCTAGATAGCTATTGACCTTTATGCACCTGATTAATCTAATCCAGTACAAATCTGACTGAATTCTGGCCTGGTTAGCAAAATAAACTATTTCCAATTCCTCAAAAATAGGAGCCATGGGAATTCCTCATCCCAGACCCAACAAGGATCTAAAAAAGTTATCTTCTGCTTCTAGTAGCTTCTCCACTTTTTCGTACCCCAATTTCTTGGCTCCACTCAAGTTAGCCGCTACTGCCTTCTGTTTATGAATTTGAGGGATAATACTAAAGTACTTACCCTGCCTTATAGATAAACGTAAGTACCACTTGACTGGTTTGTTGCAGAGTAATGGTTGCCTTAGTTACATGGTCATTTCAGTTTCATTTGCTGTTCCGACAAATGGCAAGATTATTGTAGTAGCTGACCACCTTGATTCGCTTATTTACCATGATCTTTCTTTTAAATGCTTGGCACTGACATATTACCATTTCCTATGCTTTGGTGAGGTAAATGACCAAAGCCCTTGCTAGTACAATAATTCACGAATGTGGTCAACAATTTGTGCATGGCATTCTCGGCCCTGGAAATAGTACATCATCGGCAAATAGGAGGATAGGGACCTTGCTACCTGCAATTTTAGGAACATCAGGGGGTATTTCCAGGAGATATTCTACTACATATTTTATAAATAAGATGAAAGTAGTGGAGCTAATATACACCCTTGTCTTACCCCCCTTTCAATTAAGAATGGAACTACCCCAAATTCCCATAATGTTTGGATGTGGTATTATCCTGATGCAGACCTTTTACAGCTTGTAATAATGGAGTCGGAACCCCCAGTTGCTCCAGAACTTCCCATCATTTAGGATGATTGACCAAGCTGATTCCCAAATGTCAATTTATATATAAAAGCTGTTCAGATACGCTTTGCCCTAGACTAGAACTATGATCCAGAATTTTTAAAAATGGACACAAGTAGAACAGGAATTCACACTGTATCACTCTTAAATGGATGCTGTGGCTTCCATCTAAAGCACTTGCTTCTAATGGGATGCTTAAAACTACACAACCCCTGTTGAGATACTGGCAGCAGTTGATGAGAAAAATGAATCCTCTACTTTTCCTTCCCCATTGTCACCCATAGTCTATAACCAGAATTTTCCACCAAGCCTTTCAGATCCAGAATTTCAATTTCATGAAAGGAATCACCACAATCCACCATCACTACAGAAATTGTTTTCTAATATGACTCCCTCCCCACTCACGAAGCAATTAGAGACAAATTTGCTGTACTTATTGGGTGATGACTACTAGATCACCGAGACATTAAATGGGAATGATAGCAGAGACAAAAAAGATAAAGCAGGTAGAGACAATACATATTTAGAATCTCTACTTATCAATAACATAAGACATAATCGCACCACTTGGCTATATCGCTATTTTCAAAAGCTGGGTCCCTACCATAAGCACACTTATATAACACAAATTGGGAGAAGGATCTCAGAATAAGGATTTCTCAAGACACCTCGCTAACGATCTGGAGAAGTGATGCAAATTCATCAATAAGTACGCAACATAAGGAAAATGCCTATAAGCTAATGACTAGGTGGTATCGCTCTCCTAAGAGATTGAAAGTAATGTCACATCTTGTAAAGGAAGTGGTGATCGTGGTGCTCTGATACGTCTGTGGTGCTCTTGCCCGAAATTAAGATGTTTTGCTCCAAACTGTTATCACACATTAAAGGTACAACAGGCATTTCGCTTCCACTAAAGCCCATCATGATGATCTTGAGAGATCATGGGCACAATGATATTTACTTCTGGAGGGTTTTGTCGGGCAAAAAAGAATATTTGGTACCTTGCTCACTTCCTACCCAGCCCCCTCCACCTCTGTAAGCTCATTTTTAACTTTAATGTGGTAAATAATGTTCCTCTGTAAATGTGTAAAATGCTAAAATGGAAAATGTAATCCTCATGCTTTGTGCTTAAAAACTTCAAATAAAATTGTAAAACAAAAAAAGAGAAGCAGCTTACCTGATGGCTTTTTGTGGCACGCAGGGTTTCACTTTTTCAGGAGCAAGAGGTGATACAATGCCTTCATGATATTCTGTGATGCCCGTTTTGCAAGAGGTCTGTGATGCGAATGCATTCAAGTAATTTTTATTGACTGTCAGCTCAATGCATTATGGTTCATGCCAGTTAGTCAAGCTTGAAATTATGATGTTTAATAGTCTTTGTGAGCAGGCAGAATTTGACTTTGTCAGGCTGATTTTAAGGTAGGTTCTTGAAAACTAATTCTGGATTTGATCAAGGCATGTTTTAGGTCACTTGATTTTAAGGCGATTTTGATGTAGAGAGGTGTACTTTCAATGTGTTGATGAATGAATCCAAGGGTGAATGCTGAGGGAGATAGGAAGCGTCTTGGATTCTGTGAGATCCCATATGGAAAGAGATAAACTGTTGCAGGATTGTGTCAGAGAAACTCATGTTTTTCAGGGCGTGGTGGTCAATTGTGTCAAAGGTAGCAGCAGAGATAATGTTTCTTGTTGGATAAGTCATCAATTACTTGAACTGTAGCTGCTTCCATGCTGCATCGTGCTCTCAAGCCGGAATGGCAATCTTGTATTTCTGAGAATAAGTTCTTGTAGTAGGGTAGTTACCTCTTCCTCCATGATTTTTCTTTCAAAAGGTAGATGAGTGAGCATGTGGTAGTTGGTGTGGCTCGTCTAGTTCAGGATTTTTTCAACAAGGGTATGCTTTGTCCACTTTTAAGGGTTTCATTGTAGGTTCCTTGGATGAGGAGATGTTGATGATTACAAGTAGGAATGGGGGTGCATCTCCTTACAGGGAGTTCATGACAGATGACAGTAGAATGTTGTTGTAATAGGAGATGGTCTTGTTGGAATTGAGAATGTTAACAAGTTTAGCCTAAAAGAGGAGATTAAGGTAGTACATCGGGTGGTGAGGAAAGTGAACCTCTTTGGGGTGTTGCTAATATGAGTTCTGATGTTCTTCTTCTTATAATTGAAAAGTGCTTGAAATGTTGCACTTGAGTTTGTGCTTTAAAGCCTTGAAGAGTGTTTTTTCCTGTTTGCTTTGGTTAGTCGCTTCTTTGATAGACGTTTTGTAGAAGATGGCCTTGGACGTGGTTGTGAGGCACGGCACGGTGAATTGAGTTGGCTGAGGGTGTTGAGGCTTTCTTTTCTTGCCCAGTTCTGGTTCTATGACAGTTCTTGCTCTTACCATAATGCTTATAGTTTGAGTAAGCCGAATCATTGCTCATTTAGGTCCACATGGTCTTTTAGTACAATGCTGCATATCTTAAGAAGTATTTCCACATCTGAAGTAGGCTGGTGCGAGTTGGAAAGGTAAATCATTTCATCTTGGAGGGTGTTTATGGTAAAGTCCTTAGATTACCTGTATAATTGTTTTTCTTTTTTCACCTGCTTTCAGTGCATTGTTCAGCATGGAGAAAGGGGAGGGGATGGTGCATTGGTATGTCCAATACAGGAGTTTTGGTCCAGCCAGTGAGCTGAGGGTGAAGTTTTATGATGAGATTAATGTGTAGCTTTTGGTGTGGGTAGGTTTCATGATATACTGCTGGGAGTCCAAGTGTTTGAGAAGTGTTCTGAGAGTTTCTTTTGCTGCCTTTGTGCTTCTGGTATGGGTAGACTAAAGTCTTATGACTTGAATGTAGAATCAGAGAGATGGTGAGAGGCAGAGGTGATGTATTCTGAGATTTCTTCGGCGATGTTCTTGTTGGGGGGCATTACAGGTTTCTAGACCAAACTGAAGGAGGCTGTCCGGAATGCAAAGAATTGAAGTGGCATGTAGGAAGTATATCTTGCTTAGGCATTGTGCTGGGAAGGTGGATCTGTGTTTAATGACAAGTCCTCTTCCTGCCTTAAGCACATAATCTAACATTTGAATGATATGCTTTGAGAGGCTGAGGTCTAGGATGTGTGCGCGTGGGTCTAAGTAGATGAAGAGTAGAAGTAGGTTTTGTTGTCATATGTTGTCTGCTGTCTTGGCTCAATGCAGTGTATGTTGATGTGTACGACCTGGGGGATCTGTTCTGATGATATTCCTGTATGAGTGGGATGAGCAAGAGGTGTTCTGATGTGGTGCATGTTGTCATTTTGAGAGCAATCCCTGGTGTGAGGTACTGATTGGTAAAGCAGCTTGGTGGAGTCAGCAGGACCCAGGGGTGTGCCACAGTGGCTGGTTGTGTGGTGACGCTAAGTGGTTAATATAGAATGTGATATGGCCAGATGAATGACCCCTCCATTTAAATATTTGCCAAAACAATGTAATTCTGCTATTTTAAATAGATGTTCTTGGTTTTTAATGCAGAGAGAGTGCCATTGTTATGACTTGAAATCACATTTAATCATGTTTAAAGCCCCCAGTTGCAACTCAGAGCACCCCCAACAGGCAAGACTGTTTAGGTCCTGTCCATAACACAAATTTAGACACAAGTTTACTTGACATCATGAGTCCACTCTATCTTTCATTCTTACAGACGCATGATATTGAAGTGAGCTTTTCAAAGAGTAATGCTGCTAAACAGAAGTGCCTGCCATAACAATGCACACCAGAGTAAGACTGCCATATGTTTGTGTTTTAGATATAGAAAGCCAAATACATAAATAATATTAAAGTGTGCACACGCTAAATTTTATTACTTGAATACTTTAATGTCAGCAGACAGGACACAGTAAACATCTTGCTTTTGAAGCTTTTTATAAGTAGAATGTGTTTTCTTACATTGAACTTTTTGATGCGTTGACATCGCTGTCATTTGGCTTCCCCAGGTATTTGTTCAGCAGGCAACGCTTTAATCCCATAATGTAAAGCCAGATGCTGCTTTTATCCAGGGAGCTAAGAGATATCAAAGCTGACCAGGCAACCCCCAACCACTAGCCAATTTAGAATGGGGAAAGTGCTGATCAGATGGGCGGCTCCTTTGAAGGTCCATTACAGTCCTCCATGTCTGGAGTAGGAGACTGACTAGTGTTTTGTTCATACACTTACATGCGGCCATCCCGTGATCTATACAGGTCTTAATAATTGCTATTTAACCCTATCAGTGCTGCCGCCGGCTGCTGAACGTTCGGAGCACTACCTGGCTGGTGCTGCGAACGTTCAACGGCCGACGCGGCCCCGCCCACTCTCTAGAACGCCCGCACTGCGCCGAAATAACAGCCGCAGTAAACGGGTTAAAAATTAATATCCTGACGTACTGATAACCTGATGCCCATTGTGGAAAGGATATTTTTAATTTGATTGAATTGGATTATATGGCCCTAATTGGGGGATATTAAATGTTCAAGGTGGTATCTCATTCTGGCCAGATGATGTCCTCTAAGGATAATTTAGAGGTGCCAAGATCAAATGATGATGTCATGGTTATGGTAGTCTGGGACATCCTGAATATAAAGGTTCAGGCCAAATGCTGTCAAAATGTCCACCTTTCCTTGTCATATGAAGCACTTAGCATTTGCAGACAGCAGAGTTTGACATTTAAAAGCCTTTGGGTCTGATTTAGATCTCAGCAGTGTACTCTGTCACAATGGTGAAGGATATTCCATCTGCCGAAATATAAATCTCATTATATCCTATGGGATATATATTTTTCGCGGACAGGATATCTGTCACCGTTGTGATGGATTAACACATCTGCCAATATCTAAATCAGTCCCTTTGTAGCTGTGTTGGTTGTCAGAGCAGAATGGAGTCTCAGACCAGAAGACAGTGTGGAGAACGTGATGTCTCAGGACAACTATCAGGTTGGTTGGATGTTCATTGAGCAATTGTGTGTGTTAGCGGTGTCATTGAGAGATGTGCATAGGGTTTTTAACAAATGTTAACGCATCTCACAGGATGCAATTGTCCTTTCTCAGATGATTATAGACCGTAAGCACTTGGTGTTGCTCGAAGGGTGCCATCTGTGAGCTGTGTTTGTTTACATGAAATGTTTACTTGGATGCATGTGACTTGTGTATCTAGAGGGCATCTGTTGTTTATAGCAACACAAGCGTAGACTCACATTTCTGATTGTAAAGTATGTGTTTTGAATATTCTGTCTAATATCTGCTTTTGTATGTGTATGTCTAAGTGGCAATTCATGCTGATAAGTGTTCAGGTTTACTTCCAATACAAGAGGCCAAGCTAAGGTATCCAGATAGTGATGTCAACAAAATCAGACTAGCCTTTTAAAAGTTGGGACTTTGCTTACTGGCACAAATTTATAACAAATGATCAAGATAACACTCTGAAAAGCAATAATAGTTGTTGACATAAGTAGGATCTATTCACCACTTTAAAGGAACTGACTTCACCTGTTCCCAGACTAACAGGCCAATTCTGAGCAGGGTGTTCATCTTTCAAGCCTTTTTTCACCCTCCTGATGCTTCCAAAGTGAGACGGTCTAGTTGAGCGACTCAGGTCTTTAGCTAGACGGAAATGTGGCCATGTCATGGTGAGACAAGAAAGGGTTGAAGGACTAGTTACAAAATTAGCCATAAAGCGGTTTGGTCAAGGGTACCTAAAAAACCACGACTTTCAGAAAACACATCTCTTTGAAGAGGTGATGGCATCCTTTTCCAGTGTGTTGGTCAATCAGGTCCAAGCTTGTGAAAGGGTATTACTGACCCTTAAAAAGGAAACAGGTAACTTTTGGAGGCCCTACAAAACTGCCACTTAAACCTGTGGCAATAAACAACCCAGGTGACCCAAGTCATGCCTCCTTGTCACCAGCATCTAGAGAGTAACTTAAACTCTGAACTATCTCAAGATATTATGAGCTTTTTCATCAAGCAAGAGGGCCATCAGCAGCTCATAGATAACTAGAAAGGCAGACCTTTCAGAAAATGTATGTATTTCCTGACAGTTGCAAACTACAAGTGGCCACCCTCAACTGTGTGTTAGCTATTCTCCGCATGTTGTGGACAGTATAGGAAAGGAAGGGTCATCATTGTACAGTCTATCACATCTCTAGCTTTATGTCCTCAATGAGAGGACAGGGATCTAAAGCCACTCGCTGTGACAGCTCTCTATCGCCCGTAATGTTCCTACCTACAAATAGTGTTAACCCTCAGATTCCTAACACACCATAGAAGCTCATTCTCCACTCAGTAAGAGTGACTGATAGATCTTGTACAACAAACATGTAGATCGCTTAGCATAAAAGATGTCCCATGCTTCTAAATTGGTGCTTTTAATGGTCCTGATCTACATCCTCAGCTGTACCTCTCAGAAGGTTATTCAAAGAAACACATAGTGTGGAAACTGTACAATATTTTTCTTAGCATTAAAAAAGTAACACTGAAATGATCTTATATTGACCATTTACTACAGTGTATTTTGCACTGCATACTACTGACAAGGCCTGCAGCACTATGTGCACACTCGTTAAATTAAAAGTTCTCTCTTCCATATGTTGGAAATTGCCCATGTACATGGAGAAATACATTATCTGAGAACACCTTCCAGGTGATAAGAGGTCCATCATCATTAGCTTGGAGGTTTGTGAATGGGTTACCATCAGATGCACCATTTTGACCGAAGCAGACTAACATTAAAATGTTAAGCCGTCTTCCAGTTATAGCCATGGTTGTAGCCGGTGTTCGAAAAAGGGAAGAGACGGAGCCCTGATTTAGA
Source organism: Lissotriton helveticus (assembly GCF_964261635.1). Classification (NCBI taxonomy): domain Eukaryota; kingdom Metazoa; phylum Chordata; class Amphibia; order Caudata; family Salamandridae; genus Lissotriton; species Lissotriton helveticus. The sequence continues at coordinate 1,834,479,033 of NC_136068.1, read as the reverse complement.
GGCCGTATCTTTTTAAACTTCACTGTTAATAAAAATACCCAAAGAGTCACAACACAAACATGGAATGGCTGAGTACTCTGCCCAGCAGTATGCGTAGCCACAGTAATGGTTGACCACAGCTCCTAGAGGGGGCCTAGAGAATATCCAAAAGATTGTGCTTTTGCATCAGGGCTTGTTGGTTCACTTGTAACTAGAGGTACAGGAGGAACTGACAGCTCCAGGCTGCCCTCAGTGGATAGTCTCATGTTGTAAAACTGGGTGTCATGTTGTAAAACTGAGTGTCACTGTACCACCCTTTGATTCTAGGGAGTGGTAAAAATAACAGAGCCCTCAAAAATGAGCCTTGCTGTGCCTGTAATGCCTTTCTTCTCAACAGTAAATAAAGTCTAAGTCCTGCACCAGCAGGAGAATTTGGTTGGAGAATTAACATTTTCCTGTTTGAAACTTAAGATGAGTCAGTGAGTGGAAAAGTAAACGAGAGCAAGTCAAATAACTAACAGAGTGTGCCCTGACAAGGAGAGTGATCTGGGGCTAAGACATTCTTCAGGAAAACCTGGGTTACTAGGCAGACCAAATACTATGTATGAATGTAAACACTTTTGGATAATTTGTTCCACTGGGCATGACACAGAATCCTTGATAGTTCCCTAGTTCCTCTTTATTTCATATATTGAAAGAAAATGACAAAATGTTTACCTAAATCAATAAGAAACTTCTTGGAAACTCTAGATTAAAAAAGGCCCTTGTATGAGAAAAGTAGCAGCAAGGAAAGAAAAAAGCTCTTTTTCAAGCAAATCTAAACCTGAAGCTGGAGCCCCCATGGCCACTGGTGTGAGTGGAGAAAAACAGCTGAGATACGACATGTTGAGTTGGAACATCCTACAGTGTGAAGATAAGCCAGAGGACAGCGATGTTTCAGCATGCCAAAGAGAAATTTCACTCGGTATACAAGTATTATAAAGAAGCAAAAGCGAAAACAGTGGACCAATAGTAATGCGAGACACGTTACAGCGAAGGGTGAGACTCAATGTCCAGGGGCGACATTTAAAGACTGCAGAAGACACAGTGTGTGTGGTGATGACTCTTGTTGCAGGCTTTTAAACTTTTAGTTGCATAATTATTTCATATTAGAGTAATATACTAAAAGCTTGCATGTTAATGAAAGATATCAAACACCAACCTACACATAGTCCATGTCTACATTTGAAATGCCCCATATTATTGAGTAAACTTACCATTTCCTTTTGTGTTGCAATGACGGCTAGGGAGGCGTCATGGGAGTCGCAGAAGCGTTGGCTGTCGGTCCAGTTCCCTTCTTTTTCAGAAAAGAAGTAGCAGGTGCCCAAGTAAAATATCCACCCATCCGCACATGGAGCCAGAATTTGTTGCTTCGTCTCTTTTTCATAATCGCAGGGTTTGGATTGTAGAACTGCAATAACAAAGAAAAGTGTGAGAATCTAAGAATAGAGGACAACAGCAGGACCAGAAGTCAAAGGAGACCTCTTCTTCAAAGGACGGCTCTTCCGGCACCAGCTTGGGTATGAATAAGTTACACATCATGTGTATGTATCAACTATTTCATGGCATGTTGTCCAAGTAGCCTCCCTTTTCACATTGATTCCCAAAGCTGCATGGAGACTGGCAGGCATGCACCTGAATTTGCCTCGCCATTTTGGGGACCTTGGACAGATTGCCCTGGATCCATTAACATTTGACGACTTCGTACAGAAGGCGGTGGTAGGAACCGGTATCTCCGAACCCAAGGATGGCTTTAGGTTACCAAATATGATCTTCACCATGCTATGTCATTAGGCGTTTCTGTCTTGCACTAGCATATTGAGACCCTAATCACCCTCCCCACACACACAACTTCTCTCCCTATTAAACTAGTTACTTAAACCCACCTCCAAGTTGATACTTATGTGTGTAGTAAACACACATACCTTTAGTCTAATAGGGCAGCAACCATGCTTACAAGGACACTCCAGTAAGATAAGGCAAGTTAACTGAACTTTAATGTAAAAGGAAATGTTGTGCCTATTTTGTGGCAATATCACTGCAGAGGCCTGAGTCTCATCTTGTTTATTTTAGGATTACACTGGTCACTAAATGCCCGAATTGCCCATAAACAAGCCACGTCATACAATTGGCAGCAGCTTTGTTCATCTTTCTTTTCCCATTGCAGAAACACAATTTTGCTATTTGGGTGCCAGTGTATTAGCTTTAGGAGCACACATGTCCAGATTTGGTGTAAATTTTCAAGAACGTATTCAAATTACCTTCTTTTAATTACATTCGGCCAGCATATGAACTTTGAATACAAAAAATATGAAAAGCACAGAAAGCAGTCATGTGCCACAGAAGCATCAATCGTAATACAATATACTAAGCAACTACGTAAGAAGACTGACACCGCGTAAACTGGAGGAAATAACCTTTGAATGAGCATCCCACATAGCCATTGGCTACGTATCTTGCATATGGGGTTTGGTCGTGAGGGCCCTTCATCCATAAGTCGTCTTTTAATGTGAGTATTCAGCACACCCAAAGTTCAATGGAAGCATACAAGGATAGCAGGTGAACTGGATATCCCTGAGTGACTAACCGCCAACTAACAGATGAATAGGATGTCATGTAAGACGGCTTACATTTAATTCAGGAAGTTTAAAAGAAAGGTGTTAGACCTGGTACCATTGGCGTGAGTCTCCCTTCCATTTTTCTCTATTGTCTCCCCCGTTTTTTATATGTTTTGCTGGTTTTAGATAGTTTGGGCACTGTGCCACTGCTATCCAGGGCCACAGTGCAAGTGCTCCCTATGTTAAATTAATTAAATGGATTAGTGACTCCATGTTTGGCTCATTTGATTTACTGGTCAGACCCTAGTACAGTGCTCCATGTGTGCTCAGGGCCTGTAGATCAAATGTTGCTAGTGGGCTTGCAGCACTGATTGTGCCACCCACAGAAGCAGCTTGTATAGTGTGTCTCAGGCCTGCCATTGCAGATCCTGTGTGCAGTCTGGGACTGCCATGTCGACTTGGCAAGTGCACACACTTGCCAGTCCCTAAAAGTTCCCTTTTCTACATATCAGACACCCCTAAGGTAGGCCCTAGGGCAGGGTGCATTGTAAGTGAAAGGTAGGTCATGCCCTGATGTGTGTCGCATAGTGAATTACAGCCTATTTCGTTTTTCACTATTGCAAGGCTACTTGTCCCCATAGGCCAGAATTGACAGTTTGATTATAACATCTTATAATCCTAACTGACCCAGGGAACATGGTAGGAAAACAAATTTAGTATGCCTGAACTCAGAATCATAAAATTAATCTTTTAGGGCAGTTGGTTTTAACATTCAGTGTTTGAAAATATCACGTTTAGAAAGTAGGTATTTTCTTGCCTAACCATCCAAGCCTGCCTCTGCTAGGTTGTGTATTCCATGTCTGGCTTGTGAGTGCCAGGGGCTGACGTGGCTCCAGCCCCTGGCAGGGTGAGTCAGGGTGAGTCAGCCTAAGGCTGAATAGACCTATCTGCATTGGAAGTGGTGGGAGTAGTAGCACCTGGACCTGAATAGGGTGGTGCCTGCCTTCCACAATGCTGGCTCCACCTCCTGTGGTGCGTTTGATGACTCTGGCCCACACTGACAAAGGAGGAAGTTGTGCACTGGCAGAATGCACCCAGAACTGGTTTGGGCTAGGTACAGGACCCTCTGCCTTCAGAGGACATAGAATTTACTGGTATAAATACTGGTGCCCAGACCCCAGGACTTTAGATCACTTCTACGTAAACAAGACAAACCTTTGCCATGGAGAAGAACCAAGGAAGCTGCAGGAGTTTGAACTGCCCCTCTGCCAGTGTGCTGTTTGCTGGGTTGGCTTGCAGTGGTTTCTTTATTGCCAAGGAAATGAGAAGGAACTTTTAAGGAACTTTCATCATCTTGCAGACTCTTTCTCTAGGGCTTGAATCTGAGCTTGCCTCCTGCCTGAAGTCTCAGGGATACAAGACTTTGCCCCTTCTGTTTGCCTGCATCTGGAACTTGCTGTCTAGTTGATAAAGAAGGAACTTGCAACACCGAAGCCGGTGAGCGACGCCGTACTCTGCATCGAAGATGTGAGCGCTGCTCCGATTTACAACGTAGACCCGACGCCGGCCGCCGTGCCACATCGACGCCAGCGTGCGACATAGACGCCTCCCCTGTTTTGTCTAAGCATCGAGGACCCGACGCATCGCCTCCCCCCAAGCAAGGAACCAACACCGCACTGCGCCAACGACATCGCATCCCCCTGACGCCGTGAGCTGTGTTTGTTTTTGCTTTTCAAAGGTACTGTTCCTTGTTGGTCTGTCTTGACTCCGGGACTGAAACTGCCCACCTCGCGGTCGGCGCCGTATTTTGAGATTTCTTTGACCTTGACGTCGTGTTAACTCCTGTTGGGATTATCTGTTGCTAAAGACTGCTTTTAACTGAATAACCAATTTTTGAGCTATTTCTACTATCTTGAAGTATAATTTTTGATTACAGTTTTGAGAATTTTTGTTGTACTGGTCTTGTGTTAAGTCTATATAAAGAATACTTATTTTTATAAAACCTGTGTGGTGTCTATCTGTAGTGTTTTCACTGTATTACTGTATGTGTACACACATGCATTACACACTGCCTCTGAGATAAGCCTATCTGCTCATGCCAAAATACCAAGGGGGTGAGCCGGGGTTATCCAGGAGTGTAATCCCCTTTCCCTGACTAGAGGCAAGGGTCCCTATTTGGTCAAAGGTACCTACCTCTGCCAACTGGAGACCCCCAGTTCTAACAAAAGGACATTCTTGAGGGAAACTTAAAGAGATATAAAGAAATATACATTAGGCCCTCTTAGAACTCATATCTACCAAGGTGTTTAATCCCACCAGACAATCCTACCTTGTCCAAAAGTTCAATTGCAACAAGAAGATATCGGTTTCACAATTGGTGAGGGGGAAAAGGGGTGTCACTTCAATAGGTAATCAAACAAAAAATATATAGAAAATTACAAATTGGTTTTATTACACAATGGATCACATCAAATCATAAATAGTTACTTAATGAACAGCATAACATACTATATGGCAATCCTAACTATTGTGAATTTGAGAAGAATCGACTATGGAACAATAATCATGATTGTGATATCAACTGATCATGAATCTGGAACAGATGTATCCTTATAGTTGTCTTTTGACTGTGGAGACAGAACACAGCCTTGACTACACAAACTGTTTTCGATTTTGAATAGTTGTGTTTGTATATATAGAACGAGTTTCAGTTAATTATGTGACTGTTTTTGTTTTTATATGATCTATTGTGTAATAAAATTGTATTGGAATTGTAGATATAGATTTTGTTTGGATACTTATTGAGGTGACTCCTCAGGAAAAGCAAGGATGCCTGCATCACATTCAAAGCCATCCACAGTCAAAATCCAGACGACTTATCATCTTCTTTAACTGCTAAAATAATATCAGGAATAGAAAGGTTTTAGGCTTTAATTTAAAGTCCAGAATGCACCTTGTTGCAACCTAAACCTTCTCAGGACCAACGTCCTGCCTTTTCAACTCTGTACCCAAAGATATCTGTCCAATATATGGACTTTCTACACATCTGCAAATATTAAAAATTTCGCCTATTCGAGCTCTAACTTGCAATATAAATATCTTGTATAAATTTAATCTTCTGCGTTCTCCACCCACCTACTGTATCCTCTTGCTTCCACATTTCATTCTGGATGAACATTTTTCCTGCATTATTCACCATGGGTCTATTCCCAAGCCCTCATTTTCTTCATCTCTTTATGGTGAACACTCACCCTGCCTATTTCCTAACCCACCACCCAATATTCTTTCATTTCTTTGTTGGCCAATGCTAAATACTCTCCTGTCTTATGCTTCTATCTTCTCTTACGCCCTCCCATCTATTCCCCTGACATCTCAAAGTTTTTTCTTCTGAAGGGCTTTGAGGAGAACTTTGGGGCAAACTGTTAATGACACATTCAGTACTGCGTCACAAACCTACTATTTTACAGTGCCGAAGAAACTACCGCCCACGCAAATACCATGCTTAAGAAAAGAATACAAAGCTAACTAGGACCTGGTACGAGGGGACCACAACACATAAAAGGAAAGCAAAGTCCAATTCTTTTACTTAAGACTCAGCAGCTAATTAGCTCTTGGATGAAACAAATTAGTATTACTTGTACGAAATAACAGTTTTTTTTTTTTTTTTATGGGCTCGTAAACTTTCCTGACATTTATCGGTGGGAATAACAGAATCATCTTAGATGATCAATGTTTCACCTTGAGGCACAATATTGTGCTCACTCCTAGCTAGAATCTTTGTATCCCAACCATCCAAAGTGACTAAGCAAGCAGATTGTGCTCTGCATTTCATCTAAAAGGTCAATAAAGGTTTGTGTTGTAAGTTGTGGTCCATAGAAAGTACTCGAGAAGTTATTACTTTCCCTACCCATTCTGGTGTTACATGTTATTGCATCTCACTTATTCCACCAGCTGCACCTCTGTGGACAAGCAGAATTGGAGGGCAAAGGACTAAATGATCAGGCCAAATGAACACTGAAGCTAGCATCCTTTCCAGGAGGAGATCCATAAACTCAGTAACATCTGGCCACCGGTAATGGCCATTTGCAGTTTTTCTTTTCTAAGCTGGAAGATGGATGCCAAGGCTGGCCAATATTAGTTTGAAGAAGTTATACCTCTGTAGTATGTTCCACTACACATCAAACACATGTCAGGCTATAGACTGTAAACGAGCTTTAATAAGAAAGGTACAATGGGCTAAAGTGATACTGGAATTTCTCGTGCAGAAGTTGAGTAGTGTAAATGTAGTGGAATGTTGTAGTTGTGTACTGTGCAATGCCAAAATGTAAGATAATAAGACAGAGTGAAAAAAAAATCTGTGATCATTGTTGGCTTCTGGGGAGGCGGTGGTGGGCATGTTGAGGGAGAGGTTTAGCTTTAGGGGCAGCTTCTCGCGTGGGATGAACAACATCTACAGGATCATAGAGTACCAAGGTTGTCTGGACTAGGGTGGCATTACTATAATGAAATTCATGGATGCCAGCCTCATTTTCCTGACCTTGAAAGGAATGAGTGCGAGAAGAGCAAAAGTGTAAGCAAATATCCCAGATCAATAAATCCATAGTGCACTACACTTGGACTCTAGGTGGGGGAATTTGGAGGCAAAGTCGGTGCATTTTGCATTTGCTGTATTGGCGAATATATCGATTGTCAGGTTGCCCTACTGGCAGAAGTACCTGTGAAGGACCTGTGCGTACAGTCTCAATCATGGACGTGCTGATGTGTGCTGCATAGCAGCTCCACAGAATCGCTACCCACCCCTGGTAAATGCTCCAATTATGTAAAAAAGTTGGATTGATTCATTGAACAATGCCAGATCTTTTGTGCCTATGCAAACAGGTAGAGGGTAATGGCTGCCCCATGCTTTTGGGTGTAGTACATGGGCATCATTTTATCTGTCTTTATGAGAAGTGTTTTCTCCCACATGAGTTAAGGAAAACTGTGAGAACTGACTGATGGCCAAAAGTTCTAGGTTGCTCATGTGACGGCCCTGGTATTGTGCAGCCTAGGTGTCCTGAATGGTCATGTTGAAGATGATCTCACGCCTGTGAGTGAAGTGTCAGGCATAATGGTCCTGAGCGGAAGAGGGTTGAGGAAAGGCCTGACGAATGACAAGTCGTTGCTATTTCCACTATAGGGGAATACCAACACTAGATGATCCACTGACCTTTTACCTGTGACAATTGCATCTATAAGCACTCCGGAAGCAGATACATACGCAGTGTGGTACCATCACAAGGCACGAAGCTATCATCCCTAGTAGTTTCAATAACAACACATCATGAGACTAAGAGAGGCAGCAACTTAAGGCCTGCGTGGTGACAGCATTTAGAATGGAGCCAAAGAAGAGTTGGCTTTGTTGGGGTTGGAGATGGGATTTTTTGAACTGATAGTACACGCTGGCTTGTGCAATAGTGTCACCACTGAATGAGTATGTGCTAGGCACTGTATTTGCCGCTCTTCTTGATCGAGTCATCTTGGTACTGAACAATGTTAATGGCATTATGCGCAGATGCAAGGCCACAGTCGCACCCTTGGAGCCATAGTGATCCTGAAGGGAGGAATCTTGAACTAGTGGTTTTATCCTCTTACTACAAAGATTATCGTTGGTGAGCTGAATGGAGATGTGGAAGTAGACGTCTTTTATGTCTAACGCCGTCATGAAGCCTCTTTATTGGAGCAGCAGGATATCCTTCAGAATGCCCTTGTGGAAGTGCACCAGGATGCAGTGATTCAGATGTCTGAGCTCTAGGACTAGCCTAAGAGGCCTGTCGTTCTTAGGGATTAGAAAGTAGAGGGGGGTACACATCTTGTCCTCAATAGCTTGAGGGCATCTTTTCGATGGCACCTCTTCCTTCAGTAGCCGTAGATGGTCACATCAACTGAGAACATGACGGCGAACTGGAATGTTCTGGGGGAGTGGTGTGGAAGTCAGAAGCTCTGCCTTACTATCATACAGGTGCGCAACACCCATTGGGCTCACCGGGCTTCATCCACCTCCCGCCCCCCGTTGTGTGTGTCAGCCCGGGCTAAGACACCTTCACGGGCTGGCGACCCTCTAATTGCAGCTTCACCTGAGTACTTCAGATGTCTTTAAAATACCATTTACTTGTTAATGAGGCTTTTGTTGTGTGTTCACCCCTTCTTAGAGCCACTCTGCCTATGGCTGGAAGAATGAGCCCCCTCAAAAATCTTTTTGGGCTCCCCGAAATTTGGCTCTAGTTGCCCGCCTGCTATCAAAAGCACTCACTGATCAAGGAGTCCTGAGAGGCTTGCCACTGGATAGACAGTGGTGGGTGTTGCTCCACTTATGGGCTGTTGCATCCAAAAGGTGAATCTTGGAGTAGAGGCATGTAGGCCTCCCTTTATGATGTCAGCATCCTTTTTATCAGTGGTATCTAAGCTTCAGCTATCCTTGTCAGGCATGTCACTAAAGACTGCTGTGAAGGCACATTTACATGCAACATGCTCCATAAGCAAATTGTGTGGAACTTGGCCTCAGATAGAAAGTGGGTCAGACAGGAGAGTTTAAACATTTTCTCCATACTAGGGGTGATGGCTTTAACTTCTACTGGTTCTTCGAAGTTGTCAGCGGGGTTCGTTTGCCCTCTAACATGCAAAGATACTCGATGAACCTCTAGGTTTTTTATAGTATCTCTACAAATAAATCATCTATCTTGCATGACATGCATTTCCAAGTTACGGTTTTGGGTGGCCCACTAAATCACAATGTAGGTGGAGGCTGGGTAGGCGTCAACAAAGGTTCCCAGGTTGAGTGTAACCCAGTGGCAAGACCTGAAGGTCAATGCCTCTTAGGTGAGACTTCGGGCTTTGAGCCCGACTTCCTAAGAAGCGATGCTCTGCTGCAGTCAGAAATAGAGCCCAAGATGTGAACTTGGTTTTCAGTCCTGGTGGTTTCAGTGTTAGAGGCTAGAGCTTCTACTGTTCCTCCTCAGAGACAGGTGAGGAAACTACCTCTTTACTTGCCGGGCCGTTTGCAGGCAGAATCCGAGAGAGGCCTGTTTCTTCACCCTCAATGTCGAGGAGATACTTTTGTCCGAAGACATTGGGATTTTTGGAGACTCTTGATGTTGCACCATTTTGAAGGTGTTCCTCAGTGCTTCGTGCATAAAAGAAAGAGTGTGGGTGCTTGAGGCTTTGCTCAGAAGCCTGCGTTGAAGCGATTAAGTGTCAGTACCCAAAAATAAGTGCGGTGGGCCCCAACGGCAACCACTGACTCAAATAAAACACTGGTCTGCTTACAACGTATTGAGAGTCTGAATTCACCACAGGCATCGTCGTGATTAGAGGACAAGCAGAGGTTGCATACACCGTGCTGGTCTGTCCACAGAGACTTGTCATTGCAACTACGACAGAACTGGAAGGATATCCATTCCATAACACCCTGCCCAAACACAGTCATTCACTGAATTAACACATGAATTTAACAGAAGCTGTCAGTGCTTGTCAGTTGTGAAGGCTACGGCTGTTGGCTGTGAGGTGTAGAGGTGCTTTAGGTTGCTGTACACTGAAGAATGCTTGGGTGATTTAGGAAGGTCCTGCACGTCGGTTGTTCATTGTTGTTTTCCAAGTTACTGGGTTGAGAATGGAAGAGCTGATCCAGAAAAGTTGGAGAAGGCGTTGGCCTCAGAGCTGGAACGTCCAACCCAAATGGCAGAAGAAAAGAATCTGGGGTGGAGCCAATGTTCTAGTGCATTGTGGACCAAGAGAGGAGTCAGAACAGGTCTTGTGACTCGATACTTCTTAGAAGAGGAAAAAAATAGAAAAAATCCACAACAGCACTAGATGGCAGGAACATGCAGAGAATATGTATGTAATAGACGTTGATCTACCAAGTGTGATATTTGTGATTTGGTGTAAATCTGTTCAATAGTTGTTGGGTTCAAAATTGATAGACATCTAGCAATACATACTTATGCGGTAGTATTAAGGGAGTACAAAAAGCTGCAAACTGGTAATTTCGTTGGCGTTGCAGTAGTACTGAGGGAGTACCAACGTACTGCAAGCTCAAAACTAATGATCTGATTAGCTGGCCTTCCCTTGAAGAGAAATGTTGCAGCTGCCATTTTAGGATTCATGCACTCGGTTCCCGTTTCATAGAAAACAAAAAGAAACAACCATTGTCAATGCCAATAGCTTTGGCTTATGAATGAAAGTGCTCCTTGTGCCACAGATGGGTGTACGCACTCAGTAAGACATTATACACAAACTCTGTCACTCATGCGTCCATTCATCAATCCATCCTTAAATGTCTCTTGATTTTAACATATACTTTTCATCATCAATATGTGAATTCTAATGTATTTACCAGAAATTTTCATAAGAAACAGATCAGATCCATGTGGACAGAAATATATTTTCCTAGTGAACCAATCAGGCCTATAGCTGTTTTCAATGTTTTATCTGCATAATTTATCAAGATCTCCAGTGCTGAGCATAAGCTTCCCATCAAGGCAACCATCAGGCATACAGTCATAAATATGCATAGTATAAAATATTACAGTTAGCAAAGCAAAGGAAAATGCTACTTACCAGTATGCATCTGTTCTTGGCGTGTAGAGCTTCAGAGATACACCTAGTATTGGGCCCGGATGTTTGCAGTTTGTTTTGTTGTCGAAAAGTCTTTTGGAGTCACGGGATAGGTGACTCCTCCTTAGGATGATACTGCGCATGGGCATCGGCTGCATCCCCAGATGGTTTTTCGCCATTAGGGAAGTGATGGAGCTGTACAAGAAGTAGTGATGTCCATGTGATTTGTATCTAATTAAGATAATAGTGGAACAGATAAAGGTAGCTGGGGAGGCGGGTGGGCGTGTGTAACTCTGCAGCTCTACATGCCAAGAACGGATGCATACTGGTAAGTAGCATTTTCCGTCTGAGGCATATGAGCTGCAGATTACACACTATGTACAGATTGTATTGCAGTACCCACACCTAGCGGCGACCACCCGTATCTGTTGCAGTTGTTTGAAACAGTGTTTTTAATACAGCCTGGCCCACAGTGGCTTATTGTTTAATTTGCACATCTACACAATAATGCTTTGTGAATGTGTGCTGTGTAAGCCATGTAGCTGCTCTACATATGTCATCTAAGGGGATGTTCCCTAAGAATGCCATTGAAGCCCCTATCTTTCTTGTTGAGTGGGCTTTTGGAGGAATTGTTAACGTGCGTTTTGCTTTTTGGTAACAAATTTGTATGCATTTAACTATCCATCTGGCGATCCCTGATTTTGATATAGGGTTGCCTTTATGTGGCGGCGAAAAAGACACACAAAGTTGTTTTGTTTTACGAAACGATTGTGTTCTTTCGATATAGTACATCAGAGCTCTTTTAATGTCTAAGGTGTGTAGAGCCCTTTCTGCGACTGTTTGAGGCTGCGAGAAGAATACTGGCAGCTCAACGGATTGATTTAGATGGAATGGTGAAATGACTTTAGGCAGGAATTTTGGATTAGTACGAAGAACCACTTTGTTATGATGCATTTGCAAAAAGGGTTCTTGAATGGTAAATGCTTGTAGTTAACTAACCCTTCGAAGAGAAGTCATTGCTACCAGGAAAGCTACGTCCAAGTTAGGAATTGCAATTCACATTTATGTAATGGTTCAAAGGGAAGGCCCATCAACCTTGTAAGAACAATGTTCAGGTTCCACACTGGTGCTGGTGGCGTTCTGGGAGGAATTATTCTTTTGAGGCCTTCCATGAAAGCTTTAATAGCTGGTACTCTAAAAAGAGACAGATGTTGTCTGTTTTGTAAGTATGCTGCAATGGCAGCAAGGTGCAGTCTGATAGACGTATAGGCTAAGCTACACTTTTGAAGGTGTAATAGATATCCTATGATGTGTTGGATAGACACGTCTAAGGGATCTATTTGGTTGTTTTGGCAGTATATGACAAACCGTTTCCACTTAGCAGCATAACATGCTCTGGTAGTGGGACGTCTACCTTCTTTAATGATGTTCATGCATTCTGGAGGAAGGTTGAGGTAACCAAACTCTATGACCTCAGGAGCCAAATCACTAGGTTGAGCTGAGCTGGGTCCGGCTGTCTGATCTCTCCATGGTTCTGTGTGGAGATAGATTTAGTTTTTGATGTGGCACCACAGACATTTGCAGCAGCGTGGTGTACCACGGTTATCTGGCCCAAGTTGGAGCGACTAGAATGAGTGTCAGGGAATGTTGTTGTAGTTTGCGCACCATTAACGGAAGTAGTGGGAGAGGAGGAAAAGCGTACGCATATAGTCTTGACTAGTTCATCCATATCGCATTGCCCTTGGACAGTGGGTGTGGGTATCTGGCGGCAAAGGTTTGGCATTTTGCGTTTTCGTGGGTGGCAAAGAGGTCTATCTGAGGTTGTCCCCACATTTGGAAGAACGGATGAAGAACTTGCGGACAAAGTTTCCACTCGTGGATCTGCTGTGTTTGTTGACTTAGCAGATCTGCAATAGTGTTTTGTACTCCTGGGACGTGTTGGGCTAAGAGGAAGATCTTTAGCGGTATAGCCCATCTCCATATCTGCTGTGCTAACGGAGAGAGCTGCAGAGAGTGTCCCCCCTTGTTTGTTTATGTAGTACATAGCTGTCATATTGTCTGTGCGGACTAAGACAGCTTTGCCTGACACTTGAGTTTGAAATGCTTTTAGAGCTAGAAACACGGCTAGCAACTCCAAATGATTGATATGGAGTCACTTTTGTTGCGGTGTCCACCTGCCCTGCATGGTGTGATGCAGTAGATGGGCTTCCCAGCTGGAGAGCGATGCGTGCGCTGTCATGACTACTTGGGGAACTGGCTCTAGAAACGGTCGTCCCTTGGAAAGGTTTTTGGAGTTCCACCATTGCAGAGAACGATGAGTCCGACCGTCTACCAACACTAGGTCTGTTAAGTGACCTTGAGCCTGGTTCCATTGTCGTACTAAGCACTCCTGCAGTGGATGCATTTGCAATCTTGCGTGAGGTACTACAGATATGCAAGATGCCATCATTCCTATGAGTTGCATGAACACTCGAGCTGGTAGCGAGTGTTGTGGTTTGAATTTTATTAGGAGATTTTGTACACTTGTTATCCTGGCTGGAGAGGGATAAGCTAGTGTTAATTGGGTGTTTATTGTAGCGCCGAGATATTGTTGTATGTGCGAGGGGTGCAGATGCGATTTAACGTGATTTACCGTGAATCCCAAGTTGTGAAGCAGTTGAATGGTAACTTGAGTGTTTTGCACACACTGTCTGTATGAGCTGGCTTTTATGAGCCAGTCGTCCAGATATGGAAAGACGTGAATGTGCTGCCTTCTTAGGTGTGCTGATACTACTGCTAGGCATTTGGTAAACACCCTTGGCGCTGTTGTGACCCCGAATGGGAGCACTTTGAACTGGTAGTGTGGTCTGTCTAGCACAAATCTGAGATATTTTCTGTATGCTGCGTGGATGGGAATATGAAAGTAGGCGTCCTTGAGATCTAGAGTGACAAGGAAGTCGTTTAATACCAGTAATGGGAGGACCTGTTGTAGTGTGACCATATGAAAATGATCCGACTGTATGCAAAGGTCTAGAGGTCTGAGGTCTAGGATGGGGCTTAGAGATCGGTCCTTCTTTGGTATTAGGAAATATAGGGAATGTACTCATTTGTTTTTCTGATGCTCTGGCACTATTTCTATTGCATTTTTCTGCAGGAGAGATATTACCTCCTGTCTGAGCAATGTTAAATGTTCTGGTGACATTGGACGCTGCTTGGGTGGTATGTTTGGGGGGGGGTAGATGTTAGTTCCAGACAATAACCTGATTGAATTATTTGGAGCACCCACCTGTCTGATGTGATGTTTTCCCAGGCTGGCAGGTACTGTTGAAGTCTTCCCCCGACAGGAGTGGAATGAGACGGGGGAAGGGGAAGGGAGTCATTGGGCAGGGGTAGAGGCAGAGCGTGAGTTGTTATTTTTGCCTCTGCCTTTGTTATTGTTACACCTGTACCCACCCCTTTAGTAGCCTTTACTGTAGGTAGACTGTGTAGGGGCTTTGTACGAGGTAGTAGCGGTGTCTGAAGTGTATCCCCAGGTGGCACCTCGATAGTTTGAGCGACAAAATGAACGTCTGAGAGCCTGCGACTGCAGGGCTCCAATAGATTTGGCGGTGTCTGTATCTTTCTTCATTTTCTCTAATGATACATCTACCTCGGGTCCAAATAGGTGTTGTTCGCCAAAAGGTTGGTTAAGAATGGCGCTTTGTACCTTGGGTTTGAACCCTAATATGCGCAGCCAGGCGTGTCTGCTTAGCAAGACGCTGGTGTTAACTGCCCTAGAGGCTGTGTCTGCTGCATCAAGGGCACACCTAATAGAGGTGTTTGGGATGTTTTCCCCTCCTGGATGAGCTCGTTTGCTCTATCCTTGTATTTGTCAGGGAGATGCCTCATTAGTGACTCTAGCTCATCGTAATGTGCCCTGTCATATCTGGCTAGCAGTGCCTGTGTATTGGCGATACGCCACATGCTTGCTGCTTGAGACACTGTTATTTTGCTTGATGCATCAAGTAGCTTAGACTCTTTATCTAGTGGTGCAGCCTCACCGGATGTTTGTGAGTTTGCTCTCTTGCGTGCGTTGGAAACTACAAGTGAGTCTAGTGGTACTGGTCCTTTAATATATGCTGGGTCTGATGGGGCAGCTTTATATTTTTTCTCTATCCTAGGGTTAATGACCCGAGTTCTGACTGGGTCTTTGAAGACTTCTGGAGCATGCTTGAACTCCTTTGAGCATGGGCAAGATGGATGAAGACCTTTGTTCATGATCGAATGTATCCATCAGGAAGTCTTCCTCAACAGGGTCTGTATAAATATCTACCCCATGATAATGTGCAGCCCTGTGAATTAATTCATTAAACCCTATAGTGTCTTCTGGTGGGGAAGGTCTTGAGGGGTAAATGTCATCCTGAGGAACATTTGGGACATCTGGGGTGGTATAATCATCCCATGGGTCTGAGGATCCTGTGGGCGTGTTGGATCCGGTGTGTTACCCCCCATATCGTCAGAGCTATCATCCCTGTGTGGTGTGATAGGGGATGCTGGAGAATGGTGTGGTGGTGGTGATGGTAAAGGCGAGAGAGAAGGGGAAGGCGGTCTTAAGGGAGAGGTAGCCACGTCCTTCTTCTTTGAATGCGGAGCTGGAGCTGGTGTGTCCAGTGGTCGCTTTTGTGGAGCCAAAACTAGGTGTCCAGTGACTGGGTCCTTAGCCAGAGTCTTTTGAGCAGGGTCTGGGTAGGATAAATCCACTGCAGGGGGTTGATCTTTTGGTGCAGAGGACGTCTTGTGCACAGAGATGGCCTGTTTTGGTTTTTTGGCAATGTCTTTCACTGGGGAGGCAGCCGTCTTTTTTGGCTCCGAAGCTTTTTTCAGTTCCGGTACGGTTTTTGGATCCGATGACCTTTTCGGATCCGATGATTTTTTCGGTTCCGGTGGTGTCTTGGAATCCGAAGCGGGCTTGCTTGGTTCCGGCCTGGGTTTTGGTGCCGAAGGAGCAGTGGTGTGCTTTGGCGCCGATGTCTTGCATGCCGGGGCCATTGTCTTTTTCGGTGCCGGTGTGTGTGCGCCGGCACCGTGTGAAGGTCGACTGGAGCTCGAGTCGCCTGAAGGCTTGGTTAGCTTCTTAGCCGGGCCTTAAGGTGGGGCAGTAGAAGCAGTTTGCCGGTGTGCATCCGAGCTGGAGGGCGAGGGTGTGACCTGGGCCTTCTTTGTCGAGGAGGGGTCGGGGTCGACGGTCTCACTTACGACCCGCTGCACTGGAGTGATGTCCTCGACGTCAGAATCTTCTGCCTCGCAGCTGCTGTCGATGTCGTGCTGTTCAGGGACGTTGACAGCAGCGGTGCGTCCATTGGGGCGTAGGGGCGTAGCCCCACTAAGCCCTGGACGCACCGTGGCACTGCAGCTGAGTTACACCAGGAATTCTGTAGTTCTTCAACAGTGCAGCGCGGGACTCGGGAGTGAAACGGATCGTGATTATTATTCATGTCAGCTCGGAGTGCGCAGGGGGTGGGGTGGGGGCGGGGCTGCTGGTCTGCTGCAGCTGCTTGATTGACAGTCTGCAGCAGGCCAGCACTGTGCGCATGAGACTGCCGGGCTGAGACTTGCCCGCGCATGCGCCGATGCCAGCAAAACACTTTCGGCATGGAGAAGGGGCCAGGGGTGCGGCTTCAGCTGGCCGGGTTTGAAAGGCTGCCCAGGGCGAGTACACAGTGTGCCCCCCTAGCCAATCCTGGTGCTGCATGCAGCGCCAGGATTGGCTGGTCCACCGCGCAACATCCATTATTGGATGCCGCGCGTGGGTGGGCGGGGGCAGAGTGGCGCGACCCCGGGCAGAAGCCAGGAGGAGAAGCAAGCAGAAGCAGTCAGCAGACCCCTACGAGAGACACCCAGGCCCGGTGTGTGACCCCCCACCTGCCCCCCCCCAGCCTCCCAGTGCCAGTCATCCCTGGAGGGGCTACGAGAGGAGCAGCAGGAGCCGCTGGCAGAAGTTGTGGAAACTTACGATGCCAAAGAAAGACGGTGAGTGCCCTCGGCCTGACGGCCTCTGTGATGCTTTACAACGCTCGTTAGGGTAACTCAATGCCACATCCGCACAGAGAGCAAAGATCACACTGTGCCGGCCCTAGCTGGAGGGGTGGGGTGCAAGCAGCCGGCTGCACAATGCACGCCACTCTGCTGCCTAGTAAACTCCTACTGCCTGGCCGTTTCTGCATTTCTCAATCCCGCCAAAACCTGCCAAACAAATTGGTGACTATTGACTAAGCAGGCAACCGTTCACTTTGCACTGTGTCACGGAGATCTGACAAGGGCTTAGTCAGGGTGATAAATGTCATTTTGGCTACTTCAGCAACACTTGGCTTCCTGTACTGAGCGGTGAGCTCGCCTCCCCCGGGGAGATTCTGCACTAGGATTACAGAGTTTACATAAAGCGCCAGAAGAAAAGCCGAGCAAAGTCACCTGGGAGAAACTAGGTAAATGACAGTGACGTCAATCAGGTCCTCAGGCCGCTTCTGTGAGGGAGGGGTACTGCCGGGGGGGGGGGGGGGGGGGGAGAGTTTGTTCATCATGACTGGCATTGATATGTGTCGCAATATGGCGGTGCCTCCTCGCCGCGCTAGAGAGCCTGGCAACCACATGCACGTGGTATGTACCTACTCTTCGCCGAGACACTCCTGCGTTTATTCGAGTCAGGATATAGCGCTGAGAAGATGATGCCAGCGGTGCTTGGCTTTCAACCCGGCTCAGAGCCGTTTTTCTACACCACAGATACGATACCATCTACTCAAATGAAGCCCTTTCCTTCCCTTTTTATGTCGGTATCAGAGAGATGAAACACACACAATAGACATGCACTAAAGCTGTGTGTGACACAAATGTGAGCCGAGTAAAGGCAGTCTCTTGGGAGGGTCTACTGAGCCTGAAATAATATGGTCTCCGGCTGACAGCCAATGTCGGGCTCAAGGTGAAGTGGCGGAAATGACTCTTATTAGAAGGCTGCGCCAGCTTTCTTAAGAGACAGCAGCTATTTCAGCATCCCTGGACTGCTGCGCAAACCTAAAGTCTCACTAATAAAATAAGTCTCCTGGCGCTTTCAACGCAGAGCCGGCGGCTATGTCAGAAGGGAGAAGGGGGTCCAGTGCAGGTCCAGGAAAGGCGTATTTGCACAGTGCACTAAAATGCCTAATTTTGCCACTTAGCCACGTTTGAAACGTAATCGAAACCTCGGTTGGCATGTGAAGTCATTTTGGTTGAAAGGTGGAGGAGGCACAAATTAATTTTTTGCTCGGGAATATGCAAGATGTGCATGAACAGTACTTTCTATGTATGAGGAGCTATTATTAGGGGCGGACTAGTGAAATGCTAGTGTTAGAAATATTATGCATGTTTTGCAATCAGTTGCTTGTTTGATCTTGAACTGCCAGAGAAAAAAACAGCATTGCACGAAAAATAGGAATCGCCATGACAACCGATCTTTAAAGTGAGAAAAAAAATGACTTTTTTTTTACACACGGTTTCTTATGCAGCAGCTAAAGTAAAGTGAGTTGGGAATTGTATTCTGTAAATTCTTGTTGGGGGAGGTCTCTAGTAAAAAACACCTTCTGGCAGTGCAAAGGGTTATGGAATTTCCCTTGTTACAGCACACCGAGGAATATTAGTCCTGTGACTGTCTTTTCTGTGCCTTTATGATTGTTTCCTCAGCCCTGAGGCAACGTTGCTGTTCCTCTAAAATCACTGCCAGTTTATTTCTCTGGGCGCCCTCTCTCCTACAGTTGTCCTATTCATCACTTAGATGGGCCAGAGATCTAAAGGCCTAAGAGTTACTTTGGAATGGCACGTTAGGACCCTGGATAAAAACTTTCAACAGAAAAAAAATATGGTTTACAAAAACAAAACTACATTTTCTGTCTATAGATTGAGATTGGCAGAGTGAAGCAGAGTATCGTGGTATGAGGAGTGCGCACCCAGAGAGGGAGCATTCCTTGAATAGTCTTGACACGGCCACAGCTTCTCCACAGATGACTCCGTCACTTTTAATTAAGAAAAGAACCAGGCGCGTGGCTGCTCAATAGGAATAGGGAACTTGGTGCCTGGGGGTCTGTTGGTCTGTGTGCCTGGGGGTCTGTTGTTCTGTGTGCATGGGGGTCTGTTGTTCTGTGTGCCTGGGGGTCTGTTGTTCTGTCGGCCTGGGGGTCTGTTGTTCTGTGTGTATGGGGGTGTGTTGTTCTGTGTGTGTTTGTGGGGGGTCTGTTCTGTGTTCCTGGGGGTCTCTTGTTCTGTGTGCCTGGGGCGGTCTGTTGTTCTGTGTGCCTGGGGGCCGGTTGTTCTGTGTGCCTGGGGTGGTCTGTTGTTCTGTGTGCATGGGGGTCTGTTGTTCTGTGTGCATGGGGGTCTGTTGTTCTGTGTGCCTGGGACCTGGGGCCGGTTGTTCTGTGTGCCTGGGGTGGTCTGTTGTTCTGTGTGCCAGGGGTGGTCTGTTGTTCTGTGTGCATGGGGGTCTGTTGTTCTGTGTGCATGGGGGTCTGTTGTTCTGTGTGCCTGGGGGTCTGTTGTTCTGTGTGCCAGGGGTGGTCTGTTGTTCTGTGTGCATGGGGGTCTGTTGTTCTGTGTTCATGGGGGTCTGTTGTTCTGTGCGCCTGGGGGTCTGTTGTTCTGTGTGCCTGGGGCCTGGGGGCCAGTTGTTCTGTGTGCCTGGGGTGGTCTGTTGTTCTGTGTGCCTGGGGTGGTCTGTTGTTCTGTGTGCATGGGGGCCTGTTGTTCTGTGTGCATGGGGGTCTGTTGTTCTGTGTGCCTGGGGGTCTGTTGTTCTGTGTGCCTGGGGCCTGGGGGCCAGTTGTTCTGTGTGCCTGGGGTGGTCTGTTGTTCTGTGTGCCAGAGGTGGTCTGTTGTTCTGTGTGCATGGGGGTCTGTTGTTCTGTGTGCATGGGAGTCTGTTGTTCTGTGTGCCTGGGGGTCTGTTGTTCTGTGTGCCTGGGAGGGGGGGGTGTCTGTTGTTCTGTGTGCATGGGGGTCTGTTGTTCTGTGTGTGGGGGGGTCTCTTGTTCTGTTTGCCTGGGGTCTGTTGTTCTGTCGGCATGGGGGTCTGCCCGATGGTATGTATGCATGTGGTACTGTAGGTGTGTTAGTCTGAGAGTGCATGGATGTTTACATGCATGTATCATCTATGTCGAGTCAACATGTGCTTGGATGGTGTGTATCTGTATTGACTATAAAAGTCAAACACATTCGCTTTGCCAATATTTGAATTTCATCTCACTTCAAAAGCAAATTTAAAGTCTAATTGTACGCCCACTTTACCTCTCAGCCTTGGTCATGGTTCCTCCAGAGAGATAACGGATGCAGAAATCTGACATTAATAGAAACAGAGTGGCTGGCTTTTATCTGGTATAAATGCTATCCCCAAGGCCTGGAAGTATGAGTTTTTATGAAATTACATTTCTGCATGTTGCCTAGCTGCAGGGAGGAGGTTAATATTGTTGTGTAGATATCTCAGTGCACAGGAGGCTGGGGCAAATTACTCAGGACATAAATACAGTGGGGAGTTCATTGCATTGATTGTAATTCTTTTCCCAAACACATGTAAACTCAAACATACTCACACATGCAAACACCCAAAAACACTAGCACATGTAAATGCAAACCTGCTCACACATGCAAACAGCCACAAACACCAGCACATGTAAACTCAACCATACTCACACATGCACACAGCCACAAACAACAGAGACCAACAAGTAGACAACCACATCCACTCACTTATTCTGATAATGGGAAGTTTCAGGCTCAAGCATGCGTACCGGAGGGCCCTAGAACAGGTGAGGTGCCAAAGATATAAAGACAACACTCCTAGCATTACAGAGTAAAGCTCATTCTCTTTCCGGTTTTTCAAAGCTGTTCCGCTTAGAAAAGGGTCAGTTTCTCTTGAGCATTCCACAACAGTGACTCGCAGAGTAGCTACAGCACGAGTCACGTGCTGCTTCCTGGGTGTATAGGCCTATGGGGAAGGCATATGAGTCATCAGTCATTGCTTCATAGGTTCCTCGCAGTGACCGTGTGTAGGACCTGTATAATTTGATCACTGAATAGTCATATTGTATGGCTAAGCAGTCCTTGAAGTTCAGATTTTTTCTTTTTTGAGTTTTATATAGCGCGAACTAGACCTGAGACATCGGGTATCAGAGCGCTTTACATGAGCACCAGTTTCGTTATAGATGAACACCTTAATTTTTTTATTGGTAGGCACGGGGAGATTAAGTGATTTGCCCTGAATCACAGGATGTAGAGTGTTGTTGCTGAGACTCTAACCAGGTTACCCAGCTTCGAAGCCGACCGCTCTAGCCGTAAGGCTTCATCCTCTCCCCTTGATTGTTGATTGTAGTCAATTGGTCACAATTATGCAGCTCTCCTGTACGGATCACTCATAGTGTTCTATTTACTTAATAAAAAATGTATGGGGAAAACAAAAAAAATGTTTGCCCATATAACGTTATTTTGTATTGCACGTTCTTTAAATGCCATTGTCGACATCCGCCATGCCGCTGTGCTTTTTCCTTTAAGCACATGTCTTTTCAATGCCATCTGAAATTCCTGCAGAGATTGGATGGGCCACATATTGGGTGATGTGGAGTTTCAGTGTAGAAGGACAGAGATGTAAAAGTCCCAGAACTAGGAGGCAAACATGGTGGCTTTGGTGTTGTTTGAAGGTTGTGATTGGTGGATCTAAGGTTCTGATCTGGTGTGTAATATGGTAGAGTGTCAGAGAGGGTGTTGGGAGCCGTGTCATTTGCTGATTTG
This sequence comes from Lissotriton helveticus, assembly GCF_964261635.1. Classification (NCBI taxonomy): domain Eukaryota; kingdom Metazoa; phylum Chordata; class Amphibia; order Caudata; family Salamandridae; genus Lissotriton; species Lissotriton helveticus. The sequence goes on along the minus strand of NC_136068.1, from coordinate 1,834,457,107 downwards.
AAAGTTGTGATTGGTGAATCTAAAGTTCCGAGTTGGTGTGTAGCATGGTAGGGTGTCAAAGAGTAGGTTGAATGCCATGTCATTTGCTGATTTGTATGTCCATGTAAGTGGTTTGAATATGGTCCTGTTCTTGAAAGTGAGCCAGTTGGCCTGGTGACAGGATTCAGTCTGAGCATAATAGGACGGAATGTATGAAGCTCTGTTGTTATACTGAATAAGCAGCTACCTATGTTATGCCATCTATTAATGTAATAACTGCACTTTCACAATTGCTTTATTAACCTTCCTGCTTTCTCAAATTTGCTTGAAAATGCACGATTTTTCTTCTTTTTTTTCAAACTTTTCTTGGGGGGGTGATCCTCCCAAACCCCCCTCTTGGGGTTCAGGCTCGCTCGCTACGCTCGCTCGCTACGGTGCTGTAAGCAAATCAGTTTGCGCCCCACCACTTTCGAATGTCACCCACCGCCCCTGGACGTTGACGCCTTCCTCGAAGACGTTGTCCGGAATCGGAGCTGAAGATCTTTGAGCCATTGTTCTCCTCGCTCTTCGGTCCCGGATAGTCTTTTTGGAGCAGAAAGAGGCACAAGCTGAACAGTCTTTCGCCTCGTGCTCCGGAGAGAGACAGATGTTACACACCTCGTGCAGGTCGGTGTGGGGAAACTTCGACCCACATTGAGGACACTTCTTAAATGGCGTCCTTTCCATGAGCTGGAGTTGAGGCCTAGGTAGGCCCGAAGGCCGTCAACGACGACCGGAATCGAGATCCTCGATGTTTGAAGATTAGCGTTGACTGGAAAGCGTTCGAAACTAAGTTTTGTAGTTTGGTGAGGATTGCGCGCCGAAGGAAATCGGTTTCAACGCGGAGCACTGGAAACACACCCGAGCCCGGTGGTGGAAAAAAACAATCTGGGGATGGAGCCGATGCCCATGCGCAGTATCATCCTAAGAAGGAGTCACCTATCCTGTGACTCCGAAAGACTTTTCTACAACAAAACAAACTGCAAGCATCCGGACCCAACACTAGGTGGCCATCTATGCATAGTGTGTAATCTGCAGCTCATATGCCTCGAACATAACAATGAATGATTCTGAGAGTAAATCTTCTATACGCACTGTAGGAAAGTAGGATCTGTTTTTATGGGGGGGGTTTGTTGCAGAGTTTTATATAGCGCGAACTAGACCTGAACCGAATCGGGTATCACACATTCATTTTAGGCACAGGGAGATTAAGTGATTTGCCCAGAATCACAGGAGGTTTTAGCGTTGTTACCGAGACTCAAACCCAGATCCCCAGGTTCGAGGCCAAGCGCCCTACTTGTTAGGTCAACTCTCCTCCCCTCACTTTTTGCCTGGTGCTATGCAGTTTCTGACTAGTCTGACTGGGATCCTGCTAATCGAAACCCCAATCTCTCTGCTTTCTCCTCTAAATGTGGTATGGTAAGTACTTAGGTACATCCCAGAATGGATACTGGGGTAACCTTATAAGTCCCTAGTATATGGTACTAAGGTACCCAGTGCATAGGTACCCCCAGAGGTCCCCAATGGACTAAAGTATGTAGTATGTCACCCAAGGAAGACTATTCAAATTGTAACTACAGGCCTGCCATTGAAGCCTGTGTAAGCTGGTGCTAGCATCACTTACGAAAGCAATGGGATTCCCTATAGCTAGGGTCACTGCACTTAAAACCTATAAGTCTCCCTTACTGTAGGCCTTTTTAATCCTGAAGGCAGGGTGCTCAGTTTTAAGTGTGAGGGTGCCCCTGCATGAGCAGGGCACCCCTACAGCCTTCGGAGTCCATTCCCTCGAGTTTTAAGTGAGACAGCCATGTCATATATAGAGGGGCACCACTTCATTACGCGATGACCATCTCGAAACTGGCTGTAATGAACCCTATTGTGTTTGGTATCTAATATCTTGGAATTATACCCCCACACCATAAACTGTGTGGGAGGTATGATTTCATGCACTGTAAATGCCCTCCATTAGGCCATCAGTGATCCTGGTACCATTCTTCTAGACCCAGACAGCACAACATGGCTGTTGCTGACCAGAGACACGATTCTGCCCTCCTGCTGCTGAGCAGGGGAAGGCAGAACAATAGGTATCCTGTCACACGGAGGTGGGACCGCCTCCCAGACAGGATTTAGTGTACGGGGCCGGGTGGGAGCACTTGCCAGTGCTACTCAGTCTGCATGAGGGGTACATGTGATGCCCTCCTGGCATAGTCCAGTTCAAACCCATTGCAACATCCTCCCCACTGTCCAATTCTTTCCTGGGAGGGAACCCTGAATCATCCCAACCCTTTCCTTAGGGTACTTAAGGGCATACCTGAGAGGGGGTCCCTAGATTTGTAATGGGACACATTTTATATCAGACACCATTTCTACTTCGACCATCAGGGCCCTCTGGACTTTGCTTTGGGCCTAATTTCATCTCTCTACTCGTCTTTTGCATCGTCTGTGCCTGTGCTACATACATGAACCTTCCAAGGCCTGTGGGCATCCAAGCCATCTGAAGGAATCGCCGTTGAAGTGAAGAAATCACTTCCCTGCATCTGCAGGAACCACATCTAAGCTGACCGGTCTGCTGATCCTGGGCTCCCATGGACTCTGAAAGGTTCAGCAACACAGGTGGTGGTTCTTCTCATCCCTCAAGGCCTGCCCTGTCCTCTCACCAGGTTTGAGGCCAGTATCCCTCATCGGAGCCGCAGGAACCGAACCACTGTGCATCGCGTCAACATGCTGTTGCCAAGGCTTGTTGTCTTCCTTTCATCTTTGAGCTCCAAGTAGCCCCAGCATCAAGCATCTCCAGTGAACAGAATCTTCGACCACACCACATCGCTTGCACCGCGGCCTGCATCTTTTGGTGAGCTGCTCGAAGTCCTCCTGTGACTCCAGTGCCTCCGGTCTGTGGGTCCTGTTGAGGGTCACCTTTGAATTCCTAGTGCTCTCCTGATTGTTCGGGCCTGTCCTGTCTCCCCTGTTCGTGGTGAGTCACCTGGACCTTGCTAGTCCCGACACTAAACCTTCTTCACTTTCCACATTGTTTTCAGTTGCCGAGGCTTGCTGGTGCTCCAGACGGACACTGACCCCTCAACTAGCGACATCCGACGTGGGACCTGCTCCTGGTCTTCCACAGCTTAGCATGGTCCTCAGAGCTGCAGCGCCAAGGTCACCGTCATCTCTCCTGCAACACCTGGTATCGGTGGGCACTTGATTTCTGTGCCCCCTGGTCACTCCTGAGTGGCCTAGATTCTGTCCCCTCTGCTTGCAGGTACTCTTTACCTCGAATCCACCTTTATATTCCACCGGACACTTTCACCTTCTTCAGCAGCGGCATCTTTCTGAAGTCCTCCATTAGGTTTGATGGCAGTTTCTGACCCCACTTCACACCTATGCACCTGGCTTCCCTGGTGTTGATAACATGGGTACTAGAGTATCCACGGGTGGGGTGGCTCTCCAACCTTCTGTCTTCCACAGGATTTCTTCAAGGTCCACTGGGAAGGGTCCTTCTTTAAAATCGCAACCCACGACTTATACGTTGATTTGTACAGAGAACGCAGCCATGTTACCATACTGCACACGATCTCCGTGGAGTTCCTAGTTACTCACCTTGGGTGGTTCCTTGGGTCCCCATCTCTTTTACGTCCTCTGGGTACTGTCTTGACTCGATTCATGGTTTGCCTACTACTATTTTAGTATATGGCTTGGTTCCCCCCAGGGTCCACTGTGTATTCTGTGCTACTTATGTCTTTCTATTGCAAAGTATTATGTGCACTGTGTATTTCCCCAGCTAGGAGATATCTGTTTGTGTTAGTGAGTGTCTTATAATGAATACATATTTTTATAAATACATTGTGGGGGGGTCTTTTTCACTTAATTGATACCTATAAAATTATGTTCTGATAAAACAAGCTGCTTTACACTTCTTCTGGACTAAGCCTGAAAGCTGCTCTCCACAGCTACCACTTAGAGAGCTTTCTAAGGTTGTCTAAGACCACAAACATCGCCATAAGGATTGTCTGGATTAGTGCAAGGTGTCCACTTACATAAGTGAACATCATATACTAAGTCAGACTCTCACACCCACAGTTTGTGCGAGGGGGTAATCTGCACCAAAGTTCTACCCACTATTTTAACCTCTGAGATTTCATATTAAAAAATACCTATCTGTCTGCTTTAATACAGAGTAATAGCAATCAACCCTTAAGTGCCAATTGACTTTAACTATGAAGTTCACAATCAATATGTCAGGGCTACTGACTTTGTTGAAACTTTTTATTTTAACAATCAAGACTATAACCTTTTTCATTGGCCTGTCACAATAAGCAGCTCAGACGAATTGTGTTGGTTCATAAGATTTACCACAAGACAACCATTGATATACTGTAATAACATTACCAATATGTACAAAGTACAGTTTTCAAAACAATACAAAATCCCTACGAATAGAGCAGAGTAAGATTACCATTGTGGAAATCATATATCCCCGTGATTTGTTCAGGTGGATAACCAAAACCCTAATTTACCATGCTAATCTGTGAGGTTCCTGTAACTAAATACCTGTCTCCAGGCTTCAGCACAGTGTAATAATAATCCACCCTTAAAAGCTAATAATAACAATAAGCAAGATCTTCTTGCTTTTGTCAGGAACTTTTCATTATAAACATATGAAACACTAATGAATCTAACATAACTTTTCCCAGTGAACTGATGAGGGCTCTACCCTTTACCAATGGCTTGACACTGTGTACAGCCCAGGCCAACAGAAGTACGCCAAAGCTGCCAACAATCTGACATACATTTAGAAAATTACAAATATGTACTAAAGTACAGTTGGCAACACAGTATACAGCCCGACTCAAAGTGCCTAAGAAGAATCATCAAAGAGAAATTCTTCTCAAAGGGTTTTTTGTGAGTGAAGACCAACATCAAAACACTTGCCTAGGGTGGTATTCTGTGAGATTACAGCCGCGGTGGAGGGAGGTGAGAGACACTTCCTGTGATCCCATCATGCTTTCCCGCTATGCCCTTAAATTTTAACTGTATTCAGGATGTATTTGCTATGTCGTTTTAGTCATTGTTAAGCATCATGTTTGTACCATTGGCGACAATTTAAATAAAAATAATAATAATAAAAATAAGTAAATACCTTTCTACAGCCTGTGAGATAATGTGATACTTATACTAGTCAGAGGCCTCCTGGCTTTAGCACATACTATCACAATAAATAAGCCAGGACTAAATCTATTTTAATAACTTATCATAATAAACAGACAAGCCTGGACATAACAGTTCCTTGCACGTTCATCAAGCATTAATCTGTTATTATTGGCTTGTCACCAAAACCAACTCAGGCCTACTGTACTGAGTATAAGGTTTCCCACAAACAACCATCCGGCATACAGCCATAAAATTGCATAAGTGTGCAAAATTACAGTTGGCAAAGCAAAATAGTATCCCTCTAACAGGGCTTAACAAGGAGTCTTACAGTGCAAACCTTCATTTCTTATAGTTTGTCAGAGGGGGTATCCAACACCAAATCCCTGGCCTATTAAGGTAATCTATGGGGTTCCTTGTAACAAAACATCTGTACGCTTTAATTCAGAATTATAATAATAATAGGCCCTTAAATGTCTCTGGACTTTAACATATACTTTCACAACCAATATATCAGGCCTCCTGTCTCTATCACTGGATTGTAATCACAACAAACTCAAGCCCATAGTACTGAGTGTGCTTTCCTCAAGGCACCCATCAGGCATAAACGTAAAAATGTATAGAAAATTACAGCTGGCAAAGCAAAATACTACTTCTCCTAAGAGAGCCTGATAAGGACTATTGTAGTGTATATCTCTTATCGGATGTATGACATTACAACGCATGCTTTTACATCACATGCTTTTACAACGCGGTTTTTACAACGCATACCATTACAACGCATAGTGGTTTGGGGCGCTGGATAGTGAATAGTTTAATTTACTATTCCAACTCCAGTCCCCGTGGATAGTAGGGAAGGTGTTGGACAGTAAATTAAACCTATTCCCTATCCTAGAGCGCCCCCCAGCGCAATGCGTTGTAATGGTTTGCGTTGTAAAAGTTGCGTCGTAAAGGCACTGCGTGGTAAAAGTTGCGTTGTAAAGGATGTTTCCCCTCTTATCCCCACAGTTTGTTGCAGAAGATCACCAACAGCAAAAACTTGCCTCTTACAGGAATCTGTGAAATTCCATGTTACATGATACCTATCTATAGGCCTTAGCGTAGTGTAATAGCAATCCATCCTTAGGAGCCTATTGTCTTTAACAGATGCTTTTCACTATTAGTAGGTCAGGCCTCTGTCTTTGTCATAACGTTGCATAATAAACATAGAAAACCTATGAAATCTGATATGCTTTCCCAATGAACAGAGGAAGCCTTTACCCTTTAACACTGACTTTATTTACACTTTACCCAATACCAGCCTACTACAGTGCATGTAAATTAGCATCCAGACTGCATAGTTATGAAATTACAAATATGCAGAAACATACAGCTTCCAAAACAATATGCAACACCTCATGAGAGCGAACCTCCATAGGGTTTCTTAGAGTGTGTGGCCAATGTCAAAACCCTTACCTACTATGGTAAACTGTGAGATTCCATGCAACAATATACCAATATGTAGGCTTTAATATAGAGTACTAATAATCCACCCTTTAATGCCGATAATCTTTGATGTATGCTTTTCAATATAAATATGTGAGGCCTCGTCCCTTTACCAGTTCGTAATATACAAATCCGGAACATAGCTATAACCACTGCCGTGCCACCATAACCAACTCTGTCCTGCTACATCAAGTATATCCCACAAGCTTAAAAGTGCAATCTTTTTAGCGGAAGCTCATACATTTGGGTCAATCAAATCCTATATTCAGGGTGACCAACATGAGGTTAGAGACTAAGACCCTCTCAAAGTAGGGCTCTGAAAGTTCTTTTTTGTTGATCACAGAAGGTAGAGTGAAAGTTGCAGTCAAGCCAGACCTAAAAAACCATGAACTTTAATGACCAACCTCTTGTTATCTGTGCTGCTGTCAAAGAAAAGCATAGTAAATTAGTTAGTTCCTTTTATTAACTATAACTGGGAAATTTTCCTTCAGCAACCTTTGCTTTTATTTGAGTGAATATATATTTGATATATATGGAAAAGGCTACTTACCTTTAAAGCATCTGTTATTAGTGTGTAGTGTGCAGTGGATCCAGATGCTTAGCATACACATGCCATCTACTGTTGGGCTCAGAATTTTGCAAGTTGTTTTTCTTCGAAGAAGGTTCTCAAGTCACGAGATGCAGTGTTACTTCTCCTCTCGATGTACACTGTGCATTGGACACCAACTCCATGATAGATCCTTTTCTGCACAGCAGGTGTAAGGCTGTTTGGAGTGTGAACGAAAGAATATGATGCGTTAGGGCAATGCATAATGAAGACAATTATAGTAAAAAGATCTGCATCGTTGCATGCACACACGGGGAGGAGGGAGGGTGCATGTGAATCTACAGTACTACATGCTATGCGAAGATGCTTTCAGGGAATGGAGCATGTTCGGTTCATAGAATGTATGGCTGTATATTCAAATGCTCTACGTAGACGGTATAGCAGTACCCTCCAAGTTGTGGTGGCTAGAACATAGATAAGACAGGTTTGTGGGATAATGTTCTTAATGCTGCTTGGACGACTAAGGCTTGTTGCTGGACCAATATGTCCCCACAATAATGTTTAGTAAACGTGTGTGCGGTTGACCAGGTGGCAGCTTACAAATAACAACTAAGGGGATGTTGCTGAGGAAAGCAATAGTAGCCCACATCTAACAAATAGCAGGTGCCCTCTGGGGCATATGAAGTACCCTTTTGGTCTTGAGGTAACAGGTTTGGATACATTTGATAATCTTCCTTGCTATGTCAGCTTTGGAGGAGAAGGCCTATCCTTCGTGAGGCTCAGCAAAAGAGACAAACAGTTCGTATGATTTGCGGAATGGTTTGGTCCTGTCTTTGTAGTCCATAAGAGACCGTTTAACATCCAAAGTCAATAATACTCTTTCTGCTACGAAATTTGGCTGTGAGAAGAACACTGGGAGTTGTATGGTTTGATAGTGATGGAAAAGTGATAATACCTTAGGAAGAAACAGGAACTTAGGGTTGGTGCTGAAAGCCAACCTATTCTTGTGAACCTGTATAAAGGGTACTTGGATGGTAAGAGCTGGTAGCTCGTTTATGCACCTAATGGAGACAATGCCAACTATGAAAGCTACTTTTCTTTAAAGAAATTGGAGGGGGGATGAGTGCAAATGGACGAATAGTAGCCCCTTAAGTCTGGTAAGCATGGTGTTGAAGTTCCAAATCAAGGCTGGAGGTGCCTAGGGGGTATGCCACTCTTTAGTGCCTCCATTAATTCTCTTACCACTGACATCCTGAACATAAATGTATGCTGACTGTTTTGCATGTAAGCAGCAACCACAGTTAGGTGGAGGCAAATGGATGTTTAGGCTAACCCCACCTTTTGTAACTGGAGAAGGTAGGTAACAATCTTTTGTACTGTAAACTTAAAAGTGTCTGATATTTTTGTTAAGCAGTAATGGACAAAACTCTAGCTGCATAACAGGCATAGGTTGTAGGCCACCTTGTTTCTTTAACCTTTTCAATGTTTCGGATGGCCCCTGGCTGTCTGACGTCACGGTGGGCATGTGTGGAGGACAGCTGGGGGCCGTCCGATCTGAGCATGCGTCAGATTCTGCTGCACCGCGGCGAAGCAGCTAAGGATGGACAAACATTCCTGGGAAGGTGAAGCTACCCTAACTCTAGGACCTCAGCTGCCAAATCACAAGATTGATTTGTGCTGGATCTAGATGCCTGGCTTGGCCAGTTCTCTGCATGAATCGGTCTGTTCGAGAGGAAGCCTCTGGTGGGGTCTGACCAACAGTTGCTGTCTAACCCAGGTTGGGGTGCCTAGAATGAGGGTGAAAGTTGTTTGTCTGAGCTTCCTGATCATGTGTAAGCTAATATCCCTGAGTTGTTAATCCACAATGCATTGCCTACTGGCAGTGTGTGAAGCTATCTGGTAGCAAAATTTGGGCATTTTACTTTTTCTACGGTGGCAAAAAAGGTCTAAAAGCAGAGTGCTTACTGTTGTAAGTATGAGTGAAGGACCTTGGGGGTGGAGGTGCTATTTGTGGACTTGTTGATCCTGCTGAGTAGGTCTGCAAAATTGTTGGCTAACCCTTGTAGCTGTTTCAACAGTGGATGAACAGTGTGGCGGATAGCCCAATGCCAAATGCTGTGTACTAGGTGAGAGAGCAGAGGTGAAAGTGTGCCACCCTGCTTCCAAATGTAATACATAGCTGTCATGTTGCCAGTTTTGACCACTTTCCCCGGCATGATTTGGAGAAAGGCTTTCAGGGTGAGTTCATTGCAGCTGTTTTGCATTGTGATTTAAGTGGGTGAACCAGCCCAGGAGAGTGATGTCTGTGGTAACAATCACATGAGGAACTGGGTCTACAAAAGACCTGCCTCACACCTTGTTGGTAGGTGTTCACCGTTGCAGAGCGTAACAAGCTTTGGCCTAAATCAACACTAGATCTTCCCATTTACAATGAGCTTGTGACCATTGAACATTCGTGCAAAACCCACATGTGCAACCTTGCATACGCAACTATTGCAATGCACGATGACATCAGGCCAGAAGGCGCATTGGAATATGACTAATCGGTTGAAAATGATGTAGTAGGTGTTGAAGGACTGAAATCACTTGCCCATTGGAGTATGCCTGGGCACCGAGCGAAGAGTACGGAAACAAGGAAAAGCTGCCATTTGGAAAGCAAGAGGTGAGATTTGATGGTGAATATGGTGAAGCCTAATGCATGAAGCAAGGAGACTGGTAGGTTTTGTGTGTTAGACACTATATTCGGTTGCTGCTTTTGATTAGCCAATTTTCGAGGTATGAGAACTATTGAACTCACTTGGCGGTGGATATGGCAACTCCAAAAGGCAGGACTTTGAATTGGTAGTGACAACCTCTTACCACGAAGCGTAGATACTTGGTACTTGCTCTGAGCAGAGTCAATGTTGATATGAAAGTTGGTGTCTTGGAGATTGAGAGCCGTCAAAAAATCCCCTTGCGGCAAGATGGGGTGACTTCTTGCAGTACCGTCATCCAGAATTGTTCTGGAGCCACCTTTTGTGAGAATTAGTAAGTAATAGGCGCATGTCTCTTTACCCTTTTGCAGTGGTGATACAGACTCTTTTGCAGAAGTGCATGCACCTCTACTTTGAGAAGGGAGAAGTGTTCAGTACTGAGTTTGTGCATGAGTGGCAATATGGTGGGAGTGGCAGAATGCAGCTTGAGGTTGTAACCATGTTGCATAATGTCTAGCACCCATCTGTCTGAGGTGACTTGTTGCCGTTAATGGAGAAGACTGCAACAACAAAGTAATGGATAGAATGCATGAATTATTCTCAGCCGCTGGTAATCGCTTGGGTCACATCCCAGCACATCCTTTTTCGTACACCATGCCACCTTAGCATGGACCCAGCAATTTGCAAATCAATCTTGACCCTGCTCCAATGGAAACAGTACAGCCTGAACTGCCAGCCTGGGTCCTCCTTGAACCAGAAAACAAGCAACCCAGGACCACTTTCGCACTGATTAGGGCTCATTAGCCTGGTATAGCTTAGTTCCAGTGGCACAGTGAGCACAGTACCCATATCTGGGCATACATGTCGCCTTTAGGATGTCAACTGCAACAACAACAAGATGATGTATGGAATGCTTGAATTATCTCAGCCAGTGGCAATTGCTCAGGTCCCATCCCAGTCCATCATTTTTTACTCACTATGCCCACTCAGTTTGGGCCCAGCCATTTGTAAATCAGTTTTGACCCTGCTCCAATGTGAACAGCCTAGCTCAAACTGCTAGGCCAGGATCTCCCTGAACAGGTACAAAGCAACCCACGACAGGCTGTATTTCTTGCTTTCTTGAGTTGTGTGTGGTATTTCTTGAGCGTGAACTTGCAAGTATTTCTCACTGTGGTATCCCGTCTGGTTCTCCATTTTCTCTCCAGCAGTTTGCAGGGGCATTTTATGTTTCTGAGTTCTTCGGTGTACCCGCTGGCTTGGGTGTTGGTTCTTGAGTGTCTGACATTCTTCACGGGGGCTTAGGTGTCTGCTCTGGTAGTAATCCAATCGTTGGATGCTTTGATGTCGGCATGCAGGTTGCTATGAGGTTTGGTTGGCGGGCAGTGAGTGTGCTGGTCCAGTCTGTGTCCTTTATCTTGTTCGAGCTACGTGTGAGGTGTAGGTAGTGTTGGCAGAGGGGGTTTGGGCATCAATGATGGTTTTGGAGCACTGAATTGGCGGTGGCAGGGCCAGATGGTTTCGGAGACAATGAGGGCTTCGGTGCTGGATTCAAACTTTGGGTGTCGTCATCCTTGGAGGGAGGTTTGGCACCCTCTGTAGGCTTACACTGGTGCTAACCAGAACCTGTGAAGGGCGGTCGCCCGTGTGGGGGGTTGCCTCAATAAGGGTGCTTGGTGTTCAATGCACTACTCCCCTAGGATCAGTGCTCCAACTTTGGACAGGCAACAGTCTTTTGCTTTTGAAGTACTGGCATACTCGCTGTCCCTGTGTGTTCTTCATCTGTGGACCAGACTACGAGGCTAGGAAGTCCTCTTGTCATCTGGTCTTCTTAAGACCCACTCTGCAGCTCTTGAATGATGGAAGGTTGGGCAGGAGTGAACGCCAAGGACCCAGCTTTATCTTCCACCTGGGTGCTGAAAGGGTCTTCTTCCACAACCATTTCTTTATTGGTTGATAGGTCTTCTAGCTGCATGTTGTATAACCAATGACATTCTTTTAAGTATCATAGGGTTTATTCGACCAAAATAGTAGGCAAAAGGGGCACTTAGTGTTGTCATGGTTGGTGGACAGAAAAAGTTTACAAAATTTCTGCTGGTCAGTCCACGATATCTAGGGTGGCATTGAGGGCAGTATTGGAAAATCACCTGAAACACATTCTCAGGCGAAAACCCATGTGGAACTGTCTTCGGCCTCCAAAGGGATTATGCCCTGACGTCACTCAAGGGAGACCGTGTCCCAGGAATTAAATGTTTATCTGATGAGAACTCAAGTAGACACCAATTGGACCCGACGGCAAAGTGAGAAACACAATGAAAGCCTAATCGGTGCACATACGAATCCAATGACGGAAAAAAATGCTCTAACATGGAGTTTGTGCCCCGGCGCAATGTACATGGAGAGTAGTCACACTGCATCTCGTTACTCGGGAACCTTCTTCAATGTAAAACAACTGGCAAATGTCTGAGCCCAACTGGCATATGTCCAAGCAAGAGTATGCTACCCATGTTCCTCTACAGCCACACATGCCAGGAACATATATATTTCACATCCATGGTCACCACTGTATAGTTATAATTAAGACAGCATGTCAAGAAGGAAAGTGTTTTTGTTTTGCTAATAACTTTGGTGCAGTTTGATGAATCTTTACAAAACTTTCCATAAAAAAATATTTGCACCTCTGCTCCTGTGTGGAAAGTTTCAGGGTGATCCTTCAACTGTGACAGAGAAAAAGGAGAAGACCCAAAACATTATTTTCTCAAGTTAATTCTCATAGGACATTTTGGAAAGAGATGCAGAACAAAATGTCTCTAAGAAGTCAGAACATTACTAAGAAAGTGTGCTTTTTGTGATCTGGTGTAAATCAGTTCAGCGGTTTTCAAGAAATCTTAATTTAAACAGGTGCGGAGGGTGTGCTTGAAAGGTTTAAAAAATAGGTATATCTGAATGGTTCGTCCCGCTGGACATCTGCAATACCATCAATTATAAAAATAGCTAGCTGATTTTCTTTGTGCCAGCGGGGTACTCAGTGAGGAACTGCGGGACTCCAATGGGAGCTAGGGTACTGAGAGACAATGCAAGGTTCAACTAATGAAGCTCACATGTTCTTGCAGTATTGCTGGGGTGACTCTGATGTTACGGTACAGTGGGAGTATCTTGAAACAAATTTTTGTTTAAAAATGAACATGAAAAATGCTTTGTGGAGTCCATGGAGGGGTTAGCCACGAACGGGGTGTTGAGCACAAGCCCGGCATGCGGTTGCCTGGTGAAGGGCAGTTGGGCCAAAGGTCATGCAGTGCGGGTATTTGGCCATAGATAGTGCACAGAAGTGATGTTGGGCACCTGCAGGGGGTTGGGAGCGGGGCCTGGCCACAGGAACTGCCTCCAATACCATGCCAAGAACAGCCAAAGGCCTCAGAAATTCACTGAAAATAACAAAGGTTAAAGTGACATTATAGTTAGGTAAAGTAATAAAATCTTAGCTTACATTTAAAATATTCTCTGAAACAAAGGTTACATCGACGTTATAATCATTTGTAATAATAATACAAAAACGAACGTTTAAAAACAGAAAAAAATTGAAAGTCACGATAGTTTACTGAGCTAACTATACCTTGTGCCATGCACTGCCTATGACTTCACAAACTACATCACCTCAGATGAAATATGCATTTAATCCAAATAATTATGGCCAATCATAAATCTTACGAATTGGGCTGGAGACGAGCATGCCTTCCTTCGTAAAGGCTTTACTTGTTATGAAGCAGCATTTGTTCATCTTTTCTCTCAGTTCCCTATGACAGTTCCCCAGAATGGTGGCATTGTGTACAGATCTTCCTGATTAAAGGGATTCTGTGAGGCAACCTTCAGGGACAAAGGCGATGAAAGCCTCAGAGTCAATAACACAAAAATATACTTTTACAAAGAAGAAATCTTAAAGTTGAAAAGATTGTCCTCAGAAGTTTTAGCTTTCCTCTGTCAAATCAACATGATCTGCCCTTGAGGTGCTATCTTCTGAGAAGCGGATATATGCCTACCACAGGATTTTCAGCTTTCCTCTAGGGAAGAGATTTTTGACAAGTGGTACTAATGTCTGTCCTTTTTCACAAAACATCAAAGCTTTGTTTGGGTAGATTTGGGTTGCAAATTAAGGGGTTAATCATGGCTCCTCGTTTAGGTTGTTAAATTCTTTTAAACTGGAAAAGACTGATAAACTAATGCATACAAAGACACAGATATTGGGAATATGGTAAAGAATAGTAAATAAATTTACAAATACAGGCAAAGATGCAATGTACGCAAAAATAAACATAATCGCAAATGTAAATTTCAGATCCTGCTGCATAAACTTCAGTGTGTCACTTTACCTAGATTCTTCCTCTCTTCACAACACCAGCATTTATTTGCTGTAATAAATACCCTCAAAATCACACTAGTAATGCCTGGACTAAAGATAAATTCTGAAAACTCACCTGAAAGAGCAATTATTAATGCCACTACCAGGACCGCCAGAACAACTATGACCCCACCAATGAAGATGATCTTGATACGTTGGCCACCTGAAAAAAGAAAGGAATGAGGTCAGCTACAATGTAGAGCACAGTTTCACTTAACACAGCGCTTAGCAGTTTGGTTAACCGCTAAGGTGTCTCCATCATATGAAATTTATTTTCAGTGAGTGCAACACATTTTCTTAGATGGACTCTACATCCTTTGCCAAACTTACTTCAAGAATGACAATAAACCAAACTTTCTGACTGAACAATCCTTTAACACTCCTTTGTAATATTATTAGCAAACATTCCGTACAACTGATGGCTTGGCTTCCACCACTTTATTCCTTATGGACTTAAAATTGTCCGGAGAAACTTTAACACAATAGCTTTTTCCGTAGTGTAACTGGAGTTATACATAACAAATCTAAATCACTGATTGAACAGCTCTGCTTCCAGCTTTACTAACAAAGCCCAAGCCCCCTTGGTAATGTTTTGTGGTCATATCCTTTCTCTATTATTCTAGCTCTACTACAGTCCTAATACCCAACTATGAATGACCGGACTTATGACAGGCACTGAGTGTAGTGCAGTGCAAAGTGCCTCCAAGGTGCAGTGATGTGTATTCCTGAAGGTCTACCTTAGCACTTCATGTAGAAGATGCTTCTGACACTTCAGGAACCTCTTCAGCGAGGCAAGTCGCCTTGGGTAGAACTGCACTCCAGCTGAAGAAAGTGGAGTCACATACAATATCATGTTGTGGCCACTGCACAGGTCAAGATTGAGGTCTAGAGCAGGTTAATTAAAATTATTTGCAAATAGTCAATTCAGAGAGAGGTCTTTCCTCTGCCTTCTGCTCGTGCTGGCAAGCTGGCACACTGAAAAACAGCCTTTCCTGAACATGAATGTTGACTCTATATTTCAGTACAAAAGGGGGTGGTGATGGACGGAGCATCTGAACCAATCAAACACTCACACCCAGTCAAAAGATCTGGGTTTGATCCATCACCGTTCTTTAGCCCACTCTGCCACCCCAGTTCAGACATGGCTATATGCAAATCAGTCTGACCCTGTGCCTCATGGGAACAGTCCAGCCCGAACTGCCAAGCCATGCCTTCCCTGGACCGGAAACAAGCTTCCGAGGACTGGTTTCTGGCATTACAGCCGTCTTCAGCCCGGCTTGCTTGAATCCAGTGGCAAAGTGAGCAAGGGACTCACGTCTGAGCATACCCTGCCACACTTATGGCGGCCAAAGCGGTTCAAAAGGGGGTGGTGATGGACGGAGCATCTGAACCAATCAAACACTCACACCCAGTCAAAAGATCTGGGTTTGATCCATCACCGTTCTTTAGCCCACTCTGCCACCCCAGTTCAGACATAGCTATATGCAAATCAGTCTGACCCTGTGCCTCATGGGAATAGTCCAGCCCGAACTGCCAAGCCATGCCTTCCCTGGACCGGAAACAAGCTTCCGAGGACCGGTTTCTGGCATTACAGCCGTCTTCAGCCCGGCTTGCTTGAATCCAGTGGCAAAGTGAGCAAGGGACTCACGTCTGAGCATACCCTGCCAAATTATGGCGAACAAAGTGGTACAAACGGGGGTGGTGATGGACGGAGCATCTGAACCAATCAAACACTCACACCCAGTCAAAAGATCTGGGTTTGATCCATCACCGGTGTTTAGCCCACCCTGCCACCCCAGTTCAGACATGGCTATATGCAAATCAGTCTGACCCTGTGCCTCATGGGAATAGTCCAGCCCGAACTGCCAAGCCATGCCTTCCCTGGACCGGAAACAAGCTTCCGAGGACCGGTTTCTGGCATTACAGCCGTCTTCAGCCCGGCTTGCTTGAATCCAGTGGCAAAGTGAGCAAGGGACTCACGTCTGAGCATACCCTGCCACACTTATGGCGGCCAAAGCGGTACAAAAGGGGGGTCCATCACCACTTGTAAAGTGAACTGCTACTCCTGCGGTAATGAACAAGCAAGGGCACAAAATAAAAGAAGGAACAATCAAAGAGTAAACAGCCAAGTCTTCAGCTGTTTTTTTAAACACCATTCACTTATTACTGACCGCAACTCGGCCAGCAAGCTATTCTAAGCTTGCAGGCCCAAGAGGGAAAAGGATCTACCTCCTACTTTTTCACGCCTAACCCTAGGGACCTTAGCATATATATATAGTATATTTCCTAGAAAACCAGGACAGCTTGGTCCCACATCTTGTTACTAAAGATAGTGAGACTTTTCCAACCCGTATATTCCGCAGAGAGTGACTATCGGAACCCACAAAGCCAAGACTGGAAACAAAGAACTTCAACAAAGAAAAAACAAAGCAACATCAATTCTCCTTGTATGCACAAAGGATCCATAATGACACCCATAGGAATGGTGTCCATCAGGCCCCGCCCAGTTGTGCTCCTATTAAGAAAAGAGCTGAAGACGCGCTTTTTCTTAGAGCACTACATCACGGCACAGTAGCAGTCCACTTCCCTCAGGATCCAACGACACTGCCAGTGACTCGCTGAATCCATCCCATTGACCCTACGCAGCACCCCACTGTCTGTCAGCTAGATTCACAATATACACATACCACATACATATACACATGAAGCAGATTACAGTGCAACTGGTTAGGTATTGTCACAAGTTCAAGTATAGTTGCAGGACCCTAACACAGCCCTACAAGTGCTGTCATTCCTACTGGTCTGCAGCAGCCCCAGCTCTTTCTTTCTCAAACACAGACTTACACACTCTCATGCACTCTCCTGTGGGAGTGCCTCAAGCTGTCACTTGAGGCACTCCCACTAATCAGTAAAGTAAGACACATTCCTTCTAGTGCTTCCGAGTTCTGACTTGCATCACTCTATAACAATGCATTCCTGCGTATTATTGTAAAGGCAGGGTTTGGCCTTACTGCTTGGGAGCCCATACCCAGTGGTGATTAGTATTTCTGCGTATTAGGCACACTGCTCTGCCGGTACTCTCATATTCACTTCTTACCATCAGAAGGCCCAACTCTATGTTGTTTTCTCCTTACACACACACTGATACACTACTCCCAGACCACTAGCAGTCCCTGATACTCCACACCAGACAGAGCGACCGCTCCACCACAGGTCTGGTCTGTAGCAAAGACCCACAACTAGCAACTTCGGGTGCAGTGTTGCATACACACACGCGCACTCACACGTTACCTCTACTAATGAGAAGTCGCTCACAAGAGCTTTGCCGACAGGGTCCTGATGTCCAGCACCCTCTCCAATTCTAGACGGAACGGACATACACACAGGTACCAACACACTTAGCACCCTACCTGGGTAGCCAGTCATCTAGCAATTAATGGCTTACAAAATTATAGTTTTGCCAAAGCTCTCTTTTCTGAAATGCAGGTGCTACTACAGCCATTGTGAGGTACACAGACAAAGATGCTGGCGCCCACATTCATGTGCACATTCACACACACATACTAAAGGGAGGGAAGCCACTTAAGCCTTAAGTCAGATGCCTGGCTCTGGCTCAGCTCGAGGTCCTCTTAGAACCTCGAGCCCAAAACGAGCCGAGTTTTCCTGTTGCTTCTGTCTGCCCACGCCCCTCCCCCCCAGCTCTAATCTGAATGAAGAGGAAGCATTAACCCTTGATGTAGAACTGGAGAGAGGAAGAACTATCTGTCTATGTGACACCACAAACATTTCTTGTGTTTGATTTAAAAGACTACAATACGGTTCCATGTATAACAAGAACCTAGGCCGCATATATGGCACACATGGGAACAAACTCCCTCCACATCTCCGTGCTATGGAACAGGAATCGGAGTTCAGAAAGGCATTAAAGACCTGGATTTTTAGTCTCCCTGAAACCTGCGCACGTGCACTAGTATGAGGACCCTGGTCACACTACGGATAGCAGCCGGACCAGACTCTAGATCCACTCTGGTCTGTCTAGGCGCCAAGATGCTCCTTGGAGTGATAGTCGCGCGGTACAAATGCCAATTTACATTACATTACATGGCAACTGACTTTCTTTTTAGTTTACTAATGGTGTTGTCGCCAGAGCAGGGGAAGGCATGCATGTTTTTAAGCTGGTGTTTTAAAACTATCACTTCTAACAAATACCTCTCAATACAGTGATATAATCTGAGGCACTAAGGAGAATCGCATCAGCATGTTAAAGAAATGCACTTTAAAATAAATTGGTGTATCTTATTTGACCATATGATGCTTGCTGCAAGATTGAGATGGCAAACACTTACACCGGCTTCTGTAACCAAGCAAGACGCTTCGCTGAGTTCTGGCTTTATACGCCCTATTAACAATAACTAATGGGACTCCAGGAGACCCAATCACAAAGAAGGGACTCTGGGCTGTTTCGAACAGGTCCAGCATATTTGCCCAAACTTATATAAATGCAGAAAATATGCCGTTCCTAACTGCGGGAATGGGGGAACCAGTCAGGGAACCGGTTTTGAGTGTTCATGAAGTGCAGGGGAACGAGGGTTCCTCCTGTTGGAATTTAGGGCCCTCACACATCCGGCTGGGTGTCATGCTTCATTATAGGACTGTTCCTCGTCTGGAGACTCACCTCACGCAGCTAGGAAGTTTCACATTACAAAGGTGGCGTAGGGGAAAGATCTATGTCACTCCCTACTCATCCATGCTGGTGGGGTGCTAATATGGGTGCTTCACGCAACCCCTTCCTCAAGTGCAGGTGATAGCTCTGGATGAACACTTTGTGGTGCTAGGCAGGAAACTAGATGGGACTATAATGCTTTCATTAACATATATGCTGCGAACACAGGTCGCCAGCGTTCCAGTCATCCATAGCGCCACATATTACTAAGGTCATGCAATTCTGCAATTCCCACTTCCAGGAGGAGTGACTTTAATTGCATAACAGATGTGGCACTTGGTAGGTCACACCCCTCGCTTCGTGTCACCCCCGTTAACAAAGCTGCTGGAATCTTTTGCTCCTGGATAGCAGTTTGAAACCTAAGTAACACCTGGAGAGCGCATAGACCACTGGGCAGTTCCTTTTCCTACCATTCCCGCTTACATAACCTCTCTGTACGCCTACCCGAACTGTCTGGGCAGAATACCTTGCCAGATCACACCCTAATCACAACCATGGGTGGCTCTTCCATTAGGGTGGAGGAGCGTCGCCCCGCTGCTTTCTCGCAGTGCGAGAAGCAGAAAAATAAAATGGTAATAACTGAAAGTTATTACCATTTTATGGTAGGTTGTTTGGGGCTGCTCTGAGAGCAGGGGAAGAGTGTTGTGCCTGCCCACTCCTGAGTACGCAAAGACTGTTTGATCGGCCCCCTGGGTCTGCCCAAACCAGTCATGCGCTTTCTGTCCATCTCCATTCAGGCTCCAATGTAGCCTACATGGAGAAAATGGCCTCCACACAGGCGCCTGGCTGAGCGGCGTCCCGACCAATCACAACGCTGCTTGCAGCGTTGCCATTGGCTAAGGGGAATGAGCCTGGCTGCCTGCTTCTGATTCCTGTTCCTTGAGAGCAGGAGTGTAGAGGAATACACAGGACCAGGCTAGCGGAAAGGTACGTTTAAGTATATATTTTTTAATTATTAAATTAAACCCCCCCACGCAAACCCCGCGTGACCCCCCCCACAAGTCAAGCCAGCTGCGACTGATCACAACCCTCTACTTCTGACTTTCGCCTGGGGTAATACTAGACCCCCTTATACCCACTTAGAGTCAAAGGGCCTGATTACGATCTTGGTGGATAGGATACTCTGTCACAAACGTGACAAATATCTGGTCCTTCAAATTTCAAGTTCCAGAGGCTATAATGGGATTGTAATTTGGCAGACGTGATATCTGCCACGTTTGTGATGGAGTATCCCATCCGCCAAGATCGTAATCAGGCCCTAAATGGTTTGGCTCTAGATGACCTTGTTTTTAGGGAGGGCCAGGGGAACATTATTTGGCATTACTTTGCTGACAATGTGGGCTCCGTTTACTCCCCACTAGCAGGATAGGAGGCATTTAAACTAGTTAGTATAGGACATTGTATTGCTAACACATTAGGGATTCATGCCCAAGTACAAAGGAAGATTAGGCAATACAAGCATCTCTTAGCAGCCTTGGAATTGCCTCCTGTCGGGAATACTGCCATCCATGACCGCCTACGTGTGGAATGGAAAACTCCTGGCACTAACTGAATGCCTCCGGGCTTAAGTCTATAAGGCCTACAGCGCCAGAGCACATGAAGAACTTGACAAGACAGGGTGACTGCTAGCATGGTTGGCCAGACCTTATCAACGCGCCTCACAAATCCTCAAACTACGCACATCCAATAGCAGTATGGTGAATACCCAGGGCTTTAAGTGGGCCGGGACTGAGCACCGGCAGTTATTTTTAGGGGGCCTCAAAACGGGTCGCTATCGGGCTCTATTTTCGGGCCTCGCAGAGGTAGTCCGTTTTCTTTTTTTTTTCTCTTGGACTATTGTTACGCACGTACTTAATCAAATCAAGCTAATGCGCTTCCAGTACCCCTGGCATCCCCACACCAGCTCGATCCGAGGCCTAACCAGAGTGCCCACAACTCCTTGGTAGTGTGCTTTCATCGCACCATTGTGTCGATCAATGGTAACTCGAGTGGGATCATTTAGCAGCTTAAACCACTTTGTGTGAGAAACTGCCTACATTTTGATATCTCTTCTTTACTTCTGATCATGGGAAACTTGCTTGTAAAATTCCAGTCAAACAAAAGTTAGACGTGAAATATTACAAACGTGTTTGCAGAAGGAAATTTTATGTGACCGTATCATAACGAGGATGTGACAGCCCTATTTTGCAAGTGTGAGAACAGCAGGCTGATTTTGTGCGCTGCGACGCTGGCCTGCAGTAGCGCCCAGTTGTTTGGAACACCACAAGCCTCTCGGTGTGTTTACCACCAGTATTAAAGCCACAGAGGGGCCTATTCAGTGTCCTTGTGACAAGCACCCACTGCATACCCACGGGGCGATGAAGGGGAGGAGGGAGCGTTTGCACTGTTGAACAAAACGCCCGTGGGCACAGTAGTAGGAGGTGTGAAGATGCAGGAGCTCTAAGAGGGGGTGAAAAAACGTCAAAGAATCATTAACATGCAAATGGTCTTTTAAAGACCTGTGAAGTACTCGGGTGCGGCTGTGTGTGCCCAGGAAGCTGTCTCAGCCTGGGCTGCCACACAAGACGGGGGGGGGGACTCTCTCTGAGAGTCCTAGATCTGACGGCTTGTCAGAGCAGGGGGTACTGCTACACTAGTTATCTTTATTTAGACCACGCCCATACTTAGATAGGACACGCCCCTTTGGGGGTTGCCCCGCCCCTTTTAGAGCACCCCCAGTTTTTCCCCACTTAAAGCCCTGTGCATACCCAGTCTGAAAGCAACAGGTGTGTGTAGTGAAATATTATACACAGTTTTATGCCCGACAGTGAGAGACATACCCCCAGCATATGCATGACTATATCGTGGTGGCAGAGCCACACAGAACAGCTGTTGTGGATGAGGTTTTACTGGGAGGGGAGATCCTTGTCCAGGCGATAAGGGGGGCCGGGCCGTTAAAGCCCTGGCCCGAAGGAAGACCTCCAGGCACTGACAGGCAGCCATTAGAATTTTACTCTGCGTATATTGATATCTTTGCCCCTGTATAGACTGAGCTGTTTAACACAGATAGATCATTCCCACTGATGCTTCATGAGGCTCCTGGTCTCCCTGTTTAAGCAGGATAAGCCGGGAGAACTGTTCAACTTCCACAGGATCCTGTCTATCCTCAACGTCGATTATGAGATATAGAGTAAAATATTAGTTAATCGGCTGCTCCCCCATGTACAAGGCCTTCTTCAAAAATATCAATCAAGATTCACGCCACTTGGAGTACTGCGAACAATATCCGACAACTAGTGCAGGTTAAGCACGCTGCCCAAGTGAAATCTAAAAGTCCTTATTATAGCCATAGACATCGAAAAGACCTTCAATTCCCTGTGCTGGAATTACCTATACGCCACAATGATGCGTATGGGAGTGGGCGGTGGTTTCCTCAGCTGGACACGTCATCTTTACACAAGCCCAGTTGTGCAAGTAAAGTCTGGCTCCACAATCTCACCGAATTATACAATCGCGCGGGGCTCTCAACAATGCTGCCCCCCTCACCCTTGCTTTTTGTCATGACAATGGAGCTACTTGCCCTCACACCACTCATCAGCACCACTTCTAAGGCTTGCAGGTTGGTGACAAGCCCTTATATTTTTCCCCGCACGCAGATGACCTCTTTCTTTACACTAGGGGTGAGTGTGCAGAAGTTGAAGGAGCCAGCGCGGCATTAGCAGAGTTTGAACATCATTCAGGCCTGCCGGTCAATTCGGACAAATCAAATGTTTTTCCATTAAACATCCCACTTGCAAGGGTTCTCCTGCCCTAAAGTGGGACAACTCTCTGCTGAGAACCAGTCACATTTCACTGTCTCAAGATCAAGGTGTACCACACTAAGGCCGAGTTGATTGATGGCAACAGAAGGGCAACACCCTCTGCCCTACGATGTTCCATACAATTCTGGGTCAGACTTGCCCCTTCTCTGATGGGACAGATTGCCCTGTCAAAAATGATATTCCTCCCTCGACGACTCTACTATTTCATGACTGGCAGTCCACCTCACCAGATCCCTCTTCACTGAAATGAATGGCCAGCTTACCTGGCTTATCTGGGGTGTTGGGTGCCACTGTTTTGCTCTGGTTAAGGTCCGCCTTCCAGAGATGAAGGAGGTCTTGCAGTGCCTGATATGGAGCTCCATTACCTTGCTGCACAATTCAAATAGGCAGTGCTCTGGTGCGTTAGTCTCTGGGGTAACGGCACCCAAGGACTGTGATTTGCCTACCACGGGGTCCAGTCTGGCAACCATTCTCCTTACTCCGCAGCCCCATTGGTGAGCGCATACAGAGAGCCAGTGTTATGAGCCCTCCAGTTTGCGTGGGACAGAGCGCTACACAGCACCAAGATGACGCTCCCCTATAATACAATCTTGCCCCTATTGATGCTGTTGCTTCTCCCAAAGACTAGTGAATGGTCAGGATTACACGTCTTGGAGCGAAGGGGAATAGCGACCATTGGCGACAGGTTCCTAAGTGGCCATTTGCAGGACTTCCAGGACTTGATATCTGAGTTTGATGTTCTCCAACATTAGTTTTTACTATGAAGTGCAGTTGCTGTGACTATCAGGTAAACTCAGGGAGTGGAGGGACAGAAACTCTCCAAACGCAATGGTCTAAGGACTATAACGATCATGACGGCGCAAGACAGTCAGTCACACTCCTTTATAGTTCTCTACTTTCCCACACAATGCACAATCTTTCTCCCTTGCGGACTAGCTGGGCTATGGACCTGGGACGAGACCTGGCAGATAGTGACTGGGCCAATGTACTCTACTATGCCGCACGTACTTCCTGTAACGCTGGCTTTAAATTAATTCAGTATTATTACCTACACAGGGTATACCTGACCCCTAAATGACTCAACAGAATATTCCAAGGCAGCCTGTCTGAGGTGGTGACTACACAACAGGACTTTTACAATATTGTACGGTATTGTCCGATTCTCACTCCATATTGGGAAACTGTGACGGCCCATGTCAATACTTCTCGATAAGTTCCCGGCTGTTTGGTTGTTTTCCAGACCCTGTACAAGAATATTAACCCCCAGGTTTGCAGACCTAGCAGGCATATCTCAATGTCTCGGAAATCCCCTGCAACTCCCTCTCTACTGGGATGGCGACGGAAACTGGCTAGATGATCAGAATGTGAGAGTGTTGTGATGAACCTTGGGGTACCAAGGGGATGATGCAACCCAGACCATGCTTTAGATTGGGATCAGATACTGCGAGACACCCCACCGTCAGGAAGACAGGGTTACCTACTTCTTATCCCAGATGCAGCCTCAGCGAGTAAGGGCAGAACCCTTCTCTCTCTTGAATGACATCAATAAGACCATATCTACCGCATTTTGCCTCCCAGCGCGTGCGAGGAGACCCCTCGTCGACTACCCCTGGCCCTCTTCCCTGCACTATGCTCCCGCCAACTTTAGGACCCTGAGTTCGTATCATTAACTATATACCGGTGGCATAATACCCCTGTTCATGGGGTTGGGCTTTCAGTTGGTTTGATCTTTTCTATTCCTTCCCCCATTCTCCCTACAACATGTCCTTGGCTTTGTGGGACTCACTCACATTATTTGCTTCTGTGATAGGAGTTGGTTTTATGACCTGTTACCATGTACATGGCTTTTTTGATAGCAAATATAACAAAACTATTGATTGTATCATATGGCTGTCAGAGTGTTGCCCATCCTCATCAATATTTAGATTGACACCACGTTTCACTATTTCTACAAGTGTTTGTATCATATACATGAAAAATGCCTATAAAGTCTGTTTACAAAAAAATCTCAAAAATAATTGGAATTTCTTCCAACACGTGCCCACCCGCCTCTCACTGAAGGTAAGCCCATAAATATCAGACACATTTTTTACATTTCCCTACCCAAACTTTTTACTCAGCATCCCTGTGGCAGACAGGCCACCGAGCCAAGGGTTTCCACGGGTAGATCTAGTTGAGGTTCCACTAGTGGGAATCCAAGCGTCCTTCCACTACAGAAGAGGACAGGGAAACCAAGAGCTCAGCAAAGTGAGTCTTCAGAGCTCCACTGAACACTAAAAGTACCCCTTACTGATGAACTGGGACATGTGGCAATGCTCAAGCGGTTGATCCTGGAAGGATGAAGCAATTGTTGCTAGCTATCCTCACAGCAAGACATTCCCTATTCAATAGTAAATGTACACAACGGCGAAAGAACCCAAGCAACACATACACTCTCATGAAGAGTTACCTCTAGCTGAATTTTTTAACTACAGTGTGGTATAGGGACCTCTTTGTGACAGGCAAGAGCGAAACAACGTATTTACATATGTCCACTCAAGGAGCTCCCACAGACCCCTGTCCCCACCAAACCCATCTTTAACCTCAGGTGCAAGACGATCGGCAGCAAGCTCACCACCATTTTCAACACAATTGATAACCACAGCAACCTTCACTGAAGTCTGGAAACACGCCCTTCTCAAGAAACCTTCTACTGACCCCAGCAAACTCAAGAAGTACTATCCCATTTAACTGCTCCCCTTTACCGTCAAGGTCCTCAAAAATGCCATCAACTGCCATCTCTCAGAACACATAAAGATCAACACTCTGCTGGACACCTCCCAATCTGGATTCCGCACCAACCACAGCACTCACCTGTCCTAATTGCTGCCACATATGACATTAGAACACTCCTTGACCGGGGAAAATGGTGGCCCTGATCCTCCTCAACCTCTCAGCAGTATTCAACACCACATCCCATCACATACTTATCATGACGCTCAATCACATCAGAATTCAAGGAAACACCCTCAATTGCACTGCCTCCTTCCACACTAGAAGAACCCTGAGAATCTGCCTACCACATTTCACATCAGAACCCAAGGACACATCTGCGGTGTCCCTCAAGGCTCGTCCATCAGGCCTAACTGTTCAACATCTACATGACTTCCCTAGTGTTGGATTTGGCCCTTTTGGTAGGTTCACCCTGAAACTTTTTGCATTCTCCTAGCCTTTTTCTGTAACCTGGTGTTGGTGATTTTAGGCCTCTGAGCACTTTAGCACTGCGGTCCAGTGTAAAGTGCGTGCACTCTCTGTGTATGTGTGGTGAGATTGGCCTGCTCTACCATAAGAATGCAATGGGAATGAGTGTGTCCGTGGTAATTCCTGGTATGAGGGGAGCAGCAGGGGCGAGTTTAGTATATATGAACTCGTGAGGATAAATGCTGCGCAATGGTGTGCACAGGTTTATGGTGACTGGTGGAGAAATGCCACTTTTAGAAGTTGCCATTTCTGTGTGCTGTGTGTCTGCCTGTCTGATGTGAACAGCATGTCTGGCTTGTGATTGACAGGAGCTGAGAGGTGTGGGTGGCTCCAGGAGGGGTGGGGTGAGTCAGCTGAGCTGAATAGGACACCTGGAGGAAGAGTGGTTGGAGGGGTAATCCCCTGACTCTGAATAGGACTGTGCCCAGGCTGTACAATGCTCACTCCCCCCGTGGTGTGTCTGTTCACTGAGCCCCCACCTGACAAAGGGGAGAAGGGCTGGGCAAAACACAGTGCTCCAAAGCCCCCCTAAACCAGTTCTGACTGGTATCCTCAAGCCCTGTGCTGTGACACAAAGGTATTTTCTGATATAAATATAGTGGCTGTGACCCCACAAAGGTGTTCCTGTTCAGTGTGCTGTATTTGGTGCTGGTGCTGGGGCCCAGGAGGAACCGCCCTGGGGCTGCCTCCCTGCTGGAGGGTCCTGTGTGCTGTCCTCCCTGTGCCCAGCTGTACCCCTGGGACCTTTTGCCTCGTTTCTTTCAAGCCTAAGGACTTGTGCTCTTTGCCCCAGGATTTTTGCTTCATCTAGCACCTGGGAGCGCTATCTTTTGGACAGTCCAGCTGATGGAAAGCGTGGGCTTTGCGGCGCATGGCAGCAGCCGTGTTGGCGGGAATCCCCAGAGTAGGGATTCGCCCACTTTGTGTTGTTGGCGGGAGCCCACCCACGTCTCTGCCGACTAGTTTCCTTGGCGGCTAGCGGGAGGTCACCCAGCTTTATATCTTGACATTTGGAGGGAGCCTACCCTCTTTGTCCGCCTTGTGTTGCTGAGAAAGCGGGAGCCCACCCCGCGTTTCACCGCCGCTGCCCAAGCGAATAATGGCCACCGACCCGGAAGCCTAGCAAAGTTTGCCTGCTTCTGGGCGGGGCCGGCGGTGGGAGCAGAAGAAGTACAGGCAAAAGGGAGGACGGGAACCTACCCCGCCTCCCCAAGCACCGCGGCAAAGTCCCAGGTCCCAGGAGTGGACCGGAGAAAGAGGCGGCAGAGGCCGCCAATGGCAGGGTTTGCAAGAGTGAAAGGGAAGCCCCGCCCAGCGAGAGAAGTACTGCCGGTCCTGCAGCGCAGAAAAGAGAAGTCCCGGGTCCCAGGAGGGGGCCGGGGTGAAGAGCAGTGAAGTCCGGAGAGGTTCCCCGTGCAGCCAGAGAGAAGCTGCTCCAGTGCCTGGGCGAGACAGGAGGTCGCCGGAGAGATGCCTCCAAGAGGGAGCCTGTGAGTGAGGGCTCTATGGGTGGTGTGCATCGAGGCACAGCATCGTGCCACAGTCCCAAGCGGCCCCGTCTGGCAGCGGGCCACTCCAATGCTTGGGGGCAGTTTATGGCCAAGAATAAAAGAGCCCCAGAGGGCCCCAGCGACTTGGGGCATATCGAGGCGCATTGTCGGTGCCTGGGCGGTCCCGCAAGAGAGCGGGCCGCCCCAATGATGGAGGCATGTGATTTAATGCCACTAGGGGGGTCCAGAGGGCACAGAGGTGCCCCCCCCCCCTTTGGGAGAAGTGCCATAGCTGCGCCAGCATGGGCAGCTGCAACAAATTGGGCACAATTGCGAGAGAGTCCCTGAGAGGGACCAGGGGCACTGAGGTGCCAGTGAGTTTCCCAGCTGCCCAGCAAGTAGTGGGCAGCAGCTACGTTTAGGTTTGCACAGTGCGCACCCTTGGCCTCCGCTGCCTAGGCATCATGCCCTGACTTTGGGACATAGGGCATTTGAGCCCCTGAGAAAAGATCAGTTGGCCAGGGGGACTGTTGGGTTTATAGGGCACCAGGCCCTAATGTGATGTATGTGGTGCTAGGAAATGTGATTCGTGTAGTATGATTTACTCACCATGCCTCTAACTGTGGTTTAGGTATGAGGTTATTTGCATAATATGGTTTATGCTTAGGAGGTTATCCTCCACTGTGATTTATGCCCCTAATGTGACTAAACCTTAGGAGGGTAGGGTTTGTTTAAACTTATGAGATGATTGCATAATGTGTTTATGCTGGTGAGGTTGGCGCAGAATGTAATTTGCGCCTAATGTGATACTGTGCATAATGAGGCTTATGTTACAGGCTGATGCTGAGGACAGTGGTTACCAGTTTTTACTGGTTCTACGTTTATATGTTTTACTTTTACTAAGTTCGCTTTGTGTTGGTTCTGACAGTGGTCCAGTGGGCCCTGCCAGGTGTACATAATACCTTGTAGATATGACCTAGTGCCAGGTGGCACCATGCATATTATGGGAGTGCTATTCTAATGTGTTATGAGAATTGAAAGGCTATTTTTGATATAACCTTGTGCGGAGTTCCTTTTTGTGGTGTGCCTGGGATGTTGTTGCTGGGTGCGTGCGCAAACGCTTTACACATTGCCTCCGTCATAAACCTGACTGCTCGCTACCAAGGGAGAGAGCAGGGGCTATCTTTGGCGTGTAACTCCCTTGCCCTGACTAGAGTGGTGGTTTGTGCCTGGCTTTGGCCCAAGCCTTAGCCAACCAGAAATCCCATTTCTAACACCCAGCCAACATAGTCAGGGCCCACGGAATGAAATTCATATCCTAAACAGAGAACACCCAGCTCATTCTCTCACTTTCTGAAGACCCCTCCACCAGGAAGGCCAACTTTCACAAGTGCATGACAAGCATCATCGACTTGATTAAACAAAACTGTCTCAAACTCCTGGTGGCCTTCCAGACTAGGACCATCTCCCACCACAGACAGGCAAACCATGCACGTAACTTTGGCCTCATCCTGGACTGCAAGCTCACCATGAAAAACCAGATAAACGCAGTATCCTCTACCTGCTTCCTCACTCTTCGCATGCTCCATAAGATCTTCAAATGGCTCGCTGTCAACATCAGATGTTCCATCACTCAAGCCCTAATCACCAGCTGGCTGGACTACGGTCACGCACTTTACATAGGAATCCCCACTCACCTCCTGAAGAGACTACAAACCATACAGAATTCAGCGACCAGACTCATCCTCGACCTTCCCAAGCAGATCCACATCACCCCTCACCTCAACATGCTCCACTGACTTCCAATTCAAAAGAGGTGTCAATTCAAGATGTTGATCCAAACCTACAAAGCCCTTCATAACTAGGGACTAGGGTACATCAGCCACAGCCTGAACTTGCACCACCCCTCCAGACACTTTTGCTCCCCCTCCCTCTCACACACTCCGTCACAATCACCGAAGGTTCAGTGGAGGATGCTCTTTCTACTACCTCATTGCATAAACCTGGAAAAACATCCCCTTTCACCTGCAGGCCTCATCCTCTCTCCTGGAGTTCAGGAAAGGACTCGCGACCTGGCTGTTCCATTGCACCCAGCAGTGATACCCTGATCACCTGGATAGCCTTACAGGAGAGTTGCCACGCTTTATAAATCCTGATCGATTGACTGACATATTGAGCTTGATGTCACAGTTTGGCTTTTGCTAAGCACTGTAGATAACAGGTGTTAATATTACCCAATTTCAAGGTACTCAATTTAGCAGCCGCAGAAGGATGAAAGACATAGTTGGCCTGTCCATGGTTCAGTCTCATTATCTGCAGATTAACTAGCTAAGGCACCTTCTAGGGCAACCGCAGGAGCACCAGCTTTGTAATCCCTCTGCAGGGCCCCAGGTGCTACAATGCAACCAAAACCAAAATTCTATTAAAATTAATGTTCTTTTTTTGTGGGGCGAGGCAGCCAGAGGTTAGGGAAAATGCTATGCCTAGTACACACAAACAGTTAACAATATGCAACAAACAATTGATAACTTTATTTCGGTCGATGACCATAAAAGCACAAGTAAAATATGTACATACAATAAAATACATAAATAGTTAAGAACCAGTGGTTAAAACATTATTAAACAGTCAGTTATCAAGAAAGTGATCTTCATTAAAATTAAATATCAGTTAATCAAGGTGGACCTTCTCCGCCACATACCATGCAAAAAGCGGGAGACCAAAAACACAATTACGGGAGAAGTATCATATTTTAAAATTCTAACAGCTAGAGCACAATGTTTTAGTCCCAGGTTCCTGCATAATGGTACCAACCAGGCTCTCCGAATTGTGCTATAAGCCGGGCAGAAAAACAAAACATGGGCAGTGTCTCCTTTGCTATTATTACAGGCTGGGCAAGTTCCCTCCTCTTGACCTGCCCATTTGCAGGTCAATGACCCAAGTGGCAGGCTGCTGTGCCTGAGTTGTGTGTATAGTTTTCTTGCTAAGGGAGGTTCAATTTGGTCCAAGAATTCCTCCCTACTGGGCACAAGTTTTACCTGCAGAAATTCCAAAGACATCCTGCCCATGTTTGGCAGGCGTTGCAGCAAACTTAGGTTATAGTGCCTCAGACAGGCCAGCAGCTCAGTTCTCCGCACCACAGGGCAACTCTCCGCCGGGGACTCCCATATTTGAGGCATTCCTATTCGATGGGCAGTAGATTTAATGTGGAGCAGCCATGGTACTTTCTTACTCTTCAACGACCCCCTGACAGCAGCGAACTCAGCTCTGTAGTCCGCAAGCTCAGGTACTGTCCAGAGCCTTCTCCAATACAGGAGGGGTCGGGCCGCTACTAGTTCAGAGATGGGCTCCACGCCTAAGTCGAATATCAAGGGTAAGAGCGGGGTGCTTTGGGGTAGACCAATCGTATTTCTCATAAAGGCCCGTTCAACCCTAAGAAGGCTTGTTATACTTGAACGTCCCCAAAGTTCAGCACCGTAGGTTACCGCAGGTCTAGCTTGAGCACTGTAGATTTCAAGCACTGGGGAGACTGGCTTAAAATGCGTTGTTCGGTGGAACTTACCAATGCCCCCTGATATCTGTGCGAGCTTTAGGGTGGATTTGGCTACCTGGGGGCCCCAGCCAAAATTCTCAGTCAAAGTGACCCCCAGGTATACAAAAGTTCTCACCCTTTCGAGCGGGGTACCGTTTAACGTAGGGCTAGGGCAGGTGCGTTTCAGGGGACCGAAGATCATAAATTTTGTTTTTTCTAAATTAATCTTGAGTCCCCGCGAGGCGCAGAATGAAACAAACCCGTCCAAAACCCTCTGGATGCCTGTTGATGTTCGCGACAACAATAAGGTGTCGTCTGCGAACATCAGAGCAGGCACCCTCCCTGACGCCAACCAGGGGGCGTCGCTATCCCTGAATCTATTTAGTTCCCCCACCAAACCATTTATATAGAGACTAAAAAGCGTGGGAGCCAGGGCACAGCCCTGGCGTACGCCTCTAGAAACTGGGAAACGTGCGGATAGTTCCCCGTTCTTCCCGCACCTCACCCGGGCATAGTTCCCTTCGTGTAACCGCTTCAGGACCTCCAAAAGGTAGAGAGGAAGGCCAAGATCTTTTAAGACCCTCCAAAGACTCTCCCTCGGCACAAGGTCGAAAGCGGCCCGCAAGTCAACAAAGACCAAGTAGAGGCTGCCACCCTCAATACTTATGGTCTTCCAATAGAGGACCTGCAGCCTGAAAAGTTGGTCCATAGTTGAAATTCCAGATCTAAAGCCAGCCTGAAGGGTAGTCATTACTTCCTGTTCCTCCACCCATCCCAGTATCCTATCCAGGAGTATCCGGCCCATCAGTTTCTGGGCAGTATCCAGGAGACTTATTGGTCTATAATTTGACGGCTCAAGAGCGGACCCCTTCTTAAAAATTGGGACAATTTCGGCCCCCGCCCATGTGTCAGGAATCTTTGCCCCCTGTAGGACTGCGTTAAATAGTACAGTTAAGTATGGAGCCCATATCTTTGGCTGGGAACGGAAGAGATCACCTGGTACCCTGTCGAGGCCTGGCGCTTTGTTAGGAAGTTGTCTACTAATCGCAGTCTCCACCTCCTTGGCCGAGATACTCTCACCACTTCTCAGGGCCATCCTCATCTCGGTGTCCCTGTGTTCTAGCTGGTATCCCGTGCCCGAGGCCCCCCGCAGTCGACACTCGTGCGGGGGGTCTTGGGCAAGAGAATTCCAGGAGGGACCTTCAGGCACTGGAATCCCAGACCTATCTAGATGGGCACTATGACCGATCACAGGGCCAGTGTAGAGTGCAGAGAAATGCGCCTCCCACATTGAGGGGGGTATGTTTGGTAGAAGGGTCCCCCCACCAGCGTTTGCACCAGAATTTACTAATGCCCAGAATAGTTTAGCATCTTTAGTCGCTAGGGCACCTCTGAGTTCTTCCCACCTGTCTTCCTCCCACTCCCTTTTACCCCTAATCAGCTCCTTTTTGTAGATCTGTCTAGCTGCCCTAATATTCTGTCTATCTTTAGCCTTAATCGCCGCAAGGAGCTCCTTTTTCGAGTTCCTACACGCATCATAAAACCAGGGGTGTGTTTTTGGAACATACGTCTTAATTCTACTTATAGGGTAGAACACATCCCCTAGTGCCTCAACCAGCTGTTTGTGCGTATCTAACGCCTGCTGCCAACTAGGCGAGACACCCATCTGCTCAATAAAAGGGATAGCGAGTTGGTAGATTTTGGCAAGCTTCGTGGTTGAGTCTACAAGATGGGGCCACTTGACCCTCCTTCTATTGTTGGTCAGCATAAGAGGAAGTGTCGTCAAGGCAGGTATGTGATCAGAAGTGGTTAATCCAAATGACCCTGGTTTAAAAGTTACTACCAGGGCATTGTGATCACTGTCCTGTCTTTGGATGACCCTGAATTCTTTCAGCTTGTCCCAATTTTTAGCATCCACCATTAAGTAGTCAATGATGGTAGTTTTATTTGCCCGATTAAAAGTTGCCATTGCTGGGCGGTCAGGTTCCAGTCTCCCATTGCACGCCCGCAGGGATGTCGCAAGGGAGAAGCTTTTTATTTTGAGCACAAGAGGTGTCCACGCCCTGAAGGGGGCAATGTTCGGGTCCGGGATATGCCATTGTGCATCTACCTCATCTTGATCACCCAAGTCTATACTGCCCAAAGGTTCGAATTGGCAGTTAAAATCCCCTCCAAGAATTATTGAGATAGAGGGGTCTAACCCTTGGATAAAAGAGTTCAGAGCTCTAAATGTAGCCGATTCCTGGCCATTCCTAGATGGCCTAGAGTAGATGTTTATTATTGCTACTTGTGGTCTGCCTGGGGGTTGTATTAGGATACACTGAATATCCGGGGATTTTGTTTGGATCTTGGTAGCTTGGATTCCCAGGTGAGTTCCTATCCAGATTGATAACCCGCCTGATGGACGGCCTCTGCCTATAGATACTGCCAGGGTATCAAATGTTGCAAAGGTCGGGCTCGAGCTCTCTTCTAGTGCCCATGTCTCTTGCATCAAGCAGATGTCATATTCTGCCATAAAGGTAACCCACTCGGGCGTAAGCAGCTTATTTTTTAACCCGGCAATATTCCAGGAAACTACCTTCAAACATCCCTCCTCTGAACTTGCTCGTCCTTCGACTTCCCTAGTCTCCCTGGTGCTAGTCCTTTTCCTTTCTAAGTTAACAGCTTCTGGAGCTTCCTTCAGCATTTGGGGCAGAATATTCTCTTTTGGTACCCCTGTGCTTCTGTGTTCTACATTTCTATCCTCTAGGGGTGGGGTTTCACCTCGGGTAAGTCAATCTACATCTTCCAGGGCACTAAACCTATTCCAATGTGGCTGTATCGGGGGTAGTAGACCAAAGGAAGACATGCCCTGCCTATAGACCTCCCCATTTGTAGTTCTATGTGATGTGGGAAAGCCCCCCTATTAGTGTGTGTGGGTCTTGTACGACATGGTTCCAGGCTGGGAGTGGGGTAGAAGTATGAGAGGTGCAGAGGACATATTTACGTGTCTGAACTATAGTGCGGGGCATTACAAATATACCTTACAGCAGACAACAATATGAGTCCCTTCTAGCAGTGCCGCTCATTAACCTATTGACAAAAGCGTGTCAAGCAATGGTGTGCAAAACGCTTTGCCTAGTGTGACCTACAACCCTGAAAACTTTGATCTCACATCTGTTTAGCATTTATATCAAGGTGGTGGTTATATATGGTCTCCCCCAATATCTTGAAGGGGTCCCTGTAAACTTGTAATTGAGTGGAAAATACTTGCAGAGAGCAAAGTCAGCCAGAGACTACCACAAGGGAACCCAAGCAACGGGTGCGGGCAACACCAATTCCAGGTAACATAACCTTACTTCCACAAGGGAACCCAAGCAATGGGTGCGGGCAACACCAATTCCAGGTAACATAACCTTACTGCCACAAGGGAACCCAAGCAACGGGTGCGGGCAACACCAATTCCAGGTAACATAACCTTACTGCCACAAGGGAACCCAAGCAACGGGTGCGGGCAACA
The DNA here is from genome assembly GCF_964261635.1 of Lissotriton helveticus. NCBI lineage: Eukaryota > Metazoa > Chordata > Amphibia > Caudata > Salamandridae > Lissotriton > Lissotriton helveticus. Next base: position 1,834,422,545 of record NC_136068.1, on the reverse strand, counting down.
CCAATTCCAGGTAACATAACCTTACTGCCACAAGGGAACCCAAGCAACGGGTGCGGGCAACACCAATTCCAGGTAACATAACCTTACTTCCACAAGGGAACCCAAGCAATGGGTGCTGGCAACACCAATTCCAGGTAACATAACCTTACTGCCACAAGGGAACCCAAGCAACGGGTGCGGGCAACACCAATTCCAGGTAACATAACCTTACCGCCACAAGGGAACCCAACCAACGGGTGCGGGCACACCAATTCCAGGTAACATAACCTTACCGCCACAAGGGAACCCAAGCAACGGGTGCGGGCAACACCAATTCCAGGTAACATAACCTTACCGCCACAAGGGAACCCAACCAACGGGTGCGGGCACACCAATTCCAGGTAACATAACCTTACCGCCACAAGGGAACCCAACCAACGGGTGCGGGCGGCACCAATTCCAGGTAACATAATCTTACCGCCACAAGGGAACACAAGCAACGGGTGCGGGCGGCACCAATTCCAGGTAACATAACCTTACCGCCACAAGGGAACCCAAGCAACGGGTGCGGGCACACCACTTCCAGGTAACATAACCTTACTGCCACAAGGGAACCCAAGCAACGGGTGCGGGCAACACCAATTCCAGGTAACATAACCTTACCGCCACAAAGGAACCCAACCAACAGGTGTGGGCACACCAATTCCAGGTAACATAACCTTACCGCCACAAGGGAACCCAACCAACGGGTGCGGGCAACACCAATTCCAGGTAACATAACCTTACCGCCACAAGGAACCCAACCAACGGGTGCGGGCACACCAATTCCAGGTAACATAATCTTACCGCCACAAGGGAACCCAAGCAACGGGTGCGGGCGGCACCAATTCCAGGTAACATAACCTTACCGCCACAAGGAAACCCAAGCAATGGGTGCGGGCACACCACTTCCAGGTAACATAACCTTACTGCCACAAGGGAACCCAAGCAACGGGTGCGGGCAACACCAATTCCAGGTAACATAACCTTACCGCCACAAGGGAACCCAACCAACGGGTGCGGGCACACCAATTCCAGGTAACATAACCTTACCGCCACAAGGGAACCCAACCAACGGGTGCGGGCACACCAATTCCAGGTAACATAACCTTACCGTCACAAGGGAACCCAAGCAAGGGGTGCGGGCAACACCAATTTCAGGTAACATAACCTTACCGCCACAAGGGAACCCAAGCAACGGGTGCGGGCAGCACCAATTCCAAGTAACATAACCTTACCGGCCCAAGGGAACCCAAGCAAGGGGTGCGGGCAGCACCAACTCCAGGTAACATAACCTTACTGCCACAAGGGAACCCAAGCAAGGGGTGCGGGCAGCACCAACTCCAGGTAACATAACCTTACCGCCACAAGGGAACCCAAGCAACGGGTGCGGGCAACACCAATTCCAGGTAACATAACCTTACTGCCACAAGGGAACCCAAGCAACGGGTGCGGGCGGCACCAATTCCAGGTAACATAACCTTACCGCCACAAGGGAACCCAAGCAACGGGTGCGGGCACACCACTTCCAGGTAACATAACCTTACTGCCACAAGGGAACCCAAGCAATGGGTGCGGGCAACACCAATTCCAGGTAACATAACCTTACCGCCACAAGGGAACCCAACCAACGGGTGCGGGCACACCAATTCCAGGTAACATAACCTTACCGCCACAAGGGAACCCAACCAACAGGTGCGGGCACACCAATTCCAGGTAACATAACCTTACCGTCACAAGGGAACCCAAGCAAGGGGTGCGGGCAACACCAATTTCAGGTAACATAACCTTACCGCCACAAGGGAACCCAAGCAACGGGTGCGGGCACACCACTTCCAGGTAACATAACCTTACTGCCACAAGGGAACCCAAGCAACAGGTGCGGGCAACACCAATTCCAGGTAACATAACCTTACCGCCACAAGGGAAGCCAATCAACGGGTGCGGGCACACCAATTCCAGGTAACATAACCTTACCGCCACAAGGGAACCCAACCAACGGGTGCGAGCACACCAATTCCAGGTAACATAACCTTACCGTCACAAGGGAACCCAAGCAAGGGGTGCGGGCAACACCAATTTCAGGTAACATAACCTTACCGCCACAAGGGAACCCAAGCAACGGGTGCGGGCAGCACCAATTCCAGGTAACATAACCTTACCGGCCCAAGGGAACCCAAGCAAGGGGTGTGGGCAGCACCAACTCCAGGTAACATAACCTTACTGCCACAAGGGAACCCAATCAAGGGGTGCGGGCAGCACTAACTCCAGGTAACATAACCTTACCGGCCCAAGGGAACCCAAGCAAGGGGTGCGGGCAGCACCAATTCCAGGTAACATAACCTTCCCGCCACAAGGGAACCCAAGCAACAATTGCCAAAAGTTTCCAGAAAATGGTGTGTCTTCCAAGACATCATAACATAAACTGGACTATGGCCGAAAGGAAAATGCAGTATTAATGATTGTTTTGTGCAGGTTGGTGTCCCTTCCTGCACATAAACAATCAATAAATAATGGTGATTTGCTACTTCTGTGAGTGCTGTAGAATGCAGCACATATAGAAGTTGAAAATTGCCATTAGTGATATGCCCCCACGAGTGATGCATAATAGACAATTTTTCCCAGCTTATCTTGGGCAAGTTGACTTTTTATGAGTATGAAGACACATTTGGATAAACACAGCATGGATTTACAAGTAAAACGAGTTATCCACATATGCAATTGGTGTGTGAGTAAATCTACTCCCGGGTGCAGGGAGTAGGTGTTCCAATGAAAAAATTCCCTTGAAAAATTGAGACTGACATTTTTTTGCACCACTAATCAGGTATGTGAGGAAAACATATTCAGACTGGATACCCCTATACTGAAAGAAACTTAAAAGAAAGTAAATTATACAAATGATTTTTACGTTTGCAATAGGTTCAGATACATTGTAGATGAAACTGAAAATATAAAGATAAAAAGGTAATTAAAAAAAACAAAATTACTTGTTAAGAATCCAGATCCTAACGCCATCCCAAAAGTAGGATTTACTCCAAAAACACCATTTAGCCAAAGGGTACAGCAGAACACACTGCACCCTTTCAGGTAAGTCAGACTTGTGTACAGGACTTTGATATGACGTTTTAAAAAACAGAGGCTAGCCCGTCATTATCTTAATCATGGTAGTTACCACCCATTCTAGCCTAAAGTGCACTTGTTCTCTTTCCAGTTCCAGTTCCAGCTTCAACAGACGGGCAACCATATTAGCTAAAAGAAATAGGTTTTGCTGTTGACATGCTTAAAAGTGCTCAGTGTATCAACTTTTCACTATGGGGGCGTAATTCATGTAATTCAGTGTAGTATAATTATGAAGAAATGCCTAAAGATTCCATGAGATTACCCTGCATTATGCAAGACGAGTAATTCTGCATTTAGTGCTAGTTTCTTAGGGGGAAAATGCACCTTTTTGAGGATTCATTTTGTACTAAGAAGTAGTGCAAAACGCTACAGAACATAAACAGCAGCACACACGGCCACTCGCCCTTCATAATTGTGCACTTTTGGTAGCATTCTTTCCCCAAATTGCTCTTAATTACGCAAGAGGGCGCACTCGCATTATTATCGGTAATTCAACGTCAAAGAGTAACATGGAGTTACAAAAATTAGTCTGGTATAACCCTCCCAGGCCTTACTTAGCACATATTCCAAATCGTGACGCGAATATTGCGCATACATTTTATTTCCCAGGGAGAGCTCACCATTGCTGAAACTGTCACGAGCTCATGAAATCTTCCCACTCCCCTTGCAAGTTATCCCTGAAAGCGCCTTGAAATAGATGCATGGAAGAAAGCGGTACTCAAGTTTGTATTCGGTTTAAATATTCTGAAAAAAACCTGTCGGAGGACACAAATTTATATGACTTTTGGCAACACCAATCTACCCATTCTATCTTCGAACCAAAAGGGGGCGCAACCGGCCAATAAATTGCAGAATGAAAACAGCGTTAATAAATAGCACACGTGTATATCTGGCTGCGAGAGAACATTTGGTAGACGATATTCTCAGACGCATATAAATCCAATAACCATATAGGGTTACAATGTGTAAGTACATTTACACATATACAAATAACAATACACTTTTAAGAAAAAAATAGAGTCAAAGCAGCTGTGAGTGCGCACAGCTGCAGCTAGCTTCTTCATCTCTGTTCTCCTTACCCAGAGTTGGTTTTCTGTAATTGTTAAAGTATTCATCTGGATGGAGTTTTGCTTCCAGCGGCGCCCCCGATAACATCGGCACTGCGGTCATCTGGCTGGTTATACAGGGCAGTCGTGACGCTCAGATTTCCATGCAGCTTTTTTTGTTGCTTTTTTTTTTTAACGCTTCGCGCTGTCTGTGCTCTTTCCGGAACTGCACCAACTGAGCAACGCTGCAAGACTGGTCTAGTAGGAGGGCGGGCGCTGCCTGTACTTTCAGTCTCGCTTCGTGGAAATCATGTGATCTATTTACGGGAAGAGGCGGCACACAGTTAAACAAGCATTGGCAAAGACAGACGGATAGCTCATGCTGCCAATATTTTAATGTGTTTTGGGCATTTTATTATAGCAACACCTTCCTTTGCTTTATTAATTGATGCACTGAAACCCATCGGGTAGAGGATACAGACCAGTTGCCGGGCTACCTGAGATGACAGATTGTTTTAAAAGAAGAAAGCCTCTTTCTACACTTGATCAACAAAAAAATAGCAGCCAAGTTTTTAGTTTGCAGGGGAGACATTTCCATTTCTCCTGTGTACTTCTGAGTGACATTAAACAATCAAATGTGTGACACTTAGAGCGACACTTCTTCATGAGTTCAGCGAAGCTATGAAGTGAACGGAAATAGAAAAATATCAGATATTAAACCCTTTTGAGCAATGATAAGCTCTAAAAAGATATTTGAATGCTGCAAATCCCTTGAAATGAAAGATCACTAAACTACTCTCCTTCCAGCCAGGCACGGGACAAGTGTGACAGAATTTGAAAGAGGGGCTCTGCAGAAGCCTAGTGCTGCGAGGTTTATCAGTCAGCAGCTCAGCACAACAGGTCAACAAGCATTTGCAATGCAATAGGTCTCGCATTATTAAAGTTTGAGATATTGTCATTGCTAATATTAATGCAACACCAATAGCTATTGCATTGCATTTTTGCATACGTGCTGCTATAGGCTCGACCTAAAAATTAGCTGAAACACTGGCGAGGAGAGAGGGAGAAGAGAGAATAGAGGGCATTAGTGACGAGGCAGAGGGGATACAGAAAAAAGCATTGTGCAAGGACGAGAGAGAGCGAATGGCAGTTGAGAGGAGGCTCGAAAACTAAATTGTAATGAGACAGCTGCAGTAAAAAGAGTAGAGCGAGAGAGAGAAGGAAGGATAGAAATGAGGCAAGGCCAAAATATGTGTAAGGAAACATCCATCTGGAATTTGGAGGGAGAGGGGTAAGAAATACAGAAATAAGTGAAGGGAGCAACAGCGGAAAGAGTGGTGGGACGGTCAAACCAAGAAATATCAGACAAACAGACATGGTGAGAGGTACCAGACCAAAATATGGTGGTGAGAGCTTCAGAACAAGAATTAGTCGTGAGGCGAGACATAAAAAGAGAAAAAGTGCCACAGATAGGGAGGGGTCAACAAGCAATACTGCAGGAACAAAATGACATCAGATGATAGAGAGTGGGCAGAAGAAAAATACTGAAGAGGAGATGACAAGGACAGAGTGATAGAAATGGGTAGAGGCAGTATAAGAGAGCACAGAGAAAGTGGAGCACACAGAAGGGCAAAGTGCGACCGAGCTAAAAATACATGAGAGAAGGACAAAACCATAACTAATTTAGGGAAGGGCAGAAAAAGAGCAAATCGCAGAATGAATATATTAGAGAGGAGGGGTAAGCCGGACTGTAGAGAAGTCTTAACAGTAAATGTAGAAGAAGAACAGAAAAATACATATCAGAAAGTTTCGATAGACATTGGGAAAGAAGAAAGAGCAGGAGAAAGTGATATACACAGGGAGCTAATGAGGGTGCAAGAGGACGAGAGAGAACGAGACCGTGAGGAGAGAAATTGAGGTGGGGAGAAGGAGAGAGCGCGAGCGCTCATAACAGAGCCGATATATAAAAAAAAAATAGGTGAAGGAGAAATCTATTCACACTGTGCATATTGTCTAATGACATGTACAACACATTGCAGGAAAAAGCATATACCAAAAAATGTAATAAAAACCTGAAAGAGCTCCGATTGAGAAAAGTCCTACCCCTTACCAACAGCTCTCTCAGCACTTCCAGGAATAACCCGAAGGAGAGGGGTCGGGGGAGGGGGCGGAATGCAAGCAGCACCTAGCCTGTTACAGAAGCTAATTCCAGGCTGGCGGCCCAGCGACGACTTCCGTCACAGGCCAATTTTCCCGCTGGGAAGGCAAAGAAATAAGTATACACATTACCCCTCCCCGCTATCATGCATATAACTCCCCCCCCTCTCTGGTGACGGTCTAGTGTTTCCAGCCTCGGCTGTGACCGGAACCGGAAGGGCGACCATTTTGTATAGCGGCCGAGCCCAGAGACAGCAGGAGCGTTTCCCCGGCGCTCCGAGAGAATAAAGCATATTTCACTTATATTAACGGCTGCAGAGTATCTTTTACAGTAAAGGGGCACTTCCACAAATGGCGACGAGGATGGGATCCGGAAAACATCGAGGACCCACAACAAAAACGTGATTGAAAAAAAAAAAAAACTAGAAACTCGAGCCATCACCTCGGAGCACGGCAGAGGGTGCGCACCGCACTGGGCCACATGAGAGATACGGAGGGCCAGAGCAGCCATCGCACGGTGACCACAGGCCGATATTGACAAATCCTGCGGTGAGTGCTGTTGGGAGCATATAATCCCTAGCGGAGGACACGGGACATCCAAGGCAGCGCCCCAAATTAGGAGGCACAGAGCGAGGTAGCGCTAATTACCTGGAGTCACGAAGGCACGGGGGCACCGCCTTAACCTACCCCAATACGAGGAGCACTAGAGTGCACAGAGGTCACACAAAACAAGGGGTAAGCGGACGTCTCAGCCCAGAGAGTAAGTGCGGGGAGCAAACCTGGAATCCCGAGCGGCATCAGGCAGCGTTGAAGGCAGCCCTACCCAGGGGAGCAGAAGAGAGGAACAGCGAGCACCAGGCTGCCCGCCTAACAACAACGGACAAGCCCAAGCAAATCAAAGGGGCATCGAAAAGATGGCTACAACCTCCACATCGCTCATCAGCATGGTGCCGTTCCTGCCGAAAAGAGGCGAACCCACGATGCCGTGGGAAGACTGGAAGAGGTACGTTCTGAATTATTTGTCGGCACTAGAGGAGGAGAGTGAAGCGGAATACTCCAGCCCACGTAGGTTAAAGATATTGTTGCATAACCTCGGGCCGGAAGGTATAAGAGTGTACGATAACATAGTAAAGGCAACAAGACAAGCGGCGGACACGGACATGTTCCAACACGCAATTGAAGATATGGACGCCCACTACAGGCCAGTTGTATGTGTGGCCATAGACGAATATGTAGCGGCCTTGCAGAAATTGGCTTTGACGTGTAAGTTCGGAGCACTACATGACAAACTGGTAAGAGATCAAATAATCATGCATACTTCCAACACGGCAGTGCAAGAAAAACTGTGGGTTAGTGGAGATGCGCCCCTTAAGGAAATATGGGCCTTAGTGAAGAAGGCTGAATTGTCCAAAAGATGCACGGAAGCAGCCAGGAAGGACACGGGCAGCAAACAGACAGTATGCAGAGTGATGGTGAATAATAAAGGGAACAAAACCAAACAAATGATACCACCCAGGAACCAATTCTCGAAAAGGAACCAGCAAGGGGCTGGAGCGATGCAGAAAACCAATTGGGAGAAGAAAACGAATTGCTACCGGTGTGGAAGCACATCACACATAGGTAACGACAAAGCATGTCCTGCATTCAAAGCGAAGTGTGCGTACTGCGAAATATTTGGACATTACGAGAAAGTCTGCAGACGGAAGCCCAGAGGAGCCGCGGTCAAGTATATCGACCATGGAAGCGCCGACGAAGAAGAGGCGCAAGGAGGAGATGAGTACGGTGAAGAAGTTCTCTACATAGGGGACCAAGTGTTGTATGTGGACTGCAAGGGTTCCAGCAAACCTGTGTTGAAAATGAACATCGGTGGAGTGATGGTCGACATAGTGGCGAACTCAGGATCTCCCATCACTATTGTACAACGGAAAGTATGGGAAGACGAATTCCAAGAAGCAATAAAGAAGGAACTACTTCCCATGGACGTGAGGTCTTTCACCTACACGGAACAAAGGATACCCATGGTAGGGTATTGTCCGTTACTGTTTGAGTTCAGAGGACGCAAAGCAGAATACAAGCTGTACGTGTCAGTAAAAGGGCCTTCGGTGTTAGGATGGAAAGATCAGGGTGTCCTGGGCATTAAACTCAACCCGAGAGGAGTGGAAAAGGTGCTGCTGACGGATACAGAACAAGGCAACGAGGAGGAAGCATGGAAGAGAGAGTACCCGGAAGTGTTTAGCGGGAAGATAGGAAAATTAACAAAATTCATGCACATGATACACTTGAAAGAAGGAGCCAAACCTGTGAGCCACAAGGCCAGAAACATCCCGTTTCGATGCCGCGAAGCGGTACAAGAGGAATTAGACAGATTGGAGAAAAGCGGCATAATAAAGGCCATCGAAAGTGCGGAATGGCTATCACCCTTAGTGGTGGCGCAAAAACCAAATGGAAAAGCAAGGCTGTGTGTGGACCTCAGAGAACTAAATAAAAACATACTGATTGACAAGTTCCCGTTGCCACACATCAACGAGATTCTCATGAAGACCAAAGGAATAAAGTGGTTTTCCACGGTGGATCTATCCTCGGCTTACCATCAGATAGAATTGCACCCCACGTGTAGCCACCTCACTTCCTTCATTACACATTTCGGGTGTTACAAATTCGTGAGGATGCCGTTTGGGCTGGCGTCAGCGGCGTCAGTCTTCCAAAAATTGATGCACAAGCTGTTCCAAAAAGTGGAAGGCGTCCAATACTTCCAGGACGACATACTCATAATGGGAAGGTCCAAGCCAGAACACAACGACAAGTTACATGCAGTTCTGGAAATACTTAAGATTAATGGACTCACTGCGGAGTGGGGAAATGCAAGTTCGGAGTGCCATCTGTGGCATACCTTGGACACAAAATCGGTGAGAAAGGTATTGAGCCCAAAAGAGCCAACCTGGCGGCGATAAGAGATGCGCCTGCCCCATCAAGGAAGGAGGATGTCAGGTCATTCCTGGGGATGGCTGAATTTTATAGCAAGTTCATCTCACACTTTGCAACAAAAACCCACTATCTTAGACAACTGTTGAAGGAGAGGAACGGGTTTAAATGGGACAAGGAGGAACAAGAGGAGTTTGAGGAGTTAAAAAAGGAAATGAGCGAGGCTGTACCACTCAAGGGTTTCGACCAAGCAGCGGCATCGATACTTACCACAGACGCCAGTGACAGAGGTCTAAGAGCAGTGCTTATGCAGAAGGCAAGTACTGGAGAAGTCTCTACAGTGTGTTTCGCAACTAGGTCATTGGCGCCCAATGAAGAAAAGTTCAGTGTAATCGAAAAAGAGATGTTAGCTGTGGTATGGGCAATGAAACGTTTCAGGCAGTTCCTTTGGGGAGCTAAGTTCCTGGTACGCACAGATCATAAACCCCTGATAAAGGAACTCACCTCCCATGGTCACGCAAACGCGACTCCACGGATAGTGAAGATGACGCTAAGACTGTTGGATTATGTGTATGAGGTAGAGTACATACCAGGTCCCAGGAACAGGGTTGCGGACTTCTTAAGCAGAGCAGCAGCCAAGGAAGGAGCGGACGAACAGGAACCTCCCGGATGGGAAGGGAACATGGTGGCAACCATGCAAGACATGGAACAGGTAATCAGTGAACAGGAATGGGCTGAAGCGTACAACCAAGATGAGACCCTCGAGGCAATCAAAGGGTATGTGACGCATTGATGGCCGGATAAAAGACATCTGGACAGCCAGATGAGGAAGTATTGGGAGGTTAGAGAAGAACTATCTATCGGAGAAAATCCCATCTTCCTATTGAGAGGGGACAAAGTGATTCCTCCCCAGAAACTGGTGGAACACTTATTGACAATCTTACACGAAGGGCATCAAGGAATTACCAAGACCAAGGCATTGGTGAAACAGGCATACTGGTGGCCTGCAATTGATGCCCAAGTGGAGAAGTATGTGAGAACGTGTGAATCGTGTTCTCGAGCGGACAAATCTCAAACTTTGATAAGGCCACCGTTGGGAAGATTTCCTATGCCCAGCAGTCCGTGGGAAATGGTATCCATTGACATCATAGGTCCCATTCTCAACATAGAAGGAGTGCAGAAATACGCCATTGTGATGATGGACAGGTACTAAAGTGGCCGGAAGTGGAAGTAAAAGAAACTGTGGACACGGATGCAGTGCTATCATTCCTTAATGCCATATTTGTAAAGGAAGGAATTCCCAAAGTAATAACCTGTGACAATGGACCACAGTTCATGTCAGCCAAATGGAAGGCGTTCATGGCCCGCAACAGCATAGAGGTAAAGCACACACCCATCTACCACCCAGCCGGTAATGGATTGGCCGAACGTTTCAACAGAGTGATCATGGGCTCCATTCAGGCAGCAATCAGCGCTGGCCTAGATTGGGTGAAAGAACTGGCCAAAATGTTATGGGCATACCGCATCGCCCCGGGGAGCACAGGATACAGTCCTTTCAAAGTGTTGAGAGGAAGAGAACCATTTACCAAGGACAATCTGGCATGGAAGCACATGGTAGTACAAAGTAAATGGTCTCCTGCTGTGGTGAAAAGAAACATGGAGAAGGCGCAGGAAGTATACGCCGAACTTTACAACAAGAGGCGAAATGTACAAGGAGTGGCCTTGGAGAAGGGCGACTGGGTGAGGGTGAAGGAAGCGACGATGAAAAGGAAAGGAGAAAGCAAATTCACACCACCCCTCAAGGTCATTGAACTATACGCAAGATCAGCTTTGTTAAGTGATGGCAAAGTGTGGTCTCAAGAAAGAATGGCAAAATGTAACAAGATTCTAAAATGGGAGATGGCCATGGAAGGAGGATTGCATCCCGAAGGAGACACAGAAGAGCAAGAGGTGTAAGAAGAGGGGAAGAGCATAGAACTGAGAGTGAGCACGGTAACACCAAGGAAGGAGAAGACAAAGGAACAGGAGAAGAGACGGCCTGGGAAGAAAGTAGGATGGAGTTTAACAGGAGTCAAGGTGAATTTGTGCAAGTAAACAACAATGAGAGAAGTTGGCAGGACACCGCTCGAGGGACAAGTAATAGAGAGATAGAGAAGGGAGAAGTGAGAACTAGAGCCGGCAGAGTGGTGAGAGTGCCCAGGAAGTTCGAGGACTTTACCATGAGCATCAAGTAAGACTGTTCTAATATAAACTTTACACATTGTTGAGGGCACTAAAGGGGGGAGATATGTGGTGACGGTCTAGTGTTTCCAGCCTCGGCTGTGACCGGAACCGGAAGAGCGGCCATTTTGTATAGCGGCCGAGCCCAGAGACAGCGGGAGCGTTTCCCCGGCGCTCCGAGAGAATAAAGCATATTTCACTTATAATAATGGCTGCAGAGTATCTTTTACAGTAAAGGGGCACTTCCACACCCTCCTCCCTAGAGTATTGGGAGGAAACAAAAGAAGTAAAGCTTTGCATGTAAATGGTGCTACTCCAGCGGTACAGTCAGTGGAGCTGTCCCGGTAATTGGGATGAGGTGAGGCGGACAGTGCCACTGCCACAGCAAGGACGCTCAGATGAGCTGTGCGCCGGTTTCATGCCAGGGCAGGTACTTTTGCCAACCTGTCTAGTTTGGTGCATTGCTGCCCACAGTCAACATTAACCGGAACAGCGAGTGTACCTCCGGCCAGCGTGCGTGTCCGTTTAAGTCTGCTAACTAAACAAGGGACCTCAGGTAGGTATTGTTCTCCTTTGTGTTGGCATAGACCGAGGACACCATGCCATAGGTGGAGCTAATAAGGGGGAGGCTGATCATGCGTGACACCACATTCTGTTTAAGAAACAAACATTGTAAGTCAACTGGGAAAAGTCACTGGTTTTACTAAACAAAAAATAAGCAAAGTCACAAAAAACAGCCATTACCTGTGGATGCTCAACTGCTACCAAAGCCATCATGGTATCGCTAATCCTATTGAACGGATAAAGGATTATTAAAGTAATGCGAAAGTCACGGTAGCAACTCTACTACTTAACACCACTAATACACATTAGCAAAGGAACGAGAGAAACCAGGCAACTCCCAAAAGAACAAGCATTTACAATGCAATGGTTTCGCCTTTGGCACAGAATAACGGGACATTTAAAGAAGTACCGCTATTTTTAATTTGCTTTTTTGCTTTCTAATGAAGTCCCACTAGTTTACTCTTCCCCTCGCCTGGCAACAAGTCCTGCACAAACACACCCAGCAGTGACCGGCACTCCGTTGTGCCCTCCCACCACCACCTTGCAGGCGCACTATTGCGGGCTGAGTTGTGGGTGTCAGAGGGGATCCTTCCTCGGCCCTGGCTGCCGGGAAGTCCGAGGCCTGTCCCGGTTCAGCTCAGAGCCCCCTGCCCGCTGCACCCCAGAGACGCTGCCCACCCCAGCAGCCCGTGCCATGCTGCACCCCACTTCTGCTTACCTCTCCAGACCTGAACGAGGCAGGCGAGAGCCAGGAGCAAGGGCGCGGACGAGGCCATGGTGACCCGGGATGGAAGGGAGGCGGCTCCCGGCCAGAGGTCCCCTCGGAGGGAGCCGGAGGCACAGGGTTCAGGGTGACACTTAGGGGCAAGCTATGAGGAATGGCGACAGTGCACTGGGTGACCACTGGGAGGGAGGGGCCGTGGAGAGAGAGCGGGGCGTGGTTGAGGAGGGGAGAGCCTCCACGGAGGGGAGGAGGGGCCCCTGCCCGTCAGGAGCTGGATGGAAGGAGACAGAAGGGAAGGAGGCTGTGAAAGACGGAGGAAAGTGAGCTGATGAGAAGTCAGCAGCAGCGGGTGGAGGGACGGATGGGGAGCGGGAGGGAGCCAGCTTGAGCCTGTGCACAACCTCTGTGGAGGGAGGGGGGGTGCTATGAGGTGAGGCACAACAAAGAGATGAGTGGCTCCAGACGAGCCGCTTTGAAACGGAAACCTGCCACCTCACGGCGCCCCTCGGGTCACTGACGTTCCCGCTGCAGAAATATATACGTCCCTTTTTGCACTTTTTTTGTATTCTATGTCTTAGTTCTGCTGAAAGCGTGCACATCGCAGGGGCTTTGTTACCGGCGGGTTCACGTTGTTTATCTAACACGTGCACTATGGTAGGCGCTATTTTAAAGGCAAAGCTCGAGTCTACCGTCTTTAGACGGCTGCTGCCCTGCAGACACAGGGAGGGGCCGTCGCATGCACAGCGACAAAGGAATTGCTACAGCGGCGGGGAAGATGCCTCCTCTGTAGACGGCGGAGGGAAACTTGCTGTGTCAGGTGTGATTAGTATACCCCTGCACCCCCACCCCTCGAGTGCTGAGATATGGTGTGCCCAAATGGTGCATGCCTGGTGGGCAGCGGCAGGTTCCTGTCCAGACGCCGCCTGGTGCACTGCTGCAGACTGCCTCACGCAGGGACACACCCTCCCATCCTCAAGGAAACGGGAGATCTGCCTTCAGTACGGCGAGATGATCTGTCGTCCTTTATCTGGAGGCGACAATAGCATCCAGTTTCGAGCACCAGTAGCCTCGAGACATGTTATGTGTGTTTTAGTTTTTGAGCATTGCTTCCACCAATGTGACACATTATTTAGCAACATTAATACATCAGGTCCAGGGCCGGCAGCCAATCACAGTGCGGCCCGGGATTGACGTCACGGGGGTGTCCCGGGCCGGCAGCCAATCGCAGCGCGGCCCGGGACAAAGGGGCGGGGCTTAAAAAAAGCACCAGAAACGCCCCCGAATCGCGTTTTCAAGAGAAAGCGCGATTGACAGCCTCTGTCTCCCAATGGCTAGCCTCCATTTATGGAGCTAGCCAATGATAGACAGAGGCGGGTCATCACCCGACATAGAACTCAAGAGGTTTTGCTAGCGCATGCGTACTTCGTACGCATTGCTAGGCAAAACCTAAAAACCATGTCTTTGGGGGACACTGCAAAACGTTATTAACTTAACAACAATAATTAGAATAGGAATGAGCCCCATCTAATCCCAGACTAATAAAGCAGAGTAAGAAGGGATTTTGGAGTGGCATGGAAGAGAGAAACACCATAGAAGTAAATGCCCAGCTTTGTGACAAACTTCGCGCGAAATCAAAGGCCAGGAATGCAAATACTGTTTAAGCAAATAAAAGTCATGTTTTTAACATGCGACATTAAAACAGGGATTTCGGAATTTGTCGCATTTTCTTACCCATTTCTACATGTGCCTACTAGCCGTAGTATTGGTCCCCTCCCTCAATCTCAAAAGGAACATAAGCGCTCCAGGATGGTACATACGCTTAGACTATCTGCTTAAGACCGAAGACCACTGAAATTCAAAGCTAGAAATTGGGGCTTTAGGAGGGATGAAAACACTGGTGGGGGGTTTAAATCTCAAAGGAGCGCGGGCGACGTAATTAAAGGTGTGAGTTAAAAACACATAAACTGGAAATCTATGCGTAGCATTATATGCCACCTGACTGGTATGTTGCCGCTTCTGTCATTGTATCCAGATATATAACAATACAAATAACATACAACAAGCCAGGGCTATTGGCTTCGTCAATGGTGTCAGTTGCCTAAGATAACTAAGCAACAACTATGGCTTTGTTTAGAATATTGAAAATACTTCATTTCTGAAATGAGACTGATCTATCCATAACAGGTCTCTGAAGTTAGATCAAAGGCAGTGAAGGGTGGCACGGCAGAGTTACCATCTTTTTTCTTTCCATCAATCAATCAATACATTTGTAAAGCGCGCTACTCACCCGTGAGAGTCTCAAGGCGCTGAAGGGAGGGGGGAGGTGCCTACTATTGCTCAAATAGCCATGTCTTGAGGTGTTTCCTGAAGGTGAGATGGTCTTGGGTCATTCGTAGGTGTGCGGGGAGGGAGTTCCATGTCTTGGTGCTAGGTAGGAGAACGATCTTCCTCCGGTGGTGGTTCTGCGAATCCGTGGGACGCTGGCGAGGGCGAGGCTGGTGGAGCGGAGCTCTCGGGTGGGAGTGTAGAACGAGAGGCGACTGTTGAGGTATTCGGGGCCCATGTTGTGGAGCGTTTTGTGTGCGTGGGTGAGCAGCCTGAATGCGATCCTCTTGTTGATGGGGAGCCAGTGCAGGTTTCTCAGGTGGGCAGATATGTGGCTGTGGCGAGGGATGTCAAGGATGAGTCATGCGGAGGCATTCTGTATGCGTTGAAGGCGTTTCTGAAGTTTGGCTGTAGTTCCTGTGTACAGGGCGTTTCCGTAGTCCAGTCGGCTGGTGACGAGGGCCTGGGTGACCGTCTTTCTGGTTTCGGTGGGGATCCACTGGAAGATCTTTAGGAGCATGCGCAGGGTGTTGAAACATGAGGATGAGACTGCGTTGACTTGTTTGGTCATCGTGAGGGAGTTGTCCAGGATGAATCCCAGGTTTCGTGCGTGGTCTGTGGGTGTCGGTGCGGTGCCCAGCGTTGTGGGCCACCAGGAGTCGTCCCAGGCAGATAGGGATTGTCCGAGGATGAGGACCTCCGTCTTGTCCGAGTTGAGCTTCAGACGGCTGTGCTTCATCCACAGCCGGCTGTGCTTCATCCATCAAGGGTGAAGGCAAAAATGGAGAACTCAATAGGTACCCTCTCAGCACCCACTTTTTAGAACTGTTAGTGCTCTGCACCGGCAGGACCTAGCCCACTTAAAGCCCTGCAAAGAGTCCCTGTGGAGACCTCTGATATGCGGCAACATAGGAAGTGCTGCGGGTGTCTCCCATTACCCGCTTAAAGTTTACAAGTGAAGCCTCTAAGCGCTACAGAGGAAAATGTTGCAGCGCGTATATTAAAAAATAAATAAATCACCGCTCCTTCCAGAGGTGAAGAAGTCCTTATGCTAACAATACCAAACAGGGAAAAATACCTCCTACACCTCAGCGATTGTAGGTGTTGAAATATCAATCTCCACAACAAACTCACCTAGCTCACTAACACCGCTTCAAGACAAACAAGGGGAGGAGGGCAAACCGAGCCGCCCGCAGTTCTCCCATTACACACACACAGCCCCTTCCCACGGGGTGCGAGCAGACTCATAACAGGCCTTTACATGGATTTACTAACTCAACAGAGCCAACCAGATACTCTTAATAGGCAAGCAATGGTGGGGTGTAGTCCTACAGCAGCTTCATGTGGCATCTTATAATCCGCGTCTCCAATTCACACAGTTTATGTACACCAGACATACGCAAGTGGTGCCGCGACCAGCCTACCTCTCTTTCCTTCTTTCATTTAGTTGCTTCCCTGTGAAATGGATAAAAAAAAAAAGAAGCCCGTGAGTGGTACGCGTTCGCGCCACAGCGAGACATGTGGTTTCAATTATTGCGCCTGTGTCTGGGCACGATCATTAAAACCACATGTCTTGCTTTGCACGTAATAGACACCAATAGGCCATGGGTGGAGCACTGCACCCGCCTTTGGCCAATTGCGTGCTGTCTTTAATAAAAATTTTGTACGTGAAAACAGTAGTGTGACCCATAAACCAATCGGGATTGGGGTTCAAAGGTTCAAAGCAAAAACATTATCCCAACAGGTATGAATAAAGAAGACAATTTATATTGCATGCACAGGGCATTACAAAGGTCAGAAAAAGGAGACACTTATTCACACATTTTTAAATCCAAAAATGATCTTTAGTTTATTGATAATCGAAAATTATGAAGATAAATTCATGCCACAGGGAATATGTACAGCACGTAATTAGAAAAATCAGAAGACAACCAATAATACTTGGTGCTCAATATGTACAAGTGAAAAGGTGGCGACGCAAGTGAAAGTGAGTGAACAGCAATAAACGGCGCAGGTGAGCAAGGTGATATATACAGTGACTAGCTCAACAAGTGACCAATATTCAAAATGACTTTATATAATACACATTGCAATTTTTTGTCACAGCTGAATGTTCCTATAATTTACGCTGTGAAGTCGACGACGTTTCGGTCCTTATTGAATGCGGACCATCATCAGGACTGGGTTGTCTCATTTGGAGTGCTGTCGGGAAAGCAGGACATGGGTTAGGGTCCTAGGGTACTGGGTAATGGGTAATCAAATTACATTACTAGTGGTGAGGGGACGAGAACAGATGTGGCGTGGAAGGGGACCAGTGGGAGTCCCGCACCTGAAATCATGGTTGTACAGGGGTATGGTGATCATTAAGGACCGGCGTTAGAAAGTGAGGTAGGGCATGTGTGGAGTAATACGTCCTTGATTGTGAGCCAAGTGACCAGCTGATAGGTGGGTATGACAATTAATCATCAAGGGGGCGAAAAAGAGTAGGTATCCACCCATGCACGTGTGATATATGGACACAGAATACCGGGAGCCGGTGTTACCTGTAGGCAAGAAAATTCGGAATCCTCATCCGAGGATCTGGCATGCAGAATTCTTTGCTTCTATATGATACAGCGAGAGAGACAAGTTTTATGTAAAAACAAGTCGCACTGTGAATTTAAACAAGCCATACTGCGAGTATTTGCAAAAGTACCTCAGTGTTCTACGTCTACTCCGGTCAAGGCAGGTAAAATTCGTGGACCGTTATGTTCGGTAGACTGAAGGACCTGAAACCGAGAGAAACGGTCAGGATCCGTGGTGTAATTATATGGGACATGGTGAAACGCGGCGCGATATAGTACAAGCTTACCGGAATCATCGAGGGAGCCGGTCACGTAATAAATACGCGTGGGCAGCCAGCCAAAGGGTCAGGAAGCCCGCGGATAGCGTCTAATCGCTGCTCGGATCAACCACTCGCTGCAGTGGAAAAGTTACCGGAAAGGCAATGTGTAACTAGGGGGGCGGGGTCGGCAGTCAGTGGGCGGGAGTGGGCAGGACTGGAGGGCAAGGAGAAACTAAAAGGGGACGAAGGATAGAAACAACTAATGACATGAAGGGAGACCCGGGTAAAATTGATTAATGTAAGGTGCAGTAACCAACAGCAACTAACCAGAAAATTATTGCATACAACAATCGTGGTCTCTCACATCATGTATATTCAAAAAGTTATTGAGTGCCATGTATATATTGCTGAACAACCATGTTGCAGAACAATTAATATAAACAATAAACATAAACAATTCCATACAGACCTAGTCAGGGTATTTCAACAATATAAACGGGAAATGTTCATACGATGGAGTTAATAATACATTCTAGTGTAACCAGCTATAAATAGATTGGCAGAGCAGTTGGATAGACAGGAAACAAGTACAATGTATCACAGGGCTGCTAGGTGGTCACAGTATTATTCCACTCATCAAGAGTATTGAGCCCGGATGCCACAGAATCACAAATGGTCATCCACTTACATTCAGCTTTATTTAACACCCTCTTGATATCTCCTCCCCGAACAGGGAGGGATGGATTGTCAATCACTTGCCAGGCAATGTCTGTATCTAGGTGACTTGAATCAATAAAGTGTGGTACTAAAGGGGCAGTGAGTACTTTGCAATTGATCCTGCTCTTATGCTGGATGATCCTTTGTTTGATCATTTGAGTCGTTTGCCCTATATAAATAAGGCCACAGGGACATGTAATGGCATAAACCACGTTCTGTGTTCTACAGTTAGTATGTGTCTTCAATTTGTATGTCCGATCTTTATAGGAGAAGACCTTGGTGTTTTTGGTCAGTTCGCAAACACTACAGTTCTGGCATTTAAAGTGTCCCACCACTGGACCCAGTCCCCATGCCGCGGTGATGGTGTGTTTTTCTTTTATGGGCTGTGGCCATGTAATGGCATGTACCAGGTGATTAGCGATGTTTCGGCCACGCTGGTAAGAGAACAAAGGTGGATCCGTGAAAGATTCGTGTATTCGAAGTATTGGCCAGTTCTTCTTAATGATTTTGTTAACTTCATTGCTGTGCGGGCTGAATGTAGATACAAAAGGGATCCGGTTCAAGGTCTTCTTAGGTTGTGGTGAAAGGAGTGTCTCCCTGTGGCAATACCATGCCCTTTTTCTGGCTTGAGTGACCAGACGTCGTGGGTATCCTCTGTGAATAAGTTTTTTCATTAGGACCTCCGCCTCCCTAAAATAATCCTTTAGCCACTTGCAGTTACGTCTGATGCGTACAAATTGTCCATATGGTAAGCCATCTTGTAAGCCTCTCGGGTGGTAACTTGAATATTCCAACAAGGTGTTTTTCTCCGTAGGTTTTCGGAACAGAGTGGTGCCCAATTTGCCATCTTCTGCATGAATTATCACATCCAAAAATGGAAGGTCGTTGGTTTTCTTCTCATTTGTAAATTTCAGATGTTCCTGTGCCTGGTTGAGCCATTGGTTGAATGAATTCAGTAAAGGGGTATCTCCATTCCAAATCATAATAATATCGTCAATGTATCGACGCCATAAAGAAATTTGTGAAAAAAATGGATTTGTAGGTGTAAGAATTACATATTTCTCCAAATCATGAACAAACAAAATTGAAAAGTTTGGGGCAAAACAAGCACCCATGGCGACGCCCTTCACTTGCAAGTAGAAGATGTTGTTATACAAAAAGTAGTTGTTCTGAAGGGCAATCCGTAGTAGCGACATAATAAATTCCGTGGGAATCTTAGTAGGTCGGGGTCTTGATTGAAGGAGTACCCGTATCACATGGAGGCCCTCATCATGTGGGATGTTAGTATAGAGGGATTCAATATCCATGCTTACTAGTAGTTGGGTTGTACTATCATAGGGTAAATCCTCTATTGTATTTGATCAGTAGTATCGCGAATGAAGGTATCAGTACAGGGAACGAATTCTTTGATAATCGCATTAATGTATTTTCCCAGCGGCTCCACGATGGATCCACAACCAGATATTATTGGTCTTCCCGGTGGGTTGTGTTGATCCTTGTGTATCTTGGGTAAGATATATATCCCAGGAGTCCTGGGGCTGGGGTTATTCAAGAATTCAAATTCCTTTGTAGTGATGATGTTAAGATCCTTCGCTTCCTGTGTAACTGTCAGTATTTTTAATCGGATATCTTCCAATGGATCTTTGGACAGAGGTTTGTAATGGTTGCGATTAGAAAGTTGTCTCTGTATTTCCTGATCATATTTGTCATGGCTGGTAACTACAATCCCCACACCCTTGTCTGCTGGTTTTATAACAAGTTCTGCATTGTTTTTTAGAGACATCAGGGCTTGTTTTTCGGCCATTGGTAGATTGTAAGGTGTAAAGCAAGGTTTAGATTTTAAGTTCATGACATCTCTCATGACTAGATGTTCAAACGATAAGATCTCGGAGGGCATAAGGTGAGACGGGGGATTGAAGGTGGAAGGAGGTCGGAAAGGTGAAAGGGTAGTCATCGGGGAGTCCTGTTTGTCACCAAAAAATTGCTTAAGCCTGATTCTTCTAAAGAACTTAAGAAGATTAGTTTGAAGTTCCAGGAAATCTGTACGTTCAGTAGGTACAAATGTAAGTCCTCTGGAAAGCAGGGACGTTTCGTCATGGTTAAGACAATAATCAGATACATTGAAGATAGGTATGGAGAGATCACCGGTAACTTCTGGATCAATGGTGTTTATTGTGGGGGCCCCCATTGGTAATAACGGTTGCGTGTTTGTCGGTCCCCTGCGAAGGTAGGTTGATACTGTCGATTTCTTGTTCCTCGGTTTTGAGGTGGAGGTTGGCCGCGTCCCCGGCCTCTGGCTAAAAAACCGCTTGGTAATAATGGCTGGGGTCTGTTATTACTTCCTGATGTACTCGGGCCCTGGCCCGGATCGGTTTCTTCCCCTGAGGTATTAGAGGAATCGGAAAAAGTGATTCTTTGATTATTTCTGAATCGTCCCCAATTGCGTGTTCTAGCGGGAGTAAAAGGAGTGTTGTAGTACTCGTCTTTTAGATAAGGATATGTTTGTTCCACTTTGTAATATTTAATATCCTTTTCAATCTTGTTCACCTTTTTATTGTATTCAAATGTATTGAATGTGGCAATAGTGGAGGCTATCTTCTCAAGTAAGGACTTGGCATCTGTTAGTGAAGAATCAGCTAGGATCAATTTTTCCAATTCCGCTATTTCTTCAAGTTCACGGCGGCTATGTTCAATTGCAGTATCTATGCAGAGGACCATCCAGTGCCTAGAGCAGGTGGTCGCTAGGTGACTGAACTTGGTACGGAATAGGGGGTCAGTCGTGAAAATGGCTGGAGTATTACGGATCTGTAAACCCAATGGAATCACTCCTGACCTGAGGTAATCTGTCAACATACGGGCATGAAGATCTGCCCGAATTTGTTTTTTCTTAAGTTGTTCTAATTTCTCCAAATTTGCCCTTGAAGTATTGGAAGTGGGAGTGGAAACGGGAAGAATGGGAGTGGCAGAAATAAGTGAAGGACCAACCATCAATGATTGGATATATTCTTCAGAATATGTGAGGGTCTCCTTAGACATCGTATGTGTACCACAAAGGTCACACACCGAGTAAATCCAATTACTTGGATAAAAGGATCTATACCCAAGGGGTATGGACTCTCGCAGCTCAGCAGCTGCTCACAATCTTGTAAGTGAAAACAGGAGTGTGACCCATAAACCAATCGGGATTGGGGTTCAAAGGTTCAAAGCAAAAACATTATCCCAACAGGTATGAATAAAGAAGACAATTTATATTGCATGCACAGGGCATTACAAAGGTCAGAAAAAGGAGACACTTATTCACAAATTTTTAAATCCAAAAATGATCTTTAGTTTCTTGATAATCGAAAATTATGAAGATAAATTCATGCCACAGGGAATATGTACAGCACGTAATTAGAAAAATCAGAAGACAACCAATAATACTTGGTGCTCAATATGTACAAGTGAAAAGGTGGCGACGCAAGTGAAAGTGAGTGAACAGCAATAAACGGCGCAGGTGAGCAAGGTGATATATACAGTGACTAGCTCAACAAGTGACCAATATTCAAAATGACTTTATATAATACACATTGCAATTTTTTGTCACAGCTGAATGCGCCTATAATTTACGCTGTGAAGTCAACGACGTTTCGGTCCTTATTGAATGCGGACCATCATCAGGACTGGGTTGTCTCATTTGGAGTGCTGTCGGGAAAGCAGGACATGGGTTAGGGTACTAGGGTACTGGGTAATGGGTAATCAAATTACATTACTAGTGGTGAGGGGACGGGAACAGATGTGGCGTAGAAGGGGACCAGTGGGAGTCCCGCACCTGAAATCATGGTTGTACAGGGGTATGGTGATGATTAAGGACCGGCGTTAGAAAGTGAGGTAGGGCATGTGTGGAGTAATACGTCCTTGATTGTGAGCCAAGTGACCAGCTGATAATTACACCACGGATCCTGACCGCTTCTCTCGGTTTCAGGTCCTTCAGTCTACCGAACATAACGGTCCACAAATTTTACCTGCCTTGACCGGAGTAGACGTAGAACACTGAGGTACTTTTGCAAATACTCGCAGTATGGCTTGTTTAAATTCACATTGCGACTTGTTTTTACATAAAACTTGTCTCTCTCGCTGGATCATATAGAAGCAAAGAATTCTGCATGCCAGATCCTCGGATGAGGATTCCGAATTTTCTTGCCTACAGGTAACACCGGCTCCCGGTATTCTGTGTCCATATATCACACGTGCATGGGTGGATACCTACTCTTTTTCGCCCCCTTGATGATTAATTGTCATACCCACCTATCAGCTGGTCACTTGGCTCACAATCAAGGACGTATTACTCCACACATGCCCTACCTCACTTTCTAACGCCGGTCCTTAATCATCACCATACCCCTGTACAACCATGATTTCAGGTGCGGGACTCCCACTGGTCTCCTTCCACGCCACATCTGTTCCCGTCCCCTCACCACTAGTAATGTAATTTGATTACCCATTACCCAGTACCCTAGGACCCTAACCAATGTCCTGCTTTCCCGACAGCACTCCAAATGAGACAACCCAGTCCTGATGATGGTCCGCATTTAATAAGGACCGAAACGTCGTCGACTTCACAGTGTAAATTATAGGCGCATTCAGCTGTGACAAAAAAATTGCAATGTGTATTATATAAAGCCATTTTGAATATTGGTCACTTGTTGAGCTAGTCACTGTATATATCACCTTGCTCACCTGCGCCGTTTATTGCTGTTCACTCACTTTCGATTGCGTCTCCACCTTTTCACTTGTACATATTGAGCACCAAATATTATTGGTTGTCTTCTGATTTTTCTAATTACGTGCTGTACATATTCCCTGTGGCATGAATTTATCTTCATAATTTTCGATTATCAAGAAACTAAAAATCATTTTTGGATTTAAAAATTTGTGAATAAGTGTCTCCTTTTTCTGACCTTTGTAATGCCCTGTGCATGCAATATAAATTGTCTTCTTTATTCATACCTGTTGGGATAATGTTTTTGCTTTGAACCTTTGAACCCCAATCCCGATTGGTTTATGGGTCACACTCCTGTTTTCACTTACAAGATTGTGAGCAGCTGCTGAGCTGCGAGAGTCCATACCCCTTGGGTATAGATCCTTTTATCCAAGTAATTGGATTTACTCTGTGTGTGACCTTTGTGGTACACATACGATGTCTAAGGAGACCCTCACATATTCTGAAGAATATATCCAATCATTGATGGTTGGTCCTTCACTTATTTCTGCCACTCCCATTCTTCCCGTTTCCACTCCCACTTCCAATACTTCAAGGGCAAATTTGGAGAAATTAGAACAACTTAAGAAAAAACAAATTCGGACAGATCTACATGCCCGTATGTTGACAGATTACCTCAGGTCAGGAGTGATTCCATTGGGTTTACAGATCCGTAATACTCCAGCCATTTTCACGACTGACCCCCTATTCCGTACCAAGTTCAGTCACCTAGCGACCACCTGCTGTAGGCACTGGATGGTCCTCGGCATAGACACTGCAATTGAACATAGCCGCCGTGAACTTGAAGAAATAGCTGAATTGGAAAAATGTATCCTAGCTGATTCTTCACTAACAGATGCCAAGTCCTTACTTGAGAAGATAGCCTCCACTATTGCCACATTTAATACATTTGAATACAATAAAAAGGTGAACAAGATTGAAAAGGATATTAAATATTACAAAGTGGAACAAACATATCCTTATCTAAAAGACGAGTACTACAACACTCCTTTTACTCCCGCTAGAACACGCAATTGGGGGCGATTCAGAAATAATCAAAGAATCACTTTTTCGATTCCTCCAATACCTCAGGGGAAGAAACCGATCCGGGCCAGGCCCCGAGTACATCAGGAAGTAATAACAGACCCCAGCCATTATTACTAAGCGTTTTTTTAGCCAGAGGCCGGGGACGCGGCCAACCTCTACCTCAAAACCGAGGAACAAGAAATCGACAGTATCAACCTACCTTCGCAGGGGACCGACAAACACGCAACCGTTTTTACCAATGGGGGCCCCCACAATAAACACCATTGATCCAGAAGTTACCGGTGATCTCTCCATACCTATCTTCAATTTATCTTATTATTGTCTTAACCATGACGAAACGTCCCTGCTTTCCAGAGGACTTACATTTGTACCTACTGAACGTACAGATTTCCTGGAACTTCAAACTAATCTTCTTAAGTTCTTTAGAAGAATCAGGCTTAAGCAATTTTTTGGTGACAAACAGGACTCCCCGATGACTACCCTTTCACCTTTCCGACCTCCTTCCACCTTCAATCCCCCGTCTCACCTTATGCCCTCCGAGATCTTATCGTTTGAACATCTAGTCATGAGAGATGTTATGAACTTAAAATCTAAACCTGCTTTACACCTTACAATCTACCAATGGCCGAAAAACAAGCCCTGATGTCTCTAAAAAACAATGCAGAACTTGTTATAAAAACCAGCAGACAAGGGTGGGGTGATTGTAGTTACCAGCCATGACAAATATGATCAGGAAATACAGAGACAACTTTCTAATCGCAACCATTACAATCCTCTGTCCAAAGATCCATTGGAAGATATCCGATTAAAAATACTGACAGTTACACAGGAAGCGAAGGATCTTAACATCATCACTACAAAGGAATTTGAATTCTTGAATAACCCCAGCCCCAGGACTCCTGGGATATATATCTTACCCAAGATACACAGGATCAACACAACCCACCGGGAAGACCAATAATATCTGGTTGTGGATCCATCCTGGAGCCGCTGGGAAAATACATTGATGCGATTATCAAAGAATTCGTTCCCTGTACTGATACCTTCATTCACGATACTACTGATTTTATAAATACAATAGAGGATTTACCCTATGATAGTACAACCCAACTACTAGTAAGCATGGATATTGAATCCCTCTATACTAACATCCCACATGATGAGGGCCTCCATGTGATACGGGAACTCCTTCAATCAAGACCCCGACCTACTAAGATTCCCACGGAATTTATTATGTCGCTACTACGGATTGCCCTTCAGAACAACTACTTTTTGTATAACAACATCTTCTACTTGCAAGTGAAGGGCGTCGCC
Organism: Lissotriton helveticus; assembly: GCF_964261635.1. Classification (NCBI taxonomy): domain Eukaryota; kingdom Metazoa; phylum Chordata; class Amphibia; order Caudata; family Salamandridae; genus Lissotriton; species Lissotriton helveticus. Next base: position 1,834,396,806 of record NC_136068.1, on the reverse strand, counting down.
ATGGGTGCTTGTTTTGCCCCAAACTTTTCAATTTTGTTTGTTCATGATTTGGAGAAATATGTAATTCTTACACCTACAAATCCATTTTTTCCTCAAATTTCTTTATGGCGTCGATACATTGACGATATTATTATGATTTGGAATGGAGATACCCCTTTACTGAATTCATTCAACCAATGGCTCAACCAGGCACAGGAACATCTGAAATTTACAAATGAGAAGAAAACCAACGACCTTCCATTTTTGGATGTGATAATTCATGCAGAAGATGGCAAATTGGGCACCACTCTGTTCCGAAAACCTACGGAGAAAAACACCTTGTTGGAATATTCAAGTTACCACCCGAGAGGCTTACGAGATGGCTTACCATATGGACAATTTTTACGCATCAGACGTAACTGCAAGTGGCGAAAGGATTATTTTAGGGAGGCGGAGGTCCTAATGAAAAAACTTATTCACAGAGGCTACCCACGACGTCTGGTCACTCAAGCCAGAAAAAGGGCATGGTATTGCCACAGGGAGACACTCCTTTCACCACAACCTAAGAAGACCGTGAACCGGATCCCTTTTGTATCTACATTCAGCCCGCACAGCAATGAAGTTAACAAAATCATTAAGAAGAACTGGCCAATACTTCGAATACACGAATCTTTCATGGATCCACCTTTGTTCTCTTACCAGCGTGGCCGAAACATCGCTAATCACCTGGTACATGCCATTACATGGCCACAGCCCATAAAAGAAAAACACACCATCACCGCGGCATGGGGACTGGGTCCAGTGGTGGGACACTTTAAATGCCAGAACTGTAGTGTTTGCGAACTGACCAAAAACACCAAGGTCTTCTCCTATAAAGATCGGACATACAAATTGAAGACACATACTAACTGTAGAACACAGAACGTGGTTCATGCCATTACATGTCCCTGTGGCCTTATTTATATAGGGCAAACGACTCAAATGATCAAACAAAGGATCATCCAGCATAAGAGCAGTATCAATTGCAAAGTACTCACTGCCCCTTTAGTACCACACTTTATTGATTCAGGTCATCTAGATACAGACATTGCCTGGCAAGTGATTGACAATCCATCCCTCCCTGTTCGGGGAGGAGATATCAAGAGGTTGTTAAATAAAGCTGAATGTAAGTGGATGACCATTTGTGATTCTGTGGCATCCGGGCTCAATACTCTTGATGAGTGGAATAATACTGTGACCACCTAGCAGCCCTGTGATACATTGTACTTGTTTCCTGTCTATCCAACTGCTCTGCCAATCTATTTATAGCTGGTTACATTAGAATGTATTATTAACTCCATCGTATGAACCTTTCCCGTTTATATTGTTGAAATACCCTGACTAGGTCTGTATGGAATTGTTTATGTTTATTGTTTATATTAATTGTTCTGCAACATGGTTGTTCAGCAGTATATATATATGGCACTCAATAACTTTTTGAATATACATGATGTGAGAGACCACGATTGTTGTATGCAATAATTTTCTGGTTAGTTGCTGTTGGTTACTGCACCTTACATTAATCAATTTTACCCGGGTCTCCCTACATGTCATTAGTTGTTTCTATCCTTCGTCCCCTTTTAGTTTCTCCTTGCCCTCCAGTCCCGCCCACTCCCGCCCACTGACTGCCGACCCCGCCCCCCTAGTTACACATTGCCTTTCCGGTAACTTTTCCACTGCAGCGAGTGGTTGATCCGAGCAGCGATTAGACCCTGACCCCCTGACCCTTTGTCTGGCTGCCCACGCGTATTTATTACGTGACCGGCTCCCTCGATGATTCCGGTAAGCTTGTACTATATCGCGCCGCGTTTCACCATGTCCCATATAATTACACCACGGATCCTGACCGTTTCTCTCGGTTTCAGGTCCTTCAGTCTACCGAACATAACGGTCCACAAATTTTACCTGCCTTGACCGGAGTAGACGTAGAACACTGAGGTACTTTTGCAAATACTCGCAGTATGGCTTGTTTAAATTCACAGTGCGACTTGTTTTTACATAAAACTAGTCTCTCTCGCTGTATCATATAGAAGCAAAGAATTCTGCATGCCAGATCCTCGGATGAGGATTCCGAATTTTCTTGCCTACAGGTAACACCGGCTCCCGGTATTCTGTGTCCATATATCACACGTGCATGGGTGGATACCTACTCTTTTTCGCCCCCTTGATGATTAATTGTCATACCCACCTATCAGCTGGTCACTTGGCTCACAATCAAGGACGTATTACTCCACACATGCCCTACCTCACTTTCTAACGCCGGTCCTTAATCATCACCATACCCCTGTACAACCATGATTTCAGGTGCGGGACTCCCACTGGTCCCCTTCCACGCCACATCTGTTCCCGTCCCCTCACCACTAGTAATGTAATTTGATTACCCATTACCCAGTACCCTAGGACCCTAACCCATGTCCTGCTTTCCCGACAGCACTCCAAATGAGACAACCCAGTCCTGATGATGGTCCGCATTCAATAAGGACCGAAACGTCTTCGACTTCACAGCGTAAATTATAGGCGCATTCAGCTGTGACAAAAAATTGCAATGTGTATTATATAAAGTCATTTTGAATATTGGTCACTTGTTGAGCTAGTCACTGTATATATCACCTTGCTCACCTGCGCCGTTTATTGCTGTTCACTCACTTTCACTTGCGTCGCCACCTTTTCACTTGTACATATTGAGCACCAAGTATTATCGGTTGTCTTCTGATTTTTCTAATTACGTGCTGTACATATTCCCTGTGGCATGAATTTATCTTCATAGTTTTCGATTATCAAGAAACTAAAGATCATTTTTGGATTTAAAAATGTGTGAATAAGTGTCTCCTTTTTCTGACCTTTGTAATGCCCTGTGCATGCAATATAAATTGTCTTCTTTATTCATACCTGTTGGGATAATGTTTTTGCTTTGAGTCTTTAATAAAAAGACGCACGCAAAGGTCAATAGCATGGCCCAAAATGAAAAGCACACGCACGAGTATTTAAATTTTTTAAATACTTCCCTTCCCTTAGAGAGTACTAACGTGGAGGAGGCTGACTCTCGATTTAAAGAATGGCTTTCCTCTGCGATTAATATTTACGCTCCACCCACACGCCTCTGCAGCGCTAGGAGTATGGATGCACACAAATGGTTCACTCCTGAGCTAAAAAAATTAAAATTGGAAGTGAGGCAACAGGAAAGGGCTTGGCGCTCTCAGTATTGCCCTCTAGCTAGGGCTACTTACTGCCTAGCAAGAAAGGCATACCAAAAAGTACTACTAAACCATAAGACCGCCTATTTCTCATCCAAAATTTTAAACTCCACTAACAAGTCGAAGGAAATCTTCAGGATAGTGAACGACCTCTGCAATGACGAAAGAACTTCTCCTCCGGTTGTTCCTACACAAGCACTATGTAACTCCCTGAATGATTTCTTCAATGAAAAGATTTTATTGATCAAACAGCACATCTCCACACTCCCAATGTGTGCCCCTGTGGATGATATTTCTTTTAATCCCCTAACCTTACATTCTTTTCCCCTTATCGATTTGAAAGTCTTTTCAGAGCTATTAGCCAGAGTCAAATCTGGCTCCCCTATGGATGTCTGTCCCCCTCAAATTATGAAGGAAATTGGTCGTGCCATTCCCAACAGTATGATGTCCCTGCTTAATAACTCGCTCATTTCAGGGACGGTTCCTAGCAGCTTCAAGCAGGCCCTACTGATACCCCTCACGAAGAAACCTGGTATTGATCCATTGGACCTTACGAACTACCGGCCTATATCCCTGCTGCCCTTTTTGTCCAAAATGTTGGAGGCCCACGTCACCAACTGCCTCTCAAATTTTGTGGAGGAATCGGGCTATTTGCAACCCAACCAAGCAGGATTTCGGCCTGGCCATTCTACCGAGGCAGTCATATTGGCTGTCCAGAACACCTTGAGGTCCAATGCTGACAAAAATCTTCACCAAGCCCTTGTGCTCCTTGACCTGTCTGCTGCATTCGACACGGTTGACTATTCCATTCTGGTCAACCGTGTCGAACAGGCAGGCCTTAGAGATTCTGCCTTGGCTTGGTTGAAATCGTTCTTATTTGAACGCACCCAGTCTGTCTGTCTTGGATCTTTTTCAGCTCCTAAACTCAATTCCTTCTGCGGGGTCCCCCAAGGCTCCTCCCTGTCCCCTTTATTATTTAATTTGTATATGCGGCCCCTTCTTTTTGCTTTAAGTAAACACAAAGTCACTGTATACAATTATGCAGATGACCTGCAGTTAGTCTTTACACTCAATTCCCCAAATGCTGTGGAGGATTTTCAAGTAACCATGACCCTAATCCAGAATTGGATGTCTCTAAATCATCTTAAATTAAATCCGGGGAAAACCGAGCTGATTCTGCCTGGTAAGAGTGAAATCGGTTGGAGCCCTAATTTTTGGCCCATGGACATGGGCCTTCCCCCAAAGAAATCACAAACAGTAAAGAGCTTGGGGGTAACTATTAGTGAGGACCTCTCCTTAAAATCTCAGATCGGCACGGTGGTTTCTTCTGGTTTTTTCCAATTGAGAAAAATCAGGAAAATCGCACACCTCCTCACCCACTCTGCCCTAATCCAGGTGGTCATGGCCCTAATCCTTTCCCACATTGATTTTTCCAACAGTCTCTATCTAGGCCTACCTATAGGCCAACTTAGAAGACTGCAGTACCTGCAGAACCAAGCCGCGAGACTGATCTGTAACGTTCCCAAATGGGTCTCGATCAAATCTGGTTTAGAGACCCTGCATTGGCTTCCTGTGGCTCAAAGAGCCGAATTCAAAGCTGGCTGCATTATTTTTAAGGCTTTGCAAGGGAAGGGCCCTTCCTTTATTAAACAGCTGATTGGCAGATACGTTCCTTCACGCAGCTTGAGGTCAGCCCACAAAGACCTACTTGAGGTACCTCGCTTTAAGAAGAAACGACAGGGAGGCAGTAGTTTTCATTTTTTAGCAGCAACCCTGTGGAATTCTTTGCCGCCAGCTCTTAGGCAGTGCAAGGATTTTCTTGCCTTTAGAAAGGCATTCAAAACGCATTTATTCACACAGGCATATCTGAAATAGAGACTTTCGTTTGATCCACCCTTGTTATGTTTTTTTATCTCTTTCTAGCGCCAAGAAGCCTTTGGGCGTATGCGCGCTTAATAAATTTTAATTAACATAACGAGCGTGTGCGATTCCTGGGGCAGTTTCAAACCCCCTTCATGAGGTCTCTCGCTGCGCGGGCATTGATGCGCACTGCAATGCTAGGTGCGAGACCTAAAAACCGCACTGGCTACATTGGCGAAATGAAGCCAGGCAGCCTTAAGCGCCGCATGATCACAGTGGCGCTTTAATGGATAATTCATCATTTCAGTGCAGCGATGCAGATATCTGACCCAAAATGCATGACTGTAACCGCAGGTGCATGGAAATGGACAGGACTGCGGGGAAATGCCCAGTGGAATAAAACGCATGTCCAGCCTTAACAAATATCAGATATATTTTACACTTTATTTTTCATTATCACCTTGTTTGAATAGCATACACCCTACAGATCACATACTGTTTTAAAACAGTATAAAAATGTTAACTCAAAAAAGGGGGCATGAGCAGAAAAAAAATAGATTCTGCAATTAAAATACTAGTGAAACTTAAAGGGCAAACCCGCTGTATAACAATGTATATGTTAGCAGTGAAGCCAAATATAATTTTTTGTTAAATCATGCATCCTGACTGCTAATAAAAAGCTGTGTGCAGTATGTGCCTGGGTGGGCATTTCAGAAAGATGGCTTTCTTCTACCCGCTAATAAAAGAACTAACTTCCTGCCCTGAGTGCCACCACATTTCCAAATGTGTCTCTCAAACACGAAACAAATATGAACCAGGCTAATAGTTGCTATTGGAGTTCAGAGATGAGCATAGGTGCCTATACCTGCTTTCTTTCATATGTTGCCATTAGTTAGACATTGATAATCTCCGGAAGGAGTCCTATGTTTTTTCTGCACATGTGAGATTACTCAGGACCTGCTGATTTTCAAGAAGAACCTAAAAACACATCTTTTCGCATAATACCTGACTATGGCCCCCCTTGGTGATGCGCCAGGGCACTTTTGAGTATCTGTGCGCGATATAAATTTAATTAATATAACATAACATAACAATGTGATTGGGATTTGAGAAGTAAATAGATAATTCAGGGCGTCTGTCTGGTGCCTAATAGGAAGTGAATTACAAAAGATACAATTTAATAGAACATAAAAACAGTAAAACAGTTTATGAATAATATTTTCCGAGAAGCAAACCATATTCTTACAATAATTTTCATGACTGTGTTTGAACAATCAAATGCTTTATTTAAAGCATTCACCAGAAACTTTGCCCAGACATCTGGTGCCTCTCTACTGGGCCATGGTGCCAAGCAGCTGACAACTCCCTTGAGACAGTGAGGGTGCCCTCGGCTTGGGCCGCCTGGCAGAAGGAGAGGCAAGAACTAGTAGCACAGCCACTAACCAGGAGTGCCCATGGCTGCTGCAGCAGCAGGTAGACCCTCCAGAGCGAGCAGCAATGTGACTGGAGATGGGGGCACAATGGGCAAACATTTATTTATTTATTTGCCATTTATTGAGCGCGAACGAATACCCGGAGGCGTCTCGGCGCTAGACTATTCACATAATTTTCCCCAAGATGATAATGGCTCCAAGTGGTTAATGGTCAGTGTTACTGATTAAAACGCCAGGTCTTCAATCTTTTGCGAAACTGCAGGAGTGAGGGGCTTGTCCTAATGTGTTGCGGCAAAGTATTCCATAATTTAGGTGCCGCGACTAAAAAGCGGCGGTCACCCCATGAAACTGTTTTAGAACGTGGGACCACTAGTTGTTTAAGAGTAGTGGATCGGAGCTGTCTGGCAGGTTTATAGGGTATCAGCTGGTCCTTAAGGAAATACGGTCCTTGATCATGGAGTGCCTTGTACACTATGCAGAGTGATTTGAACTTGATCCGATTCCGGATCGTCAACCATTTTTGATTGTGTCTGATATGGCCAAGAACTTGGGTGTTCTATAAAGCAGACGTGCTGCTGCGTTCTGTATTGTCTGAAGCTTATTGGTTACCCTGACCTGGGCATTTAAGCATAGGACATTGCAGTAGTCAAGGGACGATAAAACTAAAGAACTGACCAATGTTTTAGCAGCTACATCTGGCAAAAACGGGATGATTTTCCTGATCATTCTTAATTTGTGATGGGCAGTGGCCGCTATTTTGTTCGCATGTGCCACAAAGTTGAGACCCTCATCAAAAGTTACTCCCAGGTACCTGACCTCGAGGGCTGGGCTGGGAGGGGCTCCAAAGGCTGATGGCCACCAGGTTGCTGACCAGCCTGGTTAAAGGGGTCCAAAAATGACCACCTCCGTCTTTTCGGAGTTGAGCTTAAGGCAGTTGGACGCCATCCACTCTCCGATTGCTAGCATTCCGCTTTGGAAGCGCTCTGCCACCTCATATCCATCGCCTTAGATGGCCAAAACCAATTGCGTGTCATCAGCGTAGGAGGTTAGGCTCATCTCATATGCTTTGATAACATTGGCAAGGTCCGACACATAGATATTAAATAGTGTCGGACTTAGGGATGAGCCTTGAGGAACCCCACACGGTAGTGACAGCTTGGCAGATTGCTATGGCCCCAGGGTGACGGCCTGTGTTCTGTCGACCAGGAAGGATGCAAGCAGATCTCTCGCTGTATGGTGAATGCCCATCTTTCCGACACGGTCCACCAAGATCTTATGGTCGACCGTGTCGAAAGCCGCCGATAAAGCTCGGATTGCTCTAATGTCGTCTGCGGCTTTGATTAAGGCGGTTTAAGTACCATGATACCTGCGGAAACCGAATTGTGTATTATCCAGTAGAAGATGTTTCTCTACATGCTCGGATAGTTGTTGGTTCATAGCTTTTTTGGCCACTTTGGCTAAAAAAGGGAGGCTTGCTATGGGCCTATAATTCTTTAATTCAGCCTTGTCCAGACTCGGTTTCTTCAACAGTGGTTACACCAGCGTATTCTTTAAGGAATCCGGATATGTCCCAGAACCCAATATAGAGTTGCAAACTAGAGTAATGACCGGGATGCTTATGTCCATCACCGGTGGGAGGACTGAAAAAGGACAAGGATCTAGTGCCGATCCTGTTTTAATCGAAGAGACAATGATCTTTGTTTGGTCGGTCGTAAGAGCCTTGAACCTGGTCAAAACCTTTCCAGAGGGCATATAAGAAGGAGCGGCTATTGTCGAGTTGGTTTTTGAAGTAAAAGCTTGGTAGATGTCATTTACTTTAGAGAAAAAGAAGTTGGCCAGTGCATCACAAAGTGATTGCGAGGGGGGCGGGGTAAGATCTGGAACGTTACCTGACAGAGTTTTAGTAATGTCGTATAATTGCCTACTGGAATTTTTGGCTTTTTCAATTTGTTCTGAGAAGAATGTTTTTTTGCATCAATAATCATAGCTTTATAAACGGCCAATGAATCTTTATATTTGGTCTTACTCTCTATATTATAGGTTTTGCGCCAATGCCTTTCCCTATTCCTGCTCAGTTGTTTTTGCATTCTTAATTCCTCAATGTACCACGGGGCGGTTGGTGTGGTTCTATTCCTGGATTGGGTTTTAGTAGGTACTAGGAGATTGGTGGCATGGCCTAGCCAGTCCTGAAATTGTCGAATTGCGGTATTGGGTTCAGTAGACAGAGATGGGCGTGTACTGTCCAGTAGCTTTATTAATTCTGTCTGATTTATATTCTCCAATACTTTAAAGGAACCTGGGACAGGAGTAGTGACCTTCTTTCTCAAAATTTCATTGTCAGTCTACTAAATATGGCATGGTGGTCAGTCCAAGGCATGGGTAAGATATTTAATATATGCAAGCCCTCAACGTTGGAGAAGATACCGTCTAAGGTATGTCCCGCCTGGTGGGTAGGGGAGGTGACCATTTGAGACCCAGTGTTTCCAGGTCTGTAATGAGGGCGGAAGTATCCTTATCATTATCTTGTTCTAGGTGAAAATTCATGTCACCCATAACTGTGAAGGACACTTCGGTGGCTAGCGACTCCAATATTGTGTTTAGGTTGGCAAGAAAACCAGTCCTTGTTCCTGGAGGTCGTTATAAGAGTACTCCCTGAAAAATTAAAAAGGGCAGTGAGCTTAATACCGAACTGCAAGGCTTCGCATGATGTAACTGGAATGGGTGATGTTCTGACGACGAACCGTTCCCGGGCTATAATGGCCAGCCCACCTCCCTTTTTTCTTACCCTGTCCTGTCGGTAAGCTTTATATCCGTGAGGTACTGCGATTACTAAGTCGGGGTCTGAAGAATCATCCGTCCACGTTTCAGTGATAAAAAGGACGTCTAAATTATTATCGGTAATAAGGTCCGCTATTTCCTGACTGTGCTTACACAATGACCGCGCATTAATGAGGGCCTTGAGAATGTTGACTTCTTTAAAATTGGTTTGTAACTTGGATTGGATCTTGGTGTTGTTTATAGGTATCGCACTGTTGCAATGAGGGCATGTAAGAGTAGCATTTTTAGATACTTGTGTTGGATCATGCATTATGCAACGGGGAGTGGGGAGTGATCGAAGCTCCGTCAAAAATGTACGGGAGTAGACCAGCCTGTGATCAGACAGAGCCCAGCCAGGGGTCTTGGCCCTAGGCCCGGTCCCGGCGAGGACGGGCGCAGACGGGCTTGCCTTTGGCGCTCACGCTGCGCCCGCCCGCTGCGCGGACGGGAAGGCCTGATATTTTTATACATGTTTAGAAGAGGATTAGAGGAGGGTGTGAGGCGTCCAACAACTGGACCGCAACCCTTTCCTCCCAGCAAGATGGCAGCTGAGGTGGGTCAAGTCACGGTGTCAGCGCCTGAAATCGGCTGCGCCGTGCAAGGAAAGATGTGTTGGCGGCTTCGGTGCGACGCAAATCTCGCGCCGAAGTACAGGGGAGTACGAGTTAAAATAGAGCAATTAAAATATATACAAGTTTTAAAATACACACGTACTTCGCTGATCGAAAACGTGAAATTGGCAGTGAAAAAAGATAGAGCTGAGAGCCCCCGGCTTCCGCCTCAGGGGAGAATTTAGGCAAATATCACCACGGTTGTATGTTACGCCCCTTAAGTATCCTGGGAGGGCGGGAGGCGTCCAACAACTGGACCGCAACCCTTTCCTCCCAGCAAGATGGCGGCTGAGGTGGGTCAAGTCACGGTGTCAGCACCTGAAATCGGCTGCGCCATGCAAGGAAAGATGTGTTGGCGGCTTGGGTGCGACGCAAATCTCGCGCCGAAGTACAGGGAAGTACTAGTTAAAATAGAGCAATTAAAATATATACAAGTTTTAAAATACACACGTACTTCGCTGATCAAAAACCTGAAATTGGCAGTGAACAAAGATAGAGCTGAGAGCCCCCGGCTTCCGCCTCAGGGGAGAATTTAGGCAAACATATCCTGGTGCGCTGCACCCAGTGCACATTAATGCAGCACTGGCAATAAAAGTGCTACCGTCTGACATGAGTCAGTTTAGAAATCGAGCAAAGTGCAGTATCCAGAAGAGAATTAGATGGGTCAGATGCGCAATGTGAATTTGGTGCAGAGGTACAATGCAGTAAATTTCGGGGTATTCACTAAACATAAAGAGAGCACATCCCTTGCCCAGCATTACTGAAACACCCTAGTGTACATGGCCGGACTGTGCAGAAAGCGCAGTCCAATACATCACTTCTCGACTTGTGGCATCTCACAGCATCACGGCCTGAGACTGCCAGGATCACTGTCTCTCAAAATCGCTGATGTGGAGTGAGAGTAGTGCAGGTACTGAGTCAAATCCTAAAGCAGTAGGGTGCTGTATGAGCTCCTTCATAGTACAGCATATACAATATATCCTTTTAGACACTATGGGGCATATTTACAAGCCCCTTGTGCCGCAATAGCATTACATATTGGGACACTCTGGTGGCGCACATCACAAAATCATATCTGGCTTTGAGTGGCCTCATGGATATGGGGTAAGGAAAGGCAGCGCAAATTGATGCATTGCCTTACTCTGCGTTAGGGCGGCGATCCCTCTGTGTTAGGGCGGCGATCCCTCTGCGTTGCGGTGGCGATCCCTCTGCGTTGCGGTGGCGATCCCTCTGCGTTGCGGTGGGTGTTTCCATGCAACATCCATGGATTTTAACACTTCACCAGATTTGGGGATCCCCAACTTGGTGATGTGCCAAAACTTAGGAAGGCACAACGAGGAGAAATAACTTCATTTTTCCTCAGTTTTTCGTCTTTCCACGTGTGCTGCAGAGAAAAAGGAAAAAGCCCCTAGGATTGTTTTTGTGCAGGAAACAAAACAATCCTTCACAAGAACAATCCTGATGACAAGACAGGCGCCCTTGTACCATGGTGCGAGGGTGCCTGCACTGGCACTAGGTTGCTGAGATGTTGCCAGCACTGGAGGAAAGGACATGAATGCTCTGTATTAGATAAATATGGGGCATTCCTGGCCTTTCACTTTGACGCGGGTAAGCACAGCAAGGTGACTTGTTCTGCTGCCCTACACCAAATCAACATTAATGAGACTCTATGTTTCATACAGCTCTGTAATGCACCATTATGTCCCTATTCATGCGATGTGTTTGAGGTTCCCTCCAGACAATCCTCCACCCTGTAAGGGATTCAGCTAACTCCAACAAAACCACCACTTCGCTAGCCCTCCCTGCAGCTAGGACAACCCACCCTCACACCCTGGGCCCTGTTTGTCTTGGGGGTGGCATCGCTTTTGCACCACAGAATGTGGTAAATGCGTTAGGCAACCCCCAAATGCAATTTATTAGGCCATGCAAGGCCACTTTGCGTGGCCCTGAGTGGCTTGATAAATCAGGAGTAACGCAACACAACGCAAATCGCTGTGTTGTGTTACTCTGTCCTGCTCCATGGGTGTTGGTGGGTGTTCTCACGTTACTTCCATGGATTTTGGCGCATTCCCAGAGTTACCATTACTAGTAGAGCTTGGAATGGGCCAAAATGCTATGCCTTACCCGGGGAGGCGTACCGAGGAGCAATATCTTTATCTCTCCTTTTATTTCCTCTTTCTATGTGTGCTGCATTGCATTACCAGGGGACTTGCTGCACTGCACTGTGTTACTTTTTAATAAATTTGACCCCACATTGGAACATGTTGGGGCACACTAACCTTTAATTGCACACACATCTCTGCAGTGTGCCCGCCACTTGCCTAAGTCATCTGGACTATGTACTGTATACATAACTGCTAAGTTTCCTTAAAGGTGTATAGAGGTACACAGGGAGCGGATGAAGCCTAATTTACATCAGGGTTCAAATATAAGAAGCAGGCTTGGATTAAACCAAAAACATGCGAGAAATTGCTACCTTTTTAATGCTGACAAATGGAATTGTTTTCCAGGTTTTTTTTTGTTTAAGCGCTGTTGCTACATTCCCCATCAGCAATTATCCCCCAAATCCATTCATTTATATAAAGTGCACTGACGGCTTGTCAGGGTCATGAGCAGGGTGATGTCATGGATGGTTCAGGATCGAGTGGCCACCTGATCCATTAAGCGGGGCCTGTCCTTTGTCCCTAGTTGCTGCTTCAGGAAGATTTCCCACTGCTCATCTTATAGAGGCACCAGCTTGGAGTCAGTCCCAGTGGTTACAACTGTGAGATACATCACTTTACACAATGATTATCATGTTGGTAACCTTAAATACATACCCCACCCCAACGTGCACTTTACAAAGTACAAATCAAGTGTAATCACATTCCTTTACAATGATCCGCGTCTACAAGCCTTGCTGAGAATCCACGGTGGTGGACTGAGAAGCGGGTGTATTCACCGATAGCAGACTGGTATTTTTCCAGAACCACTGAGAAATACAGATGCTGCAGCTTTGATATAAGCTGCACCAAATCCTTTGGAAACATACTGTTAGATCACTGTACAGGAAATTCAGCAGATTACATTTGACGTGCATCAGGACTCACATGTTGGTACACTAGTCTGACGATTTTGTCCTGAAGAGACCCTTACATATGTCATATATATTGTTAATATACATTCACCGTTTGAGCACTGCGTTGGCTGCACTATTATACATTTTTCACATACCTTTGCATGCGAATTGCTAATATATGTATTTGACACAAACTGTAAGCAGTCCATTGCTCTCGTTTTTTTAACAAACACAATGAATTAATTCAATTTGCTTTAGATGGTGGATCCCTCAAAATTGCTAACAGGTGCCCAAGCTTTGGAATGAGTCCCACGGGACTAATATTTATGTAATATATATTGGCTGAAGTCATTGACACGGATGGTTGTGCCCAGTTTGCACTGTGTGTGGAAAGTTTGCACTGTATCTGCCATGCTGATGTTGTGTCTATTCCATGTGTGGGAAGCTTACACTGCAGCTGTTGTGCTGATGTGTCTATTCCATGAGTGGGAAGCTTGCACTGCTTTTGCCTCCATGCCAATCTAGTATCTATTTAAAGTGTGGGAAGCTTGCTCTGCTGCTGCCATGCTGATGTTGTATCTATTCTAAGTGTGGGAAGCGTGCTCTGCTGCTGCCATGCTGATGTTGTATCTATTCTAAGTGTGGGAAGCGTGCTCTGCTGCGGCCATGCTGATATTGTATCTATTCTAAGTGTGGGAAGCGTGCTCGGCAGCTGCCATGCTGATGTTGTATCTATTCTAAGTGTGGGAAGCTTGCTCGGCTGCTGCCATGCTGATGTTGTATCTATTCTAAGTGTGGGAAGCGTGCTCTGCTGCGGCCATGCTGATGTTGTATCTATTCTAAGTGTGGGAAGCGTGCTCTGCTGCGGCCATGCTGATATTGTATCTATTCTAAGTGTGGGAAGCTTGCTCGGCTGCTGCCATGCTGATGTTGTATCTATTCTAAGTGTGGGAAGCGTGCTCTGCTGCGGCCATGCTGATGTTGTATCTATTCTAAGTGTGGGAAGCGTGCTCTGCTGCGGCCATGCTGATATTGTATCTATTCTAAGTGTGGGAAGCTTGCTCGGCAGCTGCCATGCTGATGTTGTATCTATTCTAAGTGTGGGAAGCTTGCTCGGCTGCTGCCATGCTGATGTTGTATCTATTCTAAGTGTGGGAAGCGTGCTCTGCTGCGGCCATGCTGATGTTGTATCTATTCTAAGTATGGGAAGCGTGCTCTGCTGCGGCCATGCTGATATTGTATCTATTCTAAGTGTGGGAAGCTTGCTCAGCTGCTGCCATGCTGATGTTGTATCTATTCTAAGTGTGGGAAGCGTGCTCTGCTGCGGCCATGCTGATGTTGTATCTATTCTAAGTGTGGGAAGCGTGCTCTGCTGCGGCCATGCTGATGTTGTATCTATTCTAAGTGTGGGAAGCGTGCTCTGCTGCGGCCATGCTGATGTTGTATCTATTCTAAGTGTGGGAAGCGTGCTCTGCTGCGGCCATGCTGATGTTGTATCTATTCTAAGTATGGGAAGCGTGCTCTGCTGCGGCCATGCTGATATTGTATCTATTCTAAGTGTGGGAAGCTTGCTCGGCTGCTGCCATGCTGATGTTGTATCTATTCTAAGTGTGGGAAGCGTGCTCTGCTGCGGCCATGGTGATGTTGTATCTATTCTAAGTATGGGAAGCGTGCTCTGCTGCGGCCATGCTGATATTGTATCTATTCTAAGTGTGGGAAGCTTGCTCTGCTGCGGCCATGCTGATGTTGTATCTATTCTAAGTGTGGGAAGCGTGCTCTGCTGCGGCCATGCTGATGTTGTATCTATTCTAAGTGTGGGAAGCGTGCTCTGCTGCGGCCATGCTGATGTTGTATCTATTCTAAGTGTGGGAAGCGTGCTCTGCTGCGGCCATGCTGATGTTGTATCTATTCTAAGTGTGGGAAGCTTGCTCGGCTGCTGCCATGCTGATGTTGTATCTATTCTAAGTGTGGGAAGCTTGCTCGGCTGCTGCCATGCTGATGTTGTATCTATTCTAAGTGTGGGAAGCGTGCTCTGCTGCGGCCATGCTGATGTTGTATCTATTCTAAGTGTGGGAAGCGTGCTCTGCTGCTGCCATGCTGATGTTCTGTCTATTCTAAGTGTTGGAAGCGTGCTCTGCTGCGGCCATGCTGATATTGTATCTATTCTAAGTGTGGGAAGCTTGCTCGGCTGCTGCCATGCTGATGTTGTATCTATTCTAAGTGTGGGAAGCTTGCTCTGCTGCTGCCATGCTGATGTTCTGTCTATTCTAAGTGTTAGAAGCTTGCTCTGCTGCTGCCATGCTGATGTTGTATCTATTCTAAGTGTGGGAAGCTTGCTCTGCTGCTGCCATGCTGATGTTGTGTCTATTCTAAGTGTGGGAAGCTTGCTCTGCTGATGTTGTGTCTATTCTAAGTGTTGGAAGCTTGCACTGCTGCTGCCATTCTGATGTGGTATCTATTCTAAGTGTGGGAAGCTTGCACTGTGGAAAAGTGGAATATTATGTGATATGGTTGGGTAGCCTTACATTGTAATATTATCACAATACTGTATAAATGGTCCTTGGATTCACACTAACAAATCCTTAGCTCAGTCTTGGTAGTGTGGCAAAGAGCAGCTAGGCTTTATCAGAGGAGCAAGTGTTGTAGTATGGTTTAGGGCCTCTTTTTGCATGCATGTTATGTTAGCATGGCTTATTAGAAGTTTAAATGCCATTTTACCTTTTGCTGCTTTTTGCACACGACACTGCTTAGCTGTTTTTGCAAGTTAGCTTTCACGAAGGTCTATACATGAGAAAAGGTTTGTTTTTCGACATCTCTGGACATACATCGTGCCCCCAGTCTGTACAGTGAGTGCTGAGTCGTCAAGGTTATCATAACATGTGAGCCTGTTTATCGGCATGTCCGTGTAACACATTCTAGACACAACATTTTGGCAGCTGCGAGCCAAGCAAGATTCTGGCTCCTTTATCATAGCACACTTGCCATAATTCCACACACTTGGAAGATTCCAGGGATGCAAAGAGCCTTGCTGATCCAGATGTAATTTACACTTACTGAGCAGAAAGGAAATGAGGGTACTCCAAAACAAGCTCAAGAGACCTTCTTTCGTTTATAATACATAGCTCTTATATAGGGAGGGTGTTAAAACTAGGCGCTATATCACCTGTTTGCACTATCATTGTAATATGATTCCTCCTTTTGTGTTTTATGGAATTGTAACCATGCTGACCATATTATTTTTAATCATAGGTCTGCTTATGCTGACTAAAATACTGCGCATGAGATCACGTCGTTAAAATAAATATAAACACCACAATTCACTAATGTCCTAGGTCTCTGTGCACAGTACTGTGTATGAGCAGAAATCCTTGCAACAGTGTTGAGCATTTTACAGTCCCCCTAGGGTTCATAAGTAATTGACGCGACTCAATTGAAATCTGACACCAATTTATTAAAATTGAGAGTATTTTTATATTAACTTAGGCACTAAAATTAACAAAATAGCATACATATAACAGGAGTAATGGATTTTCAAAGCAATAAAAAATAAATGCAGTAAATACAGCAGACATTCATCATGGTCCATGGCAAAAACTACTAGTGATAATCAGTCACTTAGGGGTCGAGTTGCCTTGTACCCCTTCAGGGTAAAGTTGGTGTGGGTCCCAGGACCAGGCCCGAAGTCAGGTAAATTTTACCTTGCCCATGGATTGGCGGTGCAGAATTGTCCTGGCTGTCTGTGGTGCTGAACGGGTCCCGTGGTAAAGCTGCTTTTTACCACTGTAACAATGCTTCTGAAAAGAAAGTTCAAATTCACAAGAGCGGGGTTGTTTCTAATGTTCATCGCAGGTTTTGTGGAATGTCCTCTTAATGCATCATCGAGTAAGTGGTTGGTTACAGTGCTGGTGACCAACAAGCATTGGCAGTGGTACGCCATGCAGATGTATCTATTCTATGTGTGTTGAGCTGACACTGATACTTCGATGCAATTTCAGTTCTGTGCATGGAAAGCTTGCAGCGCTGATACTTTGCTGGGCCTGTTCCGTGTATTAGTGCACTGGCACAGCTGGAGCTTTGGCTGCATCTGTTCTGTGTGTGGGAAGCTTGCACTTCGGCTGCCATACTGATGCTGTATCTATTCTTTGTGTGGAGAGCTTGCTGCCATGCCTGCTCTGTGCGGAACTTCACCAGCACTGCTGAGGCCTTGGCTGTGTCTCGTCTGCACGTGGGGAGCTGCTGTGCTGCTGCCATACAGATGTTGTATCAATTCTTTGTGTGGGGAGCCACAGTGCTGCTCCCAGGTTATTATATGTTTGTGAGCAAAGCTGGTCTTTCAGCAGCCCGTGTTATGCATGTGACTGAGTTACAGAAGCTTGTGCTCGGTCTGTTTCATCCACTTTTTAATGAAAAAATCTTGTGCTGGTGCTTCCCAAGATGTGCTTGATTTGTTTATGTCAAGGAGCTGTGCCCTGCTTTGTTGACTCGCTTTGTATGAAGACGTGTGATGCTGGTCCTTGCCCTGTGTCTATGTGTTTTTTGTATGCAGGACAGGTGACCGAGTGCTGTCCATGATGTGCCTGTCGTGTGTGAAATGAACCACGCTTGCACAGTTGCTGAAGTGGTGGTGTGCAGCGCAGACAGTGGACAGCACCAGCCCAGCAGCCACTCACAAATCAAACCTTTCCACTGAGGCACCTACATGTTTAGGTCACGGCTAGTCAAAAGGTGTCACTGTTGGTGGAGAAATACTCAAAATTATCTCAAAGCTGGTTCTGGGACAAAAACAGGTCTGCAGGTAGGAGCTGGGCAGGAACCCGAGAACTGGCCAGGCCAAAGAGCAGTCGTGGGAGCTGGCTCGGGCAATTGCTGCTCAGCACTTGGTTTCATTTTCGTTAAGAGCTGCTCCTTGTGTGCTCGTGCCCAAATACTTTATTCCAACCAAACAATTTTCTTCTTTATTACGCATGAAAGTGTTTTCAAATGTGTGAGTTTAAAATACTATTGTATATGTAACAAGGACCCCCTGAAAAAATGAAATCGTAATTCCTAGGTCAGGGAAACAGAGATATTTGAAAAGTAACACCCTAGGCAATTGAGCACAATAGTTTTCCACAGGATCAAGAGATATATAGCAATAGACTAAAGCTGCTTAAAAAACATGTTTTTATTAATTAATTAACATAAGTTAAAAATGAGAACTTATAATATCACATTAAAATAACAATACAAATGTAAAAATTCCATAGGGTACAATTGACAGACATAAATTAACATTTTCTAGACATTAAAAAACTTAATTAAAGCAGGTGGCATGAAAATTCGATCTCATTAAAAAACTTAATTAAAGCAGGTGGCATGAAAATTCGATCTCTACGCGCGTTTCGGCGGCCAGCGCCTTCTTCCTGGAGCAGCCACACAATATCTAAAGGTGAAGATATATATAGTTATATCGTTTCTTGCTTATGGAACTTGTAATTGCATGTAGTTCGACAAAACATAAAAATTAAGAGAAAACAATTTAAGCAGCAGCTATAGGTTGATAGAAATTCCTTTTTAAGTTGCATATAGTATTGTCATTTCCTTACGGGAGTTCAATTCAGTTATTTCAAATGAGAGGTAGGGAATTTATCAAACAAGTTTTTTAATGTCGACTATTTAACTGCACTATGATGTACAGCAAATAATCTATTTGTCAAAAGAATAAGTCAGGGAAACTTGATTGTGAGGATAACTTTGACTCAGTCTAAGTAAGGAGTCTTCTTAAATGGAAGTATGATATTTTAATCTGGCACAATAAAAAACATTCATTTTTATAGCGTAGGTCTGATACTTACTAAGTAGTAATCTTAGCAGATGGTTAGTAGAAGACAGTTTTTTATAGAAATGATATTCAGATTCTGTCTTTTTTTGAAAGCCTTTTCAATTTCAAATCGGATATGGCTAGTGGTGAAAGATAATGAGCACAATAAAAAATGTTTATTAGTGTACAGGAATAGATGTGTATTTCTATAAGTAAAAATATCAGTTGTCACTGTTGTTACCTGATAAAATAGACTTATTTGGATTTAACGCCCGCCAACCGGAACCCTTTAGGATAGATAGGTGCTTGGTAAGGTTTGTCCTTGGTGGTCTAGTTTAGGGACCTTTATTCTGGCGAAGAGGAGAGATGCAAAGGGAAGTTTAACGTCTATTTATTACTACTTCACCTAGTTCAACGCTTTAAAAATACTACTTATACACATAACGCTCTGGGATCTGTGTTATTAATGGCAACTGTGCTCCTCTTACCTATACTAGGTTTAACCTGGTTTCTCGGTCTGTTGTTTCTTTTGTGACGCCGGTATGAACCCTTTAAAGGAGACATATCAGAAATATATTCAAGCTACCGCTATATCTTAGTTATTTTATACAAGTATGGTTTTTATTTGTATCCCTGCTGATCTTACTTGCAAAGTTGGTGCTTCTTTTTACTGGTTTCTAAGGAAAGGATTTCTTGATTCCCAATGGCGCTGAGTTCGGGTGATTAAAAGATCTCCCTGCCTGTGATAGGAGAAACGGTATAGGTAAGCAGCGCATAGTAAAGTTTCCTTTCCTGCTTCTTACTGTTAAGTTTTACCAAGTTTTCAGGGGTAGAGTCTTACCAAAGAATGATTAGCAGGGCTCCCTATGTCCGGTGGCGGGCGGTACGTCTCGTCAGATGCTGAGCGCGGCGAATACTGGTGAACGACTGCTCGTTGGTGGGGTTTATATTGGAGTTCACAACGTCATCTAATTGTTTGTGATTCCTTACACCTGTACTTTAACTATTTTTTTCCCCCTTTCTATTCGGCTCTTTGGCGCGAAGTTAGCGGAGTGTTCAGATTGAGTCAGGCGAGGTTTTGTAAGTCGACCCCTGGTTGGATGTGTGTTTAACATGGCCTTCCTATTGGCTCATTAGATATCTACTCAAGTCGGTATTGGTGGTAAACTTATACAAAGCGACCCAGTTATTGGTTCCTTTGATGTATACAAACGGCGGCATTGGTCGAGACCACGTAACATTAGGATGTGTTTTCTTCTTTGCCCGGAATACATAAGATGATATATAGGTAGTTGTATTTATAAGTTGTAGACTATTTATTTGACATATTTGCTATTTAGATCTAATATTGGTCAGATACTTTTTCCTTATCTTTCACGCTCAAAATATTAAGGTCCAAATTAATAGACACGGATTTTTATTTATAATAGCTTTCGCTAAATGTATTATATCAGATAGAGCAATGCTCTGAATTAGTTTTCATGTGTAAGTTATAAACGGGACAATCGGTAGATTATATTAGCCTCGTATAATTTAATGCGAAATATCAGATAGACAGACGCATGTATGTATACATTGGATAGCGATGAATCATTTATTGGCTGTTATTATAAATGGTATTTCAGATGGAGCATAGCTCTTTGTTGGTTATAATATCATATTTTGGGAGAGGCAATAAGAAGATTTGTAATAGTCTCGTGTAATCTATTACAGACTAAAAAACGTATATAGAGAAGGAATCTCTATGGTTTATTCATTAACATTTTGTTTATTGGGGGAAAGAAAGGAGAAATGTTAAACGTTCTCTATGCATATCGTTTTATAATTAAAACGTGAGATAGATTTTAAAATACTTACTTGATTGTCAGTCGTGCTGCTAGTCAACACGGCTAAAAGACATTGTCATTGACCACACCAATAGCTCTCGGATTGCTGAGACCTTGTTGCTTTGTCAATGCTTGGTATAATTTTAGGCAGGTTTACATGTGAGGACAGCCTGGCATCTGTGGCAAAGAGACCTGCACTTGCTGGAGCTGGCATGGTTATCCAAAGCAGAATCGAAAAATGAGGTTGAAAAATGAGGTGACGTCATCATGTTTCTGCCAACCAAGGCTGAGAGCAGAAGAAGCGAGTGGGCACTGCCCTCAGGGAGCGAAGGTAGACTCCGGGAGGGCGTTTGCCCTCTTTCATACTCAAAAACGCGAACATACACTTACAGCCAAAATAACTTCATGTACCCCAGCTGGAGATTAGAGAATGTGTGGTGTGGGACTATCAGAGATCCCCATGCTTCCACACACTGCCCCATACCTGCTGCAGTAAGTACCCTGGGGCAGATTTACAAGAACTGGCGCATCTCTTCATATTTACAGAGAAGCGCCAGTTCATTTGCGTGATGGAAAAAAAGCCTTGCGCCACCATGGATGCGCCTCATTTAATGCGGCGCACCCGTGGCACAGGGACAGACATGCGTGACGCATCTTATGTCGAAAAGGCAGAGCATTGCTGGAGTCGTGTCGTAAGACGCAACTCCAGCAATGGTCAGGAATGCCTATTCTGACCATGCTGGGTCACTCCTTACGCCTGCTTCAAGCAGGAGCAAGGTTTTGGCACAGTGGCGTCCTAAAAGTCACGCAGTGAAATCTTGTAGTTTTCACTGAGTCACTTTTATGAGGCTTTCTTGCGACGGAACTCCCACCCTGCATAAATTATACCTGACACAGGTATAATGTAGCGCAGGGCTTTACGATGGGACGCATCTCCCTAGATGCTTCACGTTGTAAATATGTCGCATCCTGGCACATTGTTTACGATGCCGCTGCATCACAGAAGTGACGCAACGGCGGCGTAAAGTTGGCGCAAGGGGCTTGTAAATCTGCCCCCCTGTTGCCCCAGTGCTTGATACTTCAGCTGCACGGAGGGAGGGGTTCTGTGCGTGCATAAAGATAATCCTGCGCCAGTCAGCGTGAAAGTGAAACTTCAGCGCGTGGTTTGGGTGGGTGTGGAGTTTCCGTGGAGTTCCTGCGCTTCTCAGCTTGAAAGTAAAACTGTGGTGGAGAGCAGACGCCCTTCCCTTAAGTAACGGGTTTTCCTATTAAAGACAAAAAGTTCATCTGTTCTCATTCCCTTCTGCAGGCTCATCAGGGGGTGGAGGGGGAATCCCCTCCGAGTCACTTCAGGACGCGTGGGTGGGATCAGTGCCTGGGGGCACCCATCACGCGCCAGTTGGGGGCGAGTTGTGTCCTGCGCAGCTTGGCGCAGAGTTGTAACTTGTAACCTCACTGGGCCCTGTTCACTAAGAAAACATAAAACTCCTGGCGCCGACTTGGAACTCCCCATAGACACACATGTCGACTTTTTGGGGATTAACAAACATTCCCAATAAATACTGGTGCGGATTTCCTGGTGTACATCTGGGAATGAAGGGACTTTTCTCCGCGCCTCCTCTTTCCTCCACTGATTCTACATTCTCGAAACTTCTGCAAGAGGAACAGCAGCCTCATGTGGGAATTTTACTTCTTTCTCAGCAGGAAACCCTTTCACCCGTGAAGTGCGCCTGTCCCATACAGCCTCGGACAGGCTGGGGCTGAGGTGATGTCATCACGCTTGTGCCAGCTAGTGCCAAGGTGAGGAGCGAGTGGGCGCTGCCCTCAGGGGGCGAGGGTAGACCCCTGAAGGCACATATCTGAATATCTGAAAACGCGATCCTTCACTTACAGCCAAAGATAGCGTCATGTCCCCGGCGGGGGCGCACGGGATGCCTGGCGTGGGACTATCAGATGCCCCCCACTCTTTCACACATTGCCCCCGTTTGTGGTGTGTAGCCTACACTGCCCCCGTTCTCCTGAAGTAAGTACCGTATTATTGTTCCGCTCGCTGCCTCTCACTTCAGTCTTCGGAAGGAAGGATGCGAGCTCGGGGGCGTGCAGGGGGCGGGCGTTCTCCGGAGCCCCCGCGCTACTCAGCTTGAAAGTAAAACCGGAGCCCGCGCGCTTTTCTTGTAAGTAAAGGTCTTTCCTATTAAAGGCAATAAAAATCAACAGTTTACATCCCACATCACCCAACTGTAGGCTCATGGAGGGAAGGAGAGGGGAACGCCCCTGAGTCACTGCCGGATTCCTATGATGTGCTAGGGTCTGGGTCGCGCGCCAGTTGCTGTGAGGGTTGGGCACATTCCAGGGCCCCTGCAAGTCTCACTTCGCCCCTTTATGAATCTGCTTGCACTGGGCATCTTCATTCTTCATTGCTAGGGTACAGCATCAGAGCATAGTTGGTATGCTAATAAACCTGCAGCAATTTTCTCAAGGAAAAAGGTGCTGTGTCTGTTTATTTATTCTGTATGATGCTGCATGAGGGGTGGTGAGTGTTAACAATATTGGCACTATTCACTAAATGAATAAAATAAGCACTGGCAATGCCAATACGTCTGCAGGGCCGGACTGGCCGTAGCGGGCACTGGGCAATTCTCCGGTGTGCCGCATGGGTGGGGGGCTGGTTTGGGACCCCTGGGGATCGTTTTTCTTACAGGGCCGTTTTTGCAGCATAGCTGCAAAATCGGTCCTGTAACTAAATCGGTCGAACACCGGCCCAGACAAAGAGCTCGGCGGGCACCCGGGGGCTGGCCGAGCACTGTGCCAGGGGCGGTTTTGGTTCCCAGTCCGGCCCTGTAGGTCTGGCTTTAAAATTAATGTTGTATGGTTATGTGACGCATTAGGAGGAGATAGCTTGAGAATGGATATGCATTTGTGTGGAAGCAAAGAAACGTACAATAATACTGGAGAAAGATTAAAGGTCAAGTGACAGTTGCACTGTCAAGCCAGACCTAAAAATCAATATCAGTGAATGCCTGCCCTGTTTCCATCTATGCTGCTGCCAAAGAAAAACACAGCGCAAATTATCTAGCTATCTAAGACCACTTTAATAGCATTAGAATGATGTGCGTGCCCCTGAAAGTTCAATCTCAGGCCGCCAGATAAATAAACTAAAGGATCACAGTTGTGCGGAAGGCAAGCCCTTTTTGTGGAAGCACACAACGTCTGTTCAGAGATCCACATGATTTGCTGGACTTGTAGGTCTCTCCCTGAGTTCAAGTGGGCCAAAGACAGCTTGCCATACAGGAGGGAGTGTGGCACGAAGTATAAAAGCGCCGCTACTAAAGTATAGCACAATCAGAAAGGAACTGAGTTAACTGTTACCATATTCAGACACGCGCCGTCTGATGTGATATACGCAGGGGCACACTCATACCATACACGGCTCATTTGGCCACCGAGCAAGACAAAGCACACCGCAAATCATTGAAGGCACTAATCGGCCAGTGTGTGTATATGTACTCTACCAGGTGTGTGAGGGCACTTTGATCTGATCATTCGAATTCCCCAAGATCCGATTGTTCGGACCTGCTGTTCCATCTAGTAGGGCCTGTTCTGTCTAAGCATGGGCGAATTTTGCGAATTTGCGGTTTGCGAATTTGCGAACTCGCGATTCGCGAATTCGTGCGGATTTGCGAATTTGCTGTTTTTGCCAGTTCGCGAGGGTTTTGTACAAGTTCGGGAACGCAAACTTACTTGTGTGGTCGCAACTGTCGCGACCATGTTGTTTCTACGTGTCCAGCCTGTTAGCAACCCTGTGGTTCCTCCCTGCCACCCTCCGGTTCATCACTGCCACCCTCTGGTTCTCCAATGCCACCCTCTGGATCATCAGTGGAGTGGTGTGGCTCACTGGTTAGAGGCGGCAGACCCGGAAGCAGAGAACGACTCGGGACCAGGGTTCAATTCCCGACGCGGCAGGGTCGTGGACCAGGGTCAGCGGACTTGATAATTCTCGCCTCGGTGCCTACTCTAACCAGGGATCCCACTCGGCAACTCTGGGCATTAGCTTGCCTCATCTCTACAACGGCCCCCCACATTCGCCGGGGATGCCTGGTTTCACCTTGGAGATACCCAGTAGGGACCATCTCACAGGGATAGCCAGGACGGGTTCCCCAGCGGTCTACAGCGCCACGACGCCTCAGGGCAGCAGTGCGCTTTACAAGACACATACATTTACATTTACATTTACACTGTCCCCCTCTGGTTTATCACAGCACCCTCTGGTTCATCACTGCCACCCTCTGGTTGATCACTGCCATCCTCTGGTTCATCCCTGCCACCCTCTTGTTCATCACTGCCACCCTCTCGTTTGCCACTGCCACCCTCTGGACCATCCCTGTCCCCCTCTGGTTTATCACAGCACCCTCTGGTTCATCCCTGCCACCCTCTGGTTCATCACTGCCACCCTCTGGTTTGCCACTGCCACCCTCTGGATCATCACTGTCCCCCTCTGGTTCAAGGCTGCCACCCTCTGGTTCATCACTGCCATCCTCTGGTTCATCCCTGCCACCGTCTGGTTCATCCCTGCCACCCTCTGGTTCATCACTGCCACCCTCTCGTTTGCCACTGCCACCCTCTGTATCATCACTGTCCCCCTCTGGTTTATCACAGCACCCTCTGGTTCATCACTGCCACCCTCTGGTTGATCACTGCCACCCTCTGTGTTTTTTTTTTTTAAAGCGCCTGTTTACACTAATGACAGTGTGTCCCCGCGCTAAGAAATGCTGCAGTATATCAAAGAGGCCGAGGTCAGGAGCCCACGCGGGTACAGGGGTACAAAACCAATATTACTTTGGGAAAAGGTATGTTTTAAGTTTGAGCCTGAATCTTGTTTCAGAGGGCTCCATGCGTAGATCTAGCGGGAGATTGTTCCAGTGCTTACTTGCAAGAAAGCGAAAGGAGCTACCTCCCATCCTGGTCTTACGTACGCGAGGGAGCTGAAACAGCATCGCTCCCGCAGATCTAAGGTTCCTGGTGGGGCGGTGAATAGTCAGCAGGTTGCGTAGGTAACTGGGTCCTTTTCCCTGGGCAATGCCATGGGCAAAGCATAGAGCTTTAAACTTAACACGTTCCTCAATAGGGAGCCAGTGAAGTTTTCGTAGTGCTGTTTTACCGGAGGCTCTGCGGGGGAGATTCAATACCATTTGGGCCGCGGCATTTTGGACACACTGTAATTGATGTAGACATTTACGGCTTAGTCCTAAAAAAGGGCATTGCCGTAATCCAGGTGTGGAGTAACCAGGGCATGAATGAGTGTCTTCCTGGCGCTGATGGGGAGAAGATCTAGGACTTTCCGAAGAGTTTTTAAAATACCGAGACATTTACCCGTAACTTTACTGATTTGTTGCTTAAAGGAAAGCTCTGCATCTAGCCATATTCCTAAGTTTTTCACCAGGTTAGCGGGGTGGGGAAGTGCACCCAGTTCTGATGGCCACCAAGCCTGCGACCAAGCAGAAGGGGATTTGCCCACTATCAACACTTCTGTTTTCTCGCCATTAAGGCGTAGGCAATTGTTATGCATCCACCCTGCCAGAGAACGCATGCAGTTGGAAAAATTGATGGCATCCTCTGGTTGATTGTGGGTGAGTTTAATTATCAATTGGGTATCGTCAGAGTATGTGACGATATCCACACCAAAAGTTTCCACTATATGGGCTAGCGGCTCCATATAAAGATTAAAAAGCGTGGGGCTCAAGCTTGAGCCCTGTGGTACCCCATGTTTTAATTTGTGGATAGATGATTTATATGGAGGGCAGTGTACTTGGAAACTTCGGTTTTCCAGAAAGGATACCATCCATTTCAGAGCTGGCCCATCTACTCCCAGATCTGAGAGGCGAGACAGCAGTGTTGAGTGCAGCACGGTGTCAAAAGCTGCACTCAAGTCTAATAATACCAATGCTGCTGTCTGCCCCTCATCTGTAAGTTGTCTTAAACATTCTGTGGAGAATAGAGCCGCCGACTCAGTAGAGTGGCCTGCTCTGAACCCTGATTGCGTGAAGTGGAGAAGCGAGTTCTCTTCCACAAACTTCATAAGTTGGCTGTTTACTATCTTCTCCACAACCTTCCCACAGAAGGGGAGGAGAGAGATAGGACGAAGATTTTGTAGCTGGGAAATGTGTATATTAGCCTTTTTTTTCAGAGGTATTACTTGTGCCATTTTCCAGGTATCAGGCACATAGCATTCCTGAAAGGATAGAGTAATCAAGTGCGCCAATTGCTCAATCATACAGTCAATGACTGCCTTACAGCGATTGGGGGCAATCACATCGAGGGGGGAGCCAGACTGAATGCCATTGATAATTTTTAGCAAGTCTGCCCTCTCAGGAACAGTGAACTGGGTCAGAGAGGCCTTTATAGCACCGACACTTCCCACGACTGGGTCAGTGGTCAACATGCCTCCTGTGAAAGTGGCATGTAGAGAATCCACTTTTTTTATGAAAAAGTCAGCGATATCTTCACATATTTCATTAGTGTAGTTATCCTGGGTCTCAAGCCTAGTTGGAATAGTGAGCTCCTTATAGATCAGAAAGAGCTCTTTAGTGGGATTTTTGGCCGATTCAATGCGTCCATTGTAATGGGCGCCTTTGGCTGCTCTGACTAGTTTATAATAGGTTTTTAATTCCTTCTTATAAAGCAGCTTATCCTCTGGAGTATAGTTTCAGGGACTATTCTGCACACAAAGAAGTATGGACAAGATGATAGGTGCAGTTCATCTTTCGACATACCTCAGTCCGAACAGAAGTTGAACCCCCAATCCCCTGACTGACTATCTAGAATGTCTGACCAATGATTTGTACGACCCAGAAGAACAGAAGAAGACTACCTCCGAGTCCCGGCCTATCTGAGTCACTGAAACATGACTGCCAAGTGCAGTAAGTCAAACCTTTCCGCTCACTCACTCGTAAACAAAAACCACACAGTGTTTGTTAGTTTTAAAGTTTTATTTTCAATTAAGAAATGAAAACACAGTACTGCTGGTGATGACTTACTTATAGTTGGAGAATTGTCTGGCAGAAGGGCAATGGAATCTTCTTTCTGTAATGAGAAAAATGGTGCCCGTTAAGCAAGCATTCATCAGTTGTCATAAGAACAAGTGTAGCATTTAATGGAATAAGCATATAAAAGGTATAAGTACACTGTACTGTCAAGAACATTTACTAATTTAGAACTACTTTTTGGACTATCACGTAGAAGATAGTCAACCTTGACTTTTAATAGCATTAGCTGCGGTACTTCTCTGGTAACCAATGGCCCCCTCTATTTCACTTCAACTCAGCTTGCCAATTTTTATTGTGATTTGTGAAGCCAAGTCATATCAGATGAAGTATAGGGATGTGAAGAACGAAAAGTTAAAGAAGGGTGAAACGAAGGACGAGCGAGTCTTAATATATTTGACTGTAAAGAATGGTTTTGTTGAATGCAATTCAACATAAGAAGACAGCGCTTTCCAAATTATAATGAAAAGGGTGTTAGTTGGTTTTTGACAAAAATACATTTTGGTACATTTGAGACATCAAGAAGAATCAGAGACGTACTTTCGAAGCCTGGATGTTATCTTCTTTATCCTCCTCGTCGATAGCAGAGGTGTATGATGTAGTAGAGCAGACGCTGAGTGGAAGAAGTATGGCCAGTGGCAGTGCCACCCCTATAGAAAAGTAAGACATTTAGATCCCCACTTGCATGTACTGCTTAAAGTACTGCGAGTCTGCATCATCATGGCCTGTGTCTGTATTTCTTGGGTGAAAGCAGAGTGAGCTGCCATTATGGCGGCGAGCACAAGTTCACGTACCAGTGATTTCTTTTGCAACCCAAGAGAAAAAAAGGCCTTTTTTTAGTACTCTCTGACTATGTATGTAGTAGTGAGTCCACCCATAGTGCTGCTAGTGGAATTCCTGAAACTCCCAGTAATGTCACAGGCTTACAAAGACGGCGGAAAGATACATGCCAAAATGTTATACTGTTACAACAGGTATCTGTGCACACGTCGCCTTTTACAGAGTAAATGCTGTAGGTAATCAAACAACACAACCAATAGACAAACAATGTGGAAGTAGTCTTGATAGAAGTGTTTCTTCAATTCAGATTTTATCCACCACGCCCAGCCAACACGTGTTTCGTCAGGGCCAGTAGCCCGCGACTTCATCAGGGCTCCCGCGGGCAGTGGTTCCAAAGCTATTGCCACAATGGCTAGGTGCTCTCAACCGCTTCCAATTCCGACCCGGCTACCGGGTACTGTGGAGGTTCTCGCTGATTCGTCTCAGCCGTCTCAGCTTTACAGCGTCTCCGCGTGTAAACTGTAAATGACTTCCGCATTTACATGCGGAGACGCTGGAAAGCAGTACGTCTTAACCTGCCGCTCACACGGATACTCCTATGGTGTGTCGCATCTTTGGTATTAACCATCACACGGACATCCATAATTTATATTTCTCAATAATTATATTTTTCATTCAAAAACACAGTATACGCGCTCATATTATTTTGTGTGGGGGTTGGCGGTGGTTACTGGACGTTTGGTTTTTCAAACTTACCAGCATGAATGAAACATCTTGTCCTAAATGCACCAAAATGCAAGTAACCCAGTTAGTCAATTCAGTAGCCCTACTACTGTACTTTACTAGTAGTACTGTTAGTCTCTGCTCTCCTCCAAACTTAGTCCTAGCCCATTATTCTACTACCTCCCCAATATGCTTATCTTACCTGTGATTTGCGAATCACGGTTGGTGAATAAGGTTGGTTGTTGACTTGAATCCTCGACGGATGCAATATCATTGTTGTGCTGGTAGCAGTAGTGGTACACACTGGCAGTATCACCATATGAAAAAAAGAGGAAATTAAACATTGAGTGGCCTGAGCGTGGCATTAGAAACAGTACAATAGATAGTACGGTACAGAACAGTGCCGTAGCCTAAGCAGTGCCAACGTAAGGTAAGCATTAAGCATTAGATTGTTCACGTCGTGTAGGAGGAGGATGTTCTTATTATCAATCCAGGATGGCGCACATGAACTTCTGGTTGCTTTGACCTTATCCTCCCCAGCAAGTGTGTGGAATTTATTGTTGTTGTCAGTCACACATCAATGAAATACCACACAGCCCGGGGGAAGAGGGTTAGGGTTTGAAAATTGGATGGGAATGGGGTTTTTTTGGGGAAAGTTTGGTAGAGAGGAAAAAAAACACAACATGGTCAGTAAAACAACAAATGAAGAGAAACAAATCTTTGGATTTGAAGATATCGATAAACCTTTAAAGGGACATAAAGAAAGTGCACTACTGCATGCGAGAAGGTGTTTGGTAAATGGATGGTTAGCTTACTGAAAAGTAGTACTACTACTTACTGCAACTTACTAGTAACTACGAAGGAACAAGTTGGCAAACTTGGCAGTACAGGGCTGCACTCATTACGCAATTTCACTTGCCTCTCTGCCCTCAGACAATAAACACTTAGAACATTAAATTAGTGTTAAACATAGCAAAGACGTATCAAATAGCTGGAGGGATGAATTTGAAGCAGAGATCAAACAAACACACAGAGTCACACTCGTAGAAGTAAGTTCAAGTTCACAAGAATATCATTGAAAAGATAAGGAGAATTTTGGATACTGTTACTGTTTTTTGTAGTGGTCCAGTTGAATTTGTGAAGTCGATGCATCCAGCCATTCCTCTTACTCGCGGTACTCCTTCATTCCATCGGATGCTCCGTCGATTAATCTTGGTGACCAGACACACTGTCCACTGCCTGCCTGATGCGGATTTGCGGATCGCTAATTGTACGCCTGAGTAGTACATCGATGGCACAGAGTAAAAGCTTGCCTGTAATTGATGATGGAAAAATACAACAGTAAGTGTTAAAGACACCTCGGAGAAAAAAATATGTAAGGCACGCTGTGTAGTGCAAAAATTATACTGTCACTTTCAGAGATGACAATCCCCAAAATCTAGAACACCCCACATTACCCTCCCAAAAACGTGCAGAATACTGCTTCTACCTCACAGAGGCCTAATTTCAAATCGTGTCAAAACGCACTCAGAAAGTATGGCCAAAACCCCCCTTTCCCACCATGGATTATGTTCAAACGACTTGCAATCAAAATTAGACATTACAACAAGTTTTCCAAGACCCCACCCAGTCGTAAAAATCTATAACCCCCGCCCAAACACATGCAATACAATACTGCTAACCCTAACGAGCCCTAAGTTAAGAATAGTGGCAAACGCTTTCTTTCACTAGGCAAAATCCACCCTTTCCCACCATGGATTTTCTTCAAACCACTAGTTGCAACCAAGATTACACATTCCCACGAGTGCTGTAAGACCCCAGAACCCAGTTGCAAAAATCTAGAACACCCCCAAACACATGAAATACTGCTGCTAGTGCTAACCCTAACAAACCCTAAGTTACAAAAAATGCCACCATGGATTTTCTTCAAACAACTTGCAACCAAGATTACACGTTCCCACGAGTGCTGTAAGACCCCAGAACCCAGTTGCTAAAATCTAGAACACCCCAAAACACATGGAATACTGCTGCTAGTGCTAACCCTAACGAACCCTAAGTTACAAAAAATGCCAAAAAGCTTTTCAGCATGGATTTTGTCCAAACCACTTTTATCCAGTATTAGACCTTCTCAGCAATGCCCCAAGACCCGCCAACCCACCCGCAAAAAAGCACAACACCCCCAAACAGGCAAAAAGCAAAAATGGAAAATCTCATACTTACAATATTTTTCGACCTTCTTTCAATTCTGTCCAAACGTGCTGTGCAGCTAGGCCATAACTCCCGTTTTCCACCATGGATTTCCTGAAAAACAAATGCAATCAAAATTAGACTGTGCCAGCAGTGCTCCCAGACCCCAAAACCCACCCACAAACACCCGGAACCCCCCCAAAGAGCACCTCAAAGACAAGCAAGTCATAAAAAACGCAAAAAAGTTTTTGCCTCCGATTTGGTCCAAACCAGTTTTATCCGGTATTAGAGCTTCCCAGCAATGGCCCCAGAGCCGTCAACCCAGGCGAAAGCAAGTAGAAGACCCCCAAACAGCCAAAAAGCAAAAGTACAAAAATGGGCACTTAGTCATTTTCTGGGCAATTTCCTAAATCACTCTGCGCGCGCTCTGCAGCTAGGCCCTAACTCCCCTCTGCCACCATGGATTTTCTTCAAACCTCTTGCTATCAAAACTATCCATACCCAGCAGTGCTCCCAGACCCCGAAACCCACCCACAAACACCAGGAAGCCCCCCAAACCGGCCCCCGAAAACGCTAAATTGACCGAAATGTCAGAAAAAGCTAAAACTTTTTCCTCATGGATTTGGTCCAAACCAGTTTTATCCGGTATTAGAGCTTCCCAGCAATGCCCCAAGACCCGCCAACCCACCCGCAAAAAAGCACAACACCCCCAAACAGCCAAAAACAAAAATGGAAAATCTCATACTTACAATATTTTTCGGCCTTCTGTCCAAACGCGCTGTGCAGCTAGGTCATAACTCCCACTTTCCACTATGGATTTACAGAAAAACAAATGCAATCAAAATTAGACTTAGCCAGCAGTGCTCCCAGACCACAAAACCCACCCACAAACACCCGGAACCCCCCAAACAGCACCTCAAAGACAAGCAAGTCAGCAAAAATGCTAAGAAAATTTCGCCTCCGATTTTGTCCAAACCACTTTTATCCGGTATTAGACCTTCCCAGCGATGGCCCCAGAGCCGTCAACTCACCCGCAAAGAAGTAGAACACCCCCACAAGTGCAGAGTCTTTCTTCATTGGGCGTAATCCAGCCCTCTGCTTTGAGGGAAATAGGAGTCTGGAGGAGGAGGATAGAGGAGCATGTTCTTGTGAACTTGTGAACCTGAGGAATGCAGACTGCGGCACCTTCAAATCAATAACAAAATAAGTGAAGACAGTTCTGCTGATGGGCTTGTTTTTGTGATTAGGTGATTAGATTTTTTATTTATATTGACTTTGCAAAACAAAGAAAGACATACACACAGGAATAAAAGTGAATAAGGACGAAAAAGAAAGTTATTGATTCATTGGCTCATTTTCAGGGCTCGGTGTCAGGGAAGCAGAGTTCGTCCTCATACTCTGCGAATTCAGGCGGGAGTAGGTCACCTAACAGAGAAGAAATTCCCTCATCTAAGTTGGTGTCCTCCTCGTCTTCTTCCGGCGTGTATTCTCGTACTTTGTAATCTGGTGGTATGAGGTGCTGATTCATCTTGATCATTGTTAACCTCTCCACATTTTTGGGCGAAAGGCGGGTCCTTTTGCAAGTTACAATGCCACCAGCAGCACTGAAAACAGGTTCAGAAGACACGCTTGCGAGTGGGCAAAACAAGTAATTTATAGCCAGGTTGGATGTCTCTGGCCACAATTCTCTTTTCCCATGCCAATACGCCAATGGGTCATCATGAATATAGACCTCTGTTATGTCATTCAGATAGTCCTGCACCATCGACTCAAGGTTCTGCAGGGTTCCTCCACTTTGCTTACTTTTTGCTGGGACCTTTTCAGAAGCAAACCCAAGCTCAGTTAGCCAATTGTCTTCTTCACACAATGTTACTGTTGTGTCTGGTGCAGATGATCCGGTTGCTGGTGTCTTTAACGGCTGAGAGGTCACTTCTGCCACAGCCACAGGTGCAGAAGTGGATTTTTTGGACTCCGGATGGCCTGCTGATGCTGATGTACTGCCTTTTCCTTCAATTTGCTGCTCTTTCAAACCTCATGGCTGACAGAGCTAGCCAACGTTTGTACTTTGAAACTTCTGCGTCACCAAAAGCAAACAATGCTCTGCCTGCCAGTGCCTTTTTGTAGCGTGGATACAGAATAGTAGCACAAATGTAATGCTGTTTTGTGTGGATCTTTTGAAGACGTTCATCGCAAAGTAGGCGCTGTAATAATTTCTCCGCCAAATCAAAAGCTTCTTGCTTTTCTTCATCTTTTTGAAACGTAGAAGACACCGCCATCAGTTGGTGCTCTAGCATGCGCAACAATGGGATACCTTTTCCCAAACTACAGTCCTCCCTGCTGACTGCACGCGTGAAGACCTCAAAAGGACGAAGCATGTCTGTCAGGCTTTTAACTAGCTCCCATTGCTCCGCATGTAACCTCAGGTCCTTCACAGCTGTACCCAGTATAAGGAAATACTGATCGAGTACCGTAAACTGCTCATACAGACGCTCAAGCATGTAGAAGGTTGAGTTCCAACGTGTTGCCACCTCCTGGATGAGTGCTTTCACTGGCAGTCGACGTTTATGTAGCAGGCCCCTCAGATGCTTCCGGGCCTTAAAAGAATGGCTGAAATGTGTGCACATTCTTCGGCAGGTGGTCAGTAACTTGCACGCTGGACTTTCTTCACTCAAGAATTTTTTAACAACCAGGTTTATACAGTGCGCCAAACACGGCACTCTGAAATAGTTACCCTTATCCATGGCCTTAACTACAATGGCACCATTATCCGTGGAAACATAACCAATCATGCGTTTTTTGGGGCACAGCCATTGAAAGACCTTTGTGTTAAACTCCTGCAAAATATTTTCTGCTGTATGACTTGTCTCCATGCCAAACATGGCTAGTGTTGCATGTTTCCGAGCAGCTTTAAAAACGTTGTCCGTGTCAACACCTGCCCTTAGCTTTGCTGTAACTCCTGAAAAAGAGACCCAGTGTGCAGTGATGCACATGTAATCAGTGCCTGCGCCACTGGTCCACATGTCTGTTGTCAGATGTATAGTGTGAACAGCACTCTTCTTCAAAGCTGCCCCAATCGCCTCCAGCACATCTGCATGTAGTGCTGGAACCGCAACTCTGGCAAAATAGAACCGGCTAGAAACATTCCATTTAGGGCAGAGCGTTGCCACTAATTCAAGAAAACCAACCCCTTCCACAAAAGAAAAAGGGAGAAGGTCCAGCGCTAGCATTTTAGCCAGCTTAGTGTTATACAGACGCACCATTGGGTGGTTGCGTTCAAATGGCGCATCTGAAAACAACATGCTTCTAATGGTGGGCTGGACCATTTGTTTACGGGAAGATGATGACTTCTTCGACCCAGTTACGCTCGGTGATTAAGTTTTTCGCATTGGTGTCTCACTCTCTCCCACACTCTTAGTGTGGCACACAGGGGGTGTGCTGCTGACAGGGGTACTGGGTGTAGGTGAAGAAATGTTTGACGCTTCTTCCTCCTCGTCATCATCAGATGAAACATCAACGGATACAGTTTGTTGACTTCCAATTCGGGCTTCCTTGATCTCCTTTAGGTGCGCAAGCCATTTGACAGTGGGCTGTCTCTCAAGATGACCTCTCTGGCCTCCGGTACCATAGTTGGTACCAAGCTTACCACGACTAACTGCAAGCTTACAAATGCTACAAATGGCTATGTTTTCCCTTTTTGGGCAAACACTAAAGAAGTCCCAAACTGCGGACTTCAAATTTCTGTGGGGGGCGGAGGAGGCGATACTGCTGGTCATGCTACTAATGGCAGATGAAGTGGAGGATGTGTGTTGCCGAACTTTACTACGTTGTGCACTTGCACCACCACTAATTGAGGTGGAGGTGGATGGAGGTCCCTTCTGGCGAGAAAAAAATATAGAAGCGGTAGGTGGTGGTGTACTAGTTAACTCCAATGATGGTGTTCCCATTGCCTCCTCGTCGACAACATGGCGCTCAGCAGCTTTTCGGGCTAGGGTCAAAATGTCTGTTTGCTGCATGCCCGCTGAGGCTGGAGTGACGTGTATGATGACTGCGTCGTCGTCGTGAGACTCTTCATCAGCAGGAGTATACGCCACTTCTTCTTCAGCGTCATCATCACACTCCATAACTCTGAGACTTTCGGGGACCTTCCTTTTACGCTTAGCTACCTTTGTCAGATCATGGTGTGCCTCACTCTCAGGCAGCAATGGTGGTTCCCAATTTTCATCCATATCATCAGAAAGAAGGGGGCTTGAAGAAGAAGTAGACACCATTATTGATCTTTTCCTTGTTGGGTATCTGGAAGACAATGAATCATCAGGAGGAGTGGCTTCCTCATGTGATACCTCGGCTTGAATGTCGATTTCCTGATGTGCCCCTACTTCGGGAGGAACAACTATTGTGGGCACTTGTGCCGCTCCATGCACCTCTGCTTGCGCCTCTCCTTGCGCCGCCTCTCCTTCCACATGTACTTGGGCTTGTACTTGCACATGTTGTTGTTGTTGCGGCTGTGTTTGTTGAACACTCGTCAGATGAGTTACAACAACCTGTGTTGATTGAGGGACATTGCTGCTACTTTCTTGCGATGCTGATTGAACAACTATACTGGCGGCCTCTAAAGCACTCAAGGGCTTGGACCTAAGTTGGCGTGTTGGTGGTGGCACTGAGCCCAATGGAGCGGGGGTGCTGCTCCCGGCAGCTTGGTCCCCAGCAGACCCCGCTGCTGCTGCAGGCGTACTTATTTTTTTCCCGAAAAATGTGGAGGTCGGCACACCAGTCTCCTTCGTAAGTGGCGCCACTTGCTTCTTCTGCTCCTTACTGCCAACTTTCTTGCTAGAGGAGCTACGGGGAACTTTTTTTGCGGCCATCTTCTTCAGAGGTCAGAACAGCAGGCCGCAGTTGCACGAGTTGTAGAGTTGTCTTGTCTGTGGCCACATGTGACGTCGCGTGACGTTATGCTGCACACACACCGCTACAGGGCTTCTTCCTGGCACTGGTGGTTCTCTTGTGCACCTAAAAGCAATGGAAGACAGAGGAACATCAGTTATACACCCAAAAAAGTCGAAAAACACATAAAAATCAGCACAATCCCATACCATCCATGCCCTCAATGATGTTTAAATTCAAGAAGACACCCCACAGAAAGACTAGGCCCATGCACCACTCACTACCCCTGGGCATAATGGATGAAAGCTAGGCAAAATGGGTGCAGGCCTCAGAACACTGCCTGCCTTCAAAATGGCCCCTTGCAGCCCAAGCACATGGCCAGGGCCTGCCTGTACCTGCACTCAAAATGGCCCCCACCCACATGGCCAGTCCCCATCAACAGTACACCCCCAAAAAATGAAAAAACACCCACAAATCACCACAATCCAATGCCATCCATGATGTTTACATTAAAGAGACCCCAAGACAGACTCAGTCCATGCACCACTCACTACCCCTGGGCAAAATGCCCCAACAGCAGCCCAAAAAATCAAAAGAAACACAAAATTCAGCAGACTCCCATGCCATCCATGCCCTCAATGATGTTTAAATTCAAGAAGACACCCCACAGAAAGACTAGGCCCATGCACCACTCACTACCCCTGGGCATAATGGATGAAAGCTAGGCAAAATGGGTGCAGGCCTCAGAACACTGCCTGTCTTCAAAATGCCCCCTTGCACCCCAAGCACATGGCCAGGGCCTGCCTGTACCAGCACTCAAAATGGCCCCCACCCACACGGCCAGTCCCCATCAACAGTACACCCCAAAAAAACGAAAAACACACAAAAATCACCACAATCCAATGCCATCCATGATGTTTACATTGAAGAGACCCCACAGACAGACTCATTCCATGCACCACTCACTACCACTGGGCAAAAGGCCACAACAGCAGCCCAAAAAATCGAAAAAAACACAAACTTCAGCACAATCCCATGCCATCCACGCCCTCAATGATGTTTAAATTCAAGAAGACACCCCACAGAAAGACTAGGCCCATGCACCACTCACTACCCCTGGGCATAATGGATGAAAGCTAGGCAAAATGGGTGCAGGCCTCAGAACACTGCCTGTCTTCAAAATGGCCCCTTGCACCCCAAGTACATGGCCAGGGCCTGCCTGTACCAGCACTCAAAATGGCCCCCACCCACATGGCCAGTCCCCATCAACAGTACACCCCAAAAAACGAAAAAACACACAAAAATCACCACAATCCAATGCCATCCATGATGTTTACATTAAAGAGACCCCACAGACAGACTCAGTCCATGCACCACTCACTACCCCTGGGCAAAAGGCCCCAACAGCAGCCCAAAAAATCGAAAAAAACACAAAATTCAGCACAATCCCATGCCATCCATGCCCTCAATGATGTTAAATTCAACAAAACAGTTGTATCATGCACCCATAACTAACCCTGGTCCTACTGGATACTGTGGCTACCCACAATATATTTTATTTAATGTTCTGAAAAAGTTCAAAAATTGTAGTTGCAGCAACTGTAATGCCCCAAACTTACTTGTGAAAGTTGATTTCTAATCCAAAAGTGATCCAAAGAAAGTCAAAAAGGCCTCAAATCCAAATATCCAGCAGCATCCACAAAAAGTAATCCTTCCAGGTCAAGATCCAAATGAAAGTGACCAGCACATGAAGAAAGCACTGGGAGGAGCCTGCTGGACAGGAACAGGAAGTTGGAGACTGTGGGGCACTTCCTTCCACCCCACCCCCAAAATGGACTCCTTGCAAAAAAAAGTGCAGGCAAATGTCAACCTTAGGAGTTATCCTGATAAAAATCATCTTTTTCAGAAGGTTTATGCTGCTTGCTGGTGGATTTCTTGTGCAGAATTGCAAATTTCGCGAGTGCGAGATTGTTGCTGCCCGCCGCATCTACGTGTTCGCAATTGTTTACTCCCGCGATGCGTGATCGCGAGCCTTTATGACGTACTCGCGTTGACAAACTCTTGCTGTGCAAGGTGGCGGGCGCGATGACGTAATCGCAGTCGACAAACTCCCGCGGGATCACGCAGCAAGATCCAAAATGGCGCAGCACACGCAAACATGGAGAAAAACAACTCTTCAAACGCTGAATGACGGTAAGTGAACGCCGCGCGCCGCAATATTGTATTTGTCAAGCGCGACCAAGCAAAAAAATCTGCTGGGTGCGAATTTACGGCAAATTCGCGAGAATTCGCGGATCGCGAATTTACCGAAAATCCGCAAATTCCGCGAGCGGAACGGATTTTACGCCCATGCTTAGTTCTGTCCCTTACTTGAGGAGCTTCCCCTTGTTATGTGCGTGCACATATTTACAAGGCTATGTAAAAAAAAATGGACAGGCCAGATATAGGCGTAAGACTAAAAGCTTTAGTCCTACCTTTATGTCTGGCCTGTCCTGGATTTAGCTTCTCGTGATCTGGTCACCCTGCACTCTACCCGACAGGAATGGCTGTACTGCTGTAGTCAAACTAGATTGCTATCCCCAAATGGCTGCGACTAATTCCTCCAACAGACCTACAGAACACCCCTTAAATATGCTGTGTTCAATTACCTAACAATGATAGCTGAGTGCGCTGTCTAGTGCTGGATGCCGACTTCCTACATATGGTATGGAAACGTCTTAATATCGCAGAGTTATAGGTTAGAGTGTTCAAACTCATTTCTACTATGATTGAAAGTGACATATCACCGTCTCCTAATATGGCGCTTCTGCTATATACCGGCCAGATATAATCTGTGGCAAATTTTCATCTTGTACCCTCCTACTAGACAAAAGAAGGAAACCATGTGCATGGGGAGAATTGGGTACCTGCAATATCAACTTGGTTGTCCAACAACACATACTGCAAGGGACAGTTACTTAGCCACCTCACTCCCTGCAGTAGACCCACAACCGTATGGCAACCATCATAGAACTAACATCATTTTTAAATATATATTCTGTTTTATTTTATTCAGATGCAGTTGATGTACATATAATAAATTAAAAGAAAACCAAGTTTCATTGCATTCAAAGAAACACTCATAAGCTGGGCTTGGAACGCAATCGGTCTATGTCAAAGAGAGGAAGAAAAAACAGTTCCACAGGGTAAGCTACATGGAAAACATAGAAAGACTCTTCAGCATATCTGTATTACTGAAACAGATAACAGTTGAATTGACACCAAACACAGCTACGTCATGTGTGAAGGATGATGAAGTGAATAGCGGCAAAGTAAGTCCTTTGGCAAAGTTTCAATCACTAGTTAGAAAGTAAGAGATGTCTACTGAGAGAAGTGGGACTCAGACGGCGCAGGAGTATAGGGTGGGGGAGCCCAGGAGTGGCTGGCAACATGAAAATATGGTGAGGCGCGATGCTGAAAACTCACCATATATGCTGCACCCCATCCGGTATGTCTCTCCTCTCCTGGCGGGATCCTTGTGACGACAAGCAGGAAAGGGAAGGACTTCCTTATTGCCTGGTTGAACACAAATCCAAACAATCCTGAAGCTGCTCTCATGAGCAAAAAGAACACTTGACGGAGAGAATACAGAACAATGTCATACCTTTACCCCAGTAAAGATATTTGGGCCTCAATGCATCGTTTTTTTGCTCCCCATGGCATTCCAGTTTGAATCAAGCCATTTTCAAATCAGTCTTGACCCTGCTAGCTAAGGTAAAAAGTCCAACCCAGACTGCCAAGCCAGGTCCTCCCTGAACTAGTAACAAGCATCCCAGGAACGGTTTCAGGGTTTCAACCCTCATCAGCCAGGCTAGCTTGACTCCAGTGGCAGGGAGAGCACAGGATCCATGTCTAGGCATACCCGTCCCACTTGGGCTGACAAATGCAAAAGAACAATTGATGAACAGAATGCAGAAAAATGTCATACATTCACCCCAGTACAGATATCTGGGCCTAAATCCATCGTTTTTCTGCTCCACATGCCATTCCGGTTTGAACCAAGCCATATTCGAATCAGTCTTGACATTGCCACCTATGGGAAAAGTCTAGCTCAAACTGCAAGGCCAGGTCCTCCCTGGACTAGAAACAAGCATTCCAGGACCGGTTTTGGGGTTTCACCCCTCATCAGCCAGGCTAGCTTGACTACAGTGACATGGAGAGCATGGGATCCACATCTAGGCATACCCATCCCACTTGGGCTGACAAATGCAAAAAGAACAATTGATGGACAGAACGCAGAACAATGTCATACATTCACCCCAGTACAGAGATATGGCCCTAAATCAATCATTTTTTTCTCTCCATGCCTTTCCAGTTTGAATCCAGTCATATGCAAATCAGTCTTGGCGCTGCTCCCTATGGGAACAGTCCAGCCCGAACTGCGAAGCCAGGTCCTCCCTGGACTGTAAACAAGCATCCTAGGACCAGTTTTGAGGTTTCATCCCTCATCAGCCAGACTAGTTTGACTCCAGTGGCATGGAGAGCATGGTACCCACGTCTGGGTATACCCATCCCACTCGGGGTGGCAAATGCAAAACGAACAATTGATGGATAGAATGCAGAACAATGTCATACATTCACCCCAGAACAGAGATCTGGGCCTAAATCCATAGTTTTTTTGCTACCCATCGCTTTCTGCGTGTCTTTTGCTTTCTCTCCCTAAGTGCCCCAGGTATGCCCAGACGTGGTTTCCGGGCTCACTGTGCCATTGGATTCAAGTTAGCCTGGCTGATGAGGGGTGATGCCCTGAAACCGGTCCCAGGATGCTTGTTTCCAGTCCAGGGAGGACCTGACTTGGCATTTCGGTTTGGACTGTTCCCATGACACACAGGGTCAAGACTGATTTTCATGTGGCTGGGTCTAAACTGGGGTGGCATGGTGAGCAAAAGAACAATGGATTTAACCTAGCAGTCTTGACCAGGGGTCAATGTTTGATTTGCTCTGCATTCCGTCCATCATCTGTGTGTTTTTTGTTTTAGGCATGAGAGCAGCTTCAGGATTGGTTGGAGCAGACTAACCCAGCACTCATTTTGAATCTGAGGGCTGTTTCACAACGCTGGGATTGCTGGGTTTGCAGTGCGCATGTTGAGATGCCTGTCGCAAGAAAGCCAGCCTATCCGACATGCGCACTGGCAGGGGCAGCAGTTATCCTGAAATCGCAGGAATCAGCCCCCATCCTGCCCTCACACTTGCATTGTACACAGTGCGAGCTGGTGGCAAAGTAAATTGGTATTGCACTGCCATTTTATTTATTTGTGTTTACCCGCTGTTTATCCTAGTCTTCCAGGATACTGATTTACCACACAGACCCAATTATACCAGCCAGAAAAGCCGAATGTTAAATTCAAGTGATATTGTGCAAGGGATGAGGACAGAAGTGCAGCCCAGCAACCCTAG
The DNA here is from genome assembly GCF_964261635.1 of Lissotriton helveticus. Taxonomy (NCBI): domain Eukaryota; kingdom Metazoa; phylum Chordata; class Amphibia; order Caudata; family Salamandridae; genus Lissotriton; species Lissotriton helveticus. The sequence goes on along the minus strand of NC_136068.1, from coordinate 1,834,355,142 downwards.
CCCCCCGCCGGACACCCTCTTATGCCACAGGCTGAGCATTGAAGGCTCACCCTGCCAGTCATGGACTGCCCTTCCCCCATTCAAATTTGCCACATGCAGGTGATAAATGAAAGAGACATTCTACCCGAAATAAGAAATCTGCAGTTGGAAATGACCTGGTATTTCTGTGTCCTATGGTTTCTATTACGGGGACAACATCTAAAAACTGCATCATGTGGGAGCGAAATCACTCGCCAGAATTGGTGATAACCTCATCTCTTTCTTCATCCTATTTCTTGCTAATGGACAGGGTAAATATAACTCATAATGCATTTCTTACAGCCTATAAAGGTGTTTTATCTTTCCATTAAAAGAAACCCTACCTCTCTCCTAAATGCATTCCTTCTCAAGGAGCACTTCCTGTTTTTTTTCTGGGCCAGCAAGTCTAAGAGCATTTGAAGCTTGCAGTGGCCCTCCTAATACCTCTCTTTCTTCTGTAAATATTTACAATGCTTGGGGATCAGCTGTGGGATTTAATTCACCTTTTAATTTTTTGGAGTGTGTCTTACATGTATCTGTGTTTCTCTTCTTCCTGCTTCCCGACGCGTACAATTTTTCATGCCACAATCGGGGAAAGTGGGTCTTTTTGGGCTACACAGTGTAGACGGCCTGAGTTTTCAAAATGTGAGAGTTGCTTTTTCATATCTGCCGAGTTTACAGATTGCCTATTGGTGACATTGAGAGAGAGGGAGGCACAGCACAGACCACTGACCACTTGTATTGTGTGAAAAAGGCCGCTTTATTGAAGCAGGAACACATCACAAACATTACCTGTGAAATCTGCCCTACGAAACGAAAGCTTCGCTTTACATCAAATGAACTATCCAATATGTTACCCGTACTGTGCCACCCACGAACCCCACCCCACAACTATCTCCTTTCTATTGTAGTGCATTTCAACATTTTGCAAGTTTAACTTTCCCCTACAGCCTATAACTGCATGTATTAACGTCTAAGCAAATAAAGTTCCTATACTTAACCTTGAACTTCCTGCCTAGTCCAGGTGAGAGATTGTTCACCTCCTCCCTTTCCACGTGGTTCACCAATGGCAATACCAATCAAACATCCGTAAACTCATGCAAAATGCCACCCAGAAAAAGGCCGCCTGCTAAGTTTTTCTGCCCCCTTTCATACTCCTTTTTCTAAAATAAGGTTGTTCTCACCCACATGGAGAACCAAGACTCCTGAGCATCTGCCCCTTGCCATTATGCCATTCAAACACTGCATCAACTCATGCCAGCACACACACCCTTTTCCCCTCCAGGTGACAGGAAACAATCGCTGATCTAATTCCAAATTTGTTCCGTATCCCCTCTGTGCCACTTGACGCTCTGCCCACTTGATGAACGAGTGACCCACTACCCAGTTGGCCATGTCCTCCGCCACCGGGTCAGCAACAGATCCTGAAAAAGATTACAACCATAAATATTCACACAGCATCCCTGCAGCTCTTTCCTTCACCCCAGAAGTGTGCACATATCTCTGAAAGCAATCTAATGACCATCACCCCAGATGCATAATATCCTCAAGCATCCAGCCCCTATTGCCAGCCTCAGTCACCACGCCAGTGTGTAGAAAAGGGTAGGGCTGCTGGCCTGTTTCAAGATTGCCCGGCGCTAACCGCCTCTATACCACTCTAGTTACCAAACAAAGAGGCAGGCGCTGGAGACTGGAAGGCAGGAAACAGAAGTTTTTATTCCGACGGAGCAGAACACATCAGATCAGACAACAAGGTATCGTTTCGAGGTGCTCTAACAGCCTCTCCGAGGCCTGGCCTCTTATACCCTGGTTTATGACATGTGAGCATTCTTTATTGCAGGAAAAACTCTTTGAACTATGAAAAGACATCCCCGGAATCCTCGTTTCAGACCCACCCCCACACGTATCTACAGTAGAGGTCTTCACCCCTCATACAATAGGAGGGGGGCTATCACGCAGCTGAGTGTTCCGCCGATTCTTCAGGATGTGTGCGCCTGATCGTATCCCAGGGGGTGGGGAGGCCATGATCAATAGTGGTTCCTTTGAAGAGGAGCGACTCCATACAATAGGGGGCAATAAACTGTATCTCCCGGCTAGATGATGGCCTGGGACCCGTGCGGACAATCGGACTCAGAGGAAGGGGTCATCAAAGGAGAGGTATTCATGAAAGGAATGGTCTGTGTGGACAATCGAGCGCGGAGGGAGAGTTTATCAACAGAGGGGTATTCATGAAAGGAAAGGAGGTGTTGGTCAGGCGCGGGTGTGACTCCCAAGGACAGAGTCATGCGGAAGGAGAGGGTTTATGACTTGTGCATGTGAGGGAGGGGGCAGCCAGGGTGCGCGGAGGATGCTCGCAGGGTCAGGGGAGCGCGCTGGTGATCGATCGTGAACAGGGAGACCATGGTACCTAAAATGGCTGTCGTGCATGTTGTACGTGGGTGACAAGCTGGCGCAGATGATGTTCAGTTCGTAAACTAAAATTCCACAGTCCTCCCTTTTAACATGTCTCGCCAACTTGTCAATTCGGATCTATCCCCATAAAGGCACGTATTTCTACCTCATAGAGGGGACTCATGCGTTCATTTCTGAAGTCCAAAGTCTTTGGGCACATGCAGTTAGAAACAAGTGCACACAAGGATGGCAAGCATTGAATACCTAAGCAACACCCACACAGTACCACAACCGGTATCAATACAAAGGTAAACAACCTCCATCCCCAGTCCTTCAAAGTATCCCAAAACCAGCTCCCAAATGACCATCCTTCTTGCTCTTGGTGAACCTCTGAGGAGAGTCTATGGAGGTGTTCAATTGCCTTGTAGACTGAGGGTGAGTTATCTGGCACGTAGGTGCAACAGCTAGATCCGATGATGCGGCACGCTCCTCCACGGTCGGCTAGAACCACATCTAGAACAAGGCGGTTCTGAAGGGCCACGAGGCGGACCGCCTGAAGCTCAGCCGTGTTGTTAGCGAGGACCCACTTGTGGGACACCCCCGCGCCGCACGGCCACCAGCTGCTGCGTGTGCCCCCAGTGCCTGCCTCTGCCTCAGCGCCGGCCTCGCTGCCGCCCTGAGCGCTCTCCTTGGTTTTCGCCCGTTTTTGCTGGTATTTGTGCTTGTTTTTCTCCCTGTGCCCCAGATCGTGTGTGACAGTCTTTTTCCCCGTTTTACTGGTATTTGTGCTTGTTTTTCTCCCTGTGCCCCAGATCGTGTGTGACAGTCTTTTTCCCCGTTTTTATTGGTATTTGTGCTTGTTTTCTCCCTGTGCCCCAGATCGTGTGTTACAGTCTTTTCCCCCGTTTTCTCTTGAATTTGTGCTTGTCCTTTTGTATTTGCCGTCCCCGTCGTGTTTTGCACTCCTCTGCTAATTGTGCCTGTCCCCTTCCTGCTTCCCCGCCCACCTCGCCGCCCCCCGCTCCCGCTTCCCGCCACCGCCATTAGCCCCGCCCCTTTTTCTCTTCTGTTTCCCTCCCCGCTCCCGCCTCCCAGCTGCTCCGCCCACCCGCGCACTTCGCCTTAAATGGCGACCGTGCGAACGCGCAGCGTTGACGCGCAGCGGGCGCGCCGTTTGTGCGCCGAAGGCGCGCCAAAGGGAAGCCCGTCTGCGCCTGGACCGCGCCCAGTGCCAGGACCCCTGGCCCCCGAAGAGCCCGACCGACCCGCCTGACGTACTCCTCCGCCACCCTCACCGCTCTCAACACCGACCGACACCCAGATTGCCATCAAGCCACTCCACGACGTACCCACGGACCTTTCAGCTGCAACGCCTGCAAGTTCTCCTGCATCCGGACCATCCTCGCACCAGCACCCGCCAAATCGAACACCAGCAGTACCCACCTCAAGTGCATCCTGCTCAACACCCGCTCCGTCCACAGACATGCCATCGAACTCTGGAACCTCCTCGACACCACAGCCCCTGACGTTGCCTTCCTCACGGAGACCTGGATGAACGCCTCCTCAGCTCCCGACATCGCCATCGCTATCCCAGAGGGCTACAAGATCGTCCGGAGGGACCGCAACGCCAACCAGATGGGAGGAGGCATCGCCATCATCCACAGGAACACCATCCGTCTCACGACCAGCACCGACAACACCCTGATCAGCGTCGAACACCTGCATTTCCAGATCCACACCAACCCGAACACCACCCTCAGAGGCACCCTGATCTACCGACCCCCTGGACCACGCACACAATTCAGCGAGGACATCGCCGACTTCGTCAGCCCACACGCCCTCCCCTCCGCTGACTACATCCTCCTAGGAGACCTCAACTTCCACCTGGAGAACAACAACGACCGCAACACCAGCACCCTGCTCGACAACCTCGCCAACCTGGGACTCAAGCAACTGGTGTCCACCCCCACCCACCTCGCCGGACACACACTCGACGCCGTCTTCTCCTCCAGCACAGACATCGACTTCAGCCACGCCACAGAGCTTCAATGGACGGACCACAGCTGCGTCCACTTCACCTTCAAGAGAACAACGACCCACCACCACCAACAACAGGCCGCCCGCAGAAGCTGGAACACGATCACAGCAGACCAGCTCGCCACCTCCCTGAGCCAGCACCCTCCTGCCAGCTCAGCGAACCCCAACCAGGCCGCCGACTACCTCACAAAGTGGATCAGCAACTGCGCGGACGAACTCGCCCCACTGAGGACCCCGCCTAGCAGACCCGGCAGCAAGAAGGCCCCTTGGTTCACCGACGAACTCAAGAGCTCCAAGAAGAACTGCCGAGCCCTCGAGAAAGTCTGGAGAAGGGATCCGACACCGAACAACAGGACCTCCTTCAAGCTTGCCACCCGGAAACACCACCAGCTGATCCGCGCCGCCAAGAAAACAGCATTCAAGGACAGGCTGGACAACAACGCACACAACAGCAAGGAACTCTTCAACATCGTGAAAGAGCTCTCCAACCCCAGCGCAGGAAACAACGACATCACCCCATCGCAAGACCTCTGCAACTCCCTCGCCTCATACTTCCACAACAAGATCGCGGACATACACAACAGCTTCAACAACCAACCAACGCACACCATGACCGAACTACCACCCCCCACCACCACCCTCCACGCCTGGACCCCGATCAGCACCGAAGACACCATCCGCACGATGAACTCCATCCACTCCGGATCGCCGACCGACCCCTGCCCTCACCACGTCTTCAACAAGGCCGACGCTGTCATCGCACCCCATCTGCGAGACATCATCAACACATCCTTCGACACCACCATCTTCCCTGAGAGCTGGAAACACGCCGAACTCAGCGCTCTACTCAAGAAACCAACAGCGGACCCCACCGACCTCAAGAACTACCGCCCCATCTCGCTCCTCCCGTTTCCAGCCAAAGTCATCGAGAAGACCGTCAACAAGCAGATGGCCGCATTCCTCGAGACGAACGGATCCCTCGACCCCTCACAGTCCGGCTTCCGAGCCAACCACAGCACCGAGACCGCCCTCATCGCCGCCACCGATGACATCCGAGCCCTGATGGACAATGGAGAAACAGCGGCCCTCATCCTCCTAGACCTCTCCGCGGCATTCGACACGGTCTGCCACCGCACCCTAGTGCAGCGCCTCAGCAACGTCGGAATCCAGGACAAGGCGCTGGAATGGATCATCTCCTTCCTCGACGGAAGAACACAGAGAGTCCGCCTACCACCGTACAAGTCAGAGGCCTCCGAAGTCATCTGCGGCGTCCCTCAAGGATCATCTCTGAGCCCCACCCTCTTCAACGTCTACATGAGCCCCCTCGCGGCCATCGTACGCAAACACAACCTCAGCATAATCTCCTACGCCGACGACACCCAGCTGATCCTCTCCCTGACCAACAACCCCGCCGCCGCCAGAGCCAACCTGCACGAAGGGATGAAGGAGGTAGCCGAGTGGATGACGACCAGCCGCCTGAAGCTGAACTCGGACAAGACGGAGGTCCTCATCCTGGGCTCCTCACCCTCCGCCTGGGACGACTCCTGGTGGCCTCCCGCCCTGGGCACCGCACCCAAACCGACAGACCATGCACGCAACCTGGGCTTCATCCTGGACTCCTCCCTCTCCATGACCAGGCAAGTCAACGCCGTCTCCTCGGCATGCTTCAACACCCTACGCATGCTACGGAAGATCTTCTGGTGGATCCCCACCGAGACCAGGAGGACCGTCACCCAGGCCCTCGTCACCAGCCGCCTGGACTACGGCAACGCCCTCTACGCCGGTACCACCGCCAAGCTCCAGAAGAGACTCCAGCGGATCCAGAACGCCTCAGCCAGACTCATCCTCGACATCCCACGAACCAGTCACATCTCCGGACATCTCAGAGACCTGCACTGGCTCCCCGTCAGCAAAAGAATCACCTTCCGCCTCCTCACCCACGCACACAAAGCCCTACACGACCAAGGCCCGAGCTACCTCAACAGCCGAGTCAACTTCTACGCTCCCAGACGCCACCTTCGATCAGCCAACCACGCCCTCGCCGCCGTCCCCCGCATCCGAAGAGCAACTACAGGAGGAAGGTCCTTCTCCTACCTGGCCGCCAAGACCTGGAACTCCCTCCTGACCGACCTGCGCCTGACCCAAGACCACCTCTCCTTCAGGAGGAAGCTGAAGACCTGGCTGTTCGAGCAGTAGCGGCACCCCCCCCACCCCAGCGCCTTGAGACCCTACGGGTAGGTAGCGCGCTTTACAAGTGTCATTGATTGATTGATTGATTGAGGATGCCAGCTGTAATGTTGATGGTTGTTTCTACTGCCTGAGTCAAGTGTCGGATAGCGCGGCTGTTTGCCATTGGGCCCCACAGAGGAACAAGTCCCTTCACTGCATCCAGGAACTGTGCTCCAGTGGAGTCGGCTTGTCCAATGTCGCTTGCGCGCTTCTGCCGGTGATGGTCAGCAGGGGCTACATACGTGGGAGGGAGAACGAAGGCGATGTAGCAAGTACCCCTCCAACCTTTCGGGAGCCAGGTGTAAGCTTTGGTGCCACAAACAAAGTACATATTCGGAGAAGCAACAAAGGAGGGGGGATCAGCTGAGTCCAATGTTCTGGTGATGTGGCAGGAGCTATGACCCACCAGCTGTGTTCCCTGGCCTTCGAGGCACACAAGACCTGTGACATTGATAACAGACAGGGCCACAGTCAGAGTGGCGGCAGTTTGTTTCCGCAGGTAAGAGAAGGTGGGTCTAGCTGGATTGTGGAGCACTTGCATTTCAACTGGTTCTTTGGCAGGGATGTTCATAAGAAAGGCGGAACCAGAGGGCACAGGACAAAAGGGAGCAGATGTCCTTCCGGTTTTGTTCAGCCAGAACCCATAGTAGAAGTGTGACACTGCTTGGCCGGAAGTGGCGTTGTTCTTGTGACTCTCTTGCATGAGGATCAACCAGGCAAGGCAGGAGCCGTGAACTGAGAAAGGAGAAGGGATGAAGGGGATGGAGTGTCTAGTGGCATGCGGGAGCAACCCGCAGATCCAGCAGTTCGTGGCATTTGCAGCAAGGTTGTGTTGGTGCAACAGTTGCACGAAGGAATTGTTCCAGAACTCCTTACGCCTTTCTCGGAGCTGAGGTGACAGGGAGATCAGGTGGTGCTCTTTCATGGTGGTAGGCCGTGCAGTGGTCAGCAAGACCTGATGGGCGGGTGTGCTTTCCTCCAAGATCCAGAAGGAAGTCATGAGGAGGAGGCTAAGGAGGAAAGCAATGAAGAAGGCGATTGTCTTTGATTTGTGCAAATTGTCAGTCTTTGGGTTTCTGTAGTGGGTATTTCCGGTTGCTTCCATCATCTTCTTATCTGGCGCTTCCATCATCTTCTTATCTGGCGCTTCCATCATCTTCAAGGTGCTCGGTAATGGGCAGAACCACAGACTTCGTTTAGCTTCTCTCCGGGTAACCCTTGGTTGTGTTTAGGTCACCGTTCTGAGATTTAACTTAGTCCGTGGTCTACTTAGCCGAAGCTCCCTCCTTTCGACACAGGAAATACCCTTCTCTGGATGGCACAGTGGGATCAGGAAATTTTGCAAGTTCAAGTGTCTCGTTATCAGGATAGCAGTTCAGTGATGGCCGATCCTTATTCAGGAGCTCTTCTTGGTTGTCGAGGTTTTCGGTTGCGGCCAGGGTCGAGGAGACCTTCTTGCAATGGTGCGCGTGCAGCCAGTGCCGCTTCCCCTCCACTCGAAGCGCCGTCCGGGTGGTGATCAGTACTTGCCAGGGGCCCGTCCACCGGGGTTCCAGACTCCTTGCCCGTTGAAAATTCCGGACTAATACGTAGTCCCCCGGTTGGATGTCGTGGCCTGGGCCCCTGGAAGCATCGGGGATGGCCTGCTGCACCTGTTGATGAATGACAGACAACGTTTTAGTTAGCTTGCATAAATAATCTGACAGCAAGACGTCGGGGACGTCGCGGATGGAGGTCGGTTTGGGGGCGGCCCAGAGGTTCATTGGTCGCCCAAACACAACCTCGTAGGGGGTCAAATGGTGTTTAGTGGGAGTGGAGCGCATCGATAGTAATGCCAGTGGGAGGGCATCTGGCCACTTAAGTCCTGTGGTGGCCACTATTTTTGACAATTTCAGCTTTAATGTGGCGTTGTGTCGCTCCACCAAACCGGCGGATTGGGGGTGGAAGACCGCATGAAACCTCTGCTTCACCCCCAACCCCTTCAGGATTAGTTGGATAACCTCAGCTATGAAGTGGGGGCCATTGTCGCTCCATAAAATTCGACAAAGGCCATAGCGGGGGAAAAACTCTTTCAGTAGTACTTTGGCAGTGGTCATGGCAGTATTATCACGGGTTGGATAGGCCTCTACCCATTTGCTGAAGGCACATACAATGACTAGTACATACTTCAAGCCTTGGCATCTCTCTAGCTGGATGTAATCCATCTGGAGGACCTCAAAGGGGTGGTCGGGGATCCTAAACCCTCCCCGGGGCACCACAGTTCCTTTCCCGGGGTTGTGTTGCAAACAGATGAGGCACTGCTGGACCAGGCGTTTGGCTGAGTCGGGGATTTTGTCGTTGTGCCAGACTTTGGAAATGAGTTCGGTCATGGGGGCAGATCCTATGTGTGCGGGGGAATGTGCCATAGTCAGTATGGGGATCAGGTATGAGTCAGGCAGCAGCCATCTGTTTGCATCTTTTGTCCGGCAGCAGCCCTCATCGTCCTTCAAACCCACTCGTGCCCACTCGGTCAGTTCGTGAGGGGTGCTGGCCGACTGGATATCTCTAATCGTTTCCCTAGCGTCAGTCCATTTCTCTGCTTGTGACCTGGTCACATACATGCGTGTCACCGTCCTATTCTCAGCTGTGGTTCGTGCAGTGATGTCGGCCAGTGCGTTCCCTTGTCCGACTAAGTCTGTCACCTTCTTGTGTGCCTGGCACTTGATCACTGCTAATCGTTTGGGGAGGAGAACGGCTTCAATCAAAGCAGAAACCAGATCTCCGTGAAGGATGGGTGTGCCGTGGGACGTCAGAAATCCCCTTTCCCTCCACAGGAGCCCAAAATGGTGAACCACCCCGAAGGCATACTGGCTGTCAGTGTATATGTTCGCTGTGGTTCCTGTCGCTATGATGCATGCTCGTGTGAGGGCTATTAGCTCTGCCGCCTGTGCAGATCGTTGTGTGATGCGGGCTGTCTCAACTACTGTTCGGGCTGTCGTTACCGCATAGGCAGCTGAAGTGGTGCCATATGGGAGTTTGATGCATGAGCCGTCTACCCATAGCTCTCCATCAGGGTCTGTAAAAGCAGTGTCTCGGAGGTCAACTCTACTCCTAGTTTGTTCGTCCGTGAGGGTCACACAGTCGTGTATTGTGGAGTGGTGTGGCTCACTGGTTAGAGGCGGCAGACCCGTAAGCAGAGGACGGCCCGGGACCAGGGTTCGATTCCCGACGCGGCAGGGTCGTGGACCAGGGTCAGCGGGCTCGATAATTCTCGCCTCGGTGCCTACTCCAGTCAGGGACCACACTCGGCAACTCTGGGCATTAGCTTGCCTCATCTTCACAACGGCCCCCCAGACCGCCGGGGATGCTTGGTCGCACCTTAGAGATACCCATTAGGGACCATCTCTCAGGGTGAGCCAGGACGGGTTCCCCAGCGGTTGAAGCGCGGAGATACTCCTCCGGGAGTTGATTCTAGCGCTATATAAACCCACAATTAAATTAAATTATGGGAGGCACGTCTGGGTCATTTTCAGGCAGGGGCAACAGTGTGGCAGGATTCAAAGTTGTGCATCTCTTCAGTGTGATGTGGGGTGCAAGTAGCGTCAATTCGTACCCTGTCAGTCGTGCGCTAGTCAGGTGTTGAGTCTTGGTCTGGTTCAAAAGGGTGTCGACCGCATGGGGTACTAACACGGTGAGGGAGTTCGAAAGTACGATTCCCTCACTCTGACGGATAGAGACAGCAGCGGCAGCTACTGCTCGAAGGCAGGCAGGCAAAGCTCTGGCTACGGGGTCAAGAGTGGCAGAGAAGTAGGCACAAGGGCGCTGCTTAGGACCGATGGACTGAGTTAGAACAGACAATGCGCACCCCTCCCTTTCGTGAGTGAAGAGGGAGAAGGGCTTGGAGTAATCCGGTGTTCCCAGGACAGGTGCTGAACAAAGGGCATCCCGCAACTCCTTAAAGGATGCTTGACACTCAGGGTTCCAAGGGAGTGGGAAGGGGGCATCTTTGGTCAACAAGGCAAGTAGGGGTTTTATAGTGAGGCTGAAATTTGGTAACCATTGTCTGCAAAAAGAGGTAAGACCCACCAAAGAACGGACTTGCTTTTGTGTCTTTGGAATGGGGGTGTCTAGGATGGTTTGGATTCGATCGGGCGTAAGCTTCCTCCCTTCTTTGGACAGGAGATGGCCTAGGTATGTCACTTGTGGCTGGCAGAACTGCAATTTCTTTTGGAGACTTTGTGGCCATTTTCTGCAAGAAAGTGTAGGAGTTGGACAGTGGCTGTGATTGCAAGTGGGGTGGTGTCGGCCGCCAAAAGGATATCATCGACATATTGGATCAACACCACTCCATCTGGTAGCTGGACAGCGTCCAGCTGTCTTTTGAGGGCCTGGCTGTAAATGCTGGGACTTTCAGTGTAGCCCTGGGGAGCTCTACAAAATCGGTACGAGCGGGATTTTAGGGTGAAGCCGAAAAGATAACGACTGTCTGGGTGGATGGGGATAGAGAAAAATGCATTTTTGAGGTCAATGACAGTGAAGGTGGTGGCAGTGGACGGGATGAGGGTCAGAATGGTGGTGATGTCTGAGACTACAGGGTATTGGGGTACAACCACTTTGTTAACCTCTCGCAGGTCGATGATGAAGCGGTACGCTTTCTCATCTCCCTCGCCTTGCTTCTTAACAATGGGTAGGATAGGGCTGTTGCAGACATTGCTAACTACTTCTTCGACCACTCCTGCGTCTACCAGGGACTGAATGATCGCTACCAGTGCCTTCTCGCCCTCGGGCGATATCCGATACTGTGGGAGCTTCGGGAGCATAGCGTCCTGTCTTACAGTTATGTGTACAGGGTCAATCATCATTCGTCCCACATCAGAGTCATTTTTGGCCCATAGGTACGGGGGCAGGGTGTCGAGCAAGGACAAGTCACAGTCAGTTATGGAGTACATGTGTCGTGCTGGGCAGGATTTAGACATGCTCGGGTTGTCGTACAGGATGACTCGGACTCCATCTGGGGAACACCTGATGGTAGCTCGAAAATGCTTCAGTAAATCAATGCCCATAATGGCGTCAGGGGAGTTGGAGGAGAGCAAAAATGTTGTGTCAGTGGGGTTGTTTTCTAGGTCAAAGGAGATAGGTATGGACAGGGGGTTAGTGGAGGGCGTCCCATCGAAACCTATCGATGTAATGTGTGAGCCAGACAAGGGTGCCCTTGGAATCAGTCGTTTCGATAACACACTACGTGTCGCCCCAGTGTCTACCAAAAAGGGAGACTTTGTACCCAGGACCTTAGCAGTGACGTAAGGACCTTGCTGGTCAACACAGAGCTCGACTGGATCCCTCCCTTGTCCCTGGCAGTCTTATGCAAAGTCGGGGGTATTCTCATTGTCAGATAATTGATACTGGTTCTGTCGGGGACGGTCAAATGTGTTCGATCTCCCTGGTCTGTCACTGTTGGTGTTATTTGTGTATCCTCGTCCCTGTCCCCTATTTCTCGGTCCACCCGCTACGTCCTTGGGGTCCTTATTTCTGTTCATCTCTAACAGAACCGGACACTGAGATTTCCAATGGCCGAATCCTTTGCAGAAGGCACACTGGTCCTCGCTAATGTCTCTACGTCCAATGTGGGTGTCGGGGTGTGGTCTTTAGGAGGTGGATTTCTAGGGGCGGTTGATTGGTAGTTCCCCCGTGGGGTTCTCGTCCGACCGCTACACCTTGTATCTGGGCTATCATTACTCTTTCTTTCAAATCTTTCTTCTTTTTCTCGGATGCCCTATCACTCTCATTCTTTTGATGTTCGTAGTACTGAGCCATCTGAAGGATAGCTGCGGGTTTGGAGGCCCCCCAACTACTCTCACTCGTCTGCAGCTTTTGGGAGACCTCTTGCGATAGACCCTTTACATAATTTTGCACAAACAGGTGTTGTCCGGTTGCGGTGGTCATGTCTTGGCCACTGTAGTCGGAGAACACTGTCTCGAATCGGGAGAAGTATTCCGATACATCTTCCTGGGGTTTCTGACGGCAAGCCGTGACTACCGACCAATCTATCTTTTTCTCTGGGACCAATGTCTTTAGCTTCTGAACTATTTTGTCAGGGAGTTCTAATATATCTTTTACTGGTTTCCTTCCGGGTTCTCGCTGTCTATCTAGCTCACTGAGTTGATTCCAGGTATGTCCGAACAGATCTGTGTGGTCGGCTTTCCGGATTTGCTTCCACACGTCAGCCGGCAGACATAACCCGAAAAACAAGTCAATGTCCGCTAAAGTCATTATCGTTGAACCCAAGGCTGTGCCTAATTCGGTATAAAATGCTGTCGGGTTCTTTCTTAAATCAGGCAGGGTTTGCCTAAAAGTTAAGATATCTTGTCGATCCCATGGTTGGTAAACCCAATTGTACACAACCCTCCCCTTTGCATCTGCGTGGTTGATATCGTCGTTTGTTCCCTGACCTCGTGGCGGAACCCAGTAAGGGGCCGCCTCTCTGATAGGCATCATAGTGTTGGCTACTTCTAACGAGGACTCGGTCGTTTCAGGGACTGTAACCTTGACTTCTGGTTTCTGTTCCGTGAGGTGGCGGAAGACTTCAAGCGTTTGCGTGAAGAGGTCCGTCGCATCATGTTCAGTCCCATCTCCAACATCGACCTTTCTATATAGTGCTGTCAGTTTAGCGGGGCCCTTACTCTGATACCTATCCTCATAGGCGTTCAGGGTGTGGTAGCTGAATCGTAAAATGAAATGCCGTCTGTGGCTACCGGCATGTGAATTATACATATCCATCGTGTATTCGTCACTCTCCTTCCGTTCTACTAGTGTCTTCACTATCTTGTCAATCCCATCCCGTTCATCTTTACCCAGTCTATTTGGTCTGGCTGGTGGTTGCTCGCTAGCCTCGGGGTCACCTGGTGTTGTTACTAATGCGGCTGGTGCGGAGGCCGCGAGGGCTGGTGCACTAGCGCTAAGGTCACTCTCGTTTGCACTCAGGGCAGGCAGGTGCTGTTGGCAGGGGGCATATGGAGGGGGCATGTAGATGATCGGAGGACCTAACAGTAATTCATCGTTCGCCCGTTGTTTGGAGGGCAGCTCCGGGTAGAGCGTAGAGGGGGTCCTAACAGGACATTGGCCTGTCAACCCTGATTCTTGCTTTCGTGTAGCTTCCTTTCTTCTTTTATTTCTTCTTCTAGTTGCTTAGCGGCTAGGTGGGCTGCCTTTCGTAATTCTTTCCCTATTTTTGCTTCTTCTCTTTTCTTTCGTTGCTCTGTTTCTTTGCGCCACATGCCGACACTATCGAGCATGGTGGGTGTTGCCTTATTTGTTCTAACAGCTGTTTCTAACGTTTTTATTTTATGGTCATCAAAGGAACCTATCAGTGGCCACTGACTTTCGGGGTCCTTCTTGGTATATTTATGCCATAACTTACTATAAGCTATAGCGACTAGTCCATGCTTAATGAACATGTCCTTATTAGGGGTGCCTTCCAGTGGAGCTGGATGGTTCATCTCTAATAAGCGGTCCGGGCTAAACAGGCTACCAATCAGTGGGGAGAAGATAGGCATGACGGGTTACAACGGGGACAAAGGTCTGCACTACCTATCTTATCACTGCGTGCAAAGACTAGACAGAATATTTCTATTCTCCGTTGTTTGCAGGCGGTGAATACCTCAAAAGAACCAATACCGAACACTTAATGTACGGTCAATCAAACAATCAATGGGGAGAATAAGTAGGCACGACGGGTTACAACGGGGACAAAAGTCTGCGTTACCTACTTTTTCTCTACCTGCAAAGAGAGACCTTGTTCTTCCCTGTTTGCAGACAGAGAATCTCCAGACAACAATCCACGAACAACAGTTCGGGAAAACAATCAATCAGTGGGGGAGGAAGATAGGCACGACGGATTACAACGGGGACAAAAGTCTGCGTTACCTATCCTTCACTGCTTGCAAAGAGAGAGCCTGTTGTTTCTCCGTTTGCAGACGGTGAATCTCCAAAAGAACCAACAAAAGAGTAATACTAGTATTATCCAAATCAAACAATCATTTCGCAATTTGTCGCGTTTACACGACCTTACCCGGACCGCATGGACAGTTTCCTGTCTTCCGAATCCAGCGCCCGATCGTCCTCTATTCTTCGTGATGTTCGCGGCACTCCTGATGGTTCCCAGTCAGGACCGTAGATCACTCGAGAGAGGTCTGTTCGGAACTAGTGAAGTTCGGATGATCGGCTGTCAGACGAGGGTCTATCGGACAGGAGCTCTCCCGATCGTTGCAGTCGTTCACTCTGTCGTCGGGACCTCTCCCACTGGATCCACGTGTCGCTGATGGGCCCCACACTTGGGACGCCAATTGTAGAAAAGGGTAGGGCTGCTGGCCTGTTTCAAGATTGCCCGGCGCT
Organism: Lissotriton helveticus; assembly: GCF_964261635.1. NCBI lineage: Eukaryota > Metazoa > Chordata > Amphibia > Caudata > Salamandridae > Lissotriton > Lissotriton helveticus. The sequence continues at coordinate 1,834,340,097 of NC_136068.1, read as the reverse complement.
AACCGCCTCTATACCACTCTAGTTACCAAACAAAGAGGCAGGCGCTGGAGACTGGAAGGCAGGAAACAGAAGTTTTTATTCCGACGGAGCAGAACACATCAGATCAGACAACAAGGTATCGTTTCGAGGTGCTCTAACAGCCTCTCCGAGGCCTGGCCTCTTATACCCTGGTTTATGACATGTGAGCATTCTTTATTGCAGGAAAAACTCTTTGAACTATGAAAAGACATCCCCGGAATCCTCGTTTCAGACCCACCCCCACACGTATCTACAGTAGAGGGCTTCACCCCTCATACAATAGGAGGGGGGCTATCACGCAGCTGAGTGTTCCGCCGATTCTTCAGGATGTGTGCGCCTGATCGTATCCCAGGGGGTGGGGAGGCCATGATCAATAGTGGTTCCTTTGAAGAGGAGCGACTCCATACAATAGGGGGCAATAAACTGTATCTCCCGGCTAGATGATGGCCTGGGACCCGTGCGGACAATCGGACTCAGAGGAAGGGGTCATCAAAGGAGAGGTATTCATGAAAGGAATGGTCTGTGTGGACAATCGAGCGCGGAGGGAGAGTTTATCAACAGAGGGGTGTTCATGAAAGGAAAGGAGGTGTTGGTCAGGCGCGGGTGTGACTCCCAAGGACAGAGTCATGCGGAAGGAGAGGGTTTATGACTTGTGCATGTGAGGGAGGGGGCAGCCAGGGTGCGCGGAGGATGCTCGCAGGGTCAGGGGAGCGCGCTGGTGATCGATCGTGAACAGGGAGACCATGGTACCTAAAATGGCTGTCGTGCATGTTGTACGTGGGTGACAAGCTGGCGCAGATGATGTTCAGTTCGTAAACTAAAATTCCACAAGTGTAAAGAGAGAGGGTTCCGTACTCTGCTTGAGGTACCCCTAACGTCTTAAGCAATTTGTGCAAGTAGTTGAAAAATTGTAACATGCGCCCCTGACTGAGGCATAAAATACCACGCACCTTAACGTCCCGCTCCACACTCCCCACAGGTTGCCCCATGCTATTGGGCATTGGTCAGGCACCGGTAAAGCCTGTAGCACCACATTCCTCCCCTGCACTCTCTGGTCAATGTTAGCGATACACAGCCATATTTCCAACATGTTCTCCCATCTTATGACATCTTCCCACAGCAAACCACCCCGGCCCCTGCAACCCAACAAGACTGATGCACAAAATGCTCCAAAGAACATCCATGACATCATGGCGGAAAACGAACTGACCTCACCAGCCCCCGACACACTGCAGGCAATTGCGGAAGCACGCTGCAAAATAACTTCCACATTAATGGCCTCCTAAGTCTCACCAAGCAACCCTGTTCTCTCGCCCAACCCTCAAGCATCCTCTAGTCTAACTCCCCTGTAGATAGGGTGCAACCACACAACAATTTTCCCATAAAAGCAATACCCATGAGTTTTCATGCAATCTACATGCGTGACAGGCCCTTCTCCATTAAGTACAAGATAAACTGAATCACATCCTCTTGCCATGTGCCATTCCACCTCCATGCACGGTGCCCTCCATGCCAAAAATTCCACCAAGGCCTGATCATATTCTCTCTGTGTCGACTTAGCCAAAGATCCTACCACCAGTTGCACCATCCTGCATTTTGTATGGACCACAACTCCTCCGGAATAGGCATCTTGCTTTTGTCAGCTATCTTGGCCAACCCACGGAATCTATACTACTGTGAACAAGACAAAGTATCCACAATGTCATTTTACACCCCTGGAACATGCTGCACCCAAAACGAGGTATCATGCCGCATGCAACCCACCACAAAAACATGCATCAATTTAGTTTCAACACCTGCGCATCACTAGTAGACTGTCTGTTCACGATCTGGACCACTGACCTGTATTCCACCCTGAACAGCACCCTCCGGTGCAGCAACTTCATTCCCCACAATGTGACAGCCACCACCACCAAAGGTAAGAATTTCAACGCAATGCTACTGTCTCCTGCCTTCCACTGCGCTGGCCATTCTGCCGCATCTGAGAATAGCTGCACATCTCAATCCATATCATCCAGAATGGCAAATGGGATCCCATTGAATGAATACAAGTAAACTTCCACATTCTTAGATCTTCTTTGACCCCCTGCCGATAGTCGCTCACGAGGATAGTCAACGAGAAACCCGACAAAGACAGACCCAGCCTCCTAGAAAAAACGTCCTCCCCACCCTGACCACCCTGCATGCGAAGTTTAGATGCTCCTGCAACACTTGAATCTCCTACATCTTCTCCTTTTCTTTCATGCCTGCCAATAAATCCTGCATTGTTTCCTTTTTGTTCAGTAGCAATCTCACCTCCATTGTTGGAGAACTGATCTCCGTCCCTGAGAAGGACAACAACAAACCCAGCCCCACCATATTCTTGGGTACCAGAGAAAAACCCAGGTCCACCCACAAGCTCCTGAAACATGCCAGCATCCGGTGGCTGTCCACTGAAGCGGGCACCCCACAAAGAAGCAATCATCCAAATAATGTGTCACAAGGTCATGTCCAATGTGCCCCGTGAATACCCACAGCAGAAATGAACTGAAACACTGAAACAGCGTACATGATATGGAGCATCCCATCGGCAGGGCCTTGCTCACCCACCACTGCCTTTCAAAATGAATGACCAATTGCTGAATATCCTCTGAGTGCAATGGAAGAAGCCGAAAAGCTGACTTCACATAACACTTTACCATCTGTGCCCCTAGGCCTGTCCGCACCACCAGCGACATGGTCACATCTACCGAGGAATGTGAAACCATTGCCATGTCTTCCAAAATGAAATCATTGACTGATCCACTGTCAGGACAGGACAAATGCTGGATTATCCAGAATTGTCCTTCTTCCTTCTTGGGCACCACACCATTGGTGACACAAATCAAGGCTCCATTGGCCAACAGTCAAAGGGGCCCACCATCCTGCCCTCCAACACTTCTATGTCCAGATTGTCTTGAACTATCTGCCTGTGTTCCTTCACAGACTGCAAATTGTTTGCCCATCTCCTGAACCGGGGGGCCTCGTACTCCAATCTAAACCCCTATCTAAATTCATCCTGCAATACCTGTGCCTCCTCTGGTCGATGATAGAAGTCCAGACAGTACTCCAACCTTTCCAACATAACTGAAATATGAGCCTTTTGCACCAGATCCCTGTGCCAACTCCCCCCTCTGTTACCATATGACTGCTGCTGCTATGCCCCATGACTGCTAGCATATTGCTGCCAGAGTCCTGCATTCTGTCCCTGGTGCCCACCCTCAGCACCAAAGCAATGTATGAGGCTGTGCTTTCCTGGGCACTAGGGGCACTCAGGCTGGAACTTGCACTACTCCCTTATGCACAACCCCTTGTTGTAGGCCAAACAATTTCCCCCAGTCCCTCTCTGTCCTTTTAAAGCAGGTGCCACACCACCCTGGGAGGGCACCCCTGAAAGGGCCAATAAACAATTGGCAAGCCACTGGCCATGAAAATTGTCTTCCCGGACTTCACTGGGCCCATGGTATGCTGCCATAAGTCTGTATCAAGTCCCCCCCCACATTGCCTCGGGATACCACTCTAAGGGCCCGATGTAGGTAAATCCTGATTACCGACTCTTAAATACCGACTCATACCAAATCGGTATTTAAGAACCTGAAATCGGGATGTAGGAAAAAAGTCAGAAAAAGTTACCTATTCGGTAACACTCGGAAAATGTAATCGGTATTTACCGAATCGGTATTTACCGAATCGGTAAATACCGAATCGGTAATACTCATTCATTCCAATGGTCCTTCTGGCCCATAGGAATGAATGGGATTTACCGATTCGGTATTTACCGATTCGGGAAATATCGATTCGGTAAATACCGAATCAGGATTTTGAAAAACAACCCTTGTGAGCCTGTGAACCAATCAGGAACACCCACCACACCCCACAACAAAGCTACACAGGATCCAATCAATCAGATGCAACCACCCCTCCTCAGTACCTGGGAGTGGCCACACCCATGCAGGTGAAGAGCAACTGAACTGTTTGCAGAGCAGGAGGAAAGAGAGAGGAGCAGGCTTCCCTGAGCATACCTGATCATCAGAATGGAGTCCCAGGATGGCCAGAAGGATGCAGCTGAGCGCAGGAGGAAAATAAAATTCAGCCCAGCAGAACTGCAGGTGCTTGTTGAAGAGGTGGTTAAGCACCACACCAAAATGTTTGGAAAACAGTCTCTGCATGTTCTAGAGTCTGTCAAACGTAATACCTGGCTTGATATCCAGACCAAAATCAATGCCATTGGGGTCACACACAGGGAGATAGATGACCTCAAAAAAAGATGGTACGATCTGCGGATCATCACACAAAAAAAACTTGCTGCACTGAGAAAGGAAGCTGGAGCCACAGGTGGAGGAAAAAACAGAGCACCAAGACTGACAGACCTTGAGGAGCTGGTTGAATCCACCCTGGAACCTGAAAGCATCCATGAAATTGGGGACACTGACAGCTCTGCCAGAGCTGCAAAGAAGCAAGGTAAGATGCATGGATAGTAATCCCCACCCATTTCCCTGCCCCCCTTCCCCACTGTGTGTGTAAGCATAACACTCCAGAACAGGTTTTACTTATGTCCAGCAATGCATCATTGGAGACATAGTCATAGGTACATATATGTAATGCAGTCACCATAGAATTTAGCAAGGCATGACACGCACTACTTCCACAAGCTGATGAAGACTATGCAATTGTGTGATAGAAATGTGATTTAATCATGACACACAGGTGACCAACACCACTGACCCAATGTCCATGTCTGTCCACAGGAGAGTCATCACGCAGTACAGCACCAGAAAGAGAGGAGAGGGCACCGACAACTGAGAGGAGGGAAAACACAAAAGAAAGAGCAGGTCACAGCACTGTTCCGAAAAACAAAAACCACAGCGCAGGAAGCCACAACACCTGAGCGACCCACCACACCACAGCCTCAGTCACCTCTGTTGTTTGGGACACAAGAGTTGGAACCAGCAGCACTTTTCCCAACATCACAGTCATCTGTGCAGGGAAGGGCAAGGAGGCTTTATGTGCCCCCTCTGAGGATCCTGCAAACATCAGATGAGGAAGATGAGGAAGGTGAAATTCAAAATAATCCACCTGTGGGTGACAACGCTGGGCAGCAGAGTACTGCAGGAGCTGTGCGGGCCAGTGTCCGAGGGGGAGGGCACGGGAGAGAGGTGAAGGCCAGGTTGGAGAGGGTGTCTTCTGTGGACTAGAGGCCACCATGGTAAAGGTCCAGTGCCTGCAGGCAAAGGCAATGTTAGCAGTGCACAGGCAGGTGCGCAGTATCAATTGTAAAATGTCAAACATTGACCATGGTATTGGCAACATGGCAGGGTGCATGCAGACCACTGCAAAGGGGATGACATGACACAGCACATGAGTGCTCTCTGTGACAAATTGGATAGAGACCACTCAGAGCAGCGCAGGGAGCGACAGTGTATGCGGCAGCAGTCAAAAGCCTTGAACCGCTTTGCGACAGCAACCTCATTGCTGTGCCGGCGTTCTGTCGCCATGCAGGATGCAATTGTGCACTGCTGCACAGATTTGTCAAGGGGGGTGGGGAGAGTCACCTCTGCCATGGAGCAGATGCTCACAAACCAGGCAGGCACTGCTGGAGACACAGGTGTCGAGGAAACAGAAGACTCCACCAGCAGGAGTGGCTCTAGCACTCCTGTCACTGACATGCGTAGCAGCAGCAGGCGCCAATTGGCTGACCCAGGCACCACCGAAAGTGTTGATACCCAGCCTCGTGCATCCTGCACTGTAGTGCATGGGCGCACATGTTGAAAATGCCCTCAACCCACAGGACAGGTCACAGTGAGGTTAACTGTGACCACCCAGTCATGGAAATAGAAAGTGTAGTACCATGGTGTGGTATCTGTTATGTGTTGTAGTGACAATTAAACTACATACTTCACATTCTACGCCTGTCTGTGTCTCCTTACTTACTTAGAAATATCGGTGTGTGATCTCTGCCCGTCTCAATCTCCCATCTGTTGCTGCTGGTTCTCCTGTTGCATGGGGCTCTGCCTTCTGTGTCATCATCAATGTCCTCATAATGTGTGATTTCCACCTCTGTGCCTTCCTTGGTGGCAAGATTGTGCAACATGGCACAGGTCGCTATCATTTTGCAGCACAGGATGGGAGTGTACTGGCGTGCTCCTCCGCTCTTGTGGAGGCAGCGGAACCTGCTTTGGAGGAGTCCAAATGTGCGTTCCACTACGTTGCGAGTAGATCTGTGTGCCACATTATAACGTCTTTCACTCCTGGTAGTTGGATTGAGGTAGGGTGTGAGCACAAAGGACCGCAGGGCATATGCACTATCGCCTAGGTGGAAAAAAGAGTGGAATCAGTTACATACTCATGATACATTCATCTGCTATTACTATCAGGTTGTGTCACAGTCATTTACCTAGCAGGTATTGAGGTTCTTTAATTTCGACTCCATTTTACATTTGCCGCCATTTTGTGTTGCCTTTACACAGGCTGCTCGGTGCACGAAGTGTCTCTGCCCCTTGGACTGCAACGTGTCAAAAACCCCCTCCGTCCTTGTCTTGAAACCCATCTCAGACACCAGCCGGCCTAACTAATCCTTGTCTGGACTACCTAATCTCTATATCAACTATCTGTTAGCCTTTAGTATTCTTCTCTTGCCGTATCTTATCTTTTGGCCTTCGCCATTCTCTCCTTGTGTTTTCCTATTTTACTACCCTTTCTTTTGAAGCATACAGACATGTCCTGCCATTGCAACACTGAACCATGGGTACCAGTATTTATTAACTCTGGGGGCTGGATAACACACAAACATGTAAGCATAGAGCATTCTGGTTGCACAACACCTTGTTTTCAAACTCTTCTGATTGGCTAAAACTTTTGTGCATTGGGTGTATGTTTGTACAGATGTATTTTGGATATAAAAGTTTGTGAGCCACGGAGTAAAGTGGCAGTCTCCTGAGAACCCACTTGGTGTACTTATTGGACAACTGTGCCTAGCTGCAGCTAATAAACTTTTTCTACGCCAGCAGAGTATTCCGTGTCTCTGTGCAACAAGCCAGGTGAACTCGAAGATTTCAGGCGTGCCCTGCGCCGCCAGGCCCAAAGGCCCGGTTCTTCAATTGGCGCCCACCGTGGGGCGGCTTCAGAGGTAGCGGTTGAGCCCAAGGATCGTGAGGAGCCCCGCAGGAAAATTCCAGAGGAGGCACCCCCACACCAGCGACCCCTGTATGTCAAAAAGTGGACCGATGGTCTTTTGAAGTGTGGCTTCTCCTTTCCAACGGCTGCTGGTGACTGCTGCCCTGACTGCCGTCCTTCCTTGGTCCCTTTTGGTGATGACTGGTATTGCGAGACATTAGACGGACCTCTGTTGGCGTAAGAAGACATTTTGTTAAGTATTCGTGGGTAGCGCCCACTTCTTTGTTTTTGGGTTCTTTGATTCAAATATTGCAATAACCGAAGCCAAGGGGTGAGTATGTTTGTGCTGTTTTGATTAGCCCCTTGTTGTTTGTACAGGAGCCAGTGAAATAACGATGCCTGGTTTCAGTAAGTTTAGGAAATTGTGTTGTTTTGGTTGCGATAGGGACTCCCGACTGGAGGACTCTTGTCCAATCCCTCCGGGTGGAACTCCTACTTATGAGCTCTATTCTAAGCATGGTGTGGGCCCCATCACCTTTAATGAAGTGTGGGTCCGCTATACGAAGAAAGATGGTGTTTTACAGTGGCCACATAATGGTAGTTTTGAGCCTGACATTCTAGATAATTTAGAAGCTACTTTGTTTAAAAGAAAAGCCCGGCCGGCTATGTTTGACTCTATTCGCCTTTGGCGCAAGGAAGCCAAACAGAAAGAAATTAAACAGGCAAAAAGAGTTAGGAAAGGAAGAGGCATGACTGTTATACAGGCTGTCCAGCAGTTTAAGGATGATGAAATAGATTATGCAATTGAGGTCTCAGATAGACAACATCGCGTGGCAATCGATAAATGTTACCCGGTGCTGCCAAATTCTTCCCAAAATACTGATGCTGTCTTGAGAAGGATCCTTTAATGTCCCACTTGTTAAGATCGCCCCCGCCCTATGTACAAGGTGCTAATGCACCCCCGCTTTTGTTACCCGTCCAGCAACCTGTTATTCTCCCACCAGCTCCAGCTCCTGCACCTCCACTACAGCCCTTTGTGGCACTACCACTATCGCCTGCCTCCAACTCCACTGCCTCCGATTTCTTTGCCTCAGCCTTCTCTGCCCTCGACCTCCGTTCTACCTGTTGCCTCTTCTCCTGCTCCGCCTCATACCTTATCTCCTGTTTTTCTGCCAACTTCCCCTTCCGTCCGTCAGCGGATGGTTGAGACTGTTTCTGGTCTCTTTTCTCCTCTCTTTGGGTCAGTAAGTCTGACTCCTGTTCTTCCCCGAAGGCAGACCCGTAGTTTACTCCCAGGTTCCCAAGAACGAGATGCGTTAGATCTCCTTGCCCGCAAGTGGATTATGAATAGTCCTGAGTATACTGTACGAGATATTATGGATACTTTTGAGCAGTGGGATGCCCCCATACAAAGATTTGTTTTTGACACCATGTGTGGCCTTTTAGGTCAGGAATGGGAGGCTGCGGGATTGGGTTTAGCTCCCAAGGGTTTGCTGGATATTAGGACTGATTTTAATTAAGGGAATTATTGTGGGTCCTGAGGTTGAGGATGCTATACAGACACTTGTCACCTTCAGATCGATGTTTATTTCCCGGTCTTTGTCTGAACCTGATCCTTTTGTTAGGCGCAAACTGAAACACTACCCTATGCGAGAGGTTCCCCCAGTGTGGAGAGAAGCGGTTCCAGCCCAGGATGGTAATCAGCCTATACCAGCTCACTTCCAACGTATATGGGTACATGTACCTTGGAAGAGATCTGAGGTGTTGGCCCTTAAACAGTCTTTACCTGACCACCGTAAAAACCCTGCTGGTTACTACAAAGAATTATCTCAGACTGTTGATGCTTGCATTATGAATTTGGCTGACATAGATATGTTGATGGGAAATGTTGTCCCACAACCACTGTGGACCAGGATTCAGAAAGAGGACCACGTCCAAGAATTAGGAGGTGATTGGAATGCTATACTTGCTGTTGATAGACTCCAGGTGGGCGGTGCTAAAACTGATGATTTAATTGCACAACTTCCTGGTAGAATAATTACCTTAATGAAAACTATGACGCCCACTCTGCAAGTTAATTGGGATAAGTTAGCTGCCTGTAAGCAGAAAAAAGATGAGAGTGTCTCCGACTTCTTTACTCGTTTTGAGGAAAAATACTCAGTCTGCCCATTATTATAATGACGATTATTATATGGAAGATGAGAATCAGGGTTTCTCCAGCTAGGACAGCCATAGACAAAGTGAGGGAGTCATATCAGTTCCAGCGGACCAAAATGGGCCTTATGTTGAAGTCGTTGCGCTTGGTGTGTCAGAGCCATTTCTCTTGGATACTGGTACAACGAAGAGTTCTATCATCCACTCTAAACTCCCTGGGGCACCTTTGTCTGGCTTAACACATGTTTCTGTAGGATTTTCTGGCGCCCCAGTTCGTAACCCAGTTTGTTGTCCTCTGCCCATTTCAATAGGTCCGTATGATTTAGAGGCTCTGCTTATTTTGACGACTGGTTGTGGTGAAAATTTGTTGGTTTTGGATTTGTTGAAAAGACTGTATGCAACACTGCATTGTTCTCCTTCTGGTGTACACCTTACTTTAGGTAAGAGTTTGATTTCCCCGATATATTTGTCTAGAGACCAACTACCTTCTGAATTAGGCTCCCTGCCTGCCACTCTTTGGGCTACGGGCCCCAATGATGTTGGTCTCTTGCAGATTCCACCCTATGTTGTCACCCTCAAGTCCAATGTTAGGTTACCTCGCATTCCTCAGTACAGAATTTTGAGTGATGGTGAGAGAGCGCTGATGGCTATCATTTATGATTTGGTTGAGAAAGGTGTGGTTGAAGAGACTAGAGGAAATGTGTGCAATAGTCCTGGTCTGCCTGTCCTTAAACGTACTGACTATTCCCAGCCACCTGTTTATCGTTTTGTGATCGATCTCCGGGAGGTCAACAAGATTGTTGTACCCCAGTTTCCTGTTGTCCCAGATATCACTGCTTTATTGACAATGATACCTGCTTCCGCTGCCTGGTTTTCGGTCCTTGACCTTAAGAACGCTTTCTTTAGCATTCCCATTGCTGAGGAAAGTAGGGATATCTTTGGTTTCTCTTTGGGAGGCCGAAGTTTCCGGTTCAAGCGCGCACCTCAAGGCTATTGTGAAAGTCCCTCCATTTATAGTCACGCTTTGAAAACTCAGCTCAATGCTTTCACTTTGCCTCCGGCTGCCACCCTTATTCAGTACGTAGATGATCTGTTGGTTGCTGCTGATTCTGAGGACGTTTGTAAACAAGTTACTGTTTCACTGTTGCATCACTTGTCTGACCTTCATCATAAGGTTTCGCCCTATAAATTACAATATTGTCGCCAAGAGCGTTACCTACTTAGGTCATCTCTTGTCAAAGGAGGGAAGGCGATAGACCCCTGAAAGAATCCAAGCAATTGCACAAATGTCTGTACCATGCACACAGAGAGAGGTGCGTGCCTTTTTGGGCCTTACCTCTTATTGCAGACAGTGGATTCCGAATTTTTCTTTGTTAGCAAAACCTTTGTTAGCACTTACCCTTAAAGATACACCCCAACCTCTCCCTTGGACAGAGGAATGCCAGAAAAGTTTTACTGATTTGCGTACTTCCTTATGTTCTGCTCCTGTGTTGGGTACTCCGGATTACAGTAAACCTTTCACACTTTATGTGCACGAGAGAGAAGGTTGCGCGTTGTCAGTCCTGACACAGGAATTTGGGGACAAGCAACGTCCATGTGCTTATTTTTCGGCTACATTAGATCCCGTGACTAAAGCATTACCTAGTTGTCTGAAAGCTACAGCAGCAGCAGCAGTTTCTATTCGCCAATCTGCTGGATTGGTGCTAGACAATACGCTTATTGTCATGGTGCCACATGCAGTGGATACTCTCCTAAACAGGACAAAAACTCAGCACCTTACGAGCGCCCGCTTATCGGGGTATGAGCTGACGCTCTTGGCTAGTCACATGCACATCAAACGATGTAATACCCTAAATTCAGCTACACTGTTACCGATCCCAGTAGAGAAAGGCATTCAAGAGCAACATGATTGTTTTCTCCGTACAGAGGAAGAGACGAAAGGTAGAATCGATTTGAAGGATACGCCGCTCCTGGATCCGGATGGGATCCTATGGGTGGATGGTTCGTGTTTTAAGCTCCCCAATGGTGAAACGACTGCAGCGTATGCTGTTACCACTGTGCATACAATTGTGGAGACAGCACGCATTAGGCAGAATTCAGCCCAAGCAGCTGAATTGATAGCTCTGACTAAAGCTTGTGTATTGGCTAAAGGAAAGAGAGTGAATGTGTTCACCGACAGCCAGTATGCATTTGGGGTGGCCCACAGTTTTGGCCGCCTTTGGAGGGAAAGGATTCTTTACCTCACATGGTACTAAAATACAGCATGGTCAGTTAGTGAATGACCTTTTGGAATCACTTGCTTTACCCACTCAGATAGCAATTGTGAAGTGTAGTGCGCATAAGAGGATCAATGATGATGTGGGTGAAGCAAACGCTTTTGCGGATCAGATAGCGAAAGAGACAGCAAGAGATGTGACGAGTCATATGTATGTTGCTGGACCTGCTAGATGGGTCAGTCAAGGAGGAATGTGTGAGGACACAATAGAAAGTGTGAAAATGATTCAGGAAGAAGCTACAGAAAAAGAATTGAGTAAGTGGAGAGATGGTACGGGAATGTTGTATGCAACGGGGTGTTGGATAGAATTGTCGGAACACCAACGTTGGCTGTTACCAGACGCCTATGTACTTCCAGTAGTAACTATGGCGCATGGTCCAGCCCACATCAGTGCGAAAGGAATATGCAAGCTTTTGACTCCGGTATGGCAGAATGCAGGGATTCCTAAATGTGCAGACAATCTTGTTAAACATTGCATTGTTTGTTTGATGCACAACCCAGGAAGAGGGGCACCAACCCCAGCAGGCCATTTTGCACCCCCAACGTATCCTTTTGAGGTATTGCAAATAGACTACATTCACATGGAGGGATCCAATAACTTGAAGTATGTCCTTGTGGTGGTGTGCACCTTTTCTAGATGGATAGAGGCCTACCCCCTAAAGGATAATACTGCCTTGTCTACAGCCAAGGTCCTTCTGAAAGAATACTTCCCGAGGTTTGGTTTACCTCGAACTGTCTGGAGTGACAATGGAAGTGAATTTGTGGGTCAAATCATGCAGAAAGTATGTGCAGGTCTTGGTATTAAGCAGAAATTCCATGCGGCAAACCATCCTCAGTCAGCGGGTTTGGTAGAGTGCTATAATGGCACTCTCAAGCTTAAACTTGCGAAGATACAAGCCAGCACAGGTCTTGCCTGGCCCGATGCTTTACCTTTGGCTCTCTTGTCAACTCGAACAGCTGTTCATTCTCGTGTGGGACTTAGCCCATATGAGATTGTGTTCGGACGCCCGGCTAATGTCTGGGGTGTCCCTAGACCCAAGAAGTACTCTGACATAGAATACCCAATGTTGACTGACTATTTGCATGACCTCACCACTAAATTGCGTGTTCTCCATCAACAGGTACGAGACGCTTTGCCTCAGGCTTCTACGGATCCTGGTCACATCATACAACCCGGTGACTGGGTTTGTACTAAAAATTTTCAGAGGTCAAAGAACTTGGAACCTCGCTGGAGAGAGCCACGTCAAGTGTTATTGACAACACGCACAGCTGTGAAGGTGGTCGGAAAGAAAAACTGGATCCATGGTGTGCACTGCAAAAAGGGGCCCTTGCCTTTGCCTTTTGATCAGTGGGTCCGCGAAGGTATAGGTGATTGTGAAGGAGAGAGGGTCCCCCGGTTTGTACCTATTGGCGATGCACACCTAGAATGGACTCAGTCTGAGAAAGAAGACGATGACGTTTTGCAAGAAGCTAGATTAAACACAACTAATCCAGAGACACTTTTCCAGGATCAGACTGTACCGAACAGAATTAGATACAATTTGAGATCTAGAGAAACTAAGGACAATTAGGGAACTTTTTTTTTGTTGTGTGCTTTTTGCGACGTTGACCATCTAATTAGGTTGCAGGGTCGTGGTAAGAGCCTTAGTGACCCGAATTGTGGCAATAGGTCTGTGGGACTTGCAGTGTCATAGGACGGCTAATAATCATGGCTAAGTGAAGAAGGAAGACTGCCACGAGCAACATCTAGAAGATGGATTCTGCTAAATATTGTAAATTATTATTTAATAGATGTGGCGTAGTACTATGTGTTTTAACTTTGCTATGTGTTTTATTAGCCTGTGTGGGTTGGGTTATTCACACTTTGCAGCCAACATCTGTACCTATATCTACCTCCCAGCCCATACCTTTTCACACTACTGTTTCCCCACACCAATTTCATACGCTACCAGAGCATGAGCAAATTAGGAGAATGGAGTATTTCAACAATTCCTTCATTCAATTGTTACACCTCCATCAATTGGTGATCAATACCACCGATTGCTGGGTTTGTGGACTTTTACCCCATAATACAGATAGAGGAAACTCATATTTAGTTCTACCCTTCTCCCTAAAAGGATCTGCTTGGGCTTACACCTCTATGTTTGCCAATGCCTATGAGAACCAACATCGACATCCTGTTGGTCCGTATAGGGATGGAATTGACGTTAGTCATGACGCATTGATAAAAGGAATAGTGGCTATGTCAAAACATTATAAGAAATTTAATGAATTCCCTACTGACGAATGACAAGCATACATTGACTGGAATGTGACACATTACGTCACTAGTCTTACAGACAGAGCCAAAAGGAAAAGATCCCCACCTATATATACTGTGCCCCACCAAGGTCACCTATGTCTCCAAGCAAATGGTCAAAGTCCTAAGGCTCAATTGGGAAAGAGCACTTGTAACATCACATATATCTATACATCCCAAACGTCTCCACCACTGGTAGCGTCTCAAGGAACATATTTCGTTTGCCATGACAGAGCCTAAACATGGCTACCAGCCGATTTCTCAGGAACTTGTTTTATGGCTTTTCTCCTCCCCCAACATATACAGCTCCTTCGGGACATCACAAGACAAGGTACGGTAAAGGGGTTATTGCTTTGGAAGACACAGTAGGACAAGAAGGAGGCGACTTCCTTAAAGGATTCCTCCCATTTTGGGGCCCTATGGCCAAGAGTAGAAATATCAGGCATCTCATTCGTGTTGTTGAAGCAACAATAAATGAAACTGTCGGAGCACTGGGTAATATCACTGCTGAGCTTCAGGTGGATCGTCTTATGACATTACAAAACAGAATGGTGTTAGACATCATTCTTGCGGATCGTGGTGGAGTCTGTAAATTGATCGGATCCAGTTGTTGCATTTACATACCTGACAATGCCCCTACAGTATACCAGGCCATCTCTAAATTACACCACATTGCTGAGTCCATCCACCAGGACGAAGGAAAATTGGTCTTTGATGGGATGGTTATGGGGACTACTGTCCACATGGGGATGGAGGGTATTGACCTTTGTTGGAGTAGTTTTGGCCATCATCTTTTCGTGTTGTCCTTGTTTGCAATGTGGCCCCGCAATTTGTGGTCTTTGTGCTACTATGTGTGTCCCAAGACCCATGTCACAGAAAACAGAGAATATGAAGATGATGTTGCAGCAACAGCTTGACGACCTCATGACCATCAACATTGATTCAGATTAGCGTGAGTCTTCGTGTATTGCCTGCGTAATGGCAAAAGGAGGGTCTGAGGTTCTTTAATTTCGACTCCATTTTACATTTTCCGCCATTTTGTGTTGCCTTTACACAGGCTGCTTGATGCACGAAGTGTCTCTGCCCCTTGGACTGCAACGTGTCAAAAAACCCCTCCGTCCTTGTCTTGAAACCCATCTCAGACACCAGCCGGCGTAACTAATCCTTGTCTGGACTACCTAATCTCTATTTCAACTATCTGTTAGCCTTTAGTATTCTTCTCTTGCCGTATCTTATCTTTTGGCCTTCGCCATTCTCTCCTTGTGTTTTCCTATTTTACTACCCTTTCTTTTGAAGCATACAGACATGTCCTGCCATTGCAACACTGAACCATGGGTACCAGTATTTATTAAATCTGGGGGCTGGATAACACAGGAACATGTAAGCATAGAGCATTCTGGTTGCACAACACCTTGTTTTCAAACTCTTCTGATTGGCTAAAACGTTGTGCATTGGGTGTATGTTTGTACAGATGTATTTTGGATATAAAAGTTTGTGAGCCACGGAGTAAAGTGGCAGACTCCTGAGAACCTACTTGGTGTACTTCTTGGACAACTGTGCCTAGCTGCAGCTAATAAACTTGGTTTTCTACGCTAGCAGAGTGTTCCGTGTCTCTGCGCAACAAGGCAGGTGAACTCGAAGATTTCAGGCATGCCCTGCGCCGCCAGGCCCAAAGGCCCGGTTCTTCAGTATCCGTCCCCAAACTCTCCAGCAACAAGGCGTGTGTATATCCCACTGTTCTGGAATATGTACGAGTCGTGGGTACTCCCAGGGAATTTGGCAACAATGTCTGTAATGATGTTGCTAGCGTTGCATATCCCCTGCACATTGATGGAGTGCGTTGACTTTCGGTTCTTGTATATGTGTTCTGTGGCTGCAGGTGGGCAGAGTGGGATGTGGGTGCCATCTATGCAGCCTATCACGTGAGGGATGTGTGCCAGTTGATATAAATCAGTTTTGGTCTTCGCAAGTTCCACAGGTGTGTCAGGGAACCAAATGTAATGATGCATTCTCTGCATCATGGCCTCAATGAACTTCCTGAAGAAACGGGACAGGCAGCTCTGGGACACACCACCTACTGCAGCAATAACACTCTGGTAGCTCCCAGAGGCTAGCAGGTGTAGGCTACACAGCACCTGCACATGGGGTGGGATGGCGTGCGCCCTTGGTGTTGGGTGATCCAGGTGTGGGTGGAAGTCCCTGATCAAGTCCAGGATGGTTCTGGGGTGTAGCCTGTACCTTTGCAGTATCTCTGGCTCAGTCAGTTGGAAGAGCGTTATCCTCTGCCTGTAGACCTGCTCCTCCCTTCTCCATACCCTCTCTCCTACTGCCTGTAGCCGTAGCCGCCTTGCTATGATGTAGAATGCCGCCATTCTGCTTCCACTGTTGCATTTTGGGCCCTTCTTTTGTAGCCTGCACCTGGTTACCACCTGCTTTCAAACCATGGTAAATACCGACTCTTAAATACCGAATTTCATGGAATTCAGTGTTTTTTGGGTTTCCTACATCTGGATGGACATTTTTTACCATTTCTTATTTACCGATTCGGTAAATAAGAACTCGGTAAATAGGGATTCGGTAAATACCGAATCGGTACAATACCGACTCATATTTACCGATTCTGGAAATTTTTGCATCCTACATCTCATTTTCCAAATACCGGTCGGTAATGGCCGAAATACATCTGGCTCTAAGCACGCTGTGAACTCTTGCTCATACTGAGCCCCTGCATATCCCCGGAAGGTAATTTGACCTTTGAGTATAATATTCATATATTTGAACATCGCCACGCAGTGCTCTAGAAACATCTAACAGTAGACACTAATATATATCAGCTACACTGTGGTCCAGTTCTTGATCATCACGGGCACCCTTGGCCAAATCATACTCTTCCTCCTTTGACCCTTCCTTGGAGCACAGCTCCCTATGCAGGAGCTTGAACATTTCAACATATTCCTCTTTCCAAATCTTTTTCTTTGAAGTCAACATCAAATACGACCCCAAGAGCTTCGCCATACACATATAAGGTAGCTGCTTAATCTTTAGTTTTCCAGTCCCTCCTGTTTTTCACCTTTGTTGGCCTTGCTCTCCCCGCTGTCCACCCTTATACTGGTACCTCCACTGCCTTCTGTCGCCTTTCCTTTTTCTCATGTTGAGGTGCCTTTCACCAACTTTGTACCAACCCCCAAGTAGCTACCCTTCCGCAGTCGCTTGCCCCCCTTTTGACTCCACCATAACCCACACCTGTGGACACCATCACCGGATACAAATCGGTTTACTATCCCTGACCTGGCTCCAAGATCGATGCCCATACAGATGCTTGCTGCCTCGCCAGTGGCCTCTATGTCTCCAACACTGTACTCAGCGAGCCTCACCCCTGCCTGCAACACACTAGACAAGAACACATTAGTGGGACATTCGCCCTTGTTCCCTCCTGTGCCTCAACAGGTGCTTCTACATCCCGCACCTTGCCTTCCTCAAGACTGTTCTCATCATAATCCAGCATTGACACACCTGGAGTGTCATCCATCTAGTTCCCAACCCAGGCATGCGCTCACTACTGGACACATTAACGTTGATCATGCCTGTGTTTAGGATGATGCATGTTTCGGACCTTCTTCTGCTGACTGTGGCTTGGCCCCTCATGACTTCCAGCAAACTGAACTGGGCCCATTCTATTGCTTCATCTCAGGGCACGCACGCCACACCAAGCTCTTCTGAGTTTGGAAGCCTGCAATGTTCCGAAGCCTGCATAAAAGATGAAAGGACTGCTGTGCCGGCACCCTACGCCCTCTGGGCCCGCTATGCGTCCCTCACAGGAGCCCACAATCTGCTACCCTGCTCTGCGCCAAAACCTGTGCCCTCCACAGCATACCACCCCACCTCAACCTCCCCGCCGCACTGCCGACCTACTTTGTCACTGACCACCCACTCACCTGCTGCTCAAGCACCTCTTCCTCCTCCTTTCCACTTCATTCTAACATATCTGCCACATGAGCAGACACAGGCCCCTGGCTGTAGAGGGGCCCCCACCACATCCAATACCTGCCAGCTATAATCCACCCCCCACTGTTGCTGCTTGGTACCTTGCTGCTCACTTCCTCTTTTTCCTCCCTCTGCCCATGAGACCGCCTGCAGCACAGCATGCATGCAGGCCCGGTGGGGCCCTCTGGAGCTACTCCCACCGCACTGCCATGAGACCTGCCCTTGAACTGCGGGGGACCCCTCTCCTCCAATGCTGCCTCTTGGGAGGGTCCCATATTCACGGGACCATCAATACTCATCTCTGTGGCCCCCTCCTGCCCCTGATGCTCATGCTGTTGTCATTTGCACCTGCGGGAGGCTCCACATAGGCCACCTGCTTCGTTCTGGGGCCCTTGGCAGTGGCCCCATACAGATGCAGTGTGTGCGGTTTGCCGACTGCCATTCCTTCATAGCTGGGGGCCCCTTCACTGGCTACTCCCCTGCCCTCACCTGTTGCTGCCACTGCCGAGGCCTGCCTCCATTTTCAGAGATATGCTCTTGGGCAGCCGTTGCGGCCAAGCCCGCCCCTGTCACAGAGGCCCTGCCCCTTCCCACACCGTGCGCAGCTGCTCACCTCATGTCAGTGCAGCCCAAAGCACTCAGCTTCTCGGACCCTGCTGATGCCGGCTGCAGTTTGCAAGGCGGCGAACAATTGAGCACCGCTGCAGCCATGCTGCCTGACACCCGGCAAGCTGGCAGACTGCGCACAACATGGGCTCACCCCCAACAATCAAATCGAGTCTCCCAGCCTCAAGCAGAAGCCATATTGCCTCTGCAACCTTAGCTTCAGCAGAAGCAATATTCTCAGTAATGAACAAGCTTTATACTGCGCAACAAACTCTAATACAAACCAAACACCAAAAAGATTACGGCTAAGACTTCCTGCCACCAGTCACCAGGTCCCCTGTACCTAAAATGGTGGCAGGGAGTTCAAAGTAGCCCATATGTAACCCTTACGCTACAATGGCCTCTATTCTAGCCCAAAACAAGATGGCAGTCGATGGACTGCACCACCCTCCCAATATCTCTGGATGGCAGACCCCCCCCTGTGGTCAGCTGCCCCCCAAATTACCATATGCAAGGTTTCAAGTTACTTATTAATGAAATTCTAGTGCCAAACGTGTGACACTTGGAGTGACACTTTCTCACGTGTAAAACCAAGCAATGAAGTCAAGAAATGTGCAAAAATGTTCCTAAAGTACGGTGCGGTAGCACACTGTCAGTTACAGGCTGCACATTTTCCATTGTAATGGCCACTAAATTTGCAAAACCAGTTTTATTGATGAACCTATGTAGCGTGTAAACGATAATGTGAGGAAATCTGGTTTCACTGAATAATTCATTTGTGCTTGTTTTGATTCTACTAAAATGCGTGTTTCCATCACACTTCAGATTTATAAAAAAAAATCTGCTTCACTTCTGCTTTTCTAATTACTGGTATAGTTTGACAAAATTATGGAGTTCATTTACATGTCTTTAAGTTTCGTTGTGTGGTCGGGAAAAAATGGCATTTTACAGCCTTTACTTTCCCCCGCATTGTACCAAGCAAGATTGAACAGGCGCCCCCGCGCTTAGGGGAGGGGCGCCCTTAGTTGCGCCACGGGGCTGAGCCTCCTCTGGGGCCCCTGGCTAAGGAAGGGATTGGATGGTGAAATGAAACCTTGCAGAAACGAAACTTACACAGTGAAATGAAACCTTGAAGAAAACTAAACTTAGTGGGTATTTAAGGCTGTGCCCTGGGGGGTTTCATTCTCTTTGTCCCTTCGGACCACAGCCTGGCTGTGGGCTGTGGCCAACCGGCAGAGGACGACACACAAGCCCATCTAAGGCAGCACACCTTTTATCGGATGCACCAAGGGTATCGGTTGGTATCAAGCTCCATAATGCGATGTACTGAGGCCAAGGTGCTAGGTATTAAGTATATGCCTCCTGATCACACTGTACAATTTTATGTCAAAGCCCCCAGGAGGGGCTGAAACTAGCATTACAATCGCGCAAGTTTCACAGGTATTGTGGCAAGTCAGCACACTGCCGGTGGGCAAGGCGGAAAACTGCATCTGCAGTACAGTATATTGTGTACATTGTTTGGACAGAACATTTCAAAGTTGGTTGGCAGTTTAAATGTAACCTTAGTACTTCTACAAGGGAGAGAACGTGGCACAGCAGCCTCGGCTGCTAACTTGAGAGCCAGTTGGAACTGCAATCATTCTTATATACCAATGTGTTCTTGGTATATTTAAAAGGAAATAACTCACTGATTCAGGCTCGGGCAGGACGCAGCAGGGTCTTACAGGATCCGGGATGGCAGCCTAGACAGTCCGGTCTAGGTTCACTCTGCTTTTCACCCTTCCAAGGTCGAGGTAATGCCGGCTAGTGGGTAATTAACCCCAGGAGTGACTGTTTTGTTTAAAAGCCCAATTACTTAGGTGTAGAGGTGCTACTTCTGTTCAAAACAATTGGCCCTCGGGAAAGAATGCATTAAAAAGAAAAGAGCACGTTTTATTTGAGATATAATCCACAGGTTATGTGGGGAATAGTCCACAGTTCTTGGTAAGGATTCTTCATCTATTCACAGGCAATAGGAATTGCTGAGGAATCAATAAACACTGGGGCAGCGTTTCTATATTGCAAAGCATGGATATGCACAGTGCTGTTCCTCCTTTTCTGGTAGGTGTCAGAAATAACATACTTATCTGCAAAGTTTCTCTCCCCCTTTCAAATTGTCAGCAGGACCGGCCTGCTGGTGGTCCTCGACTGTACTGCCCTATCCTGAGATTATGGACTGAGAAGATTTTTGGGGAAGGCTACCTGTGTTCAGGTACCTTGGAGGGCCGGTGCGCTATGCGGTGCCCTGGATTTCAAGTAATGCAAATGCATGCTGTAGCGCATTGTGGCCTGCCGGCACAATCAGCACAGCAGAGTGGTCAAGAGTATGGACAACTTAAGGCTATGCGTAACTATAATGACAATTTACATTTCTTAGTGCCTTTGACATGTGAATGTCGCTAGAGGTTGATGCTATGGTTTAGGTACTTTGGAGGGGAAACGACCATTACCACGAAACTTTTACCACGCAGTGCCTTTACAACGCGGGCATTACAACGCAAACCATTACAATGCATTGCGCTGGGGGGCGCTCTAGGATAGGGAATATATTTAATTTACTATCCAACACCTTCCCTGCTATCCACGGGGACTGGAGTTGGAATAGTAAATTAAATAATTCACTATGCAGCGCCTAAAAGCATTATGCGTTGTAATGGACTGCGTGGTAAAAACCGCATTGTAAAGGCATGGGTGGTAAAAGCATGCGTTGTAATGACATACATCCACTTTGGAGGGCCGGTGTGCTATGTGGTGCCCCAGATTGCAAGTAATGCCAGCACAATGTGCGCAGCAGAGGGTTCAAGAGTATGAACAGCTTAATGCTATGCTTTTATTGGGATGACAATTTGGTGTGCAACACAATACAAATCATGCGGGGCTTGGGGAAGAGATATGTTGTAACGCACCCCAGCAACGAGTGATGAGTTATATTGGCATAATCCACAGGCAAAAAGGGATTTCTAGTACTCTATCAATGTTAGGATGGCTTTACTAAATGGCCAAGCATTGTTATGCAGAGTGCTGTTTGCTCTTTTGTTTACGTGTCAGCAGCTGGTCCCTAATGAAGACTAATGGTGCGCAGCACGAGTAAGACGGAGTGGCCTGGGGGAAGGAAATTCTTTTAAAACCTCATCCCACTTACCAGTGCACACCTATGGGGCTGTATTTCAATGCCAAAAAAAAAATATATCTGCAAAGTTTTACTTTCCCTTTTGAAGTGTCAGCAGTTCTTAGTGAGGATTGGTGGTGTGCGTAGCACATAACATGGAGTGGGCCTTCATAACCACACACATTTTAAAGACAAACAACAATCAGAGGGGGTTGCGGTTTATTTGTGGCATAATGCACAACTAATTGAGGTGCTTGAAAAATCCATCTATGGTATGGTGGCTTCATTCAATGGCCAAGGTTTTATAAGCACAGTTACATATTGTTCTTATTACAGGCTGGCAGTTTTAGTAAGGACCAATAGCGTGCTATGCAACTAACTTTCGCTAGGCCGCGGGTTCTTCACCGGCCGGTGGCATAATGCACAAATAATTGAGGTGCTTAAAAATTAATCTATGGTATGGTGGCTTCATTCAATGGCTAACGTTTTTATAAGCAGAATTATATATTTTTATTTTACAGGCTGGCAATTTTAGTAAGGACCAATAGCGTGCTACACAACTAACTTTCGGTAGGCCGCAGGAGGTACACCAGCTGGTGAAGATAGCATTCTCTGACTTTTCCTTAAATTTTACTTTTTTGTTTCCTGGCACCGTTAAAAGGAAATACACTAATGGCTAACATTCTGGGGCTGGGGTCCTTTGGGGTCCATTATAGCTGTCTGTTACTGCCAACAGAGAAATAAGCAGGGACATTTGGGGCCAGGGTCTCACTTTTGGGGCTTCAGAGCCATGAACGGATAATCTGACTATGGGATTACTGATAGGCCTCCTGGGTATTAAGCTTTTAGTTTAGGGGTTAATTAACAACTTGGTAGCAAGTCCAACAATAGGCACAATTGGCTCTACTCGTCTACCCAGGAATTTGGCATGGTTCTGTAAAAATATAACATGCAGGTGTTATGGAGTACGGTCAGCGTCTGCGGGGGGAGGGGGAGTACGCCGGGGAGCGTTTCACCCTGTGGCAGAGCGCTGACAGTTAACAACAAAGAAGGATGCACAACAATGGAGGTGCAGCCATTCGATGGAGCCCAGGAGGGGGTAGATTCCACGTGTGCAGTGGGTCAGCAGGAAGGAGGGACTGACCTGCAGGTAGTCCTGGACTCTACTGCCCTAACCCACAACGTATGGACTGAGTAGAATCTTGGGGAGGCTGCCTGTGTTCAGGTACCCCGGTGGGCCGGTGCGGTATGCGGTGCCCTGGATGTCAAGTAGTGCAACTGTTGGATGTAGCGCATTGGGGCCTGCCGACACAATGTGCGCAGCAGAGTGGAACACGGTCAAGTTCAAATGTACGGCCAAGTTCTAATGTACAGCCGAGTTAAAAAGTTAAAGTGTAAAGTTCAAAGGTACGGTCAAGTTGTTCTAGTGTATGGCCGAGTTAAAATTAAAGTGTAATGTTGTGCCTAATTCACTTACTGCCGTTGACATGTTGATGCAGCTAAAGTGTGATGCTGTGAATAATTCTTATATATCCAAAAAGGATACGTTTCTTTGGTAATGGTCTGTGGTAAATTACTTGGTTTGAAGTAAATAAAAAGCTACGCCATAGACAACATAGCCTGATTCTGAGAGTTCTTGGGCGTAGTGGGCGGTAAGGTGACAGAATTTTGGGAGGAGGGAATGTCACGTTGTGCGCATACTATATTGTATCGGTTCTC
The DNA here is from genome assembly GCF_964261635.1 of Lissotriton helveticus. Classification (NCBI taxonomy): domain Eukaryota; kingdom Metazoa; phylum Chordata; class Amphibia; order Caudata; family Salamandridae; genus Lissotriton; species Lissotriton helveticus. Next base: position 1,834,316,763 of record NC_136068.1, on the reverse strand, counting down.
GTAAGAAAATCCCCTAACTTTTCAGGTTGAGAAAGAGAAGTAAACAGGTTTGTCTTTTAAAAAACAAAAGCAGCAGTTTTGCATAAGGCAGAACATGACATGTGACCTCTGCCTTTCAGCTCACAGCAAATGTGACTAGATGTAAACAGAATTTAAAGGGATCTTTATTCTTCTACACCTTCTGAGCTCCAGCGTGGTTATTTTGGAGCTGCTGCAGCAGCACCCACACTCCTCCTTCCAGGGCCTATGTTGTAATTACGAAAGCAGGGATACAAACAGATGTACTTGCAGCCCATCCCCTAGGAAGAATCATTCCCCACTGGGGAAAATGCTGCAGCTGCCACAGGCCTCGCCTTGCATCAGTATGCAACAGCTGTGCTAAGTCACCGCATTTTATGTAGCTGCTGGCAGGGCACGAGCTTGGTCTGTAAGACTGGGCGTGTAAACTTCAGATTACTAAACCATCACACTGGCATATCCTGTTAAAATACATTTTGAAAAGCAGGACACGAGGGGGGTTTAAGAGGCCTTGGGAAGAGAGAGGAGCGCGGATACTTAGGGGTAATTAAAACACAATTGTTTTCAAACTAACTAAGTTTTAAGACAGGGACAAGTGAGAGTGTGTGTACATGTGTGTTTTTGTGTGTGTGTGAATGTAAAAATCCACGGTGAAATCCAACAGACACCTCGTCATACCTGGCTGAAAGCACGTGTACCCAACTATTTACTACAGAATAAATTATTTAGGGGGGTGTAATACCCCAACCCCCTCTTGCCCGAAACTAAACCCCTGGGGCTGTGGTGGCGCTGAGAGGCGGGCTCTCTCACCTCATGCCAGGGCTTCTGTTCTTTAAGTTTTGCGATTGACTGCGGTGGACGCAGTGTGCCCTACGAAGAGGGCAGACCCTTAGTGCTCCATGCTGGCACGCTCACCCTTGCTCCACTCGTTGGGACGACTGACATTGGAATCTGGGGCCCACGGTTCAATCCCCGGCACCAGTGGCAGGTCAGCCCAGCACCATGTGACTCTGGGAAATAGCTTGCTTAATCTTCCCAACGGCCCCCAGCGCTGGGATGCCTCCGGGTTACTGTTCGCGCCTTAAAAATACTGGATTTACATTTACATTTAGTCCCTGGGGGCACTCTCCCGCGTCCCTCTTTCTGGCACCTGGAGGCGCTGGGGCCAGGTTCTTATACCTTCCCAACCCAAGTGCCGGCCTCTTTGTTCCCCCGCTGAGCACGCTGTCACCTACCCTATCCTGTACCCAGCTTGCCAGCGGCTGGTTTGCTTCTTGTGCTGATCTTGTTAATTGTTTATTTGTGTTCCAGGTGGAGTTACAGGGTGATCCGGGGGCAGCTTGGTACAGAGCGGTAACATCTGAGGGAGCACAGTGGGGTGTTTGAGGCCAAACCCCAGGAGTCTTTACAGCAGAACTCTGGGATGTAAGCGACAGAGCCCTATTAGTCCTTCAGGCAGTTGCAAGCCTGAACAACCGGGGCTTGCCTGGTGTCCGCTCGGCCCCATAAAAGGTGTGACTAATAATCCTGGATTGATGGTCAGAGGTTTAAGGGAGTAAACTCCTCAGCTGAAAATTGGTAGCACAGAATGGTTTGGCCCATGGTGCCATTCGGCACAACAGGCGGGTGGGCAGCTTAGGTCACTCATTGCTGCCTGCCCTCGGGTCGCCCATAAGTTAACCCACCATGTTGGCATATTTTTATTTCTGTAATTTTTTAATTTATAAAATAAACCTACAGCAAAGTGTTTTTTCCACAAAACCATGTGTTTCCTGATTTCTTTCATTCCTTGTGTGCTAAGTGGCTATTTGCCATGTTAGCAGGGGAGGGTTGCAGATATCGGCGCTATGTCCACTGCATTGGAGGAGCCCTCTGACAGAGATATGTCACAGCCGAAAACAGCAGAATGGAATTGGTTTCATGACCGGGGGCTACAAATATGCCTCACTAGTTCCTCTTCTTGCAGAGAGTCAGCTTTTGTGGGTTTAGCAGCACAACACATCTTTATTTCACCACCTGCTCTTTATTGCCTGGTCTTTTTTTGCCCATAAATAAAATGCAAGCCAGTCAAAAAAATACAACATCGTAATTTCAACCTGACCCATGTAAAAGCAGAGACTATGTCACACTGATTTGTTGATGATGCTTATGCCTGTGCCCTCACGCTGAGCCCAACCACTGGTTCATTCAGAGACTCAGAAGCCCGGCAGGACTTGACTGAAGCCTGGGCTTGTACCTACTTTATAGTACCCAATTTGACAACACAGCCAAGCCAGCACATGATGTGTTTTTTATTTTTGCAAACATATGGGAGAGCCTCATCGACTCTCCACACCCAGACGCACTGCGTCATATGGATACCAGATCCAGTCATTTTTTCTCCATTTTGCCATTATTCAAATTAGTCCAATTTAAATCCAAATTTTTATCAAACTTTAGCCAGTTCTTCTCCTCCACGTTGTGCCATACTATGTGTTAGGAAAACTTCTCATATTTTCGTATGTCCATCCGGACCTTTTCGGAAATACGATCCCAAACCAAACAAGTGTTCAAAGCAGCATTTCTTTATTTCGAAAAACCCAATGCATTTCGGGCTTATTACGAGCCCTTCGTCAGGGGTAACTGTAAAGCAACAATTTTCAAAGAATATATTGTTACTGGGTCTGTTAAGTGCGTAGTCAAATCAATAATTCGTTATGCGCATGTTAAATATACTTTAATTTTAAATGGAGAAAAAATGACTGGATCTGGTATCCATATGACGCAGTGCGTCTGGGTGTGGAGAGTCGATGAGGCTCTCCCCATATGTTTGTATTTACTAGGTGCATTCAGGGCATAGCACAGCTCATTCAGCACGCGACAAGCTAAGTTTGTGAAATACCGATTGAGAATAAATAGTGAAAAACATGGTGTGCATACCACCTCATTCATTTTTATTTTTGCAAGCCTAAAGACAGGCTCTGGGCAGCAGCAGTGCTGGCTCTGCCTGAGAAACCATTTTTAGAGCACTGGCCGTGTAAATGCAACTTTGTTAAGAGTACCTCCTGGGGTGGCACCAGCGGTGCTATAATGCGTGACTAATGGATTTCAGTGCAGTGATGCGGACACCAACACTAAAATGTGTTAGTCGAACACCTGATGCATGGTACTAGGCAGGGCTGCTTTTTATCTGCTTCCAGATGCGTCTAGGTCACGCTTGTAAGGCATTACGGAGGTGAGTTGCCTGCACACGATGACCCGATGAGACCCGCCTATCTAATACTATAGGCATGATTCGGATGGCAGCGTGTTGGAGAAACAAGCATTTTTCTTGGGAGTTAGAATCAGTGCTGCAGGCCATTCAGAAGGTATTTTTTCTTTTCTTACCTTTTTCTGGTGGTCCCATCTGCTCTTCCTAATGGAAAAAAAGGACAACAAAAAGGGGATTGATTGAACCCTTCCTCATATCTTTTCCGAGGTGTCTTCCTCAAAGATAAATAATTTTGTTAATAAGCTGCTTTATAATTTCCTTAATTTAAGCATACATTTCTGGCCCTTAGGAGTTCTTCTATAATAAGACCCTTTCCTATCATTAATACCTTTTCCGTTCAGCTCCCAGAGTTCCTTTTACTTTTGGCTCCTGTGTTGTAAGGATGGGGAAACATTTGCAGAACAAAATCTATCTACCCTCGGTCATCTGGGGACAATTGTTTGCACAGGGTTGAGGCTGTTCTCATGGCAGGTCTTGATCTTTCCCAATGCCTCACAAAAAATTAAAGGACATGATGAAGTCGATCTGAGATGCATATATGCGCTACAGAAGGAAGGTGGTTTCTCCTTGTCATTCTACTCACTTCTCCCTCTTCTGAATTTTCAGTTTCATCAGGGGTTGTCTTGTGCTCTAGTTAGGCCCCATAGGAATAAGTTCATTTCTACATACACACGGTCCTTTCCTAAAGTTTCCTTCTCTTTGCCACATCAACCTTTGGCCTTTATTCATGACTCTTGGACTAGTTTCTTGGAAACACTGGCCTTGTTGACATGGAACACTTTGTGAGTACGCTATCACACGGCATTGACATGAGACATGGCCCTTATATGTGTGACCAAAATGTGCTTTATTATTATGTCTATGTGGCGACGCAGCTATCAGTGAAATATAAACAATGGCATGCTGATTACAATCTCGGCCCAAGGCAAGCACACCACTTTCTATATATAACCTTTTGTTTCCTAACAAAATCAAAGGGGACACTTCTGCTGACTTTGTGGGGTCCCTGCATGCCAAAGCTTTTACCTGGCAGCTGACCGATATCTCCTTGAGGTGTGTCCAAATTGTGACCAGGACAGAGTCTTACACCCTTATCCATCAGGTAATGGGGCTAGATCATCCAGAGAAGTGTTCATTAGCAAAACATACATCTGCACCCTAGACATGTAGGCTGCGGTTTCGTATTGTAGGAGTGTGTTACATATTTGAGCTATTGTATATGTATACCTATATATGTTTTGCCAACAAAATCGTCGAGCTATTCATTCTGTTCACTATTCTGACATTCAGTAGAACTTTTGCCTGCTTCTGTCTATTAATCATCGCAGCCCAAATATTCTGTGAAAGAATCACAATGGTTCGATAAATATTGAAATCACCCTTCTGTATTCTTTGTATATTTCTATGAGCGACAGAGAGTACAAGTGACTGAGCGAAAAGTTGGCAATCTGTCACCACAGTTCCTGAGGGGATAGAGTTGTCATGTTCAGTGGTTGCCGGAACTGTTCGCCCCCTGTTTAGGTTTGAGGGGATAATGGTGGCACTGCGAGCTAGCTGGTCCAAAGGACAACATATCCTGCAGGGGTGCATGGAATCAATCTGGCACCATCCTCAGTTTATGTTGCCCCCAAACGTACAGTTCCTACTGATAGGTGAAAACTACACAACAGGGTGTAACCGAAATCTCTGCAGCTGCTGCAGTGTGGGGGACTCCAGTTTGCTATACATGGAGGTGGCCCATTCAAACTTTCTATGGCATAAACGTATGTTCCTTTCTAATGCAACTGCAGCTGCAACATGCTCTGAGCTGGCAATGCTCTTACCTGGACTGAAGAGAAACTAAATAACATATTTATTTCACTTTCCGTCAGAGCTCGTTCCTTCCAATATATTACAGGTGAGGGTTCTATACCTCCACCCACACTCCTTCTGGCTACGGTTTCATTTTCCCCAGTGCCCCTTGTCTGGTTCCTGACTTTTCACTCAAGAAAATTATAATAATTTGTGCACCTCCTAGCATGAAGGCAACACAAGCTGTATGGACTACAGGTGTAGATGGAACAGAGTGGCAAAAGGGGTGGAAGGAGCGACTCCTGGGTTCCATTTTTCCATGTATGCAGCTGCATTTACAGGACCTACTGGACTGCTGCCAGTTCCTGAAACCTTTTTTCCATTAAATTTACTCAGCTTGGCTCACGCTCACATATTCACTGTGAGTAACAGCGCTAGGCCATTCACAGTGATACAGAACCTAACAGGTCAGACTCCGCCCCACACACCTCTGAACCGAAACAGTTCTTCTAAGGAGTCCCGCAAGGATATTCTTTTAGCCCGATCCTTTGCAGCCTCTTCATGACGCCCCTTGCATGCATCATCAGAGCCACAAGATCAAGATAGTCTCCTATGCTAACACCCAGATTCCCATCTCCCTCATCACAAAAACAACACCACCAGGACCAATTTTACAACCTGTGTGATCAATGAGGCCAACTGGATGAAGGAGAACTGCCTGAAACGGAACACCGACAAGACAGCAATCAGGATTTTTGGAAACAGGAGCTCTCCATGGGACTCCTCCTGGTGGCCAGTAGGACTAGGACCAGCACCCACACCTAAAGACCACGTAAGAAACCTCTGGATCATCTTAGACAACAAACTTGAAATGGCCAAGCAGGTGAACGCAGTGCCCTCATGCAGTTTCCTTATACTGAGATTGTTGTGCAAGATCATCAAGTGGCTCACCAGGCACACAAGACAAACAGTCCCGCAATTCCGCAGAACCAGCAGACTGGACTATGGCAAAGCACTCTACACCGGCATCTCCCACCAACTCGTTCAAAGGCTCCAAACAACCCAGAACACTGCCGCTAGAGTCATCCTGGACATCCCCCGCAGCGCACACAGCACCCACACCTCTGAGAGCTCCACTGGCATCCCATACAGAAACAATGCCATTTCAAACTACTTACCCACTCCTATGTAGCCCTAAACAGCGTCGGACCTCCACACCTCAACAACTTTTCTCACTTCTACCAGCCTTCCAGGCCACTAGGCTCAGCATCCCTCACCCTTGCACAAGTTACCTTCATACACAAAAGGCGTTTCAGTGGGCTGTCTTTCTCCTACATCGCCACTAAGTCCTGGATTGACCTCCTGTAACACATAAGGACGTCCCCATCTCTTCTCGACTTTTGGCAAGAGCTAAAGATTCGACTGTTCGACTAGAAGTCCCCTAAAGTCTACACTCTTACTTAGTGCCTGGATACCCTCACCAGTGATTAGCTGCACTCTACAAATCAAACTAACATAACATAATATAATAGTGTGCATGTCATCCATCAGGCCCAGGGCGAGACCTTGGAGGGGGTAGGAGGCAACACTGGGGGAGTTTGAGTGTGTGAGTATGTGACTTTACAAGTTTCCCTTTGAGGTGCAAGAGTTGCACACACTTTCCCCGTAACAATTTCATGACTGCTTTGCAGAGGCTGCTTGGCCCAGAGAATCCCCTTGCTGCTCTTTGATGATGAAACAATTTTCAGAGTGGGGTGTATTACTGAACTCACAGTGGTTGTGAAAAATCCAAGCGTCACTCAAATAACAAGTGTAGCAAATGTGCTGTGCCCGTTCAGCACAAGAGTGGTAAGGGTGTGATATGTATGTAGCCCGTGCCAGTAGGCGCTTGCGGAGGGAGTGCCGCGGGGCAGTGGGGCGGGGCGGGGGAAGGGCAGGGTGGGGGGTAGTAAACTCCTGCTCAGGGCCGACCGGAGTAATGTAAAGAAATAAATGAATAAAACGAATTTCATTGCGTGCGCTAAAACGCCAAATACGTTTCCGCGCTCGAACTAAAATTTGTTTTATTTATTTATTTATTTACATTACTCTGGTCAGCCGTGAGCCTGAGTGTACTACCCCCCACAATGCCCCTCCCAGTCCAACCGCCCCGCGGCACTCCCTTCACGGGCCGCACCAGGCCCTTGCTGCATTTTGGAACACTGGTGCAGTAGCCCACTGTACTAAACAGAGAGCACACTTTCTGTTGAAACAGCCACTAAATTTGCATAGACATGTCTATATAAGGCACAAATGATGAGTGGAAATTGGGTTTCAGTGAGTACTTATCATTTGCACATCACCAAGTAAAATTTCTTGATCTGTTTTGGCCCTTTTAAAATCTTTGTTTCTATTAAACTTCAGATTTACGAAAAGCAGGTGCTTCACTTTTGCTTTCCTAATTGTTGCTGTATTTTTAAATCTGTTTAGTATTTAAATTTTGCTAAGTGTTAGAAACATGCACCCAAGCAAGTGTCACCCAGTTAGTTCACTCTTACAAAATCATCCTCTCTGCAGTCAGAGAAAGAATACACCAGTTTCCTTGTCAAAATAATAAGCCTTTTGTCAGAAGGCAGAGCCTGACATTTGACCCCTGTCTTTTGAAAAAACAGCAAAATGATCAGAAAATAAATTGAAAGGCATCTATATTGGTCCTTCAGCTTCTGAACTCCAGTATGGTTACTTTTGGGGTGCTGCAACACCACCCGCACCCCTACTTCCAGTATCTATGCGTTAGCTTCTTTTTCTATGTCACCACCTCCCAGAATATAATAAAAGTAAGTTTTCCCAGGTTTGCACTCTCCCGCCTTAAAAAAGATTGTGTGCCTTCTGTGTTCTATGTGGAAGTTGGGAAAGCATTACTGTTGTACTCATGTAATGCTGACACACTTCATGGCGGCTTTTATCCTTTATGGGATTTTATTGGGTTAATGCATGTGGTGTAAATGAAGAGATGTCACTGGCGTGTCACCAGTTTGATGTGAACTCAGCCATTCATCATTATGTGGGCGATAAAATAAATACCTTTGAAATTGTAATAGTAACACATAACATTTCCAGCAGCATGATGCACACAGCTGACTAGCAGCACCTATTATTGCGAGTAGATGTGGCTTTTGGAAAGGTAGCGCTCTGGGCGAAACCCAATTTGGCACGCAACCCCCTCCACTCTGTCGTACGTGTGTTGGAAAAATGGGAAGGGTAAAGGGAAGGTGAAGGGGGAGAAAAAGAAGAAAAATAGACTTAGGGGCCGATTAGGATGGCGGTTTTTCCGCATCCTCCGGGCCGGCGGAAGTGTCCGCCGGCCTGGAGGATGCGGAAAAACCGCTGCGGAGCCTCCAAAGACCCACCGCCAAATTAGAATGGCTGGTGGGTCTGGAATTCCGTCCGCCGCTTTTCCGCCGCGGTCGGCTTCCGACCGTGGCGGAAAAGCTATAACATGGCAGGCGGTGTCTATGAGACACCGTCCGCCATATTAGGATGTTCGTAAATACATGCTTTTCCACGGCGGCTTTTCCGCCATGGAAAAGCATACGGACATTCACTTTGGGGGCCCGTTGCGGGCCCCCTGGGTGAATGGGGGGTGGGGGGTGCACATGGGGGGTACCTATGTTACCCCCCTGCATTTGCGTGCACAAAGCAGCAGGCACCGTGCGGTGCCGGCCGCTTTGTGCATGTAAATGTAAAACATGCTTTTTTAACATTGCGGCGGGTGCAGCTTGAAGCTGCACCCGCCGCAATGTTAAATATAGAGGATGTGACCGCCACCCTGGCGGTCACATCTAATCAGCACGGAGGGAACGCCGCAGCCCCTGCGGACGTTCCCTCCTCCTCAAGGGTGGCGGACGGACGGAAGTCCGTCCGCCATCCTAATCGGCCCCTTAATGTGGACATGGGTACCAGTGCTCAGAGCACTTTTCTTTACAGCCAGGACAGAGGGGGATGCTGGTGGCAGCTCCGCCGCCCCTCTGGACGTCGGTGCACTGGGCGTGGGCCCAGCCCCCCTGTGATAAAAGACGGCCCTGATTGTTAGAAGCTGGCCAGAAAGAACAACATTTGGAAACAAGCACTGGCGTTACCAATAGGTCTCGCAGTAGGAAAGTTGGAGCTATTGGTTTTGTAAATGACATTTTATATTTATGTTTTGTGATTTACAATGCCAATACTTTTAACTTTAGCATATGTGGCACTTTTAGTATTTGTAATGTCACATGCTTTGTATTGCCTTTACTTAGATGTATTGATATTACAATTAACATTGGCTTTTAATTTTTTTAAATAATTAATACTTAAATAAAAGTGATTGTAATTTTTAATGGCAATAGCTTAAACTTTTGTAAATAACTGTTGTGAAGATTATGTTCAGTGACTAAAATCCAAGAACAGAAGTGAAATATTAACATTTTTTTGTGACATTTGCAATAAAGCTTCAAACATTGAGAGACCATATTTGAACCAGTGATGCTGTGGTAGTGCTGAGTGATGCTGTGGTGGTGCTGAGTGATGCTGTGGTGCCCCTGAGTGATGCTCTGGTGGAGCGATAGATAGATAGAGGGCGATAGATAGATAGACAGAGTGACGGCGATAGATAGATAGACAGAGTGAGGGCGATAGATAGATAGACAGTGAGGGCGATAGATAGAGTGAGGGCGATAGATAGAGTGAGGGCGATAGATAGAGTGAGGTCGATAGATAGATAGATTGATAGAGAGTGAGGGCGATAGAGAGATAGAGTGAGGGCAATAGATAGATAGAGTGAGGGGAATAGATAGAGTGAGGGCGACAGATGTGTGTGTTTGTGTGTGCGGTTGTGTGTGGTTGTGTGTGTAGTTGTTTGAGTGGTTGTATGTGTGGGTGGTTGTATGTGTGAGTGGTTGTATGTGTGAGTGGTTGTATGTGTGAGTGGTTGTATGTGTGAGTGGTTGTATGCGTGTATGATGGTGGGGTTGTGTGTGGGGTTGTGTGTGTGTGGGTGTTTGGGTGTGTGTGTGGGTGTTTGGGGTTGTGTGTGGGGTTGTGTGTGTGGGGTTGCGTGTGTGTAGTTGTGTGTGTAGTTGTGTGTGGTTGTGTGTGTGGTTGTGTGTGGTTGGGTGTGTGGTTGTGTGTGGTTGTGTGTGAGATTGTGTGTGTGGTGTGGTTGTGTGTGTGGTTGGGTGTGTGGTTGTGTGTGTGGTTGGGTGTGTGGTTGTGTGGAGGCTAGCCAAAATGACTATGTGAAAGTTTTAGTGATGGAAAAACGACTTTAATAAATGGCCCAAAAATAAGCTATACAAATGAAGTGAGAAACCTCTAAAAAACTGCAACTTGTGTTCTGGCTTAGTTCAACTGCTGATTGCCATCTAATAGTCTTTATTGATATTTGAGTGCCTTCTCGTTGCCCAGCAGCAGGCAGTCCCAAGGACTGATCCCAGCCTCTGCTCCTGCTGTGTGATGAGCACTGACACGAACTTCAAAGGAGCTGGATATGCTTGCAACCATCATTTTCTTTGGTGGTTACTGAGGTTGTGGCTTTCTGTTTGTTTGATGCTTATGGTCGTATTCAGTCAGTGTATTGGCCAACAACACCGTACTTGTTTCCACTGTTTGTGCATGTCTGCATAGGGAAAGATGCATGTTTAATAGTAACTATGGAAGGTTCACTGCATATCATAATATCCTTGCACATCACGCGCACCTATTAACGCTGTGTCTCATTGTAAGGATCTTCACGCGTTCCTGTTTCCGCACCTCTCTTGCACGTCGTCTGCATAGCCGCATGCGCGCGCATCCCTCACTGGGTATTAGCTGTATGAAATGATTACATCGATTCTTCTCAAGCATCTGAAGGGTTTAATGGAGTCGGTCCCAGCCCACTTTCGCTGGCGCTCAGTTAATTGAGGATCGTCTGTGTCTTGAGAGGAGGAAGCCTCTTCGGTCCCCAGCAGATGCTGACACCTCATTACCTCTCGGAGAAGCCCCGCACAACTTCAAGTAGATTAATACATTTCATAAAAAGGATAATGGTAATGGATAAAGTGGTTTGTATTCTGTCTTGGGTTATGCTTTAATAAGCTCGGAAGTGAAAGAGTCAAGCAAATGCAGAAAACAGAAAAGAGAGCGATGAGGGGTGACAGCCTGGCACATATGATGAAAGAAAACAAAGGGACGAATAAGACAGACAAACTGAAATGAAACAAACGGGTAGGCAAATAATCTGGAGAGAGACACAGTTGACACATAAAGATATAGAGAAAGAGGGAGCTGAGAGAGAAAACAGTACAAGAGAGGGCACGTGAAAGCGTGAGAGAGAATTAGGGAAACAAGAGCGGCCGGGAAACTGAAAGTACGGACGGCCTGCCATGAATAACAAGCAAATGCAGAAAACAGAAAAGAGAGCGATGAGGGGTGACAGCCTGGCACATATGATGAAAGAAAACAAAGGGACGAATAAGACAGACAAACTGAAATGAAACAAACGGGTAGGCAAATAATCTGGAGAGAGACACAGTTGACACATAAAGATATAGAGAAAGAGGGAGCTGAGAGAGAAAACAGTACAAGAGAGGGCACGTGATAGCGTGAGAGAGAATTAAGGAAACAAGAGCGGCCGGGAAACTGAAAGTACGGCCGGCCAGCCATGAATAACAAGCAAATGCAGAAAACAGAAAAGAGAGCGATGAGGGGTGACAGCCTGGCACATATGATGAAAGAAAACAAAGGGACGAATAAGACAGACAAACTGAAATGAAACAAACGGGTAGGCAAATAATCTGGAGAGAGACACAGTTGACACATAAAGATATAGAGAAAGAGGGAGCTGAGAGAGAAAACAGTACAAGAGAGGGCACGTGATAGCGTGAGAGAGAATTAGGGAAACAAGAGCGGCCGGGAAACTGAAAGTACAGCCGGCCAGCCATGAATAATTAGGGGAGGAAAAGCCGCAGAGCACACGCTGGGAGAAGCCCTTTGATGTGGTGGCAGCCGTGAAAAAATGCAATTAAGAGGGAGGGAAGGAGGCTGATGCGCGTGCTTGTTTGGTCACGTGATTCACGTGAACTCGAAGAAAACCGCACAGAAAAAGCCATAGTTTGACGAGTATTTTGACCACTAGAATTCTCTCCTTTTCCATTCGTGCGGAATGGGAAAAGGCGAGACCTAAAAAGAGGTATTTGAAAAAATTGAAATGTTTTGACATGTTGTTGTTGGACTTTGGCCCTTAGGGCAGGTTCACCCCTAGACTTTTTGCGTGAAATGGTGACCTGGCAATGGTGATTTTTGGGATTCTGCGCACTTTCACTGTGTCCCAGTGGAAAGTGCGTGCGCACTCTGAGTGCATGTGCTGAGCTAGGCCTGCCCGCCCATAGGAATGCATGGGGAATGTATGTGTCCCTGGTAGTTCCTGATGCGTGGGGTGTACCAGCTTGAGTCTGGTATGTGTGAACTTGTGAGAGTGAATGCTGCGAGATGGTGTATGCAGCATGTATGTGTCTAGTAGGGAAGCGCCATTTCTAGACATGGCTGTACGTGTGCTGTGAGGGTGCTGGCGTGTGATTGGCTGGAGCTGGCTGGCATGCCAGGCTCCAGGAAGTCTGGATGGGTCTGCCCGGTGGTGAGTGGGAGATCTGCATGAGTAATGTGTGGGAGGAGTGTACCTGTGTCCTGGATGGGCTGGGTTTTCCCCACACAATGCTGGCTCCGCCCCCCTGTGGTGTGTCTAATGACCCAAGCCCTGCCAGTGAATAGAGAGGGTGGTTGAGGTAAACAGAGTACTCAAGAACCAGCTGCGACTGGTTCCACCCCCACCCTGCACCTTCAGACAAAGGGAAATGGTGTATAAAAATGGGGCTGTGTCCCCACTGAAGTTGTTCTCTTCCAGGATCCTGAGGGGGCTGTTGCTGCTGCTGCTGGGCCAGAGGACCGCCACTTGGGGTGTCTCCCTGCCTGGAGACCCAGTGTGCTGGCTCTGGGCCCAGCTTTGCCCCTTGCCTGCCTACAAGGACTCTGCTGGGTCCTTTCCTGATTTATAGCGCTAGGAGCGCTTGGCTTTTCCCTCTAGCGCTTGAGAGCGCTTTGTTTCGTCCTAGCGCTGGGAGCGCTGTGGTTTGTGCCCACTAGCGCTTGAGAGCGCTTTATATTGACCACTAGGCGCTTGGGAGTGCTTTCGTAAGGCAGGTGCCCACCCTGCATTTTGCTGCTCTAGCGGCTGCCCACGCCGCATATTTGCGTGATTTATCACCCCCGGATTGCCACTACAAGACGAGCTTCCCTCGGGCCGCCGCTCTGCCCACGGCGACCCGGAAGCACCTCTCTGGCCGGCCAATCAGAAAGCGGGCCGACGGAAGTCCCGCCCCCACAGCCGCGACCCGGAAGTCAGGCAGACCGGGGGCAGGACAGAGAGGCAGGCGGAAGCTGCTGCCTGCCGGGGCTCCCATGTGAAGGGAGAGCCCCGGGGAGAAGTGCTGCAGGGAGCGAGGCTTCCGTGTGAGGAGGGGAGCCCCGCCCGTCCTGAAGAAGCCGAGGAGCGGGAGCCCTCGAGGAGGAGCTGCAGCACCAGAGACCGGTGAGTGCCCGCCCCCTCCCCTCCAGAAGCGAGTCACTTGTGCTCAGAGGCCCGTGGGGCCTCAAGTGATTCCCGAGTCCACAGAGGACTCCAACGACCGGCTGCACCTTTGCTTCGAGAGCCCAGGGAAGGCTCGAGGTGCCCCATTTGTTCAGAGCCCAGAGAGGCTCCAGGCACCCCAAGTGTTCTCGGGTCCCCCGTGAGGGACCCCAACAGCCCAGTGAGGCTGCATCTTTTGGTTCTAGAGCCCAGAGGAGGCTAAAGGGGGCATTTTCGTTTGAGAGCCAGAGAGGCTCTGGGGTGCCACAGTCATTTCTGCTTCAGGAGCCCAGGGAGGCTCAAGGGGGCATTTATTAATTTCGAGTCCCCAGAGGGGGGACTCCAACGTTGGTGCAAGTCCTTTGCCTAGAGCCCTGAGAGGCTCAGGGGGGGGGGCATTTTGGTTGGTTATAGTCCCCAGAGGCTATTGAGGGTCTCATTCCTTTCTAGGGCCCAGAGGGGCTCAGGGGACAGTCAGTTGGCCAGAGTCAGCAAGGTTCCCACATTGGCCCCATTGTTGTTCTTGAGCCCTGGCAGGCTCAAACATTGTTGCGCCAGTTGCCCAGCACTTTGTGGGCAACTGCTACGTTTAGGCTCCTGGACATTGGACACAGGGCGTCCTAGCCCCAACAAGGCCAGAGGGCCTAGGGACAGTCACAGGTGGTGACTTACGTGAGTTTGGCGCAATTGTACTTTCTATGCACCTCTGAATGTATTGTTTATGCGTCATGTGCCTTTACACCTCTGAATGAATGTCATGCATTGCATCATGTGTATGTTCTTACACCCCTACAGGTATTGTGATACATAGGTGGTTGTTTTCTCCCTAGTACAGGTGGTGCTAGTGAGATCCTGGTTACCAGTGATTACTGGTTGTGTGCTCTATTTCTATATTTTTGTGCTACAGTGATTTTACATGCAAAAGTATTATTTCTGAAAGTGTTACTTCTGATTCCTGACAGTGGTCCAGGTGGCCCTGTCTTGTACATATCCCCTGTAAATTCTGCCCGTGCCTCTGGCACATTGTAAAGTGTGTGTTTTATCTAATGTGTTTTGGTGTAATACAAGGGCTATTTTTATATAACCTTGTGTGGAGTTTCCTTTGTGGTGGGCCTTTGGTTGTTGTTGCTGGGGTGCATGCGCAAATACTTAACTTACATCGCCTCCAAGTTTAGCCTTGCTGCTCGCGCCACGTTACCTAGAGGGTGAGTAGGGGTTATCTTGGCGTGTAACTCCCTTGCCCTGACTTGGGGGTGGTGGTCTCTGACTGACTTTGGCGAAAGCCCTGGCCAGCCGGGGATCCCATTTCCAACAGTTGTGAATATTGATTAAAGGCCAGAACAGGCCTAAGTAAATGTAAGAATCGACTGTTTCACTCCATGAAACATACATGCAGTCATGTGCTGTACAGAGAAGCACTATGAGCCCTGTGTTAAATCACGTGATAGCGTGAGAGAGAATTAAGGAAACAAGAGCGGCCGGGAAACTGAAAGTACGGCCGGCCAGCCATGAATAACAAGCAAATGCAGAAAACAGAAAAGAGAGCGATGAGGGGTGACAGCCTGGCACATATGATGAAAGAAAACAAAGGGACGAATAAGACAGACAAACTGAAATGAAACAAACGGGTAGGCAAATAATCTGGAGTGAGACACAGTTGACACATAAAGATATAGAGAAAGAGGGAGCTGAGAGAGAAAACAGTACAAGAGAGGGCACGTGATAGCGTGAGAGAGAATTAGGGAAACAAGAGCGGCCGGGAAACTGAAAGTACAGCCGGCCAGCCATGAATAATTAGGGGAGGAGAAGCCGCAGAGCACACGCTGGGAGAAGCCCTTTGATGTGGTGGCAGCCGTGAAAAAATGCAATTAAGAGGGAGGGAAGGAGGCTGATGCGCGAGCTTGTTTGGTCACGTGATTCACGTGAACTCGAAGAAAACCGCACAGAAAAAGCCATAGTTTGACGAGTATTTTGACCACTAGAATTCTCTCCTTTTCCATTCCTGCGGAATGGGAAAAGGCGAGACCTAAAAAGAGGTATTTGAAAAAATTGAAATGTTTTGATATGTTGTTGTTGGACTTTGGCCCTTAGGGCAGGTTCACCCCTAGACTTTTTGCGTGAAATGGTGACCTGGCAATTGTGATTTTTGGGATTCTGCGCACTTTCACTGTGTCCCAGTGGAAAGTGCGTGCGCACTCTGAGTGCATGTGCTGAGCTAGGCCTGCCCGCCCATAGGAATGCATGGGGAATGTATGTGTCCCTGGTAGTTCCTGATGCGTGGGGTGTACAGGCTTGAGTCTGGTATGTGTGAACTTGTGAGAGTGAATGCTGCGAGATGGTGTATGCAGCATGTATGTGTCTAGTAGGGAAGCGCCATTTCTAGACATGGCTGTACGTGTGCTGTGAGGGTGCTGGCGTGTGATTGGCTGGAGCTGGCTGGCATGCCAGGCTCCAGGAAGTCTGGATGGGTCTGCCCGGTGGTGAGTGGGAGATCTGCATGAGTAATGTGTGGGAGGAGTGTACCTGTGTCCTGGATGGGCTGGGTTTTCCCCACACAATCCTGGCTCCGCCCCCCTGTGGTGTGTCTAATGACCCAAGCCCTGCCAGTGAATAGAGAGGGTGGTTGAGGTAAACAGAGTACTCAAGAACCAGCTGCGACTGGTTCCGCCCCCACCCTGCACCTTCAGACAAAGGGAAATGGTGTATAAAAATGGGGCTGTGTCCCCACTGAAGTTGTTCTCTTCCAGGATCCTGAGGGGGCTGTTGCTGCTGCTGCTGGGCCAGAGGACCGCCACTTGGGGTGTCTCCCTGCCTGGAGACCCAGTGTGCTGGCTCTGGGCCCAGCTTTGCCCCTTGCCTGCCTACAAGGACTCTGCTGGGTCCTTTCCTGATTTATAGCGCTAGGAGCGCTTGGCTTTTCCCTCTAGCGCTTGAGAGCGCTTTGTTTCGTCCTAGCGCTGGGAGCGCTGTGGTTTGTGCCCACTAGCGCTTGAGAGCGCTTTATATTGACCACTAGGCGCTTGGGAGCGCTTTCGTAAGGCAGGTGCCCACCCTGCATTTTGCTGCTCTAGCGGCTGCCCACGCCGCATATTTGCGTGATTTATCACCCCCGGATTGCCACTACAAGACGAGCTTCCCTCGGGCCGCCGCTCTGCCCACGGCGACCCGGAAGCACCTCTCTGGCCGGCCAATCAGAAAGCGGGCCGACGGAAGTCCCGCCCGCACAGCCGCGACCCGGAAGTCAGGCAGACCGGGGGCAGGACAGAGAGGCAGGCGGAAGCTGCTGCCTGCCGGGGCTCCCATGTGAAGGGAGAGCCCCGGGGAGAAGTGCTGCAGGGAGCGAGGCTTCCGTGTGAGGAGGGGAGCCCCGCCCGTCCTGAGGAAGCCGAGGAGCGGGAGCCCTCGAGGAGGAGCTGCAGCACCAGAGACCGGTGAGTGCCCGCCCCCTCCCCTCCAGAAGCGAGTCACTTGTGCTCAGAGGCCCGTGGGGCCTCAAGTGATTCCCGAGTCCACAGAGGACTCCAACGACCGGCTGCACCTTTGCTTCGAGAGCCCAGGGAAGGCTCGAGGTGCCCCATTTGTTCAGAGCCCAGAGAGGCTCCAGGCACCCCAAGTGTTCTCGGGTCCCCCGTGAGGGACCCCAACAGCCCAGTGAGGCTGCATCTTTTGGTTCTAGAGCCCAGAGGAGGCTAAAGGGGGCATTTTCGTTTGAGAGCCAGAGAGGCTCTGGGGTGCCACAGTCATTTCTGCTTCAGGAGCCCAGGGAGGCTCAAGGGGGCATTTATTAATTTCGAGTCCCCAGAGGGGGGACTCCAACGTTGGTGCAAGTCCTTTGCCTAGAGCCCTGAGAGGCTCAGGGGGGGGCCATTTTGGTTGGTTAAAGTCCCCAGAGGCTATTGAGGGTCTCATTCCTTTCTAGGGCCCAGAGGGGCTCAGGGGACAGTCAGTTGGCCAGAGTCAGCAAGGTTCCCACATTGGCCCCATTGTTGTTCTTGAGCCCTGGCAGGCTCAAACATTGTTGCGCCAGTTGCCCAGCACTTTGTGGGCAACTGCTACGTTTAGGCTCCTGGACATTGGACACAGGGCGTCCTAGCCCCAACAAGGCCAGAGGGCCTAGGGACAGTCACAGGTGGTGACTTACGTGAGTTTGGCGCAATTGTACTTTCTATGCACCTCTGAATGTATTGTTTATGCGTCATGTGCCTTTACACCTCTGAATGAATGTCATGCATTGCATCATGTGTATGTTCTTACACCCCTACAGGTATTGTGATACATAGGTGGTTGTTTTCTCCCTAGTACAGGTGGTGCTAGTGAGAACCTGGTTACCAGTGATTACTGGTTGTGTGCTCTATTTCTATATTTTTGTGCTACAGTGATTTTACATGCAAAAGTATTATTTCTGAAAGTGTTACTTCTGATTCCTGACAGTGGTCCAGGTGGCCCTGTCTTGTACATATCCCCTGTAAATTCTGCCCGTGCCTCTGGCACATTGTAAAGTGTGTGTTTTATCTAATGTGTTTTGGTGTAATACAAGGGCTATTTTTATATAACCTTGTGTGGAGTTTCCTTTGTGGTGGGCCTTTGGTTGTTGTTGCTGGGGTGCATGCGCAAATACTTAACTTACATCGCCTCCAAGTTTAGCCTTGCTGCTCGCGCCACGTTACCTAGAGGGTGAGTAGGGGTTATCTTGGCGTGTAACTCCCTTGCCCTGACTTGGGGGTGGTGGTCTCTGACTGACTTTGGCGAAAGCCCTGGCCAGCCGGGGATCCCATTTCCAACAGTTGTGAATATTGATTAAAGGCCAGAACAGGCCTAAGTAAATGTAAGAATCGACTGTTTCACTCCATGAAACATACATGCAGTCATGTGCTGTACAGAGAAGCACTATGAGCCCTGTGTTAAATCAATATTCCCTTTCATTAATGGACATAACTGGGCGCCCAGAACTCCAAGCAGGCTCCTGCTGTTATCCCTGGAGGACAAACCATCTCCTGGTTGCTGGAATTGCTCTCTGTACTGAGGTGAATGTATGACATTGTTCTGCATTCTATCCATCAACTGTTGTTTTTGCATTTGTTACCTCGAGTGAGACGGGTATGCTCAGACGTGAGTCCCGTGCTCTCCACACCACTGGAGTCAAGCTATCCTGGCTGATGACGGCTGATAGCCAGAAACCGGTCCTAGGATGCTTGATTCCGGTCCAGGGAAGACATGGCTTGGCAGTTCAGGCTGGACTGTTCCCATGAGGCTGATTTGCATATGCTAGAAATTATATCTCCGTGCGCATCATTTATCATTAATCTTGAATTAAGGTTCAGGGTATCGCAATCCTTGTCGCACTGAGTCTGTCAGTGCCTTCCAATATGAACAGAATATGTGATAATTGTATCACAAAGGACGCGTTCATTAAACATGAAACTACTAGGTTTCTTCACCAATTGATAAATTTTAAGGAAGCTTGGAATCCATCCAACGTAAACATTTAAATGAAAGCAACCACTTCAGCTCTGATTGAACCACATCGTGTTTTTAATTCATTTATATTCCTTGTTTAACTGATATGGTCGTTCAATTCACGTTTCCACATTTTTTTTCAGCATTACATCATGCCCAATGCATTTCGGGTGTAACCCTTCTTCGGGGGCCTGTATAAAATGCAAACACACAGGACCTTAGCGCTCAGCAAAAAAACGAACCATAATACATTCAAAGCAACATAACAGTACATTCTCATAACATTCTGTGAATTCAGAGTATCGTCATCTTTAGAAGCATCTAGGATACATGCTAATGTGCCCACGAGGTCCTACACAAAGCTAATGAATAACATTGTGAGCTGGTGTTATAACACCGCTGCTGATTGGTGCGTTTGATATCCTGTTTGGACTCGGCGTGTGTCAGACCGCGAGTCGCCCGCAGCATTGCAGAAGTGAGTGTTGATGCAAGACGCTTTAGTTTAATATTTGTTGTTTCGGAATTAAGCTTACCTGGCAGTCACTTTTCGGTCACTTTACGCATGTATAATACTGGCTTGCCGAACATTTCACGCACTTGATTTCATTCGATTTCATGTTATTCATTCAAAATGTGGAAACGTGAATTGAACGACCATATCAGTTAAACAAGGAATATAAATGAATTAAAAACACGATGTGGTTCAATCAGAGCTGAAGTGGTTGCTTTCATTTAAATGTTTACGTTGGATGGATTCCAAGCTTCCTTAAAATTTATCAATTGGTGAAGAAACCTAGTAGTTTCATGTTTAATGAACGCTGATTTGCATATGGCCATGTCTGAACTGGGGTGGTGTGGAGTGTAAAAAAACGATGGATTTAGGCCCAGATCACTCAACTCCACATTACAAAAAACCCAAATCTGGCTGGCTGAAAACCACCTGAAATTTAACTCCTTCAAAACGGAATTCCTTATAATCGCCCCCCCAAACAAAGTTCAAACTATCACAGACTGGATGAAGCACCTAACAGCTCTAAATGGTCAACCACTCATGGTCGACTCAGCAAAATCTCTGGGAGTAACACTAGACAATAAAGGACCCTACGAAAACTGAAACCCTATCCACCCGCATACGATTTCAAACAAGCTGTTCAAGCCTTAGTTATACCTCGCTTGGAATACGGAGCAGTAACCCTTTGCGGACTCCCGAGGTCATCGACAGCCCCGCTAAGAGCCACGATCAACTCTGCAGTGAGACTCATCACAGGCTCTAAGAGAAATGCCCACATATCCCCAGACTTGAGAACCCTCAACTGGCTACCGTTTGAAGCCAGAATTCATTTAAAAATCGCTTGCCTGACACACAAGGCTCTCTACCACAACACTCCACTTTATCTAGCTCAGAAACTGGTGCTCTCAGTGGGCAGCAGAGCTTCCAAGAGTGCCAAGACTCTTCTCCTACAACCGCAACGATTTGCCAAGAAAAAACCTATAACCGGTCCTTCTCCGGTATGGCTCCAAGGATATGGAATGCGCTGCCCAGTGAAACTAGAATGAACCCTTCCTCGGCTTCCTTCAAAAGAGAAGTCAAAGCTATCCTCATGGCTCAAACCACATGAACTCTATCTATCCTCTGTACTTTATTACTTGTTTTTTTCACTTATATGCGTCCTTTGTTTATATTTGCCATTTTACACTAGCATCGCACTGCCTTTTTACTGTTCTTGAATTTTCTAGCACTTCCTTATTACGTGATTCACTATAGCGTGTTATATTCTGTATATATTTCTACTTGTCATGTAAAGCGCTCTGATACTCGCAAGAGTCTGGTTCGCGTTATATAAAACCTTAAAAATAAATAAAAATAAATAAATTGTTCTGCATTCTGTCCATCAACTGTTGTTTTTGGAATTGCCATAATGGCACAAAGAATAAAGCATGCCCTTTCAGGATGCTACGTCCACAATGTAAATACCCAGGGTGTCGTATGATACCCCCTCCCCAGTTTAGCCAATCTCCAAACACTTGCGACTTTGTCAAATTTGACAGATTTGCTAAATAGAAGTGCCAATTGTTTATCGTAGAGCCACTTGTTCCTCCAAACAACAAAGGCCCCTTTCAATCTTCACCTTTTTGTGTTTAGCTTTCATTTCCACCTGCACATCCGGCACAAACATAGACCATTACTGAAGTATCAGTGAGGGTCATGTACAGCAAGCCCCTAAATATCTATTCAGTAAATACACATTATTATTTTTGTAATAATAATAATAATTATGATTATTATTATCATTATTATTATTGTCATCATAACTATTATTTTTCCTGTAATTACCATTACCATCTTTATTATTAGTATTATTATCATCATTGTTATTTTTTGTTATTGTTATCAGTGTTGTAATAATAATAATAATAATAATTACTATTACTAATTATTATTATTATTATTTTTATTATTATTATTGGTGTTATTGTTATTGCCATTATTATTATTACTATTACTGTTGTTATTGTTATTATTATTCTCATTGTTATTGTTACTATCAGTATTATAATAATTATTATTGTTATTACCGTTGTAATGATTTTTGTTGTTATCGCTATTTTTATAATTGTTTTTTATCATTATTGTTATTGATATCATTATTTGTATTGTTATTATCGCCATTAATATTGCTATTGCTATTATCATTATTATTGTTATTAATAGTATTATTATACTGATTATTAATATTGTTATTATTATTGCTGTTATTACCATTATCTTTATTATTATTGTTATTATCCTTATCATTATTATTATTAATATTATTATTTAACACAGCTTGATATAAAGCATGCTGATCCAACATGGACAGCGTTTTTTTCTTTGACGCTAAACATATCACGGAAACTCCTGACGCTGGCAACAGAGTTGAAGTGCTTTTTCACAGTGGTTGATGACTCGAGGTTATAGTTTCTGTGAGCGGGCCCCTCACCATTTCTCCATGTGATGCGTTCGCTCATCCCATCCTGCCTTTGACTTAGTTGCATTAATAGCTGTATGGCCCCTTTAAATGTAGCCTAGAGTCGCTGGCCCCGCCCCTCTGAATCTGAAGTTATTTTAAACATTTGGAACAGGATTGGCGGAAGGATTATTCATGTTGAAAAAAGCCAAATATAACAATTCCCTTCTCTCTTCCAAGAAGTCAATTCAAAGGAAATGTTTAGTATTGTGAAATCTCTCACTAAACCCAACTGATGCAATATGTCTGCAGAAACATCTCGGACTGTGTGTGTTTCCCTTTCAGGTTTGTTCTGTAAAGTATTTCCTTCTACGTGCCAGCTTCCTACTTTTGGAAGTTATTAATACATGTCTGTGGGGGAAGCCAGTGTCTCAATCATATCCAGGGTCTCACTGCTCTGCTTGTGCAGTGTCTTCTTAAGGATTTTGGGGGCCCCGGGCAAAGCATATTTGGGGCATCTGTGCAGAACAACTTTTATTTTTATTACCCATTTCCTGCTAATTCAAGGCTGAATGATGCCAAACAATGCTAAATAATATTAATCTTTGCATGGACACAAGCGACATGTATCTTGCCCACAACCCCAAAAATCTTTAACATGAAACTGCATAAACAGACAGGGTCAGAGGTAGAGATAGTCAGAGAGGTTTATATAGAATATTAGAATAGACAGAGGTCAAATAAACAGAGAGTTCACTTTCCCAGGGGAACCCTTGGAAGGTGGGGTCTCTGGGCAGTTGCTCACTTTGTCCATGTCCTAAAACATCTATGTCCTTGTGTCAAAAGGGGCCCTGGCATTCTCTTGACTCACCTAGCAGACATCTAGCAGACAACATATCATTTCAGCGCCAGGACACTGCCCGGTAACAGCGCGCTTTAAAAATGGTATAAATAAATCTCTATCTCTGGCTTTACATCCCCCAGGGTGGCTGGCGGGCCACTTATTTGACAGACAATTCACAGGCCATGAAGACTGCCTCTTCCCCTCTCCTCTTGCAAAACTGGGTTGGGCAGTATACCACAGGGCTCTTCACTCGTCCTCGGGTGGTTTAACATCTGTGTCGCCACTACCTTGTTTGATCACATCATTTGGGTACCCGTTTTTGACCTACACAATCGAGGCTCATTGAGTCGTCCGGCTTGAAGATCCAACTGGTGATGTCCAGGCTAGCAGGAATGTATGGCGACAGGTATCAAAAGGATGTGATCCAATGCATTGAAATTTAAATTGAATAGACACTCAGATGATGATTGTGGCAGGTAATTCCTTTCAGACTTTTGTCCAGTCCTAAGTTGTACCTAGACTCAGCTAATGAGTTCCACAACTCACAGCCCTCCACAAACCTTGCCTTTCTCCATTGAAGCCGCCATCAGCTCATGAGTGCAGCTAACTAAAAACAGAAAATTGATCACATCTCATTCTTTTGAAAATTTCTAAATTCTCTTCCGGTTGACAATGATACATTCTTAGAACTGCATGTTACTCCTTCAGAGCTCTGCGGCATAACATCCTGACATTCTTAGCACATAAACTACATTTCCTATATAAAGTCACAAATTGAAGAAACAAAGCCTTATTTACCCCAGAAATCCTAAAATTAGATCAACAATGATCTCTCTTCCATACTTTTTGAGGTGCCACGCCAATAACCTAGCACAGCATTCCCCCAGCTAGAACAACAAGCTCATACATTGCTTTCAATGAAGAGTTGAAAGAATTCCTGTTAAGTAGTGCACTGAACTGAAAGGAAGGATGCACCTCCCCCAGGGTGTCAACATTGCCGTGACATGGGCCTGGTCTGGGACATATTCCAGCAGAACACTCTGTCCGGTAACAGCATATTTTAGATAAATGTTTTACATTTACTGCATAGCGAGCCTGGCGAACTACGCCGTATGTAGACAGCTCACATGAACATCAGTAACTGCAAATAAGGATAGTGATTTTGGGCTGTGCCTTTTTGTTAGCTGTATCACTGTGCATTATAATGTATTCCATGTGTCCATCGCAGCAGGTCCTTATGAAAAACACCATGAAACATCTAGAGAACACTATAAAACATCTCTAGAAAGATACAAACCTCTATGAAAAGCATACCTTCTAACTCACAATGCCACTGTGGGTCACACATATCTGCCTCCTTCACAGGGTCATCTGATGAGCTGATATAAAACAGTGGAACACAGGTTGAGCTGGAATATTAAACCTCTCGGAAAACCCCATGAAAGCTCTCTGAGAACACCCGAACCTGTATAAAAACAAGACCTGCCAACACACACAGTGTCACCAGGTGTCACACGATATTGACTTCCTTCACAGGGTAACCTAATGAGGAGCTGATATCACAAAGTGGAACACAAGGTGGGATTCCTGTGTTTCCTAAGTGAATTATAAGCATCATTTGCAAATCAGGATTCTGGCAGTTTTTTTGTAATTTTCTAGAGAAGGGGGTACATTTTAATTGCTTGTGTATTGGGAGAGGATCTTCTTTAAAATGACTTGCATTGACCCTTATGACAACTGCTCTTATATTTTACTCTTGCATATGTGCCCATTCTGGGCTTACTGGAACTAGTGGGAAAAGAATGAGGAAGCAAAATGTAAGAATGTAGCTTACCCAGATTATTAACTACTGTTGCAAAACCAGAGATGGAACAACATTCAACAAGTGATGGGAAATTTATAGAGACATAGTTCCTGGTTTGTTGAGTAAGTCATTTCAAAAGCAGGGTGTGATATGGAATGCATGTAAACATGTGTATCTATGGGTGTTACCAAGGTATCTCCTGGAACCTGTGAGAATTAGACTTTTATGTCACCTTTGCTAGGCTTAAAGGGATGATGTGGTCCTAGAGGGATGATGTGGTCCTAGACAAAATTGATGATGAAGATGAGGGATGGCAAGCCTGCACTCAGCTCTTATCACCTAAATGCTTTCTCAAGACAGAATCCCACAGTGCAGACTAAAGGTTTCGACTGTTTGAATGTTGATAAAATCTGCACAGGTGAGTTTGGAGTCCTACTGTTTGCGTCCACTGCACCACGCAATTTGCTGTGCCTTACATTTGGCAATTGTATTAAATTAAATCTCTACTGATGTTTCAACCATTGATTGGACTCTGTGGTCTCATGTTGCCAGGTTCATGTTCTGTTTTCCCTCTATAGAGTCAACTTTGATTACCCATCACTCAGAGCAAAGTTTGATTGAGTATCTGGAGAGACAGTTCTAGAGTGGAAGCCCTGGGTTTCAGAGGCTGGTGTTCCAGCGAAAGCTAGTTTTTTCTGTTCTGGGCCCAAAAATACGAATTATTTGTCAACAACAATCTGAGGCATTAGTCTTCCGATGGATCTTGTTGCCTTAGTGAGGAGTAAGAAGTAAGGTGTCAGGTTGAGAACCAATTCAATGAAAGCCAACTCAAAAGTTAGTAATCAGATTCAAATATACTACCCTTAGTACCATACTATAAATCTAAAGGATGGCGACAGCGATACTAAACCTTCTGAAAAAGTTAAGCCTAACGAGAATCATGCAGACTCGCAGTTCAGTAACAGAAGTAGTAGAACTGGATGCTCTGAAAACAATCTATGATTATCTCAATAATGCATTAGAAATCAAATATTTATAAGCACAGTTTCTACAGAAACAACATTTGCACACATTTAATGAAAGACTCAGACAATTTTGGAGTATTTTGGTTTTGTAGTAAAGTTCCAAAATCAATGAAATTGAGTAACATTTTAAGTATTTCAGTCATGAGTCTCACTAAAGTAATACAAAATCACACATTTAGTAAAAAAAAATCTACAGCTGAGTACAGAAATCCATGAAAGGATAATCAGAATTAGGATTTCTAACCACCAATAAAGGCAGAAGTAAGGTTTGCTTCAAAAGAATTCTCTTAGCATAGTGAAAGGGATCAGGTTACAGTCCTCTAAAGAAACGTTCCTGGGCAAGGGGGATGGCTCAAATAGTCAGGGAAGTTCATACCTGGTCACTCACGGGATCGCTCCTAATCATCCAAAAGGCAAGTTCAATGAAATAACATCTGGAAAGGGGGATGGAAAGGGGCTCTGAAGTAGAGTCCAGAATGATCTCTGCACGGAGTCATAACTCAGTAAGCATCAGGAAGCTCAGGGAAAGACCGAGGCCGCCTCCCAAGAAAGTCACTTTTTATAGGTCCAATATTCAAACTTGACAATTCTTGTTGTACCACCATAGGCTGATCGCCATGTAGCTCCTCTTACGATCACAAGGTACACATTGGTAAGTTTCAGCTTTCTTCCCACAATCATCATGGGAATGGTCATGGAAAAAAATGTCCAATCTGTTCATACAGATTAGGCGAAACAATGTATTTACTTTGTTGCTCTTCATGAGTTGAAGTAAGAAGAGTGCCCATGCTTTCACACAAATAGGTAAAGAAAAAGTAGCATTCCATATATGCTATGTATGAAAAATTGCACACCTAAGGGAAAAAGGCAATTGAATTTATTTATTTATTATATTTATATTGCGCACAGCTACCCGTAATGGGTTTCCCGGCGCCAGGGACAGACTGAAGAAGAAGACAGGTAATTGCTGAGTAAAGAGTACACAGAGCAGTGATCAGTTAAACAACAAAGTTTTCAATTTTTTGCGAAAAATAAGAAGATTAGTCTCCATTTTTAGCGCCAGTGGGAGAGCATTCCACATCTTCGGCCCCAAATGGGCAAATGAGCGGCCACCCATTTTTGCCAAACGAATTCTGGGAACTACAAGATTGGCTTGGTTAGAGGACCTGAGAGAACGACAAGGCTGATAATCCTGAACAAGATTATGCAAATAAGTCGGGGCAGAGCCCTGGCGAATCTTGAACAGAAAACATAGAGTTTTGAAAGCCACGCGGTCAGGAATTTTTAACCAATGAAGGTCACACAGGGCTTGCGTAGCAGACATTCTATGTGGGACATTGCACAACAGGCGGGCAGCTGAGTTCTGCACAACCTGGAGAACATTCATAGTGGCTTTATCGGCTCCCAAATAAAGCACATTACCGTAGTCGATACGGGACATTACCAGAGCCTGAACAACCATTCGACGAGTGGACTCAGGCAACATCCATAGGATCTTCTGCAACCAGCGTA
The DNA here is from genome assembly GCF_964261635.1 of Lissotriton helveticus. Taxonomy (NCBI): domain Eukaryota; kingdom Metazoa; phylum Chordata; class Amphibia; order Caudata; family Salamandridae; genus Lissotriton; species Lissotriton helveticus. The sequence goes on along the minus strand of NC_136068.1, from coordinate 1,834,289,497 downwards.
AGGTGTTAAAGCAGATTGCAGCGACCTTAGTTGCCTGCTGTCGCATCGAAAGTTTCTCGTCGATTAGAAAGCCGAGGTTACGAGCAACTGGCACGGGGGTAGGCAATGGACCCATAACACAGGGCCAGTGTTTGGAGCCCCACAGATCTTTATGCTTGCCAAGTATAATAACCTCGGTCTTTTCACCGTTAAGTTTTAACAGATTGGCCTGCATCCAGGCAGCTACCCGAGAAAGGCCGATTTTAAGGGCAGAGGTATCCTGGTCCCTGCTGCCAGACAAGGAAAACACAATCTGCGTATCGTCTGCATATGAATATATGGACAGACCGGCGTCCTCAACGATGGAAGCAAGGGGTCTGATGTAAATATTGAACAACAGAGGGCTCAATATAGACCCCTGAGGGACGCCGTATGCAGATGAACAAATTGCCGATTCAGCTTTGTTTGAAAAAACCTGGAATGTACGCTCATTTAGAAATGAGGCCAACCAGGCAAGCGCCGATCCAGCAACACCGAGGGAGCGAAGGGACTCCAATAGAATAGAATGCGACACGGTATCAAAAGCCGCGCTTAAATCCAAAAGGATAAGCGCAAAGGTCTCACCGCTGTCGATACCGTGTCGGAGTCGCTCAGTCACCCCCAGAAGTGCGGATTCGGTGGAATAGTTAGCGCGAAAACCTGATTGGGATGGATGAAGGTATCCTGTTTTTTGAACAAACTCATTTAGCTGGATGTTAATATGGCGTTCTAGTATTTTAGAACAAGCTGGCAGCAGGGATATAGGCCTGAAGTTGGCCAGGTTAGTAATGTCCACACCAGATTTTTTTTGTAGGGGAACGACCATGGCATGTTTCCAAACCTGTTCAACACGCGATTCACTGAGGGAGATGTTGAGTAACCTCATTAAAAATCTACGTGGTTCAAGGTCGAGTTGCTTTAGAATCTTCATGGGGACAGGGTCCCGAGGAGAGCCTGACCTGATGCTTTTTAGGCATGATAGAAAGGAAGCATCATCAAATAATTTCCAGTTGTACAGAAACTCAGTGGGAGGAGCAGGGACATTACAATAAATGCCTAGCAAGGAAGAATCCATAGAGGGTGAAATAGAAGCTAGGGATTGGTGAATGCCCTCAACCTTCGATACAAAAAAGTCCGCAATGCTATTACAGTGTTTACCATCTAGAGCCGGCGACGCAGGAACAGTGTCAGCACCTGTAAGTTTCTTTACAGTGGAAAAAAGAGTCCGAGGACAATTCTGCACTGAGGTGATGGTAGAGGTAATGTAAGCAGCTTTGGCCCGTTTACAATTGGCATGATAAGCCTTTAGCCCATCTTTGTAAATCAGTTTAGAGGGAGCGGAGTAAGACTGTCTCCACTTCCTCTCCAGAGCTTTACATTTAACACGTTGGGTTTTTAACTCATCCGAGTACCAAGGTGCTGGGGGACGCAAGGATCGAAATTTGCTGCCAGTACAAGGAGCATAAATATATACTGCATCAGTTAACCACTTGAAAATAGGGGTATTCAAATTTTGCTCAGTATTGCTGAGAGAAGGAATAGTCTCAGTTAGATGCAGATTAAAAGCAGCTATGTCAATCCTGTCCCATCGATGTGAAGGTTTAGTTTCCTCTACGTGATCATTAGCTATAAAAAGACCGGATGGTAACACAAAAAGTACAGCGTAATGGTCGGACCAAACCAGCGGGCGTGCCGGATGCGAACAGTCAAATGGAATAGTAGAAATGACTGGATCCAGCAAATGGCCGGCAAGATGAGTAGCTCCAGTATTATAAAGTTTGAGGTTAAAGACCTCAAGATCAGACAAAAATGATTTAGTGAGGGAATTATTGACATCATCTAGATGGATATTTAAATCACCAAGTATGGTGAAATTATTTGATTTCAAAAGTATAGTAGATAGACAATCCACGAGCAAAGGAATCCAAGAAGCAGCATTCCCCGGTGGCCGATAAATTAACAGGCCAGAAAGCGTCAGTCGGGGATTGATCATGAGTTTAAATAATGCAGCTTCACTACCTGGGAGATGTAACGCCTCCAGTTTACATTGGTAGGTGGATTTGAAAATAATAGCAATTCCACCTCCTTTACCTGAGGGTCTATCCTGATGTACCATAACATAGTTAGGTGGAATCGCTGCGGCGATATCTGGACCTGATCTGCCATGAATCCAGGTCTCGGTCAAAAATAAGGCGTCCGGCGATTCCTCAATTATGAAATCATAAATGTCAAGTTTATTCTTAGGAAGCGATCTACAATTTAAGCTCCAAAAGTGGAGCAAGGAGGGAGGAGAAATACCACCCTTCTTAGGCTTCCTTTTCCCCCTACAGTGTTTAATGTACTGTTGAGTTTTGGAGAGCTGCATTTTGCCAGTGGAAAAACCACAGCCGGAACATACAAAATTGTGGCAAGGCAGGATACATGTGGCACAGTCAATGGAAATACGGGGTCTCATTGAGTGGAGAATTGCAGATGGATACATAACATAGCTATTCCGGTTTAACGTACCTGAAGTCACGTTGGCAAACATTAGCCCGTCCTGCAGCCCGTCCTCAGCGCGGACGGGCGCAGACGGGCAGGACTCAGGCACGACTCCGGCTAAGCGAGGGCGACCCATCTGCGCGTCCCGCTGCGCGGTAGAGGAGAGCTTTAAATAGGCCCTCCAAGCCCAGCGCGATCGTGAGGGCGGTCCAAGATGGCGCCCGTTAAAGTTGAAAGTTGCCCAATCTAAGATGGCTCCTGGGCAAAGCAACCCCCGGGACCCGGACTCGCCAAAACGGCGATGTTTGTTCCGTTATATGCGGTGAGAGGGATGGGAGAATGGAAAGCCCAGCCTAATCCCGCTAAAATGAGCAAAAACGATTTAAAAATAAGCAAATTATAAGAAAAGGTAGAACAAGTTAAAATATGACCAGCGCTAGCAACAGCGCATGCGCAATGGAGGCGTACCTGTCAAGGCAGAAATAAAGGTAGGCTCGCCTTAAATAGGCCCTCCAAGCCCAGCGCGATCGTGAGGGCGGTGAATGCATTTAAAGTTAGCATTTCTTATATAGCAAAAGAATAATTAAATTCAAGCATAACGAATTTCAATAAGCATATCATATTAGGAAAGAATAATAATTTTGCCAACGATTATTGCAGAGAAAGATTCAACTCTAAGTATGGCAAATTACTACAATTTAAAAAAAGTGAATACATGGAAAATATTCTCAAAAGCTAATATATGTTGATTGTTCTAACAAATCTAACACCGTAATAGTATGAAACATCACTGCTGACAGTTTCATCCGTATACTTCGTTATGTATTAAATTTGCACCACATTATTTTTTCTATGGTGCATTACAATAATGAAGCTAAAGATGCTAGGTTTCACCATCCACATTATCACATTTGCGTGTGGGTCTCATTTACAATAATAATTTTTTGTTAATTTGTATTATAGCAAACATTTTCATTAATAGTTTTCATAATAATTTTGTCAAAGTAATAAAACATGTAATTCATAACGAGCTTACCAAACACATTGTAACTCAATCACTTCTATTTCTACAATTCCAAGCCCACTTTTACGATGCTGGTACTTCAACTTTGTTCTCAGTTTCGATGTTAATTATCTCTAGATGTGTGCAAAGTGCACATTCGTTTTGTTTTATATCGTGTAAAGATTACCAGCTTTTTACACTGAGAGCCTGTGTCTGAATGTTCTTAGCACTGAAAACAGATTGCTTGGAAAGTGGTCCACATTAAATTACCTTTCTCTTACTCCCGGTCAGTCCCTTTGATATGTTGAATTGCTAACCAAAGTCAGGCTCGGTCCCTTATTCGGGCCACAAGTTATTACCAGACACGTTTTTGACATTAAAACCTCGGTCACTTCATTGTTCTTCCTCAGTCAAGTTTTACACCTTCTTCTAGGAGGCAGATGTAAAAGTATGTAGCTGTTCTGCAAGGGTCTCCTCGGATCAAGAACAGGGTCCACGTCTGATCTCTGTAGGTCAGGGGCAGATAGATTACCTTTAGTCATCAGTGGCGGCCCCTCAATACCGGCGTTTGGGGTGTTGACCCACCAAATTTGTAGGCAGAAGGAGGAGTAGGTTTACAGCCTGTTTGCTCCTCTCTGGCTGACAACTCTTTGACCAAAAGAGCAGCAGGAAACCGAACAGGCAGACACACACAGAGCATGCCAGAGTGGGGAACTTTAAAAGCACCCACATTTTGTATGTGTACATCTGTGAGGAAGTGGAGAGGGCGTGCAGCTCCTGTAAAAACAGCAGTGTTTCCTGGGCTCGCCTGAGAACTGACGCTACTGCTTAATTTGAGCTGGTGGCTGTGAGAAGGTGGCCTGATATATAGTGCTCACTATTCTAGTGATCACTGTTTATCATTCCAACAACCCTTATTGATGATTGGTTGTAAGTCAACCTTATAGACCAGCTATCCTAGTAGCATGGACAAGAGCAGTCTTCGGGCTAAACTCTAGAGGGCGTGTTAAGCCAGCTGTTATACCATCACATATACCCCTTGAACACCAAGTGAAAGGACACCACACAAGTTGTTATGAAAATAAAGTGTATTTATTTATAACAAGACTACCCTGGCTCTTTATGAGACAGGGAGCTAAGCACAATACAAAACTCTTAAGAAAATACTTCAAGTTGCACAATTTACACAAACGCCCGAGGGGCACGAAAAACCATATACTACAAAAGTGGAATGCGAAATACTAGCAGGTAAGTAACTATTCTCAGAGGCTTTGGGATCGCTAGGACTAGACTACTGAACCTTTAGATTACGAGCAGGAGGCCTAGGGAGATCGGGTGCAGAGTGTGCACTCTCACGCGGGAAGCGGAACAAAGTCTATGGATACTAGATTTCGTAAAGTTAGTGTTATCGGACGAATCCGACTAGGTAGAGCTGAAACGAAAAAGGATCTGGACACTTAGATAGTTAAACTATGCTGGAGCACCGAAGTACTCGAGTTACCTAGCCCAGGGGCTGCGGATGCATAGGGTTCAAAAGACGTCGGGAATCCTCGTTGCAGTCTATGGAGCCTGAAGAAGAAGTTGCTGGCAGGCGACCAGTGATGAAGTTCGATGTGATCCAAGCCTGGATCGATGAAGATGGATACCTGTAAGCAGAGGGGACCAAGTCCTGAATCACTAGCCAGTGATTAGGTGGGCACCAGGATGGCACCAGGCGAAGTCACCTCGACCAGGTGAGTGGGCGACGCTGGGCTCTGCAGTCTCTCAGACCAGGAGGCGTTGTCGGTGACCAGGATGGAGGTGCGAGCTGTCCCACGAACATATCTGCTGTCGACGTTGCTGGACCCAGGATTGAGGCAACAACTCTTGGCAAATGCAAGCCCAAGCGGTGGACTCAAAATGGCGTCTGGAGTGGACCAGGAGGGTCCGGGGTGCTCCTCTGTAGGAGGGGAGCAAGGGCCAGTCTGGAGCAACCAGACCAGCGGTGTTGTCGTCGTGGTTCGTCGTCAGAAGGGCCACTAGCCAACGGGCAAGTGACCTGGACAACGCGGTGAGCAGCAAAGAGCAGAAGGGCCCCACGCAGATCTCGTGGAGGCAAGGGGGCTGGACTTCGGTGCTGGAGCTGCTCAGGGTCGGGGCTTCTCGAACCCCAAAGCACTCACTCGAGGATCCCTCGGTGGTCGTGCTGGATAAGCGTCGTGCAGTTCTGAAGATAGCCGGTCCCTCGAGGTCTCGTCACACCCACGGTTCTCAGCTGGGCTGATGATGTAGGTAGAGGTCAGAGGTGCCAGGGAAGCCAGGTCTCGTCGTGCTGGTCGGTCGGATTCCGGAGGAAGGACGTGCAGCCAACCGCAGTGTTCTTAGATGGTGCCTGCGGATGCAGGGTGACTACTCCTTAGTCACAAGGGAGAAATCTTGAGAAGAAGTCTTGAGTTCCTTTCGTAGAAAGTAGTTTCAGGATTCAAAGATGATCTGATCTGGAAGGGGGCCTGCTCCTACCTTTATCCTGCAAAAGGGGGCAGGCACGCGACTAGGTCCTGCCCATGGGTGGGACCAGGAAGGGGGGTGGTTACACCCCTCTCCCGTGCCGGACTTCCCCCAGCTCAGGGGCTGGTGTGCCCCTAGAACTGGTTTGAGCCGGCCTATGCACAGTGAGCACCGGGGTGCCACTTGCAGTCACCTTCCTCTAAAGCCCTGCCTACCTGGGATACGCAAAACCCTGTCTGGGATGGTGCTAGCACCGCCCTTGACAGGAAACCCTTTGTCCAAGCTCTCCTCGCTGGAAGGACTCCCAGCAGCAGGAGGTCAGACTTGTGTCTGTGGTGGCAGCATCCATTTTGTGGAGCTGAGGCTTGAGTTAACTTTAACCGGGGTTCACAGTTACATCCATGTCGTGTCCCTCTAGAAGGGTGGAATGCTAACCCCGTCGCCAGAATTGGCGAGGGGTTAGTATTCCAATTCGTAAGACACCTTACTCGACATGTTTTGATAATGTTATACCAGAGTTAGCATTTGACCGCGAGGTACATAATGCACTTAAGAGTATATGGTATAGCGTTATCATGGAACAGCTATTAGGACTGGGTTCCGCAAGCTGCAAACGGGCTCAGCTCATGCCAGAGCACCATTTCACATAATTCCAGGCACTCTGCCTTCAGGATTGTTAAGGCCTGCCATAGGAGTGACTGATAGGAATATAGGTGTCCATTTTAGGGTTAGATATAGGAATACTATATCTAAAGCAAAGGGTGATTACACCACCTTGCCCCAGCTGTCGTGCAGCCAGTTGTGTCAGATTTAGATGGCCAGCCAGGGGTGGCATAATACATGCTGCTGCCCCTGGTAGGCCCTGGGTACACCTAGGCCCTGTGTACAGGGACTGATAAGGTGGCCCAGTACCAATTGGTGAATGTACCTAAGGCACAGGTCAATTTAGTGAGAGAACAGCTAGGCTGTGGGTCTGATTAGCAGGCCCACAGCCAGGGAAAGTCGTAAACCAGTGAAGCAAAAAGCAAAAATCTGGGGTGATCATAGGATTGCAGACCCTACTCTCCTACAGTGGCTGCAGATGGGACCCACCAGAACTCATCTTTGGGTACCAGCACTTATTTTTTCTTATTAGACTATTACCTAGAGCAAGCGAGAGAAAAACTCTAAATGGGGAATAACGGAGAAACAGAAAGATGGAAAAAGAGTGACAGCGAAGGAAAGCAGAGTGGAAAAAGATTCCAAAAGAATGCTGTAGACAGGCAGAAAGTGTCTGGGGTGGATGAAAGAATCACGAGGTGGAATCAAGACTGGGCAGCCTTGGGACTGGCACCCCTGATATTTGGTACCCTGCACTTATTTATTTTTTTACAAATTCAGCACTGACTGACGCATGCTAAGACCAGCCTTCTGGAATCCACCTTGTCTTCTCATTGGCTGCACCTTCATATGGTAAGCCAATGAGAGGTAGAGATGGAACCTGGCAGCTACAGAGCGTGAAGCAGCCATTGTTGCTCTGTCCAAGTTTAGTTTAGCGGTCCCTGGCCTCCTATGTGAGCCCCAGTCCTGATCCGTATTGGTGATTGGCCTCAGCAGTGGTCAAGATGCAGAGAGCTGCAACCCTCAGCTGTCTGTCTCCTGAACTCGGCAGGAGGGCTAGCACCACATGGCTGCAGTCACAGATGCACGCTTCTCCGTCCAGCATCACCTGCAGCTGTTTCCTGGCTTAGAGGACAAAGCAGAGCCTGGATTGACCCTATCTGGAGATGCAGACCATGAGTAGTGAGTCATCTACTCATGAGGTAATTCCCTTGAAATGGGAGGGCTGCTGTGCCGTGAGACCTATGTGTTTTTGTGTGTGGGTGACTGGTTGAGCATGTGTGTAAGAGGAGGTCGGTGAGCCAATGAAAACTTGTTCCAGGCTAGAGCCAGATTTCTGGTTCAGCTCACAGTGCTCTTGGAGCCTGGAGCTGAACATTGATGGGAGGCGGTGTGGCATAGTGGTTACATCTGCTGCCCTTGTAACATGCAAAACCAGGCTCATATCCCTGTAAATCTCCCTATGCTGAAAAAAGGTTTAAGGTAGTGTGTGCTTGTTGTGAAGCACTCTAAAGCCATTGGGCAAAGTTAGCTCTATAAAACAGCCAAAATTAAAATGTGACTTCTGTCTGTCACCCAAGTTCTAATCTCATCCTCCGAAAATTAAAAACAAAGCATTTATATTTGATGTCAGAGATTTGTATGCAGTGGCTGAATTGCAGAATGTGGAACTGGAAAATCTGTGGTCAGTCCTTGCCAGACCAAATTGTGTGATCCGAGTCAAGTGCTTTATTTCTCCGAGGATCCTGTTTGATATTTATCACATGTGAGAACACTAGTTCTGGATGTGCGCAAGTCATTTCACGTTTCTCTATCTACAATAAGACTGGAGGCCACATATAATATGCACATGACAACTGATTTGCCTCTTAGTTAAAAAATAGCCTAGTCATCAGGGCTAAGGCAGGAATGTTTCGCTGTTCATGTTTTAAAACTCAATTTAGGCGGTGGGGGCTGAGGGGGCACTGACATGCCCAGACCTGGCAATGAGAAGGTTAGTGGAGAGGAGACAGTTATGGGATTCTACAGTTTTGAACTGTTTTTGGGCATACAAAATGTGGTATATGGACAACCCTTTAAAGGTAATTTTTCCTTCTGTACAAATGCTGGCTATTTCCTGTAATTAGGTCTTTATTTTTGGCATGCTGGTATATATTGTATGTGTACTCTTGTTACTTATATTCACAAATAGATTCTTTTTTTTTAAACGTTTTTGCGTGTTAAAGAATTACACTTTTTGTAAAATTTTTGAACACACCGTATCATATTCTAACATGATATTTGTTGCATGATTTACAAGCCAAATATTTTCGAGGCTCAGCTCATGCACGAGCTTTTTGAGTCTGAGCCAAGCTTCGGTTCGGCTCTTGCTCGGCGCGCCATGTTAATTTGTTGGCTCACCCACCCCTATGTGTGAGGTCATACAAGAAGTGGTAACAGATGGTCTCAGCTTCAGTGGTGCACAGTGTTGAGCTGCAAACAATGCTGAAATACAAGGCAAGTTCTGGGAATCCTTAAGTGAAGTACTGAAATTTAGATTCATTAAGTAACTAAGGGGCCTATTTACAAGGGCTTTATCTCCACTTTTTTGGCTTACAAAGCCAAAAAAGCGAAGATAAAACCAGCACCCTATTTACAAGAGGGTGCTAACATGCATAATCGCATATTAGCACCCTTTTCCCCAACGCCTCCCTTTGCACCTCAATGAGATGCAAAGTGGGCGTTACTGGGCTTACCCCAGTTGGACTACCTTGCAAATATCACTGATGTTTACATCGCGATATTTACAAGGCAGCCCACATGATTTTAGCACACATTAGATTTTTGCGAAAACAGCCATTTACGCCAAAATCTAACGTCTGCTAAAATCCTGACTTAGCCTAGGGAAGAGAGGGGAGTAAGTAAACACAACAATATAGCTTTTTCCCTCATTGACCATAATACTTTACATTTATAATCTCCCATGAGGACTGGCCCTTTTACTTGTGTAGTTTCACATATGTTTTCTTTACTGTCTGCCAGCACTATTTTCTTTAATGATTTTCTCCCACAGCGCAACACATGCAGCGTGCTGTGTTGCTTACCAGAGGCTTATAGTATTGAAAAAATTGACTTTGGCAAACCGCCACGAACAAAAGAAAGTTGTGTATTGCCAAGTCTATGTTTTCAATATTGTAAGCTTTCAGTAAGCAGGGCGCCACAAGTGGTGTGCTGCGCTGCTTACCAAAATCTTAGAATACTGAAAAAATAGACTTTTGCAAAAACCCCAAAACACCCCAACCGGAAAAAAACCCTGGGGACAACCACCCACCCCACAAGGGAAAAAACAGGGAGGGCGGGCGGGACAAAAATTTTACCAGACCACCCGGCTGCTGTGTCACTGCACCACAAACGGTGGGCAGTGACACAAAATGTCCGGTTTTAACTGGACCAGCCCAAAAGGAGCCCAACGGGAGCCCAACCAGCCCAACCAGCCCAACTACGGCAACCCACAGTGCTCTATTATCCCCCCCCCCCTGCTGCCCCAAACTTCCCCGGGGGGGGCAAGCCTCCCGCTGGTCGGCTGCCCCCCCAAATCCCCATTGGGGCACACCAGTAGGTGGGGGGGGGAAGCACTGACACAGACACCAATATAGTGTGATAAAGGCCGCTTTATTGGAATCAGGTGCACCTAAACAACACCCACCTGGCCTGTGCCGAACAAAACTACTGCTCACTAAATAACAACTGCCTGACAGCCCCCCACCCCCACCCCCACCCCTAAAGTTATCCCCAATATTGCAACTGAAATACAAACATCCACTCAGCAACCTACCCCCCTACCCCCGATTGATTGACCACAGTGACCTCAATGACCTCAACCCCCCCACCTACCAATACAGCCCCAGGCCTCCTGCAAATACCCCCCTATCTTCTTAGGAAAGCGCCACTCGGAAGTCGCTTATGACTTTCGACCCCCCCCTAGGACTCCTGCCTCCTGGGATACCTGAGCACCCCCAAAGCTCCATCCAACGCCTCCTTCAACTGCACTATGTACAATTCCATTCCATACCTAGAGAGGTGGACCCCATCCTCCCTGAAAAAATACACTGCTCCGTAGCACAACTCCGGATGCTCCATCCTCCCCACCCCTTCTTTGGCACAAAAGTCCCTCATCTCCCGGTTAATCTTCCTCCGGGCCCTGTCTATAGCTCCTGGGTGCTCAGCTCCCCTCCACACCAGCCTGGGGATAAACTCGGACCAGATCACATGACAGCCCGCCCATTGCTTTTTGATTTCCCTCAGGTCCCTCTTCATTTGTTTGACCAATGCTAGCCCCTTACACTGCACCAAGTCATTTTCGCCCAGATGAATCACCACCACATCCGGGCACACCCCCCCCTGACCACCGTATTCAACAAGGGCAACAACTCATGCCAACGCCTACCCCCTTTTCCCCTCCAGTGACAACGATACAACCCTTCATCCAATCCCAAATTGAGTGTCCGATGTCTGTCCCACTCCGCCTGTTCTGCCAGCTTGACGAATGAGTGTCCCACAATATACACATTCAAAACAGCCACCTCCGGCCCCGCCACAGCACCTGTAAAGACACATATATCAGATTCGGGATTCAATGTAACAACACCCCATCAGCCTCCCGCAACCTCACGTACGTCTGGTAACAATCTGACTTCCACCTTCCCAGTCTCTGTATCTCCTCCTTCCCCCAACCTCTCCGAGCCGCCTCCGTCGCCGCCCCGATCCGGAAGGAATGCGTCCCGAAAGCCAGTGGGTCCTCACCCATGTACCGCAGGGCGTGCCGCAGGACCCACAACGCCTGAGCCGCCGTCACTCCGTCACCCCCACCTCGACCAAACACCTCCTCCTCCTTCTCGCCCCGGCTCGCCATCAGCCTCCTCCCCCACGCCGCGGGACACACCCCCTCCCGACCGCCTGGGCCCAACACCACCCAAGTCCCGACCCCCCGTTGGTCCGTCTTTGAGAAACGCAAACGCACCGCCACCTCCCGCGTTCGCAACTCCACATCCTCCCACAACACCCCCCGCCCTCCTCTCGCGCCCAGCAACTCCGAAACTTGAAACGCTCCAAAGAACAGCCAGGACATCAGGGTAGAAAACAGCACCGCCTCGCCCCCATCTCTGCACACCGCCGGCAGCGCGCCAATAACTCCTTCCAACAACTCCACCGTGATGGGACGTCGCAGCCGCACCTTTGCGCCCCTCTCCCTCGCCCACCCCTCCAGCAGCCGGGTCCCCAGTTCCCCCGCCGACGGGGAGTAACCCCACCACAGCTTTCCCATGAAAGCCACCGCCGACAACTTGCCCGCAATCGTCACCCGCGACAGCCCTTTATCCATGAGCGCCAACATGAACCTTACCACCTGCTCTTTGCGCAGCCACCGGTCCCCTCACCTTACCGCGCCAGACAGCAGGAATTCCTCCCAGGCTTGCTCGTACGCCTTCCATGTCGACGCCGCTACGGACGCCTTCACCAGCTGAAAGACCCGGCCTCGCCCACCGACCACAGTTCTTCCGGCACCGGCGTCCTGACCTCCTCCACCGCCGTGGCTAGCCCATGGAACCTCTCCCACTGTGAACGAGACAAAGCATCCGCAATGTTATTGTCCATTCCTGGGACGTGGCGCGCCTGAAACAGGATGTCATTCACTAAGCAACCCAAAACAAACACCCTCATCAGCTTCAGCACCTGCGGGTCCCGGGCCAACTGCCTGTTCACCACCTGCATGACGGCCATGTTGTCCACTCGATAAAACACACGCTTGTGCGCCAGCTCCCCCGACCACACCGTGACCGCCACCACCAACGGGAACAACTCCAAAAACGCAAAGCTCCGCCCTCCTGCTTGCCATTGCGCCGGCCACTGCTCCGCGCACCATTTGCCATTCCAGTACAGACCGAAACCGCCGCCGCCCGCCGCATCAGAGTACATGGTGACGTCCCACTCCCAGTCCTCCGCCGGCGCCATGGGTACTCCATTGAACCGTTCCAGGAACGCCCGCCACATGCGCAGATCCTCCTTCATCCCCGCCGAGAGGCGCACATGGTGATGAGGCAAGGTCAAACCGGACAACGCCAAACCCAAACGCCGGCAAAACGTTTGGCCCGCCCGCACCACGCGACAAGCAAAATTCAAATGCCCCAACAGCACCTGCACGTCCCTCACCGTCACCTTCCTTTTTGCCAGCATTCCATCCACCAAAGCCAGCATCGCTGACCTCTTGTCTTCCGGTAGGCGTGCTTCCATGGCGACCGAGTTGAGCTCAATACCGAGAAAGGACAACACCGTACTGGGACCGTACATCTTCTCTGGCGCCAGGGGAACACCAAAATCCCCCATCAACCGGGCCGCCCCACCAGGAAAAAGTCATCCAGGTAGTGTGTCACTGACTCCGAGCCTGTACGCCTGGAAAAAACCCACTGCAGGAATGAACTGAAACGCTCAAATAGCGCGCACGAAATGGAGCACCCCATCAGCAGCGCCTTGTCCACAAAAATGAGTCCCTCAAATTAAATCCGCAGCAACTGGTGATCCGCCGGGTGGACCAGAAGGAGTCGGAAAGCCGACTTGACATCGCATTTTGCCATCAGCGCGCCCCTCCCCGCCACCGAGACGAGCCTCCGCGCCATGTCCACCGACGAGTAGGTTACCGACGCCAAGTCCGCCAAAATGTAGGCATTGACCGACTCCCCCTCCGGCCAAGACAAGTGTTGTATCAGCCGGAATTGCCCCTCCTCTTTCTTGGGCACCTCCCCGATGGGGGAGATGATCAAGCCAGGCATCTGCGGCTCCGAGAAGGGGCCCGCCATCCTACCTTCCCTGACCTTTTTGAACAGCTTCTCCCTCACAATGCCCTTGTGCGCGTTCACTGACTTCAGATTGTCCGCCCAGCGTGCAATCCGAGGGCCCTCATAGCCCAGCCAAAACCCCTCCCGAAAACCTCAACGCAGCACCGCAGCATCCTCCGCCCGCGGATATGCCGCTAACCAGGGCTCCATCTGCTCTATCTTAACCGGCGTACGAGCCTTTGCCCAAAGCTCCGGCTCCCCCCCTCTGCCTCCCCCCTCCCGCCACCCTGCCCCCCCCGGATTGGGCACCTCCTTGCGCGGGCTGCTGTCCCGGTGGGCCCCCGAGCCCCTAGCAACGCAGCACTGGGTGAGGCCGCCCGCATTTCGAGCACTCGTGCCAGAAACGGCATGCCGCCCACCCGCACGCTCCTCTATTGAAGTCCCAACAGGCCCCGACCGTGGCCTGGCCGCTAGACTCCCCCTGCCCCACCCCCCCATGGGTGGGGCGGGCTGCAAAGGGGGGCGGCACCAGCGGCAAACCGCTGGCCGTGTAGATGGTGCGGCTGAATTTGGCCCCGCCCATCGTCTGCTGGTATAAATCCGAATCCAGCTCCCCCCATTGCGCCTCCGGGTCAGCCGCCATGCGCGCCCGGAACTCCTCATCATAGTGTGACCATGCGAACCCGCCGTAGGTCACCTGCGCTCTCCACACCTTGACCTTGACTTTGTGCTTAGTGCTAACGCTGCTCTAGCGCTGCGCGCATATCGCTCCTTGCTTGTAGAATTTTAAGCTTCACTTGCCTTGTTTTATGCAAATTGCGCCGAGCGCTTCGCGCTTTTAACTAGTATTCTTCTACCGCTTAGGGGGAAATAAGGGAGTCTTACCCGCACCATAATTCGCCACACACCCACATTTGTGGGCTAGAAGGGACTCGGGGGCTCTGCAGCATCATCGCGCCGGTTGTGAGCGCCATCTTGGAGTGGGGAGAAGTCCTTCCACTCTCAGCGCCATCTTGGTGAGGGAGAGACACTCGCCCTGCCAGGACCCACGCATTGGAGGAGGAGGTATTATCAGTAGGACCTCCTACCTCGTTCAGGCAGACCTTGACTTTGTGCTTAGTGCTAACGCTGCTCTAGCGCTGCGCGCATATCGCTCCTTGCTTGTAGAATTTTAAGCTTCACTTGCCTTGTTTTATGCAAATTGCGCCGAGCGCTTCGCGCTTTTAACTAGTATTCTTCTACCGCTTAGGGGGAAATAAGGGAGTCTTACCCGCACCATAATTCGCCACACACCCACATTTGTGGGCTAGAAGGGACTCGGGGGCTCTGCAGCATCATCGCGCCGGTTGTGAGCGCCATCTTGGAGTGGGGAGAAGTCCTTCCACTCTCAGCGCCATCTTGGTGAGGGAGAGACACTCGCCCTGCCAGGACCCACGCATTGGAGGAGGAGGTATTATCAGTAGGACCTCCTACCTCGTTCAGGCAGACCTTGACTTTGTGCTTAGTGCTAACGCTGCTCTAGCGCTGCGCGCATATCGCTCCTTGCTTGTAGAATTTTAAGCTTCACTTGCCTTGTTTTATGCAAATTGCGCCGAGCGCTTCGCGCTTTTAACTAGTATTCTTCTACCGCTTAGGGGGAAATAAGGGAGTCTTACCCGCACCATAATTCGCCACACACCCACATTTGTGGGCTAGAAGGGACTCGGGGGCTCTGTAGCATCATCGCGCCGGTTGTGAGCGCCATCTTGGAGTGGGGAGAAGTCCTTCCACTCTCAGCGCCATCTTGGTGAGGGAGAGACACTCGCCCTGCCAGGACCCACGCATTGGAGGAGGAGGTATTATCAGTAGGACCTCCTACCTCGTTCAGGCAGACCTTGACTTTGTGCTTAGTGCTAACGCTGCTCTAGCGCTGCGCGCATATCGCTCCTTGCTTGTAGAATTTTAAGCTTCACTTGCCTTGTTTTATGCAAATTGCGCCGAGCGCTTCGCGCTTTTAACTAGTATTCTTCTACCGCTTAGGGGGAAATAAGGGAGTCTTACCCGCACCATAATTCGCCACACACCCACATTTGTGGGCTAGAAGGGACTCGGGGGCTCTGCAGCATCATCGCGCCGGTTGTGAGCGCCATCTTGGAGTGGGGAGAAGTCCTTCCACTCTCAGCGCCATCTTGGTGAGGGAGAGACACTCGCCCTGCCAGGACCCACGTGACACCCTGCTGGCCATTTAAGATGGCCGCTAGACAAGTGCGCAGCGACAGTGCGCAGCGGGGGCGCCGGAGGTGCGCCAGAGGTAAGCCCGTTTGCGCCCGTTCGCGCTACGGACGCGCTTAGGGCCGCTGCCTCTGGCCCCTCCGGTTCAAACCGTATAGCTTACACTCGGAGTGAGCTTATCGAACTCAGACCTGGGCAGGACCTGGTCAGACCTTCTACCTCCAAGCCAATCACCTGTGGTTTGCTTAATGTCAGATCTCTCTGTAAGCACCACACGGAAATAGCCTTCCTCATTGAGTCTGAACAGCTCGACGTCCTCTTTCTCACAGAAACGTGGACTAGGGAGGACTGTGAGGTCGAGCTGGGCTTAGCCTGCCCTTCAGGATATAAAATTAGCCACTCACCGCGCCCACTTAACCGAGGAGGGGGAATCGGATTCATTCATAGAGACTCGCTTACCCTCTCCCAGTTAAAGATTCGAGAGGTACCGGGATTTGAACTGATGGGTTTCTCAGTCAAACAGCAGGAATCGATCTGCTGCTTGGGTGTTCTTTGTTACCGTCCCCCGGGACCAGCACCATCCATTCCTCTTCTCATTGACCTGATCTATGAACTTGCCAGCTCCCACTCCAGGTTATTAGTTCTTGGAGATTTTAATTTGTGGGCAGGCAGCTCGCTGGACAATGCATTTTTCTCTCTTAGCCAAGCCTGTACAGATATCAACTTAGTACAGCTGGTGAATGCCTCCACGCATCGGAAAGGCCACACTTTGGACCTGGTGTTTGCGGATCCTCAATGGGCATCATTCGTGGATATCAAGTGCCAATATTGGACGGACCACTTTCTGATCAGGTTTTCCCTTTGGTCGGAGGACCCTTCTTCGCGTAAGGCTGGACTACCTCTAGCTAAGCTAGAGAGACCTTGGTCCCGCATCCTAAACACTGTCCCATTGCCGAACATCTTAGATGAGGACTTCAAACTTGGCAATACAGTCGAAGATAGTTATACCCTCTTCTGTCAGTCCATAGCTAGCTCGCTGGATAAGTTAGCGCCCCTTCGGAAGTCGCGAGGGAGAGTGAACCGAGCTAGTCCTTGGTACACGAGCGAACTTCGCCAGCTCAAACTCGACTGTAAACGTGCGGAAAGGGTCTGGAGGAAGCAGTACCTAGACTCTGAGAAAATTGCATTCAGGTCTGCTATGCATAAATATAAAGCTCAAATTAAGATAGCAAAAGCGACCTTTCTTGAACTCACTCTGAATCAGGCCCCAAACAAGGCTCAGGCCCTTTTTAAAATCGTTAAGGACCTGGCTCACCCTACGTGTGTGGCTAGTGCCGTTCCCTCGTCGCAAGCTCTCTGTGACTCCCTTGCGGATGCCTTTGAGGAAAAAATCCGTAAAATTCTAGCAGGCCTGCAGGACCCACGGAACTCCACCACTGAGGAGGGAACTCCGGTGGAAATGGCCAGTCGACCCCTGCAGAGGGCTACTAATCTCTGTCAGGAAGCTCCGGTCACGCCCTCCAGTCGACCCCGACTAGATGAGCAGCCCCCCAGCTCGGGAGCTCCGGCGGCGGAAGCCAGTCGACCCCAGCTGAGTAGCCCTCCTTTCTTTTTTTTGGATCAGGCCCTCAGCTTGGGAGCTCCGGCGACTGCGGCCAGTCGACCCCAGCTGAACTGCTCTTCCCTCGCAGTCCCTGATTCGGCTCCCTGCTTGGGAGCTCCGGCAATTGTAGCCAGTCGACCTCAGCAGGGTAGCCTTCTCCTTCTTCCTGTGGAGCCAGCTCTCAGTCTGGGAGCTCCGGTGAGCGAGGCCAGTCGACCCCAGCTGAGCGGCCCCTCTGTCCCCACTTTGGATCAGGCTCTCTGCTTGGGAGCTCCGGAGACCGTAGCCAGTCGACCCCAGCAGAGAAGTCACTTTTCTTCTTCCTTGGAGCCGGCCCTCAGTTTGGGAGCTCCGGCGAGCGAGGCCAGTCGACCCCAGCTGAGCGGCCCCTCTGTCCCCACTTTGGATCAGGCTCTCTGCTTGGGAGCTCCGGAGACCGTAGCCAGTCGACCCCAGCAGAGAAGTCACTTTTCTCCTTCCTTGGAGCCGGCCCTCAGTTTGGGAGCTCCGGCGAGCGAGGCCAGTCGACCCCAGCTGAGTAGTTTTCCCCTTCCATCCTTGAAGGAGTTCGGCGACTTAGCCCTGACGATTTCTTCTGGCTCGCCTTTGGATCCTCTCCCTCCAAGACTATGGAGGGTGTTTCAAGAGGACCTCTTCCAGCCCCTGCACGCCATCTGCTGTCAGTCATTCGAGACAGCTACTGTTCCAAGCTGCTGGAAGAAGGCAGTGGTATCCCCGCTTTTAAAAAAACCTACGCTCGACCCTGCCTGCCTCTCTAACTATCGGCCAATTTCCCTGCTCCCTTTTCCGGTTAAAATTATGGAAAAGCTGGTCACCCGTGCTCTGTCCAGTTTTCTAGAAGGGAACAGCTGGTTGGATGAGACGCAATTCGGCTTCCGCCCAGCGCATGGGACGGAATCCGCGTTGGTGACCGTGCTAGACAATCTGCGGGCGCGAGTCGACAGTGGTCGGGCAGCATTCTTGGTGCTGCTCGACATGTCGGCCGCGTTCGACACGGTCAGCCATCCCACCCTGATTTCTAGACTGGAGGAATGCGGGGTCAGGGACAAGGCCAGGGATTGGTTAATCTCCTACTTGGACTGCCGTCAGCAACGGGTTTCGTTACCCCCCTTCAGTTCAGAGGAGCGGAGAGTGGGACAAGGAGTACCTCAGGGCTCGGCCATCAGCCCCATACTCTTTAATGTCTACCTCCGCCCCCTAGTCCAGCTCATTAAAACCTTCGGTATCTCTGCATTTAATTATGCAGATGATACCCAGCTGGTCTTCTCTCTGGAGGGACAGGATGCAGTCACACTGGAGACCTTTCATCGGTGCATGCAGGCGACAGCGGAATGGCTCCGGTTGAACTCGTTACAGTTCAACGGAACAAAGACGGAGGTTCTACACTGTTCCACTGATCGAGTCCCTCGCGACCTCCCAGTAGACTTCTGGCCTCCGTCCTTCTCAGAGACGGTGTCTACGGCACAATCAGCGCGCAATTTAGGCGTCACTTTTGGGCCTAACCTGCAGTTGGATCTACATGTGAATAAGATCTCTTCAACATGTATGATGCTGATTCGTATGCTGCGCAAGGTCCTTCCTCTCCTCCCTGCGCAAGCCAGACCAGAAGTAGTGCGTTGTACCATCCTAAGTCGACTTGACTATTGTAACGCACTACTTCTGGAGGCCCCGGTAACACTCTTGGGCAAGTTGCAAAGGGTGCAAAATATCGCGGCTAAACTCGCCCTTTCTCGCCCCTACCACAGTTCTTCTACGGCAGCACTGCGAGAACTTCATTGGCTGCCAGTTCATCTACGGGTGCGCTACAAAGCAGCGTGTATTGTGTTTAGGGCTATTCATGACCTGGGCCCCATTCCTTTGCGGCGAATGTTTGCCTGGTATTGTCCATCTAGAGCTTTACGCTCCTCGTCATCCAGGCTACTGGTAGTCCCACGATTCCAGAGAGTGAGGATGGGGGGCCGCTCCTTCAGAGTAGCGGCAGCCAAACTCTGGAACTCTCTGCCTATATCCTTGAGAAGCCTTGGAGATCTCTTATCTTTTAGAAAGGCTCTAAAAACTCATCTTTTCCCAGGATAGGCTGAGCTACTGTTTTCATTGAGTACGGGTCAAAGCGCCAGGATGCCCTTGGTGGTGACAGGTTGCGCTATATAAGTATGCCACAATACAATACAATACACCACATCCATGTATTTGAAAAGCGTGACAGACCGGACCGGAACTTCTCACAATACACACTCACGTATATGAGGAAAGCCGCTGACCAGTTGTCCAGCGTCAGCGGCACCTTTGGGCGCCTAGCCAACTCCTGCTCTTCCTCCTTCGACCCCTCCTTAGACGTCAACTCCCTGTGGAGAAGCTTCAAGATGTCAATGTACTCCCCTTTCCATATCTTCTCCCTCGTTGCCAACGAAAGGTGCGCCCCCAGCGGCTTAGTCAGCCCCATGTACGGAAACTTACGCACCGGCACCACACAACTCTCCTTCCCCCCACCTGCTGTGTCTTTTTCGCCGACCGCCGCCGACCTGCCACACGCGCCTGACCCGTCGCCACCCGTCGCCGCACCGTTCGTGCCCACTCCCGCGTCCTGCACGTACCGTCCCCGCACCAGCCGCCATCCGTCTTCCCCCTCGCCCCCAGTCCCCACCGAGACTTGCACACAGCGCCGCTTGCCACTCCCCGCTCCGTCTCCCTCCTTACCTGGCGTCAAGGTCGGCGTCCTTGCCGGATCCCGCTGCCTAACCAGTGGAGCTGAGGGGGCCGTCACTCTGGGCACATCTCGCCTTGCCGGAACCTGTAATACACTGCCAACAACATTACTCGCCCCCCCTCCTCCCGAATCTCTCCTTCCTCCTCCGACTCTCCATCAGCCGGCTCCACACACCCTCGGCCCCCCCTTGGGGATTCCAGCCGGCTCAACCCCGCCCTCTCCCGACACACCCGCATCAAGTCAACCAAATCCACACTCCCATGCCCGTCCGCCACACTCGCATCAAAACCAGAACTATGTGCATCCATCCTCACTCCCCTACCCCCGGCGGCCGTAACAACCCTTCGGGGAGGGGCCGGCGGCGACGACTCCCGCCTCCATTCGTTGTGCTCATTAGCCAGGTCCCTCGCTGGAACTCGGCTGCCCGCACCAGACAGAGCCGGCCCATCCTCTCGGTGGTGTGGAGCCGCATGCTGCTCACCCGAGCGCCTCGCGAACAGCTCCTGCCAAGGAAAAAAGGTGGAGTCCAGCATGCCGGGGTGGAAAAACCCACCTTCCCCCCCCACGCGCCCCCCCACTTCCCCCCACGCCACCACTCCCCCATCCCAGCGTCGCCCCCCGCCCCCACCCTGCCGAGTGGCCTCCGCGCCGCAACGGAATCCCCTGCCACCCAGGCCCCATCCCTCCTCCCAGTCCCAGCCCGCCGGCCCTCCCCACCCCCAAACCCCAACTGGGCCCTGCACCCCACCCGCACCCCCCCGCCGCACCCCCACTTCCCCCCCGTCGCCGCCACTCACCCCTGGCCCGCCACTCCGCCCCGCCCCACCCCACTACCCCACCCGACCCCCCACTCCACCCCGGCCCACCCTTCCCCCCTGCCACTCCCCCGCTTCCCCACCCTTCTCCACCATTCCCACCCCGGCACGCCATTCCCCCCGCCTGCCCCCCACCACCCCTCCCCCGCAGCCCCCGCCCCGGAGACGAATGCCTGCTCGGGCCCACCATGCCCCCTCCCTCCTCCGACGACGACGAACTCCAATCCAGCTCCGTGTCCGCCCCCTCCCCCCTCCCCTCCACCTCCGTGTCCTCATAGTGGGGAGCCGGCCCCCGCGTCCTCACCCCTCCCTGCAAGAAGCCCCCCCTGCTCCACGGGCTGTACCACAGCTTCCCCCCCGTGTCCCGCCCCCCCGTCAGCCCCGGCACCACCCCCCGCCCCCAGGCCCCCTGCCCTACTCCCCGCATCCACCTCCAATGCCACCACTTGCTCCCCAGGGTCTGCCCCCACCCCGCCAAGCCCTCCCAACTCCGTCTCGCGGGCCGCCCCCTCTCCCCCCACCTCCCCAGGTGTGGTGACCTGACAAGTAGGGACCGAGGACACTAGGACCCTGTGGGTCATGAGGGAGGTGACCAGGTCACCAGGCACCACATACGGTCAGGGGACAGGAAGAGGACAGATTCGACCAGGACGGGGGTGGACGTGTATGTAACCAGCTGCCTGTACAATATAAATAAAGAAGTGTGAATACACCGACCTGTGTCCGGCGTGTGATTGCGCTGCATGGTGCCCACAGAGAGGACACGACAACTGGCGACGAAGGCGGGATTCAAGCCGACGTGCATCTCGACGACGTGCACCAGGAAGAACCAGGTGCCCACCCTGGATGTGCAGGAAAAGAAGATAAAAAGAAGCGACATCGGAGCCCACCCGACCGCCTCTGAGGAATCACCGGCAAACTGCGGTAAGCGCGCGATCTTGAAACTAGAGGCGCGAGCTCTCGCGAGAGTCTCGGCGGCCATTTTAGGATCAGGCAGCTAGGCCAATCAGAGGCGAGATCGGGGAAGCGGCCAGCTTTGAATCAGGCGAGCGAGATTTCGATCGCGAAATCTCGCGGGAAGAGCGGCGGCCATTTTAAGAAAAGGACAAAAGAAGAAGGAGCCATAGGAATAAACAGAGCGGCCATTACAGAGTAAGGCGAAGAGGAGAAAAGGCAGAGAAACACAAGAAAAAGGACAAGGAAAGCCTAGAAAAGGCTAAAACAAAGTATATAATAGAAGAAGAAAAAGAAAAGAAAAGGGAATAAAAGAAGAAAGAGAAAGGAAAGTAATAAAAGAGACAAAAGAGAAAAGAAAATAAAACAGAAGAAAAAGAAAAAGAGGAATAAAGGAGACAAAAGAGAAAAGAAACTAGAAAAAGTTAAAATAGAGTAAAAGAACAGAAGAAGAAGAAGAGAGGAATAAAGGAGACAAAAGAGAAAAGAAACTAGAAAAAGTTAAAATAGAGTAAAAGAACAGAAGAAGAAGAAGAAAAAGGGAAATAAAAGAAGAAAGAGCAGATAAAAGGAAGAAGGCAAGAATGGCAGATCCAAAGCCCAGCGCACAATACAGGAGACCACTACCATTCAACCTATCGGAGCCACAAACAGGAATAACGTGGGAAAAGTGGATCAGACGGTTTGAGAGATATGTAGAAGATACAGATGTAGCAGATGGAAAGAAACTAGGATTATTGTTGAATTTAGCAGGGGATGACATCGAAGAACTTCTGGTGACACTGCCTACCGAAGAAACAAAAACATATAAACAACTAAAGAAATGTCTAACAGCCAAATTCGACCCACAACGAAACATTGACTTCGAGCGATATACTTTTACCATTGCATGTCAACAAGTCGGCGAAACACGACACTTCGCGACACGGCTGAGAAAATTGGTGATGCATTGTGAGTTTGTGAGTTTGACAAATTTGATAATGAGCAAGCAATAAGGCTACGGATCATAGAAGGCTGTCGCGACACAGGATTCAGAGCAAGAATACTCAAGGAACCGACCTCATTGGAGAACATCCTGTCACTAGCGAGAGCAGAGGCGAGAGCAACGGAACATGCCAAGGAAATGGAAAGAGGGAAGAGCGTTGAAATAGAAAACGCACACTTCACGACAAACAGATATCGCACAGACCGATGGAAGAAGGACTGGAGGGAACAAAAAGAGAGGAGACGACCTGAAGGAACATGCTACAAGTGCGGAATGGAATTTCCACACAGAGGTCCATGCCCAGCGTTTGGCCAGACGTGCAGAAGATGTGGTGGAAGAAATCACTACGCCAGTATGTGCCAAGGTGCACAATTGAGAGATGACAAAGAGAGAACAGGAAGACAACAGGAATCGACAACAAGATATGTCAGGTATGTCGACAACGAAAGGAGAAGTTCGTCACGAGGGTCAGGCGAGGAAGAGGAAGAAGAGAAAGTGGAGAGACTATACCACATGTCGGAGGTGCGCACCGAGCGGAGCGAGGACGAAGAAGCAGGAGAAACAACACAGCCAGCAGACAGAAGCACTGGAGGAAAGGCGGACTATGCAAAGATAAGAGTAGGAGCGCATGAAACAGACTTTGTACTGGACAGTGGTGCAACATGCAACGTCATGTGTGTATCCGAGTATGAAAGAATGGAAGTAAAGCCGACACTGAGAGCGTCCAAGGTAAAGGTTTTTACCTGGGGGGCAAGGAAACAAGTAACAAACTTGGGAAAGTTCACAGAGGAACTGAGGTACAAGGACAAAATAAACAAGGAGGACATTCATGTTCTACAAGGCGATGTCCCAGGGCCATGCCTGATGAGCAACAACACTGCCCAAACGATGGGCCTTATAACGATGACATATAAAAAAGACAACAGACATGTTGAGAGCAAGCGAAGAGAAGACTCAGGAAACAAAGAAAGAGGAAGAGAACAAGAAAGATTCGTTGAGGGAACAAATACAGCAAAGGGTGGCCATAGAAAGAAAGGAGCAAGAAGCAAAACGGGGGGCAGAGAACAACGATCAAGAAAACGAGAGGCTGGCAAAAAGGGAGCAGATGGAGGACAACTGAAAAGCAGAAACAAAGATGATGGCAGAAAATGACGACAAAGGAAGGGGTGCAAGGGGACAAAGAGACTACGTAAAAAAAAAAGTAGGAAACTGAGACTGGGGAGAAGGGTCGACGAGACTGACAACCTTTCTCTCTCTCTCTCTCTCTCTCTCTCTCTCTCTCTCTCTCTCTCCCTTTCATTTTCTTTTTCTCACCACAACAATAGGCGAATGCAGTCAAGGGCTGAAGAGGCGGAAATGATCAGGAAACAGCATCATGAACATTTGTTTGCAACAAAGGGGGAGATGTGGTGACCTGACAAGTAGGGACCGAGGACACTAGGACCCTGTGGGTCATGAGGGAGGTGACCAGGTCACCGGACACCACATCCGGTCAGGGGACAGGAAGAGGACAGATTCGACCAGGACGAGCACGGGGGTGGACGTGTATGTAACCAGCTGCCTGTACAATATAAATAAAGAAGTGTGAATACACCGACCTGTGTCCGGCGTGTGATTGCGCTGCATGGTGCCCACAGAGAGGACACGACACCAGGCACCTCTCCCCTCCCTCCCACCCCCTCTACAAAAGTCAGCGCCTGTTTCCTCCCTCTCCGCCCGGCCCTCCCAGCCCCTCTCCGTGCCTTCCTACGCGGCGCCGCATCTTCGCGCTGCCCCTGCCCCTCGCCCCTCCGCCCCCCCTCCCGCCTCGCAGAGCCGGCCGCGGCCGCGACCGCGTCGGCTCACACGCCAGTACTGCTGCAGCGGCGCCGTTGGCAGCGCGCCACTGTGGCCTTACCTGGAGGTCGGGCCGCACTATGTCCATGCGGCCCGCCTCTCCTAACAGCCGCAATGCCTCGGCCACCCTGGGGTCCTGGAAAGCCGCCATACCGCCCGCAATACCGCCGCACCGTACTGTAAAACGCCGACACTGCCGCCCAACACCAGCCAATCACGCCCACCGCGCACGCCTCAGGCCTACTCCAACAACAGTTTCCACAAAAATTTTAACAGACCACCCGGCTGCTGTGTCACTGCACCACAAACGGTGGCCAGTGACACAAAATGTCCGGTTTTAACTGGACCAGCCCAAAAGGAGCCCAACGGGAGCCCAACCAGCCCAACCAGCCCAACTAAGGCAACCCACAGTGCTCTATCATCCCCCCCCCACCCCTGCTGCCCCAAACTTCCCCGGGGGGCAAGCCTCCCGCTGGTCGGCAGCCCCCCCAAATCCCCATTGCGAGAGTTTAAGGTATTGGCACTGTAAATGACAATGCTTTTTATTTATCTGTTTTAAAAACAAACACATAAATAAAATGCATTGTCATTTACAATGCCAATACCTTAAACTCTCGCAAATGGAAGACGTAGTGCATTGCAAATACTTGTTATGATTACCTGTGCAGAGGTGGATAGCAGGACTCCTAAGACAAGCACTTTAACTCACACCTGTGATAATCACTGTATGTGAAAGATGTGTTTAAAGTTCTGTGACCCGTTTCTATGACGGTTTATGCTGGCAGTTGTCACTTTATGCCTGGCATTCACTGGCAAATTTTAGTCACACTTTAATTTCTAAGGCAAGTCCCAGTTTTTCGAAATCCTGCCACCCTGACCGTATATATAAATATACAGTTATATTGCATATGACCCTTCACGTGCCTTCCACACGCCCCTCTGAGAGCTGTCCTTGTGGACAAGCACCTGTGAAATGGAGACACAGGCGTTGGCATGTAATGGCAGTTGGCAGCCATATTGTCACTAACAGTGGGGTCACCCCAGGTCACCACTGCCGCCATGACAGAGTCCCCCTTAGGGTGACCAACTGTCTGTAAATTTCACGGACCATCCATAATTTGGACCTCACGTCTGTTGTCCTTGAGGATCCTTTTTACGGACGCCTTTTGTCCGTAATTTAGGGCATTGCAGGGAACAGCACTGTTCCCGCACTGTTCCCTACATGAAGCCTCAATTTCAAGATGACGCCGGCTTGCACTCCTCCTCGGAGCAAAATAGCAGCCCCGCCCGCCCATTGTCGTTCTGTATGCTGGCTGATGATTGCCACATACAGAATGTCAATGGGCTAGTCTGGGCTGAAAAGCATGTGGTACCCCCCCCCCGACCCCCCACAGCCTCTGTCTAGGGCAGGGCATTCTGCCAAACAGAATAAATGTGCAAAAGCGCCAAGGCTGCTACGTGAGAATCCAGTTAAAGAAAAGAAGCTGCTGAAAGAAGTTAACAAGAAGGGGCTAGAGTTCTTTCACAGTCTCATCGTTTTAGAACTGATGCATTATCAATATTATATTCAACGAAGCCATGGTTGCTGTTTTTGTATTTTATGCAACTAACAACCATTGACGAAGTCAATAGTTCTGGCTTGTTGCGGGTTTACATTACTTGTGTTATATATCTGGATACAATGTCAGAAGAAGTAAAATACCAGTCGGGTGGAACACAATACTAAGCACAGATTTTTAGCTTAGGTGTTTTAAGCCACGCCCTTAATTACATCGAACACCCCCTTTGGAGAGACCCCCTAGTTTTTTCATCCCACCTAAAGCCCTGCAAACAACACCATGTCAGTTACCTCATGGCCTGGCCCTGTGCATCATACATGACTCATGACTCGGATTGCCTATGTACAAGGACATAGTAAACCCTACCCCCACCCCATGCTTTAGGACCTACAGCAAGGGTAAAATTCGTGATGGGTCTCTTCTGTCTGCATTTCTGCAGACAAAGGCTCAGCTCAAAATTAATATGAAAGGGTGGGTCAGTGAGTAAGTGGAGGGATGGGTGGATGGCTGGATGGATTAGTGAAAGGGTGAATGGATGAATGAAAGGGTGAATGGATGGATAATGAGAAAAAAGGATGGATAGATGAATGAAAGGGTGGATGATGGGCAAGCGAATGGGTGGATACATGAGTGATATGATGGATGGATTAATTAATTTATAAGTGAAAGGGTGAATGGATGGATGGATGAGTGAAAAGGTGGATGTAAGGATAGATGAGTGAGTGAAAGGGAAGGTAGATGGGCAAAAGGATGGACAGATGAGTGAAGGAGTGAAAGGGTGGATGGATGAGTAATAGGGCCAATGGATGTATTCATGAGTGAATGAGTAGATGGATGGGTGTAAGGAAGGATGGCTAAGTTAAAGGGTTGATGGAGAGAGAAAGGGAGGATGGATGGATGACTGAAAGGGTGAATGGGTTGGACGGATGAGTGACTAGTTGGATGGATGAGTAAGTGAAAGGATGGCTGGATGGGTGAATAATAATAATAATAATATCCACATTTGTAAAGCGCACAATCAGTGCTCCTATTAAGAAACCGCCGCTGATAGCCGGCCAAACCGACATGCACTATTCAAGCCGAAGTGGCCACTCCTCATTGCTTTCAATCAGCAGCAATCACTCACTGGCCTCACCCCCCCACACACTCTGTTTGACAGGGATTAAAAAATAAAATGGTAACAAAATCATTTTATTTTTCACATTTTCTGCAGCAGTGTGAGGGGCAACACTCCTCTGCTCCTTTGGAGGGACCACCACTGCATCTAATGGGTGAGAAGAATGTATGCATATTAGCATGTGCAGCATTTTGCTGTGGTGGGCCGTTTTGCTGCATTATTATAGATTGACATTGTACCGACTGTGCTTGTTGTTTAGAATTCACGTTTAAATGTTTTTGTTGAACCATGCTTTGTTTTGTGTCTTTATGTTGCTTTGTGTATGATATTGTGTTAAGTTCTATGGTTTACTTTAGAGATGTAAACACAAGCAGTTACATATCAAGCCAAATACAGCACATGACTTTAAAGTTCCTGTGAAAACAATCATTTTCCACTATATAAGGTGGCAAAATAGCGCTGCTTCAGCTCTTCAACTAGTTAACCCACGTCAGCCTAAAACTATGGATGAGACCTACCTTAAGTTAGAACTTTCTGTGCTCACTTTACCCTATGGTGCTATGTTATGTTCAGATTTTTATATATTGGGACTATTCACTCTCATAGAAGCATCCTGGTGCTTAAAGTCCTTATCTAAATACTACGTATACCCACAAACGATGTTTAAAACAGCCATATTTTTAAATTTTTCTTTAAACTGTGAAGATTTCTTACATATTCAGTTTTTTTGGAAGCTTGTTCCAATGAAAGGGGGATAAATTCGTAAAAGACAGCTGTTCACTTCTCACCATGCAGATGCGACAAGGAGTGTGCAGAGCATTATTCGATGAACGTAACTGCGTAGAAGGTTGGTATAAGTTCTCGGTGTTTTTTAACGTTGTAGGGTACACTAATGTGCAGGACTTGGTGAGTGTGACACAGCACTTTATAGAGCTCCTCTTTTTCACTGGGAGCCAATGTAGGGTGTACCAACAGTGGACTTGTGATAATCTGAGGCAAACCAGTTGCAAATCATCCTAGCAGCTGTTTTCTGTACTACCTGGGGGACTAATAAAATTTCATTTATTCCAACGTACACAGTGCATTTCCATAGTCCAGATGACTGGTCACTATTAATGTTATGTAATGTTAAAAAAAAAGTATACAGTGCATGAATACCAGTGGTGTCTTGGCGCTAGCAAACCAAGAAGCAGACAGGAGCATTAGTCAGTGAAAAGCCAGGTCTTTATGGCTTTCCTGAAAAGCGTTAGGAAAGACAGATTTCTGATGCTGAACGGGAGGGAGTTCCAAAGCCTTGTGGCTCCCACCACGAATCTTCTTCCACCCCAACGTGCTTTGAGGAATCTCTGAGAGAGTATCACTTTTGCCTCTTGTGATCTCAGGCATCTGTGTGGAGAGTACCAGTGCAATGAGTGTTTCAGGAACTGAGGCCCAGTCCTGTGTAGTGCTTTATAGGTTATGCACTGAGTTTTCATTTCATTTGATAACTTTATTTCGGTCATTGACCATAAAAGTGCAGATAAAATACATACAAGCACGGTGATAAAATCCATAAATACAAGCAGTTAAAAAATTATTAAACAAGAAGTTTATCAAAAGTTATCAAAGGGGGAATAAAAGGAAAAAGGAATAATAGAGGGGGGTTGCTCCAATTAGGTCCTTATCAGAAAGGTGGTCCTTCTACGCCACATGCCGTGTAAGAAGCGGGAAACAGCAAACACAATGGGAGGGGAGGTATCATATGTTAAAATTCTGCAAGCCTGTACACATTGTCTGAGTCCCAAGTTTCTGCACAGTGGGGCCAACCAGCATTTCCGTATTTTGCTATACGCCGGGCAGAAGAACAGGACATGGACGATATCTTCTGTGCTGTTATTACATGCTGGACAACTTCCCTCATTTAAGATAGTCCATTTAGAGGTCAGCACCCTAATGGGCAAGCAGCCATGCCTCAGTTGGATATATAGTTTTCTCGCAAGAGGAGGCTGCACTAGATCTAAGAATTCCTCCTACTTGGGTGCAGTTTTCACCTGCAGGAATTCAGTTGTTAGCCTGCCCAGAGTTGGCGAGCTGTGTAGCGTGTTGAGGCTGTGATTTCTCAAGATAGCCAACAGTTCTGGCCTCTGGAGCCTAGGACAGCTCTCCTCCGGGGACTCCCACAATTGAGGCAAACCAATTTGATAAAGCAGGACCCTGATGTGGGATAGCCAGGGTATATTTTTGTTCTTGAGCTGCCCCCAGACTGCAAAAAATGCCACTCTGTAATCAACAAGTTCCGGTACAGTCCAGAGCCTTCTCCAGTAGAGCAAGGGTCGTGCGGCTATCAGATCTTTTATGGACTCAAGGCCCATATCTAGCCGCAACGGTATGAGAGGGGTGCTTTGGGGTAAGCCTACCAAATTTCTCATGAAAGCTTGTTCCACCTTTAGTAGACTCAGTACGTTCTTGTGCCCCCATAGTTCTGCCCCATACGTAGCTGCTGACCTTGTCTGGGCTCTATAAGTTTCAAGAACGGGGGCGACTGGTTTAAATTGTGAAGTTTTATGAAATTTCCCAATCCCCCCTGTAATCTGTGAAAGTCTCAGGGCAGATCTCGAGACCTGGTGACCCCAGTCAAAGTTTTCAGTTAGCGTGACACCCAGGTAAATAAAGGTTTTCACCCGCTCAAGTGGGGTGCCATTCAAGACAGGGTTCGGGCGGGTGTGCCTCGGGGGATTGAAAACCATAAACTTGGTTTTATCCAAGTTAACCTCCAATCCCCTTGAGGCACAAAAGGTTGAAAACCCATCCAGAACCCGCTGGATGCCTGTTGATGTTCAGGATAACAGCAAAGTGTCGTCCGCGAACATCAGAGCAGGCACCCTTCCAGTAGCCAATCTCGGGCCATCGTTATCCCTAACTCCATCCAATTCATCTATCAAGCCATTAACATAAAGGCTGAAGAGTGTAGGGGCAAGGGCACAACCCTGGCGTACACCCCTGGTTACTGGGAAGGGGGCCGAGAGTTCGCCGTTCCTTCCACACCTGACCTGGGCAAAGTTCCCCTCATGGAGTCGGATCAAGACATCTAGTAAATAGGACGGGAGGCCTAGTTCTTCCATTACACTCCATAATTTCTCTCTGGGCACAAGATCAAAGGCGGCCCGCAGGTCCACAAAAACAAGGTAGAGGCTGCCACCCTCTACTCTTGCAGTTTTCCAAAAAAGGACCTGCAGCCTAAAGATCTGGTCCAGGGTCGAGATGCCCGATCTAAATCCGGCTTGGAGGGTGGTCAGTATTTTGTGTTCCTCTATCCAACCCAGTATCCTATCCAATAGAATACGGCCCATTAGTTTTTGGGTAGTGTCTAGAAGACTAATGGGCCTGTAGTTGGACAGGGATAACGGGCAGCCCTTCTTGTAAATGGGGACGATCTCAGCTCCCAACCAAGTTTCCGGTAACTTGGAACCCCAAAGGATGGCATTAAACAGGACTGCAAGATACGGAGTCCAGATTTTGGGCTGGGAGCGAAAGAGGTCACCAGGTAGTTTGTCAAGGCCTGGGGCTTTGTTTGGGAGCAATCTTTCTATAGCGGACTCCACTTCCTTGAGGGAAATACTCTCTAGGTTTTGAAAGGAACTCTCTAGGTTTTGAAAGGAAGTCATCCTCCGACGACCCAGGCCCGAGGCCCCCGACAGTTGATACTCGTGCGGGGGGTCTGGGGCCGGGGAGGTACGAAGGGTCCTATCTGCCCCTGACAACTGGGCCTGTCTATAATACACATCAACACCAGTCTCCGGACTTGTGTAAAGAGCTGCGAAGTGTGACTCCCATACTGAGGGGGCTATGTTTGGGAAATTAACCTCTCCCCCCCTTTTGTACCAGCATTAATTAGAGCCCAAAATAATTTAGCATCCTTTAAGAGGAGCGCTTGTCTCAATTCTTCCCACCTGGCTTCCTCCCACTCTCTCTTGCCCCTGGTGATCTCCTTTTTGTACCGCTGTCTAGTTGCCCTAATCAATGGCATATCTTTGGATTTTATTGCGGCAAGGAGATCCCTCTTTGCTTTCTTGCAGGTACAGTCGAACCAAGGGTGCGACCTAGGAATGCTTCGTTTGTTTCTACTAACTGGGTAGAGTACCTCCCCTAGTGTCATAGCTAGTTGCGTATGTATTTGTACGGGTTGCCGGCAAGAGGCCGGCTCGCCCATCTCACTTATGCAGGGAATTGCAATCTGGTATATTTTAGCGAGGTTAGTGGGAGAATTCGCAAAGTGCGGCCATTTTACCCTTTTCCTGTTGTTAGATACCGTGAGAGGTGTTCTCACCATGGCTGGATCTGGGACAGGATTTGTAAGACCAAAAGACCCAGGCTTGAGGGTTAGAACCAAGGCATTATGATCACTATCATGCCTTGGTACAACCCTAAATTCTTTCAGCCTGTCCCAATGTTTTGCCTCCATCATGATGTAATCTATGATGGAGGTATGATTTGCTCTATTATAGGTGACTACTCCTGGACAGTCGGGATCCAATCTCCCATTGCACGACTGCATAGACGTTGCAAGGGTGAAGGATTTTATCTGGACCACCAACGGTGTCCATGCTCTCACTGGGGTGATCTTTGGGTCTGGGATATGCCAGAATAAGTCTACCTCGTCTTGTTCGCTAACCTCCATGCTACCCAGAGGCTCGAATTGGCAGTTAAAATCACCACCCAAAATTATCGCAATAGAGGGGTCCAAACCTTGGATGAATTGATCAAGTGCTTTAATTGTATTCGATTCCTGCCCCTTTTTAACTGGCCTTGAGTAGATGTTTATTATGGCTACTTGTTGGTTACTTTGGGGTGTTAGGAGGACACACTGGACATCCAGGGAATTAGTTTGCATTTGTTTTGCCTGGATGCCCAAGTGGGTACCTATCCATATCGATAGTCCGCCGGAAGGGCGGCCTCTTCCTGTAGATACTGCTAGGATATCATAGGTTGCAAAGGCCGGGCTTTTGCTCTCCTCCATTGCCCAGGTCTCCTGCATAAGGCAGATATCGTGAGCAGCCATAAAAGAATGCCACTCTGGTGTGAGCAATTTATTTTTTAGCCCGGCTATATTCCAGGAGATTATTTTTAAACAACCTTCCACTGGTTTATCTAAGCCTTGTGCTTCCCTCCCTCCATTTACAGGGGGGGTATCCAGGTTCCCCTTTTCTCTGGTCCCCTCCTTCTCCAAAGAGTAAAGTATTGAGTCGTTCCCTGTCGTGGTGAATGTAACCTTTTCCTCCACTGCCCATCTCCCAATGGACTCTTTATTAGTAATTTGTAGTGGGGAGTTCCCCTTCGTTTTAAGTCAATCCACATCCTCAAGCACACTGAACCTATTCCAATGGGGTTGAAGGAGGTGTGTAGGATTATGTGGAAACAAATCCTCCCCAAATGTTGGCCTATATTGCATTCTGCTTGTTGGCGTGTGGATTCCCCTGTTATAGTGGATCCCGTTGGGGTGGGTTGATCTCCAGTTGGGGGTAGGGTAGAAGAATGATAAATGTAATGGGCATATTTGAGAATTTGATCTGCGATGGGGGGCATTACAGATGTAATCCACTGCGGAGGTGTCCCTAAAATTTATTATTACAACGTCTCCTGACACTGTTTTAGGTCCCCTCCCTATCCAGTCTATTCTTCTAACTGCACTGAGTTTTAAAACTGATCCGACTTTTAATTGGCAGCCAGGGTAGGCTCTGGAGGTGAGTTCCCACCGACTGGAATTTAGGGATACCCAGGAGAAGCCTTGGGGCCACCATCATTGTCCTGCTGCAGTGCATAGGAATGCATTTGAAGATCTTTAACACCATTCAAAGGATTCTATGGCCGGACCCACTAACTACGATCACCTTCTGTCTCAGACATAATGTATTGTCCAACAGCGCACCAGATTTAGGGTCTATCCCTTTAGGAGAAGCGGCAGGGCTGAGATCTTGCAGCCACCATTCTGTCGACCAGATCTCTTTAGCCTTCCCAAACAACACAATTTCAGTTCTGTCCCCAGTGAGACAATTCTGGCACATCCATTGGGCTACTGAAAGCCAGCAGTCACAAGCATCTTTCCTGGTGATGTCCTGATTGCCCCGAATAGATGAGCTGTGTATCATCCGCATACAACAGAATCTCAAGTCCAAACTTTTATTATTATCCTAGCTAAGGGGGGGGGGGCGCATAGATTTTAAACAATGTAGAGCTCAGTGAAAAGCCCTGTGGCACCCTGCAGAAAATAGGAACAGCCCTAGATTTGAAAGGGGGATGGAAACAGCTTGTATTCTCTGGGACAGGAATCTGTTGAGTCATCCAAGTGCAAGTGAGTTAATGCAGTGGCGTAGCTAAGCCATGGGCCGCCCGTGGTGGCCCCTGTGCTTGGCGCACTCGGCTGGGTGAACGAAGAGGATGGGGGAATACGTTTGCTGGCTATTCATGCGGCTGCAACGGCCGCAATGAAAACCGGCAGGGGTAGCAGCCATTAAGATCTGGGGATAGGGGGGCCCGGCCGGCTCATCCAAACTCGCGCCACATGGGGCGGTGGACGGAAGAAACATGTTAATGCTATTTGCACAGACCAATGCATGTAGGGGATTGGCTAAAACCCCCTCTTTGTATGTGATTACAGCCCGGACTACCATATAAATACAGACGTCCACTCTCCTCCAATGGTCGACAAAATACTATAAACTGCTTGGGCAAACTAATTATGTAATCTAGACTAAAAGACTGTGGACTCCCCTCTACTGTGCTAACTTGGTTTTCCGCTTTCTTAACGAATAGATCTCAAAGTCTGCGGCGTTTTTCCCCCCAAGATGTTCCCTATTACTACTGGTGTTCCACAAGGCTTGATTCTTTCTCCTTATATATTTTGGAGCATATTTATGAGCGTCACTTTTGTAACACTTTGACGGCGCAAACTGCAAAACCTTATTTATGAGGTCACACAAAGCCACTTTGCCTGACTTTGAATGGATATGGAGTACAGCAAGGCGGCACAAATTCTTGCATTGCCTGACTCTGCTCATGGGAGGCGTTCCATGGGCGTTGCGGTGGGTTTTCCCATGCAACACCCATGGATTTTGACGCTTCCCAGATTTACAAAACCATGGAAACCTGGGGATTAGCTAAAATGTTACGTCTCCCCAGAGGTGGGGCAGCAAGCAGAAATAACTTTATTTCTGCTCATTTTTTTCTCTTTCTGTGTGTGTTGCATTCTGCGGCACACATAGAAAGAGGAAAAAGCGTCCCAGGTTTGTTTTTGTGCAGACAGCTGCCCCTTCGTGCACACAAACAATACTGCTGACAGCACAGGCATCTCTGCACCATGGTGCAGGGGTGCCTGCTTGCAGGCCTTGGTGCCTGCGTTTGCGCTAGGCTGCTAAAACGGACAGGGGGAAAGGACAAGAATGCACCGCATTGGAAGAATATGGTGCATTTCTGCCCTTTCACTTTGATGTAGTGCAGCGCAGTAAGGTGACTTGCTATGTTTTCCCACACATCACCTCATAAATGAGGCCATGAATATCTAACCGCATCCTCATATGATGCAGCTCATCTTCTTTGATTACAGGTTTCATACCTACACTGATGACATGCTGCTAATCTAATTCCATCTTGAAGGCAGTTCAACTTGTGCCCAACTTTTACTCTGGAATCACCTCTGTAATATTAAAAGCTGGATGCACAACAACAGACAGTTATACAGTTCGTAAACACTATGATACACAGACTCCCGTTCTTTGGCTGGCTTCCATTGGGCAATTTCCTCCTTCACAGCCCAGCTGTCCCTTGCTGCATAAAAACAATCATACCAAAAACACAGAATCCCTTCCACCATGGTGCAATGGTGCTTGCATTGGTGCATGGCTGCAGTTTGCAACAGGAATTTGCTGTATCCTGTAGATATTGCACATTACTGCCCTTTTCTTTTGACATAGAGCAGCTAAATGGCTTGCAGCACTGCCCTATGCCAAAATATTGTAAACATGCTCCCTAGTTTGAGATTTTAGATCTCAAAGACAGAGGGGCTTCTCAAGAGAGGCATATGTGAAATAAATATAGGGGTATATTTACAATATTTTGGAGTAGGGCATCACTGCAAGCCTTCTAGCTGTGCTGCCCTAGTCAAAATAAAAGAGCAGGAATGCACCGTCTCTACAAGATACGGTACATTCCTGTCCTTTCTGCCAGCACACAGACTGCAGCCGTTCACAAATGCAGGCACCCTTGCACCATGGTGCAAGTGTGTCTGTGTTGTTGACATGATAGTTTTTGTGCAGTAAAGGGCACCTTCCTGCATAAAAACAATCAAAGGTGGCATTTCCCTCATTCTATGTGTGCTGCAATGGGGAGCACACGTGGAAAGAGGAAACAACAAAGCAAAATGTAAACATTTCTTCTCATTACTGCTTTGGGAAGGTGTTAGTTATGGGTTGCCCCAGATTTACGCTATGTTGTAAATCTGGGGCAGTGTCAAATACCATGGGTGTTGCATGGGAACACCCAGAGCAACACCCATAGAATTCCCCTACACGCAGAGTACGGCATTGACTTACTTCAAATTTACAAGACCATGAAAAGCCACGCAGTGATGCTTTGTGTGGCCTTGTAAATATGGGCCAGTGCACTGTGCCTCCAGTGCATCACAAATTACTCTCCGGAAGTGTAAAAGGGCTGCAGGGGCCTTGTAAATATGAAATGAAATGAAATGAAAAGCTAATTTATAAAGTGCACTGCTACCCAAGGGTGTCTAGGTGCTGATCTCAGGAGGAAAAAGCTGAAGAACAACTGTGAGAACACTAAAGGTAGGATATCTTACCTATTGAAAAGCCAGGTTTTTAGAGTTTTACAGAGAGAGAGTAGTTATATGTTTTTTGCTTGAGGTCTGAAGGCATGGAGTTCCACAGTTTGACTGTGCGCGTTACAAAGCTCCTGCCGTCCCAGCTGGATCTTCTGACTTTGGGGAGTACCATTGATTTGGGTAACAATAAAAATCTGGTATTCAGCGCCAGGATGTCCCTTTGGAGGGGGGGGGGGTGAAAGTGCACTTTACAGATACACATGTTATGTTATATTATAACTAGATTAGATGCAGAAAAGGAATATGCCCCTAGGCTCCAACTCATCCCTAGCAGTCCTCACCATCTTTTCTTCTAGTTGAACCTTTCTGTAAAAAAACTTCTTACATATGAAAAGCTTCATCTTTCCAGCTGCATAACTTTCCTCGTCTTGATTTCCTTGGTCAATTACTGGTTACGTGCCAAAAGACCTCTAAGGTGCTTGTGCGATAGGAAAAGTACAACATAACATGTGTGTCTGTGTAAAACCACCACTGACTGTCACCAGTAGGTATTTATAGTTAGTACCACATTTACATAGGAAATAGATTTTTTGGTTTGCTAATAACTTTGATAGTGTTTACCGAATCTTCACAAAACTTTTTTAAAAAGCATCCATCCTCTTCCGTTCCTTCCTGAAAAGTTTTGGGGTGATCCGTGAAGCAAGGGCCAAGAAAAAAAGTTGGTCCCCCCAAAAAAATTTGCCATGCAGTCTCCATTGGGATTTTTCGGATGTGCTACAGCCAAAAAGGCTCAACAAAATAACACCAAAATATGCAGTAGGGTAGATCTTGGTCCAGAAAGTGTGATTTTGTGGTTTGGTTGAAGTCTGTCTGTAAGAAATTGAGGCAAAAAAATATTTGTATATCTGGACAGTTGGGTTTGCAAGAGTATCGTGAGAGTCCTGCAGTCGTGCAAAATCAAAAATAGATCATCTGATTGGTCAAGAGGGCTTTTTTTTACCATCGACTGTCCCACTTTTGCAGGAGTAAGAGTCTATGGAGGGAGCTTGCAATCCGATTTCCTGACTGTTGGAGAACCAGAAAAGAAATGGCCGCCATTACTGAGTACGGGAAAATAAACCTGCAGTGAAAATGATCAGAAAAAGCTATACAAGGCATTGGGAAAAGGCATTCGGACCTCCTAGCAATTGAGAGGAATTCTATAAGGCCCTAGTAGTGAGTGTCGTGACCTAAGTGTGGGGTACTAGAACCCCGTGGGTCGAGTAGCTGGGGACAGGTCAACAGACCGGACATCCGGTCATCTGGGGGGCGGGGAACAGGCAGAACATGGGATGACCAAGAGGAGTGAGGACGCCATCCCAGGGGTCTACTGCAACTAGGATAATAACTGTACCTATGACAATAAAGGAATCTAAGCAACTGACCTGAGTGATGTGTCGTGTATGTACCGCTCCAGCACAAAGACACGACAACTGGTGACGACCCCACACGCATGAGGATCCGGTCGTGTGAAAGAAGAGATCGCCGACAACAAGGAGCTACACAGGAGCCCACCCCGATCAGCGTCCACCTATGAAAACGACACAGCGCGGTAAGGAGCACAGAGAAGCAGCGCCAATGCCGGGCAAGAAGCTTGAAGCTCCCGCGTTTGAAACTTGAAGAGCGAAGTCTCGGCGGCCATTTTAGGGACAGGCAAATGCAGCCAATAGGAACAACAGGGCAACGCGGCGGCCATCTTAGAGTCAGGCGAAGCGAGATTTCGATCGCGAAATCTCGCGGGAACAAGGGCGGCCATCTTAAGTGGGACATTAAAGGAAAACAGCAATAGGAGCCACAGGACAACCATTTTAAGGGCAGGCAAAACGAAAAACACAGCAAACAAAGAGAAATAAAGAAATAGAAAGGGACAAGGACAGAGAAAGATCCCCACAACAAGAAATACAACAAAATAAAGAATGAAATAAGAAGAGAGAACAACAAGAACATTACAAAACAAACTGAGACAAAAGAAATATAGAGGCAACAAACACAATTGCCGGAAACAAAGAGAAAGGACACAAAGAAAATAAAAGGAAAACAAGGAGGTACAACGGACACAAAAGAACCGGAAGGGGACACTAAAGGATGTCTAAGAAGGACAAAAAGGAAGTCAAGGGAACAAGCACGGATAACAAAGAGAAAATAAAGAGCAAAGAAGAGAAGACAAAGAAATAATACAAGTGCACACAAAGAAAAAGAAGAGAATATAATGAAAAAGGACTAAGAAAGCCCAGAAGAGGCGAAAAAAAATATAAGGAAAAAGGACTAAGAAAGCCCAGAAGAGGCGAAATAAAGTAAAACAAAGGAAGGAAAAGGGACAAAAGATCACAAAGAGAAAAGGAGAATATAAGGAAAAAGGACTAAGAAAGCCCAGAAGAGGCGAAATAAAATATAAGGAAAAAGGACTAAGAAAGCCCAGAAGAGGCAAAATAAAGTAAAACAAAGGAAGAAAATAAGGGACAAAAAGAGCAAAAGGACAAAGATAAATGACAGAAAGCACGAAGAGTCAGTGAACAAGCACTAGAAATAGAAAAGAAGAACATAAAAAGGAAAGGGAAGAGGAAAGTAACATGGGTGAAACGAGACCAAGTACACAATACCGCAGACAAAAAGACAATAAAAAAACAGAGTCCGTGACCATAGAGGCGGGGCCCCACAAAGCGAGGCTCGTGCTCGACAGCGGCGCCACAAACATCTCAAGAGAATATCAGAAACAAATAAGAGGACTAGGAAAGCTGAAGGGGAGGAAATCACTACTGAGTCAAGAAATCATCGAGCCGGTAGATGGACCGACATCCTGGGTAACACCAATGGTAGATCACCTAGAGTACTTGGATCCAACACTAGGCACGAAGATCACAGCAGATGCCGGCCCAGTAGGATTAGCGATAATGACCCAATACAAAGCAGAAAAGGAATCACCAAGATCACCAATAGTGACGGACCACCAAGCACTAAAAATGATTTATGGCAACCAAAAAGCAAATATACCACCAAGGACAGAAAATTGGGGAAGAACATTGATGGACTACGAATTGAAAATAATTAACAAGCATGAAAGAGAACACAATCTAGCTGACTACATGTCCAGACATCCACGGCCATACAAAAAAGACGCAAGAATAAGGGCGGAAGATCACCTAAACCACATCCTAGAGAACAACGCACCGATACCAGCAACAATGTCAGAACTAGAACAAGAGACACCACCATGCTAGCGATCCAGAAAGTGTCGAGGCAACAAAGATGGAGACACACAAACAACAACAGCCTCACGGATCAAGGAGTCAGCAGAGAAGAACTATCAACGCTCGAGACAATAAGTGAAGAACTGTTAGAAGCAGAGAAAGGCATCTTGATGGAGGAGACACGGAGAGCAACACCTTACAGACTGAGCAAGATGAGAAACAGCTCACACTTAGTGGAGCTGAAGACTGAAAAAAGAAGAAACATCAACGGAACCCACAACAAGCATAACGGAGGAGATAGAGGACAACGAAAGGAAGATGAAGCAAGGCTGAGAAGAAAATGCAAGAAACTACAGAGACAATTTGTTTGAAGAGAGACAAAGTGAGCAGGTTTTCTCTTTCTCTCTCTCTCTCTCTCTCTATTTCTCTCTCTCTCTCTCTCTCTCTCTCTCTCTCTCTATCTCTCTCTCTCTCTTCATCTATATCTTCACTTCTGGCAAATGATCACTATCAACGCTGGCTAGCAGTGACTGCAGAAATGTGTCATGAACATTTGTTTGTAACAAAGGGGGAGATGTCGTGACCTAAGTGTGGGGCACTAGGACCCCGTGGGTCGAGTAGCTGGGGACAGGTCAACAGACCGGACATCCGGTCATCTGGGGGGCGGGGAACAGGCAGAACATGGGATGACCAAGAGGAGTGAGGACGCCATCCCAGGGGTCTACTGCAACTAGGATAATAACTGTACCTATGACAATAAAGGAATCTAAGCAACTGACCTGAGTGATGTGTCGTGTATGTACCGCTCCAGCACAAAGACACGACAGTGAGGAAGCAAACTGTCTTTAAAATAAATGTTGCAATCCTGCTGGAGTTCACAGGAAACTCTCTCAAGGCTCTAGTGGAATCATGCTAAAATGGAGAGGCCACTCCCTCCCCACACCCCACTACACCCACCTGTCACTTAGGGGAGAGGTCTCAGCGGAGGGGTCAGTCCCTGCACACATTCTAATGCACACATCTGTTGCCCTGGGATGCAGTGTCAGTGGAGAGACCACTCCCTCCTCACACCCTTCGACGCACACCCATCGCCCTGGTGAGAGGTCTTATGAGAGAGCCCAATTCCTCACCCAAACCCTACTACACACAACTGTCACTCCGGGGAGAGGTCTAAGCAGAGAGCCCCCAGTCTCTGCACGCAACATACTATGCACATTGGTCACCGGGGCGGGGGGGTCTCCGCAGGGTAGACTGCCCTCCTCCCACTCTACTAAGCAAACTCAACATCTAGGGAGAGGTCTGAGCGAGGAGGACAGTCCATCCTCACACCCTGCTATCCATGCCTGTGACCTTGTGTAGTGGTCTCAGGAGAGAAGCCAGTGGCATCCCACACTCTATTATGTATGCCTATTGCCTTGGGTAGAGGTGTTAGCGGAGGGGCTTGCCCCTCCTCACCGCCTTCAATGCAAAGAAGTAACCTTGGGGAAAGGTCTCTGTGAGAAGGATAGTCCCTCCGCACACCCTACTACACATGCCGATTGTCCCAGGGAGAGGTCTGAGTAGGAAGACCAGTTCTTCCTCACACTCTGCTACGCACACCAGTCACCTAGGGGCGAGGTCTCAGTGAGGAGGGCCGTCCATCGACACACCTTACTATGCACGCCATCACCCTGAGGACAGGTGTCAGAGGAGAGGCCAGTTTCTCTCCACACCCTACTACGTACACCTGTCGCCCTGGGGAATGGCCAGTTCGTCCCCACACCCTACTATGCACTTCCATCGTTCTGGGGAGAGTTGCCTGTGGTGGTTGGCTGCCTACTGTTCTGGCTTTATGAACGGTATTAAAATATTACTTTATATTAAAACCCTCTGGAAATTTATTACAAAAAATTAAAGGTAAAAGTGACGGTATTGTTAGGAATTGTAAGTAAAACTTTCTTTACATTAAAAAAACCCTACGAAATCACTGAATAAAACAAAGGTTAAAGGGCCGTTTTAGTTAGGTGGAAATGTAAATTAAAACACACGGGCCTGATTCAGAAAGTAAACTTCAACTTTTGTGTAAGATTACTACTTCTTGGCAAATCACAGAGTCCAACTTCATAGTAAGTTTATGACTGCTGAAACTCCACAGTCAGGGCAGAGAACTCCGCACATAAAAATATAAGCCTTTGACCGTGCGCAGCGTGGAGTCGGCCTTAGGGCCTGGCCTGCCGTGGCCAGCCAAGACCTTTGCCCATACCCCATGGTCTTGCAGCATCCCAAGGCTCTGTCTTCTATTTCCAATGTAAAAAAGTGGAAAACATGCAGCTACAGTATTAGATCCTGTTCTGGGGGGAGTGGGGGGTGGCAGAATATTGCACATGGTGAATTAACATGCAACTTTTAATGATGCCACAGAGACTAAAATTAGCATATTTGCTGGGTGCCACTCTCTTTTTATTGCTTTCCACGTACCTGACAAACAAAATGCCACCATAAACTTTAATGGAGTCAAACCTATCTGAACCTCTAAATAAGTGTTACTTTCCCACTGGCTATAACAACAACACCATCTTAAACGCCTGACATCATCACCTACGTTTTTGACGCAAGGGGCTGACAGATTATGTCCCAAGCAACAAGTGTGTAGATAAAGGGAAATGTTTAATTTCAGTATTCTTCTTTTAAATATATGAATAAAGTGCATACAATTGTACATAGGCATCTTGTAGACACATATCAGTTTAAAATCCACTATTTCGTTACATACGTATATGATGACAGTAGTTAAGATTGACTTTTCAGAACTGGTTAATGCAGTCCCCATCTTGAAGTCTGCACAGCCGCTTTGGACATTAGATGAAACTCATTGCTTCATCAGCAGCCCCAGCTAGGCTGGGGGACGATTTTAATGTAGGATTCATTACACAACTTTCAAATCAAGGCAGGCTACCATGGGAAGCAGCAGTATCAGGCGCTATCTTGCAATGCCCCTCTGCACCCATGGAGTACAGCAGAATAAAGGCCAGGCATCCTTTTTCGCCAAAAAAGGCAATTTTTGCTCATTTTGTGCCTCGGTCTGGGATAAGAATGGATCAAAAGCCGAACCGGGTTGTAACGTAATATGTCGTCGTGTTTTTGTGCCCCTCTCCCATGATTCTCGCCCCCAATTACCTAATGGGTCCGTATGGGGCAAACTCAAACGTGCACTAAGGATGTAATTGTGATGGTGCAAATCCTACACTAATGACTACAAGTGGTAGAGGAGCTCTGTATACTCAATAACATGACTGATAAATGGAGAAAATCATTGCATGGATTAATAATTAATCAGGGGTCATTCAAATCTAGCCAGC
Source organism: Lissotriton helveticus (assembly GCF_964261635.1). Taxonomy (NCBI): domain Eukaryota; kingdom Metazoa; phylum Chordata; class Amphibia; order Caudata; family Salamandridae; genus Lissotriton; species Lissotriton helveticus. The sequence goes on along the minus strand of NC_136068.1, from coordinate 1,834,246,917 downwards.
AGTCGGTATTTCTCAATAACGAAGCAAGTGTGGGCATCCTTTCAAGATTTCCGAGTAATGGTGCAAAGTACTGAGTGATGGTGCAGCTTTTGGCATGTACTCTGGATTAGATACTGATGATGGTGCAAATCTAAACATGCCCTAATGATTACTGAGTGACGGCCTAATTTGAACATTTCCCTGAGTTTATGAAGTGATAGTGGAAATCAGAGCATCCTCTAAGAATTAGTGAGTGATGGTGCACGTGTGAACATGCAGTAATGATAAAAGAGTGATGGTGCAAATGTAGCAATGCAGAGGGATTTTTAATTCATGGTCAAAAAGTGAACATATGAGCATATGTTCAACATGAATGAGTGATGATGCAAATCTGAACAAGCACTAAGAATTAATGAGTAATGGGGCATATTTGAAAAATGACTATGGAATGTAAAGCAATGAGCCAAACTTAAACATGCAGATAAGATTAATTAATACTGGTCCAAATCTAACCATACACTGAATATTACTGATGTATGAGGCTGTTCTGAACATTTCTAATGGTGTAAATTACCCGAGTCACCCTCTGCATAAACTTTGCTCAGGCAATTTTTCACATATCTTAGGCACTATTAGTACAACTGCCTCTATTTGGTGCAGTGCGTCACTCAGAGAATGGTTTTAATTCATTTAAAATAATGTGGGCATTTTGCCAGGGTGGTACCCAGCACGTGTAAAGCTTGCACTAGCGTGATATTAGAAATTCTTGGCATTGGTATAACTACTGACATCTAAGGTTAAGCCCGAAAGATTGGGGTTATCCTTTTATGTCCTTCGATGTATTCACCCATTAGTCCATTCTTTCACTCATCCATCATTCAGCAATCTATCAATCTACACACATTGTGCAATTCGTTCAAGCAGTCACCTTTTCATCCATGCAGTAACTGATCCATTAAATCTCTAAGTCCCCGGTCATTCTTCTATTTATCCATCCAGGCAATCACCCAATGATCAAACCACATACTCATTCTCGCGTTCAACCACTGACCCATCCACTGACCCACATGCACAAATTCACCAATCAATGAAGAAGCACCTTCACTTATAAAATAACCAAATCTATTGGCTTCCTAAGTGCTTCTGCTGTGCATGCAAAGTAATTTATTTTACAGAGTAGGGTAAAAGCTCAGCCCTGAAGCCATTTGTTGCAATAAGTGTCTGTTACAATTTAATTAGCCCACCTTCATCAGCGATTCCTTTATTGTATCTGTCAGTCATGACATAAGTAATTTTCATGATCTACTTCGATAGTCAACTTCTAGAAAAGTTGTACAAGCCCGCACAGGTATGATACCACAATATTGTTGCCCAAATATCATCTAACAAAAATATTATCTTCTAAATATTGTTACAATAATATTAGTCCACATGAGTTAAATTCTGGGCAAATCACTTAATCTCCCCGTGCCTAACAAGAATGAATGTGTTTCCTCATGTAACGTAACTGGTGCTATGTAAAGCGCTCTGATACCCGATTCGGTTCGGGTCAAGTTTGCACTATATCAAACTCTGCAAACAAAAACAAAAAAAGAAATATCAGAACACAGGAATAGTGGTTTAGGGCTAATAGTTGCTGGTATAATCCTTCTGCTCCAAAACTACATTGCTTGTTTTTCTGTTTCTTCCTTTTAATTGGGAACATTCTATCCTTAGTGAGTGGAATGTTCTAAAAGCCTTCTAGGCCTTAGGCCTTGGAATATAGTAACTTTTAAAGGCCCTCTCACTCCTTATAGGTACTCACTGGAGGCTCTGGCTTATATCTTGGGTTCAGGGCCTATGACAACTGGTAGAGCCCTCAGCAGCGGACAATAAGGCTATAGTCAGGTCACAAAAATGTTGTCAGGCGATACTGAAGCAAAGATATTCTGACATACAACTGTCCGCATGAGTAGTTGAGCACCACATTGCAAAGGAGTGTGTCATTGCCTCTCAAGTGTTGCACGGAATGTCGCCTCACTGTGCTGCTCCACCGCCCAGCACAAGCTACAGGAGCAGCATAATTCTGTCTCCACCTTTATACGTCACAAAAACATAATATGAAAGTACACTTAGCACATGTTTTCGGTGTGACTTTGCTACATTAATAAAAAGTGTTGCACTTGACATCCTTATTGAAGTGTTTTCACAGTAGAATTAGAGAATACATAGGTATACACTGTGTGCCTTAGCTGTATTAAATTAGATATTGTTTGGAGACTTGCTGAATAAACCATCCTCAACTATTTAGAATATACTTACTTTAGATACAACAATGATTTATGAAATGGGTGCACTAATGTTTCATATATTTCACATAAAATTTAGATCTTAGCCATACTTACACATGTGTAGTAAAGATTTTACTGTATGCTACATGCAATATGAATCAAGTTTCCCTGATCCAAGAAGACTCTTGACCAAGCTTCTGCGGTGATGACATATTCCCTTATTTCCTTTACTTCCTGAACTTCCCCGTTTTCCCTATTTTTCTGCATTTCCCAGAATTTTGAGATTCCTCAGATTATTCAACCATCCTCTTAGTTTGGACTTAACCTAGATGATTTAGAATGTATTCATGTATAGAAGAGAGAATGAGAAACTCTTCTCTGAGCACCAAATCTTGTTATTTATCTTTTGTATTGCTGTGACTGAACTTCTTGTTTGACTCAGACTGGTACACCGAAACTTATTTAGGAGGTTGGGTTTCCCAGTTGTTGTTCTGTATTTTATGGTATGGTGCTAAGATTCGTGTACCTTAACTTGACTGCTAACTTGTAATAAACCTTCATAACTATAGTCACTGATTCCTGGTCCTTATTGTGCAGCCAAATGGGTTACACTGGTAATTGAAATTGATTGATGTTATATTAACCCCCATCACCTCTCAGGTAGGAAAGAAAAGATCCATCAGAGGACAATTGGTTGGCCCAGAGCACTGGATCAGCTATCATGGTGATCCAGCGGTAATTTCACAGTAAATTCTCAATGCAAAAAAACTCATCTACCTCTATTTTACCGCTGAAAAAGTGTTGGGCCCTTGACACTGTGTATTACCTTCAGGAGACTTTACATAAACATGAAAAATCAAAATACAAATAATATTTAAGCCAATAAAGAGAGTTGGTGAGTATTTTAAAGGGTTTTATATTCTAGACAAAAGTTAATTTTCTCTGACCCTTTATTCATTAGTCAAATATCAATCAGGTTACAGAATTTGGAAAACAGGAAAAATAGAATTAATACAGAACATATTACAGTTTGCATTACAAAGCATTCCTTTAAGGAAGGGCATGAGGAATCAAATCTCAATCAGAATTCTTTAAAAAAGTTCAGGAAAATATGATTCAGGAGTGAATTATGCAAGGCTAATCAATAATTAATAATTGGAAAGAATCTCCCATAAACAGAAATAAATGCATAGGACAAAAAAACTTTTCAAAACTAATTAATTAGTCAAAGCATGAAATTTAAAGTTTCAGCATCTAAATCTAAACCTGTCCCATCCAGCTCCACTCTCTGCCCTGGTCTGTTCAATCTGAGAGAGGCTGCTCTTGAAAAGGCCCCTTCTTCACAGACCACAGAGGAATGTGATCTGCCTTGCCAAAAATATAATGTGCAAGCACTTTTCTGAAAAAATATGAGCAAGAACCCCCACCTCCCTCTGTCTCTCCTTGGACGCAATCTCCTCCCTGGCTGCACCCACGACGTCCACGTACCTAACCCATATGATGTCTGGTCTAATCTGTTCCCTCTCAAAAGCTCACACGCCCCCTAAAAGCTAACACGCCTCCTAAGAGGTCATTATTTATACTCTAATTCTTGGCAGACTACACCAATAATGTTTCAGATTCAGAAAAAACTCTCACTGTGATTGGTTACCATAGATGACTAGAGGGTCTCACCATCCTGTTCTCATTGCAAATTCCAAACCATATCGGTACGAAGGAAGCGTTAATGATTAATACAATTATATGTTTTAGCAACATTTACTAGGAAAAATGTTTCCGTCTATTTCCTCTTCCTGTCACATCACACGCAGGAAGGGCACATTCCACAAACATTGGCAGGATAACAAGAATGTACAGTTCATGGTAGCCTTGACCCCTTCCTTGAGGCAAACTGGTTCTGAGCATGCATTTTTCAGCACGATTCTCAGCCATGCTGGATTCTTAGGTAGCCATTTAATGGTGGGCCCATAAACAAAATTAAACACAAAAGAGTATTCATTTATGAATATAAACCCATTATGTTTTTCAATACCCTGTATAAATGATTTACTAGCAAAAGCTATTAGTTTAAAGCAGCTTTTCTATTCATTTGTGCACAACATGCAAAAATGTCCAATTTATAACATAGCAAAAATTTGCACTAGTGTACATTTTCAAAGCGCACACATGTACTACATACTCATAGCAACATGCTCTAATGTTTTAGATAGCTTTTCATGTAAAATGTGTTTGCCCCGGTTAGTGATGGTGCATGGTTAATTAATACACATTATAAGAAGATGTGTTATGAGCTGAATATACATGGTCTCAATATGCAACAAAGCCAAAGTCTCTTAAGATAGGAACAGGGGGTATAGATTACATGGGGAAGGAGCTGGGAAGAAAGAACATATTCCATGATTATCTTCAAAGCAAAAAGGCCACTGAAATCATGAGTTTTCTCTACACTGCAAAACACATGTTAATTCAGCACACGCATTTCTGACTAACTAGACCTCATTTCATTCTTTCACTTTGCTAGCACCAAAAGTGCCCCCTTTAAAAGCATTTGACTAGGCCTCATTTCATATTTCATGTGCCATGTGTTTTCCACTTGCCACAAAATCAGGTCATTTTAAATGCAGTCTGTCTGAAGCACAAAAATAAAGCAATGCCTGACTCCAGATGAAATCTGAGCTACATCAATGGCATTGCATGCACTTCATCTTCATCACTGCCACATGCTCTGCATCCCATCAGACTGCAGCATCTTATGTGCAGAATGTACACTCTTCCATCTTTTTAGTTTAATTAAATCTTGTTCATGGTAAGCTCTTATCTCGTCTTTTGTTGTGAATCCTAGATAGTTCTTGCAGTGCAGTGATGCTTCCGAGTGTACTTAATAATCAATACAGAATAAAAATAAGAGTTTAGCTCATGTCTTAGTTTACCAGCAGTGGCGGGTATTGGCAGCATGGTTACTGATTGGTGCTGACAGGGTCAGTGATGGCTGTTGGTGGTGTCAGGGATACTGCTATTGGGTGAGTTGGTGATGACCTCAGTGTGAACGTCACTATGAATCTTCACAGCGTTTTACACACCAGCAGCACCTGTTTGATTCCTACCAGCAAGGCAGCTTGTTTTGAGTTACTCCTTTCATTCAAGCTTTTTAATAGGTTAATTAATTTACCATGTTTTTGTTGAGGCAGATTATGCTTATATAGCGCTTAGTAGGATGACAACTCTAGTGCTTGCATAGATGTTATACTGATACACTAGTGGGGGTTTCAGTGAGTGGATAGCAAAGAAAAATTGGACACAGAAAATTACAGTGGATTCAGTGTTATTGTCTTCTCAACAACACCTAAAGGAAACAGCTTCTCAAGTGGAACACACTGGGAAAAATTCAAATTAATAATACATTCAAGAACCATATAATAGCTGCATATGTGTGATTATGCGACTACTTATAATAATGCATAGGAGGAGGTGTTATTCCCACAAAAGGCATAAAGACTATACAGAGTGGGCTTTTGACCCTGTCTTCCTACATTTTCTTGAACTGACATGAAGCTGCATCCAATTCTTAGGCTTGTGGTGGGAATGAACACAGGTCCCCGTTCCTCCAAGGCGCTGGGCCCTGTGTTGGGACGCCAGAAATGCGGTCTCAGAGGCTGTGTTCCGTGCCCATGTCCTATGGCTTCCATGATGTCTTTCTGCACAGGGTTTCTTCCATCCTAGGTTTTGAAGCGTGTTTCTCCTCCTCATGTTTCTTGTGGGTACACCGGCCCTTCTTTTCAACTCTATGGTTGCCAACAAAGACCACTGGCTCCTCAATCGCCTATTCCTCCAAAGTGCTCTTCTTTGGTGAAGTATTTTCACTGCCTGAACACAGGATCCATCTTGTCATCTTCTCCCACCCTATCATCTTTGCCTGCATCGAACTAGCCCTCACCCTGAGAGTGACACACAAAAAGTGACGGGAATGATGTTGGATGCCAGGGCACCCCATCACACTGTGTTGTTTAATCTGGGTAGCCTTCACTGCAGCATGAACCTGTTTGCTTATGGCAAGTTGCATTCTGTTTTTGCCTTTATGACAGATGCCTGCCTAAGTGATGTTGTGCTCGAATGTTCCAGTATGAGCAAGAGCTGGCGCTCCAGTGATATTATCAAGGGAATGTTGGTGCTGAGATAAAATGAGTGGGAGGCAGTGGGGAGTTAAATGCCTAAGAGATATGAGTAAAGAATGACAGGGCATAGTCAGGGTTGTTGGTTTCAAGGCAATAACCCAGATGGAAGCCTTTGTACAGATCTGGCTAAAATCCCTTTGGGAGTACTCATGGTCTCTCTCAGGCTAATCCTGAGAGGGTACAGAACGGAAATATCGTCGCAAAAATATCGACTTACCTAAATATCGCTGCAAAAATATCTACAGGAAGAAATATCGATGACAAAAATATAGTCTGACCAGAATATCGACAGACAGGTAAGTAATATCGTTAACATTAATATAGTTGTAATAAATATCGTTTACAAAAACATAGTTTACAATAATATCGTTTTTTAAATAATTATAAGTAATGTAGTGTTTTTAATGAGTATTTGTAGATAAAGTAGTATTTTTAGTAGTATTTTATTAGTTAATAATGTATTTTATGTTGAATTTAGTATTAATAGTTCCGTAGCGGGTTGTGGGTTTATAGGGGAGTAGGGTGGGAAGTAATTTAAATATAATGAAATAATAGATTAATTAATGTTTTAAATGAATATAAATGGTGTAATAAATAAGAGTTAATTAATTCCAATTAGTTAATTGGTTAATAATTATGTAATTAATTATGTTAATTTTTTAATTAATTTTAGGTGTGTGTACAGGAATTGTTTAGTGAAAATGTAGTAAATTAATTACAATTTAATTGATTAATTATTTAATTAATGATTAAAAAAAAACATAATAATAATTGTTATTTTATACATGATTAAATACATTTAGTAATTTTTACCCCTACGCTATCCAACGCTTTCCCTACTGTTGCATCCCCTGGAGTGGGAATAGTAATTTTTACCCCAACGCTATCCAACGCTTTCCCTACTGTTGCACCCTCTGGAGTGGGAATAGTAATTTTTACTTCTACGCTATCCAACGCTTTCCCTACTGTTGCACCCCCTGGAGTGGGAATAGTAATTTTTACCCCTACGCTATCCAACGCTTTCCCTACTGTTGCACCCCCTGGAGTGGGAATAGTAATTTTTACCCCTACGCTATCCAACGCTTTCCCTACTGTTGCACCCCCTGGAGTGGGAATAGTAATTTTTACCCCTACGCTATCCAACGCTTTCCCTACTGTTGCACCCCCTGGAGTGGGAATAGTAATTTTTACCTCTACGCTATCCAACACTTTCCCTACTGTTGCACCCCCTGGAGTGGGAATAGTAATTTTTACCCCTACGCTATCCAACGCTTTCCCTACTGTTGCACCCCCTGGAGTGGGAATAGTAATTTTTACCCCTACGCTATCCAACGCTTTCCCTACTGTTGCACCCCCTGGAGTGGGAATAGTAATTTTTACCCCTATGCTATCCAACGCTTTCCCTACTGTTGCACCCTCTGGAGTGGGAATAGTAATTTTTACTCCTACGCTATCAAATGTTTTAATTAGTAATATATTGTATATTTTAATTATATGTATGTATTATTTTTGTTATATAAAGTAATGTGTTAAATATATGTATATGTCCACATTTATTAAGTTTATAATTAAAAAGTGTAGTAAATTTGTTTTAAATAGTTAAAAAATAAAAGTAATGTAATGTATTTTGTTAATAGTACTTATATTTATTTATTATTTAATGTAATTTTAATTATTTTAAAAAGTCGATATTTTTTACATCTATATTAATTACAACGATATTTTGGAGTCGATATTTATGTACTTACCTGTTTAAGTATAGGGAGTCGATATTTTTGTAAACGATATTTTTACAACTATATTTATGTTAGCTATATTTTTGTAATCGATATTTTAACACCCTACCCCTGAGAGATATTCCACATTCCAGAAATCTAAATTGTGATTTGGCGACCTGCCCTCCCTTCCTCAGTAGGACTGCTGAGGATGAGCGAGAGGTCTAGGGATGAATAGTGTTCCACTCAGAATGCCAGTATGTGCTCACTGAGCACCATTGAGGTAATGGAGTCATTTCCTTGTTTGCCTCAACTAATGCCAGAAGACTGCCAGGCACGACTAGGATAAATAGTGACAGATGAGTGAAAAGAGGCTACAAGCAGAAACCCCCTCTTAGCACATTCACACATAAATTCACCACATTGGAGAAATATCTATCCAAAGTAAATTAATATTCACCACCAAAGTCTGGTGAGTGAGATGTAACGGATGACCTGGTAATGATTTCAGTGATAGCTCAAAACAAGTTCTCAAACACTGATTACACAGATATTACAGACAAGTGTTACCTACACAAAGGCTTCATGTAAGAGAGAAGTGTGAATAAAGTGTGGGTCCAGCAGAGAATGTGATCTGTGATCCCGATTTACAAAGGTAAAGTTAGACCAAAATGTTAACTTAGTCCGAAAGTGTAACTTTACAAATTTTTGGTATTCACAAAGGTAAGTTACTACTAGTAACTTTACTACTGGTGAACTTACCACTAGTAAAATACTACTTACTACTAGTAAAATTACTTGTAGTAAAGTTACTAGTAGCAACTTACCTTTGTGAATACCAAAAAGTAGTAAAGTTAGACTTTTGGCCTAAGTTAGACTTCTGAAAACTTTACCTATGTGAATCGGGCCCTGTATGTTCAGTTGCCGGTTAACAGTAAATAAACCAAATAATGCTTTAGTCCCTTTAACCCAATATATGGTGTCAGCAGTTGTTCAATACAGCGTACACTGCACCTTGGGTCAGCAACGAAAGTGGAAGAAATGTAATTGCTTACATTTTCAAAGGGAATTTAGCTTTGTGGTTTGAGAGTATAAAGTTTTGTTTCCTCTGGTTAAAATTACTTTGTTTCTAATAAAACACCCATATATCCATATCCAGTTCCCATAGAGTTCAAACAGTTTCAGGCACATTGCGGAGAAAGTGAGTCTCCCGTCTCCTGTTAACTACGTTACAGCACCAGTTTGTGTGTGAGGTCATAGGGAGTATATGGGAAGCTCTGGCTTAGCACTTGGTGCCAGAGAAATATCAGTTTGAACTGTCAACCTGTTGTGAAGATAAATAAATGTACATAATTATATATTTACTATACTTACTATAGACACATATATGCACCATGACAATTTATATATATATGTAGGTCTGCAGAACTTTTTGTAAATCATCTAAACCGTAATAATTTCAATTTACGGTTCATCCATACGATCAGTACACAATAGGTACCATTCTTAGATGTTGAAGTGTTAGTAGAGGCAGGAAAGTTGGAAACCAGGTTATTTAGAAAATCAACAGCTGCCAACACTACGCTACACGCCTCAATTTTACACCTCACCCACACCAAGCAGAGCATTCCCTACGGTGCGAGGTTTCGAGCCAATAGGAATTGTAGTACATCCAAGGAATTGGCCAAATGCCATAGGGAAATGAGTGAAAGATTCCTCGAGAGAGGATATAATGCAGCAACTATTAAGGTAGCGAGAGAAAGAGTAAACAAAAGAACGCATGAGGAACTTTTATTCTCAAAAAGAAGGATCAGAAATGAGAAAGCGGAACCTCAGATGCGTTTGCTGGTCACTTATACTCGCGAAAACAAGAAATTCAGAGAGTTGCTCAACAAAATCTTGCATATCCTTAAATCGGATACAGTTATAGGGCAGCAACTTCCAAAGTATCCCCCACTGACATTCCTCAGGGCGCCATCATTGAGAGACGCTGTGGTCAAATCAAGCCCAGAGAGTGACAGGGAATAAGGTTGGCTGAAACCACCCCCTTGGTTCAAAAGATGTAGTAAGCGTAGAGCTTGGAAAACACGACCCAGTACTCCACCCCCTTTAGCAGCAGGGAGTTCAAGATTCAAAGTACCCATAATTGCAAAACAGATTTTGCAATATTTATGCTGACCTGTATGTGTGGTCTTCAGTACGTGGGAAGCACTATGCTGCAAGTGCATAAGAGGATTCTTTAGCACATGAGGGCCATAACCAAAGCGGATAGATCGTATACTGTAGCCCGACACTGTGAAACAGCACATCGCAGAGACCCCGCCCAAATCACCTATTTTGTAATAGATGCGATTCCACCTAACAAAACAGGGGGAGACAGGGTAAGGGCGCTTCAGGAGCTGGAGACCAGATATATTCTTCTTCTTGATAGTAGACCCCCACATGGGTTCAATCATGAAGAAGAGTTTCACTCATGCCTAGGACACTGTTACCCTTTTGGTAGAAGCTTAAAACAAGAAATGTGACAGAGCAGAATAACACAATGAGCATTTGGCCGGGTACATTTTAGGCAAGTGTCTTACTGTAAAATGTATTCATTGGTCTCCTTGTAGAATGAGCTAATACAATGTAGCAATGGACAATGCTTAATTTTGGGCACTTACCCTAGATTGTATGACAGCCTGAGGATTAGTAATTACAAAAACGTGGGTGTTGGTTTTGACACTTGCCTTAAATTGTTGCATAACTTTGATATGGATACAGCAATATTTAGACACTTGTCTATATTATTTAATGCAGGAATAAATATGTTTAGGAAATAATTTTCCTTTCTGTAGAAATAAGGAAATTTTGCCTTATCTGCTGAATGCGAGGGCAATAAGGATGTGTGGTTGTAATCATGTTTAAAGGTTTGTTCTTGCAACACAACATCTTTATATTTAAGATTAAGTAACACACACTAGTAAACTGTCGGATTACCCGAAGTATCAGTCTACACAATCGAGATATACAAAGCAGCGGTGATGTAATGTAAGTCTGTTTTCCTGGCCAGTCAAGCACATGGTATGTAAAGGCCACTAACATTCACACCAAAACACCTTGTGAACAAGGCCGCTGTGCCGGCTGAAACGCGCCCTGGCTGACGTGCGTTAACAGTAGAGAAGAAAAACGATCGCAGTTGTTGTTGGCTCCGTTTGTCACTTGAAAATCGCCAAGCGTTCCTAATATATATATATATATATATATATATATATATATATATATATATATATATATACATATATATATATATATATGTATATATATATATATATATATATATATATATATATATATATATATATATATATATATATATATATATATATATATATGTATTTATTTTTTCAAGGTATATATATATACACCTTAGACTAGTAACTTGATATTTACAAATATCTGCCCCTGCACTATATTTTTATGTCTGATATTCTGGCTGTGCTATTTGTGCCGCCCGATCTGGCATGAATCCAACCATTTCTTCCATATCCTTGTTGTTGGTTAACAATATGTTTGAAGTCAAAATATTTTTGTGTTCGTTATTCAGACATAACCATTGCAACGCCTGACATTCAAGTGACTCTCTGAAAACTATAATTTCTTAGATTTTGTTTTGTATACAATCTGCAGCTTGGTTGAGGTTTTTATGGTCTCCTCGCCCATTCCTGACAAACAGGTTCCAAAGTAAAAGGTCATAAAGATTTTACATTTCAGTCATTTTCTGTTTTTAGATTGTTAATCTGCCTAGTGGTTGTTTGAAGATGTTAACACAAGACTGGATGTGGGTGAAAAGTGCAAACCAATTTTCAACTATGAAAGTACCTGCCTGCACTCTGTAACACGGCTGGCCTGGCCACTTCATTGTCAAACAAACAATGTAGGATGTTGCTGAGGAAAGACGGGTAGTGTGATGGGTGGAAAGATCCAGGACTTCCTTAGCTAATGTATGTATGTATCTGGAATCACAATACTGTGTTTGATTGGTGAATTATTGGCCAGCCATTGTTTGTATCCTGTGTATGTATGTCTCCTTTGTCCTTTGTCACTGCTTCCCCAAATTCCTGTGATGCAGTGTCATGAATATTCAATACATAGGCACTGGAAGTAGGGACACAGGGGGTCCTGCAGCATCCCCAAAATAACTGTCCTGGAGTTCAGAAGGTGACTGAACAATAAATATGCCTTTAAGTTTTGTTTTCATCTTGTCACATATGCTGTGTCTTCACAGGACACAGGTCAAATGTCTGGCTATGTCTTCTGACAAATTGCTGCTTATTCTTTAAACCACATTTGTGTTTACCTTTCTTTCTCTGACTGCAAAGTGAGAGGAGTTTTTAAAGTGAACTGTGCCACAATCTTCCTAGGGTACAGGGAGTTTAAAAGGAAAAACTGAGGGATGTAAAAAAGAATTGTTGCGCACAAAATGTAAATAGCTGTAAAAGTACTATACGAATATATCTGCAATTAGGAAAGCACAAATGATGGACATTTTTCTTGTCTTTCTGAAGTGTGAAAGAAAAAAAGATTTGAATACGATAAAAACAAATCTAGATACTTTGCTTAGTGACCATAAATGATAAATATTCACTGAAACAAGATTTCTGTATATCATCCTTGCTGTGATACATAGTTTTGTCAGTAACACTGCATGCCCCTGCAAATTTTGTGGCCATTTCAAAGGAAAATGTGCTATCTGTAAAACACAAGGTCCTACGACACCATGCTTTAGTATTATATTTGTACCAGTGTGATCCTAAATGCACTACCGGCTACATACCACATGCATAACAGGCTTAGGCTAAATGTGTGCTGCTCATTTGTTACACTTTGTACAATTCTCGGGTTTTCACAATCTCTGTGACTTCAGTGATGTAACATCCATTGCAGCACCCCCACTCTGAAAATTGTTCAGCAGGAAGTGTAAGTGAAGTGTCAGATGGTAGACAGAACAGGTTCATATTTACTCTCCTGGTGGAGGGTGTATTTGTGCATATGATGTGTCTTTCTTTCACGCTGCAATAAATGGGGAAACAGCATTTACAACGCTGTCATTACATTGCACTACCATTACAACGCGGTCGTTACAACAACTGCGTTGTTATTACGTGATGTAATGACATCGCAAGTCTTTACAATGACTTACACTATGGGGCGCTCAGGTATTGGAAATAAATTTCAACACTTGGCTACTGTTGCGCAAACTGGAGTAGGAATAGTAATTACTATTCCTAAATCCAGCGCGCCCCTTAGTGCACGTCGTTGTAATGACTTGCGATCTAATACATTGCGTACTAACAACGTGGTTGTTGTAACAACCGCTTTGTAATGGCACGCGATGTATTAGATCGCATTGTAATGTGCCATATTCCAATAAATGCACCATAGTAAGTTCTTCAATGCAGTTCTCGTTTTAGGCATCTTGGGCCCGATGTAGGTCGCCAATTACCGGTCGGTAACGGCCGATTTCGGCCGTTACCGACCGGTATTTGGGAATTCACATGTAGGTAGGCTAAATTTACAGAATCGGTATATTTACCGATTCGGTAAATTTACTGATTCTGTAAAATAACGAATCGGTAAATGTACCGAATTGGTAGATACAGATGTAGGTGGCACTGAAAACAGTGCCACAGGCCATTACCAATTCGTTATTTACCATGTAATAGTATTACATGGTAAATAACGAATTCCAGTGTACATGCACATCTGTGCATGTACACCTGTGCCATGTGGCACACAGACATGCCCTGAGTGCATGTCTGTGTGTCACATGGCACACAAGCCAGAAACAGGGGGGCAACAGGGTGTCAAAGTGACACCCTGTGCCCCTTGCAAATTCGGTATTTTTACCGATTCTGTAATTACCGAATCGGTATTTACCATTGATTCCTATGGGCTTCAAGGCCCATAGGAATCAATGGCAAATACCGATTCTGTAATTACAGAATCTGTAATTACCGAATCTTACCGATTCGGTATTTTTACCGATTTTTTTTCCTACATAGCAATTACCGATTAGTAAATACCAAATCGGTAAAATTCCGTATTTACCATTCAGTAATTTGCTATTACCTACATCTAGGCCCTTATCTTCCGTGTTGACGTTGCTGCAGGAAGGATAAAGCTTTTAATCAGTTCTGGCAATAAGACAGAGTCTGATTATCGTTTCATCGTACATAAAGCTAAGAGGAACATGTTTTCATTATTTCACAATTAAATCTTGCACAATGTTTCCGGGTGAAAGTCCCTGGTAACCGGTTGAACAATAGACTGACGGTTTTCATTGTAAACTTCTACACTCCCTACCTCTGCCACCAGCTAACATATTTTTTCAAGGCCTCCCCCTAACTGTGTTTATTGGCAGAATGTCCCTCATTATAGTTCTCCAATATGACGGCCCTTTTGTGTTCTGGTGCCAGCTGCACATGGACCAAAGAAACTGGCAGACATATTGTCATGCCTGTGGTTGGCAATAAAGCCGAATGGATGATGTCAGACGCCAAAGTGAACCTAGAGCTCCCACTGACTGACAGCAGCAGTCCAAGAAGACATTAACACAGGCATTCTGACACAGCACAAACTAAAGAGCATAAAGAACACACACAACCTATGGTGTGTGGTTCCCGCTGCTGTTACTGCACGAGGACTCAGCTTAACAATTTATTTTTACCCATGCCTAAATACCTGTTTCCATTACAGCCTTACTGAAGCTTGCCTGCTGTGGTTTCTCTATTACTACCTTGCTGTTCACAGTCCGACTCCTCGCTCAGCGAGGCGCACTGTGGTTCCCTGATACTGGAAGGCACTGGAGCAGCATTCCTGGTACGACCTGGGACTTGTCACCCAACCCTTCATTAAAAATTCTCAGCTTGTACCTCTTTACCACACTGTACATTTTGGTCTCCAAAAAAACATTTGTTTATCTATGTAGAACCCTTCAAGGTGGATTCCACTAGCCGTTGTTATTCTGTCCACGGTGTCACTTACAACACCACCGTAAGTCCTGGTGCTCAGGGAGCGGGAGAAAGAACTTTCTGTCAACCTCTCAAGATGCCGAAGGGAGAGGTATCCCAGGAGACCCTGAATACCCAATGTGTGCTTCTCTTCCCTTTCTTCCCACCGTCTTCTGGGGAGATTATGGGCCGCCAGTAGTACATTTACTGGGTTGCGTAAATTTCACAGGGAGGAGGAGGGGACTTACATCTGAACACCTCCTCAAATCCTTACCACCCCTGAAATCTTGATAGGAATGGTGTCACGATTGGAAGCCCCCGCGAGAAATCATCAAAAACTGTCAAGAAACCATGATCACTTAAAGATTTTTAACCCTAAGGCAGTGACTGTACTGAGATTTAAGTAGCAGTTAGCTAGTTTTTATTGTTTGATTAATTAAAACCTTACAATATATATGCAATAATTCTTGATTATAAAATCAGTTATAAAATCAGTTCTATAAAAATTATAAACTTCATGTTTGTTATACTATTTACATTTTATGTACTTCCTAGATTACATTCTTTCAATTTTTGATGTTCTAACTTAATTCTCAATTGCATTAGAAACCTTACAAAAGCCGAGCTTAAAATTATATCGTCCGTATGGAGGCATCTTATCAGTGCTTGTCTGCAACTCCTTATTCCACGAACATTAAAATGTTTCTTTAGAATAGATATTCTTTCAACTTTCAGTTCTGGAGAAACACACAGGAGGTGCACAATATTCTCTTCACCAAGTTTGCATAGATTACAAGTCATTGGTCCCTCTATTCTCAACCATGGCATTAGATGACATGTGCCCGGAAATGCTCCAAAGCGAGCTTTTATGAAAATGTGTTTGAATTTCTCAGACCAAGGAATTTCAAGGTACAGTTGCACTTGTACCTTGGTATAACCATTCATGAAAGGCCATGCATGTTTTCTTTTTGAGAAGTTATCTTTATCCAAGAGTAGTGATAAATGCTTAGTTGTACTATTAATTACTTTTTTAAAAGAGTTCAAGGTAATTGGCATTTCCCACACTGAGGGGCATATTACCAACAACTAGCGATAATTATCGCTATGTTGGCTTAGCGGGAATATTCCTATCGCCGCCCTTCACCTGTTTTTATCGCTGAGATACCTTGCTATTATCAAGGTTTATCTCAGAAGCGATAAAAAAGGGGCGAAATGCGTGAATATCGCTGTCAATACAGCGATATTCAGGCATTACCGTGACAATGCTCTTAGCCATGTTATCCACCTCTCATTGGATAACATGGCTAAGAACTGGTCAGGGCAGGCGTTAGCTTTTGGAGATATTCGCGCTTAGCGCAAATATTTCCAAAACTAAGCCATTGTTGGTAATAGGAGATAGCGATATTAGCGACTGTTTCCAGTCGCTAAGATCTTGGCACGCTCACTTTGCATGTCATTAGCGATAATTATTGCTGACATGCAAATCGGGCCCCAAGATGATCGCTATCGCCTACTAGCTGTCGCTAACTGGTGTTAGCGACAGCTTGGTAATTGGACAATCAAATTATCACCGCTTTAGCGGGAAAAGGTCCCGCTAGCGCGGCGATAATGGCCCTTGGTAATATGCCCCTGAGTTTACTGAATATTCCTCTAATGATGTAAATAGATATTTCCACGCCTGGGCTTTCGAATTTAAGTTTTTTTCCTGCCACAATAGTTTGGACAATTGATTTACAGTATCCGTTTTTATCCTTTTCAACACTTTAATAAAATGTCCTTTTCGCGCAAGTACCTGATTAGTTATCCCAAATTCCATTCGTATCTGCGCAGGTGATGCATTATGTGGGATTAAGAAGAGGGCTTTATAGATTTTCGTGACTGCATTAATGATTAGGAATGAGTCATTTCTACACAATGCTTCACTTCCATATGTTAAAGTTGGTAAAAGCTTTGCTGATAGTACTTTCAATAATGACCCATAACTCTGCCCTCCTAAGGATTTCTGCATAACTCTGAATGCCACTAACAAAGTTTTAGTTCTCCGTTGTATATCAATCTTATGTAGTTGCGAATTATCCAGAAACCATTTATACTTATGCTTGGACCTTGAGTATTTGTTTATCTCCATAATTTTTGTCTTTGATTCATTTATCACCGTTCTATTTTCTTTAGAATAGGTAGTTATCCTATTTAACAGGCGTTGTAGTCCAACCTTAGTTTGGCTGAGAAGGATAACATCGTCCGCATATAGCAGGTTTGATATCGGAGTATTGGCTAATTTAGGTGGGCAAGCATTCACCTCATCCAAGGCTTTCGTTAGGTCAGCTAAAAATAAATTAAAAAGCAACGGGGCCAATACACAATCTTGTTCCAAACCTGATGCTGTTGGTATTTTTTCTGTTACTGTTAAGCCATCTCCCATCCGAACGCTGACCCATGTGTCAGTGTAGAGAAGTTGGATTAATTTTAAAAGGGAGGGTGGTATACCTTGATCTATTAACTTCTGCCATAAAAGATCTCTATGCACACAGTCAAAGGCAGACTTAAAATCTACAAAGCACAAGTATAGTGATTGCTTCTTAGTAATGTATTTATCCATTAGGACTGATAACACAAGGATATTTGTTGTAGTGCCCAATCCTTGTGTAAATCCAGTTTGATTAGGCGGTATTATCTGCTTTTCTCTTACCCATTCTACTAGGTTAGATAACAGTACACCTGCAAATAGTTTAGCATCGGTATCCTGGAGCGTAATGAGTCTGTAATTTTCCGGCAAAGACCAATCTCCTTTTTTGTAAATGGGGGCTATCAGCGATCCCTTCCATGTTTCAGGTATCGATGATGACCTTACGATTTCCTTAAAAACCGTCGTCAGATATCCTGACCATAAATTGGGGTCGCTCTTATAAAGTGCAAACGGGACACCATTTGGGCCTGGGGCACCATTTTTTTGTTTCTGAATTAATTTACAGATTTGTTTATTTGTTATATGGATTACTTGAATCTTGTCATTCCTTATTGGTTCGAACATATTAGCCCAAGGTTTCAATTGCTTTGTATCCCCAGCAGGATTTAGATGTATAAACAGGAACCTGATCCACTCGTTCTCGGTTAAGGATGATATTACAGCTGTTCTGTTTGGTCGGGCTAGGCCGTTTATCAACATCCAGAATTTTCTGGAGTTTGATTGTTTCCTACAAAAGAGTATTTTAGCCCAAAGATCATTTTGCTTTTTATTCTTTTCGTCCCACAATAACTTCTGTAGGTTACGATTGACCCTTTTTAGTTTTAAACCCAAATCCATATCTTTAGGATTCTTTTTTATCTGTCTTCTCAGTTGATTACGTGATCTTTTCAGAGTCCTTGTTGTTTCAGTTAGAGTAATTTTGTTCTCTTTCAGCTTGAAACTTTTCTTTTTTGAAAATGTTTTGCTTGTAGGATTTAACAAGTTTTTGTATACAATCAACCCATTGTTCAATTACAGTTAAGGTGTTATCTTCAAAACACATTCCTACCAATTTAAGGACCGTCTTGTTAGTGTGTTCTTTATTATGGTCCTTCAAATTAATTTCTTATAGTTTACTGTGCCCGTCTGACCTGGCAATGTTCCATATTCGGTATGCTTGTTAACACTCAAATTAGTAATAAGAATTTGTTGACTGTGATCACTCTCCGATGCTTTTACAATTGAAAATTAGATCACGTTAATAAAGATATTCAAGGATACTATGGTATAATCGATTCTTGATTTATGATCCTGCGATTGAAATGTCCAAGCCGGTGGGGAGTCTTGGGGTAACCTCCCATTTAAGATTCTTAGGCCCAGCGCTTCTAAGTCTTTAACAAAAATTGCGCCTATTTGGGTTTTGAAGGTGTTAGAAAAAGTTGGAAGTGTTTGCCGCGGGATTGCCCAGAGATAATCTTGTTCCTCAATTAACACATCTCTCATATTGGGTACAAACATATTTAAATTGAAATCCCCTGATATAATGTACTGTGTAAAAGGGTAATCCATCATCAGCTGAGATAGTATTGCAATCAGGGTGGTCGACATAGTGCTTCTCGTGCTTGACGTGGGATGTATGTATACAGGTTTTTTAAGAGATTATTTTCCATATACCGCATCTTTACTATCAATAAATTTGGGTTATTTGTATCGATTTGCTCGTGTTCCATTCTTAAATCTAGAGCAACAAATGTGGCTAAACCCCCACTAGGGCGCCCCCGATTACTTTGTTTGATTGCAGGCTCAAAGTATCCTTTGTATCCCTCATGCAGTACAGGATTAGTAGACCAGGTTTCTTGTAGAAGTATAACTTGGTAATAACTGGACATTGGTGATAAATAAGCATTGCTTATTTTTCTTCTTAGGCCATTAATATTCCATGAGAATATTTTTTATTTTTTATTTTCTTCATTTACTGTAGCTCTAGACATTACTTTTGTATTCTGTCATTGTGTTTTACTGCCATGGAGAGCCATACCTATTCATTTTTCATTGACTCCAATTGGTTTTTCTATTTCCACTGGATCCGACAGTGGTTTGAACTGTGATTCTGTCTTTCCAATCGTGTTTTTTAACACAAACTGAACCTGTGAGTTTAATTTATTTTGTTGGTGATGATTCAAAGGTAAAGGTATAGCAAATGGTTTTGGGTACACTGTAGGCTGTGGCCTATTGATTGTTATTCCCCAGCTGAAAAAAACTTCCTTTACATTTATAATTAGTTCAGCTACAAATATAGTGTCCAATTTTATCAGTGTCATTTCCTTACTACTATCGGAATTTGTAAGAAATTCGATGGATTCAATGTTTTTACTTGAGATTTTTTCTAGTGAGTGAATAGATTTAAATAGATGGCGAATATTTCCTCTATTTAGGATATTGTGCCTGCCTCTTGAATAATATTCCGGGACAAAAATCAATTGCGGTTTATCATGTACTGTTATCTTCCGACTTCCCAAATCTAAAGCAGGTAGGAGGTAGTAATTTGAGGGCTGCTGAGGCTCTTGGTCGTTATCCCTTATACCTTCATAGCTCCTGTTTTTTTGCCTTTGGAGATCCTGAGAATTATTATAATTTATGCCCTGAGTTGATCCTAGCATTTTATTAGTTAGTTGACCGTCCAAGTCTTCTTTCCTCATATCATTATTTTTTTCCGTTGTAGCTAACTTCTTAACAGCATCCATCTTTTCACATATACTGTGCGACAAATTATATTGAACGTGAATTGTTCTTTGAAATATTGGTTGTATTTGGTTTTCACTCTCATCCTCTCTTCCCCTATTGATCCTCTCATTTATGGTTGGAATGTTTTTATTATACATCTTTTCCAACTGTACTTGTATTGTTCTTTGAATTGTTTGTAGGAGATGTCTATCTACGTTCACCATCTGCTCCTCCTCTGATTTTACATTGATAGGAGTGATCCTAGGTTTTGTTAATTTTTCCTTTCTATTTTGATCCATTGGTATCGTTTCTGTTACACCATAAGATCCTAACAATCCTCTCTCCTTCCCATTTCTTTCTGGATCATAAGACTTTACTTCGCTAGTTGATAATAAATTATCTCCATCTTTTAAGTCTTGTGTATCATTTGTGTCCTCTTTAGGGTAATTTTCCCTGGCACCTTTGTTAAATAAGGCAAAGTACTTCTTACTCCTTCTGTTGGGTAGAGAGCTCATATCCACATTAGATTCTTTAACTTGTTTTCCCTTAAAGCCTTTCGACTTTGAAGGATTATCATCTTTCAAAGCATTGAACTTTCTTTCTAAATCTTGTGTTGTTATTAATAAGCTGGATTTGGCCTTATTCCGTGCTTTACGCAGTTTTTTCTTATGCTTTTTCGATCAATGATACTTCAGTGATTTTTCTTCCATTTCCTCTCCCTTACTAGGGGTTAATTCATCAATTAGACTTATTGATTTTTTTATATCCTGTGGTAAACTCTGATCTACTTCCATTCCTTTGTTTTCCGCTGTAACCATTATTGGATAAGAATTGATTTTTTTTACTGTTATACCCGTTTTTTTCTTAATTGATTTAACCTCTATTGATGGTAAGGGTTCATATTCATTTATTACTGATTCCTTCACAATATCTCCCTTACATGCGTTGTCCAGTTTCTTTGCCTCATCAGAGATCCTACTCTCTTGTTGTTGATCATTTCCTGTTAACGTAATTGTGCTACTTTGGTAGGGCACTTCCCTGGGAGACTCACATTTTAGGTTTGCCCCGTTTTTTGGTTTAGTGTCGTCGGTTTTCCACTTTTCTCCTGAGGTAAATGAAATTTTATATGGCCTATGTGTCCCCTATCGTCCCCTATCGTGTACCCCAACGTTCAATGTCTGCGCATGACATCCATGCATTTTCCCTCTATGGCCGAAATGATGATGCATTTTACATTTGCATCCCACGTTAACATGTCAGTTACCAGGCCCTCCATGAAAGAAACGATTATTCTGTTTTAAGGCCTATGTTGCCAACGTCTTTACATGGTGCACGTTTAAATATCGAGATGCACCCGTTTTGTGACTCCGTAAGGCCAGGCCTCGAATTCAGGCCCCAAGTCTTCTGACACTCTGAAAGCTGCAGCCCAGCCTGCATCCCTGACCTCTCACATACTTCCTGCTCAGCCGAGAGGTGCCCAGCCTGGCCTGCCAAGACAGTATTATGCCTACAGTTATCTGCTCCGCTCCACAGAAACAAATTCCTGCCTAATGAAAAGGATAAACATATTCCGCCTGCAGAAGATAGGGCCTAGCCATTCCGTCTTCATTCAAGTGATTTACAGAGCTCCAATCCATTGAAAGCCCACAGCCCCCATGTTATGCTCGAAGAAATATAGGCACACACTAGCATTTAATGATGAGTAGCCTTTGCCCAAGCGACCTTTAAGTCAGATAATACTTCCCCGAATCTAAGATATCAGATATCACTAGATGTACAGGTCGCCCTGACACTGAAGACCTCCCTACTAGCACGAAAGTCACCCCCCTCCTGTTTCCCCCAGTTACGCGTCAGTTACACGTCACGAGTGCCTTGGGGCTGTTTTTAGCTGGTTCTCGCACAACAGCCTAAAGTGCAACTCGGACAAATCTGAAATACTATTCTTCGGATGCCCATCGGAACCAGATTGGCAGGGATGGTGGCCTGCTGACATGTTCCCTCCCACTCAGTCCTCTAAGTGGGCTAAGAACCTGGGAGTTAAAATTGACAACGAGCTCTCGCTCAAATCCCAGGTTTCTACTCTCACGGGAACATGTTTTGGGATTCTTAGAATGCTGCGCAAGTTCTTTCCCCTTCTCTCGGAGCAACATCGGAGGATCACTGTTCAGGCACTCATAGGGTCCAGATTGGACTATGCAAATGTCCTATATCTGGGCTTGCCTGAATACCTCCTCCAGCGTTTGCAGGTCACTCAGAACGCTGCTGCGCGTGCAATTTTTGGCCTGCACCGCCGCACTAGTGCCTCCAATCTCCTTGTATCCCTTCACTGGCTTCCGGTGCGGAAAAGGATACTGTTCAAGGCCATGACTCTTGCCCATAAAGCCTTGCATGGCAATGGTGCCAAATATCTTCAGAGGAGGCTGGACTTTTATCGACCTGCGCGATCACTCAGGTCAGAAGCTCTGGCGTTGGCTCGGGTGCCACGCATCAAAAAGGCTCGGCTAGGCGGCCGGTCCTTTAGTTTCCTTGCTCCTCAGCTATGGAATTCTCTACCGGTGTCCCTGCGAAACACCGCAAATCTGCTTGTCTTCAGGAAAGACTTAAAAACCTGGTTGTTCGCTGGATAATTTGTCCCCTCTTTTGGCCCCTGCTCTTTTACTGTTATGTTATCTAGTTCTCCTTTTAGGTCTGGAGCTCAAAGCGCCGGGACACTCCTTTGGAGTAGCCGTTGCGCTATATAAGTCCCATTTTAACATAACATAACATTTTTTTTTTAACATGATTAGGTTACGCACAGAAGTAGGGTAAAGGTTCCAGATACCCCTATAGATCCCCTCCATGTATCCACCCACCTATGACACTCCTATGACTCATCAAGGGAACACCCACATGTACGCCTCTTTACACGCCCATGTGTTCTTATCTCTCTCTCTTGCACTTGCTCCACCTTTTTCTATGCAAGCCAATGTATGTTTGAACTATAAATATTGTACTCTGTGAAATAAACTTTAGATGACGACCCTTCCTGAACCTTAGTGGTGATGGAACCCGATTCTCCATTTACTGCAGTACATGTAATAAAGCCCTTCTGAATCGGACACCACGGACTCTGCCTCTCATTATATGAGTTATCCTTATTAATGTATAGAAATTATGACAGGGTAATTATTTTATTTACCACATTAATCTGGCGCCCGAATAGGGACCGTCCCCTTCCCCACGCGCTGGCGATGTAGGTCCAGCCCCCTACCCCTTCTACAGCCGTGACGGACTTCAAGTGTACACGACAGCGGGACTTCCTGCCTACTCCCTCAGGCCCACGGAGGAGACGGAGACTGTGACCAGGCATCCACACGAGGCGGTGAGGATTGCGGACGATCCCGACCAGAGCCCAAGACGAGAGAGCAAGGT
Source organism: Lissotriton helveticus (assembly GCF_964261635.1). NCBI lineage: Eukaryota > Metazoa > Chordata > Amphibia > Caudata > Salamandridae > Lissotriton > Lissotriton helveticus. The sequence goes on along the minus strand of NC_136068.1, from coordinate 1,834,223,208 downwards.
CCGAGGTATCCCGAGGCCCACCTGTTCCAAGGCGCAAGCGCAGCAGCAGCGGCAGCAGTAGACGTAGCAGTATCGAGTCTCCGAGGCCTTCAAGTTCAAGTTCTGCTTCCCGGTGAGTACCGTTATTGGGAACGCATAGAGACGGGTTCATTTATTTGAGCCCGGTAAAGACGTGTCTGGGTACACAGATACGGGCAAGACGTGTCCCCTTCGGTGGGCACGGTAAAGACGTGTCTCTTTACGAGACCGGTATGGTTGTACTGTTTTGCAGTGCATAAAGTAAACAGTTTTTCAAGATTATGTTCTTTTCTATGTACTAGTCAGGATGTACCTGTTCTTAATGTTTTAGTGTTGTTATATGAATGGTTGTGCTCAGTCTATTTTTGTGTATATTGTGTTTACATTAGAGTCAGTTCCAACATGCCATAGTTTTCGAAACTACGTCAGATAGGGACTAGAAAAGGGATACTCGAAGAGTCAGTTCCTGTTCCGCCCAGAGACACCCCTGGCCATTTTATGTACCAGAAACACGGGCTAGATGCCATACTGTTTTTAGACTTATGGGTGGACTACACGAAGGATCTAGACGAAAAGTATAGATGGCCTGTCTCGGGAACATGGGATGCTGAATGCATTATGAGAGTAGAGGAAGCGTTATGGAAAAAGAAATCAAGACAGTCCCAGAAAGACGCTATTGAGTTATGGCGCAAGGAAGCGCATAGGAGATCCGAGAAAGAAATGCATCAAGCAGAGAGAGCTAGACATGCAGGGGAAAAAGCCAGAGAAAAAGAACTAAAGGAAGAGGGGGAACGGGTCAAGATGGAACAAGTAGATCGAGAAAGAAATGCCCTCATCACGGGCATGTATCCTGTCCTCGCTGAAGTACCTAGTAATTTACCGCCACCTCTGATACCGACTAAAGTATGTAGGCATAGACAGATGGAAGCTGAAGCTTTTATTTCTTCCTATCTAGCGGAGCCTGCTCCGGATTATGTAAACGCAGTATTTCCTCCTCCTCCTCCTGTTCCGCCCGTCAACAACCCTTTTCTCCCTCCGCCCGCAACACAGACTCAGTCTACGCAATTGTTTCCCCCACCGACTGTGAGGGATGACCCAGGACAAGGGGCAGTGGGAGGGGGGTCATCAGCAACACCCCAAACACCGCCACCAACACGGTCATTGCAAGAATTAAGTCTGCAACGAACGCCACCGCCACCAGCATCACCCTTTAGGACTGTAACAATATCGCATTGTATATATCATCCAGTACCAGGTGCGAGTACCCTGCTCGTACACTCACTACGACTAAGACGCGCTGTAGACTATCTTCTTCCGTTACCAGACATGAAGGAACACTTAGACAGAATATACCGTTTCATTCGAACGGGGGAGGGACCCGAGAGTATAGAAAATGCCATGAAACAAAGAAAGATAGAGGTTAAAAACATGATTTTACATTTTTTGATTAATTGTCTGATCAGGGAACAAGACCAGCCAGGCAGAGGAATAACTAGAGGTATGATGGAATGGAGTGACAACATATCTACCGGTAAACATGATACAGTGGGAAAGACAGAATGTATGTACAAGAAAATACGAAAAGAAATTCTGAACTTACACAAGAAAGATTCTGAAGAGAAAGAGGATTCAGCTTCAGAGGATGCTGAAACAGAAAAGGAAGATAGAATAGCCTATGTAGGTAGAGCTCGACCATTTGACAGACCCATATGCCTAAATCACAGCAAAAAGGGACCCCCTATTAAAATATTTTCTCTCGAGAATCAGTTTCAAGCTACTGAGAATGTACTGAAAAAGCGAGTAGAGTGCGATAGACCGCACACCATACACGAACAAGAATTAGCCCGTTCAGCCGTTCAATGGGTGTCTAACTCTAATATCTATAATGATGCCGTAGTAGCATTACTAAAAATTGTTGACGAACTCATTGCTCAAGGAGTAGTAGTAGAAACTGACTCGAATGTATGTAATTCACCTGTCATCCCCATTCTCAAACGAACAGACCCTAATGCACCACCAGTCTACAGACTAGTGATTGATCTTCGAGAACTAAACAAGTGTATAGTACCGCAATACCCAGTGGTCCCAGACATTTCTTCCTTACTGACTGCAATTGATTCCGACGCGACGTTCTTCACTGTAATTGATCTAAAGAACGCCTTCTTCAGTGTCCCAATACATCCAGAGAGCCAATACCTATTCGGATTCTGTTTAAATGGACGCAGCTTCAAATTTACAAGGGCTCCTCAAGGGTTCACAGAAAGTCCTAGTATTTACAGTCAAGCATTGATGAGACAACTAGACAGTATTCACATCCCTGCCAATACCGCACTGCTCCAATATGTTGACGATATCCTGATCACAGCACGTACAGAACCAGACTGCGAACGTGCATCACTGACAGTCTTGTACTTTCTGGCAGACAAGGGACACAAAGTGTCCCCTTCAGAGCTACAATTCTGTGCCCAGCAAGTGCTTTACCTTGGACACTTGCTGTCCAAGAGGGGTAGACAGCTGACACAAGACCGTATTCAGTTAATTTCCAATCTTTCACAGCCCAAGACACAGAAGGAGGTACGGGCCTTCATTGGCCTCACTTCTTACTGCAGACAATGGATTCCCCAGTATGCCTATCTAGCCAAACCACTCATACAGCTGACAACACAGGAGGCAGCGTCTTCGACTGTCCTCCCTTGGACACAAGAACATACACTTGCATTTGAAGAACTGAAAAAAGCCTTATGTCAAGCACCAGTTTTAGCGACTCCTTGTTACAGTAAGCCTTTCACGCTTTTTGTCACTGAACGAGATGGAACAGCATTATCTGTCCTTATGCAAGATCATGCAGGAAAACACACGCCGTGTGCTTATTTTTCTAGTACTTTAGATCCAGTGGCCCAGGCTCTGCCTGCGTGCCTGAAATCAGTAGCAGCAACAGCACTAGCTATCAGACAAAGCGACTCTATTGTGTTAGGCCATCCCCTGACAGTACAGGTCCCACATGCAGTTGAAGTTCTCTTGAACCGAACACAGACACAACACCTGACTATAGCAAGACTGACAGGATATGAACTGACATTATTGTAGCCACACATAGAAATCAGACGATGCAATATACTGAACCCTGCTACACTCTTACCCTCAAGTACAGTAGACCCTGCACCACATGACTGTGTGGAAGTAATTGATACAGTAACGAAACCAAGACAAGACTTGACAGACATTGCATTTTCCGACCCTGACATGACACTTTATGTAGATGGTTCATGTATGAGAACAAGCACAGGAGAGTTAGTGGCCGCATATGCCGTGACCACTGATACTAAAGTCATAGAGACACACAGAATAGACACACTGTCCGCCCAAGCAGCAGAGCTCATCGCTCTGACACAAGCCTGCATACGAGCCAAGAATTTGAAAGTAAACATTTATACAGACTCACAGTACGCTTTCGGAGTCGTTCACGACTTCGGCGTGTTGTGGCAGGAAAGAGGTTTCCTGACCTCTCACGTGGCCAAAATTCAGCATGGTCCTCTCATTCAAGCTCTGTTAGAAGCAATACATTTGCCCTCAGCCATAGCCATTATGAAATGCAAAGCACATACGAAAGTTACAGACACCATTTCCCAGGGTAATGACCTGGCCGATCGAACAGCTAAATTGACAGCTCAGATTCCAACAGACACGACAAAGACAGAAGTACCGTCACTGACGAATAGCATGACAGTCAGAGATCCCTCACAAGATGTACTCGATATACAGACACATGCCACTCCAGACGAGATAAAGAAATGGACTGAACAAGGAGGGGTCCAGACTGACCAGGGTTGGATGACAAAAGGAAAAGCTACATGGTTTTTGCCAGACTCTATGGTTCAAGTAATCATAAACACAGCACATAGTCCAGCACACCTAGGAGAAAAAGCTATGCTAGACAGTTTACAGAATATTTGGTTTAACAAGCATCTGCGTGCAGCAGCAAAACAGAAAGTACGCACCTGTATGATCTGTTGCCCGTTCAATCCAGGCAAAGGCATTCCGGTGGAACAAGGTGGATTCCATCCCCCTGACCACCCTTTTGAAGTCCTCCAGATGGATTATATCCAGATGGACAGATGTCGAGGATACAAGTACGTTCTAGTAATTGTATGTGCACTATCTAGATGGACAGAAGCATATCCAGTCCCAGATTACACCGCTGTGACAACTGCCAGGCAGTTGGTTCGAGAGTATTTTCCACGATATGGATTGCCCCGTGTCGTGTACTCAGACAATGGTCAGCCATTCTCCTCTGAATTAATGAAACAAGTATCTCTTCTGTTAGGGTACCAGTGGAAGTTCCATTGTGTACGACATCCAGAGGCAGCTGGCCTCGTCGAGAGACACAATCAGACACTTAAGACCAAGTTAGCGAAAGTCTGTGCAGAAAAAGGCGTGGATTGGATGGTAGCCTTGCCGGTTGCCCTCTTTTACATGCGTATGGTAGCTCATTCCAGAACAGGACTGTCCCCTTACGAGGTGGTTTTCGGCAGACCGCCAAATATGTGGGGTACTCCGATGCCTAAAAGAATAACCGATGTTGACAGTAATATGCTGACAGATTACCTGGCTTCCTTGATGTCTGCACTACTCTCTTGTCGTTCACAGGTTGCAGCCGCCTTCCCCGACAACACCCAAGTGAAAGAGCACTCCGTCGTTCCTGGAGACATCGTCCTTATTCGCAACTTTGACCGTTCAAGTCCCCTCGAGCCCCGCTGGAAGACGCCAAAGCTGGTATTGCTTACAACGAGGACCGCAGTGAAGGTCGAGGGAAGGAAGGGCTGGCTCCACGCCCAGCACATAAAGAAACTCCATGGAAAACCAGAGACTGTAATTAAAAATAAGGACTGCCTTGAATCCAGTGACTCAAAACCCCCTTTGCTAGAGAAAACTCCGCAACAGGAGTATAAATCTAAATTACGGTCTAGTAAGTCAGACAGTTTAATTGTTTAAGTCCACCCTGTGGTGAATCGGTTAGACAGTTTTCTGACATGTATAAAATAATAGACCAGAATAGTACTAGACAGAGAGATAAGAGAGAGATATACTGCAAGACCCTACGCAGCCGATGTATAGTAACTCTGATTATTATGTTTTTTCTAAGTATAACGATTATATGTATCAGCTTGACACTACATGTTTTCTTTCCTCCTATTGCTTCGCATATGCATTCTTCTTTTAATGACACTGCAGAGCACACATTTAGTGATCTGCCACCCCACGAATTGTCATATCGACTAGCACTGCGTAACAACACTTTTATTCGAATGTTGCACCATTCTCATCAGGCCAGCAATGTAACGAATTGCTGGGTATGTGGTCGACTCCCACCTTACCAGAAAACGAAGGGAGTTCTGCCTCTTTTTCCTTTCCCGTTCTCGCACAATGGTTCGTGCGGAGCATGGTTTGCTTTAATGTCATCACAAGACAAAAAGGTCACAGATTCCCAGAGCGATTGGGTCTGGGGAGATTTGAATAAGGTAATGAATGAAGCATGTTTTCCAGACACAGATGGTTTTCCCCAGAGAAAAGGAACAGATCTAGAAAACGAAGTGTACGAACAAGGAAATGTTTCCCTTAACTTTATGATTTTAAATACCCAGTCCGAGAAAAGTACAGGTCCACCGTTCATAACAGTCTTACCAGTAAAAGGTGAATTATGCTTCAGAAAGCAAGGATCAGTACATTTAGGACACAGTGATTGTAATACTGTAATCGAGTTCAATGATAAAGGAAAGTCTACTTTCAAAGCTTCCCGCCATTCCTATTTCATTAGTGGTCAGACAGCCTATATACGTCTGCCCTTAGACTGGGGTGGAACATGTTATATTGCATTCTTATTGCCACCAGTCTTTCTAGCCCCATCCCATTGTCATCGAGATTCCCGACTAGTACATGTTAGACACAAGAGGGAGACAGATTCCCCAGTGATTGATCAAACTGAGACAGCTTTAGAGCAATATACAGATTTCAATAAGGGATTCTTTTTCTTCATAGGTCCCATTCAGAACAGTAAATTAATACGCAGGTTAACAAGAACCCTTGAAGCAGTAATAAACGAGACTACATCTGCTCTGGCTAACTTAACAGAAGAGCAGTCAGCTATGAGACTTGTTGTTCTTCAGAACCGCCTTGTTCTTGACGTCATCCTGGCAGATAGGGGCGGAGCTTGTAGAGTGATCGGATCCAGTTGTTGCGTGTTTATTCCTAATAACGCGCCATCCGTGTATGCAGCAATAACAAGACTCCACAAGATAGCTCACGAGATACATCAGAACCCAGGCACATGGACTTGGTCCGGTTGGCTCTGGAATGTAATATCAGCATGGGGATGGACAGTACTGTCATTCCTAGGAATGGCATTGCTTGTTCTATTCAGTTGTTGCCTCTGTTTACAATGTGGTCCAGCGATTTGCGGCTTGTGCGCCACTGCCTGTATTCCCCATTCACGTATTCAGAAGAGAAAAGAAGAGCAAATGATGCAGTATGACCATATACAAGGTCTTATGCAAATAGATGTGACTTGAAGGGAACGTAGGGGACAAGGAGGGAATGAGGTAAATGAAATTTTATATGGCCTATGTGTCCCCTATCGTCCCCTATCGTGTACCCCAACGTTCAATGTCTGCGCATGACATCCATGCATTTTCCCTCTATGGCCGAAATGATGACGCATTTTACATTTGCATCCAACGTTAACATGTCAGTTACCAGGCCCTCCATGAAAGAAACGATTATTCTGTTTTAAGGCCTATGTTGCCAACGTCTTTACATGGTGCACGTTTAAATATCGAGATGCACCCGTTTTGTGACTCCGTAGGGCCAGGACTCGAATTCAGGCCCCAAGTCTTTTACACTCTGAAAGCTGCAGCCCAGCCTGCATCCCTGACCTCTCACATACTTCCTGCTCAGCCGAGAGGTGCCCAGCCTGGCCTGCCAAGACAGTATTATGCCTACAGTTATCTGCTCCGCTCCACAGAAACACATTCCTGCCTAATGAAAAGGATAAACATATTCCGTCTGCAGAAGATAGGGCCTAGCCATTCCGTCTCCATTCAAGTGATTTACAGAGCTCGCATCCATAGAAAGCCCACAGCCCCCATGTTATGCTCGAAGAAATATAGGCACACACTAGCATTTAATGATGAGTAGCCTTTGCCCAAGCGACCTTTAAGTCAGATAATACTTCCCCGAATCTAAGATATCAGATATCACTAGATGTACAGGTCGCCCTGACACTGAAGACCTCCCTACTAGCACGAAAGTCACCCCCCTCCTGTTTCCCCCAGTTACGCGTCAGTTACACGTCATGATTAGGTTACGCACACAAGTAGGGTAAAGGTTCCAGATACCCCTATAGATCCCCTCCATGTATCCACCCACCTATGACACTCCTATGACTCATCAAGGGAACACCCACATGTACGCCTCTTTACACGCCCATGTGTTCTTATCTCTCTCTCTTGCACTTGCTCCACCTTTTTCTATGCAAGCCAATGTATGTTTGAACTATAAATATTGTACTCTGTGAAATAAACTTTAGATGACGACCCTTCCTGAACCTTAGTGGTGATGGAACCCGATTCTCCATTTACTGCAGTAGATGTAATAAAGCCCTTCTGAATCGGACACCACGGACTCTGCCTCTCATTATATGAGTTATCCTTATTAATGTATAGAAATTATGACAGGGTAATTATTTTATTTACCACACTCCTTCTTCCTTATATCTTCCATTTTGCAGACTTATTCTTACGTCTTCAAGAATTGTGGTCATTGCTTGAGGTAATGTTATTAATTAGCAAATTATTGGGGCACATTTGCAATCAATTATTGTAGTATAGGCCTGCGATTGTGCTCTTTTTATTAGGCTGTTTAACTCTGCTAGTTTCTGGTCTATGCCCACCACCGAGCTTACCATCACGTTAAGTAGATCCACTTGAATCTCCATTTTATTTGATTGAAATGTCAGAGCTTCCAAAGTCATAGCGGATGTATGGTAAAAAATATCCCAGATTGACCCTAATTCCTGATTACTTGTAGTTGTTGTTGTGGAATGATGGTGTTGTTGGCTACTTAGATTTTTTTCAACATTACAATCCACTTGAGTGCCTTTCTCAGTCCCCCCTTCATTATGTAATTGCTTTCCGTATATTTTTTTTGTATTACGATGAGATGCTATGTTATTAAAGGTACACCTATCACTCGGTGTACTACATAACTGTATGTCCTCTTTACTTTTTCTATGTTCTCCTTTATTTGCTTTATATCCATCCAGGTCATCCATGTTAAGGATATACGTTATACTATTATCCTTTTCAGATTCTTTGTTAGGATGCATATCCCCATCAGCTTTTACACAGACATCACTACTAACTTTGCATGGTAATGTTCCATCGCTGATTAATTCTGAAGTCTCTTGTTTTGCTATTGGTAATTGTTGGACTTGGCCCTTCCGGCAGGTTCACCCCTAAACTTTTTGCTTTTTGAATATGAATTGGTGGTAGTGATTTTTGGTTTCTGCGCACTTTCACTGTGTCCCAGTGGAAAGTGCGTGCGCACTCTGAGTGCATGGAGTAAGGTTGGCCCGCCCTCCCATAGGAATTCATGGGGAATGTCTGTGTCCCTGGTAGTTACTGCTGCGTGAGGTGTGCAGGCTCGAGTTTGGTATGTGCGGACTCGTGTGATTGAATGCTGCGCAATGATATGTGCGGCGTGAATGTGTCTAGTGTGGAAGTGCCACTTATAGACATGGGGTGCGTGTGCAGGGAGTGTGCTGGCACGTGATTGGCTGGAGCTGGCTGGTGAGCCTGGCTCCAGGAGTCTGGATGGGTCTGCCCGGTGGTGAATGTGGAGATTAGCATGCTGATGGCTGGGGAGGAGTGCACCTGGGTCCTGAATAGGGATGGGCTTTCCCCACACAATGCTGGCTCCGCCCCCTGTGGTGCGTCTAATGACCCTAGCCCTGCCAGTGAATAGAGTGAGGGGCTGAGCACATCAAGGGTGCTCACAAATCAGCTGCGACTGGTTTTTCCCCTCACCCTGAAGCCAGACAAAGGATTTTCTAGTATAAGAAGGGGCTGTGTCCCCTTACAAAAGGTTCTCTTCCAGGATACTATCTGAGGGGGGCTGCTGCTGCTGCTGGGCGCCAGGAGGACCTCCACTTGGACTGCCTCCCTGCCTGGAGGCCCAGTGAGCTGGCTCTGGGCCCAGCCTTGCCCCCCCCAATCTTGCTGCAGTCCTAGGAGGACTTTTTCTGGACTGGTGGACCTTTGTTTGCCTATAGCGCTGGGAGCGCTTTATTTTCCCCTTATAGCGCTTGGGAGCACTGTAATCAGTCCTCAAGTGCCTGTGGGCGCTGCATTTGCCTTCTAAGCGCCTGAGAGCGCTGCAATTATCAGCTAAGCGCCTGGGAGCGCTTCTATATGCCACACGCGCCTGAGAGCGCTTTATCGTGTCACTAGCGCTTGGGAGCGCTTTTAATTTCCACAAAGTGCTGGGGAGCGCTTTCCGTTCACTGCGGCTGCCCACGCCGCTTACGTGCCCTTTTTTATATTATTTTATTTACGGGAGCCCACCCCGTATCGTGGAGAGACGTCACCGCCGCAGCCCAGGAGTGTGTGCACCCCCCGCCGGGCCGCCGCCTGCGACGACCCGGAAGTGGTTGGCCGGCCGGCCAACCGCAGCGTGGCCTGGCTGGAAGTCCCGCCCCCACCGCAGCCGTGAGACGAGGGAAGGAAGCTGCCTGCCGGGTCCCCCGGGGCTCCCGAGTGTAGGGAGAGCCCCAGAGTTTTTGCTGATCTCCAGGGAGGCCGGGAGCCCACCACGCCTACCAGGACGCCCCCGCCGTGGAGGAGAAGACTCGAGAAAGGCACCGCAGCGCTGAAGAGGAGCCCCCCCTGCACCGTAGGTCCTAGTGAGTAGGGGCCGGACGTTTCTATTAGGCAGAGGGGGCGGCGGGGCACGTTGCCAGTAGCCAACCCCCTCAGTGGTGCAAGTGTTGGTTGCGAGGGCAGAGCGGAGGGTAGAGCGACCCTGGCTTCCAGTGGGCCGCTCCCCCAGAAAGGAGCATCGTCCTGCGGGCCCCCACAGGTTCAGGGGGCAGTTTTCTGGTCCCGAGTCCCCCAAGCGGGACTCCAACGAAACAGGCACCATTTTGTGAAGGAGCCCACAAGAGGCTACAGGCGGGCATTTTGGAATTTAGAGCCCCGAGGGCTCTAGGGCCTCCTTGTTCTTCCGGGTCCCCTGAGAGGGACCCCAACCACCCGCAGACACCGGGGAGGGTCAAGCGGCCCCAGCTGGCAGCGGGCCGCTCCCACCCCCCCACCAGGAGGCATTTTTTTTCTGCAGAGCCCAGTGGGGCTCAGGGGGCATCAGTTGTTACCAGCCCAGAGAGGCTCTTGAGTGCCACATTTGTTTAGAGCCCAGAGAGACTCCTGAGGGCCCAGTCAGTGGCGCAGAGCCTGCGAGGCTCCAACGTTGGCCCTCAATATCTACACAGCTGCCCAGCACTTAGTGGGCAGCTGCCACGTTTAGGCCCCCCCTGACTTTGGGGCACAGGGCGTCCTAGACCCAACGAGGCCAGGTGGCCGGGGTACAGTCACAGGTGGTGACTAATGTGATTTTTGCGCAATTGTGTTTTTCTTCCCTGCACCTCTGAATGTGTTTTGATGCGTCATGTGCCATGTTCTTACACCGCTGAATGTATGTATGCATCATGTGTTTTCCTTCCCTACACCTCTGAATGTGTTGTGATGCATCATGTGTAATGTGCCTATGCCCCTACATGTATTGTGATACTTAGGTGGTTGTTCTTGCTAGTGCAGGTGGTGCTAGTGAGGTCCTGGTTCCCTGCGTAATATTTTCCTAAGGTGGTTAGGGTTGCGTAGGTGGTACTTAACTGTTACCAGTGATTACTGGTTGTGTGCTGCATTGACTATTTTGTGCTACAAGTGTCCTATGTGCTAAGTGTTACTTCTACAAAGTATTCTATTCCTACAAAGTGCTAGTTCTAAAAGTGCCTATTCTTGACAGTGGTCCATGTGGCCCTGTCTGGTACATATCCCCTGTAAATTCTGCCCGTGCCTGTTGGCACATTGTAAAGTGTGTGTTTTTATCTAATGTGTTTTGGTATAATACAAAGGCTATTTTTATATATAACCTTGTGTGGAGTTTCCTTTGTGGTGGGCCTTGGGTGTTGTTGCTGGGTGCGTGCGCAAACACTTAACCTACATAGCCTCCAAGTTTAGCCTTGCTGCTCGCATCACGTTACCTAGAGGGTGAGCAGGGGTAATCCTGCCGTGTAACTCCCTTGCCCTGACTTAGGAATGGTGGTCTCTGACTGACTTTGGCGCGAGCCCTGGCCAGCCAGGGATCCCATTTCTAACAGTAATATTGAATTAGTCTCTGTGCCAGGCTCCCATTTGATTTTCTCAATTATTACATTTACCTCCAAAGGTGGCAGGATACTGATGGTCAATATATCCACTGATCTTTCAGGTGCATCCAAATCACTCTGATTGTTTTGAATTAATTGGACTACACTTCACATTTTGAGATCCGTAACATGACCCTTTGTTATGTTTGGATTTACCATTTTTTCCATTTCAAAGGTATGCGTACACGTACTCAGTGTTTGTGCCTCTGAGACTTGTCCAAGATTTCGTACACTTTTACTGTCCGGCTGAATCGGTGTTTGGAGATTACTTGCTTCTACTGCTGTTTGCATTGACATAATAGCCTCCAATGGATCCTTCATAAAATCAAATTTACATGGGATTTTTGAGGACTTTTCAAACATTCGTGCAATAGGAGAAATAAGAGATTGGTTCCCTCCTCCTGCATTTGCTTTTAATTTTGGTACCCTTAATACCTGAGTTTTTCTTGTTCTTCTTGTACTAGTTGCAGAGGCTCTTTCTCTGCCTGAGCGCATAGTGAAACCACTCCAACCACTCCAACCAGTATCTTTACTTTCTTATGCAATAACAGCCCAAATGTAATCACGACCTCGAGGAGAACACAGGTTGCGTCCAAATCAACTATACCACTATGCCACCCCTGCGTCCTCCTTACAACCTCTCTACAGCTTCAGTTGCTGTAGGTGATGTAGCTTACGGTGGTACTTGATAACGGGGTGCCTTTAGGCCTGCTTTTCAGCTTCCTTTTAGTTCCACAGTCTCCACCGTGTTTTACATCTACAACACTCCTCCTCCTCTTCTGACCTAGTTCCCGCTCCTACACTATACCTTAGCTCCTATACAAGCTCATCAAGCTTGTACTGCCAATTATAGTGATTCTTGTATTATTGTCATTAGATGTTCACTGTTAATGTTCACTATTAATTGTGAAAAGTTTGCCCAAATCAAGATGAAGCCATGAGGAAGAAATAATGGCTTTGTGTGCTTTTCCGTGCTTCAAAATTAATAATAGCATTGCGAATTTTTTAAAATAGAGCAAAGCGTTACTCTGCCAGCCTGTGACAGGCGTGGCACAGGCTAGCATAAACCAGGAAGTCTTTTAGTTCCAGCTGGCACTCTGCAGCTCACCGCAATCAGAAGGTCAGAAGTGGGAACCCGCCACAGGAGAACGCCACAGGAAAACGCCAAAGCCGCCGGGGCTCCGATGCAGAAACGGGAGCCAGCCAACTGCCCAGCAGCACAGCAGCACAGTCACCAGGTCCACACCAAGGAGCAACCATGCACCTCCGTCCGACCGCACCCAGTCCTTGGGATGCACTGAGCTGCTCCGGGCACCCGGGCCGAGGCGACCCGAAAGTGACAGCCGTGGGGAGGGAGAGAATCAAGGACCAAGGACCAAGAACAAGGTAGCGACGTGACGGGGCTCTCTCTCGAAGCTCCCGCTGCTCCACTCGCTACTGGCCAGACTGCAGACTGCGTAATGCAAAACACGGACTGAGATTTAAGTAGCCCAAAGCCTATGATCAGTACTTGATGCTCACTAAACGTAGGGCTAGGGAATAAAGGAGAAATCAGAGTTTTCTGATTAAATAAAAATATGATAAAAGTGATGATAGGAGAGCTCTGTTTGAGGAAGGAAGAAGAGGGGTGGATTAACATTAGATAAAAGCAAAAGAAGGTGTGCACAATGGGAGAACCAATAAGGAACAAGTCATCAAAGGAAATTATACATAAGTAGGAGCAGTAGTTGTATAGGCCGATTGATATTGTGACAGTAAGCATAGGCAAAGTGAACATGCAGAAAGCTCAAGAGTCCCTAAATTTCATTCGCTATTGCTCCTGGAGCACGGTGCTAGCTTTTCACCTTGGGCTCCTCAACCTTAACAAAGGACAACTAAGATCAGGTTATGGAGGACTGATGGTGGAGGTGATCAAGTAGTTCAAGGGTAGAAGCGACGCACCTATGAACTGTGTCGTTTTTTACTTGGTTTGGCTCCCTCTGATTCAGAAATCCTCTGTCTCTGCCAAAATGTTTCTCAAGTATGGGTCTTGGATTATGGCTACGCACTATCAGTCACTAAACTCGACAGCCCAACTTTTATAGTGTTGACTGGATTAGGGGGGCCATTAGGATGGCGAGCGGATCGCCACTGCCCATCTGGTGGTGGTGATCCGTCCGCCATATTCCACCGCCCGCCTACCATTTACCCCTCCATATTACGATGGCATTGGGGACCCCGGCTGACGGAAAGACCATCTGCCGGTTTTCCGCCGTTCGGACAGGCAACTGGGCGGAAAAGGGACATAATATGGTGGCGGTGTCTGCAAGACACCACCATCCATATCATGATGCAGGCAGCAATTGGCCTTTCCGTCGCCATGGAAAGGCATGCAGTCTTTTGTGTTGGGGGCCCCCAGGGTGTTGGGGGGGGTGGAGGGTGCACTTTTGGGGTACACATGGTACCCCCCTACATTTGCATGCAAAAGGTGGCAGGCACCGCACAGTGCCTGTCACGTCGTGCGTTCAAATGCACAGTATGCATTTTTTGCATTGCGGCGGGTGCTCGCCCGCCGCAATGTATAAAATACGGGATGCGCCCGCCAGTGTGGCGGGCGCATCCTAATGCCACTGGCAGGACTGCCGCAACTTCGGCGGTTGGTCCCTGGCTCCCTTGCGATGACGGGCGGACTTTGTCCGTCCATCGTAATGGGCCCCTAGGTTGGGTATTTCCAAAAGAGCCAACTCTGTCAGCTTGGGGTGAAGCAGAACCAGCTGCCTTTCCTCTTTCCTGGGCCCGGGATTGAAGAATGCAGTTTCTATCTAAGAGCTGGGCAAGTGCATTGAAGAGTGACTAGGCTTAAAGCATTTTCCCAGTTTGTGATATCACCTATCCCCTCTGCTTCCTGTGAACAAAGGTCTCCCTGGTTCTATGGCGTGCAGCTCTTCTGACTTGACAGTGGATCCTTCAAACTGCCCCTCATGTAACTGCCCTGACAATGGTTCTTCATTCACCCGTTCACTGTAGGAAAAAGCTCTGAGCACGAACCAGAAGAGGTGGCGGGTGAACCAGTCTTCAGGGCCCCTCGGTAGCGGGAGGTCCTTGAGGCCGGGAGCAAGTCAGGACTGTAGCGAAGACCTCGGGTGCTGCATCTGTAATGGGAACGGTGAGGGTGGACTGCTCCACTGTGGCAATAACCAAGCCTGACTCCCCAACCTGACCTGAGGTCTAAAGACAGCAAGATACGGTGTGAAAGGCTTCCCAAGGCCAGGCAGCAGGTGAAAGATGCCCAGGTGCCCAGGTGTGGAGGAGATGACAACCTCCCTAGTTTTCCCTTTGAAGAGAGAGATGGCCTTTACTTTTTTAGGACCCACTATCATACTTGCAAATATTCAAGAGATCCTTTTGGGAACAACCACCTTTTCTTGGTGACCTATTTTCCCTTACCTTGCTGTGGGCTATTGCATGATTCCAAAACCCCATTACTTTATCCCCAAGCATATGTGAGTTATCACTAGTTAAAAACTGGAGATTGACACCCCTCCACACCAACTGCAGGGCTTCTTAATTTGAGAGCCATTCCTCTGGAATTGCCTCTTTAAATTCAGGTCACCCTGATGACCATTGGTTTAAATTGCAAATAATAATTGTGACCATGACTGGTTAATTCTGAGGTTTGATGTATTGAATTACACTTTCCTTAAGGCCCTCTGCTGAAGTGACTTGAACCTTCCGCCACTAAGATTGCATTAGATTGCCATTGTTTTCTTTGGGATGGCGGGTTTCACGGCTGGTAGGGTTTCAGCCAGTGGCCCATTGAACACCGGAGATCAGTTAAAGGCAGGTCACGTCGGGGAAAAATGACTAATGCAAGGTAACTGAAGACTTCTTGATTTATTAACTGTACCAGGATACGGTATTTATTCGGCTGAACTTTGGCTGTCTCTTTTTAAAGGCAAATATTTATTATCCTGCCCTGTTCACGGATCAGGCTCAGCTGTTAGCACTCGGCTCTGCGGTTCTTTTCACCAAGCGGATTGTCAGGGTATATTGGGGCAGTTAACATTTTGGAGTCATTTCAAGAAAAAACACCAGACCCTATAGAATTGTTGCATCACATTTTTAATTTTTCTGGTATATTAACATTTGTTTTTAATAAATTACTACAAATTGTAGTAAGACAAGAACTGAATGAGCATACACATTTATTTTGCTTTACATGAGGATGACACATTGTATTCAAGATCCTACTCCACACCTCCTCCTTGAGTATGCCCTGAATAAGCAATCTCACTACCTCCTGAGAGTCGCTGCCTGAAACATGTTTGCCATGTCCACAGTGAAGTAGGATTTGGACAATTTCATGTGACTGTAGCAATTGACAGGGAATGTGTCTTAGGAACCACTAGCAGGTGTTATGATGTTTTGTTTGATGGGAATACCTCTAGCCACGGTCAGCTTCTTTGATTTATGCAAATTGGGAACAAAGGAGAAATTATCTTCTCTGTGTCCAAAATTGAAGTTCATCGTTTTCTGAGTAATATTCCTAGCCCTATAAATTCATATGCATGTCCACCTTTAATATTTTCCTCCAAGTCTACTCACGTATGTTATTTTTTTTTTTTTTATTTCCGTAATTTTTTATTGAGTAGAAAAAAATATATATTTACATGGAGCGCGGGATATGCACGAGTGGAAAATTAGAGAAAGAAAAGAAGGGAAAAAAGAAAGCAAAAAGGAAAAGAAAGGAACGTCGGGGGGGGGGGGATTAATAGTTCGATTGTTCATGTTCTGTTGGTCGTTTTCTTATTCCTCCTCCTTTGCGACGGTACGTTGTTCGTTGGTATTTCTTTCCCAGCCCCGGACAGTAGTGAGGAGAGAGGGGAGGAAGGAGGTCGAGGTTGAGAGAGAGCTTGCTCGGTTATTAATACATTTATCCTATCCTTGGAATTTTCTTCTAAATTCTCGTTCAGATCTTTGCATCCTTAATCCAGAGTTGCACATCTCCTTCTGCAAACTGTTCATCCTGATCCCTTTCAGTCCTTACATGTGACATCATACATATATCACATCCATAAAAGTCAATAAAGAACCTGCTTCTCACCTGATGGTTTCATGCTACTATGTCCTATTTTCTGAAAAAAACGGAAGGTGACGTTATTATAATGTACTTCTCTTAAAATGCTGCAGCTAAAAGACAACATCAATTTTCCTGACTGACTGACAACTCCTCAGATTCTCTTGTTTTTTAGTTTTTTACTCTTTTTTGCATATCTCCTGTGGCTCAGAACGGATGATGTTCTAGTACCAACAGCTCACCAGGGGTGGGAAGGAAAGAGGACAATGCATTGGTAACAGCCTGGAGAATGAGGAGGGAGATGGTGGAATAGAAAATAGTCCCTCATGCACTGTGGTGCATTCTATTGGAAGCGGAAGGATGCGAGAAAATTGGAGTGAAACACAGTGGACATAGCTAAATGAATTAAAAAAGAGAGGTGTCCTTGGAAGAGGTGGCAAACTCACATGGCAATTGTAAAACTGATGTCAGTGCGAGGAGCTTGACATTCAGGGACAAGACCCCCCTCTCTCCCCCTCCCCCGGTGACCCCAATGTATAATAAATTCGAAACACAGATATGGTGGAAGCACACAAAGCATTAAGGGGCTTATTTACAAGCCCCTTGCGCTACTCTGCGTCACTTTTAACATGGGAAAAAGGGATGTACGGGCGGCGCAAGGGGCTTGTAAATAAGCCCCTAAGTTGCTCAAACCACAAACCCATAAGCAGTATATAGTACATGCTACACTAACCTCTAATTCCACAGGAGTTGGCCTAACGGCTAGGGCGGTCGACCACAAATCTGGGGCACCGGGTTCGAGTCTTGGCAAGGACACTCCACATCCTGTGATTCTGGGCAAATCACTTAACCTCTCGAGCCCCCTCATGTAACTTAACTGGTGCTCGTGTAAAGCGCTCTGATACCCAATACCTTTAGGCAGGGTTGGATAAGGATTGAAAATCGAGCCGGGCACGCAAAAAAAAAAAATCGGCCCACATTTGCATAATCACTCCTCAAATCACTGCTTTGGTGTAATCTTATAAAAAAACTTTAGGAGGGGGGTAAAAAAATGCACGCGTTTGTTTACAGTGGTGAAAGAAGTTAGGCCACTTCTACTCAGGGGTATACAGCCTTTACAACGAAACTTTTACAACAAACTACCATTACAACGCAACTTTTACAACGCAAACCATTACAACGCATAGCGCTGGGGGGCGCTCTAGGATAGGGAATAGGTTTAATGTACTATCCAACACCTTCCCTACTATCCACGGGGACTGGAGTTGGAATAGTAAATTAAACTATTCACTATCCAGCGCCCAAAAGCATTATGCGTTGTAATGGTATGCGTTGTAAAACTTGCGATGTAAAAGTAGGCGTTGTAAAAGTATGCGTTGTAACGTCATACATCCCTACTCAGGCCCCCTGCCCCCACTCAGTATGTGCACACAATAATGGGCCGGTCAGCGAGACAAAGGTAGTGACACCTCTGCCTCTTGCTAAACTGAGGCAATGAGCGCCCATCTGCCTCTAGAAAGACCACTCAGACACCCACTGGGCCGCTGGCTGTATTCGAACAATAGAGACACCGCCCAAGTGGCCCCCTCAGACTGCTCAAAAAAGCAGCCCACAGCAGAACTCGGACACCGGCCCCTCGGGCATTGCCCGAATGCCCATGTTACCAATCCGACACTGCCTATAGGTCAAGTTCGCGCTATATAAAACTCTGTAAAAAATGGGGTGTTGGAATGACGCTACACTCTCCTGACGTTGGTAAAAACACTATGTTATATAAATACTTTGGGGCAGAATTACTATTTTTTCACGTAGCACACTGCAGCAGCCGCAGATACTATACACAAACTAACTTTAACCATTTGCCTACTTTGTATGTGTGCTGTAAAGTGCAGCACACATGCAAAGTCGAAAAAGGAAGCAGAATTAAAGCATTTCTCCATCCTTGCGCCTACTTTAAAAGGGAGCAGTTTTCTCACGCTAAACCTAAAAAATGAATGTGTCCTTGTGTAATGCAACTGGTGCTCAAGCAGGGCACGAGTCGGGGTACCACGCGGGTGGACGGCATCCCCCCACTTATTTCCGAGGGTTTTTCAGGGTGGACGCCGTCCACCCTGCTAAATCAAAACCGCGTCCACCATTAAAAAAACGGGAGCGCGGCGCGCACAAAGTAAATAAAGCATTTCCGTAATTTGAACCGGGCACAGCTTGCCCCCACCTCCCTTCTTGACTCCGAGGCTGTATGAAAGCTCCGACCCCCAGCAGCAGCAGCACTGTAGAGGCACAGCGGGATGGCAGCCCTCACACCTCCACCCCTTGATGACCTGTTAAGAGGTGCGTGAAGGTGACAGAGTGAGGTGCTGCAGTTTCAGGAGCAGGGCATCCATTCGCATGCAAACAGCCCTGAATGCGTCTTGTATCTGCTATTTAGAGGGGGGCTCACACATCCATTTCTACCCAGGGCCCCAAACATCCTAGACTCAGCCAGATTACACCCCTGATTACACCGAGGCAGCACCTGCTTCTCTTCACCGAGCTTAAGCAAACCTCGGTTCTTCAAACATGCATAATGTAATACAATAAAGAAATGGCACAATCGCACCCACACTGATGAACAAAGTATGGAGGACAATCAGTTCAATCAGTTCTCTTAGAGTATCTTCTGTAAGTACTGTATATCACAGTGGGGGGTGGCATTTTGGACAGAGAGCCTGTCTTCTCGTTGTCTTGTGCAGGAGGGTGCGAGGAGCCCAAGATGATACTAGAATACTGCATGCCCACCCTGGTGGATCACCTTCCCTCTCCTGTGATGACTCCTGCTCCTGTCCCCCCATGTTGTGGCTCCAGTCCACCCCCGCCTGTGATGGCTCCTGTCCCCCATGTGGTGGCTCCAGTCCACCCCCGCCTGTGATGGCTCCTGTCCCGCATGTTGTGGCTCCAGTCCACCCCCGCCTGTGATGGCTCTTGTCCCCCCCTGTGGTGGATCCTGTCTCCGCCCTGGGTGGCTTCTGTCCCAGTCCTGGAACGGCCCCTGCAGCGAGGGTGAAGTTCTTGATGGGCCTCTTCTCAAAAGGGCTCAGGTCAAAATTAATATGGAAAGGTGGGCGAGTGAGTAAGTGAAGGGATGTGTGAATGGCTGGATGAATTAGTGAAAGGGTGAATGGATGAATGAAAGATTGAATAAATGGATAATGAGAGAGGATAGATGGATTGATGAGTGAGGGGAAGGATGGAGAGAAAATGTAAATAGCTGGATGTATGGGTGGAAGGGTAGCTGGATGATTGATGAGGGGAAAGATGGATGAGGGGAAGGATGAGGGATGGAGGGGAAGGATGGATGAGAGGAAGGATAAATGGATGAGGGGAAGGATAAATGGATGAGGGGAAGGATGGATGGATGGAGGGGAAGGATGGATGGATGAAGGGCAGGATAGATGGATGGGATGGGTGGATGGGTGAGGGGAAGGATGGATGAAAGGAAGGATGGATGAAGGGAAGGATGAAGGATGGATGGATGAGGGGCAGGATAAATGGATGGGATGGATGGATGGGTGAGGGGAAGGATGATGGATGAGGAGATGGATGGATGGATGGATGGAGGGGAAGGATGGATGGATGAGGGGCAGGATAAATGGATGGGATGGATGGATGGGTAAGGGGAAGGATGGATGGATGAAGGGCAGGATAAATGGATGGGATGGAAGGATGGGTGAGGGGAAAGGATGGATGGATGACAGGAAGGATGGATGAGGGGATGGATGGATGGATGACGGGAAAGGATGGATGATGAGGGGAAGGATGGATGGATGGGTGAGGGGAAGGATGGATGAAAGGAAGGATGGATGAGGGGAAGGATGGATGGATGACGGGAAAGGATGGATGATGAGGGGAAGGGTGGATGGATGGATGGATGGATGATGAGGGGAAGGATGGATATATGGATGGATGATGAAGGGAAGGATGGATGGATGGATGATGGGGTGGGTGAAAGGATGGATGATGAGGGGAAGGGTGGATGGATGGATGATGAGGGGATGGATGGATTGATGATGAGGGAATGGATGGATGATGAGGGGGTGGGTGAAAGGATGGATGGATGATGAGGGGAAGGATAGATGGATGATGAGGGGAAGGATGGATGGATGATGAGGGGAAGGATGGATGGATGGATGGATGATGAGGGGAAAGGATGGATGGGTGATGAGGGAAAAGGATGGATGGATGATGAGGGGAAGGATGGATGGATGATGAGGGGGAAGGACAGATGGATGGATGGATAGATGATGAGGGAAAAGGATGGATGGATGATGAGGGGAAGGATGGATGATGAGGGAAAAGGATGGATGGATGATGAGGGAAAAGGATGGACGGATGATGAGGGGAAGGATGGATGGATGATGAGGGGATGGATGGATGGATGATGAGGGGAAGGACGGATGGATGGATGGATGGATGATGGGTGTGTGAAAGGATGGATGGATGGAGAGTGGGTGAAGGGATGGATGAATGGGTGGGTGAAAGGATGGATGGATGGAGAGTGGGTGAAGGGATGGATGGATGGATACGTGGGTGGGTGAAAGGATGGATGGATGGATGATGAGTGGGTGGGTGAAAGGATGGATGGATGGATGATGAGTGGGTGGGTGAAAGGATGGATGGATGAGTGGGTGGGTGGATGGTGGATGGGTGAAAGGATGGATCAGTGGATTGGATGGTGGGTGGGTGAAAGGATGGATGAGTTGGTGTGTGGATGGTGGGTGGATGATGGGGGGTAGGTGGATGTGTGAAATGATGGATGGATGGATTGATAAGTGCAAGGGTGAATGAATGGACATATGAGTGAAAGGGTGGGTGTAAGTATGGATGAGTGAGTGAAAGGGAGAGTAGATGGACAAAAGGATGAATAGATGTGTGAAGGAGTGAAATGATAGATGGATGAGTGATAGGGGCAATGGATGGATTCATGAGTGGATGAGTAGATGGATGGATGGGTGGGTGGATGGATGGATGGAAGGAAGGAAGGCTAAGTGAAAGGGTCGATGGAGAGAGAAAGGGAGGATGGATGGATGACTAAAAGAGTGGATGGGTGGAAGGATTAGTAAGTGAAAGGATGGCTGGATTGGTGAAAGGGTAAATGGCTGAATGGATGAGTGAATGGATGGATGGGATGAAGAGTGGATGGATAAGTGTACAGATGGATAGGGTGAAAGGGTGGATGGATAATGGAGGATGAGTGAAAGGATGGATGAGGGGATGGATGAAGGGATGGATGAGTGAAATGATAGATGGAAGGATACATGATGGATAGGTTTGCAAATGGTTGAATACTTTTGGAAATGGCTGGGCTTACTTATATACTATTGCACAACCTCTGATGTGTCTGTAAAACGTACCTATTGTCCTAAAGTTTTGTCCTGAATTTTGACCTCCTGTCCTGAATTTGTGTCCTGAATTTTGACCCTTTGTCCTGAATTTTTACACTCACCGTCCTGAATTTGCACCAATGCCAGTTGGTCACCCTAATTCTTTGTGCGGTAGAACCAAGGCTCTTTAACACAGCAGCATGAGAGTGACGAGAGAGAAACCTGGCAGAGTGCTGCCAAAGAGCTCTCCCACTCAGAATATTTCATTATTCAAGTGATCGTGAACAATTAAGGGTAAACTGAGATGTGAAAAACTAAACACAATGCGATGCGGCTGCACGAGACTTGAGGAGTTAATTAAGTATTAGTACTAGCAAGTGTGCTGTAAGTTAAATGAAAACATTTTACATGCACTGTGCGCCTCGTGCGTGTAGAATCAGAGTCCCACTAGACCCGGCCCTGCCAATTAAGTGCCGGCGCTAAGCACTGGCACAAATTACGCCCTGCATTGAACAATTGACACCAGGCTACAAAATGTAAGTAGTATGATGGTGTACCCTTGTGTGTTCTTCCGTGTGTCGCTGTTTCCACATGGAATGTTTAATGATGACAGCAACGCCCCCTTCTAGTTTGTGTTGTTGGTCTGAATTGTATAATTTTGTGGAAGGGGGAGGTGTAGGATGGTGCTGGATTGTTCATTTAAACATGACTCCATGATGACGTCTGACTTGGCATTACGTATGTCAGTATATTTTTAATTTAGGCTCAATCCTGTCAGTGTTTGGATAATTGCACTACTGGATAGGGGGGCACAAAGTTTTGCAAAGGTTCTGCCCGCTTTCTTCAAGGGGTCCCCACAAAATGACATCATGAGCTAGGCCCACCCCGATTTTATAGTAAGTAGTCTCTGTAAAGGGGGAAACAACCATTACAATGCATGAGTCATAATCGGCCCTTTTTTTAGGAACTATCACAAAAATAAACAGTATTAATACAAAGTAAAGCAATGTTTATATTTTGTTGCACTGAAGTAAATTAAGGCAAATAAGTCAAACTAAAATATACCAAAACTAAATACATTTCCTAAAATAAATAGAAATAAATAAATCTGCTAAAATAAATACAATGGCCAGGTAATATATCTAAAATTTAGGCATTGACCCAAGCTAATGCCCCGGCAGCTCCATTGTCTTCAGCCAAGATTCCCAATGTTAGACTAATGTTCTGATTTGTTACCTTTGCTGCAAATTGTAAAGCGTTCTGATATCCTTCGGGATCAAGTTCGCGCTATATAAAACTTTATAAATAAAATAAATAAATCTAGCCACAGCTAGAGAGAGGCAGCTGGGACAAAACTATTTAATACAGAGTCGCTAGTTTACAATAGGTGGGGAGATAACATATAACACTCATCAATAGAATAACGTGAATATGGAGCCCTACTGTGTGTAATAGTCATTATCGAGTGTGGGAAGCAGCCTCTCTGGGAACCTGTAATGTATACTAAATCTTGCAGTCAAACTTTCCTGTAGCGTTTTGAAAATGTGTTCATGTCACCTTCGCCAAACTTCATCCACATTTGGGCTGCTAATTCCTCCATGCAGGGACCTTAAGTCACAGGCTTAAGTACCAAGCAGCTTCAATTGTTAAATCTTGCATTATATGCAAATGATAGATCTGCCTTACATGTGATGTCACTTCCTGCTGTGATGCCACTTCCTGTTGTGATGTCACTTCCTGTCGTGATGTCACTTCCTGTCGTGATGTCACTTCCTGTGACCACGCCTACCTTGGAGAGTCCCCCCACTTCTTTTTTTAGGACTTGTGCCCTGTGCTCAAGCACAGCGCTCTGATACCTTCGGGTCGAGTTTGCGCGATGTAAATCTGCAGAAAAAAAGGCCAAGCAGGAATGGATGAGCTACACTTGGCATGGGACAACTTGATGTCTCTGACGGAAGGAACAGTGGGAAGGAGTAAAGGAAGGTTAGGGGGACAAGAAGGAGTAAATGAGGGAGAGGGATATCGAAGATGAGAGAAAGGTGGAGAGAGGTGTAGATGAAACAAGACCCTAGATATGGGAGGATAAATTAAGATGGGAGATCAAAGGAGCATCTGACACTGACAGGGAGGGGAGGCAGGAACAATAAAGAGACAGACAGGGGAGGAGAGAAGACTGGCAACTGGATCATAGCGCCTAGAGGGGGAGAGACGGGGCTCTGAGGAGTGTCCTAGTCTGCAGTGTGAGGGTCTTGTGCACTATAGTTGTGCTTCTTTGTATTGTGACTTGCCTAGTTCTGTACTGTAGAGTTCACAGCAGAAAGCACGAGTGACAGCTCACAGGGACAGCTTGAAAGCATTGAGGGAAAGGTAAGGGCGGGAAGGGATGGTGAGGTGAGAAGAGAAGAGAGAAGCCTGGTGGGAGAGTGAGCAGCAAGGAGAGGAAAATGAAAGGGTCGAGAAAAGAGGAAAGGCAGAGGGTGGAAAGGAATCAAATTAATGAGAGAGTAGAGGTCACGAGAAAATTAGAAAGAGAGGGAGCCGGGGGAGATGGGAAGTGAAGAAGAGAGGAGGAGAGTGTACGGGGGACGGGTGGAGGCGGGTCCGGCGGCCTCCTTGAACCTGTTACAACCACACAGGATCCCACGCCCTCCCTCCTCTCCCAGTGCCACCCATGGCCGGGCGTAGCCACCCGCAGATGCCTGCCTCAAATGGGCGTGGCACAGGAGGGGCAAAGCACTGCAGCGGGACTCACCGGAGGGACACAGCACTGCATCGGTGCAGCGCAGGAGGGGCACAGCACTGCAGCAGGACTCAAAGGAGAGGCACAGCAGTGGTCGCCCAGTCATAATATGCACATGAGTGATGCCAGCAGTCACACTGGACTTTAAGGTCATTTGTTCTTGCGCGTCTAATGAGCACAAGATGTGGTCGAGAGATTGAGGGGCTCCGGGAGTCACTCAATATGTGATGACCTTTCTCTCAATGCCACCCACGGATATGTTATGTTCTCTGATCTGTATCACACTGTCGTGTCTTTGTGCTGGAGCGGTACATGCACGACGCATCACTCCGGTCAGTTGCTTAGATTCCTTTATTGTCATAGGTACAGTTATTATCATAGTTGCAGCAGACCCCTGGGATGGCGTCCTCACTCCTTTTGGTCATCCCATCTTCTCCCTGTTCCCCGCCCCCCAGATGACCGGATGTCCGGTCTGGTGACCTGTCCCCAGCTACTCGACCCACGGGGTCCTAGTGCCCCACACTTAGGTCACGACATCTCCCCCTTTGTCACAACAAATGTAATGACACATTTCTGCAGTCACTGCTAGCCAGCGTTGATAGTGATCATTTGCCAGAAGTGACGATATAGATGAAGAGAGAGAGAGAGAGAGAGAGAGAGAGAGAGAGAGAGAGAGAGAGAGAGAGAGAGAGAGAGAGAGAGAGAGAGAGAAAGTACTTGTCATTATACATTTCTTCAATGAGTCTCTGTTGTTTACTGCATGCCCTTCGTGAATCTAGTGTCTCCATCGCTTCCTTGTCGTCTATCTTCTACCTTCCATGTGGCTGCAGTTGTCGCTGCCATTTCTTCTTTCTCCGCCTTCTTTGTCCTTGAAATGCTATCTCTTTCTTGTTATTCGTTGTTTGTCGTAGACAGCCGTTATCATCCATCCATCCTTTCACTTTCGTCACCACCAGTGACTCTTTGGAGAACTTGTTGTCTTATCATCTATATTATTTCTGTCTCAACACCTTTCGTCCTGGCCCTGCTGTTCCTCTTTCCTTTTTTTCCTTTGTGGCGCTTGTCCGCTTTGCTCATTGCATGTCTTTGTCCTTTCCTTTTGCTGCTCTTGCTCCTGCGGTATGTCTTTTCGTGTTGCTCCTTTTTACCCCCTTTTTTTTTCAAGGCTCTCCTTGTCCTTTTAGCCTTTTCTAGGCGCTCCTTGTCCTTTTGGCCTTTTCTAGGCTCTCCTTGTCCTTTTTCTCTTGTGTCTCTTTTGTATCCTTTTTTCCTTCTTCTTCTCCTGTTGTTCTCCTTGTCCTTTTAGCCTTTTCTGGGCTCTCCTTGTCCTTTTCTCTTGTGTCCCTTTTGTGTCCTTTTTTCTTCTTCTTCTTCTGTTATTCTCCTTTTCTTTTAGCCTTTTCTAGGCTCTCCTTGTCCTTTTCTCTTGTGTCTCTTTTGTATCCTTTTTCCTTCTTCTTCTGTTATCCTCCTTTCCTTTTAGCCTTTTCTAGGCTCTCATTGTCCTTTCTCTTGTGTCTCTTTTGTGTCCTTTTTTTTTTCTTCTTCTCCTGTTATTCTCCTTGTCCTTTTAGCCTTTTCTAGGCTCTCCTTGTCCTTTTTCTCTTGTGTCCCTTTTGTGTCCTTTTTTCTTCTTCTTCTTCTGTTATCCTCCTTTTCTCTCCTTGTCCTTTTAGCCTTTTCTAGGCTCTCCTTGTCCTTTTAGCCTTTTCTAGGCTCTCCTTTTCTTTTTTCCTGTTTCTTTTGTCCCTTCTTTCCTCGTTATTTTACTCCTCTTTCTTCTTTCTTCTTTTCTTTATTGCCTGGTAACTTCTCTTTTGTTCTTTCCTTTTCCTTGCGCAATCTTTGCCCTTTTATTTCTCTTTGTTGTTCTGCTTTCTTTCCTTTTGTTTTCTTTTTTCCTTTCTCTTTCTTTTTCACTGTTGTTTCACTTATTATTCTTTTCTTTTCTCTTTTCTTATTGCACTGTCTTCTTTCTTTTTCTTATTGCTCTTTTTCCACTTGTGCGCTCTTTTGCCCGTTATTTATCCTTTATTCTTCAATCAAGACATTTCTTTCCTATGTCTCCCTTTTCAGACCTTTTCCGTGCTTATCTTTCTTTCTTCTTTATCTTCTTTTTCTTTCTGTCTTTTCTTCTTGCTCGCGTTCTCCTTAATTCACCTTGTCTTATGTTTTTCTTCTTCTTTGCCCTTTGCCTGGCTTTGAAATGGCTGCTCTGTTCTTACCTTTGATCATTTCTTGAGTCTCTGTTTCTTTTGGTATGCTATGTTGTGCTCCTTTTTCTTTATCTTTTCTCTTTTTCTCTTTGTGATCTTTTGTCCCTTTTCCTTCCTTTCTTTTACTTTATTTCGCTTCTTCTGGGCTTTCTTAGTCCTTTTTCCTTATATTTTATTTTGCCTCTTCTGGGCTTTCTTAGTCCTTTTTCCTTGTATTTTTCTTTTATTTTCTTTGTGTCCTTTCTCGTTCTTTCCGGCAATTGTGTTTGTTGCCTCTATATTTCTTTTGTCAGTTTGTTTTGTAATGTTCTTGTTGTTCTCTCTTCTTATTTAATTCTTTATTTTGTTGTATTTCTTGTTGTGGGGATCTTTCTCTGTCCTCGTCCCTTTTTATTTCTTTATTTCTTTATTTCGCTTTGTTTGCTGTGTTTTACGTTTTGCCTGCCCTTAAAATGGTTGTCCTGTGGCTCATATTGCTGTTTTCCTTTAATGTCCCACTTAAGATGGCCGCCCTTGTTCCCGCGAGATTTCGCGATCGAAATCTCGCTTCTCCTTACTCTAAGATGGCCGCCGCGTTGTCCTGTCGCTCCTATTGGCTGCATTTGCCTGTCCCTAAAATGGCCGCCGAGATTTTCGCCTCTCGCGAGACTTCGCTCTTCAAGTTTCAAACGCGAGAGCTTCACCCTTCTTGCCCTGCATTGGCGCTTCTTCCCGGTGCTCCTTACCGCGCTGTGTCGTTTTCATAGGTGGACGCTGATCGGGGTGGGCTCCCGTGTAGCTCCTTGTTGTCGGCGATCTCTTCTTTCACACGACGCGATCCTCATGCGTGTGGGGTCGTCACCATCCTTCGTCGCCAGTTGTCGTGTCTTTGTGCTGGAGCGGTACATGCACGACGCATCACTCCGGTCAGTTGCTTAGATTCCTTTATTGTCATAGGTACAGTTATTATCATAGTTGCAGCAGACCCCTGGGATGGCGTCCTCACTCCTTTTGGTCATCCCATCTTCTCCCTGTTCCCCGCCCCCCAGATGACCGGATGTCCGGTCTGGTGACCTGTCCCCAGCTACTCGACCCACGGGGTCCTAGTGCCCCACACTTAGGTCACGACACACACGTAGTGTAATGTTATTTTTGCTATGATGCTGCCAGCTCAAAGGTCATATGACGTCATTTTTAGTAAGCTCACTGTTACACTAATTATCATTTTTGAAACTTGAAAACTCACAGAGCTTTTTATCTCCACAGTATGTTGACAATTATGTAATTTGGGCTAAAATAAAATGAAAGTTTTGCGATGAATTATTGGTGAAAGTCCCGATCTGAGGGCTCGAGTGAGGAAGACTGTTTTAGCAAGAAGCCGTTAACAGAAGTGTGTTCTACCACAATCTCCCCTTTCTTTCACACAATCAGTAGCGAAGCAAGCATGCCATGCCATGGGCCGGGGTGCAGGCAAGGAAAATGGCCCCTTTGACTGCTGCGGTGATAATAAAATACAGCAATTATCAGGTTTCAATGGGACCCTCAGGGCTCTGCACCCGGTGCACTGGACCTGCTGCACCATTGGTAGCTATGTCTCTGAATGCAAGCTGATGCACTGCACGTGCAGGAGGGAGGTAAAGAGAAAGACTTAAGTGTAATTATAGCGCCCAATTGAGTTTCATTCTGAGGTTGAGACAGCAATCCCCAAGAGCCTGCAGCGTTAAACTTGAGTCACAACAGTTTCACCACACCTCAAGGGGAGTAGCTGATGCTATAGAGGAGTAGTTGATGCTGTACTGCAAACAACATTCAAACAAGCTAAAAGCGAGGAACTAACAATGTGCACTTAGAAAACATCAGAAGCATTTGAGTGAGGTATGCTGTTTGTTATCACCATGGGTTGGATACTGCTTGTGTACATCCCATTCATGTAGCTATGAAACGCTCCATTATATGGTCACCTGTTACACTGTTTTTTGTTCGTAGTGCTAAACGCTCCTTCTCGTTGTCTCCAGCTCAACAAGAAGTTGCTCGTCCTCCTTGATATTCCATAACTATGATATTTCTATTTTTTTATATGATGATGTTACTCTTTTGTTTGGTTAAACCCTTTTTATGCACAGTCGCTATATATGATTGATTTTTATATCTTTATATTCAGTGATGTTTCAATGCTTTTTTATTCCAACACCGATATGTTTGTATGCTACATTCCTGTTTCCTTTTCTTTGGTTTTCCTTACCCCCTATATTGTATTGTATTGCACTACCTGTTTTCTCAATAAATTAACTTTCTAATCTAAAAAAAATGAAAAAAAGAAGCATTTGAGTGAAGATTTGTAACACGGGAAGTCCTGATTTTATTTCTAGTTGACTAGTTACAAATGGTCTTAGTTGTATGTCAAAATATCGGCTACAGAAGCATTGTGCTCCCAAAATGCTGCGACCAAAACATCAACAAGGTAACCGCATATAGGTAAGTCATGAAATTACTATTCTTCACTCTGCATTTACGTACCTTGAAGAGATTAGATCTTAGAGGTAACTTGTAGTGACACACTTTGCTCTCTACAGATGCATAAGAGATGCAGTGGTGGCAAAGTGATCAGCAGCAGGCGATGAAGCCCGGATTAGGCAGATTTTGGAGGTTCCTGGGGGAATGCCTGAGGTTGGTTGTAAGTCAAAATATCATTAATAATTATCATTTTTAAATTGATTCATACAATGATTGTCTGATGTTAAAAAATATTGTGCCATCGGGTCTACATTTCCAATTATTAATTCTAATCTGGTGATATTTTTCAACAGGATAGTTTTATTCTGCTTGCAACACCTGATATTCGGTTTACGGTATTCTGGTTCCACGCCTCGGTGTTATGGACTGTTAGAAGGCCGGATATCCTTGAAAACTACTGCCATCTGAAAGCCAGGGCACAGCACCATAAACATCAGAGAGCAAACAACTGATGCAATGAGGTGTGCGAGGGCTGGCGGGCAGATGATTAACCCCTTCAGCGCTAATGACAAGGGTAACTCGTCATGGACTTTCCATTGATTTCAATGGAAAGTCAATGGACCTCGCACACACCCCTTAGCAGCCAAGTGGTTAAGATGCAGAAGCCATACGCACAATATGCTGTCCAACTGAGGTCTCCTGAGACACCCCTCCGTCATACGCCAACTGTAGGAAACCACTGGAGTGAAAAGTTCTGAGACTGAGAAAGAGCGTGTGACCATGGTTGAGCTACAGAGGTGTCCACTGGTGAGTATAAATCAACAAGGGGTGGAGAAATCACACCATATGAGATGAAGAGGAAGACTGGAGAAAATGAGATGGGAGACCTGGAACAGAAGGAAACCTTACATGGGGGGTCCAGACATTTCCCTGATTTGGTTCAGCCCAAACAGCATGGAATGCAATCAGCGATTGGCAAGAGCTGAAAGTAGGGGGAGGCGAGGTTGGAGCGCTTGCCCATGGGTGCCATTTCAATCTATGCTGTCAACAACCCTGGCATCGCGAGACACATTTCCAGGCAACAAAGCATTGGGTCATCTAGAAAGACATCCATAGAGTACACAACATTCCCTGAAAGAGTGAGTCCTTCACACACCAAAATAGCTCACTTAATTTTTCCTCCTGTACATGGTCCGGCGGTCGACACTGCAGAGCAATGTAACTGAACCACAAAATATGAGTGCCTCTGAAATGGCCAGGAGCTACCAGGCTCTATCACCCTTAGAAGAGGACAAAAAGGTCAATTCATAGGCTCAAAAAGAACTCTAAGAAGAAGGCTACCAAGTGATTCACGTAAACACTGCTGACATGGGTCAACCTCACTAAAGACATAAAATGTAAAGGAAGTGGATCCTGCGGTGCCTGGAATGTAACTTCACCAGGAAAGCATCGTAACCTAGCAGTAAGCCAATCAGCAGATCAAGCCTGAGTTCTAAACTCTTTAATGCTTCTAAGGCTATTCTACTGAAGGGCATAACACAGACCAAAAGGCAATCTGCAATGACTCCCAGAGTCTTGAAAGCTTTGGCGCCTCCTTCCTCCCAAAATCTGCTTTTTTTAGGCAAGATCATGAACTTTAAAGACAAGATACTAATAGTTATTGCATGATCATTGGGTGTGGAGAAAAGAGCTTCTGGGTCCTGGTGAAGCACTGAAATGTCTCTCTCAATCCTAAAGGTTTTTGTGGTCTCTCCAGTTTTTTTTAGTCAGAACCAACTGTTCTTAACATTTCTCATGAGAAGAGTTTAGCTGTCACACCTACCCATCTTGAAATGTAATGCAAACTTATTCAAGAGTTTTCACCCCAAAGGGGCATGCATGGTCAAAATAGCCTGTGTGCAACAAACTTGAATCCCCCATCCCACCTTTTCCTGTTCACATCCATTGCTTCCTAAAAAAATAATTTTGATGTCTTCACCATACATCCTTTCTAAATTAGAATTGTTTTACAGTGTTTACTCTTTGACGTTTTAATATCATATTCTCTTGTTTTACGTCTATTGTCAATTGACTCTTTTATTCTTCTAATGCTCCAAAGATCTGTAGCCGAAGAGTGTTAAATAAAAACATGATTGTAGTAAAGGTAATCAAAAACCTTAATGGTATGTAACGCACAAGTCAAACAAAACTATATGTGCCCTCAATGGACTGGTTGGAAACAGTTCAGCCAAAGCAAATGAGTTACAAGGAAGTCACTGTTGTGGGTTCACATTGTCAACTCAGCTTATTCCAATTTATTTGATACTCAACATCAGATGATATGAACAAATTTAACATATATGAATGCCATTCTATACAATTTAAACTTTAGAATTCAGCACAATGATAAAAAATAGTAGAAACTTAAAACAATATAAAAGAATCTGGTTGATAACCCAGAGCCATAATATTCATCAATACTTATTTTGCTTTTGATATAATAATGCTGTTACAGGTAGGATGGATTAAATTTGGCCAGCTATCTTTCAGAGCTGAAGAAGAAGACCGCTGCTGGTCTACATTACAGATTTAAGAGGGAGAACCCTGTCCTCAACACAAATAACAACATCACATTTTGTGATCTTGCAATCTTTTAATATATTTCTCCTTGTTTTATTCTTTTGGATTCCACCACAGTTTTATTTTAGGCCAGGCTAGAGCAGTGGGCGGCATTTGCCTTGAAATTGGTTTTCCTAGTTCTTTTTTTCAGATCCTCTTCAGGTATGAGTGGGCATCACTTACAGAAACATCTAGTTGTTACAAGGGAGAAACAAAGCTATTCAATACATTGTTTGAGTCATCATTTCTGAGATACTTCCTTTTTTAAGCAGGGCACGTAATGAGATATCTGATATATTTCATTTCCCCAGCAATCGCCCTTAACACCGTAAAGAAACTAGTTATAAACCTATTTCAATTGGACACCTTCAATTGGTAAGGATTTCCTTGGCACACATAACCTTTTTCATCTTCTTGCTCTCGATTTCATTAAGAAACATTTACAATGTGAATGTGTTCAATTACATAGAAGAGTGCAGCTGGAATCATTGAATTAAAAACCACTAGCAAATGCTGATGTACCTTTTCCAAAAACACCTATAAAACATTTGGATACTTTGACCATGTGCTAATGCTTTCAGACTTGATGGAGCTATTTTGCCGGGATCAGACAGATTTTGAGAAAGAGTCATATCCACCGATTTCTAGTGTGGCACACTTTCAAAACACCTCCTTTCCTAACCTCCAAGTGCGGAAAGTATTTTTCTATTCTTAATGAATATTACTACCTCCCTCTTGGAAATATTAACCTTTAAAAGTGTTTTGCAAATATATCAACTCAAAGTTTGGCAAGTACGCTGAATCGTTTGCAACCTGCTTGAGCCCAATTGATGTGAGGTCAAAGAAGATCCCTTCGTCAGCCTATAAGAGTGCTTGCACTGGTTCAGACTATCCATGAGTTAAGTTTCCTGGGTGCAGTCGCCTTCTTCAGGACATTGCCTCCACTTGGTATCAGTGTTCGCCATGATCTGCTACAATGTTGGGGAACTCGACGGCATTCTTCTCGCAGATCCACTTGTTGGGGTTGAAGCAGCTCTCCGCAGAGAATGTGTCTTTGCCCGAAATGCAGGCGTGGTCACTGGTGTCATCCTTAATTGGGAACCTGAGTGCACAGAGAAAAAAACATTATTTGAAAGAAATTATTGATTTTAGTGTTGAATGAATCTGGGACATCCTCTACAGAATGAGAGTCGGCTCAATAGCAGCTTGGTGGTTGTGTCTCAACTGATGTGGTACAGTGGTCATATTTCCAGATGTTTAGTCAGGAGACCCATTACCTCAACTCCCCCTAAAAGCATGTGGTCCCTGGCAAACTGCTCTAGTAATCTGTTCTATCCCCTCATATTCAGAAACACCTAGAAAGTAACTAAACTTTTCTATTGAGATCCACAAATATAACTCAAGCATTAAAAAAACACTAATTGGCTCATTACGATGGCGGGTGGACCTGAGTCTGCCCGCCATTGTTGCGGTGTTGGAGACTGCCCGCCAGACATGCGGCGGTCCCACCACTGCGATTAGGATGCACCCGCCACACTGGCGGGCGCATCCAGGGCATTTAACAATGCGGACAGTGCTGCTGGCTGCAGCACCGTACGCACTGTTAAAATGTGATGCTGTGCATTTCCCTGTACTATGTGGCAGGCAGCACGCGGTGCCTGCCACCCAGTGCAGGGAAATGCAGGGAGGTACCATGGACAGCAACACCTCCCCCCAAATCAAGGAAGACCCGCAACAGGCCCCCAAAACCAATTTCCACCAGCCTTTCCATGACGGGTAGGCACCGCCACCATTTTAGACACCCTGCACCGTCCACCAGGCAATCAGTACGATTGCCTTTGGCGGTGAAGTGGCGGATGGACTTTGCGTCCTCTGCAGTACCCACCGCCATCCTAATTGGGCAGTGGGTAATTTGCTGTGCGATGGCGGAAGGACTGCCACCGCGGGGCCAGCGGTGGGTGGCCTTCCGCCATCCTAATCGGTCCAATTGTTTTTGATTGAGTATGTCCGTGTGTTTATTGATGGGCACAGTTATCTATGTGTGGGTATGAATAAGCTAATGGACCAAGGGTTGATTTATCAAAATATGGACGAATGGAGAAATTAGTGGGACTTTTTAGGTGGAGGAATAGACACATCAAAGAGCTCGATGGGGAACAGATCGGAGTGCGGATGACAGACTGAAGGGTATCAGGATGGCTCAATGATGTGAGGGTAGATGGGTGACTATATGCATTAATGTCTTAATGAATGGGACTGTAAACATTGAGAACTGTTTGAGTGAATGATGGAACATATAGATCAATGATGGCAATATATGGATGATATACTGAAGTATAAACAAGTCAATCTATACATGAAAGTATGAGGATAGTTAGATGAAAGAACTAGAGTTGTGATGGTTGGGTGAATGAATCTTAGTGGGAGAATGCACAGGAGAATGCTAGTATGGAGTTGGGTTTATGAAGAACCGAGTATGACACTGTATATGGGTACATTAATGCTGGCATACATTGATGAATGGCAGTATGAGGGTGGATAAGTGAGAGCAGGATTACATAGACGGATGTATTGATGGGTGAGATTATGATGATGGATTATTGGGTGAATGAATGAAAGGGTATTAATGTACCTAAACGTGGATGGTCCATGGGTA
Organism: Lissotriton helveticus; assembly: GCF_964261635.1. Classification (NCBI taxonomy): domain Eukaryota; kingdom Metazoa; phylum Chordata; class Amphibia; order Caudata; family Salamandridae; genus Lissotriton; species Lissotriton helveticus. The sequence continues at coordinate 1,834,188,655 of NC_136068.1, read as the reverse complement.
TGTAGTAAATGATGTGTGAAAGTCTGATGATGCATAAACGGGATTATGCAGGGGGAGTTTTTTCATTCCAGTACACATTGCTGTGCCTTGGCTAGAGAAACTCGGAAGGATCTGATGCGTTGCGTGAGTGCTGCGCACTCTGGTGTTTTTTTGGACACATTTCCTGTTCTTAACACGCACTTCAAGAAGGCATTCGTTTGGGCCCAATTTTGCTATAATAGTAGCGTAGATTTGGCATAGATACCCATGAGTGTTTGTGTTAACCACCCAAGTAATGTCCCCTTGTCACAAAGTAACTCAACGTGGAGCAGGCCGGCTTTTACATTGAGAAAAGGGCACCTTCCTAGTGCAAATTACCTCTTGAGGTGGAAAGTAAATACCAATACATCCCTTTGCGTCATTTTGTGATGGCTCCTTAATAAATTTGCACCCCTGTACCTGGGATAGGGGTGGAGTGGTCTTATAAAACTGCCAGGGTGTCAGGGCTGGTGCACAATATATTCACAGCACAGCTCACATATATCACACAGGGCACATGTAATTCCATGGTGCAATGCAGCAGTAATACTCATTTACATTCAATTTCACAATGCCACAGTTATGTACTGACTTGTGTAAGTTCAGCAAATGTGTGTGTGAATGTCCAGTAAATGGACATTCACACACACACACCCCCACACCCATACACACGCACACACACGCTGGCACGAATGGAGACAACCGTTTAAACCAACAGGCAGGCATACAGGCACAAAGAGCCACAGGTAGACAGGCAGACAGATACATCAGGATACAACCACAGGGAAGCATACACACACGCACAAAGACCCAAGACAGCCATACCTGCAGGCACACAAGGGCATAGAGGCCGGCAAACACCCTGCATGCGTACAGACATGACACAACATGTACTCACAGTGGTAGAGATACCTCAAAACATATTGACGACAGAGGCCCCCAGCCACACCCACAAAGGCAGACAGAAAAGCAGACTCTCACAATCACACAGAAGCAGCATTCCAGCCCAGCTAGGCAGAACCGCTTTCCATAGCCTGTGCATACAACGCCCCCCACTGCCGGGTTGCCCTGCAACACCATTCTCTGTTCAGCTACACATTTAACCCCTTCCATGCTGGGCCGATTCCGCCGCTGTGCGGTAAACAAACGAACAGGGCGGGCCCGTGACGAACCCCAGCCGTCATCAGCACACGAGCACCGTGGAGCGTGACGGCTGGGGTTTGTCATCAGCATGGAAGGGGTTAATCCATCGCTCACCTGGCTGTGGTAATCTAATTGGCTGGTTTCTCTCACTGGACTCTGGCTCAGCTCAGCCCAGGCAGCAGATGAATAATTGAGGTGTTCTTGTCCAGGTGCACACTTTCATAGCACACTCTGAGCTACCCCATAAACAATAATGAGTGCTCCCTGTTTGATGGTATTTATTTTTTTGACATTCCATTCGTATTTATTCATATTTATGTTATGCTGATTTTATCTATATTTATTTTAGATTATATGAAAAATTAAAGCTGAACTAGTATATTTCCACATTTATGTAACCGATAAATGAACGCTCCTATTTGAATGTATGACAGGTATCAATGATATGAAGATCCACAGATGATAAATCAATACACCTATATGACAATATTAAAAGGTTAGTAACAACCTTATTAATGTCTACTGATGTTTAAGCTTCAACATTAATTTCTTTTTTTTTTAACGGCCTGTATCTGTCAATCCACACATCTTTTGGCCTGCCAGTCATGACTGACAGCATTTAGAATCACTCAAAAAAGAACCTTATTTTCGTTTTTATCCGCAATTAAAAATTAATAGACAGGAGATTAAATGGTTTTCTGTCTGTATTTATCTGTAAAAATCAGTAAAAATTTAAAATTGGGAGCCTTAATAACAATGATCCACATCTTCCAGCTGGTTTGCACATCAGGAGCACTTGAAGTGTTGTCTGCTCTTGACCTCCACAACTTGCACAGCCTTGAAGGGCAAACAGGGACTAGTGCCCCCAGTGGCAAAGCCGCATACCACATCACCTTGCCATAGTCCTGAGGTGGCTCTGGATGTTAGAGACCTTCTGTTGCAGGGCTCCAGCCTTCCTCAGTCCCATGCTCTGTTACCAGCCCATTAACTGCTGCGTCTCCACCTTCAGCCATTCCCACAATCCTGTGGGCACTGGAGCAGAAACATGAGGTGTTGCCTTTGGTGGTGGAGCAGAAGTAGTCGCCCGCATGATAACCCTATACTGGCATAGCGAGTGTTTGGAGACCACCTCTCCCACTAACCTCAGTGACTATGGTTGTTGTGGTGAATGTATGACGTTACAACGCATGCTTTTACCACGCATGCTGTTACAACGCAGGTTTTACTACTCATACCATTACAACGCATTACACTTGGGGGTGCTGGATAGTGCATAGTTTCATTTACTATTCCAACTCCAGTCCCCGTGGACACTAGGGAAGGTGTTGGATAGTAAATTAAACTTGTTCCCTATCCTAGAGCGCCCCCCAGTGTAATGCGTTGTAATGGTATGCGTAGTAAAACCTGCGTTGTAACAGCACTGCGTGGTAAAAGTTGCGCTGTAAAGGATGTTAACCATTGTGGTAGCTGTAGTTGCCGACACACTAGCAGGCTGTGCAATTGTAGCGGAAGGTTCGAGAAATAAGGCAGGCGTTGTGGCTGCGTTTATGGTTATTGGAACATCACTGGCAATGCTGACAATACGTATTGTAGCTGTGATTTTATTTTTACACAATAGTGGGAGCTTATTTAGGTTGAAGCCTCCAGAAGGCATAGCTGTCTGGTTGCAAAAGATATATTTAAGACATGCGGAAAAATTACCCAACTTTTGCAAATTTTTGTTCTTTTTGCTGCCTTTATTTTATAATCATTTAGTGATTCGTATCCCTCACATACAATTATTCAGCATTTAATCTACTAGTTTCCCTTCTTTTGCAGAACATTTTCCAGGTGGCTTGCAATACCGGTGACAGTTTCCTCTGAGTACTTCAATATTATATCTGTAAACAAAGCTGCCTCTTTAGCTCTGATCAGCCAGCAGCCTGCTCACTTCCTCTATTCCACCTCCTCTTCCGGTCGAGGCACCACCTGTGTTCACATTGTACAATGGAGTTTGTTTGTGTGAGGCCAGCTGTTCCACACTGCCTTGAGATTTACCTTGGCTGCAGGACGCAGATGTGTCTTTCTATTTTGGGATCCTTTTGCCAACACCGTGCCACTAAACAAAACCATTTTTGAATATGCATAAAAGAAAGTATGACACACGAGTGAAGTCTAACACAGTCCACACTTCTTATCTAACCTGCTTCCATCGCAGTGGAGCCACGTCATTTAGGCTCCACCCTTACACGTCACATAAGTACAATTGTATACGCGTACCTGATCCTATATTTACTGTGTGCCTTAATTTCTTTAATGTGTGTGACACATTTGAATGCATTACTGAAATATTTTCGCAGTAGAATTTTGAGATCTATAAATGTGTGTATTAATGATCTACATAACATGAATCACGTACTCTTCATTTAAGTTTTAAATGTGCACTTTAAGTTCAATTTGGTTAATTAAACATGTATTCTTTTGTTCACGTTTACAGTTTATTAAACGTTGGACGTGTACATGTATGATCATATATTCGAAGAGCACATCAAATACTTAGTTAAAGTTGGCCTGACTAAAGGTCTTCATTTTAAATTGTACTTTGCTTTGTCGGGGTGTTCTTTTTTTGCAGGTGTGTTCTCAAGGCTAGAGAAAGGAATATTGTTGTCTGTATTAGTTTCTTGATAGTAAGGTCCGAGAAGAGAAATCTTGACAAGAAACTTGAAGTCCTTATGAGCAGATAAAGCTTTCTATCCATCGTGTGTCAGGAACGGAGGGATGTTCCAGGTTGCAGCAACTGTCCACGCTAAGTGGGATGAAAAAGTCCAGTAAAGTTGCAACATACAATGTGAGGCTGGAGGTGATTGGTTCTTTGAGGGGTGGGAAGAGATACTACTGATGTTGAAGGTTTGTATGTTTTAATTAGTGTGCCTACTGCTAGGGGTTAGAGTGTATTTTCTTGGATCTTGAGGGGTACAGGCCTCTCTGCTTCCTTTATCCTTGCAAGTGTGAAGCTACATGCCGAACACTTATTCCAATTTTGGAAGACTTCTACTGTCTTCACTATGCGCCCACCTTCTCGCATTTCTGAATTCCATTGAAACTCTATTCTAGAACCCATCCTTTCCTAATCTAGAATCTCGAACTAGATGATTTTAGAACTCATTGGTATTTAAGAGGGAAAATCATAGTTTTTTGTGGAACAATTATTTTTATTTCTTGTTTCCTGTATTGTTGCGGCTGTGCAGTGGTGGCTGGTGACATTTGAAAGTGGTGAGGCGTAAAAGTTTGTGATGAGTCCTGTCACCGGTGGCGAGCGAGCCCGACCATCAAAAGAGGGTTTTGGGGGGCTGGGGTGGCTCTTAGAACAGGGAGTGCTGAGGCTGAAAACTACTGTGGCCAGGGTGAATATTTATTTTGAAGGAGGCGGAGCTTTGTCTGCAAGCGCATGTATATTAAGTTACAGAGCTTATTTCTGCAGAGTTAATTTTACTTCTAGTCTTTAGTTGGGTGTATTGCACAGAGGTCATGCCTGAATTCTGACTCCTGCCTTAGGCCCTGGACAGTGAATATGTTGGCCACAATCTTTGCTTATTTTGCCTGTAATAGTGAATCTGTAGTTCTGGTTGTCAAACCTTGTTCCTAGCCACAAGAAATACTTTAAGTCCATTTGACTAATCAGCACATAGTGTAGCAGAGACGTATCCCTTCCTTATGTGGTCCTCATGGTTTTTCTATTTAGGGATCTGTTTAGGTAGCTTTTGAGAACTTTCAAGAACTATAGTGTGTTAAATGGTAAGTTTGCTTATTGCTAATGTAAACTAAAAGTAAATCAGATTGGCTGAGAATCTGTTTTTCTACTTGCAGAATAGGTTTGTGAACCTCAAAAATCGTATTTGCCGTCAAAAACGCAAAGTTTATAGTTTGGTTGCCATTATCCAATGTTGCTCTAATGAACTGCAATTTTTGGCTAGGGTAAATTGTGAGCGTGCATAAACAAAACATATGAACTGCTCCAATAATCGTCAGTGGCAGGGAAGCCATGGTTAAAATCCTAATCATAAAACCCACCACACGCCAGTCATGGGCAGCTGTACAACCATAACTCCCCTGTGCACTGCGAATGGCTTCACAAGTAATATCACAGATTACAAATGGGATCATCTGTGACATCACTGTGACATCACATCTCGTATCCCCACTGGCATTATTGATAACTTTACTGTGGACGGGGTGCATAGCACGGCGTGACTGAAGACCAGGCCCTGCACCCATGGCATGCTTGCCATGTGTGACGCATGTCCCCCGGGGCTCTTGGCTTCAGGGGTACTCGGCGCAGGGCCCCTGCAAATGATTTTGGAGGTGGCGCCAAATTTACACCACTGACTAGTGTGTCCGAAAAACGTTCACATTTTTTTATGTTCTCTGGAGATTATTCATGAGAGAAACAGCCTTCACCTTACGGTGTATGTGTGTTTTTAAGCCCTTCGCCGCAGTGCGAATTCTGCCGCGGCGCTGGGGGGGGCTAGGGGGCGAGCGTGGCGCTTTGGTGCTTTTAACGGCACCACGCCGTCATGAGTCACGGACGGCGTGTGCTCATGACGGTGTGGTGCCGTCATGGCTCCGCCCGCTTATTAATTCGCCCGCACAGGCGGGGAATTCGGCACGCCAGGGCGGAGCAGCAGAGGCATGACGGCACCACGCCGTCATGAGCACATGCCGCCCGTGACTCATGACGGCGTGGTGCCGTCATGAGCACTCAAAGGGTTAAACATTCTCTAAGTTCCAAAGTAACTCTCTGCAGGGCCAAGCAAGGTCTCATTTCACTCGGTATTAAACAGAGGTTTTTAGAGTTCAAAAGGTAACATTAAACAACACAAATAAAGACTCGTTATGCAACAGAGAGACTAAGAGGTTACACAAAAGAAAACGGCAGGTCAGACACTTTGAAGTATTTTCAAAGCCAAAAACAAACAAGTTTCCAATTAATTTTAATAAAGCATAAATCTCACTGAAATTGTATTTAGGGGGCAAGACAGCAAGAACAAAGCAATTTTAGTGTCAAAGGCTAATATGTCACACGTCGAACATAAGCAATGGTATGGAACTAAGAATGCACAACGATAATTACTTGCAAGGAGACGAGCTTGGGTAGCGAGAGGACTGGGCAAAAGGTATGAACATCTGCAATTGTATGCTCCGATTCCAAGTGGCATTTATCTAAAAAAAACATCATGAATTTTTTACATATTTTGTACTTCAGCAATTTATAGATTGCAGGCCTCAATACAAGAAGTAGCAGAACGCTGTAGACAGAGGGCCTCTTTGAGATACACACAGGCAAACACTAAAGAAAATAGCAGGTGCAAACTGGGAACCATATACAGATTTTACGGAAGTGGAACTGGAGATACGGTGTAAATCGATAGAACACAGAGGGGGTAATGGAGAACAGTGTTCAGTTACTTCTGAAATTACCAAAGATGATATGGCAACTACTGAAGAAAAACCATGGGCCTCATGTACTGAGCTCTTGTGTGGAATACCAGTGGCCAGTCGCTGCTCGCAATGGTCGCAGGATGGGGTGGGGGGTTAAAATAAATAAAGTAAAGAAGACTTACCTGACGGAGTGGAAGGGACAGCGAGATCCGAAAGTGTAAAGGCGTTGCTTCTAATCATCCTCCTGCCGCCGCAGCCATTGAATGACAACACTGGCTGGTGGCAACCCCTCTCAGCCAATCCAGACTTTTCTCCAGCAGCACCAGGATTGGCTTGAGCAGAGACTGTCCCCGCCCATAGGAGACCGGGGCTGCGGCCACTGGCCAGCAGCAACCCTAGCTCGCTCTCCTAATGCAGGGCACTCCAGGCTAGTACTAGTGCGCATGTTCGGGCTGGTCAGAAAAATAACCAGCCCAAACCCGAACATGCGCACTGGGCCTGCCCTGCTGCTGCTGCTATCAGTCAAACAGTTACATACCCAACCCTGCAGTGCTGCCCCACCCACTTCAGTGTCCTGACTCCGGCGATCCGATTTCGAGTAAGGGCGGTCACGGTGATTTTAAAGTTAACAAGGAAGAAATGAATGTGGCCATGCTGTTAGTGGAGGAACGCCCCCAATGGACACACCACCACTGGGCTGTGATTAATTCATATGTTATCCTTCTGGGATTGAACCTTTTAAAGATTTCAGTTTGTCAACTGAAATCCTGTATCTCATTAATATTCTCTTGATATTCGTATATATTGGCTTGACTATTAATTTGAAAGAAATTCTTTAACTTCAATCACCGATTCCTAGTCCTTAATGTGTGGCCAAATGGGTTTCACAAAGATTGAATTGTTTTACGTTGGATGATTGTTAGCTCCCTTGTTGTCTCAGTCAACTTAAAAAGATCCCTCAGAGAAGAGATTTTAACTCACGCACCTGCAAACTCTCAACAGACACTGATCCAGGCGCACCACAGTGACAAGCATATTAAAGCACAAACACACCCACAGCCAAAGGAATGCAAGAAATACAGGTTCACGTTGCTTTGTTTGTAATCGTGGTAATCGTGGGTGTTCACCTGAGCAGAAGTGGCCTCACTTGTTTTCAGGTGTGTTTCACCAATGTAGAATAATGCGTGCAATTTTTTTTTAACGCCCTGCTCCTCCCCCACCTATTTTTAATAACATTTTGCTGAAGCAGTGTTTTAGGAAATGCAATATGCAAATGTGGGCCACTTTTTTTTTTAGCGTGCCCGGGCCGATTTTTAATCCCAATCCAACCCTGCCCATAGCAGGCCCCCCTGTTCACCCCGCTTCTGCTTTACCCTCAATGTCTTCATGGTGATATTAAGAATGGATCTGGTCTGAGTTTGTGGTCTTTTCTTCTGGTTGCCAGGTACTCTCTTCGGTGTTTTGCATACATGTCTCAAACCAGACAGTTTAGATCTTGGAAGGCTGTTTTATGTTGTCTGGACTTGGTTTCCAAGTCTTTCCCCGTGCATTTGAATGGGGTCCTCGGGGGGAGCAGATCGATAAGCGGTCTCCCAACAGGAATTTTTGCCCGAATGGGTCAGCCCACGGGCTTTGATTGGTTGACGGGCGGGGAACAGCGCGAGCCAGGTAAGTGCGTTAGTTTAGAGTAGGCGGGAACATCATATTGGCTAGTAGCGTGAGGAGGGTAGGTGCGTTTTTGCGAGGCCCACCCACCCACCCTAAAAAAAAAAAAAAGCGAAAAGAGAGATGAGATGTTAGTTAAAGTCAGTATGCCACTATAGGACAGGCAATTTCCCCTAAGATATAGTTTTCAGGCGGAAGAGGGGGAGGTCAATGTCTAGAGCGGACTTGATCGTCCTTCATGAGAGAGGGTGGGGGAGGATCAGGATGGGGAAAAGGAAAGGAAAAATAAGGAAAATTGAAATATGGAGGGAAATTCATGAAATGAAGCTTATGGATGGTTTTGGTCAATACAGTTAAAACGAAATAAAGTTTGAAATGAAATATAAGGTTTTGGTATAAAGTTCTAAATTTTACGGTTTTGAGGAAAATATAAAACTTGTGATAGTATTTATGATATTAGAAAATTGCCTGATCTTATTAATAAAGTGCCCTTTTACTCTATGAGTGATGTTGGTTGTTGTGGTCTGATTTATTTTGGGCGACTAGTTTTGCGCAATAAAACGTCCCATCAGCCGGCCTCTTCTTCCAACACCTCCTCTGTAAAAACCTGCAAATCAGACTCACTGAATTTGTATGCTCTAAGTCTTCTGAGACCCATCCTCAGGATTTACAAAAGGAAGACAGATGGATGGCAAGTACTTCTCCCAGATCAAAGTGGATTGAAATCTACAAAATGGCTGCCACCGGCTCTTGATTTGCCAAAAGTAGCCTAAACGTAGCAACTGTAGCAACTTGCTACTTCCACCTGCAGGGCAAACTATAAGCGTTCTATCCAAAGCTCAGGCAGTCGCTTGAGCACAATGATGACAAAGTAAAAAAATTTCGATGTAATTTCCTGTTGACACACACTTTCCGTGACTGATCTTATTCTGATCGGATTTACTGGCTGTAAAATCCGCATCTAGAAAAAACACACCTGATAAAATCACACAGGGTAAAATTATTGAAGTGGGAACTGAAAGATCATTGTAATTTAGCGTTTTTTTCTGGATCCCTGAATCAATGAAAAATCACTGTGATTTACCACCCAACATATAATCGGGTCCTCCTGTCCTTTTAATCAAACCTAAACACAGTGGTCTTCAAACTGGGGGGTGGGCCCCTAGGGTGGGCCTCAAGTGATCCCGGGAGGGTGGGGGGGGGCACCAGGCTCTGGATAAAATAAGCATTATGCTGATAACAGTTCTTTGTTTTCAGTAGAAATAATGAGCATCAGTAAGCCACTTTGTAAGGGGCCATCACAAACATCTTTTGTCATTTGTATACTGGCTTGCAGAAGGTGTCCAAAGGGAAGGGACTCCAAATATTCCTCAAAGCCCCCAGCCCTATTTCTAATAATCACACTGCGGTTACTTTTACACATTAGTAATCCCGGCCTGTCCAGAATAGTATGTATGGCAATCATGTATTTGATTGCATTTTTAAAATGGTAACAGAACTTAACTGCTATGTTTAAAAACATCTAGGGCTATTTAAACATTGCCAGTTTAACAGAATAACTGTGAAAAATGTTGAGTGTGTCCCCAATGATTCTTTTTTTTCACGGGGGGCCCAGCACTTAAAGGGTTGGAGAGCACTGCCCAAACAACTTATGGTTCCTCTGTGTACTGGTGATTTTACTACAAGATCTGCCTCAGCTGTGCAACAAAGGCTCAACAAACACTAAAGCCCCAGTGCTGTCTTGGGGTAAGAGAATCTCTGGATCTCAGGATCACCCCCTTCTGAGTCCCAGTTTTGGGGGCCGGTAGTGAAAGCAGCAGGAGAAGAGAGCAGGCCTGTCACTTGCTATCTTAATTTATTAAACTCATGTCTGTCAGAGTATTTTTTTTCACTCTATGTCTATATGTAGGGCTGAGAGGTCCTTGTGCTTTCCTACTCTCTCCTCATGTCATCATTCTGGCAAGGCTGGTAGGTTTACCACACACGTGAAATATGTCACAAAACCCTGGAAGGTGCTGTACATGTATGTGGTGTGCCTCCCTGGCAGAGTTCAAGGCTATCTGGACTTTAGAATCATTGTTCTGCCTGTATTAGGGATTTTGTAACTGTTGTTAAGTCTCTTCCCGAGGCCCATCCCCTTCATCCTGTATCAGGTGTTGGTAAGGTAATCTAAGCCCAGCAACTGCCACTGGCAGGTGGAGAGCCTGGGTCAGTTACACAAACTGCTGGAAATAATAAGATGCTGGCCATCACCAAGGCAACCAGAGGGAAGATGATCCATTGAAGATGTATCAACGTTGGACTTCAAATTATTGCATTTTATAATTGATGTGTCTGTTGGAAGTATATATAATGTTCGAAAATAAGAAAAAATATGTACTTGTAATGCGTATTAAATAAAACGTTTTGTAATTATTTCTAGTCACGTCACAAATCACACTTGTATTCATCTTGTAGTAAGGTGCACAGATTCTAGTCAGATAATGCACCCCACCGTTTTCACAGCTCACGAGCCGCCCCTCCTCAGGCATGCTATGAAGCTTTGGGCAATGTTCATGCCGCAGTGCGTGTCGCTGCTGGTGGAAGTGGGACGTGAACTTTGTAGAAATATTTAGGTCACCTGCACTTAATATTTAACAAATTAAGCCCTGAGTCCAAGTCTCCTGCCCAGGAGCGTAGCTAGCCATAGTGCAGCAGGTGCAGTAGCACCAATCAATCAAACATTTATAAAGCATGGCAAATCACCCGTGAGAGTCTAGAGGCGCTAGAGAAGTTCCCTGTTGTGCAGTGATTTGCTATTTCAAACATCCAGGTCTTGAGTTCTCTCCTGAACTGCTGGAGCGACAGTACAGTCCACAGTCAAGGGTTGCAAGGGGACCACTGCATCCAAATTATGGCAGTCTTTTACCACCCAAGCCGGGCAGCTAGGGGCATTTTAATTCTTGCATAAGGGCCTGTGAAACATTAGCTGAACCCTGTCACTTGATTGTATAGACACAAAGGCGCACTTATCACTTCTTCAAACAGCCCTTGTTTTTCAAAAGACAATCTTTATTCCATGAAAATTGTGTTTTCTGTTTTTTCACTTTCTTGGGCAGGTTTAAAAGTGTAGCTGTCACCAGACGTTATGTGTTTAACCTAAAAAATGACTATTAGAAGCACTACCATGAGAGAGAATTTGGCCCCACCCATATATTGGTAGCCAATAGTGCATGTTTTGATGAAGCAGAAGGGGTGTGCTTCCACAAAATAAATGTTTGTCCTCCACAAGGCTGTGTTCATTTTGTTTGTTTACCCAGCTGCCTGAGCCAGCAGCAGTATGGCTGCCTGAACGTCAACCTTCAGGGGCACACACATGACACTGTAATGCTATTAGAGTGTCTTAGATAATTAGATAATGTATGGTACTGTTTTTTTTTCTGGCAGCAGCATAGATGGGAAGAGGGCAGTTATGCACATTAGACTTCAGAGTGCAATTTTGTGTTTCAGAGCCCAGGGCTACCCTCCTCTGCATAGATTTGTAGGTTTTTCTTGACAAAGCAGCTATTGTTTAACCCAATGTGATCCACAAAGAAAAGCTTTCAGTCTTATTGTGAGAGGTGCAGGGCCGTACTTGTCTGTTGTGCCTGAAGGGCTGGAATGACATGTCAGTGCGTGGGCTGAATTTTTGGTTGTTTATGGGACTGTTTAACAGTCTGGTAGGCAGGTTTTTACAGTTGATTTCCCACTACAAACCCTCATCAGGAGGTTACTTCAGCTCCCATCAGCTATGGCTTAAGCCAGCAGTGTCAATGACAATATAAACACAACTATCAACCATCAAACTCCTACAAGTGTGACAATTCAGACTATTCCAGGCCCCCAAAAGGTATAAGAATGACTTGGGCAGCAGGTATCACTCATTTTAGTGTATATTTAACTAATAGACAACTGTTGTTGTGTTCATTTCTAAATAAGACAAATAGCGCCACCATGTGGCTGACTGTCATAAGTGCCAGTGCCGACACCGGAAACCACTGGCTCAAATCAAGCACTGCAACAAACATTACCTGCAGCATGCTCAAATGCATTCAGTCTACATTCTTTGAGAAAAATGGCTATACAACGTGTCTTTACAATTCAAAACAGCCCTGATTTACAACGGCGGGTCACGTTTTTTTTTTAGCTCTCTGATTCACTAATGAGGGCCACTTTAATTTTGGTGTCCAAGCCTATTTACTGTCCCAGTCTGATGCTGGACAGGGGTTAGGGTCCACACACATCTTGGTTTGCGTGAATACAGGATTTGATTGGGCTGAATTTGTGTGCTTCCATGAGAAAGACTGCTTGAATTGCGCTTTTTGGCTTGTTGTCAAAGTTCATACTCAACACAGCACAGCTGAATTAGTTAAGGTGGTAAGCCAATGACCCTGGCTATAAGCCTATTCTGTTTATTATGAAATATTATTATAGCATCAATATACCTAACTTCTTTATTGTGGAAATCATATTTTAAAGTCAATAGGCATTTAAATGCAGATTGTTATTGCTCTATGTTAAAGCAGGCTGGTTGGTATTTGGTTACATGGAATCTTACAGATTAGCATAGTAGGCAATGGTTTTGGTGTTGGGCACCCAGTGTGACAAACCGTGGATATGGAAGGTGGGAATTGTTAGGCCGTTTTAGGAGCAATATTATTTTGCAAAGCCAACTGGAATTTTGCATACCTTTATAATATTATTGTTGTGTGTCTGATAGACTCCTTGTGGAAAAGCTTACACTCGAAACTGTAGGCCTGAGTGGTTGGATAAGGTGACAAGCCTTAGGCCTGTGGGGAGCACTGGGAAAGTGTCCAATATCATAGGTCTGGTCTGGTTCTTATAAAACATTACAGTGAAACAGTACAATTAGCCTGAGTGGGTTATGCTGACGAGCCATTGGTGTGCAGGGAAATGCGATGCCCAAACCGATAGACACTGTCCTGTTTACTATGAAAAATTATTACAAATGCAGTAGGCCTGGCCTATATATTGGAAAAGTATATGGTATAGCCAAGAGGCTCCTAACAGTGGCTTGTTATCACATTATGTTACAGGCTGGAGAAGGTGGAGAAGTGTGGCTCAATGGTTAGAGCGGCAGACCCTGATGCAGAGGTCTGGCCCGGGACCAGGGTTCGATTCCCGCCTCGGCGGGTCTTGGGCTCAATTTCCCCAGACCTGATAATTCTCGCCTCGGTGCCTAGTCTAATCATGGGTCCCACTCTGTGACTCTGGGCAATAGCTTGCTTAATCTCCACAACGGCCCCAGCAGCGCTGTGGATGCCTGGCTTCACCTTGTGGGTGCCCAGGAGTGGACATTTCACAGGAAAGCCAGGATGGGTTCCGCAGCGGTATGAATACAGCGCTACGAGACCTCCGGGTAGAAGTGCGCTATATAAAATACAAACAAACATTTGGTTACATGTAATCTCACAGATGACCGTAGCAGGCAGGGTTTTAATATTGGTCACTCACGCTCTGGGAGTAGACGTTCCCTATGATGAATCTTGTTAGGTCCTATTGAGAGGGGCTGTGTTTTGTTTTGCCAACTGAAATTTTGTACATATTTGTAATTTTATAAATGTACGCCTGGTTATAATCACACTGCACTAAAGGCTGTAGGCAGGTATTTGGTTAACTTGAATCTCACGGATTACTGCTGTAGGCAAGGGTTTTAGTTTTGGTTATCCACCTGAACAAACCATTAGGACAGGCAATTTGCACTTTGGTAATACTTAATCAATCAATCAATCAGGGGTTTGTTAAAGCGCAACTACTCACCCGTAAGGGTCTCAAGGCGCTAGGGCTGAGGGGGGTGCAGGTTCCATTCCATCAAGGAGGGGGTCTGTCGAAGAGCCAGGTTTTGAGGTTTCTTGCGAAGATGGGGAGCGATGTTGTCTGTCTGAGGTGGAGCGGAAGGGCGTTCCATGCTTTGGCCATGAGGAAGGAGAAGGAGCGACCTCCCGATCTGGTCTTTCTGGTGCGGGGGACCACGGCGTAGGAGAGCTGGGCTGATCGTAGGGTCCTTTGGGGTGCGTGGAATTTGAGTCGGCTGTTCAGATATGCTGGTCCGGTGCCGTGGAGGGCCTTGTGTGCGTGGGTGAGCATCTTATAGGTGATTCTCGCCTCGAGTCATTACTCTTTATTAAAGCCTATAAATAAGTACTTTATTACACAGAATCTCACAGATTACCCTATTAGGCAAGAGATATGGTGCTGATCACCCCCTCTGAGAAACCGTGGCTATAGAAGATTTGCAGAGTAAGAATCCTTGTTAGGCCCTCTTATGCTCAGCACAGGAGGCCTCAATTGGTTGTGATGATGAGCAAATGATAACAGCTACAGGCCTGATTCGTTCACTAGGAAAATATTTTAGGTCTGATCTGATTACTATGAAAACACAACACATGCATTGAAACCTGACATATTGATTTGAAAAGCAGATGTTAAAATCAAAAGGAATTCAAGGTTGGATTATTTCTCTGTATTAAAGTCTAAACATTGGAATTTAGTTACATGAAAGTCCCAGATTATTTTGATAGGGAATGCTTTTCATGTGGTTACTCCCTCTGACAATCCATGGAGGAAGAAGATTGGGGCTGTGATAATTCTTGTTAGAATCTATTCTTAGCTGTCTGCCAGGATCTTGTAATAAAAACTCCTTAAGTAATACATACACCCATATTTATTAATATATATCCATACTGATTCATAGAGACCACCTTTGGGTTAGCTCTGTTCTGCCATTGGTCTGTCTGAGTGTCATTTACACTTTGCTTCCATCCGTGGCAGTGAACTGCATGGGGTAATGGTTCAGTCTGCATCAGTCCACTCTTGCCATGTGAATGAGAGCATTTTCTGATCACATGTACATCCACCTGACAATGAATGTGTCGGGCCAGGTTAACCAGTCCTTTCGTTTTGAATTTCCTCCTTTTATAGTTCCCCTTTCATAGTTCCTCTTTCATATTTAGCATCCTCTATTTTATTTTGAGAAGCATTTTTTTTCTTTTTGCATCCTTTAATTTATCTTGCATCTGTTATGTGTTTTATTGTGTGAATGCAAGAATAAGCCCATGAATGGATGCAAAAGACCTAAGAGATGAGGGACAAAGTGTATGAACATTTATTGAGTGACTAAACTCATCAATCACACAAAAGGCACTTTCTTTCATAAGTCAGACCTATTTGCATTGCTAATTGTTGCCATAAACGTGCGTCCTACCGGCTAAATAAAGATCGAGTGATAGATAATTAACAAGACAGAGTAAATATGTGTGCTGTGCTTCCTCTACTGGCAACGTGTGGAATTGTGTCTACATGTTCACGCCAATGACTTTGGCCCTGGTTCATGGTATTTCTGAATTACTGAGTTTCGCCACGTTGTTGTTACATATGGTACTGAACATGTATTGTACACCTCCTATTTTAGCGAATCACACAAAAAAATATTTTATTGCACCTGAAAACTCTCTTACAATAAAGGAAGTCTAACAATTTTCTATGAAGGTCATTGCTGTCTACATTTTCCCACAGCCCAGTTTGTTAAATTAAACTTGTTTACTATATAAATAAGTAATGCCCGTGTGAGTTCAAATTATCTTTACATATCATGGTACTAGAGTCCTTTGCCACAATGTTAAAAAGGTACGCTGCCTAGCTTTCGAAACGTTGAATTTGAATTTGAATTTAAAATACTTGTAGAGCGCTACATTCACCATACGGTTTCTTGGCGCTATGGAGGCTAAAATAACAGAGGAGAGGCAATAGATGCTGGTGCAGTGAAAGGAAACAGGAGGACAATTTACAGAGGGAAGGCCTGATTGAATAAGAAAGTTTTGAGGTCTTTACGGAATACAGGGTAGTGCTTAGCCAACCATATGTGGTCGGGGAGGGAGTTCCAGAAGGAGGGTGCCAAAAATGAGAAATTGGCCCCTCCCCACTTTTTGCGCTTAAATCGGGGTACCTGCAGAAGTGATTGAGATGATGAGCGAAGCTCTCTGGCAGGGACATATTCCCTTAACAGAGAGGCAATGAAGGCGGGAGCAGAG